>NC_060120.1:954132411-955507665 GCF_021461395.2 Schistocerca americana
ATAGTAAAGACAGAATTAAATTTGAAAACATACAAGACATGGTTTAATGTTGCTAGAACACTTCGGCTTGATCTTGAAACAATTTGCACATTAGCTGCAAAAAATTCGGTATGTATTTTTATTTTTTGGTCATTGTATTTTTAAGAGCTATGAGCACTCCGTCATCTTTGCTGTTACAAAAAAACAACTATTCTGCTGAGCAAGTTCTCAAGAGTTCTTAAGGTTTAGAGCCCATGTTTACTAAAAAGATTTTCTTTTATTTTGTCCACACTATCTTCTCCAAAAATATGGAACGCAAAGATCTTGCAGTAAAGAGATTTATTTCACAGCATCCAAGATGTAGTGCTTGTAGCGCTTACGGTATGCATTTTAGAACTCGTGTTTATTAGACTTTTTCGCTTCGAATTCCCTGAATGTGGACCATTCCTCTTGGGAGACCCTGTATATGTTACTTCCAATACAGATTCACAACAAATTTTTTGTAACTGCTAAATAGATTTGACTCCATGTGAAGGTTCTCTGCCCGCATCTCGTGGTCGTGCGGTAGCGTTCTCCCTTCCCACGCCCGGGTTCCCGGGTTCGATTCCCGGCGGGGTCAGGGATTTTCTCTGCCTCGTGATGGCTGGGTGTTGTGTGCTGTCCTTAGGTTAGTTAGGTTTAAGTAGTTCTAAGTTCTAGGGGACTGATGACTTCAGATGTTAAGTCCCATAGTGCTCAGAGCCATTTTTGAAGGTTCTCTTCGGGCACGTGTATCTGCTACCTAGGTTGAGAGGTGAAAATGCTAAAGGCCATTGAGATAATGAAGATAACTGTAGTTGTTGCACTCACATCTATTGCAATCATGCATGTACTTCTGCATGTGACTTACACATAAACTTAACTTATGCCATCAGAGCTGTAAAATACAAATTATTAAATCTGGTTTATGAAAATATAAATAATATTTGTTACAGATGTTATAGCCATGATTACTTGAAACTCCAATTTGCCATCTCTGTTCAAGGGAAGGGTTAGAGATCAGACATTTCCCTCTAGATTTTATAGTACAAGAGAGGCCTGGGTTATTACTAATATTAACACTCTTCCCAGTATGACAAGGCAGATAAAAATACTATTATTATGAAATTCCGTGACAGATAAGAGAAACTTTCAAAGACCTGAGCAAAAAAATGGATAAATGAAATTTATTATTAGAATCAAAAGATGTAAATCATGTATTCATGTAATTATACCACCTATTAATACGAAGCTACTGAAGCAACCCCCGGTGTCATTGTTCAAAAATAATTTACCGACCAACCTAATATGATTCTTTCATAAAAGATATATTTAAGGAATGAAAAGAAATGATCGCCAACTTGATCTCAGAGTGATTCTGCTTAGTGACATTGATAAGATAATGGGAGAACATGTACTCTCGTTCTACCCTCGAACAATTAGTCACCAATCCTTTCTTCATGGCCTCTGAAAATAAAAATACACTTTAGGTGGTAATGAAGTTCATGGGGCAGCACTAACCATTTGCCTCCTATTGTGTTTCTTTTCCCTGGCCGAATCAGTAGACAACTATTGATTGTGCCTCCTCTGAGATTCTCAAAAATCTCTGGTTTGTTATAATTAACCAGGCCCCATTTCCTTAATTTCCTACCTGTGTGCAGTTCCTTCAGTCTTTATCTGCAGTTCATAACCAATAAATTATTCTCAGTATACCTCTGCTGCTGGATATGTTTTTGAGCTTGAGGCTGATTTTGAAAAATGTCTTATTATATATCTGAAACTGTATGTAGTCTCCATGTCTCGACTGTGTATACAACCTTCTTACATGATTCTTGAAAAAAACCAAGTGTTTGCAATGGTTAAATGATGCTCTGTGCAAAATACTACATGATCATTTTCACTTTCATTCCTTTCCCTGAGTTAATGTTCTCCTATTCCTTTTTTCTTTAATGTAGTGAATAATTTATTTCTCCTCTGTCAATTCAGACAAATGATATGAAGGTTCCTTTGAAATGGAACCTACAGATTTATCCAACCTTTTACTCTGTCGCTAGCATCGGAGCGCAAGTTACAGTACATCAAACTACAATCAAGTTTGTATGTTTCCCATCAGCCCAGCTTCTGACAGTCAGCTGTGTGGTATTGCCCTTAAAATCAGGTCTAATTGCAACCTGTCTTCTCATCAGCTCTTCCTTAACTCATGCACCCATCTACATTTCGTGATAATAAAGTGAAGCAGCCAGAAGACATTATTGGATGTCGTTTAACTTTGTACAGACTTGAGGCCCATAAGTAAATGATTTACAGTTTTTTTAGTGTTGTTCATGTTTAATGTTGTTATCAGGCCAGGTAGGGTACATGAGGGTCATGGACTATGTCAGATGTTGAGTGATAACTGAGAAGGATGCAAAGATGCTTCATACTTGTGTGGGACAGCATTATCAGCACCTGACAAAGTTAGAAAAAGGCATCATTATGGGTCTCCATACCTACACATGCTGTACAACTAGTAATGGACTCCCTGCAACATAGGTCATTCCTCACCATTAGTCTGAGACTAACAGCAGCTGGACTAGGGAATTAGCATCTTATGCGTAGGTTACTGTTAACATCATAACAGAGATGCTGTGTTTGGACGGGTGCCATGCAAGGAAGAATAGACTGCTGCTTAATAGTTCCACAGTTTTCAGCGATGGATCACAGTTCTGCACTACTCTGGTCCATCATCGTTGGTGCATGTGGTAATGACCTGAGGAGAGGTCCTGTTCTTCCAGTTTTTTGGGAGAGGCACACCATGTATTACTCCTTGCATCGTGATGTGGGAACCCATTGGGAATGACTTCGGGGCATGACTGTTTCACGCTGAAAAATTCAAGTTTCCTCGACATTAGCAGCACAGTGTAATTGATGAAGTGAAGTGTTTTGGTGATAGTTTACGCATTTCGTGATCTGTAGACCCTTTTTAAGGGTTTAATTGTCAGTGCAATGTGACTGCTGTATGTTTTTTGATCTGTACAAAATACTTAGCTGCTGATAGGATATCCCTGACATACCACTGTGCCATCAGAGTACACTCTGTGTCCACCTGTGTCCTGAGTCCTGCGTGTGTGTCAGTCAGCCAGCAGAAACCAGCTGAGGCAAAAGCAGCAAAAGGGAAGTAACAGATTTTGTGACTTTTAATGAGTTCCTAACCAGGAACGAATTGTATAATTTCATCTGTGTGCTTTGATGGTTTAGTTTCTCGAGTTTCTGTGCTTAATTTAATATCTAATAGAGACACATCTCATGTTTCTGTTTGCATCGGAAAGTAAACCGATTTTGTGACATATTACAGGTTCTAAATCAGGAGTGAATAATTTAGTCTCACCTGAGTGCTTTGGTAGTTCAGATTTTGACTCTCTGCACATTAATGTAATTTATTATAGACAGTTCTTGCATTTTTCTCAGGGTCTACAATAGAGTACTGCAGTATGTGTCAATAGTCCGTTTGTCTGAGTAGTGTAGTTTTCCACAGTTTTAGTATGGATAGGGAGTGTGATTATTGTGTGTGGATGCAAGCTGAGTTGGTGACACTTCACTCTCAGCTCCAGCCTATGATGGCTTCGGTTACACAGCTTGAAGCTGCAGTGGATGGGTAGGTACCACTGTTGTGGATCAGCCGTGGAGATCCAACAGACGTCCAGCATGTCGGAGTCCTCGCACTGAGGTCGATCCGTCACCTGTGGTCGAGTGGGAGGTCACATCGAGGCATGGCAGGAGGCAAAAGAATTCCCAGGGGGCCACTCATAATGCCTCCCTGCTGAGTCTGACTAATAGGTTCCAGGTGGTGTCTGTGCCTGACACTGTCTCACAGCCAGATGCAGTCTTCTGTCCTGTTTCAGAGGATACCTTTCAGTCTGCAAGATCCGGACAATGGTAGAGGATGGGATTATTGGTTGTTGGGAGCTCCAATGTTAGGTGCATTTGGAGCCCCTTAGAGACATGGCTGCCAAGAAGGGGAAGAAAGCCAATGTGCACTCCATGTGCATACCAGGTGGAGTCATTCCAGACATGGAAAGGGTCCTTCCAGATGGGATGAAGAGCACAGGGTGCAGCCAACTGCAGGTGGTGGCTCACATCTGCACCAGTGATGTGTGTTGCTTTGGAGCAGAAGAGATTCTCTCTGGTTTTGAGTGGCTGCTATTCTTGCTTGCAAGATGAAAGCAGAGCTCATCATTTGCAGCATAGTTGACAGGAACAATTGCAGACCTCTGGTACAGAGCTGAGTGGAGGGTCTGAATCAGAGGCTCAGATAGTTCTGCGACCATATAGGCTGCAGATTCTTCGAAGTGCACCATAGGGTGGTTGGGTTTCGGGTTCCGTTGCATAGGTGAGGAGTTCACTACGCGAAGTCGGTGGCTACACAAGTAGCAGGGGCTGTGTGGCGTGGACTGGGTGGTCTTTTAGGTTAGAGGGTCTCGGGGAAAATGCCAAAGGGCTTCAGTCTCAAGGGGTGAAGGCCATCGGTATGACAGTTGTAAATTGTCGTAGCTGTGTTGGAAAAGTATCAGAGCTCCAAGCACTGATAGAAGGCACTGATGCTCAATTGTTATAGGCACTGAAAGCTGGCTAAAGCTGGATATAAGTTAAGCCAAAATTTTTGTGAAGAATTTAATGGTGTCCCGAGAGGATAGGCCAAACACAGCTGGTGGTGGTGTGCTTGTTGTGTTGGAAGTAGTTCATCTTGTCGAGAAATTGAAGTAAGTTAGTATGGGCAGAGGTCATTCTTGCAACTGGAATAAAATAATAATTGGATCCTTTCACCAACCTCCCAATTCAGATGATAAAATTTCTAAAAGGTTCAAAGAAAACTTGAGTTTGATTTCAAACCCATACCCGACTTGTACATTTATAGTTGGTGGTGACTTTAATTTACCCTTGATATGTTGGTGAAAATACATGTTTAAACCCAGAGTTATGCATCATCCAAAAATGTGCTAAATGCATTCTCTGAAAAATTATTTCGAGCAGTTGGTTCATGAGGCCACGTGTTGCATAAAAGGTTGTGAATTCACACTTGACTTCTTAGCAAGAAATAATCCTGAGCTAATAACGAAGATCAAAATGGATACAGGGATTACTGAACACAGGCTTTTCATAGTGAGATTGAATATTGTAACCCTCAAATCCTCCAAAAATAAAAGAAGAATATACCTGTTCAGAAAAGCAGATAAAAATTCACTTGACGCCTTCTGGAGAGGCAATCTCCATGCGTTCAGAATGTAAGTGTAGACTAGATGTGGCTTGAATTCAGAGAAATAGTATTGGGAGCAGTTGAGATATTTATACCAGATAAATTAACAAACAATGAAGCTGATCCTCCTTGGTACACAAAATGTGTCAGAACAACGAAAAAAACTTGCCAAATTTAAATGGACGCAAAATCTTAAAGATTGACGCTCTTGGCTTAAAATTTAGCGCGGACTTGAATGGGAGGTGCTTATAATACTTTCCACAACAAAACTATTTCTCAAAACCTGGCTCAAAATCCAGAGAGATTCTGGTCATGTGTGAAGCATGCTAGCGGCAAGACACAATTAGTGCCTTCTCTGCACGATAGCAAAGAAATACTACCGACGACAGTGCTGCCAGAGCAGAGTTACTAAACACAGCCTTCTGAAATTCCATCACCAAAGATGACAAAGTAAATATTCTAGAATTCGAATCAAGAACAGCTGCCAACGTGAGTAACATAGAGGTAGATCTCCTCGGAGTAATGAAGCCACTTAAATCACTCCAGAAAAGCAAGTCTTCTGCTCCAGACTGTATACCAGTTAGGTTCCTTTCAGAGTATGCTGACACAATAGCTCCATACTTCACAATTACATACAACCATTCACTCGATGAAGGATCCATACCCAAAGACTGAAATGTTGCGCAGGTCACACCAACATTCAAGAAAGGCAGTCGAACTAATCCACTAAATTACAGGCCCATATCATTAACATCAATATGCAGCAGGATTTTGGAACATACATTGTGTTTGAGCATTATGAATTACCTCGAAGAAAACGGTGTATTGACACATAGTTAACATGGACTTAGAAAACATTGTTCTTGTGAAGCACAACCAGCTCTTTAATCACACAGAGTGGTGAGTGCTATTGACAAGGGATTTCAGATTGATTCCATATTTATAGATCTCCAGAAGTCTTTTGAGGCTGTCCTACATAAGCGGCTTGTAACGAATTTGCATGCTTATGGAATATCGTCTCAGTTATGTGACTGGATTCGTGACTTCCTGTCGGAGATGTCACAGTTTGTAGTAATTGACAGAAAGTCATCGAGTAAAACAGAAGTGATTTCTGGCATTCCTCAAGGTAATGTTACAAGCCCTTTGCTGTTCTTTGTCTATATAAACGATTTGGGAGATTATCCGAGCAGCTGTCTTTAAGTTGTTTGCAGATGATACTGTTGTTTATTGACTAGTAAAGTAATCAGAAGATCAAAACTAATTGCAAAACAATTTAGAAAAGGTAGCTGTGTGGTGCAAAAATTGGCAATTGACCCTAAACAATGAAAAGTGTGAGGTCATCCACATGAGTGCTAAAAGTAATCCATTAAACTTTGTATACATGATAAATCGGTCAAATCTAAAGACCATAAATTCAACTAAATATCTAGGAATTAAAATTATGAACAACTTAAATTGGAAGGAACACACAGAAAATGTTGTGGGGAAGACTAATCAAAGACTGCATTTTATTAGCAGGACACTTAGAAAACGTAATTTTATACATTATCAATGTCGATTAGAACAGTAGTCACTATTTTTTCAATTAGAAGACTTCAATTTTACATGGCCCAGGTCATATCATGCACTCCCTGAATCAGGATTCTCCAAGAGTGTTGTAAAGCTGTTAATGAGTGTTTTGTTTGTCAGCTGCACTGGAAGCGCGCCCTGTCTCTCTCTCTCTCTCTCTCTCTCTCTCTCTCTCTCTCTCTCCTGGGATTGCAGTTCAGTGGGTGGACTCCAGGGTGAGGGAGAAATGGGCAGGAAGTGGGAGGTGGTGTTGGGAGCTGTGGTTAGTGGATCCCTAGGAGGCAGCAGGTGTGGTAGCTGGGAATCAGACACAGGGGCACTGGATTAGTGAGTTAGTGAAGTGGAAGACAATGATGATGTGGAGACAGAGATTGGGAGGGGTTGACTGGACAGAGAAAGGGGAGACATTTGGGTGGAGGGTGTGGGTGCAATGGGTTAATGGAGATCAAATCCACTCTCACTCCCAACCCCCTTACCACAGGGTTCGTATCCCAGCAGAAGACCCATGTGAAAGAACTGCTTCATTCACAAACCCAGCACATCCTGTTGTAGTCTTGCCACAAGCATATCCTATTGCATCAGATGCAAGCACCCCTGTGAAAACAGCCATGTCATATACCAGCCCTGCTGTGGTATTTGCATGTTGCATGACATTTTATGTGTGCACAACCGCTAACCAGTTATCCACCAGAATGAACAGCCACCATCAATTTGTGGCCAAGAATATTTTACCACCCAGCTCCAAAACACACTTAGCACAACATGCTGGAGCCCAGTGTCTGTTTCTCAACCCACACTATCTACATTGTTCCTTCTAGTAATAGCTTCTCCGAATTACACAGATGGGAATTATCCTTGCAAAACAGCCATTGTTCGTGTAACCCTCGTAGCCTCAGTCTCTCCTAACGCACTGCACCCACACATTTTGCCCAACAGTGTCCCATTCCTCTACCCTGTGACCCTCTCCCAATCCACACGTCCACTTCATCATTGTGTGCCCCATGTACTCACCAGCTCCATTGTTTGTGTGTCACATTCCTAACCTGTGCATCTGCTGCTCCACCTCACGAATTCCTATCCCACCCACCGGTAGCACCCCCACAAGCTACCAGCTACTCTTCGCCAACCCCTCCAATACTCTTTGCCTTTATCTCTACCCATGTCAACCGACACAAAACCTCTACCAGTCCATCTGCCAAACTGCAGTCCCAGCATTGTAGGCTCAGTTGGTACAGCTGTGTATGTGCTTGTGTGGGGGGTGGGGTCTCTAGCGTGTTATAGGATTCATATCAAAGCTTGAAAGTTTTCATTCTATTTTTTTTTGTGCCTGTTGATGACTCAATGCTTACACAATTTGGTAATTGGTTCTCTAGTTATTTGTTTAATACCACAAAGGTAAACAGTTGTTAAATTATGTTGTTAATTTAGTGTTGTCAGGTAATGTGAACTTGAAGATGAAAAAGGATTATATAGAAATAGTGAACATAATTGCATTTTAAAATGAAAGCTCCAGAACTAGCAGCAATAACATAATATGTTTAATATTTTACACGATGGGCCTGTTAAGGCTTAATTGCCATTATCAAGTGACATCTAGTTGGAAGTGATGATCGTATTGCAGATACAGTAAAATTTGTTGCCGAGTCATGGTAAGTATATCTGTTTTCTAGTTTTTGACAGATATTTTGACAGTTTTATGTTTTGTAAACATACAGTACTCTAATGAGCAACTATCAAAATATCTTTCAACATATTTTTACGTTTTGTAACTCCAAAAAAAAAAACATTATTCTTACCACAACTTGATAGAAAAAATTTACTGTAGATGCAGTATGGTCATCAGTTCCAACTGGACGTCACCTAATAATGGAAATTAAGCTGAAACTGGCCTGTTGTGTAAAATATTTAATATATTACCTTACTGCAGCTAATTTTGGAGATTTCATTTTCATTATGTCTTGTAATGATATATACTCTGCTGCAGGTCCAATGGAACGTAAAATAATTGCATTTGTTTTGCCTTTTCCTTTTTTTCCTTAGATAACAGAAGAATTTTCTACTAAATTGGAGGCAAGTGATAACAGTTGGTGTCTTACAGTACACCACGCAGATTTTCTTAAGGAACTTGTAGCATGTCTAAAATATTGTCAAGACTTAGAGAAAGCCTCTGCTGTATTGTATTATGCTACTAATCATATGCCAGCAGGTAATTATGAGTATTTAATGAGTGTGGTTTCAGTTATCTGAGACTACAGACGTGTGTGCAGGTTGCGTTTGTGTGTGTGTGTGTGTGTGTGTGTGTGTGTGTGTGTGTGTGTGTGTGTGGGTGGGTGGGTGTGTGGTGTTGACAAAGGCCTTAATGGCTGAAAGCTATAATTGTGTGAATCTTTTCGTTGTGCCTGTTGCGACTCAGCATCTCCGTTATATGGTGAGTAGCAACTTTCCTTCTCTAATATTGAGTATTTAGTAATTTTGTTAGTCAAAATGTTTTACACTCTGTATTTCTGCAAATACAGGAGATCATATATTTTTCAAGTAACTTTGATTACTATAAAATATGCCACATAGGCAACTGACAGAAGCCCACCTCTTAAAAGTGTGCATGTCTGGTCACAACAGTTTCTATGCATTGCTCCACTAAGCAATAAAATAACTGAACTGAAAGTAAATATAATTTACTGTACACTGGGCCTCAGTTATTAAATGTGGAGTAATCAGATTTGCCATTACTTACATACAGTTACTTTTGCAATTATTCGAAGATTTGACTTGATATTGTGATAACTTGGTGTGATATGTAAACAGCAGATGTGTCAACAAAATTATGTCCCACAAAATAAAATACAGCTACATTTATAAAACAATGCAATCAGAAATTTAGGCAGCTAATAGTTTGCTAAAAAATTTGCCAAAGAATACCCATCTCTGTAGCTGTGGTTGCTTATGTACATTTTTATGATGGCATCAGACTTGCATTCAGACATTTCAAAACTTGGTGCTGTGGAAATTTTCATTTGGTTGGTAAGATGAGGTGAAATGACGGCATGCGTTTCCTGATAACAGATTTAGTGTCTAATGCCTGAATGAAATTTCAAACCTCTCTGCAGTGTTGCCAGAATTGAGAGTGTGATGCTGTGTTTGTAGGATGGGGATGTTACGATCAGTGTCCCCTTTGTGCCCTTAAAGAGGAGTAGATTTTGTGGTGCCAACAGGTTGCTCGCTCATCTCGCTACCACCACCTCTACATTTCAAATATGGAGTTATCACAGTGACTTGGTCAACAGATAAGCTTGAGAGACAATTCATGTTTTACGAAGGAAAGATGCTTCTGGATGAGAGGGAAGAAAGCCTTTTTGATTTGGTGATCGAACCTACCCTTGTAGGTCTGTCAGCAAACAATGTCATACAATTTTGCTAAGGAGTACTCTACAGCCTTCATGAAGTTTTTAAAAATGCTGTTCAGTTTAGCTTTTTTTGTACTAAAAAGGACTATGCTGCAATCATCTTGTGGCATTGCAGTTCTTCTTATGTCTGTGCTTGCTATGAAAATAGGACGAGGAATTCTGCCTTACACAATACATCTTTCAGTTGGTTATTTTTTCTTACTGTAAAACTGTTGTCACATATTAACATTTTGAGGAACTTTTGGTACAAAATATTTACGAATTTGTGAATGAATAGTAGTTGTAAAATATTATACGTCATTTGTTTACAATTCACAGTTGAGATGTGTATTAATGAACTGATGCACTGTCTGTTGTTTATTAGATTGTATCTAAATTTCTACCTATAGCTTAATTGGCAAAAGAATGGTTGTATGCATTAGTTTATATACCTTACATGAAGCTATTGGGTATTTATGTTGGTAGCTAGTTTGCTCCACAACCTTCAACTTGTCATCTGCAAACAGCAAAACATAATTTTTATTTTTCTGTTTATTATGTATTTATAAACTGAAATACCATGTTTTTTGTGTGTAACTTATGGCTTTGATGTTGTAGTGTTTTCTCATATGTTTTGGCGAGGTGAATACGCTGACTTTTGGTCATTTGACAATGCACTTTCTACGAATTTTCAAACATGGACACAGTTTTTGCTGTCATTACATGTTGTTGTAGCTGTGTTGTATTCATTTGTTTTATGGCGTGTTTGTTTGGGTGAGGTGTGCAAATTTGAAGTTTATTTGGTGTTTGTAGTGTGTTTTTGTGTGTGTGTGTGGGGGGGGGATGGGTAGTCTTCTCCCCCTTCCTCCCATGAGTAGTTTCAGTGTGGGTGTTATTTGTATAGTTCTTCAGTTGTGATGAAGAGGGTTTTATTGCACAATGATGTGTATTCATTTAATACTTTCTTTCCTCGGGCTGTTGATTTTTGGATGTGATAGTTTTCTTCTGTAGCTAATTTTTGGTATAAGCTACTACTAGTTTTAAAGGTCTGTGAGTCAGTTTCAAATTTTTGTTGGGTGGTGATTGTGTGCTATCAGGTGATCTGCGAATGTTGAGTGTGAGCTATTGCATTTCTGTGCTCTGATATGTTCTGTATTCCTGGTTTTGAAATTCCTGCACAAATGACCCACATATACAGATTGACTGCAGTTGCAAGTAAGTTGGTATGTACTGGACTGGCTGTATTTGTCAGTGTTGGTGGTATTTCTTCCAAGTCTGCTTTGTATTGCATTGAAGGTTCTGTATGCTATGTTGAGCCCTTGTTTCTTTAGTATATTACCCACCCTGTGTGTGACTTCGCTGTTGTAAGTCATTATGTGCCATTTGTTGCTTACTGTCTACTGATTTGTTGTGTGTTGTGTTTGTTTGTTTGTTTGTTTGTGTGTGCGTTTGATGATAATGTGTTGTTTGTTTTTGGATTTTGTGGTTTATTTTATCTACTCTTCTTGTATCATATCCATTCTCCTGTGCAATTTGTTTTATTGTGTTCAGTTCTTGCGTGTAATCATGTTTGTTCGTGGGTGTTTTGTTCAGTCTATGTAGTAAATATCTGAAGCTGGCTTCTTTGTGAGTTATGGGGTGATTGGATTGGTTATGAGTAATGGTCCTGGTGATTATGGATTTCCTGTATATTGTGAATCCGTTTGTTGTTTCTATTGTGTATGGTGTGATCTAAGAAATTATGTTCTCCATCTGTTTGTGTTTCAGTGGTAAATTGTATTTGTGGGTGGATGGAGTTTTATGTTGTC
Organism: Schistocerca americana; assembly: GCF_021461395.2. Lineage (NCBI taxonomy): Eukaryota > Metazoa > Arthropoda > Insecta > Orthoptera > Acrididae > Schistocerca > Schistocerca americana. The sequence goes on from NC_060120.1 coordinate 954,144,402, forward strand.
ATGAAGTTCTTTTATGCAAGCATAGCAAATTATATCACCTACATATCTGTACCAATATATTATTTTGTACTGTTTTGATATTACTGTTTTGTCAAAGATTTGTTTTCTGTCTGATTGAGGAAAAGCCAGCTAGGAGGCAACTGATTGGTGATCCCATGGACAGTCCATCTGGTTGAGAGTAAAATTTTTTGTTGAATATGAAGTAGTTTTGCTCTGTGATGAGCCTGAATATGGCTGGTATTTCTTGTATATTTGCTGTGGGTATGTTTCCTTGCAGTTGGAGGTTTCTTTCTAAGATGATGATGGTTTCTTCTGTTGGGATGTGTGTGTACATGGAAATTATGTTAAATGAAAGTAATGTTGCTAAGTTTGGTATGTTTTCATTTCTTATTTTTTCTATTATGTCACTGGAGTTCTTTAGATTTCTGTTTTCAGTGTATTTTTATATTGTCTGTAGGTGTGTGTGTGTGTGTGTGTGTGTGTGTGTAGTATATTGGTGCTTTGGTAAAGTTTATCAATGGACGTATAGGTACGTTTTTGCTGTGTCGTAAATGTACGAGCTGAGGAAGAGCATCCAATGCTGGAGTTATTGTGCAGTCTGCTCCAGAAGCTAAGAGTGGGGCCAAAGAGAGCCATTAGTGGCATGTGGTCAGTGATGAGGGTAAACTTGGTCCCGCCAATCTGTTGCTCACTACCACCATTATTCCTATGTGCCAGTATTGCACCTGTGCCACAGTGAATCTGTGGTGAAAACCAGGGGCTTGATGGAGTTAAGGGTGTAAGACAGGGTGCCAAGTGCAACATAAGCTTCAGCTGCTTGAAAGCATGCTTACAGGTAACTGACCACCTGTACTGGACATCTTTCCCAACCGGTTAAGCAGATACGTGATGTGGGTTACTTGTGGAAGGGACTTACAATAATAAATCACCCCTCTCAAAAAGAACCTGCAGCTCCTATAAGTTTTGGTGGTGGGATAGAGTATTGGTGGGGTAGGTTTCCACTTCTGCCTGGGTGTTGATTGTTGATTTAACTCTGGCACATAGTTGGAGATAGCCACTGGGTTTCTTGACCATTACCAATACCCAAGCATTAGTTTGTACATGGTCACTTAATGTTCACTTACACCAGCTTCGTGGAGGTGATAAAATTTTTGCTTAATGGCTGCCTGTAAAGAGTCACGAAGAGGCTGTGCTGGGCAGAAATGAGGCACAGGATCTGAATGTGAGGAGGTGTGGGCCTGGAAATCATTGGCACACTCCAGGCCAGTTGCAAATAGTGGGAACTGTTTCTGAGATGACCCGAACCTTACCAGTGATGAAGAATCCAAACAGCAAGAAGACATCAAGACCATAAATGTTGCTTACCAAGTAACTGAGAACAACAAACAAAATTACCAGCTGTGCGATCTGTTTACATGTTGTTTTGACTGTGAATTGACTCCGGAGAGGAATTGAACTGTCATCATAGGCAATCAATGTAAGGAGGGCGGGACCAAGTCAGGGGCATGCTTTTGGAGGTTAATCAAAGAAAGGTTAGCTCCTGTGTCCACATGGAAACAGATGGCCCGGTTCACAATCATGAAGTCGATAAACAGCTTAGTGGTGGGAGGACTGCCAAGTGAAACAACTGCCTGAAGTTTATACACTATCTCGTGGAGCATGTGGGGGATGGCATTTGACTGTCCCAATGGTCCCTGACAGACAGACAGACAGACGGTAAAGATATGGTCATCTTTCCCACAATGAGTGCAATGCACCCAGTGATCTGGACAGTCTGCACACAGATGTGCTGTGAAGCAACCGGGATATGATGGAAGACCCCACTGCTTATGTCAATGGGGCTTGACAGGCTGTTAAGGGCATGGAGACGTCAAAAATGAGTGAATCATGATGCCTCTCTTAACAAAAAGACTTGCAAGAATTCTGCCCCTGAGACAGTGGCTGACTGCTGCTGCCTGGGGTCAAGCCATGAGGTGTCTTTAACTTTTCCCGGCGAATAGAGTGTTCAAATAACTTACGGGTTTGCTGCCGTGTGACGTCGTCGGACACCGCTGATATTTCGACAGGAGCACACCCTGCCATTCTCAAGGCAAAAATGCATTTGTGCCTTGAGAATGGCAGGGTGTGCTCCTGTCGAAATATCAGCGGTGTCAGACGACGTCACCCGGCAGCAAACCCGTAAGTTATTTGAACATGAGGTGTCTGTTTGCTGCTTATGCAATCTCAAAAGAGTGCAGGATTTCCAAAATAATGTCTATGGAAGGGTTGTCCAGTTCGAAGGCTGTAGTACGAACTTTCAGCTCTGGAGCCAGATGGACCAGGACATGGTTCAGAGAATCTGCATGTGAAGTACTGCAAGTCAGGTTTGTACAAGTTAAATTGCAGTGTTAACACAACCTTTCCAAATCCATCACCCATGAGTGGTTGGACTGTCAGCTTGCTTGTGGTATTGGTGGAACTTGGGGCATGATGTGACCACATGGAACCACTGAGAAAAATAATTGGATGGCAACGAACACATTTCATCAAATGTGAGCACAACCAAATTCGAGAGTGGAGCCAACTTTTTTAGCAAGTAAAACATCTCAGAGGAAGCCCAAGAAAGGAAGAGTGACCATTGGAGAACAACATCCGAAATCTGAAAAGCAGAGATGTGCCATTTCAGCCACTGCAAATATGTGTCCCACTTCACCTTTGCGTCATCAAATGGCAGAAACGCGGGTGGATGGCACTCCGCCTGGCAGGGACCACAGCCTGTATGTGTTGGCAACCTTGGCCGGAGTGGCCGAGCGGTTCTAGGCGCTGCAGTCTGGAATCGCATGACCGCAACGGTCGCAGGTTCGAATCCTGCCTCGGGCGTGGATGTGTGTGATATCCTTCGGTTAGTTAGGTTTAAGTAGTTCTAAGTTCTAGGGGTCTGATGACCTCAGCAGTTAAGTCCCATAGTGCTCAGAGCCATTTTTGTTGGCAACCTTGAACCTGTAGAGGATGAGAATGACTTGAGAACCAGGGAGACTAGCCGAGAGTAGTGTCGGTGACTAGCCGAGAGTAACAGGTGGATAATAGGAGAGAAAGACAGACTACAGAGATGGCACTACGAATAACAAGTCCATTGAGAAAACCAAGACTGAAAACTAAGATGACATGAATTCAGAACAGACACAATGATGTGTTGCGAGATCAATATTATTCTGGAGAGAAATCGCAGACTGCAGACCCGCTGCACCGCTGGCCTTAAAGGGAGACCACAAGCACCAATAGGCTGCACAGTGTCTTTGCGATGCCACATGCAGCGGCAAGAGCAGCAGCTGCAGAAGCAGTCACGCTGCCTAGCAGCTGTCATCAATTTCCATAGTGTGTGGTGGGCTTTCAGACTCGTCATTCTTGGATACCAGAGAGCTCTTAACCACATAAATCTTGGAGTATGCTATCACTAAAAAAACATCGCATAGCAGCAATTTACAGTAAAGGGATTTTCAGCTGCGGGGACATTATTCATATTGATATTAAAGAATGGCTATATTAATTATAATAAGATGGTGTCATTGCAATGAGTAACAATATGAATAAGGTGAATAGGGAATTAGTAAATACAGCTGCTTATATTAGTTATTTTTAATGTACAAACATTACCATTGTGCATTGCATCTTGTTTAATTTGCCTCAGTTTAAAGAGCCAATTATTCGGGAATGTTTCTCATTTCAAGACAAGATGAGTAGTCAGTTATTTGGGGGCCATATTTTGAGAATTGTGTTATCACTGGATCATCTCTTGGTGTTGTTTGTAAGTGAAAAAATGTGATATTTGATATCTTCTTTGTTGTTAGCGTACCATGAAGTTCATATTTCTTGTGTATATGTTTAGTTATGTACCTGTATATAAGTGGGATCTGTCTTTGTTTCATGTTTTTGTCAGGAATATTTTTTATTAGCATCCATAGTTATTAGCATCCAGATAGTTTTGCAAATTGTATGACAGTGTAGGATAACATTGGAAAGTTGTTTTAACTTTTGTTGTGATAGTGCTGACCGGAGATACTTTTATTCTTTACGTCTATTTTGCTAGAGTGTCAACAAGAGATGAATTGTTCTTCTACTCAACATGACTAAACCGGAGGTTGTACAGAGTTTCAGGGAGAGCATAGGGGAACAATTGACAGGAATGGGGGAAAGAGGTACAGTAGAAGAAGAATGGGTAGCTCTGAGGGATGAAGTAGTGAAGGCAGCAGAGGATCAAGTAGGTAAAAAGACGAGGGCTAGTAGAAATCCTTAGGTAACAGAAGAAATATTGAATTTAATTGATGAAAGGAGAAAATATAAAAATGCAGTAAATGAAGCTGGCAAAAAGGAATACAAACGTCTCAAAAATGAGATCGACAGGAAGTGCAAAATGGCTAAGCAGGGATGGCTAGAGGACAAATGTAAGGATGTAGAGGCTTATCTCACTAGGGGTAAGATAGATACTGCCTACAGGAAAATTAAAGAGACCTTTGGAGAAAAGAGAACCACCTGTATGAATATCAAGAGCTCAGATGGAAACCCAGTTCTAAGCAAAGAAGGGAAAGCAGTAAGGTGGAAGGAGTATATAGAAGGTCTATACAAGGGCGATGCACTTGAGGACAATATTATGGAAATAGAAGAGAATGTATGTTGCTAGAGTGTCAACAAGAGGTGAATTTTTCTTCTACTCAACACTTGAGATACTACTTAACCTATGTGCCCATGAAATTGATTCTATAATCTTTCTTTGTTAGTAATTTGTATGGCAATCTGGCTTTCCTTTAACCAAACTTGATATTTTGAAAACTAGCAATTCTTGTACACTTTAGATTTTTCCATATTAATAGTTCAACAATGTATTATCTGTGGCTACTTCATGTTTTGTAACTGTAGAAAACAGTTCATTTCATTATCACTCTTTAAAGCTTTGAATAAGGCATGGCAACTTTTTCAGATAAATTTTTCAGACAATGCGAGTTATTTTTTCACACCCTACCAAGAAAGTATTTATTTCCACTCTTTATAGCAATAGAAAATCATAATTAACGGAACTGTTGCTTTTGTAGTCACTGTTACATAGTGCATTGCTAGCAGATGATCTTTCATTACTAGATACTATGTAGGCTGGGTACCACAGAGGTTTAATTTGTGGATCCTTTTCATATCATTTCTTTTTTGCAATTACATTAATAATGGTCTCAGGGAATGAGAACAAAATGGCAGTATCTTCTAGAGTTTGCTGGTCATTGCTTAAAAGTGTCACTCCGAATGATACAGCAAAAGTCCTTTCCCAACAAGGTACATGCAGCCGTGTTGCTGCCATCCTTACTCATACAACATGAAACATAAGAAAATCAACATTTTGTACTTATTGCATAAAATGATAATAGATGAAAACACTCTAATTATATTTTGAAATAAATATTTACCTTATGTCACTTAGGCCACAAAGATAGCAGTGTAATGGAAATTTGGTCATTCTACAGAACTGCAGTATGAGTTTCTTGGTCTCAACATGTCACCTGTGATTTTCACAGGTTAATAGGTTCTTGAAATGTCTATTTGTTTCAGGAATGTTGTTTCCATCTGTGGAATCTTTCCTTGAGGACGGGTGTCATTCCAACGGAAGTGGTTTACAATTGTTTTTATTTCTGCAAGTTCCTTTGCAGCCTCAATCAGTTGTTTTTGGTGTTGTATAAATTGCAATCACTCAAAAGAGGAAAGGCCGCTGGACCTGATGGGATACCAGTTCGATTTTATACAGAGTACGCGAAGGAACTTGCCCCTCCTTCTTGCAGCGGTGTACCGTAGGTCTCTAGAAGAGCGTAGCGTTCCAAAGGATTGGAAAAGGGCACAGGTCATCCCCGTTTTCAAGAAGGGACACCGAACCGATGTGCAGAACTATAGACCTATATCTCTAACTTCGATCAGTTGTAGAATTTTGGAACACTTATTATGTTAGAGTATAATGACTTTTCTGGAAACTAGAAATCTACTCTGTAGGAATCAACATGGGTTTCGAAAAAGACGATTGTGTAAAACCCAGCTCGCGCTGTTCGTCCACGAGACTCAGCGGGCCATAGACACGAGTTCCCAGGTAGATGCCATGTTTCTTGACTTCCGCAAGGCGTTCGATACAGTTCCCCACAGTCGTTTAATGAACAAAGTAAGAGCATATGGACTATCAGACCAATTGTGTGATTGGATTGAAGAGTTCCTAGATAACAGAACGCAGCATGTCATTCTCAATGGAGAGAAGTCTTCCGAAGTAAGAGTGATTTCAGGTGTGCCGAAGGGGAGTATCGTAGGACCGTTGCTATTCACAATATACATAAATGACCTTGTGGATGACATCGGAAGTTCACTGAGGCTTTTTGCAGATGATGCTGTGGTATATCGAGAGGTTTTAACAATGGAAAATTGTACTGAAATGCTGGAGGATGTGCAGCGAATTGACACATGGTGCAGGGAATGGCAATTGAATCTCAATGTAGACAAGTGTAATGTGCTGCGAATACATAGAAAGAAAGATCCCATATCATTTAGCTACAATATAGCAGGTCAGCAACTGGAAGCAGTTAATTCCATAAATTATCTGGGAGTACTCATTAGGAGTGATTTAAAATGGAATGATCATATAAAGTTGATCGTCGGTAAAGCAGATGCCACACTGAGATTGATTGGAAGAATCCTAAGGAAATGCAATCCGAAAACAAAAGAAGTAGGTTACAGTACGCTTGTTCGCGCACTGCTTGAATACTGCTCAGCAGTGTGGGATCCGTACCAGATAGGGTTGATAGAAGAGATAGAGAAGATCCAACGGAGAGCAGCACGCTTCGTTACAGGATCATTTAGTAATCGCGAAAGCGTTACAGAGATGATAGATAAACTCCAGTGGAAGACTCTGCGGGAGAGACACTCAGTAGCTCGGTACGGGCTTTTGTTGAAGTTTCGAGAACATACCTTCACCGAGGAGTCAAGCAGTATATTGCTCCCTCCTACGTATATCTCGTGAAGAGACCATGAGGATAAAATCAGAGAGATTAGAGCCCACACAGAGGCATACCAACAATCCTTCTTTCCACAAACAATACCGAGCGAGGTGGCGCAGTGGTTAGCACACTGGACTCGCATTCGGGAGGACGACGGTTCAATCCCGCGTCCGGCCATCCTGATTTAGGTTTTCCGTGATTTCCCTAAATTGCTCCAGGCAAATGCTGGGATGGTTCCTCTGAAAGGGCACGGCCGACTTCCTTCCCTGTCCTTCCCTAATCCGATGAGACCGATGACCTCGCTGTTTGGTCTCTTCCCCCAAAAAACCAACCAACCAACCAACCAACCAACCAACCACAAACAATACGAGACTGGAATAGAAGAGAGAACTGATAGAGGTACTCAAGGTACCCTCCGCCACACACCGTCAGGTGGCTTGCGGAGTGTGGATGTAGATAGATAGATAGATAGATAGATAGATAGATAGATAGATGTCTTAGAACTCCCAGTTTTCTGTTTGAGTTTGGCATTGTCTGAGTGGATGGTCTGTTTGCAGGGATCCATCTGAACTTTGTTGTGGGCGTGTAGCAATCTGAGTCTACACTTAAGCCATTTTTAACTTTAACAGTCGTAATTTTGGTGCTTCATCTCCTGAAGATCATGATATGATGTATTTAGAAATAGATGGTTTGGATGGATAATCGTAAAATTTGGTGTGTTTTGTGTGGATGGTGAAAATGGGTTGATGCGTCCTCCAGATTTTGATTGTCACACAAGGAGACCAGTCTCTTGCCATTAGAGTTGGCTCTCTTCTGGAGGGGCAACTTCAGATGATTTTCCTGTACCTTCGGATTTTGGCCAAGTTGGGCATTGAAGTTGTGCATGAGAAATTTCACATGTTGTGTGGAAACTTTGGTCAGCTTTTCGTCTATAGGTCCCTGAAATATCCAACTTCTTCTGTATCTGATCTGTTCTTATTATTTGTAAGAGCATTCACATTTACTAGGGGTTTGTGTCCTTTTGATGTTAATAACCTGTTGGTCAGGGGTTCAGAATTTATAGCAAATTTGAAGACTTGTTTTCGTAGGAAACACAGTTCCGAGCATCAAAGATCTTTTGAATATCTATTTCTGGTGTCAGCTCTTGAAGAAATGATAACCGTCTGATTAAAAGGTCTCTTCATCTGGTTTCTTGTAAGATGGTTTCATGTTGTATTTTGGCAAGGATTTTCCACTTACTAGTTTGTATAAGGGAGTTAGCTGAATGTTGTTAGAAAGATTCTGGATTTTGCTGTGAGTTTGTGTCCATTTATAACATTCCAATAAGCTTTAATTTATTTTGTTCATAATGTAAAGTTTCCATCAGAATTCTAAGGAGATTCGCCCTTCACTGTAAGGGTATGCTGGTTGCCCACATGGGAATTCATAGACTTACGCAGAGATATAATTATGGTGAAACTGATATCCATTAGTCTCTAATTATAGAGCAACAACTTTGTTTGCATCCATCTCTACAGTGGTAACACACAAGTTGTTAGTGATACCTGAAAATGCTGGAGAAATAGTGTCACCATACGACTTTCCTCTATGGGCTCCTTTCCAGTGTCTTATCTGGTAACCGCAGCTGCTATGTTGCAATATCTGTGAAGTACAATATAATACCTGAAAGGAAATGACACTGTTTCCTATATATCCGAACACACACATTTGATGATCATTGGTTATATTTGTAAAGTGATTTTGTCACTTTCACACTGACCAAGTCATCTGCGTTCTATAATTGGTTCACAATTGAAACCCAGAATTTCCTTCGCAGCTCACTCATGACACAGTTTATATAATGTGGAAAAGTTGCGTAGTAGATTTCTGTACGTAAGTCAGATCATTAATATTGCACACCGTAAAGTGGAGTAATTAATCAGCTATAATAGCATAAATCAGTTTATTGCTTGCAAAACACTTCACTTGATATGCCATTCTTAACACACACAGCATTACAGCTAACAGTCAGTAAGAAGTTCAGACTGCTTTACTCTAGCATTAACACAAAGCTCCGGCAAACAGTCCTGTGCAAATTGCTCTGAAAATTTATCACAGTTCTATCGCAACCAAGGCAGAGTGCGGAGAGAAAGGGAGGTTGTAATGACTAACACGTGCAACTCTTGTCGTAGGCAGGGGCAGTTTTTGATCAGGAGTGCAAATAGCATAGGGAACACAATGCTCTGATAATCTGGTGCCCATTACTAGTAACCATACCTCCTCTGAACACTAAAATTGATAGGTGCCCTCCCAAATTCCAAATTGTAAACAAATAAGAATAAACCAGAATGAGATTTTCACTCTGCAGCGGAGTGTGGGCTGATATGAAACTTCCTGGCAGATTAAAACTGTGTGCGCCGACCGAGACTCGAACTCGGGACCTTTGCCTTTCGCGGGCAAGTGCTCTAACCATCTGAGCTACCGAAGCACGACTCACGCCCGGTCTCACAGCTTTACTTCTGCCAGTACCTCGTCTCCTACCTTCCAAACTTTACAGAAGCTCTCCTGCGAACCTTGCAGAACTAGCACTCCTGAAAGAAAGGATACTGCGGAGACATGGCTTAGCCACAACCTGGGGGATGTTTCCAGAATGAGATTTTCACTCTGCAACGGAGTGTGCGCTGATATGAAACTTCCTGGCAGATTAAAACTGTGTGCGCCGACCGAGACTCGAACTCGGGACCTTTGCCTTTCGCGGCAAGGCAAAGGTCCCGAGTTCGAGTCTCGGTCGGCGCACACAGTTTTAATCTGCCAGGAAGTTTCAAGAATAAACCAATTGAAAGTGTTTGCGTATCAGATTAGGTTTTGCCAAATTTGAATTTTGTGTCTTTAATTCCCTGCTGGTATAAAAAAAAGAAAAAAAAACATGTACTGTATCAAAAAATCTAACTCCACCTTCTTTAAATATTGCTAATGTTATTTCTTTCTATATACCTACAAAACAATAGGTTGTAATAAAACAATGTTTCCTGTCGAATGATTGCATCATGAATGTGACATAATATGGCTGTGAAGTGTGCACTTACTCTTGGAATCAAAGTATACAGTGGTGTGGCTGAATATAGGGCACCTTATACATATCAGAATGCAAGGTAGGGAGTGCCATATTTGCTTCCCCACAGTTGCTTTTGTGGCCAAGGAGTCATCAGAGGACCCCCAGGGTGACTTCTTTAAAAAGTTTGACTTTATTTTGGTTTGGACATGTATGCGCCCATTACAATTAGAACTATTAGCCCTAGAGGTTACCTCGAGGCATTTTCTGGCTGTTCTTCGTGTGACTTCTCTATACACTGATTTCCCCCCCCCCTCCCCCCTGCCGCCAATCCAATCTTGGGATTGCCAACAATAATGACTGAAATGCTACTACCACACAGTAGCTACTGCACATAGTATTTTGTATTTTAATTTTAAAATAAATTTCATTCCTTATCTTATTAACCACATACTTCTCAAAAGAGTTTAGGACCTTGACATCGTCGCAGTCAGGAGAAAAGAAAGTGAAGGAAAAATTATCATTGTTATTTTGTGCTGTCCATGGCTCAGTTCTGTAATTGAAGAAAAAAAAGTTCATGTTTTGTGACAGGCAGACATGTGGTAGAGAACTGTGTATATAGCAAACAAAAAATTGGTGGTCTAATGGGGGGGACTGCAGTTATGCATCCACATTCTGTCCCTATTCAACATTTTTATAAGTTTCTGTCAACCAGTTGGTATAAATGTGTTTTTGAAATTGTTTCCTATTTTGTAAAACAGAATGGCTTGTACCAGTACTTTACGAGGTGCTACAATAAAGTAATGAGACTGATTTTCTTTGCAAGCCGTGGCAAATGTGCAGGCTTACATAGGCACAGTATCTTTTAACCTTGGTCTATAAGCTGCTTCTAGTCCAAGTGGCACATCGATGCAATTGCTCAGTCATGAGTTGTGCTGCAATAAGTTAACACGTGTTCGTGTCTCTCGTCATGGAAATGGAATCCCATAATATTGCGCAACGGTATGCCATTTCTTTTTGCGTTAAATTGGGTGAAAATGTGACAACAACTTACAGTAAGCTTCAGAAGGCTTCTGGAGAGGTGGTTATGTCAAGAGCTCAAGTTTTTCGTTGGCATAAAATGTTTACTGAAGGCGGAACGAATGTTGAAGATGAAGACCACAGTGGACGACCATCAACCTCGCGGACGGATGTCAACTTGGCTAGTGTGCGTGAACTCGTATGGTCTGATCGAAGATAATCTGTGAAAATGATTGCAGAACTGAACATCAATCGAGAAATGGTTCGTCTAATAATAACTGAAGATCTTGGTATGAGAAAGATTTGTGCAGAAATGGTCCCCAAAAATCTCACACCACAACAGCAAGAAACATGGAAAATGTGGCAGCCGATCTGTTGGAGCAAACATAAATCAATTCAGAATTGTTGAGCCGTGTTATCACTGGTGATGAAAGAGGTTTTTTCAGTACGATACAGAGACAAAACGCCAAATTTCGCAATGGTGCTCAAAGGGATCACCCAGACCAATAAAAGATCGCATGTCAAAGTCAGAAGTGAAATGCATGCTTGTGTGCTTCTTTGATTCCAAGGGAATTGTTCATAAAGAGTGGGTGCCTCCTGCACAAACACTTAACCAATATTACTACAAAGAAATTTTAGAAAGACTTCGTAAAAGAGTTCTTCGTGTCTGTGCCTCGTAAAAGAGTTCTTCGTGTCCATGCCAACGTTGCTGATAATTGGATTCTGCATCACGATAATGCGCCATTCCATACTGCTTTGTCAGTACAGCAATTTTTAACCTCAAAACAAATTTCAGTACTACCACAGCCACCTTGTTCACCAGATATCGCTCCATGCGACTTCTTTCTATTTCCAAGAGCCAAAACAGTTTTAAAGGGACATAATTTTCAAACAACACAAGATGTCGAAAAAGCTGTGAAGAGGGACTTGGAGGATATTACAGAAGCTGAGTTCCAGAAGTGTTACCATCAATGGCAGAAGAGCTGGAAAAAGTGTGTGCAATCAGAAGGGAATTACACTCCTGGAAATGGAAAAAAGAACACATTGACACCGGTGTGTCAGACCCACCATACTTTCTCCGGACACTGCGAGAGGGCTGTACAAGCAATGATCACACGCACGGCACAGCGGACACACCAGGAACCGCGGTGTTGGCCGTCGAATGGCGCTAGCTGCGCAGCATTTGTGCACCGCCGCCGTCAGTGTCAGCCAGTTTGCCGTGGCATACGGAGCTCCATCGCAGTCTTTAACACTGGTAGCATGCCGCGACAGCGTGGACGTGAACCGTATGTGCAGTTGACGGACTTTGAGCGAGGGCGTATAGTGGGCATGCGGGAGGCCGGGTGGACGTACCGCCGAATTGCTCAACACGTGGGGCGTGAGGTCTCCACAGTACATCGATGTAATCGCCAGTGGTCGGCGGAAGGTGCACGTGCCCGTCGACCTGGGACCGGACCGCAGCGACGCACGGATGCACGCCAAGACCGTAGGATCCTACGCAGTGCCATAGGGGACCGCACCGCCACTTCCCAGCAAATTAGGGACACTGTTGCTCCTGGGGTATCGGCGAGGACCACTCGCAACCGTCTCCATGAAGCTGGGCTACGGTCCCGCACACTGTTAGGCCGTCTTCCGCTCACCCCCCAACATCGTGCAGCCCGCCTCCAGTGGTGTCGCGACAGCCGTGAATGGAAGGACGAATGGAGACGTGTCATCTTCAGCGATGAGTCGCTTCTGCCTTGGTGCCAATGATGGTCGTATGCGTGTTTGGCGCCGTGCAGGTGAGTGCCACAATCAGGACTGCATACGACTGAGGCACACAGGGCCAACACCTGGCATCATGGTGTGGGGAGCGATCTCCTACACTGGCCGTACACCACTGGTGATCGTCGAGGGGACACTGAATAGTGCACGGTACATCCAAACCGTCATCGAACCCATCGTTCTACCATTCCTAGACCGGCAAGGGAACTTGCTGTTCCAACAGGACAATGCACGTCCGCATGTATCCCGTGCCACCCAACGTGCTCTAGAAGGTGTAAGTCAACTACCCTGGCCAGCTAGATCTCCGGATCTGTCCCCCATTGAGCATGTTTGGGACTGGATGAAGCGTCGTCTCACGTGGTCTGCACGTCCAGCACGAACGCTGGTCCAACTGAGGCGCCAGGTGGAAATGGCATGGTAAGCCGTTCCACAGGACTACATCCAGCATCTCTACGATCGTCTCCATGGGAGAATAGCAGCCTGCATTGCTGCGAAAGGTGGATATACACTGTACTAGTGCCGACATTGTGCATGCTCTGTTGCCTGTGTCTATGTGCCTGTGGTTCTGTCAGTGTGATCATGTGATGTATCTGACCCCAGGAATGTGTCAATAAAGTTTCCCCTTCCTGGGACAATGAATTCACAGTGTTCTTATTTCAATTTCCAGGAGTGTACTTTGGAGGAGACAACACTAAGCTTGACTAAAACGGTACGCAGTATTTTTTTTCTTCACATTAGTTAGAGGTGTTTCAGATTTTGAGGTACAATGGAATAGGAATGATGATAGAAATAGGATCACATTTGAGGAAGTGGAGAAAATGGTCAATAGATTGCAGTGCAATAAAGCAGCTGGGGTGGATGAAATTAAATCGGAACTCATCAAATACAGTGGAATGTCAGGTCTTAAATGGCTACACAGGATAATGGAAATGGCCTGGGAGTCGGGACAGGTTCCATCAGACTGGACAAAAGCAGTAATCACACCAATCTTTAAACATGGAAACAGAAAAGATTGTAACAACTACAGAGATATCTCTTTAATCAGCGTTGTGGGCAAAATCTTCTCAGGTATTGTTGAAAGGAAAGTGCGAGTATTAGTTGAGGACCAATTGGATGAACATCAGTGTGGGTTTAGGCTTCTTAGAGGTTGTCAGGACCAGATCTTTAGCTTACAGCAAATAATGGAGAAGTGTTATGAGTGGAACGGGGAATTGTATCTATGCTTTATAGATCTAGAAAAGGTATATGACCGTGTTCCTAGGAAGAAGTTATTGTCTGTTCTACGAGATTATGGAATAGAAGGCAAACTTTTGCAAGCAATTAAAGGTCTTTACATGGATAGTCAGGCAGCAGTTAGAGTTGACGGTAAATTGAGTTCATGGTTCAGAGTAGTTTCAGGGGTAAGACAAGGCTGCAACCTGTCTCCACTGTTGTTCATATTATTTATGGATCATATGTTGAAAACAATAGACTGGCTGGGTGAGATTAAGATATGTGAACACAAAATAAGCAGTCTTGAGTGTGCCGATGACTTAGTTGTGATGGCAGATTCTATTGAAAGTTTGCAGAGTAATATTTCAGAGCTAGATGAGAAATGTAAGGACTATGGTATGAAGATTAGCATCTCCAAAACGAAAGTAATGTCAGTGGGAAAGAGATATAAACGGATTGAGTGCCAAATAGGAGGAACAAAGTTAGAACAGGTGGATGGTTTCAAGTACTTAGGATGCATATTCTCACAGGATGGCAGCATAGTGAAAGAACTGGAAGCGAGGTGTAGCAAAGCTAATGCAGTGAGCGCTCAGCTACGATCTACTCTCTTCTGCAAGAAGGAAGTCAGTACCAAGACTAAGTTATCTGTGCACCGTTCAATCTTTCGACCAACATTGTTGTGTGGGAGCGAAAGCTGGGTGGATTCAGGTTACCTTATCAACAAGATTGAGGTTACGGATATGAAAGTAGCTAGGATGATTGCAGGTACTAGTAGATGGGAGCAATGGCAGGAGGGTGTCCACAATGAGGAAATAAAAAAAAAAAAGGGAATGAACTCTATAGATGTAGCAGTCAGGGCGAACAGGCTTAGATGGTGGGGTCATGTTACACGCATGGGGGAAGCAAGGTTACCCAAGAGACTCATGGGTTCAGCAGTAGAGGGTAGGAGGAGACGGGGCAAACCAAGGAGGAGGTACCTGGATTCAGTTAAGAATGGTTTTGGAGTAATAGGCTTAACTTCAGAAGAGGCACCAATGTTAGCAATGAATAGTGGATCATGGAGGAATTTTCTAAGGGGGACTATGCTCCAGACTGAATGCTGAAAGGCATAATCAGTCTTAAATGATGATGATGATGATGATGATGATGATGATGATGATGATGATGATGATGATGATGATGATGAATGATTTCACATTAGTCTCATTACTTTATTGTTGCACCTCGTATATAGGAAGAAAGAAAGAAAGAAAGAAACAAGGAGGAGTAGGGTTTATACTGTCCAGTCAATGAGAGACAGAGCACAAGCTAAGGCTGGAAAATAGAGATGCAGGAAAATAAAGATGCAGGAAAATAAAGATGCAGGAAAATAAAGATGCAGGAAAATAAAGATGCAGGAAATCAGTCTCGTCATTTTCAAAGGAACTATTCCAGCATTTGCCTTTTAACAGTGCAGGAAAACAGAAAATGTAAATTTGAATGGCTGAACTGTACAACTTTAACAGCAGCATAAACAAGCAGAAGCCTTATCTAGTGATCATTATGTATTCTAACATATCTCTCTGGATGTTTGCTTATTGTGCAGTTTATTATATTGGGAGTTGCTAATAATTGTCTGTGATACACAGGTGCTGATCAAGTTATGGCCGCAGAGTTGTGCTACAATACAGCAGTACGATGGGGTGAGCAGGATTCGCTAGAAAATAATGCAAAAAACTGTATTAGAAAGGTTCAACAGAAGTATCAGCAGCTGCAGGCTGCACATGTACTACACAAGTATGGGCTTGGAAATGATGCTGCCATACTGAATTTTATTTCTAATCCCCAACAACTGATAGCTGCACTCTTTCGACATCCTGCAATCGTCAACACCTCAGCACGTCACTGTCCAGGTAAAGCCACTTCTGTATCTATAACCATCTTCATTGTTGTTAGAAACTTAATGTTTATTGTGGAAGTTATTGAAAAATTATTATAATTTTTGCAGCATACAATTTCATTATGCGCACTCCTATTTTATGCCCAATGAAAATCTCGCGTTCTTTTGTTTTCAAGAACAGTGGAGAAATCTGATATTGTATGTGACAAGGCAGACTTACTAAAACCACAGATGAGAATAAAACCTCTGCAGTGTCAAACTTCCATAGACGTTGTCTTGGAGAAGCCTGTATCAGAAATCATTGACGTATTTGCAAACAATACATGGCAGTATGAGCTCCTGTGTTAGTAAAGACACATACGTGACGGCACTTGTTGTCATCACCAAGTACTATTGAAGCAAGTAATGACTCGGAAAAGCATTAGTATCTTAAACCTTGCATTAAGTAAATAATTCTGAAGTAAAGGAGAACACTCACCGAAAGCAGAAGCTTTCAGTCATCGATTAGGACACACAAAAGAGGCTCTTAGTGCTTAGTGTGAGGGTTCTGCTTAACTATTGTATCTTGCATACTTCTTCCCATATTGCATCACAGATGTGCAAGAAAGAAACTGACTGAAAAATTGTGATAGTAAATTTTTCCCATGTTTTACTGGAAATTATAGGGCCCTCTGATTCAAAAAGCTGAAAAACTTTACATATTGCTGCTAATTTTAAATTTTCTTTTCTTTTTGGAATGTTGAAGAGTAAAAAAGAAATTTTTCCTTTCAGATATCAATGGTGCAATTGAAGACTTAGCAAAACTTTTCAGAATTAATAGTATAAGTTTGCGAAAGGAACAATTAAAAGAACTTCTCATGCCTCACAGTATGATAGAAGCTGAACTGTTGGACAGTACGGTTACCGATAATTTTATGCAAACCGATACTCAGGCTTACAAGAATATTGATGAAGAAAGCTTGCTCAGGTATGTTAATGAAAATTTAACATTTGTCTTTATCATTATAATCTGTAAATTTTTTCTTAAGCCCTTAGCCCTCCTAGTTCTGGGTTGGCAGGAGTCATATAACTTAACATTTTGTGCACTCCTGCACCGCCAATTGCCAGCTTTGGTTATTAAAAGGTTACTGTATGCAATAGCACTATAATGCCAGGATTCATTCTACTGTGCCACTCTGCTCACTTGTACTGGAATGGATGATGAAGTAAGCCTCTGAAGTCACAGGTGCTACCTAACATTTCCCTTGCAAGAAAGCTCACTAACCAGATTTAGTACAGGTGTTCAGTACAAATCACTAAGCACAGGCGTAGTGGCTGCATTATGCAAGGAGGGCATGGTGTGTTTTCTTTGCTTAGCTCCTCTCCTCAAGGCAGTCTGTGCTGGGTGGAGTTTGCTCATTTAATCACTACACCCACTTCTGTTAGTACTGATGAAAACTGTTACAGATTATAATTGGGCATGTAATTAACAAACTCTTAAATTTATTTTATGCTACAAGTATTTTGCACTAATTTGTGCCCTGACTAAAAGTAAATATATTTGCCCCATGACTGAACTAATTTAAATTATTAGCAACAGCAGTATGTACAGCTATTAAAGCACCACATTTAACTTGTACAAGGTGAGCAGCTACCATCTTGGCAGCACAGTGTTTAGTTTGAGAGTTATGACAAACTTCTAAAAACAAGAAGCGTATCTTTTTTTATTTACTGTGTGAATTTAGTGTAAATTATTATATTTCTTGTGTATTTCTATACCTAGTAGCCACATTTCCGTGTTTTGATAACTGTGTAGTGCATATTTCTGGCCTTTGTATCGTGACAGGCATTTGTATTCGTGTGAATAGCCAGTTGCAATTGAAGAACTCATTAGTTGGATGGCAGCTCTTGTCTCTGCAGTGGCAGCTTGTTTGTACCAACTGTTCCATGCATCAATAACTGTCTAGTCTGTAGTTCCACTGTCTTTAGAATGGATAGGGACTGTGATTGCAGCATTCGGATGTGGGCTGAGTTGGTGATCCTTTGCTCACAGCTCCAGTTGGTGCTGGCTTAGATCACGCAGCTCAAGGCTGTTGCCAGTGGCTGACACTGTTGGGAAGCCGGATGTTGGGATACAAGTTACATCCAGTACGTCCCTTGTGTCCCATCATCGGTCCAGTACTGTGACCAACATGGTTACTACCAACATTGAGGATGACCCCTCACTCGTGGTCGAGTGGGAGGTTGTTTCAAGGTGTGGCAGGTTGCGAAAAACTTTCTGGGTAATTGGTAGAAAGGTGTCTCCAGTTCAGCTGACAAACAGGTTTCAGGTGCTATCAGTGGCTGACAAAAATCCTGGGTCAGGTGCAGTCATTTGCCGTGTTTCAAAGGAAGCCTGCAAGATCTGGACATTTACAGAAGGTGGGGATACTGGTAGTTGGGAACTCCAATATTAGGCATGTAATGGGGCACCTTACGGATATGGCTGCCAAAGAAGGGAAGAAATCCAGTTCGCACTTTTGTGTGCGTACCAGGTGGAGTCATTCCAGATGTGGAACAAGTGCTTCCAGATGCCATGAAGAGAACAGGGTACAGCACATCTGCGTAAGGTCTTCATGTTTTTACGAATGGTGTGTGTCACTCTGGATTGGAAGAGATTCTCTCTGGTTTCAGGCAGCTAGCTGAAGTGGTAAAGACTGCTAGTCTTGTTTGCGAGATGAAGACAGACTTCACCATCTGTAACATCATTGACAAGACTGATTGCGGACCCTTGATGCAGGGCTGAGTGAAGGGTCTTAATCAGAGGCTCCGTCAGTTCTGCAACCATGTAGGCTGCATATTTCTTTACTTGCACAGTAAGGTGGTGATGTTTCGGGTTCCGCTTAATAGTTCAGGGCTTCACTACACACAGAAGCGGATACACAGGTATCAGGGGCCTATGTGGAATGGACTGGGCATATATTTAGATTAGAGGGTCTTGCGGAAAGTACAGAAAGGACTTCAGTCTCAAAGGGCACAGAACAAACACAGAAAGAGGCTAGACATAACAACAATTAGTATTGTAGTTGTAAATTGTTATTGCTGTGTTGGGAAAGAACCAGAGTTTGAAGTGCTTATAGAAAGCTCTGAAGCTCAAATTCATAAAGGTACCAAAAGTTCAGCCAAAATTTTCATGGATGACCTAATGGTGATCAGAAAGGCTGAATTAAATACAGTTGGTGGCAGTGAGTTTGATTGGTGGCTGACCTCAAGATCGTTTTAGTGAAACTGATCACAACATCCAAATCCACCAAAACTAAACACAGAATATTTCTGTTTAAAAAAATCATGTAAAAATTCACTTGATGCCTTCCTAAGAGCAAATCTCCACATCTTCCAAACTACGTAACACAGGCCAGAAGAGGCTTAAATTCAAAGAAATAGTATTGGCGGCAATTGAGAGATTCATACCGAATAAATTAATGAAAGATGGTACTGATAACCCGTAATACACAAATCTATATGTGAACAAACTGTGAGAAATTAAGCACCTCCCAACAGCTTGGATGTCTTCCTTTTGTCCACCTCGTCGTGAGGAGATGCTTTAAGCTAGGCTGTGCATTGGGCACTGTCTTTTCAATCACCATCAATTGTTAAGTGAAGACCCCGGACCAGTCTGTGTGTACTGCAACCAACCATTGATAGTGCACCATTTTCTGACTTGATGACGATTTTGTAACCATTTATATTTCAGTCTATGTTTACCATATGAATTATCATACTTCCTTTTTTTTTTTTAAAAAAAAAAAAAAAAGCAGATACTACACGAGCTATAGATCACTTTTTTTTAAAATTGTAGTAATATGTCCAAGGAAATTTAATTTTCAACCATTTGAGCAACCTCCTCAAAGGGGAAGTGATCGTTTCTAGCTACCCCTCCACTCTAGTTCATCAGGCTCTGAGTGTTATTGACTTCAACTTCATTTGGTAAATGACTATTTGAAGTTATGACATGGGTGCTTATGACATCAGCTTTTCTGTGCCATAAAGCAGCAGCAGCAACAACAGCAAGCGAGATGCTTGAAGTAGTAATGAAACTCTGCATCGAAATACTTTCACTGCGCGATACCTGTGGTAACACTATCAATGACAGCACCACTAAAATGGAGTTATTTAATATATTTTTCTAAAATAACTTCACCAAAGACGACAAGGTAATTATTCCAGAATTGGAATCAAGAACAGCTGCCAGCATGAATAACTTAGAAGTAGATATCCTTGATATGGCAAAGACACTTAAATCACTTAATAAAGGAAAGTATTCTGGTCCAGATAGCATACCAATTAGGTTCCTTTCAGAGTATGCTGATACAGTAGCCCCGTACTCAGCAATGATATAAAACTGCTTGCTCAACAAAAGATCCATATCAGAAGAATGGAAAGTTGCATAGGTCACACTAATGTTAAAGACAGAAAATACCGAGTAATATGATAATTACAGAATCATAGCGCTGACGTCAGTTTGCAGAAGATTATGGAACACATACTGTTTTCAAACATTACGAATTTCCTCAAATATAAAGATTTATGGACAAATACTGAGTGCGGATTCAGGAAATATCGTTGTTGTGAAACACAGTTAACTCTTCATTTGCACAAAGTAAGGCTTTTGACTCTCTTCCTCACAGGAGGCTTCTAATCAAATTGTGTGCCTATAGAGTATCACTTCAGTTGTGTGACCGGATTTATAATTTCCTGTCATAAAAATCACAGTACGTAGTAACTGATGGGAAATTGAGTAAAACATACTCGATGTCTGGTATTCCACAGGGAAGTGTTGCAGAGGACTCTGTTGTTCCTAATCTATATAAATGGTTTAGTCCTTTTAGATTGTTTGCGGATGATGCTATCATTTACCATATACTAAACTCACCAGAAAATCAAAACCAATTGCAAAATGATTTAGACACGATATCTGTATGGCGTGAAACATAGGAATTCTCTCTGAATAAGGAAAAATGTGAGGTCATCCACAAAAGTAATAAAATGTGTCTCACATAGGAAAGTGGTTCAATATTCAGCCATTTTGCACATCTCCCTCCATTTACCACTGGCAGCCAATAAGATTCATTCTCTTTCCAAGTGGCTAGCTGTAAGTTAAGACAATCTCTCTCCTGCAGGCTGTGCTGTTGCCGTACTTTGTCACAGTGCAGTTTCATTCATAGAGGGAGCAAATTATTTGTTCAATTGTCAGTATTATTTTCCTTTAGCAATCTATCAGAAGTATGAATCTTTAAATGTGTTAGTGTTATTTCCAATAAAATAGTTGTGGTGATCGCAATAAATGTGAAGTGCTTCATGAGCAGGTGAGTGGGATTATGTACATCATTTACAAATTGTTCAAATGTGAACCTGGAAGTGAAACTTTGATTGTTGACATTTCGAAGGCACAAGAACAGGCATGCAGAAGCATGTGGTGTTCTATAGTACTAAAGTCTGCCTCACACAGGAAGGCAGCACAATATTCAGCCCTCCTCCACTAACCACTGACAGCCAATAAGATTCATTCTCTTTCCAAATGGCTAGCTGCGAATTGTAAATGAGGGGTGAGAGCTGTAGAAACATCAGGAGAAGTTGGTTTTGTGTCATGTGGAAAGCATTGTTATCACAAGAAACTTGTAACACAAATGGATGGCTTTGTCAAGTACATATTAAGGTGCTCATTCTTGAAAATGAACATGAATGGTG
The DNA here is from genome assembly GCF_021461395.2 of Schistocerca americana. NCBI lineage: Eukaryota > Metazoa > Arthropoda > Insecta > Orthoptera > Acrididae > Schistocerca > Schistocerca americana. The sequence continues at coordinate 954,166,006 of NC_060120.1, forward strand.
AATCTCTGACTTCACAAAAATTTGTTTAAATTATGCAAGAGAAAATTGGCTTCAAAGGTAGTGCTTCGTCAATGCAAAGAATTTTGAACGATATTGGTTTCAAATATGTTGAAACTAATGATGGAAGAAAGTTTTTAATGGAACAAAGGGATGTAGCTGCAGCATGAGCCACATGCCGGAGAATGCTGCACAAAATAAGAGAAAAGGGTGGTTCAATACTGCATGGAATGTGGGTGAATCAGTCACTCCAAGGAAAGCTGCTGTAAAATTGATGACGATACTGGCAGTTTTAAAGTTCTAATAGGAAAAGTTCTTGAGTAATTATTCTGCATGCTGGCTCTTAAGGTTTTGTTCCTGAGAGTAAAGTTTCATTTAGGGGAAAGAAAAGCAGCAGTGACTACTATTCAGAAATGAACATTGTCAGTTTCAAGAAGTGGTTCACTGAACAGTTCTTGCCATAACTTGCTCTGAAGCGAGTCAGTGTAATGGACATTGGTAGTATTACTCAGCTGTGACAGAGAAAACACTAACACCAGGAAAGCTCTGGCTTGCAAATAAAGATATTGTGCACAGACCCGTGCAGAATTCCTACAGCTCATTTATTTAAACGAGCCATGTTAGAAAATATACGAACTTGACTTACTTGCACATGAATGTGGTCACACAGTTTTGCATTTACCACCATACCACTGCCATTATGATCCAACTGAATTAATTTGGGCACAGGTTAAAGCCTGTGTCGCAGAAAGGAACAAACCATTAAAGACAGCAGACACCAAATGGCTTATGCATGAAGGAATAGACATTTCCCATTTAGCATGGGCAGCCTGTGTGCAGTACACTGAAAAGCTTCAGGAAGGGGACTTTAATATGGAGGTGAAAAGGAATAGAAGCCCTGAACCCATCACTGTAAATTTACAGTCAGCTGGTTTGGATACAGACTCAGATAGCAGTAACAATGGTATTATGATGTAATGTCTGAAATAAAGTAAATTAATAGTAGTTCTTGTTTTTAAAAACTTGTGTTGACACAAAAACATTTTTTAAAGTAACATCAATTGTATATGTAGTGTATTAAAATGTCCTGTCCTGGAATTTGTATCCTAAGAAGTATGCAGACATTCACTTTTTATGAGTGACATAACTATATTTTAAATATATTGGCCAAGCAGCTAGTTAGTTTGTTAGTTGTGAAATTTAAGCTTTTCCCAGAACTCACGAGAATCCAGCAGGATAACTTTGTCAAAAAATTCGATATTTCAACAAGTAGCAACCTGTCATTTTCAAGGCATGAATTGGGAAATGTCTTAAAATAAAAGGGATGCTTACATGTCGTTTGCATGTTCCATGGATAAAGAGTGTGGTCTCTCACTGTAATGTGGATTGTGTTAGTCTTTGTGATGGAAAAATATGACAACATACTGACTGAAACTTCATGGCAGATTAAAACCATGTGCCGGAGCGAGACTCGAACTCGGGACCTTTGCCTCTCGCGGGCAAGTGCTTTACCAACTGAGCTACCCAAGCACGACTCATGCCCCGTCCTCATAGCTTTACTTCTGCCAGTATCTTGTCTCCTACCTTGCAAACTACAGATTCTGTGGAGGAGGAGGAGTTGTCAAGAAAATATAATGATTTCAGTTGGTGTTTGTAGTTAAGGTTTGTTTCAATTAGATTCTTCACTTCAGCGATTAAGTTGTCAAAGATTTTCTTGGGTCAATACCTCGCTCATTTCTGTGTCCAATTATGGATCATTGATGACTAATGTAAAGAATTTCTCTTCCTCTTATTGTAACAATGAATGTTACTGTTTTTGATTTGCAATTGATCATTGAGAACAATTTTTTAATAAGCTGCCTTGAAGAGGTTCAAGAGTGGACAACATGTATTATCCTTACTGCACATTGCTGTGTAACTTTCTTCCTCTACGAAAAGTTATCTAATTCTGTGATGCTGTAACAAATTACTGAATGAAAGTAGAAAAAGTATGTCAGCTTTTTGACATTTTCATATACAAAATCTGCTGTGTAAGTGTGAGTGTACAATGTGCTGTTCGGTACGCAAATGAACCTTTTTGCTGTCTGCAGTAACATGATTTGGTAACGCGGACTTTGTTTGTCTGCTCTTTGCCACCTTGGTTGAGCAAACCTCATCCCCTCCACACTTTCCCATCTTCCTCTGTGCACAGAAGCGCCTTCCTACCTGACACAGACTGTAACTGAAATCCGTAGAAATTTCAATAACACAATAATTCCTACAAATCTAAAGACTGTCTGTTCAACTAAATACCTAAGAATTAAAATTACTAACAACTTAAATTGGAATTATCACATAGATAATGTTGTGGGGAAGCAAACCAAAGAATGTGTTTTATTGGCAGAACCAAGGAGCTGTAATAAGGGGAGTTATCATGACATAAGAATAGAAGCTGATCTCTGCCATGTCAGTTGCCTCAAACGTTAGCTTCAGGTGGAAATTTTTTGATATAAAATGCCAGCTTGCTTAATTTATAGGTGTGTTCTGATGATTAAGTGTGAATGAAACACATTTCATGGTAAGTGTACTCGGTCAAACGAAATTTTCTTTTACATACATTAATTTTGGTTGTGCTGTTTACTTTTACTCTACTGATTTTATTTCTGTCATTTCACTTTAGATTTCCTGTCAGACCAACTCAAAAAGCTATCCAGGTCAAATCTGTGAGAAGGAAAGATTGGAAACCACCCAAATTGAGCAAAATACATTCTGACCATTTTTAGAGAGAGGACATAGACATAACACCAGCTTCATCAATCATTATGATAGCTGCCTTTTCATATCTCACACTTCTCTTGCTGTTTACTTAAAAAAAGCCAAATGTGGCATATTACTAGATGAAATATGCATTTAAGATCAGAGAAGCATCTGAAAATCACTTCCTGATGTTATTCATGAAAGAATTTAATATTTCGTATTTAAAACAACTGTCATGTGCACATGACAGAACACAAAACAATTGTACATAGTAGTGTGCTAAAATTTTGGAGCCCAAAATGGCAGCACCAGCTTCAAAGCAATGTATAGCACAAGCCTGAAGTGCTATCTCCCCTTATTATAAGTCCATGAGCAGAACACTTTAGATGCAACAGACCTACTAGAGTGCCTCTCTACACTATGCTTATCCATCCTCTGCTAGAATGTTGATATGCAGTATGGCATCCTTGCCAGACAGGATGAATGGAGGACATCGAAAAAGTCTAAAGAAGGGCAGCTCATTTTGTGTTATCGCAGAATTGGGAGGGGGGGGGGGGGGGGGGGGGAATCATGGATATGATAAGTGAGCGGCAGTTGTTAAAACAAAGACAAGTTGTTTTCACAAAATTTCAAACACCATCTATCTTTTATGGATGCGGAAATATTTTATTGTTGCCACCCTATGTAGGGAGAAATGATCATAATAAAATCAGAGCTCGTATAAAAAGATTTGTGTTCATTTCTCCCATGTGCTGGTAGTGACTGGAATGTTTGAGAAATAATCTGAAGACTGTTGAAAGAACCCTCCACCAGACACTTAAATGTGAATTGCAGAATAGTCATGTAGATGCAGATATAAACTTCATATTTCTCTGTTTTTACTGTTGTCTCTTACTATCAGGTCTTCTGAGACTTAATAAATTGCAAGATCGTTATTGAGACGTAGTATATGTAGCAATTATGTTTCGCTGACTTGTGCTATGTGATTAAAAGTATCCAGACACACCCAAAAACATACATATTTCATATTAGGTGTATTATGCTGCTACCTGCTGCCAAATACTCAATGACCTCAGTAGTCATTGGACATCATAAGAGAGCAGAATGGCGCACTCCGCAGAACTCGCGGACTTAAAAACTTGGTCAGGTGAGTGGGCGTCACTTGTGTCATACATCTGTACGCAAGATTTCCACATCCTAAACATCCCTAAGTCCACTGTTTACTCTTTGATAGTGAAGTAGAAACACGAAGGGACATATACAGCACAAAAGCGTGCAGACTGACCTCGTCTGTTGACTGACAGAGACCGCTGACAGTTGAAGAGGGTCGTAATGTGTAATGGGCAGACATCTATCCAGAAAATCACACAGGAATTCCAAACTGCATCAGGATCCACTGCAAGTACTATGACATTCAGGCGGAAGGTGAGAAAACTTGGATTTCATGGTCGAGTGGCTGCTCATAAGCCACAAATCTCGCCGGTAAATGCCAAACGACACCTTGCTTGGTGTAAGGAGCTTAAACGTTGGATGACTGAACATTTTTCAAATGTTCACAGTGACGAATCACAATACACAATGTGGCAATCCGATGGCAGGGTGTGGGCATGGTGAATGCCCTGTGAACATCATCTGCCAGTGTATGTAGTGCCATCAGTAAAATTTGGAGGCGGTGGTGCTGTGGTGTGGTCCTGTTTTTCATGGAGGGGGCTTGCACCCCTTGTTGTTTTGTGTGGCACTATCACAGCACAGGCCTACATTGATGTTTTAAGCACCTTCTTGCATCCCATTGTTGAAGAGCAATTTGGGGATAGCGATTGCGTCTTACAACACGATTGAGCACCTGTTCATAATGCATGGCATGTGGTGGAGTGGTTACATGACAACAACATCCCTGTAGGATCTGCAACGAATTGACACATGGTGCAGGGAATGACAATTGAATCTCAATGTAGACGAGTTTAAGGTGCTGCGAATAAATAGAAAGAAAGATACTTATTATTTAGCTGCAATATAGCAGCAGTTAATTCCATAAATTATCTGGGAGTAGGCATTAGGAGTGATTTAAAATGGAATGACCATATAAAAGTAATCGTCAGTATAGCAGATGCCAGACTGAGATTCATTGGAAGAATCCTAAGGAAATGCAGTCCGAAAACAAAGGAAGTAGGTTACAGTACACTTGTTCACCCACTCCTTGAATACTGTTCACCGGTGTAGGATCCGTACCAGATAGGGTTGATAGAAGAGATAGAGAAGATCCAATGGAGAGCAGCACGCTTCGTTATAGGATCGTTTAGTAATCGTGAAAGTGTTACGGAGATGATAGATAAACTCCTGTGGAAGACTCTGCAAGAGAGATGCTCAGTAGCTCGGTATGGGCTTTTGTTGAAGTTCCGAGAACATACCTTCACCAAGGAGTCAAGCAGTATATTGCTCTCTCCTATGTATACCTCGCGAAGAGACCATGAGGATAAAAGCAGAGAGATTAGAGCCCACACAGAGGCATATCGACAATCTTTCTTTCCATGAACAATACGAGACTGGAATAGAAGAGAGAACCGATAGAGGTACTCAAGGTACCCTCCACCACACACTGTCACGTGGCTTGCGGAGTATGGATGTGGATGTAGATGTAGAAGTAATAGACTGACCTGCACAGAGTCCTGACTTGAATCCTACGCAACACCTTTGGGATATTGTGGAACGCTGACTTCACGCCAGACCTCACTGACTGACATCAATACATCTCCTCAGTGCAGCACTCCGTGAAGAATGGGCTACCATTCCCCAAGAAACCTTCCAGCACCTGATTGAACATATGTCTGCGAGAGTGGAAGCTGTCATCGAGGGTAAGGGTATGCCAACACCATATTGAATCCACCATTACCGATGGAGGGTGCCACAGACTTGCAAGTCATTTTCAGCCCGGTGTCCGGATACTTTTGATCACATAGTGCACATGACTGTTAAAAGTTAATCTGTCTCATTTTAAGTCACTGTTATTTTAAATCTCGTTCTTGCAGTACTCCAGTCTAAATTATATTTTCTCATTATCTCTTAGCAGTGACTTGATTGGTCAGGAGGTGCGTGAATAGTACTATCTTATTAGGAACTAGGAAGGGTGCTTAGGTCTCTCATAGAACTTTATGGGAAAGTTTCGTAATTGTTTACGTACCATTCCTAGTACAAGCATGTAACCAGTCAGAGGCGTCAGAATGTTTCTAGAGCTTTGCAAATTTTGTTAAATAGCATAGCAGTAATGTAAATTAGCCCACGGGCCACAGCAGGTGCAGGCTAAGTGCTTTCCTTGAGCAGCTTAATGTTATAATAACAAAAACTGCCACACTTGATTTCATGAATTTAAGCTAAGTTGCCAGTACCTTGTCTGTGCAGTTATGGTTGTGTTTAAAAGTATGACATCATGTTTATGAGCGATGAACTTGTCAAGCCCAGGATATGATGAAACAGCTATACTGATGGTAATTCTCATATGGATAAGAATAGTCTGAAGGAAAAAAGAACCAATTGATACCAGGAGGTAGTTTATTGGTGGCCTTAAAAAAAACCGACATTGTTGATTTTCATACATCCCGCCCCTAGATGAGGTTCTAATCTCCCACATTCCCAAACATATTTTTATGTTGCACTCTGTAGTTACCATTTTTACATTATTTTGTGGGTGGCATTTCTGTTTTCACTCTCCAATATTGATATATTTTTATTTTTCCACATTCTTCACTTTTAGATATGCTATTTCTAATTTTACTCGTATCTTCTCCTTTGTTTAAATTTTTGTTTTGTTCTTATTCTTTGTTACAGATATTAATTGTCTTTTTCCTGATCTTTACACATTTTCCCTCATTCTCATCCTGGCTTCCAGTGTTATTGCCTTATCTATGATGACTTGCTGACTACACTCCATAGCTGCCGGTCTCCAAGGTTTAATATCTTTTCTGCTTATGACGTCCAGTTTTCACTTCCTTTCTTGTTATTTTCTATTGGCTCCCTTGACTGGAGAGACTAGTTTAAGTCGTATTTCCTCTATCTCTACCTCTTTCATTTCCTTACTGTTGCACAAAATAAAATAAGTATTTTTCACCTTTCTCATGTTTGTCAGACTGTGTCATCTGAGGGTGAGAAGCATGCAAGCTCCATTGTTAGGTCGTTAAAGAAAACTCCCAGGGAACAAGCTGGCAGGTCAAGAGTCGAGAAGGAAGGCCAGTTTGCACTAGACACATTTGCCAGTGTGCAACTCACTATCAGTCGTAGCTCATTTTAGTGTGAGTGACTTGTGTATAGAGATGGCAAAATTTCCTGAAATATTGATAAATTGACATTCAGTAAATCATGTGAGTGACATCGAAGCTGACACTATATTAGATGTAAAATATTTATATTTTCAATAAATCAGATTTGAGGTATATCAAAAGAGTAATTATTATTTTAAATGAGTTGTTAGGTTCAAAACAGGAAATTTTTATTAGCTTAAATTGCATTGATACTATTGATATATCATTACCATCTCAACATGTGCAGTCAAGGTTCAGAATCATTTAGATGTATTCATCAAGTAGTGAAGAGACCTAGTGTAGCCTGCTTACAGTGTGCAGTAACAGTCTGAGTAAGCAGCTATTAACTGACCAGGTTTCCTTAAAAAGTATTGGTTACATGGTGAAAATTGTACTGACATAAAAATATACTGCCCTAACACTATAGAAAATTATCCTTTCATCATCTGCTTAAGAATCCATTAAATATGTTTAAAATATCTTATCAACCAGATTTCCGTATTGATATTTCAGTGTCAGTTCTTACTTAAGCTGCTGTGCATCTTGAATGGGAGGTCACAGTTTGTTAAATCCAGTCGAGTGGTGCAATTGTAATGTTACGTGTTTGGTGCAGTCAGAGCAGTTGAGGTCACATTATTCAGTGTCGGCAGTGTATTGTGATCTCCGACTCCACTCAGTTGTCTGGAATCATAATGGAGGAAAAACAAGTACTGTAACGCTCTCTGATGTAAAGCATGAATCTTGCAGGTTACGCAATAAAGACGTGGACTTGAATTAGAAGCAAGAGTTACACGATTTTGTTCTTGCATAATTTGCAGTCATTTAACTGATTATTGCAAGAGAATAAAAGTTGATTGTCATCCTTTAAGCTGTCCTAACCCAAAATTAATCCTTGGGGTTCTTCTCAATTGATATTGACACTGATTCTGAATTGTGTTATGCAAATATTTACATGCTGTGGTGATGACTGTTGGCTTGAGGAAAAAAGTCCAAGAGCTTGTAGAAATTTTGGTGGTGGTATTTTCCTTCATTCATAGTCATGAAGTAAATGAACAACAATTACTGTAACCACTAGTCAGTCAATAAGAGGCAGCATTGCACAATGCTGAACTCTGTACAAGGCAATGGAAATAATAAACTTTTATTGAAAGAAGGAGTAAAATTGCAGAATTAATTAATAATCTTCAACATTTTTTAGATATATATAATATTAGCTTCCTGTCAGCTGCTTCGCTCCTTGCACAAACTGTGTTATCTGCACAAATGTTATTTGTTTTTATTTAATGGAATTTCTATGTTGTACACAAATTGCAACATCATCTAAACATTTTACACTAATTAAGGCTGTAGGAGAATGCTCTTATCCAAATGTACTTCTGACCAAAAAGTGATTCTGACAGCTGGAGTTGGAGGTCTTTGTTAATCCTGCCTTTTGATTTCTTGTGGTAATATTTCCAAAGAAATGTTCATCCCCTAACACACATATCTCTAGAAGTCAAATACCAGTTTTCATAGATGTACTTTTGAAAATGTTTTAATATAATGAAATATTTTAAAAAACTCTGAAACGTGTTATTTTTGTTTCTAAAGGGGCCAAATACAAATTTTCTTGAAGTTAGCTTTAAAATTGCCTTCATAATGGCTCACTATCTCACACCCTTAGTGGTTGAGTTTCCTAAAATGTGGAAACACACTTTTTTTTAATTTCTGACTGAGAAACCAAAAACCAATTTTTGTGGTTCCAGCTTCAACATTGCCTTAAAAGAGACATATTTTCAAAATTCCTTTCATCTCCTACTTCACCCATCTCAGGGGTGTCATTTCAGACAATCCCTTACCAAACAAAGCCTACAGTACAAGATCAACGCTCTCTCCAAATTTAAAGTTTCTATCCTTAGCAGTTTTGGCTGTGATCATGGGTCAGTCTGTCAGGACATTGCCTTTTGTTTGTAGAGGTTAGTAAAGAATTATTGTAACATCTCAGTCTGCATCAGTAATGACATATATTGCATAACCACTTAAGTCAATTTAACTTCCAGAAACAGTGAAAGCCATGTATTTCTGACTGGAGAAGTTTTTGGAACTTTGACAGGTAGTCCCTCTTCCTTGTGCACTACAAAAATTATCTTCATATTGTTGGCTATAATGAAATATCAGTTGAAATTGTTATCATGTAGTTTTGTATTTTTGCAAATAATTCTGCAACTGTCATGTTTTTGTGGGTTCAATTTCACTATAGAGAGAACTTTATATTTTGCAAGCGCTCCAGTAATTATGAATAAAAATAATTTGTACTACTTCAGTTTTTTGCTTTGGGTAATGTCATAATAATAAAAGGCATTGGCAATAATAATCACAAATGTATGCATGCTGATATGCCTTTCAGCCATGTGAATTAAAACAAAATAATGTCATTTTTATTGAAACCATTAGCAACAGCAAATTTTCAGTCTCGATTCACTGTTGGTAAAAGTGAGGAAAAGCTTATGTTTTCTTTAAATTGTACTTTGCACGTCAGAAAAGAAGTTTTTCAGCGTGTTTAAGGGATTTTCTCTGTTTCTTTTTGCAGGGCATGTTACCTTTTACAGGTTGACAAAGATGAAGAGTTGGTTAATTATCTTGTAAACATTGTGATAGGTGACACGTCAGATGGAGTTACTTCTTTCTCAAGACTAAGAGCTCTCCAGTGCCTGCTCTCTACTGTTTCATTGTCTGCATTAGAGAAACTTTTTGGCAAGGATGAAATGTACATCAGGTATTTAAACTTGAAAGAACAAATTATTATTATTATTATTATTATTATTATAGTAACGTTACTTTGCCAGAAAATGAACATGCTACACATTTTGCCTCCTGAAAGTAATTACTGGCCAGCAATTGGGTATATAATATATTCGGTATATCATGTTCCTGCATTTCTGGGGACTCCTTTCCACATAATTTCTCTCTCAGTTCTTGTAAAGTGGTCAGCATGCCATGCCTGTTCACTCACATCTGCAGTATTAAACAATATAAAATCCAGGCTGGAATAATGACAATATTATGAAAAGGTTAGGTTGCTATTCACCATGTAGTGGAGTTGTGGAATTGCAGGTGGACACAACAAAAAAACTACTAAAGATGTAAACTTTCAGCCAGAGGGTGTCCTTCTGAAATATACAAAACACAACACACACACACACACACACACACACACACACACACACACACACACTCACACTACTGTCTCTGGCTGCCAGGGCCAGACTGCGAGCAACTGCGCATGATGGATGCAGCAGTCTTGGCGGTGGGGATAAGGCTGGGGTGGGGAGTGGAAGGCAGAGCAGGGTACAGGTAGGGGAAGGTAAAGTGCTATTTGGGGGAGCATACAGGGACGAGGTGGAGAGAGCATAGTGGAGTCGTGTGCAATCTGGAGGCTAGCATATAGTGTGGGGGAGCGGAAGAAGGGAAAGTGAAAAAACTGTGGGTGTGTTTGTGTAATAGAAGGCTATGGAGTCGGAACAGGAATGGGGATAGCTGGGTGAAGAACAATGAGTAATGAAGGATGAGGCCAGGAGGGTTACGGGAATGTAGGATATATTACAGGGACTGTCCCCACCTCTGCAACTCGGAAAAGCTGGTGTTTGTAGGAAGGATCTAGATGGCACAGGCTGTCAAGCACTCATTGAAATGGAGGATGTCGTGTTGGGCAGCATGCTCTGCAACAAGGTGGTCCACTTGTTTCTTGGCCACAGTTTGTTGGTGGCCATTCATGTGACAGATAGCTTGTTGCTTGTCATGCCCACATAAAATGAAGCACAGTGGTCGGAGCTTAGCTTGTAGATCACATGACTTGTTTCACAGGTAGCAATGCCTTTAAAGGAATAGGTGATTCTTGTGACCAAACTGGAGAAGGTGGTGGTGGTGGTGGTGGTGGTGGTGGTGGGAGGATGCATTGGACAGGTCTTGCATCTAGGTCTATTACAGGGATATGAGCCATGAGGTAGGGAGTTGGGAGCAGGGGTTGTGTGTCTGCATGGACAGGTACATTGTGCAGGTACGGCGGATGGCTTTTTTATTATATATATATTTTCTTTGAGGAATGGGGTAGAAGAGGGGGAACGGGGAGAGAGGGAGACTGGCTCTCGGGAGAGGTTCTGGGATGGGTCTAAGGATCTGACGAGAGACTGGAGATCCTGCTGAATAGCATTCTCTGTCAAGATTTAAATTACCTTTCACTGTGCCACGAAATGGGGAATGTCCTACACAGTATCCTCCCCACCCCTCCCGCAGTGGTATTCTGCCCACCACCGAATTTATTCAATATCCTTGCCCATCCCCACACAACCCTTGCTCCCAACCCATTGCCTTACAGCTCATATCCCTGTAATAGACATAGATGCAAGAGCTGTCCGTTACATCATCCCACCACTACCTTCTCCATTCTGGTCACAAGCATCACCTATCCCATTAAAAGCATGGTTACCTGTGAAACCAGTCATATGATCTATAAGGTAAGCTGCAATCTCTGTGCTTCATTGTATGTGGGCATGACAACCAACAAGCTGTTAGTTTGCATGAGTGGCCACTGACAAACTGTGTCCAAGAAACAACTGGACCACTGAGTTGCTAAGCATGCTGCTTCACAACCTGTGCCATCTGGATCCTTCCTATCAACACCAGCGTTTCTAAATGCGCAGGTGGGAACTCTCCCTGCAATATATTCCAAGTTTCCGTAACCCTCCTGACCCCAGCCTTTATCAGTCATTGTCTTCACCCGCCTGTCTGCTTCCCTGTTCGGTCTCCACAGTCTCCTGTTGCTTAAGCACACCCACAGTATTTTTACTCTTCCCCCATGAGTCGTAACTTCCGGACTGCACCTGGCTATGCTACGCGCTCTCCACCTCATCCCTGTATGCTCCCAAAAACAGCACTTTACAGTCCCCCACCCACACGCTGCTCTCCCTCCCCCACCACCCAGACTGCTTCCTCCATCATTCGCAGTTGCTTATAGTCTGGCCATGGCAGCCAGAGACAGTGGTCCCAGAAAAGTTAGCAAGAGTCCAGTAGTTAGATCCAAACACATTGGTTTGCAGAGAGAACCTTGTGAGGAAACATTTGGTAATGCAGCTGATTACCTTCCGCTGCATAGCTTACTAATCATCAGTTTGCCCTCCACAACAGTCTGTCAGACTGTTGTAATCACATAGAGGGTTCTCACTCAAACGAGCAACCATTGTAGGCCACCAGAAGTTGTCTAAGGCAACTTGTGATGTCAATCATTAGAGCAACTGTGTATTACTTAAAGATTCCATTCGCCATTGGAATAGCCCCTTTTATTGGACTGTGAATAGATTTTCACTTTCTGAAGCCCAAATGACTGAGCTGCAGCCTGTGCAGCTCTTTGTCTGCATGCAGGTGGTAACAGAAGCCTAACCTAGATCCCCCCCCCCCCCCCATTTCTCTTTCTCCCTCATCCCTTGTCCATTGCAAATGCCTACATCATTTAAATATAAAATTCGTCAAATCTGTTCTAATTAACACATACCAAATCCTCATTTTTCATGGAAAATGTGTTGTCTTCTTGTTGCTAATGATCTATTGCATGGAAAATTTCAGTTTTCATTGTAGATATAAACTCTTAATTACCAATATTTTATAAAAGATTGTTAACAAATTTGTAACAATGGAAATTCGAGGATGGAATGTAACAATATAATGTTGCTACTCACCATATAGCGGAGATGCTGAGTCGCAGAAAGGCACAACAGAAAGACTGTAAGAAAGTTAGCTTTTGTCAAAAATAGGACACCCCCCCACACACACACGATAAATTTGTTATGTTTTTTTTATTGATAATTAAGAATTTATATTTGCAATGAAACCTGTCATTTGTGTACAATGTGTAATTAGAAACAAGACGATGTTTATTTTTCATAAAAAAATATGATTAGACTTGGTTAATTTGCATAATTTGATGAATTTTATAATAATACAATGTAGGTATTTGAATTGAGGAAAGAGAGAGAGAGAGAGAGAGAGAGAGAGTGAGAGAGAGAGAGAGGGGGGGGGGGGGGCGAAAAAACAAAAACCATATCAAGATGTGAACCAGCGATCCAATGATCATTCTCAACACTACTGTGTGGGCCCCTTGGAGCTTCGTGAAAAGTGCCTTAGGTGAAAGTCCATCAGAAAACTTCAAAGTCAGTTTTCTCGAGAATTTTTTTTAGAATTGTGCACTTCCTTGGGGTGATTGATATTTGAATTATAAACTTAGTGTACCAAAAATGTAAAAAATTTCAGAAGTCAGATTGCAGGGTCAGGGTGGTCTCTTTGTTAGTCAACTGCTGGTCCCTGCACCTATCACTAATCCTCCATAGGTCTTTTTGCATACCACAAGAGTCTTCTGGAATTACTATCTTCTTCTATAGTAGTGCTCATGTAACACACACTTTTGGTCAGGGCCAGTTTGAGGCCCAAGCAACACAAACAGCCAGTTGTGGCACCAAGCCGAAAGGAGCAGCAGAGGTAGCCAAGTATAAAATTTGTATTCAGAGTGAAGAGTAATTAGAAATGAAATAAGATGTGGGTGAAAGTATACACTAAGACAAGCAAACATGTTCCACAGTAATGGGTCTGCAAATGAATCGTTTTGGAGATAACTGTGAATGTGCATCTGTGAGCTGCCACTGACTTCAGTATGAAGTATTGCTGCAGTTAATATAAATTTATTTGAAATGCAAACTTCAGTAGTAAGTCTGCATATGATTGGGCTCAAATTTCACCCATGGCCTCCCCTGAAAGGAAATACTGCAGTACTTCAGCACATTAGCCATTACAGTTTACTGTACCTGTGCATGTTAAAGGTGGTGTTCCACATTTCGTCCTGACATTTGGATGCAGTAGTGCACTCCGCGTAATTCACTGCTCGAGTTCTTAAACGTTATCAATGGGAGTGCTGTACACTTCACTTTTGAGGTTCCCCAGACAAAAATCAAAATTATTAAGGTCAGGTGACATTGGAGACAAAGGTACTGGCCCTACTTGACCTGTCAGTCTTGGACCATATTGGTGCAGTAGTTGTCCTCTATCAGCATAGAAGTATTGGTGATCATTCATCCATGTACTGCATTCCCAAAGTTGCCTAATGTATGGTAAGCTGTAGATGACTGTTTAACCCAGTTAGATGGGAGCTTAATCGAAAAGTGTGTATTTCAAATACATCAATAAGATAATTTTTCATACTATAGTGAGTGGCAGCTGGTATCCACCACCACCACCACCACCACCACCACCACCACCACCACCATCAGCCAATTCAATCATTAGATGATGTGGCCTCTTCGAGTCGTGGATTCAGGTAGGCTTTCAGAAGTCTTCTCCAAGTGGGACGGTCTTTGGCAGTTCTCTGTTAGGTGTTACCAGCGATCTTCTTGATGTCTTTGTCCCATCTGACTGGTGGTCTTCCTCTAGGCCTCCGGTGCTCTCTCGGACTCCACTCCAGTACTAGCTTCGTCCATCTGTTGTCTTTTCTTCTTGTGACGTGGTCAGCTCACTGCCATTTCAAGGAACCTACTCTCTCTAAGATGTCATTAACCTTCTTCACAGACCGGATGTCATCTGCCCTTTTCCTGTCCTTTCTTGTATAGCCCAGCATTGATCTCTCCACGGCTCTCTGTGCTGTCCAAAGTTTCCCTTTTGTAAATGAGTTCAGTGTCCATGTCTCGCAGCCATACGTCATCACAGGAAGAACGCATTGATCAAATACTGCTTTCTTCAGATTTACTGGCATTTTTGATCTGAATACTTTTGAATTCTTCCCAAATGCTTGCCAGCCAAGCTTGATGCGTAGATAGATTTCTGGCCTTACGTCTCCCTTCATATTTATAATCTGGCCAAGGTAGACATATTCACTGACCTCTTCTAGTAGACTGTCCTGGTATGCACACATTTACAAATTTCAGAAACTGTTCACTGTTGGGCCCATACATCCTGGAATGTTTTGTGTTCTGTTATGGTGCACTGTCACATGTCAGTTCTCACTATTGTGAACCACTTGTACGTACACGGAGGTGACAAGTCATGGGATAGTGATATGCACATATACAGATGGCGATAGTATCACATACACAAGGTATAAAAGGGCAGTGCATTGGTTGAGCTGTCATTTGTCTTTACCGAGCGAGGTGGCGCAGTGGTTAGCACACTGGACTCGCATTCGGGAGGACGACGGTTCAATCCCGTCTCCGGCCATCCTGATTTAGGTTTTCCGTGATTTCCCTAAATCGTTTCAGGCAAATGCCGGGATGGTTCCTTTGAAAGGGCACGGCCGATTTCCTTCCCACTCCTTCCCTAACCCGAGCTTGCGCTCCGTCTCTAATGACCTCGTTGTCGACGGGACGTTAAACACTACCCATCACCAACCATCATTTGTCTTAGGTGATTCATGTAAAAGCTGTCCGACTTGATTATGGCCACATAGCGGACATTAACAGATTTTGAACATGGAATGGTAGTTGGAGCTAGATGCATGGGACATTCCATTTTGGAAATCATTACGGAATTCAGTATTCAGAGAAGCAAAGTATCAAGAGAGTGCCAAGAATAGCAAATATCAGGCACTACTTCTCACCACAGGCAACACAATGGCCGACAACCTTCAGTCAACATCTGAGAGCAGCAGTGTTTTGCATAGAGTTGTCAGTGCTTACAGACAAGCAGACTGAATGAAATAACTCAGAAATCAATGTGGGACATATGGCGAAAATTGGCATTAATGGGCTATGGCAGCAGACGGCCAAGGCGAGTACCTTTGCTAAAAGCATGACATTGCCTGCAGTGCCTCTCCTGAGCTTGTGACCATATCATTTGGACACTAGATGACTGGAAAACTGTGGCCTGGTCAGATGAGTCCCAAATTCAGTTGGTAAGAACTGATGGTGGGATTAGAGTGCGGCACAGACCCCACAAAGTCATGGGCCCAAGTTGTCAACAAGGCACTGTGCAAGCTGGTGGTGGCTTCACAATGGTGTCTGCTGTGTTTATATGGAATGGACTGGATCCTGTAGTCCAGCTGAACCAATCACTGAATGGAAATGGTTATGTTCGGCTACTTGGATACCATTTGCAGCTATTCATGGACTTCATGTTCCCAAACAATGATATAATTTTTATGAATGACGATGTGCTGTTTCACAGTGTTGGTTTGAAGAGCATTGTGGATAATTCGAACAATATATTAATTATAATGCTTGCATATGTCTCACAGTTGGTGCAAATATTTTCATGTGATGCCATTTCAGTGATGGGCATGTCAGTTTAAAATGGTGCTGTGTGAACACCTGTTACCATTCAGCTATTTATGAATCAAGTAAAATGAGTAAAACCCCAAAGAAAGGCAATAATTTGACAGAGTGGATGGGGGAGATGTCAAATGACATATTATTAGTGTGGAAATAGCAATTTCTGGAGCACCACTAGCAGAACTGGTTTGAGAACAATTTCTCAAACAAGTTCTGCTAGTGTTCCTTCAGAAATTACATTTTCCCCTCTTTCAGTTTCATTCTCTTAGCAATAATATATTGAGTTCTACCTCCTTCAAAGTATTCAATCCAGTCACAGATCTGCTCTGATACTTGGTAGGCTTGTATTTTGCTCACTAGACGACAGTGTGGAACTGCACTGAATGACTTGTTTAAGTCAAGGAACACAGTATCAACCTAGACTTGTTTGTCTGTGGCACTTTGAATTTCATGGACAATCAGAGCAATCTGTTTTTACAGAATCCATGGTGGTTTGTATAGAGGAGACTTTTGTTCTCCAGAAGCATCATAGTGCACGAGTATAGAATATGTTCCATAATTCACCAACAGTATAGGCCTATAATTATGTGCATCCATTTGACCATCCTTGGAAACAGGAGTGACCTGGGCTTTTTTTCCAACTGCTTAGTACCCATTGTTCTTACAGAATCCTGTGTTAAACTACTACTGGAATGGGACCAAGATTTTTTTGCGTAATCCTGTAGAATTTCACAGTTACCTTGTTAAGTACATATGCGTTTCCTGTATTGAAATGATTTTAGTTGCTTTTGTGTTCTGCAATAACTTATGTCAATATCTGGCATTTTGGCATTTGCACAGTCATTGATATGAGGAACTACTTTATGATCCTATCCTCTACAGTAAAATGATTGTGGGATGCTGAATTCAGTTGTTGTTGTTGTTTTTGGGGGGAGGAGACCAGACAGCAAGGTCATTGGTCTCATTGGACTAGGGAAGGATGGGAAGGAAGTCGGCCGTGCCCTTTCAAAGGAACCATCCCAGCATTTGCCTGGAGCGATTTAGGGAAATCACGGAAAACCTAAATCAGGATGGCCGGACACAGGATTGAACCGTCGTCCTCCTGAATTCAGTAATTAATCACTCTGTTGTCCTCTGTTTCAGTGTCATTACAATCACTGAATGAATGACAGAATAGATGATTTTGATCCACTTACTTACGGCACAATGAAAAGACGGCTTAAATATTTAAGATTTTGGACACTATCCTGGAACTCAGTATCAGTAGCAGTGTAGGCGTTGTAACCGCGACCATTCCGGTCGTGGGGTGGCCATAAACCAAAGCGTGGTGGGACCATATGGGAGTGGCCTGCGAACAAATAAGACGGACGAACAGAAAAGGATGGACACGCACGATGACAGACGAGTGAGCAAGACACCAAGAACAACAACACGCAAGAAGCAACAGGGTCACAAGCGAAAACCTCACAAAATCAACAACGTTCGCTAGTACACGGAAATAAGCAAAGTAAACACAATGTCTGTAAGCGAGATATCGGGGGACTCGCACGAATATCAGGCTGCCTCAATGAGTGAGAGGCAGGCACTTAAATACACGGTAGGGTACGTCGCTATTGGCCACTGGGACTACGTGCTCCACAGTGGCGCCCTCACATTATATACGGGTCAGGAGCTTGCGCAGCCACAGCTTACGGTGTGACGGCTGAGGATTCGAAACCCATGGCGCTCTGTACCAGAGTAAGGACATGAAAAATTCAATTTTGAATATTTTGCATAATTATTAGCTGAATTTAAAAATTTTAAAATGCTGTCATAACCTACTCATTAAAAGGTATAAACTGAGGTTAAAAGTTTAACACAATAAGGAAAGTGTTACAGTTACAAACTATGTGTTTGTGTTTGAGGCAGCATAACTAGTGGCACACGAATGTATTGACTTTAATAATCCTGTATTTGAGAGTGAGAGCACTTAGCAACATCTAACAAACTTTAAGCATAATTTGAAGCTTTTCCTTAACATTTTCTCACTTAACATGCTTAAAGGCAAATATTTAACACATTAACTCATTTTTGAAGTAATCAGACTTCCAGAGCTATTTTATACATGGGAGTTCAGTTCTTCAAACAATTAGGGGTAGACAACTTTCTAGCACAGCCATTGTATCACGTCGGTTCTTTACCATCCCTCGTGACCCTATATGGTATGTACTGGTCTAAGGTGTATTGTAAAATGGTTCTTGAATTTCATACACTTTTGCTCCAGATTTTTGTTATCAAATCAATGGCAAAATTTCACAGGGTAAGTAATTCAAGATACCGATATCTTTTAGTTTATTACCAGCATTTTCTGCCTATCATTTGTATCTGAAGAGAGAACAAGCATTACGTAGCGTCAACCATTTAAATTGCCAGAAATATAGTAATTGATGTTATAACATCCTGCTGATCATTTATGTCCTCCTCTGCCTTAAGCATGTGTCTTTTAGTTATGATGAGGTCTAAGGCATTACCTTCACAAGTTGGTTCTGTAAGTATGTGGTCAAGGTAACTTTCAGATAAGCCTTTCATAATGATAGGGTTTTTTTTCCTGGTGCATAAGGCTAAGTTCACTGTAACAGTAGATAAACACTAGTTCATCAACTTCGGATACAATAACATGGATTATCGTATTTCCAAACCTTGGGGTACAGCAAATTAATGAATATAACAGTTCACCACACCACATGCTGCACACTACAGTTGCCATTCAGAAAACCCCTGATTCCTTACCAGTTTGCCCCTCATCCTGATAATTCCCCTGATAAGGGTATGAGATTTTTAAATATCATGTAGTTGTACAATCAGTGAACCATGGGACTGAGGAGTATGTAAGTAGCATTCACTGTCTCTTTGCTTTGTATTCATTGCTGTTAACTTAGACATAAGCAACAGAGGAAAGAGCATATAATTAGTAAATCATGAAAGTACAAAGCTTAAGAACGCATCGTAATTGTTATGCAATGAGAAGTGAGTGATCTGATGCTGTGGTTAAGAAGCAGAATTAAGGTTCAAGAGGACTGCAACTCAAAGCTGGCACCAGTCACCCATACCTATTTTTTCGGTTCCCTTAAATTTGTTTTTCCGTTGTCACCCCCCCCCCCCCCCCCCCCCCCACCACCACCACCACACACACACACACACACACACACAAAAATTAATTCTGTGTAAGAAAATGACAGGGCTTTGTGAACGAAGTCATGACATCTTTTTTATGTTAGAATAGGCTAATGCCAAATATTGAATAATGATTTTGCAGTGTAGATGTAAACATAAAAATTTCAAATAGGTTTGTGATGTATTAAAGTTAATGAAACTGGTAATGAAGGATGTAAACACTGACTAAGCAAAACAGTGTTTGTAATCAAATTTTGGTTTTTCTATAAATTCATAAGTTTTTCTTGAGCAATAAATTGAGAGGTTATGACTGGAGCCAGTACTTCCATTTTGCAAACAGAACATTAGGTATCATTCTATCTCGTTTTATGTATTTGCTTCAATACCTATAGGAAGTAAGCAACTTTTTAGGTCAACAGATTAAAAGATAATCGGTGGACTTAATTTAAAGTTATTTGTTCACAATTGTGTAGTACATTGCACCATCCAAAATGCAACCACACTGTGAATGCTGTTCTCAAACAGGTGATGAGTTGCTTGATGTTCGTGAGCAGTTGGAAATTGCCCTGACTATCACCAAACAATTGGCAGCTGCTGCTATGAGTGTGTTGGAAGATGGCAGCTGCTGCTATGAGTGTGTTGGAAGAGCTCGTGACAGTCATGTACCTCTGATACTGGTACCAGAGGTACCTCAAGTACTAACCTCTCCAGTGGGTCCTGTCTCCTTTGCAGAAAATACAGGCTCTGTCTTTACTTGTCCACTTGACTGTGGGTGGTATGTCAACTGTAGATCTAGGTGTCCTGTACAGGGTGGACAGGAATCAGGGGAGGACTCAAGAGAGTTGTACCGACCCCCAAACCAACGAGTGTGATGTACTGTTTTTAACTGAAACTGAGCCAGTGGGGCTCACTTTACCTGTTTTGTGGTGGGAAACCTGTTTTGTTCCGTGTCGAGAGGAGGCAGCTCAAACGTGTGGGCACTGATAATACCACTTACGGAAATGGCAGCAAGGGACAGGGAAGGACACCAGGTGCACTCAGTGCTTGTGCCTGGGGGGCCTTATTCAACTTGTTGAAGAGGCTATTCCAGCAACCATTGAGGGAACAAGGTGCAGCCAGCTGCAGATGGTGGTGCACGTTGGAACAAATGATACCTGTTGCTTTGGCTCTGAAGTCATTCTTGTCATTCCAGTGACTGGCAGAGAAGGTTGAGAAGACAAGTCTTGTGCGTGGAGTTTCAACAAAGCTCACAATTTGCAACATTGTCCCCAGAACTGATCATGGCCCTTTGGTTCTGACCCAAGTGGAAAGGCTGAACCAGAGACTAAGTAGGTTCTGTGACAAGCTAGGCTGCAACTTCGTGAATTTGAGCCATAGGGTTGTGAGCTATGGTGTTACCCTAAATGGGTCAGGTGTGCACTGCACATCACAGCTTGCTACTCAAGTAGCTGATGGTGTTTGGGGTGCACACGAGGGTTTTTTTACATTAGGTGGCTCTCCATCCAATCCAGATAACGATAGCTGTAGGAAACCAAGAAGTATCAGTGTCAGATTGAAAGAAATGCTTCCCACAGGCGAGATCTCCTAATGGTAAACTGCTGAAGCATTTGCAACAAAGTGCCAGAGTTTGAAGTGCTCATGAAAGGCAGTGGAGCTCTTATAATACTGGGCAAAGAAAGCTGGTTGGAACCTGAAATTGATAGCTGTGACGTTTTTGAGTTAAATTTAAGTGTATATTGAAAGGATAGGCAAATGGGAAATGGAAGTGGTGTATTTGTTGCAGTAGACAAGAAACTCAAATCTGTCAAGATGGAAATTGAAGCCGCATATGAGATAGTTAGGTCAAAAAACAGTATGAGAGGTGGGCATAAAAGAAAATTGGATCCTATCACCCACCAGACTCATTTCCTGTTGTAACCAAAACCTTTGCAGAAAACCTCAGTGAACTTGTACGTAAGTTCCCAAATCATAGTGTAATCATTGGTGGCGATATTAATAACATAATGATTAATTGGGAAGATTACAGTTTTGTTAGTAGCTGGCATAATAAGACATCATGTGAAACATTACTAAATGTCTTCTCTTAAAACTACCTGGAACAGATACTTGGGAACCCCACTCATGATGAAAATATAGTGGGTCTAATGTTGCAAATAGACCTGACCACTTTGAGGCTGTCCACATAAAATCTCCAATTAGTGACCATGATACAGTTGTGGCAAGTACAAAGGACAACTAAAATAAGCAAAAAGACGTATATTTTCAGTAAACGAGATACAAAAATCAGTAGTGTCATATCTCAATGAGGAACTTGAAACTTTCAGTACAGGGCAGAAGCATGTAAAGAAACTCTGGCTCAAGTTGAAAAGAATATTTGATCCATGCACTGGATATATATTTACCCAGTAGAAAAGTTCATAATGGGAGGGAACCTCTATGTTATTCAGTCACTGTAAAGAAATATTTAAAGAAACAGAGACCACTGCATAACAGATGTTAAACAAAGCATTCAGCTATAGATAGATAGACACAGAATGAAACACATTTGGCTATCAGGAGAGCAGTGTGTGATGCGTTCGATGACTGCCGTAACAGAATATTGTCAAATGATATTTCACAAAACATGAAGAAATTTTGGTTGTACGTAAAGGCTGTTAGTGGCACCAAAGTTAGTGCTCAGTTCCTAATGATTGAGAATGGAACTGAAATTGAGGGTGCCAAAGAAAAAGTTGAAACGCTTGACTTCATTTTCAACTGTTCCTTTACAAAAGAAAACCCAGGAGAATTGTCCCAGTTTAATCCTCGTACCACTGAAAAGATGAATGAAATGAATATTAGTGTCAATGGTGTTGAGAAACAGCTGAAATTGTTAAATGTTAATCCTATCCAATTCTGTGCTGAATTTGTGGCCGAGTTAGCCACTCTTCTGACTATAACCTGTCGTAGATCTCTCGAACAGAAAACCTTTCCCAGTTCTTCGAAAAAAGCACAGGTCACACCTGCCTACAAGAACAGTAGAAGTAGTGCAGTTACAACACGCAAAGGAGGAACTAGATAGGTTGAGGAGGGTGAAGTTTGGTGGGGAGTGGGAACTGGCAGTTGGCAAGAAGGCAGCTAGGCAGAGGAGGAGGAGGAGGAGGTATTCAGACAGTTATACTTGGCGTATATGCAATAGATTTGACCAACTGTCAGAGTTGAGGGAACATGCAACAGACCTCAGCAGTTAGGAGGCCTGGGTTAGTACAAACACTATCGTTTATATTGATTTGTAACATAGTTTTTACAATAAGGAGCGCATCTAGTGCAATAAAGATTGGCAATAATTGGAAAATGGCACAACATTTGTTTTCTTTAGCTTTCTAAGGAACCAGGCATATATGAAACTGTAGATAGGAGGACATTTTATTTAAGATATTCTTTTGTAACATACACATATTTCACTGGACTTGGTGAATGGCTGTTTAGTAAGACACACCTGTACAAGCCTGTGCTACATTCTCTCATTCGTCATAAAACTGTTTGTCCATTTTCTGGCACTAAATAGCTAATTTTAGTGAACTAAAGACTACCAGTGAATAAAATGAGGGCATTCTATATTTTTCGCTGCTGCTGTGAAATACGAGGGCGGTTCAGAAAGTAACCTCCGATTGGTCACAGTGAGGGTTGTGGGGGGAGTAGCGACGCCATCTGTGCGTTCACGCACTCAACAGGTCAGTCGGCATCAAGCCGTGGTCGAGTGAACGTCGTACCTGCGCTAGTTTAGTTTTTGTGGCAGTTTGAAATGTGTGCTGCAATAGAAAACCCCGCCAAATGTGAAGTGCGTGCTGTCATAAGGTTTTTTACAGCCAAAGGATATTCTGCAGCAGCTATTCATCGTGAGCTTTGTGCCGTGTACGGACCAAGAGTTATGAGTGAAGGAGTTGTCCGTGAATGGGTACGTTTATTTAAAAGTGGACGAGAAAACGTTCATGATGAAGAGAGGAGTGGTAGACCATCATTGGTGACTGACGAACTCGTTCAGACAGTTGATGCAAAAGTTCGTGAAAATCGACGTTTCTCAATGTCGGAGTTGTCTACTGGTTTTCCACAGATTTCTAAGACTCTCTTGTACGAGATAGTGACAGCAAGAATGGGTTACCGTAAGTTCTGTGCACGATGGGTGCCCAAAATTCTTACTGACCACCACAAAACTCAAAGAATGGCCTCTGCATTAGACTTTCTGTCACGTTATGAGGACAAAGGAGAACCATTGTTAAACAGAATCGTGACCGGTGACGAAACCTGGATTAAGTACGTGAACCCTGAGACAAAAGAACAATCAAAGATGTGGGCACATTCAAATTCCCCTACCAAACCAAGAAAAGCCTCGCAAGATTTTTCTGCCAGAAAACTGATGGCAACGGTGTTTTGGGATGCCAAAGGGGTGTTGTTGGTTGAATTCATGGAACGTGGTACGACCATTAATCAAGACGTGTACTGTGAAACAATAAAAAAGTTACGACGGGCTATACAGAACAAACGCCGTGGTATGCTGACTTCCGGTATCGTTTTTTTGCACGATAACGCCCGTCCTCACTCTGCTCGCAGAACAACGGCCCTTCTTGAGTCCTTCAAGTGGGACGTTATCAACCATCCACCTTACAGCCCAGACCTGGCGCCAAGTGATTATTACCTCTTCATGCATTTGAAGAAATGGCTCGGGTCACAGCGGTTTGATGACGACGAAGAGCTCAAATATGCGGTCACAGGCTGGCTCCAGGCACAAGCGGGTGATTTTTATGCAGAAGGAATTTCAAAGCTTGTGAAGAGATACGATAAGTGCCTCAATCGCTATGGAGACTATGTAGAAAAATAGTGCAAAGATGTAGTTGTAAGATGTATATATTAAAATATTTTTATTTAAATTGGTGTATTTTTTTAAATCAACCGGAGGTTACTTTCTGAACGGCCCTCGTATATATGTATGGCCAGGTGGCATTCCTAATTGTTGTATAAGACACATTGAAAAATACAGCTTTCTTACTGGTGTACCACTATTCATTGCTTGCAACCACCGTATCTGATCATTTAACTTGTACTACAAATGCCATCCAGCTGCAAGTTAGATTAACTTTCTAGCTGGTCTGCCGCCTCTATGTTAACACTCCACTGGCAATGTAGTGCTGTGCAGCAGGTATGGAACAGCCATGTTTGCCACCAACTTTCAGGGATGATACAAGGATTTAAACTGTGTGCTTTTCGTCATTTGTGTACATTTTACCAACTGTGTGTATTTTGTTGACTGCATTTTGATCAAGGTACGTATACTTGGGTGTCTCTATCATACTTTGACTTCATAAAATGTAACTTGGCAATTTTATAGCAAGTTCCAGAAGATATGTGGAATATTGTATATTTTATATATCCGTCATATGAGCTGCAGACACCCCCCCCCCCCCCCCCCCCACCCCACGCCCCGCCCCCCGGATTGTTTTCCCCTTAGATCAGATAATGGCAGTATAAGACTGTTGAAACCGGTCATGTTTGAGCAATAAATGTGTCTACACTGCAATCGTGTCAGTTTGGAGCAGATGATGATTGTTGATTTACATGTCAATTCTGTGAATATTATTGTTGATTAAATTGTACTTCAATTAACATTTCTTCTGTTTTTTCACGGAATATCTTGTTTTTCTGTATTTCCATAAAGTTGGTTTGTATACCCACTCTTATCCTACTAATGGGGTAAGACCGGGTGATATGACTTTTTCTGTAAATGAACTCCTTATTGAGAAGGTAACGAAGCTATGACTTCTCAGGAATATTATACTGTACCCAATTAAATTAGGTTAGTTGCAAAGTCAAACAGAGAGGAGGAGGTTCTGCTGCTAGGTAGTCCGTATGGTGGAGGTGTGGACCAGCAGTTGGAGGAAGTGTTGGGGAGTGAGTACCAGGTCACCAGCTTTGTGAAGCCTAGTGCAGTATTGGCTCAGGTGACTGACAGTGTAGGGGAGCTATGTAGGAATTCTACAAAGGAGGATCAGGTAGTGATAGTGGGTGAAGCAGGGAACAATCTCGATAGGGACAGGGAATATGATGTAGGTGGTGATCTGGTAAAGATAGCTACTCAAACTGGTGGCACTAATGTGCATTTCATGCAACTGTTTCAGCACCATGATCGGCCTGGTTTTGATGTGGCTGTAAGGCGTGTTAACATGGGTCTGGATAGGGTGCTGATGGCAGAGGGCATGGGTCACATTTCAGTGGTGCCAGTTGGGTCTATCAGCATATCAGGGTTCACTAGGCATGGCCTGCACCTCAATAGGTATGGGAATGGGAGGCTGGAAAATGCTCATAGGTGACAGTGTAGTGGGTGGTGGTGGGATCACTCATGGAAAAATTCCTGTAGTAGTTGGTGTTAGATGTGCACCTTTATTTAGATTGAATACCTGCTTAAAGGATGTCCCTCTAACTAAGGGCTCACCTTCAGATGATGTCATGTTTACAAGTAGAAAAGGAATTAGCATATTTCATCAAAATATAAGAGGTATTAGAGATAAAGTTAGTGAATTGCTTACAAATGTTGGCTCAGAAATTATTGGTATGCCGGAGCACCACTTAAATAATTTGACAATTCAGAGGCTTCCTTTACCAGGATACAGATTAGCTAACTGTTTTCCAAGGCGTTCCTTGTGGGGTGGGGGAGTGGCTGTGTACGTAAAAAGACAGTATTCCATTTGAGTCCATAGACATATAACAGCACTGCACTGAACGGATATTTGAATGTTGTGCAGGGGCAGTTGAATTTACTGAACTAAACTTCCTATTGCTATTGTTTATACGTCCCTTAACTCTGACTTCAGAGCATTTCTGCTCAAGCTAGAGAGGGCTCTTGATTCACTTTGTATGAAGTACCAGAAATTAGTTATATGTGGTGACTTCAATATGTTGTTGTTGTCATCTTCGGTCCTGAGACTGGTTTGATGCAGCTCTCCATGCTACTCTATCCTGTGCAAGCTTCTTCATCTCCCAGTACTTACTGCAACATACATCCTTCTGAATCTGCTTAGTGTATTCATCTCTTGGTCTCCCTCTACGATTTTTACCCTCCACACTGCCCTCCAATGCTAAATTGGTGATCCCTTGATGCCTCAGAACATGTCCTACCAACCGGTCCCTTCTTCTTGTCAAGTTGTGCCACAAACTCCTCTTCTCCCCAATTCTATTCAATACCTCCTCATTAGTTACGTGGTCTACCCATCTAATCTTCAGCATTCTTCTGTAGCACCACATTTCGAAAGCTTCTATTCTCTTCTTGTCCAAACTGTTTATCGTCCATGTTTCACTTCCATACATGGCTACACTCCATACGAATACTTTCAGAAATGACTTCCTGACACTTAACTCAATACTGGATGTTAACAAATTTCTCTTCTTCAGAAACGCTTTCCTTGCCATTGCCAGCCTACATTTTATATCCTCTCTACTTCGACCATTATCAGTTATTTTGCTCCCCAAATAGCGAAACTTCTTTGCTACTGTAAGTGTCTCACTTCCTAATCTAATTCCCTCAGCATCACCCGACTTAGACTACATTCCATTATGCTTGTTTTGCTTTTGTTGATGTTCATCTTATATCCTCCTTTCAAGACACTGTCCATTCCATTCAACTGCTCTTCCAAGTCCTTTGCTGTCTCTGACAGAATTACAATGTCATCGGCGAACCTCAAAGTTTTTATTTCTTCTCCATGAATTTTAATACCTACTCCGAATTTTTCTTTTGTTTCCTTTACTGCTTGCTCAGTATAAAGATTGAACAACATTGGGGAGAGGCTACAACCCTGTCTTACTCCCTTCCCAACCACTGCTTCCCTTTCATGTCCCTCGACTCTTATAACTGCCATCTGGTTTCTGTACAAATTGTAAATAGCCTTTCGCTCCCTGTATTTTACCCCTGCCACCTTTAGAATTTGAAAGAGAGTATTCCAGTCAACATTGTCAAAAGCTTTCTCTAAGTCTACAAATGCTAGAAACGTAGGTTTGCCTTTCCTTAATCTTTCTCCTAAGATAAGTCGTAAGGTCAGTATTGCCTCACGTGTTCCAGTGTTTCTACGGAATCCAAACTGATCTTCCCTGAGGTTGGCTTCTACTAGTTTTTCCATTCGTCTGTAAATATTCGTGTTAGTATTTTGCAGCTGTGACTTATTAAACTGATAGTTCGGTAATTTTCACATCTGTCAACACCTGCTTTCATTGGGATTGGAATTATTATATTCTTCTTGAAGTCTGAGGGTATTTCGCCTGTTTCATACATCTTGCTCGCCAGATGGTAGAGTTTTGTCAGGACTGGCTCTCCCACGGCCGTCAGTAGTTCCAATGGAATATTGTCTACTCCGGGGGCCTTGTTCCGACTCAGGTCTTTCAGTGCTCTGTCAAACTCTTCACGCAGTATCATATCTCCCATTTCATCTTCATCTACATCCTCTTCCATTTCCATAATATTGTCCTCAAGTACATCGCCCTTGTATAGACGCTCTATATACTCCTTCCACCTTTCTGCTTTCCCTTCTTTGCTTAGAACTGGGTTTCCATCTGAGCTCTTGATATTCATACAAGTCGTTCTCTTATCTCCAAAGGTCTCTTTAATTTTCCTGTAGGCAGTATGTATCTTACCCCTAGTGAGATAGGCCTCTACATCCTTACATTTGTCCCCTAGCCATCCCTGCTTAGCCATTTTGCACTTCCTGTCGATCTCATTTTTGAGACGTTTGTATTCCTTTTTGCCTGCTTCACTTACTGCATTTTTATATTTTCTCCTTTCATCAATTAAATTCAATATTTCTTCTGTTACCCAAGGATTTCTACTAGTCCTCGTCTTTTTACGTACGTGATCCTCTGCTGCCTTCACTACTTCATCCCTCAAAGCTACCCATTCTTCTTCTACTGTATTTATTTCCCCCATTCCTGTCAATTGTTCCTTTATGCTCTCCCTGAAACTCTGTACAATCTCTGGTTCTTTCAGTTTATCCAGGTCCCATCTCCTTAAATTCCCACCTTTTTGCAGTTTCTTCAGTTTTAATCTACAGGTCATAACCAACAGATTGTGGTCAGAGTCCACATCTGCCCTTGGAAATGTCTTACAGTTTAAAACCTGGTTCCTAAATCTCTGTCTTACCATTATATAATCTATCTGATACCTCTTAGTATCTCCAGGGTTCCTCCATGTATACAACCTGCTTTCATGATTCTTAAACCAAGTGTTAGTTATGATTATGTTGTGCTCTGTGCAAAATTCTACCAGGCGGCTTCCTCTTTCATTTCTTAGCCCCAATCCATATTCACCTACTATGTTTCCTTCTCTCCCTTTTCCTACACTCGAATTCCAGTCACCCATGACTATTAAATTTTCGTCTCCCTTCACAATCTGAATAATTTCTTTTATTTCATCATACATTTCTTCAATTTCTTCGTCATCTGCAGAGCTAGTTGGCATATAAACTTGTACTACTGTAGTAGGTGTGGGCTTCGTATCTATCTTGGCCACAATAATGCGTTCACTATGCTGTTTGTAGTAGCTTACCCACATTCCTATTTTCCTATTCATTATTAAACCTACTCCTGCATTACCCCTATTTTAATTTTGTGTTTATAACCCTGTAGTCATCTGACCACAAGTCTTGTTCCTCCTGCCACTGAACTTCACTAATTCCCACTATATCTAACTTTAACCTATCCATTTCCCTTTTTAAATTTTCTAACCTACCTGCCCGATTAAGGGATCTGACATTCCACGCTCCGATCCGTAGAACGCCAGTTTTCTTTCTCCTGATAACGACATCCTCTTGAGTAGTCCCCGCCCGGAGATCCGAATGGGGGACTATTTTACCTCCGGAATATTTTACCCAAGAGGACGCCATCATCATGTAATCATACTGTAAAGCTGCATGCCCTCGGGAAAAATTACGGCTGTAGTTCCCCCTTGCTTTCAGCCGTTCGCAGTACCAGCACAGCAAGGCCGTTTTGGTTATTGTTACAAGGCCAGATCAGTCAATCATCCAGACTGTTGCCCTTGCAACTACTGAAAAGGCTGCTGCCCCTCTTCAGGAACCACACGTTTGTCTGGCCTCTCAACAGATACCCCTCCGTTGTGGTTGCACCTACTGTACGGCTATCTGTATCACTGAGGCATGCAAGCCTCCCCACCAACGGCAAGGTCCATGGTTCATGGGGGGGGGGAAACAGTATTGTAAGATGCTTAAAATGTTATTAGGAAGGAAATGAGCATGTGGTATGCAAATAGAATAGCTAATTCACAGGATAAAATTAAAACCATATGGTCAGTTGTGAAGAAAGTGTCTGGTCAGCAGCTCAAGGTCGACGTTATAAAGTCAGTTCGCAATTAAATTATTTATGTTACTGATAAATCGGATATATGTACAGTATTTAACAATCATTTTCTGAGCATTGCTGGTGAATTAAATAAGAATTTAGTTCCTACAGGGACATCATGTAACTTTCTTGGCAAATGCCTTTCCGAGATTGATTTCTGAAATACTCCCCTGTGATACAGACAAGAGGGAGATTGAGTCAATAATTAAATAACTGAAGACTAAGGACTCTCATGGTTATGATGGAGTGTCTAGCAGAATGTTAAAGTACTGTGCTGCACATGATAGCCCTGTATTTAGCCATATTTGTAATTTTTCCTTTAGGAATGTTTAGTTTCCTGAGCGATTAAAGTACACAGTAATGAAACCATTTTATAAAAAAGGAGAAAGGGGTAATGTAGATAATTTTAGACCTATTTCTATGCCATCAGTGTCTGCAAAAGTTATTGAAAAGGCTGTCTATGTAAGGATAATTGATCATTTTGTATCATATAATTTCCTATCAAATGTACAGTTCGGCTTTGGAAGTCGCTTAACAACTGAAAATGCTATATTCGCTTTTCTCTGTGAGGTACTGGATGGGTTAAACAAAAGGTTTCAAAGGCTAGACATATTTTTTGATTTAACTAAGGTGTTTGACTGTGTTGGTCACAAAATATTTCTCCAGAAGTTGGACCATTACGGAATATCGGAAGTAGCTCACAATTAGTTCACCTCTTACTTTCACAACAGACAGCAAAATGTCATTATTAACAGTGTTGAGAATGGCTGTGATGTGGAGTCTGAGTGGGGTACGGTCAAGTGGGGGGTGCCCCAGGGATCAGTTTTGGGGCCACTCCTGTTCTTTATATAAATAAGTGATATGCTCTCTATTAAGACTCAGTTTTTACAGTTTCTAACACACATTTCAACAAAACTTGACTTTTTTCACAGGATGAGCATATGATTAGTGAAACTGAATAATTCAAATTCTAGGTGTTCGGATACATAGTAAACTGTCTTGTAAGTCCACATTCAAAATTTTGTTGGAAGACTTAATGCTGCCAATTTTACTATTCGAACAGTGTCTGAAGGGAGTGGTAGTTAGATACGAAAACTAGTCTACTTTGCTTATTTTTGTTTGCTTATGTTGTATGGTATTATATTTTCGGGTAACTCTTCCCATTCTAAAAGGATATTTTTGGCTCAGAAACGTGCAGTTCGGGCAATAAGTGGTGTAAGTTCACAAACCTCTCTTTGACACCTGTTCACAAGTCTGGATATTTTGGCATTGGCCTCTCTCAAAAAAAATAAAAAAATATATATAATAGGGAAACATTCCACGCGGGATATATATATATATATATATATATATATATATATATATATATATATATATATATATATATATATATATATATATATATATATATATATATATATATATATATAAAACAAAGATGATGTGTGATGTGACTTACCATACGAAAGCGCTGGCAGGTCGATAGAAACACAAACAGACACATACATACACACAAAATTCAAGCTTTCGCAACAAACTGTTGCCTCATCAGGAAAGAGGGAAGGAGAGGGAAAGACGAAAGGAAGTGGGTTTTAAGGGAGAGGGTAAGGAGTCATTCCAATCCCGGGAGCGGAAAGACTTACCTTTGGGGGGAAAAAGGACGGGTATACACTCGCGCGCGCACACACACATATCCATCCACACATATACAGACACAAGCAGACATTTTTTCCCCCAAAGGTAAGTCTTTCCGCTCCCGGGATTGGAATGACTCCAGGGAGAGGGTAAGGAGTCATTCCAATCCCGGGAGCGGATATTCCTTCCTGTCATTTCTTGTTAACAATATTAGCTTATTCCCAAGAATTAGCAGCTTTCACTCATTTAATACCCAGCAGAAATCCAATCTGTATTTGGATCAGACTACCTTAACTCTTGTGCAGGAAGGTGTGCAGTATACTGCTGCATCCATTTTCAATAAGCTACCACTCAAATTAAAAAATCTTGGCAGTAATTCATGCACTTTCAAATCAAAACTGAAGAGTTTCCTCATGGGTCACTCCTCCTATCCTGTCAAGGAGTTCCTTGAACAGGTTAAGCTGATTCTTGTATTGTTGATTGCGTTTACTTAAACTTATGGATTGCCTTTTTTCGGCTTCGTAAACATTTAATTTTTATCTGTTATTACTTTTACATTGTAATTTCATGTACTGACACATTCCATGACCTTGGAGATTTGCTCCTCAGTTTGGTCCTACAGAACTTGACGTGTAAAAAAAAAAAAAAAATAAATAAATAAATAAGTAAATAAAAAATAAAAAGTTATCTACAAAACTACCGGCCAATATCCTTGGCATCAATTCATTGTAGAATCAAAGAACATATTCTGAGCTCAAACATAATGAGGTACCATGAATAAAATGACCTTGTCATTGCCAACCATTGTGAATTCCTAAAACATCGATCATGTGAAACCAACTCGCACTTTCCTCACATGACATACTAAAAGCTTTGGATCAAGGCAGTCAGATAGCTGCAGTAAGCATTTCACTCAGTACCACACCTACATTTATTGTCAAAAGTAAGATCATATTGGGTATGAAGTGAAATTTGTGACTGGATTGAGGTCGTTTTGGTAGGGAGGACCCAGTATGTTATCTTGGTTGGAGAGTCATCAGATGCAGAAATAACTTCAAGTGCACCAAAGTTAAGTGTGTTGGGACCTTGCTGTTCACACTGTATCCTAAATGACCTTGCAGACAATATTAAGACTTTTTGCAG
The DNA here is from genome assembly GCF_021461395.2 of Schistocerca americana. Taxonomy (NCBI): domain Eukaryota; kingdom Metazoa; phylum Arthropoda; class Insecta; order Orthoptera; family Acrididae; genus Schistocerca; species Schistocerca americana. Next base: position 954,198,611 of record NC_060120.1, read on the forward strand.
ATGATGCAGTTATCTATAATGAAGTACTATCTGAAAGAAGCTGCATAAATATTCAGTCAGATCGTGATTAGTATCCTATGATTATAATATCACTGAGCCACTGTTGGAATTGCCAGCTCATACAAATATGAGTGTGTTAACACTTTGTAGGGGTATGAAATGGAATGATCACATAGGCTCAGTCATGGGTAAAGCGTGTGGTAGACATTGGTTTATTAGCAGAATACTGGGGACATGCAATCAGTGTACAAATGAGATTGCTTCCAAATCACTCGTGCAACTGGTTCTAGAATATTGATCAAGTGTGCAGGACCCGTACCAAATAGGAATAACAGATGTTACTGAACATATACAGAGAAGGGCAGCACGAATGTTCACAGGTTTGTTTGATCCATGGGAGAGTGTCGCAGATATACTGAAGAGACTGAACTGGAAAACTCTTTAAGATATATGTAAACTATCCCAAGAAAAATTGGTTAACCATTTCACAGGCCATGGGGGATATACTTCCCACAAAATGTATTTCCTTACAGTGTTTAAGGGAAGATGTGTTACCACTTCTGTATACTCCTGGCATCTAGTGGCTGTCAGCTGCACCAGCTTAGTTTCTGTTCGTTGGGAATTATAGCCTTCAGAACTGTGGAAAGTATATACCTCACCAAACAATGGTGTTTTAATGGTTATTGGGAAGTACGGTTACCACCAAAGTAGTTTCTGGGAAGAGCTTGAGAAGTATACATACTGCAAAATTAATCTGTCTATTGTGGTCCTTGGGAAGCATACTTACAACCAACTTGGGATATCCCAAAACATTTGGGAATACGTCTTACCATCTCTGTCTATGCTGTCATCTTGTGGTAGTACACTGTACCAGGTGTATGAAAACTGTTACAACAATCAGTTTCTATTTGTCGTGGGATTAGCTGTTCTCGGAACACATTGTTTCGCTTCTACCATATGTATTATTGTGAGCTGTATCAGCTCATACCTTTATTGTGTGATAGTCTGGGATTGTTTTCACATTATGGTAAGTAAACTTCAATAACAGTAACAAATGTTTTTTAAAGAAAGTAGAAGAAAACATAAAATAAAAACAGAAAACCCTTTTTTTAATAGGGAAATGGGAAATCAATGTACCACCATAGTTTTAATATCTCTGTGGTGGTGTGATGATATACGTACCCGAATTGCTTCGGTCCTAAATTGATCACAATTCTAATAGGATAGTGGAAAACTACCTTCACTGAGTTGCTGCAAAAAATGTGCCTACAAAAGGGTTAACCAAGTTCCAAGAATTGGCCTTAAATGATCACTCTTAGGAATATACTACAATCCATATGTATTGCTCACAAAGGGATTGTGAGTATAAGATTAGAATAATTACTGCACGCACGGAGGCATTCGAGCAATCCTTCTTCCCATGCTCCATATGTGAACAGGAAGAAACACTAATAACCGGTACAGTGGGACATATCCTCTGCCATGCACCTCGCAGCAGTTTCTAGAGTCTAGATGTAGATGTAGATGTGGGTATCATACTGGAGTACATCATTTAATATGTACAGACGTCAAGATTTTTCCAAGTACCTGTTTTTTTAATTTTTTATTATTTTTTATTTTTTTAATTTTTAATTTTTTATTATTTTTTATTTTTTTTAATTTTTATTTTTTTTTAAATTGTAATAAATATTGCCATGTCTCTCTCACACACTTCACCCATTTAGTGAAAATTTTTGTTTTATGACAGGTCATTGACAAAGAATCTGACATATGTGAGTAAATTAGAAGTACTTGGAATGAGGTATTCTCTGTACAGCTTCGAGACATGCAACAAGATTGATCTTGTAAGCCGTGTCTGGAGAATGTGTTCTGAAAAATCACTAGGCCTCACTCTGGTTGCTGATCTCTGCCTTGAATATGGCATATTTGAACTCAAATGGTGGGATCCTCTTCTGAAATCAATGGTAAAATTTCACATGGTAAGTAATTTATTGTACTCTATATTTTATTACCAGCATTTCCTGCCTTTCCTTTGTTTCTGAAGTGAGTGTAATTGTTAAGTAGCTTCAACCATTTAATCCATTTAGATAGTTGCATTCAAATTGCCAAAAAGGTCCTTCCCTTGCACATTGTGATGTGACAAAAGACTGAACATAGTGCCCTTGAAATAACTGTATTTAACTATTGTTCACATTTCAAAAAACACACACACACACACACACACACACACACACACACACACACCAACAAAAATATTATTTGAAAACATGAAAACTTAGCAGTGGTATGGATATTAGTCTAAAGACAAAGGAGGCTAAAATGGAATAAAACAAAGGAGGATAATGACTAGTGCAAGTTCAGACCCGATGAATGATGAGAACCAAGAACAAAACATTGAACAGGTTTTCAGCTGTTGATTTTTGAGAGACTGATGCTATAAGATAAAATGACAGAGTGAAGCAGGCACTCAGGTATATTGGAACATTGATGATATGAAGCTCTGTTACAAGAAAACTTAAATGCTAACAGAAAGGTGGCTGGAACTTTTTAGATTAGAGTAATATTCTGTAACAAAAGTTACACTAATTTTCTGCTGTTGAGACGAGTCATTAATACGTAAGCTGGGTATGATTTCATAGATAACATGCTTCTGCACGAGACGTCCACAATCATTGTGCAAAGGGATTAATTGCATGCGCTTTTGAAAACTTCAAGCTTTTCACAGTGTATATGTTTTAATAAATCCAGTAATGCCATCTGGTAAATTTGTCAGAAACCTTACCTGAAACCTAATCTGCTGGCTCTCAACAATATAAAACTGCAGTTGGGCAAGCCTATGGAGGTGTGGACCACATTAAGACCCCGTGCAGCAAGGTATACTTAACAGTTGACACTAGCACTGCTGCCTACTACAGATAACAACTGCTGAGGTTTATCGATAGGATAAGTGGAGGAGTGGTGCTTACTTCACCCCTGTGACGTTCAAGGGAAAGACCAGGGTCCCACACAGCCTACAAACAAAAGGTTCTATCTACCTTCATAAGTCCATATGCCAATTTAATGTCAATACATTCCCTTATATCACTGTCATAGATAGAATGGATGCCAAAGTCTTTAGTGTGATGGCCAGTAACAAGGCAGTGCTCTACACTTGCTGATTTGCTGAGCTGTTGTAAGTATATGTAATGCTTAAGTTCTTGACCCCCATCATGCAAGTATGAAATGTGTGGAATTTACAACAAAAAATCTACACCTCCTACGACATAAGTCAGATGACATTGTACCCTCACAGCAGGTTTCAACTCTGTTATACCACATCCTTTTTAAATTATTGTGATTCAAAAGTTTAATTATGAATGTAATGGCATCTGTTGAGAGGCCAGACAAACCTGTGGTTCCTGAAGAGGGGCAGCAGCCTTTTCAGTAATTACAGGGGCAACAGTCAGGATGATTGATTAATCTGGCCTTGTAACACTAACCAAAACGGCCTTTCTGTGCTGGTACTGCGAACGGCTGAAAGCAAGGGGAAACTGCAGCCGTAATTTTTCCCGAGGGCATGCAGCTTTACTGTATGATTAAATGATGATGGCGTCCTCTTGGGTAAAATATTCCGGAGGTAAAATAGTCCCCATTCGGATCTCCGGACTACTCAAGAGGACATCGTTATCAAGAGAAAGAAAACTGGCGTTCTAAGGATGGGAGTGTGGAATGTCAGATCCCTTAATCGGGCAGGTAGGTTAGAAAATTTAATAAGGGAAATGGATAGGTTAAAGTTAGGTATGGTGGGAATTAGTGAAGTTCAGTGGCAGGGAGAACAAGACTTTTGGTCAGGTGAATACAGGGTTATAAATACAAATTCAAATAGGGGTAAACAGGAGTAGGTTTAATAATGAATAAAAAAATTGGAGTGCGGGTAAGCTACTACAAACAGCATAGTGAACGCATTATTGTGGCCAAGATAGACACGAAGCCCATGCCTACTACAGTAGTACAAGTTTATATGCCAACTAGCTCTGCAGATGATGAAGAAATTGATGAAATGTATGATGAGATAAAAGAAATTATTCAGGTAGTGAAGGGAGACGAAAATTTAATAGTCATGGGTGACTGGAATTCAAGAGTAGGAAAAGGGAGAGAAGGAAACATAGTAGGTGAATATGGATTGGGGGTAAGAAATGAAAGAGGAAGAAGTCTGGTAGAATTTTGCACAGAGCATAACTTAATCATAGCTAACACTTGGTTCAAGAATCATGAAAGAAGGTTGTATACATGGAAGAATCCTGGAGATACTAGAAGGTATCAGATAGATTGTATAATGGTAAGACAGAAATTTAGGAACCAGGTTTTAAATTGTAAGACATTTCCAGGGGCAGATGTAGACTCTGACCACAATCTATTGGTTATGAACTGTAGATTAAAACTGAAGAAACTGCAAAAAGGTGGGAATTTAAGGAGATTGTATCTGGATAAACTGACTAAACCAGATGTTGTACAGAGTTTCAGGGAGAGCATAAGGGAACAATTGAGGGGAAAGAAATATAGTAGAAGAAGAATGGGTAGCTTTGAGAGATGAAGTAGTGAAGGCAGCAGAGGATCACGTACGTAAAAAGACGAGGACTAGTAGAAATCCTTGGGTAACAGAAGAAATATTGAATTTAATTGATGAAAGGAGAAAATATAAAAATGCAGTAAGTGAAGCAGGCAAAAAGGAATACAAACGTCTCAAAAATGAGATCGACTGGAAGTGCAAAATGGCTAAGCAGGGATGGCTAGAGGACAATGGAAAGGATCTAGAGGCTTATCTCACTAAGGTTAAGATAGATACTGCCTACAGGAAAATTAGAGAGACCTTTGGAGAAAAGAGAGCCACTTGTATGAATATCAAGTGCTCAGATGGAAACCCAGTTCTAAGCAAAGACGGCAAAGTACGTTCCTGGAAATGGAAAAAAGAACACATTGACACCGGTGTGTCAGACCCACCATACTTGCTCCGGACAATGCGAGAGGGCTGTACAAGCAATGATCACACGCACGGCACAGCGGACACACCAGGAACCGCGGTGTTGGCCGTCGAATGGCGCTAGCCGCGCAGCATTTGTGCACCGCCGCCGTCAGTGTCAGCCAGTTTGCCGTGGCATACGAAGCTCCATCGCAGTCTTTAATACTGGTAGCATGCCGCGACAGCGTGGACGTGAACCGTATGTGCAGTTGACGGACTTTGAGCGAGGGCGTATAGTGGGTATGCGGGAGGCCGGGTGGACGTACCGCCGAATCGCTCAACACGTGGGGCGTGAGGTCTCCACAGTACATCGATGTTGTCGCCAGTGGTCGGCGGAAGGTGCACGTGCCCGTCGACCTGGGACCGGACCGCAGCGACACACGGATGCACGCCAAGACCGTAGGATCCTACGCAGTGTCGTAGGGGACCACACCGCCACTTCCCAGCAAATTAGGGACACTGTTGCTCCTGGGGTATCGGCGAGGACCATTCGCAACCGTCTCCATGAAGCTGGGCTACGGTCCCGCACACCGTTAGGCCGTCTTCCGCTCACGCCCCAACATCGTGCAGCCCGCCTACAGTGGTGTCGCGACAGGCGTGAATGGAGGGACGAATGGAGACGTGTCGTCTTCAGCGATGAGAGTCGCTTCTGCCTTGGTGCCAATGATGGTCGTATGTGTGTTTGGCGCCGTGCAGGTGAGCGCCACAATCAGGACTGCATATGACCGAGGCACACAGGGCCAACACCTGGCATCATGGTGTGGGGAGCGATCTCCTACACTGGCCGTACACCACTGGTGATCGTCGAGGGGACACTGAATAGTGCACGGTACATCCAAACCGTCATCGAACCCATTGTTCTACCATTCCTAGACCGGCAAGGGAACTTGCTGTTCCAACAGGACAATGCACGTCCGCATGTATCCCGTGACACCCAACGTGCTCTAGAAGGTGTAAGTCAACTACCCTGGCCAGCAAGATCTCCGGATCTGTCCCCCATTGAGCATGTTTGGGACTGGATGAAGCGTCGTCTCACGCGGTCTGCACGTCCAGCACGAACGCTGGTCCAACTGAGGCGCCAGGTGGAAATGGCATGGCAAGCCGTTCCACAGGACTACATCCAGCATCTCTACGATCGTCTCCATGGGAGAATAGCAGCCTGCATTGCTGCGAAAGGTGGATATACGCTGTACTAGTGCCGACATTGTGCATGCTCTGTTGCCTGTGTCTATGTGCCTGTGGTTCTGTCAGTGTGATCATGTGATGTATCTGACCCCAGGAATGTGTCAATAAAGTTTCCTCTTCCTGGGACAATGAATTCACGGTGTTCTTATTTCAATTTCCAGGAGTGTAGAAAGGTGGAAGGAGTATATAGAGGGTCTATACAAGGGCGATGTACTTGAGGACAATATTATGGAAATGGAAGTGGATGTAGATGAAGATGAAATGGGAGATACGATACTGCGTGAAGAGTTTGACAGAGCACTGAAAGACCTGAGTTGAAACAAGGCTCTGCGAGTAGACAACATTTCATTGGAACTACTGGCGGCCTTGGGAGAGCCAGTCATGACAAAACTCTACCATCTTGTGAGCAAGATGTATGAGACAGGCGAAATACCCTCAGACTTCAAGAAGAATATAATAATTCCATTCCCAAAGGAAGCAGGTGTTCACAGATGTGAAAATTACCAAACTATCAGTTTAATAAGTCACAGCTGCAAAATACTAGCACGAATTCTTTACAGACGAATGGAAAAACTGGTAGAAGCCGACCTCAGGGAAGATCAGTTTGGATTCCGCAGAAATATTGGAAACGTGAGGCAATACTTACCTTACGACTTACCTGCATTTCTAGCATTTGTAAACTTAGAGAATGCTTTTGACAATGTTGACTGGAATACTCTCTTTCAAATTCTAAAGGTAGCAGGGGTAAAATACAGGGAGCGAAAGGGTATTTACAATTTGTCCAGAAACCAGATGGCGGTTATGAGTCGAGGGACATGAAAGGGAAGCAGCGGTTGGGAAGGGAGTGAGACAGGGTTGTAGCCTCTCCCCGATGTTATTCAATCTGTATATTGAGCAAGCAGTAAAGGCAACAAAAGAAAACTTTGGAGTATGAATTAAAATCTATGGAGAAGAAATAAAAACTTCGAGGTTCGCCGATGACATTGTAATTCTGTCAGAGACAGCAAAGGATGAAAGGAGGATAATGAATGTAGTCGAATTAAGTCGGGTGATGCTGAGGGAATTAGATTAGGAAATGAGACACTTAAAGTAGTAAAGGAGTTTTGCCATTTGGGGAGCAAAATAACTGACGATGGTCGAAGTAGAGAGGATATACAATGTAGACTGGCAATGGCAAGGAAAGCATTTCTGAAGAAGAGGAATTTGTTAACATCGAGTATAGATTTTAGTGTCAGGAATTCATTTCTGAAAGTATTTGTATGGAGTGTAGCCATGTATGGAAGTGAAACATGGACGATAAATAGTTTAGACAAGAAGAGAATAGAAGCTTTCGAAATGTGGTGCTACAGAAGAATGCTGAAGATTAGATGGGTAGATCACCTAACTAATGAGGAGGTATTGAATAGAATTGGGGAGAAGAGGAGCTTGTGGCACAACTTCACAAGAAGGGACTTGTTGGTAGGACATGTTCTGAGGCACCAAGGGATCACAAATTTAGCATTGGAGGGCGGTGTGGAGGGTAAAAATCGTAGAGGAAGACCAAGAGATGAATACACTAAGCAGATTCAGAAGGATATATGTTGCAGTAAGTACTGGGAGATCAAGAAGCTTGCACAGGATAGACTGGCATGGAGAGCTGCATCGGGACTGAAGACCACAACAACAACAGTAACGGGGTATCCCACTTCTGTTATATCCAACCACAATGCAGAATGTTCGTGATGTAGTACCTTTCCATAGTGAAAATACTGCATTTCAAATTCTTTTGACCAGAAGGAAATAGAGTAATTTAAATTTATTTACGTGCTGTATGCATTACAGATGCTAGAACTTGAAGAATATCTGCCACAACTTACAGAACACAGTCACATCATGGGCTGCTCTGGGCTAATACAAGCATGGAATTACATCATAATTCAACCTTTCATAAAAGGTAGGTGGAGTACATACCCAGCCCACATTTCAAAAGCAGAACATGTATGATATAAATCTTTTTTACTTTTCAGCTGAGTTTCCATTAACAAATGAACAGAAGTTGTCTTGCTTTGAGAGCCTTGTGAAGTTGCAGACTTGTCCTGTCATTAACTACATGAAATTTGAAGAAATATTTGACCACTGTCTACGCACAAAAATCCTGCATATGGCAGCAGCAATTCTGCCATTGCTGAGAAGTGACCAACATCGTTATGTACAGGTAATCTTGAAAGTGCAATATGAAGCTATTTTATTTTTGTTAGTGTCCAATATATTTATTGCAAGACAACATGATTAATGATTAACAAATGGATCTTGTGGACTGTTGTCCACAACTCAAATCGCACTACCACATAACCACATATTTCCGAGAAAGCTTGGAGAAGGTGGCACGTAAATTTCTGCTTATCTCATGGTATCATAGTATAACTTACCGGCTACAGAATGCGATTTCCGATAGTAGATGTGGCTGGTAGGGACGAGAATCTGTATGATATTGTTCTGAGGGCCCTACCCAAAAACTGCCTTCAGCAATTCATTCATTCATTTCCATGTCCAGTCAGCATTTCCAGAAGGTAGCAACTCTGATGGCCATGTTGTTTCCCTCAATCAGGTCCTGTGTTGTGCAAGGCTATTAAAGGTGAGGACAAATTAGCAGGTGGTCCAGGTCTTGTGTTGTTCCGCACTTGCAGGATGTATCTCCATCACCTGGAAGAATGCCCCATTTTCGCATGTTGGTCTTGCAAAGAGGAACACTCACAATAAGACGAATGAGCAATCTCCAAATGGGGTAGGGCAAATCATTTACTGGAGCTAGATCTTCCTTTACAGGGATATCAGGTGGTAGCTTGCTCTTCCACCTGGTGATGTGGTCAGACTCTGGTGTTCCCTCTAGTGGTTGAGTCCTGGCGATGAAGCTCTTTCTCGATTTCAGTCGACAGACTACAGACTGATGATCATGCAGTGGATGTCGGGAATCATAAGTTTTCTTAGCCCTCTCTACATCAGCAGCAGCAGACCTTCTAATAGTGGGTCGAGCTATTCCAACAATCGCGTAGATTTTATTGACTGGAGTTGTCTTCAAACATCCCGACAAGATACGGATGGTCTCATTGATTGCAATATCAACCTGTTTTGTGTGTGTGGATGCACTCCACCCAGGTGAAGCATACTCTGCAGTGGACACACACAAAGCAGGAGCCAAAATTCCCAGGACGGGAGGACTTGCTCCCCAGGCAGTGGATGTGAGGTTCCTCAAGAATACTGATGTTATTCTGTGAACTAACTTTCAGCCTGGTGTTATGCTTTGAACAATGAGAGAACTGATTCATTAGGGTGATTTCTTTGGTCTTTCAGTTACAAACAGGACAAGGAATTTTTCAATTCAATTAACGCAGAGAGGGGAATCGGTGATCATAAGGCCATTATAGCATCACTGACTAAGGTATATTTTTTCTTAGTAAGTGTGAAAGAAACAGAATTCAGATTACCACAGCAGTCAGCATGAAACATCCATCTCTGATGATGAAAATGTTACATATAAATGGGCAAAGTACAGGAATGTTGTGCAAGAAACCCTAAGATAGATATGTGCTGAGCCAAGTGCTGAGGGATGGGATATATGTGCGGAGGGTTGATAGCTGAGTTATAAAGCTTTTACCGAGGAAGAGTCTATTGTGCTTCCTCGTTTGTCATTACATGGACACTAAAGTTACAGATGTCAGTATAAGTGTCCAAAGGGTAAGAAATTAACCGATATCTCTCAACAGATGAAACACAAATGGATATGATGGCGTACCTATACAGTTATATATAGAGTATGTGAAAGAACTTATTCCTAATATATTGAAAAATCCGCCTCAGTTGCGAAATATTTCCTGGTCTTTATCCAGGTTTTGGCTAGATTAATATAGCCTTCTTCAGAAGCATAAATTACTATAACATGCCAGAGTAAGGCACAGTCAACATTAAAAATTAAAACCTATAGTAGCATGGTACCATGTCGAATTATAACTACTTAACTGTAGTCCAGCCCCGGCATCACTTCAACACGCGGTCGGTTGGCAGCAGCAACCACGTTGGCACTGATCGTTGCATGCGGAATTGCACTGAGCACATAGCAACTTGTGCGCAAGTACATACGGAGAGTCAACGCTGTATATCGTTGGCTGTCTGTATATCAGGTGTTAGGAGCTGAAAGCCATAATTGTAAGCAAACTATGCATTATGTAGGTGAAGTCCCTAAGTGTATTAACCATACGCAAATTATATTAAATGGTAGGAAATTTACTTGGTTGGGTATATAAGGTTTAAGGATAACCTTTATGACTTCAAGCACATATGGTCATCGTGTAAAGTATCCCCACCAAACGTGACTAATAGTGGGCACCTTACTTGTCTCACTTATTTAAAACCTTATCATTATCTATAATTTAATTAAGGTGTAACTGGGTGTACAATGCCCGTCATCACACCTAACTGCTATTGACCGACGTATGTCGAGCAATGTACCTTTGACGAGAATAATCTTGCACAGGTAACTTTGTAAGTCACGTGATGTGCATGTAACATTATCGTTGCCATTGAAAGGGGGAGTATTTAAAGCAACTAAGTTTTACTTTACTGTGCTGCATAATTGTTAAATTCAACTATAATGGCATCCAAACTCTTGTTAAAGAGTAGTGGGCCAAACTTAAATTTACAGGGAAGCGCGAGGCTTGATGTCTGAACATGGTATGCGGCGACCAAGAGAGAAATATGGTGGTTGATGTAATAGGGATAAATTAAACCAAACGTAACAAAGATTGGAAACCTTCGAAAAAGTTTTTATTTCTCAGCAGAAGCTGATCGTTCAGAAGGATTTCTTTATTGGATAGCAAGTGTTTAAAAATTTGCATCTCCTCTAGAATATCTAGCCTTGCTCCTTTTACCTCACAGTGCAACAGCTCAGTATTAGTTGGAGGATTGGGTGCATGGGCCATTTGGACAAGGTGCTCGGCGAAAGTCGAACCCATGTGCAGTCACTACTTCTCGTTGGAATATGTTCTTTATATCTTGCTGACAATGCTCTCCCTGTTTGGCCGATGTAAAAGCTAGGGCACTCACCGCATGTGATTTTATACACTCCGGAGAGAGACAGTTTGTCCTTAGCTATTTTTAAAGAGTGGATTAAATTTTTATTAAGGCTGTTATTGGTAGAATATGTTGCTTTATAACAATGGTTCTTTAGAATTCACCCTATTCTGTTAGAAGCTTTACCTGTAAAAGGAATGGAGATTAGGTTCGCATGGTTATCATCTGATGTGGTACCTAATGTAGATGAAATCGTGCTTCTCTTTTTATTTACTCTCTTGTTATAGAGTTACCTAACAATTTCTAGTTTATACCCATTATTTTCAGCAATCACTTAGAGGTTAATAATTCATTCTCCAATACCTTAGTAGAAAGGGGAATAGCGAGTACTCTATGTAAACTGGAATGAAAGAAGGCCATTTTATGAAATTGTGGGTGCACTGAGTCAGCTGGTATGATATTGCCAGAGTAGGTACATTTTCTAAAGATTCTGAACGATTGTCTACTATGGTGAGATTGAGGTCTAGATAATTCAGCGTTCTATTGGCAGCTTCCATTTTGAGAGTGAAATTTATCTTATCATGGAGTTCATTAAATGCTGAAAAAATCTGGCCTTTCTACTAAGGCATTGGAGAACGAATTATTAACACTCGAAATGATTGCCTAAAATAATGGGTATAAACTAGAAATTGTAAGATAACTCTATAACAAGAGAGTAAATAAAACAGAAGCATGACTTCATCTGCATTAGGTACCACATCAGATGATAACCATGCGAACCTAATCTCCATTTCTTTTACAGGTAAAACTTCATACGGAATAGGGCAAATTCTAAAGAACCATGATTATAAGGCAACATATGCTACCAATAACAGCTTTAAGAAAAATTTAATCCACTCTTTAAAAATAGCTAAGGACAAACTGTCTCTCTCCGGGGTTTATAAAGTCACATGCGGTGAGTGCCCTAGCTTTTACATCGGCCAAACAGGGAGAGCATTGTCAGCAAGATATAAAGAACATATTCCAACAAGAAGTAGTGACTGCACATGGGGTTCGACTTTCGCTGAGCACCTTGTCCAAATGGCCCATGCGCCCAATCCTCCAACTAATACTGAGCTGTTGCACTGTGAGGTAAAAGGAGCAAGGCTAGATATTCTAGAGGAGATGCAAATTTTTAAACACTTGCTATCCAATACAGAAATAAAAACTTTTTCGAAGGTTTCCAATCTTTGTTATGTTTGGTTTAATTAATCCCTATTACATCGACCACCATATTTCTCTCTTGGTCGCCGCATACCACGTTCAGACATCAAGCCTCGCGCTTCCCTTTAAATTTAAGTTTGGCCCACTACTCTTTCACAAGAGTTTGGACGCCATTATAGTTGAATTTAACAATTATGCAGCACAGTAAAGTAAAACTTAGTTGCTTTAAATATTTCCCCTTTCAATGGTAACGATAATGTTACACACACATCACGTGACTTACAATGTTACCTATGGAAGATTATTCCCGTCAAAGGTGCATTCTAGATTATATGTTAGTACACTTGACCTATGTCGGTCAATAGCACATAAGCGTGATGATGGAGATGATGTACCTTCCGCCACACTTTAATTAATATGCTTGATCTATGTCGGTCAATAGCAGAAGTGTGATGACGGGCATTGTACACCCAGTTACGCCCTAATTAAATCACAGATAATGATAAGGTTTTAAATAAGTGAGACAAGTAAGGTGCCCACTATTAGTCATGTTTGGTGGGGATACTTTACACGATGACCACAAGTGATTAAAGTCATAAAGGTTATCCTTAAACCCTATATAACCAACCAAGTAAATTTCCTACCATTTAATATAATTTGCGTATAGTTAATGCACTTAGGGACTTTATCTACATAATGCTTAGTTTGCTTACAATTACAGGTTTCAGCTCCCAAAACGTGCTATACAGACAGCCAATGATATACAGCGTTGACTCTCCGTATGCGCACGCGCACAAGTTGCTATGTGCTCAGTGCAATTCCGCATGCAACGATCAGTGCCAACATAGTTGCCACTGCCAACCGACCGCGTGGTGAAGTGATGCCGGGACTGGACTGCAGTTAAGTAATTTTAAGTCGACATGGTACTATAGGTTTTAATTTTTAATGTTGACTGTGCCTTACTCTGGCATGTTATAGTAATTTTATGTTTCTGAAGAAAGCTAGATTAATCTAGCCAAAACCTGGGTAAAGACCAGGAAATTTTTGCAACCGAGGCGGATTTTTCAATATATTAGTCTATCACAGTTTCTGATGGGGCTGCAATATGCTAAAAATTCTGAACTTATTCCTCTTCGACTTGTTGTTTGAGGAGCTAAACATTAAAGTATTGGAAAAACATACAGGTCACTCCATTTTTTCAAGATAAGTTGTTGAACAGATGCATGCTACGACCTATATGGAGACAAATAACTACTCTGAAGGAATCAACACATTTTCCACAAACGGTAATTATGTGCAACCCAGCTGGCTCTGTTGATGAGACCCAGTAGGCAGTAGATACTAGAATCGTGTAGTAGAAATTTCAGGATCCATTCAGTATACTTACACACTGTCACTTAATGAAGAAAATACAAGCTTATGGAATATGAGGCCAACTTTGTGACTGTCTTGAAGAGTAGAAAATCATAGCAAAATTCAGGAAGACCAGCAGAGGATAGACGCTTGATGCAGGGATATGCAGCTGACCTTCAGCATAAACTAATGTAACGCATTGTGTATAAATAATCTGAGAGGCTTAATTGTATGGTTACCTGATTTCCAAACAATCACTGGAAGCTGTTGCACCCATTAAATATTTGATAGTAAGCATTTGGAGTTACTCATATTTGAATGACCACATAAAAATAAGTGAAGGAAAAGTGGATGTCATACAGAGATTTATTGGAAGAATCCTCAGGAAGTATAGTCTAAACATTACGAATGTAGCTCACAAAATCGTCGTTAGACTGTTACTTGAATATGGTTCTTCATTCTTGAATCCTGATCAGGTTGAACTGATTGAGAAGATGGAAAGAAGAAAATGCATTTAGTAAGATCAAAAGCATCACAGAGATTGTAATCCAACTCCAGTTAGCAGGTGTTACAAGAGAGGCGTTATGTGGCACCATGTCGTTTACTGTTAAAATTGGGTGTATGTTCCTAGAAGAGTTGACCAATACATTTCTTCCATATCTAGTGGAAAAAATCATGAAGGTAAAATTTGATATATTGGAGCTCACATAGAGACTTATGAACATTCTTTTTCTTGTATGTTGTTTGTGACTGAAACAGGAAAGGGGAGCAGACAAAGTGGCACCCAAAGTACCCTCTACCATCTACCATACACCATAAGTCAGTTTGAGTAGTAGAGATATAGAGGTGAATATAATCCCTGTAGCTGCTAAATAAAGATCAAACCAGATAAAATACTATTTATTTTACACAGAATAAAGAAAAGTCATTATTTATTAATACAGTGGTGTAAGAGGTCTTATTTTATTTTATTTTTTCCCCATTACATTCAGGTATGGAATTTCTAAGAGCTGTATCATGTCATTTCATTTTTGTAGGAGTCGCCAAAATTTAACATTCATGACATGTTGCCAGTTACTGCATAGTGCAATATATGATCATCAATTTATGCGTCTGGAAGTAGAGTATTTGTGTCATTATACTTGTTATTATTGTTGTTATAAATATAATGTCAGAACTAAATCTATAATACAGAACAACTTGTATATTTCATGGAGTTTACTTGTAGGAGAAATGTGTGTACGAGGCACTTCCATAAAGTATATTTCCCTGGGATTGTGAGCATAAACATAGCCCAATTTAATTCCAAATCTATTGAAACGATTACAAGATTCCGGAACAGAGGTCACTGGAAGTGAGGTCTGGGCTGTAGCATGGATTATCAAACATCTTCCATCTGAATGCTTGCAGGAGCTCTAGTGTCTGAGCCATGTGTGGCTGGGCATTATCATGCAGCAAGATGACTCCAGTGCTAAGGATCCTGTACCACTTGTTCTGAGAGGCCCATTGCAGTTTTTGCATTGTTCTGCAATATGCTTAGCATTCACCATCTCACTCCTGGCCAGGAATTTGATAAGGAGAGGACGCACTGCCCACCAGCCACATTGTACGCGCGCGCGTGCGGGTGCGGGTGCATCTAGAACCACCAGAAACGTGAAATGTCTGCAAAAACAATCACGCTAACCTAACTACCCCTCACTTTAGAATCACTGTTGATAAATTGTTTCAAAACAGTGTGCAATACAGGCAATTGATTGAAGAATGCATCACTACCCCTCCTCCATCCATCCATCCACCCACCCGCAGATTAAGAATTATCTTTACTTTTGGATCTTCTCTCGTATGGTGCTCTGTTTAGTGTTCCCTAATCAGATACTAGAAGTGAGTTCAGGTGAGTTTAGGCTATGGCCTCCCATCACATGATACCACTTGTTTGCCCTGTATGTTTGCTTGATAAAATTTCATAGTTGACCCTCTTGCACTCTGTGACCATCAGTGACCTTAATAGAGAATCTGCTTTAATTACTGAATAAACTTTGTGCCATTAAACACCAGCATAATCAGTGGTCCACAGACAATTGATGTCTGTGGACTAAGGATTATGCTCAATGCAGCTGACCTTTAACCTCCATTTGTTGTAAAATTTTTCATAAGGAGCACTGAAATTCAGTCAGCTGCATGAACTGTGTATGCAGCCAGCATGTCTGCTATGTTCATGAACCCAGTACGATTCTCAATATAATAGACCATTATTTCAAAAAGGATAACCTAATGTTTATAGGCTTAGCATTTTCATGTTCAGCGTGCAGTTATGAGTGAGTGCAGTCGGGCCTTAGTGCCTGGAGACAGTAGCTGTGTGTGTAAAAGTTGTTGTTCTTGTGTGAATGTGTGTTGTATTCTACTTCCAAGGAGGGACTTAATCCAGAAGCTTAATATTTCTAGTATTCTTTTCATTGCACCCGTTTGCGACACAGCGCCTGCTCTACATGAAGAGCAGCAGCCTATTCTATTATTGTTATTCCATGTTGGACTTTCCATTATTTGATTATGACTTACTTTTTATGATAATTACACAAATGGTTCATAATATTTTTTTAAATGCAAAACCTTTTCTTTAATTAGCAGTCTGTATTTGCTTACAAATAATTCAATTTTTTATTTATTCCACATGCCTTGATTTTCATTTGTGGTAGGAGTGACAGAAATGGTTAATGAATGTTCCTGAATTTTGTGGTTTTCAGAATACGGCCGGATTGTTTCACAAGTGTAGCTCATTTAACATAGTTGCAACTGTATGTGAAAATTTACTTTAGACAAGCTTGTTAGCTGTAGAAACTAATTTAGGAACTTGTACATTACTAAGGTTTCTGTAAACACAAACATAAAATTATCATTAGTTTCACTTCAGGAAATCTGAAACAGCTATCGGCCAAATATTTGCTTTAGATACCATACTGCATAGCTCTGTTAAAAGTTGTATACTTTCCTTTTGAACCACTTCATCATGGAAAGGGGTAACAGTGTGTTTTAGCATTTTTCTTATGCACATTGCTTTGTCAGAAGTCAAAGTTGTATATTGAATATGAATAATTTCAGGCCCATCTAGGGATAAAAGTCTGGTGTTTTAATACTGTTGCAACACTTAACTGAAACATATTAGTCATCTATATGAAAGGAAATTTCACACAAGAAAATTAATAAATTAACACACACACACACACACACACACACACACACACACACACACACACAAAGGTAAAAGTGACACCATCGTAGCTTTCCGAAATATTATTTCCTTCGTTGGGGAGGAGAGTGAGTTAGGTAGGAAAGATTAAAAAGTAAAAGCAGATTGCACAGACTATGGGTGGATTCATGTCATCTTAGGGTCTGAATGACCTTTCCTATATTTTCAACCTTCCAAACCTATCCTGTTTTCCCTACGGAAGGAACTAATTGTTTTGAGAGTGGATAGTGTCATTACTTTTACGATTATTAGTGTGTATCGCCAATACTAAACATTTCTCTTCCTGAGAGTAGGTATTTGTCAGAGAAGTTCCATCTCGTACTGTACGTACTAGTTGCCATATTATGTCTATAAATGTATATTTTTCAATGTATTCCTACATTACTCATGTTTTCAGAAAATACTGGCAAATTCTGATGCATCAACTCTGAAAGAGAACTTATGTCAGTTGCAAAACCAAGGGATTTTAACTGCTCACCAGGTATGTTATTAAATTATATTAAAAAAACACTAGGTGCCAAAATCATTATCTTTTCCTGTTAAAATTGCAGCACAATTTGTTGAATCTTGTGTAATGTTTACATGATAATGTTTTCAATGATTTCATTGCAATTCATTACCACAAGTGATATGTATTGCCATATGCAAAACTAGAATGATATGATATGAATTTATCTTGTTCTTGTGCTTGTAATATTAATTCTGATGTTATATCTTGATTTGTTTCAGGCTATCCAGATTTTAGGAATTCAGTAATGTTATACACATTTACAGTAGTACAATATTTTATCTCTGATTCCCTTGCAGTTCATTACCACATGCAGTATATAATGTCATGTGTAAAACTTGACAAGTATATATTTCTTTTCTTAATTGTATGAAAAAAAAGAAAAACTAGGATTATGAAAGTGACACAGCATCAAAAGAGAGAATTATCAGAGCTAATAAAATCTCATTAACTATTTTTGTACTTGTAAATTAATTGCATCATGAACTGTGTCATGAGGGCATTATCATTGTGCAATTTTATGTAGTTATAGCACCATGCCACTAGTTTGTGTATATACAGTACTAAGCATACAATAATAAACATGTGACTTTTACAGTATAACCTTCCTTTTTTTACAAATTATTGATTTTGCCATTAAAAACATAAATTGTTTATAAAATTTGAAGTATGGAAAATAGAGAAATTAAGTTAAAGCTTAATTCAGTCTTTTGGATTGTCTTTCAATATTTATCTAACATTGTGTTTAAAGACATTAATGTTTACTGTCTGTATAACAAAGTTTGGAAGGCGGTTGTACAGGCACACCAATGTGTAAGTTAAATTTATCTCATAACAACTTGCCCGTTGTTATACTGATCTCAGTTTCCAGTGGATCATTCTTTTATATTCTTTACCAGCCACCACCACCAGCTGCACTCGCATATCAGTGTTTGCATTATGATCAGTGATGGTAAGTAAGCTAGTAATTTATAAGTGTCAATGTGTATAGTGGTGTAAAGACGTATGTAAAAAAATTATGCAGTGCTGATATGTAGGTACATAATTAATTTTTGTTATGTTGAATCGGAAAGTGTGCATTATATTCTTGATTATTCCATAATTAATAGAACACACATATCATCTCACCAAAAGCCCCTCCATATTCCACATGTAAAGGTACAGATGTGTCTCTCTTTGTTGTACAGCGTTTAAATGACGCTGTCTCCATGAGTCTTCAAGCACCTCAGAAGCCGTAAGAGATGCGTGATACTCAACGGCTAAAATGCGATGGGGTTGTGGCTGATATTAGTAATGAAGTATGGATTAAACACACAGAAGATTGCGAAGCAGTGTATTTATTTTGTTGAGTCATATTATTTAGAATATATGAAAAAATGAATGCATTTTCAGAAATGGGAGAAAGTTCAAAAATCAAAGAATAAATAGTTTTTTCAAAGAGTAATTATTGTTCCATATTTCACAGCCATTTCTTCAAACAAATGAATAAATAAATTGTACTACACACTTTCTAAAGTAACGAGTGTCCTCCTTCAGCATTCAGTCTATGTCCATATTACATTTAATTAAAATTGGTTCAGCTGTTCAGTCGTGAAAGAGTAAGAGACAGAGGTACTTCCACATTTATGATATTAGTATGGATTTTTTAAACTGACATATATTCCCTAGTTTATAATGATTTATTGTATATACAAAGTGTTGAAATGCTGAGCACTTGGAATTTTGGTCTGAAACACTATCAGCTTCTCACAATAGTCATCATACTGCCAATTTCTGGGTGATAAGCATTTTCTTCATACTAATAGTGTTTCTCCGTAGCTGTATACCATTTTACATATGAAGTGGAAGTATGCATAGAAAAATAGTTTGTGATATTAATTGCTAAAAATTTAGTGTTATTTCTGCAACAGTAGCGAACTGAATCTAGTTAATATATGTGAGAGATAAGCCATTGCAATTGTGAAGGCGTAACAGTGACAACATTGAATGCAAGCATGCAAACAGGCATACAATGTGTTGTAGAGGTGCTGGATGTCAGCTTGTGGGGTGGAGCTCCGTGCCTGTTCCACGTGGTCAGTCAATACAAGGACAGTTTATGCTGGATGTGAATGACTCTGGCATTGTCATCCGATGTTGTCCAATATGTTCTCAATTGGAGACGGATCCGGTGATCGAGCAGGCCAAGACTACATGTCGACACTCTGTAGAGGATGTTGGGTTAAAACAGTGGTATATGGATGAGCATTATCCTGTTGCAAAAACTCCCAGGAATGCTGATCATGAATGGCAACACAACAGGTTGACTCATCCGATTGACATACAATTTTGCAGTCAGAGTGTGTGGGATAACCAGTATGCTGTCGTATGAAATCGCACCCCAGACCATAACTCTAGATGTAGGTCCAGGCACACAGACAGGCTGGTTGCAGGCCCTCAGCTGGCCGCCTCCTAACCAACACATGCCCATCACTGGCACCGAGGCAGAACAAACTTTCATTGTAAAACGCAACAGACCTTCACCGTACCCTCCAATTAGCTCTCGCTTGATGCCACTGAAGTCACACATGGTGGTGGTTTTGGGCCAGTGGAATGCACGCTACAGGGCATCTAGCTTGAAGCTGTCCTTGAAGTAACAGATTTGTAACAGTTCGTTGTACTACTGTAGTGCCAAATGCTGCTCAATTTGCTGCTGCAGATGCAGTATGATGCGCCAGAGCCATACACCGAACATGATGGTCTTCACTCTCGGTAGTGCCGCGTGGCCGTCCGAAGCCCAGTCCTCTTGCGACCATACAGTCTCATCATCAATACTGCCAGAAATCGTGTACAGTGGCTACATTCCTGCCAAGTCTTTCTGCAATATTGCATCCAGCTTCTTGTGGTGTTGATAATGGCATCTTCGTTGCCTTAAAGCCATTCTTGACTAACGTCAAGTCACAACGTAACTAATGGTCACTACCATTACAGCATGTATTTGAAGCAAAACTGAGTTGTAATCTGGTAGTGGCGCTGCTAGTGCTGCGTTTATTTGACTGGCACGAAATGTGAATAGAAGTCATCTTTCACATGTAGAAACAAACCTACCAACTTTTGTTCATGTTGCACAACTCCTACTTGGTGTAGCAATTTTTTTCCATCAGTGTATTTGCGTCATCTGCAGATGGGATAGATTTCTTGTTGATATCTCCAGAAAGGTGGTCATAAGATACACCAAGAAGAGTAATGGCCAAAGCATGCTTCCTTGTCATGCATCATGTTGGATAGTCATGTCAGAGAAGTGTTTATAACTTCTTTCATCTGATATCTGTTAGTTTATGTTACCTGTCTGTCAAGTAAGATTTTGCCATTTTGTGTGCAATACCTCTTACCCCATAGAATTTTGGGCTTCCCAGTTAGTCTCATAATTTAGTAAATCAAGAGCTTCTGATAAGTCACAGAATATCACAAATGTTACTTCATCCCTACCTCTAGTACTTGTGCTGCTGTGACAGTGGATTAACTGTTCTGGAATCAGTGTTGACTTCTGGGAAGCATACTGTGAGCCAAATAAAAACTTCGTTACTCTTATCGTACAATACACATTCAAAGACGTTTGATATCACCGAGCGAGGTGGCGCAGTGGGTAGCACACTGGACTTGCATACGGAAGGCTGACGGTTCAATCCTGCATCTGGCCATCCTGATTTAAGGTTTCCGTGATTTCCCTAAATCGCTCCAGGCAATTGCGAGGATGGTTCCTTTAAAAGGGCATGGCTGATTTCCTTCCCTAATCCGATGAGACCAATGACCTCGCTGTTTGGTCTCCACCCCAAATAACCCAACCCAACCTTTGAGATCACTGGTTAAATACTTGTGTGGAATTTTTGGGTTCCTTGAGGTCACTGTTGTTTGTGGTGCCAATAGACTTATATGATTTGTAAACTTCCAGGAAACACTCCTCCTGTCACAGATATGTTACTCAGTGGCTAAAGGCAGATCACAGTCCAGTTTTCGTGTCTGAATTGCCATATACACCTGGGATTTTAGTATTCGCTATCCTGTTCATGGCTCTTGTTACTTCCTTCCTTGTAACCTGGGAATAAGTGCATTGAATTATTTAATGGGCATCCTTTTTGCTCTTAAATCAGTCATAGAATTGGTTACTTTAGCTGAGAGGGTAGTTGTTATACTTGTACAAACCTTTATGAAGTAATTATAAAATGAATTTGCTACTGATTCTAGGCTGTCTTGTAGAAAATTGGTTCGTCTGATTTACATGTTTATTGTTTCTAGTCTTTGCCTGTCCTATTTTCGTATTTATGATATGTGACACTGTTTAGTCTCACTTTGTGATTTGATAATGGCCTTAACAACAGTGTGTATATTTGCACATTTTATTACTTTTCTGTGGATTTTTTGTATTCATAATTTGAACTTCAGCAATTTGTTTAGTTTTCTGATTCACTACAGATCGTTAATATTATGCCAGATACAATGTTTCCTTTTGTAATCCACTTATTTTGTCTATCTGTATGTGTAGTGCATTTACTTATTATGGCAAATGCCTCATTAATATACTCTCAATATCCATTTTGAAGCCAGGTTGGTAGGTACTCAGAGAGCTCACAGGATAAGGTTTTGATTGTGGATGGGGCCGTAAACAGTTACTGTGAGTTGCACAATCAAACACACAACTTCATTTTTCTAAGAACCACTCATTTACACATTGCATTAAAAGATCACAAGTAAACAATATGGCTGAAGGCCTAGTTAAAGAACTTGAGATGCTTTCTGGGCTGAAGGCCCAAAACCACACCAAAATCAAGAACGGCTGAAGGCCTGGCTTAGAAATCAAAAGCAATTAAAAATAGAAGGTAATTTTTTTTCCTTAAAAACCCATGCAATTGAAAACAATTAGTGGCTGAAGGCCTACACTACACGTCTGAAGGACAACTATTATTAAAACAGATTAATAGAAAATTTTTCCAACCAAGAAATTTCTTTTTAAACTTACAACACAACAGCCGAAAGCCTAATTAAATAAATATTAACTTATTGCATGGCTGAAGGCCACAAACAAATTTGAATGAATGGCTGAAGGTTTGAACAACAAGTCAAACAAACAATTTAAAATAAACCCCCTTCCTTCTTATAAAGAAAATTTCCTTTAAAGAATACACTCGGCTGAAGGCCACACACAAGACGTCAAACAACTGACGGCTTAGGGCCTGGATTATACAAACAATTTCAGATAAAAACAGTTTGAAGAATTTTTAAATAAAATGAATCTTCAAAATTTTAATTTAACATAGCTGAAGGCCTTTGACTGAAATTTAAAAAGAACTGAATTAATGCACGGCTGAAGGCATCAACCCAAACTAGGGATGGCTGAAGGACCGACCAACAATTGAACCAATTCCCTTCCGCCCGACCAACAGCACAACATTGGAAAACATCGGCTGTGGACGTCCTCAGAAGTTAGCGTTTAAAAACAGCCAAGGGAACAATAACCACTCTAAGCAAATATGAACCAAACAACTTAAAAGGCTGTCGAACTACATGCTTTGCCGAACAGCATAAACACGATGAGGAAAGGCACACTGCCGGAAAAGTACGCTAACGACCAGGGCAGGCAATGAGCATTAACGGCCACAGGGCAGAAAATACCGCTGGTGCACTTCACTGATAACAACTCAAACAATACTAAAACTAGTGACTGTGGAACGACGACGACTCACAATTCAACACACACGGAGAACCCAGCAGTGGTTGGTAACCAAATACACATTGTCCGATGAGACAACCAATAGGGTGTCCCAAGATATAATGGGGATTATAATTTTTTTTTTTTCCCTTGATGAAATTGAAAACACATACACGTGCCGACTTGATGCTAAACATGAGACTTGAAAACTGTTACCATGTGGGAATGGAGGGATTCTGGAACTTAATGATTGTTTGTTAAATAAAACATCAAATTGCCCAAATCGTGTTTATTCACTATTTAACATGTAAAAACATTAGTCTATAAATTCTCATTTCAAAGTTTTGTTTTCTGCAGTCAGGATAAATCTTTTGGTGTTCATGTACACAACGTAACAAAAATTGTTTTTGTTCCTCCTCAACCGAGATTAAACCATGAAAGTCTTGCATCAACTTGACTGCTGTTTCGGCTGTATCATTCACTATTCTCGGTGCTGAAACCTTTTTCATGGTTTCTTGAAAGGAAGCATTGTTTGACCACATGGCAGGACATTCGTGGAGAAAACTGTAATCAATCTTAAGACGATGGAACAATGACTTGCTTTTGACTGAAATGAAGTCGTAGATGTTTTTCTCTGTAATTAATGTAAACAGAAAACTAAAGAAACAACGTCTCTATTCATTTATTTAACTCACCATACAATGGACCGCAAAGTTCTTCCTTCGAAGGGATGTAATGGTTAGCATGAGCTGATAAATTATCTTTGGTTAAATTTTCAACTATTTTTACTTTTGTTTCTAGATCCACATCATCGTCAAAAAGTAACAAGACAGAAACTTCATCAGTCAAATACCATAAATGCTGGCTTATCTTCTGTAGAGCTGCTTTTGAGATGTCATTATCTATTTTTAGTATGCCTTCATTGACTTCAAAAAGCTCAAATCTTAGGAGGGAGCCTTTACTGCCAAAATACACTGGAGCCATGGCTAGACATAGGATGTCATGATGAACAGGCAAATGTCAAACAGCGCTACCTTCTCTTTGCTCGGAATTTTTAACCGAGCACAAAGTAATGTTATTTTTAGCGAATATATAGCTCTCGCCATCCATAGGGCTTGGTGCATGGCACATGAAGGCCATATCTTGAATTTTCTGTCTGTATCTCCACCTAAAAATATAACAAAGTTCTATCAACTCTCAGTAATCATCTCTGATTATTTCTTTTGTCAGTTCAGTGCGGTAAAACTCAAGCAGATTGTAAATTTGTGAAGCAGTCAGGTGCATTGCGATCTTCCCTTTGTAGCACTGTATGGTATCTGGATCTACACTTTTCTAGTTATCTCGGAACTTTTTGAAGAGTGGAATATCAGGGCTTGTCACTGAACTGATTTTTATCTGGAACACATTTTTTAATACTAGTTCATACAAGTGGTGGCGGCGAGGAAAAAGAATGGCACTTCTGTTAAGTTTTTGCTCAAGTAGCACACAGACACCATTGATATGACCTGTATTTGAAGACGTAGTATCACAACAAAGAAACTGCACTTTGTCTTTGAGATTCCAGTCCACAATCGCGTTCCAAACAGCTTTCACTTGTTCACATCCTGAAGAGTTTTCCACTCTTGGCACAGCAATAAGTTGCTCTTTATTTCTGTATCTCAGTCCTAGGTAATTCCATTGATGAATTAAAGTCACCCAACCCAGTTGACATAATCTGCCTCTCTGAACACCATGTGACCACTGGTATAGGAACTAGGCCTAAGCACAATGAGAAACTCAGACAGGAGAGTACTGCAAATGTTAGAATAAGGAAAGGTTCTCATAAAAGTATAATTAAAAATAATGTAAGTATATTTCATCAAAATGTTGGGAGTTTAAAGAATAAAATAGATGAGCTTCTGGTTTGTTTAGAAGATTTAGAAGCTGAGAATGAAATAGATATACTATGCCTGTCTGAGCATCACATTGTTACTGATATGGATAAGGTAAATGTAAGTGGTTATAAGCTCTCTGCACATGTAATGAGAGAAAATATGGAGAAAGGAGGAGTTGCCATATATGTCAAAAGTTATCATTGTGCAAAAAGTATAGAAACAAAAAAGTTTTGTGTAGAGAAACATATAGAAGCATGTGCCTGTGAGCTTAAATTAAATAAAGGCACATTTATAATTGTAACTGTATATAGGTCCCCATCAGGAAATTTTCATCTATTTCTGAAAAATTTGGACTCCTTGTTGTGCTATCTGTCAGACAGGGGGAAGCAAATTATTATTTGTGGGGACTTCAATGTAGATTCTTTGAAAGAGGGTAATAGGAAAAATGACCTTGAAGTATTACTCGGTTCTTTCAATTTGACACCCGTTATTGATTTTCCTACTCGGGTGGTAAAGGATAGCAGCTCACTGATAGATAACTTCTTTATAGACCAAGATAAGTTTAACCAGATAAATGCTCAGCCTGTTGAGAATGGTCTTTCTGATCATGGTGCACAGCTAGTTACAATATATGACATAGCTCCATTCAGCAATACTAAACAGTCCTCCAAAGTAGTACGTTCAGTCAACGATTTAACAATTGCAAATTTCAGGGAAAGCCTACAGCAGTTAGACTGGGATGAGGTGTACCGTGAACCTGATGCCAATTTAAAATATAATTTATTTCATGACATTTTTGTAAATGCATTTGAAAACTGCTTCCCCAAGAAAATAGTTAAATATACTCGTAAGAAACCTTGTAACAAACCATGGCTTACTAAGGGTATAAAAATATCTTGTAACCGGAAAAGGGAAATGTATCTGACAGCAAGAAAGAGTAGTGACCCAGAAACTATCAAAAATTATAAAAAGTACTGTGTTATATTAAGAAAAGTTATTAAAAAATCCAGGAGTATGTGTATCATGTCTGAAATCAGCAACTCTGATAATAAAATTAAAACAATTTGGAGTATTATTAAAAGAGAAACAGGTCAACCAAGAGCATAGGAAGACAGTATTACCATCAAATTGAATGAAAACTTTACAAACAAAAAGTCAGAAGTTGAAAATATTTTTAATAATCATTTTCTAAATGTTGTGGATATAGTAGGATCCAGGTGTTCATTAGAAGATGCTAGGCTGTTAATGGAAGAGGCCATACCTATGCAATTTGATACAATTGAAATCTCACCCACTTCTCCCTCTGAAATTAGGAAAATAATAAACTTGCTTAAAAGCAAAAACTCACATGGCATTTCCAGCAAAATACTAAAAGCTTGTTCTCAACAGATAAGTAAGATTCTCAGCCACCTGTGTAATAGCTCTCTGGAACAGGGCATTTTCCCTGATAGACTGAAATATGCTATTGTTATACCTTTGCATAAAAAGGGGGATAGATCTGATGTCAACAATTACCGTCCAATCTCCCTTCTAACAGCTTTATCCAAAATTTTTGAGAAAGTAATGTATTCAAGAGTAGCTTCACATATCTGTAAAAATGAAGTACTAACAAAATGTCAGTTTGGTTTCCAGAAAGGTTTTTCAACAGAAAATGCCATATATGCTTTCACCAGTCACATTTTGAATGATCTGAATAACCGAACACCTCCCATTGGGATTTTTTGTGATTTCTCAAAGGCTTTTGATTGTGTAAATCATGAAATTCTGCTAGACAAGCTCAAGTATTGTGGCATGAGTGGGACAGTGCACAAATGGTTTAATTCGTACCTAACTGGAAGAGTGCAGAAAGTTGAAATAAGTAGTTCTCGTAACATGCAAAGATCAGCACTTTCCTCAAACTGGGGAACTATCAAGAATGGGGTTCCACAAGGGTCAGTCTTGGGTCCTTTGTTGTTCTTATTATATATTAATGACTTGCCATTCTATATTCATGAAGAGGCA
Organism: Schistocerca americana; assembly: GCF_021461395.2. Taxonomy (NCBI): domain Eukaryota; kingdom Metazoa; phylum Arthropoda; class Insecta; order Orthoptera; family Acrididae; genus Schistocerca; species Schistocerca americana. The sequence continues at coordinate 954,225,707 of NC_060120.1, forward strand.
AAGTTAGTTCTCTTTGCTGATGATACAAGTATAGTTATCACACCTGACAAACAAGAATTAACTGATGAAATTGTCAGTACTGTCTTTCAGAAAATTACTAAGTGGTTCCTTGTAAACGGACTCTCACTGAATTTTGATAAGACACAGTACATACAGTTCCGTACAGTGAATGGTATGACGCCATTAATAAATATAGACCTTAATCAGAAGCATATAGCTAAGGTTGAATATTCCAAATTTTTAGGTATGTCCATTGATGAGAGATTAAACTGGAAGAAACACATTGATGATCTGCTGAAACGTTTGAGTTCAGCTACTTATGCAATAAGGGTCATTGCAAATTTTGGTGATAAACATCTTAGTAAATTAGCTTACTACGCCTATTTTCACTCATTGCTTTCATATGGCATCATATTTTGGGGTAATTCATCACTGAGGAATAAAGTATTTATTGCACAGAAGCGTGTAATCAGAATAATCGCTGGAGTCCACCCAAGATCATCCTGCAGACATTTATTTAAGGATCTAGGGATATTCACAGTAGCTTCTCAGTATATATATTCTCTTATGAAATTTGTTATTAACAACCAAACCCAATTCAAAAGTAATAGCAGTGTGCATAACTACAATACTAGGAGAAAGGACGATCTTCACTATTCAAGATTAAATCTAACTTTGGCACAGAAAGGGGTGAATTATACGGGCACTAAAGTCTTTGGTCACTTACCAAATAGTATCAAAAGTCTGACAGATAACCAACAAGTAATTAAGAAGAAATTAAAAGAATTTCTGAATGACAACTCCTTCTACTCCATAGAGGAATTTTTAGATATAAATTAAGAAAAAAAAATAAAAAAAAAAAAAAAAAATGATATCAATATAATGGAAGGAAACATTCCACGTATTCATGATCCATGGAACTAGTATTAATCTAATCTAATCTAATCTATGAAATAACTATCAGAAGACATTCTTCTTTTGATTCCCGATCATGTATAGCAGGCAACAGTTTGGCATCCCAATGAAAAGTCACAACATCTGGTACCTCGTTTTAAAAATTAACTTTCATAGTTTCTGCATGCTCTTTCCGTTTCACTGTACGAGTTCTTTGAATCGAGGACTTACTTATAGGAAATTCATCAGTATTATATCCAAATGCCTCAATGGTAGCTTCAAGAATATACACTGAATCTCTCACACTCAACTGACACCTATCTAGCGCTGCTACTAATTTTGGAGTAATGAAATTTTTCCGTTTAGTTGTTTTACTGATTCCAGATTTTATGTTCTCAATCACAGTTGGGAAATTTTCTTGCAAACACATCTAATTTTCATTACAATCTGAAGGTGAGTCATTTTGTAATGCTTCATAAGATGCTGTCGGAGGAGCTGAGGTGGAAAAATATTTAGTACGTCGGTTTTCTTCCTCAATAGTTCTGATGCGCGACCTTTCCTCTTTATTAGCCAGTTTCTTGTCCACTCCAGCTAAGTGACCAGGCCGACCTGGCTCTCTCCCCCAACTCCCTCCAAACTTGATATAGGTTCACTAATTTCTTCATACAATTGGGTACAGATTTGGTAGGTATACACACCTTTTCCCAAAAGATCATACATTCCTGAATAGTGAGATTTGCACTTTCACTGACAGTTAAATTCACTTGCAGGATGCTATAAAATAAAACTGCTAGAACTTGTCCATTACATGGCAGTTTTGAACCATTTATCTAATGTTTTACTGCACCTATTAAAAATATAGACATTTTAGTCCTACTACGTAATTCCACTGACATTTTCACTTAACCGACAACAATTTAGACTAAGAATGTTAGAGACACACCGACACGAGGGCGCGCGCCTTCACCTTTCTTCCCAAGTACAGCCAATCTGACATGTTGCAATGCAAGTCGGCACGGGTTGCCATCATCCTAAGGTTCTGAAATTTTGCATTTAGTTGTTTTGGTATCGTACAAATAAATTAAGAGGGTATGCGTTTGAATAAAAACTACTTTGAATTTTTGGGACACCTTAACGACCAACCAAGGTCAGCCCCATTGAAGTCATGTGTGTTGGCAACGGCCATGGCTGTCCGGACCTCACTGCTGCTCCGTCCCGACTGAACTCCGGACGCATGATGACACGGAAATACTTAGTGGTCGCTCCAAAGTTAGTATGACAGTGCTCTTATTGGTAAGATCTGCTGCTGCCACTCATGGGAGGCAAGCTAGCAACTGAGTGATGCCAGTAAATCGAATAAGAAATGAGACGGCAGTACCGTCAAGACAAGATGTCAAGCAATAACGGCGTGAACATGAGCCACGCACGGCTCACATTTATGTAAGAGCTAAAAGTATTCACAATGTCTTCCCCGTTGAGGATTTCTATCCAGCCCGCATTTGGAAGATTGTTGTTCAGGGTACTTACATTATTAGCATTTGGTTGTTGGTACTTAAAAGTGAGGTTCCTGAGCTTTAGGTTTTGTATTACGGATTTTATATGTTTCTTATCATCACACAGATTATTTTAATAAACTGTTACTGTACATTTGTCTTTCTGTACATAGGTTATAATGTAATCTATGGCATTAATACTGTTAGTAGTAGAAGTGCTAATGTACCTTTTACTAAACATTACTATCTCTGTGAACGTACACTGTCTCCTTCTGTGCTTAATTTTACTGGGACAACTTTATTGTTTAGCACACTCATTAACCAATTTTCCACACACATACAGGGTGTTTGTTTTAATTGGAGACAACTAAATATCCAGAAAATGATGCATCATACAAAAAATAAGTTCTAGGTGAAAAGTTAATACTAATAAAGGGGACATCTGTCTGTACAACAGAGGGTGAGGTTTGTATTTTCAAATGGTAGCCCCTCATTTTTATTGTAATTCAGATTGTACGTCAAAAAATATGTATGGTTTACTCAAACTATTGTTTTCCATTCATAGTAGATGGTGATGTAATCGACAAATATTAAGTGTTGCTTGTTTTTGCAGTTGATAATCAATGCATTTGATTCTACATTTCATTTATGATCTAAATGTAAATCTTTGTGTTCTAATGGTTGATATGTATGTTCAAAATTTACTTTAGTGTTGCAAGTTTGATTGTTCACTACAATATGGTTAGCCGTTTTAGTGGATGGTTAGAAATTAAATTTCACGTGAGCCAAGAATGACGGCATGGATATAATAGTTTTCTGTCCTCATCAGGATGCTTGATTTCAGTGAGTCCCCTTGCCTCTCATGATTGGGGTGCTTGGTACTGGTGAGTATTCATAGCAGATGTGCCTGTCACTATCATTTCAGGGACATTTTACCTTATTGCAAAAGTTGTGTTTTGTATTCTGCCAGTAGCCATGTAGTGGCCAGCATAAGAGTTGGAGTTGTTGGATGGAAACACAATCACTCTGATGGCAGGGTTTGAGGCCTGCCACCAAAATCCTGCGTTTAAATGATTTGGGGACTCGCCACAATGAAACCCATAGGGAACGTAAAATTAAGTTACTGTAAAAAATCACATTTGCAACACTCAAGTAACATTTGAACATTAGTATCAAAGGTTAGAATGCAAAGGTTTACACTTATACTATAAACGAACTGTAGAATCAAATGCATCAATTCTTTATTACAAAGATGCACACACTTGATATTTCTAGGTTATGTCAGTATCTACTATGAATGGGAAGCAGTGGTTTGAGAAAACCATACATATTTTTTGGCATAGAATCCAAATATACAATAAAAATGTGGCTTTTCGTGTTTGAAATTACAGTTGACCAACTCGCACAAGAGGGGTGGTTAGGAGGTGGGCAGTTTTAGCACAGAAAGATATCCCTTTTACTAATACTAAGTTTCACCTAGAAAGTTTTTTTATATGTTGTATCATATTAGAGATATTTAGTTACTCGTATTAAAACAAACCCCCTATATATAGCTTTCACCATTTCTATAAACTGACCAACAAAAGTGTGTGCTAGTGTGTAGCTCTGGGTCATTCCATGTCAGTTCAACCAGGGGCTTCAGCTCATAGTCTCAGATTTGACTGAAATTCAGTACACCAATTCTACCATGTGTGGAACACTCGTGTACAAAGTATTAGTTTCCTTTTGCCAATTAGCTCCAGAATTATAACTTGTGAAAGAAGGTGGCGTGACCCGGAAAAACTGCAACCCGCATCTGGCAATCTATCCTCAGACCCAACTTCAGGTCTTAATAACTTTTGAACTATTTCACACAGTCCAGTGAAATTTTTACCACCCAGTAACATCCATTTAGAGAACACACTCCATGAGTCAAAAACCAACAACATGTTTCTGAGGGAAAATAAAAAATTCCAAAATCTGATTTTAAAAATGTAATACTCAAAAAGGGTATAAATTTTTTGTGTTAAGCTTAATGTGGCCTAAACACACACAGACCTCATCATGCCCATATCAGTCACAAAAACTGAGCTACATGCACACAAAAATACAAAAATTAGAAAAATTACCTGGAAAACATGGATTTTCGAACTGTGGTAGCACAAAAGGGATAAGTGGTATCCAAGCCAAATTTCACATACTGCATAAGTAGACCATAATGATATATATCTCAAAATTTCAGCATGTTATTGCAAGACATTTGTGTGCATTGGAAGATGACAGATGTATTTGGTGATGTGGCCATTGGAAGATGACAGATGTATTTGGTGATGTGGCCATTGTTCCACAACACAATTTTTTAAAAACATATCATAAACTGTTCTGCCTCTTCTTATCCTCTCTCACAACCGTTTAATCACTAAGCAACAACATATAGACAGATTAACATAACCTGTTATTAATGTTTACTGCACCTTAACTGCTAAAAACCAGTCCATTGTGCTTCGAACAGAAGTTCTCCCACACTTTAACTACTGTACTCTGTACAATGAGTGGCAAATTGTACTGTCTTCCTGACACTGTGGTAGGTAGGAACTGGAACTGTCATAAGAAGTACGTTCAAAAGGAATCCAACACCTGTCTGCCAAACGTGGCCAATGAAATGATCTTGCTGGTCCTGCTGGTGCCATGAAGTTCACAAATAAGTCACCTTCTGCTTCACAGCACTCTGCAACACATCCTAAGTACCATTTGTCATCATAAACAGCTAACCGGACAGTCTGCTCGTCTGCACATTGTCAGAGTCCGCTGGAGAGAAGTGATGATGGCTGCTTGTGCCTGCAACAGTTTTAACGTGTTCTACTCTGCTTTTTAGCAACTCTTTCACTGATTTCACCTCATCTTTCGAAAAATACAATGATTGTATGCCAGAGATATTTTTCTTTATAATTGAAGAGGTGTTAGATTGTGACCTTCTGTAGGGTGCTGCAGACTAGCTCGTGATGCCATGCGCTTCATGGTAGCACCAATACCACTACATACATTTTTACCATGACTTGTTGCAAAAAAATTCCATTCTGCATGAATCTGAAAATCATGGTAATGCATGCATAAATTTTTGAGATTTTTACAGTTTTTATACTGACTAGCTGCCCCATCACTGAAGTATTTCGCAAAATGTAAGTGAGGCAGCTTGTTTTTCACACATGACATGACAGTGCGAATGTGGGCATGAACTGCAATGGCGTTATGAATTAAACAGTCACCAAAAATGCACAGGTTCATGACAGACACATCACCTGATTCACCTCTATAGTAAATAGCAAATGGCTGGAGAGTTGCTTGACTGTTGCCCCAGTGATATCCTTGGATGGCATCTTTAACTATAAATGCTTAATTTTCAGAAAAGTCTAGTAACATTATAATTTCATCTTGTTTCAAATTATCCTTACGAAACTGGATATAAGCCAATTGTGCTGTTGCTGTGAAGCTGTGTGTGTTCAGTTTGTTGACAACACATTTCAACAAAATCTTCCACCGTACTTTGCTTTGTTTCAAGACTTGAGCGATCCATGTGTGTCTATTGTTTATAAGAAACAAGTTCATCGTCATCCATAAGGAGTTCACGATACAGTTTGTTATTCATGTGTTCTGCAAGATTTGCCTTACCGGGACACTTTTCACATCAGTGTATCATGCACTGGTAGGAACTGATGTCACACACTAGCAGCTTCATTGCACCTTTGTAATCCAGACCACAATCCTTTATAGCAGCAAACATCAGCTTAGCATTTTGATGGGTCTCACATACACAAACATTGTGTGTGCCCCTTGCACTTACAGGCACAACCCATTTTGGCCGAAGATTGAAAAAATATGATAAATCTACTTTGGTATTGGGATACTTTTCCTTGAATTCTACATATAGTTCTGATATGTTGCATAGCAACTGGCTTTTTTGCATCTGTACACGTACATTTCCCATTTTCACCATTACATAGTCTTTTTTCCAGGCATTATTCGGCTGTAGTCATTATTTTCATAAAACTCTGACACTAGCACCTTTATTCCTGATTCAATTGCTTACCCTGAGCGTGCTGAAGTCGTGGAAGCACTCCTTGGCTTGCTTTTATTTTCCTAGCTTGCTTTACCATATATATAGAAACATTGAATTCCTTTGCAGTGTAGTCAATAGACCAGCTGGAAGGTGAAAGGGTAATTTTGTCCAAATCAGAGCATTTCTGGCATGATTTCTGTTCCTTTGGAGCAGATAGTTCTTCCTCTTCCACCATTAGTGTGTCAGCTATTTTGTGTTTTAATTCCATTTGAGCTGCTTCTAGTTTTCTTCTACCATAGCTGGGCCTGTCTCTTCAGTCACTGAAGTATTTAATTGCTCATCCGCTGTGGTTGTAGGTGGCTGATACTCTTCATCACTGTCATGTAAATTATCAGCACTGATCCACTTTCAATATTGATTTTATATCAATTTCTCTGAGGCTACACTTCACTGTTTTCGTATGAATCCGAAATGGACCGAAACAACTTATTTGTAGGAAAGAATACTTATCCAGAAACACTTTCATACGATAACAACAAACACTAAAGTTTCCTGGAACTGTACTTCTTGTGCCCACAGGGTGTTTTCCGGATCTCCATAGCAACAAATCTTGGTCTGATTCATCCAGATCATACAGTACAAAGCGAATGCCACATTTTGTTCCATATGTTGCTTTATGACATTCAGATGCTTGTGCTCTACCAATACTGCAACTTATTTGAACAAAAGCACCACTAGTACACTCTTCTGCCTCCAAACTGACTTTACACAACAGTACTGACCGGTCTGAACTAGAATCTTAAAACCATGAGTAACCTGTAATTGTTGCTTGTTTCCTTTGTTGTTCCTGCCTAACAATGACTCATTCTGTCCCTGAAAACTACCATTGTTTAACATTGTTGTGTAATGATTCCCAACAATTGCTGCAGCTTTATCTGAAACAAGCTGTCTGCATCGTCACTATTACTTGCTAAATCGTGTTAAAAGAAACGTAACCAAATACATCTCTGTCAACTTTTATTTTACACAAATGCCTTGCAACAACAAGTTCAAATTTTGCCACATATATATTATGGTCTACTTATGCAGTGTTTGAAATTTGGCTTGGATATCACTTGTCCCTTTTATGCTACCACACTTAGAAAATCCATGTTTTTAAGGTAATTTTTCAAATTTTTGTATTTTTGTGTGCATGTAACTCTGTTTGTTTGACTGATATGGGCAAGATGAGTTCTGTGTGTGTTTAGGCCACATTAAGCTGACCACAAAAAATTTATACCCTTTTTGAGTGAATTATATTTGGCATAAAGGGCACCTACCTTTTTTTAATCACATTTTGGAATTTTTTTATTTTCCCTCAGAAATATGTTATTGGTGTTTTGATTCATATGTTCTCTAAGTGGATGTTACTGGGTTGTAAAAATTTCACTGTACTGTGCAGAATAGTTCCAAAGTTATTAAGACCTGAAGTTGGGTCTGAAGATAGATTGCCAGATACGGGTTGCAATTTCCGGGTCATGCCACCTTCTTTAACAAGCCATAATCCTGGAAATAATTGGCAGGGGAATTTTGTACATGAGTGTTCCACACTTGGTAGCATTGGTGTGCTAAATTTCAGCCAAATCGGAGACTATCAGCTGGAACATTTTGTCAAATTGGTTGAACTGACGTGGAATGAAGCCTCTGTAAGTGACAAATCAAGTGTTCACAGTACTCACTAGGGCTAGCAGACCAGTTTTAGCTTAAATAGGAATGAGCTGTTGGTGCTGTGGTTGTAATATTTACAGCTGATCATCATTTATGAAGTCTCTTAGGTTCAAGTGAATCAAAACAGTGGTGTTATTGTTATCTATTAGATTTCGCGTATCACATTCTTTTGACTTGTGAGGCAAACATTTCTTCAGTTTCTGGTGGTTTGTAGTTATTTATTTCTTGTAGAAATACTTTGTTGTGCAATATAGCACAATGAAATTGTTTAAAAATAACTTCACTGTTTCTGACAGCATTACTTCTGTATTTTCATGTGACTGTTTGCAGCACATCTTAAATCATTCACAGTTTTACGTAGCATTGCTGTAATTCCAGTTACTTGCAGTACAACATGACATGTAATACATTTTGTACTAAGATTCATATGAGGTGTTCAAAATATTGTGTACTCACTCGCCTGTAACAGTAATTTCTGAACAGGCACCCATGTCTGGAAATGTACCATTTCCGTTCTACAATGGCTTCAGTTCAGATGTATATCTCATCCACTTCTGCTTGGGGAAATGAATTAGGTGTGGTACACTACAATTATTAGACAAGAATTTGAAAGGATACATAACAAAACATCAATTTATGATTTAACCATAATTATTTGTATTAACTTAAACATTAAGTGTTACATTATTAAACAAACACCAGCATCCTGTATACACAGAACAGTACTGATGCATTACAACAGCTGCTCGATGTGGCAACCATGGACATTGTTAAAGACATAGTACCTATGAAGGATGTTCTGGTACACACTCTTCGTCCCACCTGTCTCTTCAGTTTCTAGTGCAGTGGCCAGAATTCATGCCAGTAGATCTCACTCTGTGTCTACAGGAGTCTTGTAGACCAAACTTTGCATACTACTCCACAAGAAGTAGCACACATCACCCTGTCTACACTAATGCATACCAGGACAAGTAACTCGGAGACTTTTCTCTTTCCCTCAGCAGACATGTATGCATTACATCTGAATTGAAACTGTTGAACAAGAACAGTATATTTCCAGTTGTGGGTTCCTGTTCACAATATTTTGTACTAATTCCACTCTAGAAGGTTGTAACGAAAATTTCCGAACACCCTGTATAGAATTTTCTGTATTTATCAATATAGTTTTGTTACTGACTTAGAAAACCCAACTTACATGTTTCCCACACTTACTGTTCCAACATTAATTTTGTTTTGGATGGGAGATGAACAATCTTTTACATAAAGAGCTGCAAATGTGTTAATTAACTGGATGATATCCAGTTTTCATTTTGTTTAGTGTGGCAATGTCACAGGTACTCACTGGTTTTTGGCAGCCCAAGTCCTTGTTTAATATTTATGATTTTTCGCAACTATGACATCAGGTTGTAGATTATTTTCTGTACTGGGATATTTTTTTATCAGGAAGCTGAATTTACTTTTTAATTGGTCTGTCTCTCCAAAGCATTTTTATTAGTTTATCTTCAATTACATTTGTTCATCCACTTCTATAATATACACATGGCATGTTCTAGAACCACATCAATATACGGTAAAAAGGAATAGAAATGTAGGGGCATGCTGTTTGTCAGTACAGTAATATGTGAATGATAACTCTACAGTGTTGGCATAATACCATCATGTAATAGGAGAGGGAAGTAATGAGTTGCAGTGTGTGCATGCTCCATTAATAAGTAGGAGAAGTTGATATCTTGAATGAATTTCAAGCTGTAGACTTGCCAGCTCAGTTAGCCAGTCTAATACTTTTACTAATGTTACAATGAAGTACAACTTACCACACTGAAAAACAGGTAAGGATGATGATTGTGTAAAAAGACTAATAATGTCAAAAAGGTCTGCATCAATTCAGAAAATGGATTCAACAAATGAGAAAGGAATTCATAAGTTTTTGAAGCGTCGGTCAGTGTTCCAACATTTGCTGTTTATTACAATAAACACTCTGGAAAATCCTTTTATTAGTTGTTTATATTTTCTTGGATCATTATAAAACAATGACACAGAGATACAACTGCAGATAATTACTAAATGATTACATGTTCAGTTTATACTATAATAGCACAAATATATAATGCAATCGACACAATATATACAAAGAACATTATTCAGTCAACACAGGCAACTATGAAATATGTTGATATTCTTCCCAGTTTGGTTTCGTGTATTCTCATAGTATTAGACTTTTCTCAAAATATTTTGTGTTTAGGAAATCATAGTAGTACATCTTTTGTATTCCTTAGTAGCCCTTCCAGCTTCAGCAGAAATACACACAATCATAGTTTTGAGCAAAGTTCATTGATGCTGTTTTTCTGCAGCATGTACCCGATTGGGGCAACATACCAGAATTTACAATAGACTGTCATCTTTTGAAAGGGCTATGTTTGTTTTTGTTTTTCCATCATTCGTTAAATTCTTAGTCTCTTTGAGGTAACACATGTATTAGCTTTTTCTCTTTTTTTTTTAAGAAACTCTAATTGTAATTCCATTTGTTTTACTTCTTATTATACAAGTTACAGTACCAATTTTGTAATTACATTATTATTGACTGCTACATATGGAGATTATATTTACATGTGGAATAAAAAGTGTAGCCTCTTACCATTGTCTTTATAGCACATTGTTATTATACATCAATAAATCACAGTGAATTCTTCAAACTGTGTTGAATTAAAGACAGCACTTGAATGTTAACAAACTCAGATATTTTCATGTATATTGTGGCCATGGTATAGTTGGAACTAATTCTTCCTGACTTTCTGAAAAAGTGTATGCAGGAAGGAGAGCAGAACATTGAGTGATTCGGTCTCTTAACGTTTTTTTGTGCAGTCACCTGGCTTTTGTATTGTTTCAAACATAAAGGAAATACAAAATGGATTCACATTGTGTAGGGGAAAGAACTTTTATGATCATATTAAGAAAAAGACCATCTGACATGTCTTCTTAAAAAGTTTAGGCATCTTAATCTTTACATCTCTGCACATCATAAAAAAAGTGTATATCATGAGAGTGAGTTCAGAGTGGGTAATTAATGATAGTGTCCACACCCACAACTCGTGGAGAACAAACAGCAGGTTCTCCTGACTTGTAGTTACTTTCATTAGAGTAATATGACATGGCAAACATTTTGCAAAAGTGAAACCTGGAACAGTTAAAGATCTTAGATTTAAGGAAGAAAAGCCAAACATTTTAGAGGGAATGGATGCATTTGAAGAATGAGGGAACCAGATAAATTGCTGAACAAATGGAACGAGTTTTTCATTGATACCCATTTCAACATACACAATGGACTAATCATCTGACAGATGCTGTGTCGTCTTCCTGACATTCTACTAATACCTGGTGTCCGGATGCAGTATTCAGCTGTTGTGTGCCAGCCCTGGACACTATGAGAAAATTGTATCACAACAGCTACTTATTATGACAGAAGTGTGGTGCCATGCACCTCAACTCAGGTCTAGGTTCACTAACAAAATGAAGTAAGTTTTTTGACAAATAAATATGCTGTATTTTCATAAAAAATGGTTAGAATTTCTACCACCAAGTCTGTTCTTCACAGCAAATATACCCTTTTAAAACACAGTTCTTGGTACACGCATTAGGATTCACCAATTTCTTTTGCTATTCACTTCACTGATACAACACATTCTCACCTACAATTGGCTGATTAGAAAGCTTAACATCAATCAATTTGCTACAGTAAAATGTTCATATCGTGTTTCACACTGAGCTAATATGTTCTTTTCTTCTGTGTTTCCTGTGATTAATGTGTTAGAGTTGCAGTACCCGAGCTCTAGCCTGGAAATAAATTGTTTCTGGAACCCATCCATATAAAAAATTTTGTTCCTTTCCGTGTGAGAAGTGATTCCTGAAAGTCTCACCATATCTTTTTGTTACCCTCTATATAAATGTGTCCTCCCCTCCCCCTTTTAAATGTCTGAATAAAGCTGTGATACATAGTACAATTCTTCATGTAATAAAAATTTTGACAGTGCTGACTGGAACACACTTTTTGAATATCTGAGGGTAGCAGGGCTAAAATACAGGGAGTGAAATATTATTTACAAATTGAAGGGCTCTGAGAGATATAGTCACAAGCCACAACTTTCACGAAATTGCGTTTTTCATTTTGCGGCATTCTTAACAATGTCTTCTTCACAATGTGTTGAAAAATTTCCGTGTTACTGCAACAGATGGCAGGCTGTGATGGACAGCAGTTCTATGCTGTGCCATCTGGTGGTAGTTTCAGAAGAAACATAGTCACAAGCCACGGCAAAATGGCAGGTGGGTCAGGAACGTCTGAAGCGTCTTCGGGTCTTCAATGCATATTTGACACAGACAGTAGTGTAAGTGAAGAGCTTTACCCTTTGGATCCTGACAGTGATGAATCTTGGCATACATCAACCAGCAGTTCCAGCTCAGATGATGTTTCAGTAAGTATATAAAACGGTTTATTTCTGGCGATTAATTTCCTGTGGCTTGTGACTTTGTTTCTCTCAACACTGCCAACGCATTTGCCAGCCATCCTGTGTGTTAATGATGAAACTTGATGGACACATTTATATTACTGCTTAATGGTGCGATAATGTAGTTTCAAAGGCAAAAGATGTGTAAAAAATATTTTCTCATTAATGTGTTTGAGCGAAATTTAATGTTTTGTGTGGCTTATGACTATATCTCACGCTAATTCTTAGACTATTTTGCTCTTCATATTATAGCTTTAAATAAGTACAATAATTGAAGAATCACCCAAAAAACCAAAGCCTTCACGGAGAAGAAAGTGAAATATTGATCAGTGGAAGAAAAATAAAGCAAAACATCGACGAAATGCTGGTCAGCAGAATAAGTCTTTAAAAACCTACAAGACTGTTCAGGCTGCTACTGTAGGAAGTCCTTGTACTTGTTTAAATAATTGCTTCACAAAACTGCTTCGAGAAGAAGAAAACATTTTTCATTCATTTTGAGACATAGGAAACTTTAATGCCCAGAATACTTAGCTGATGAGCTGTATGAAAATGGAACCGAAAAAGCGGAGGTTTGTTCACTATTTTAATACAAATGGTTTAATATTTCCTACATTTATTTCATTTTGTTATATTTGTCATAATTTCTTTCAATTGTATCCAGAAAAGACTTCCAATAAAATATCATCCAGGGATGTTACATTTTCTTATAATGTGAGGGTATGCAGAATAGAAGTCGTGATTTGCAAGGAAGCTTCCCTAAGGATTCATGGTTCACAGATACTTGCACAAAGAGTGAGGAATTTACAACATCAAATGAAGCAGGGATTTGCAGTGCCAAAAGAAGGTGAAAGAGGTTTGTATGTTACTCTGTGCTATAAGTTAGGGATGTACTCAAACTGAGCGCTATACAAATATTTCTATTAGGAAGAGGATATAAGCTCATCTGTTTTTTCTTTCAGGAAGACATGGAAACTACCCACATAAATTTCAAGACGACGCTGTACAAAGTGTTAGAGAATTTCTCAACGCCATACCGAAATATAAAAGTCATTACAGTAGGTAACAGAACCCCAATAAAGTGTATTTGGATTGTGATCTCACAATTGTTTCCTTATTTCGAGATAAATACTCAGAATACTGCAAGGAAAAGCAGGTTCCTGCAGTATCTGAAAGTAAATTCAGAGAAATTTTTGAATCTGAATTAAACATAGGCTTCAAACTACCAAAACGTGACACCTGTTCAAAATGTGATGGATTTCTAATTGCATTAAATAACCCAGAATTATGTGCAGGAGAAGTCACAGAAAAGAAACAACAATATGAACTGCATCTCAAAAAGGCTGACAGAGGACAAAATATGATTGCGTCTTTAACTGCTCTGGCTAAAGAAAATTCGAAAGAGTACCATGTGATAGCAACGGACATGCAGCAAACGTTCCCCACACCTGAACTAATAGTTGGTCCAGCATTTTACAAGAGGAAAATATGGACATACAACTATGGTATCCATGACTGTGGATTAAATAAGGGTTATATGTTTCTGTGGAGCGAGAAAGATGGAAGACGGGGTTCAGATGAGGTTGGGAGCTGCTTGTTGAAGTAATTGGAGATAACTATTCCTCAGACAAAACATCTCCACATAATCAGAGACAACTGCGAGGGTCAGGCAAAGAATTGGACTATTATTGCTTTGGAAAGGTCCCTTGTTGCTACCAAAAGATTTGATTCTGTCCAGCATTACTTCCCTGTGGTAGGTCACACCATTCTAACTTGCGATAGTGATTTTGGTAGCATTGAACGGTATGCAAGAAACAGACGTCCAATAGTGTACACTCCAGATGAATGGGCAGAAGTAATAAAATCTGCGAGTCCAAAACATTTCATTGTAACTAAAATGGAAAGAGAAGACTTCAGAAGTTTGGAAAGCCTGAAGTCACTGATCTCAAAACGTACAGAATCCACATCTGGAGATCTCCACCATTTCAGTGAAGCTACTCAATTTAAGTTTGAGTCTGAAGATCCCCTCAAACTAAGTGTAAAGCACTCTTATTCAGACATAGGATCTTTCATGTCAGTGGATATTCGTGTCAAAAAGAAAGGAAGGCTACTTGAACCAAATCCACATCAGCTGCTAATAAAGTACAGAAAGCCACTGCCAATTAACCAGAAAAAATTAATGATGTACTGTCTCTTATGCCATACATACCTGCAGCAAATCAAGATATCTTTCGGTCATGTACGGGAAATAACGTGTACAATGATGAGGTAGAGGAACTTCCTTGATGTAACTGTATCAATGAAAAAGTAATTTATACATCTTAGATACCTGATATGTATATATTAATGTGTAAAAATTACATATTCTGCTTGCTGTGTAAGCGTAGTTAAAATAAATCCTTACAAATTCATACTTTATGTTTTAAACAATTTTTTGGGAGATATAGTCATAAGCCACCGTGGACTACATCTTAATTAGAATCATTCTAAAATTAATATTTTATAGCATGCAGAGAGTTGACTATTTAACAACATGCTCCGCAAGTATTAAGCAAGTGTTTGCAGTAGAAATAAGGTTTTTATTTTGTATTAAATATTTTCAGACCTCCGTGGAATTTTAAACTCGCTGTATCTCAAAACTAGTTCGATGTGGCTTATGACTATACCTCTCCGACCCCTTCAATTGTACAAAAACCAGACAGCAGATTCAAAAGTTGAAGGGTATGAAAGAGAGACAGTGGTTGAGTTGAGTGTGAGACGAGTTATTCAAACTGCGCATTGAGAGTGAGCATTAAAGGAAACCAAAGAAAAATGTGGAGAAGGAATAAAAACTTTGAGGTTTGCCAGTGACATAGTAATTGTCGGAGACACCAAAGACTTGGAAGAGCAGTTTAGCGGAATGGGCTGCGCCCTGAAAGAATAAAAGATGAACACTAACAAAAGCAAAACAAGGTGCAATGGAATGTAGTTGAAATAAATCAGGTGATGCTGAGGGAATTTGATTAGAAAGAGAGACACTAAAATTAGATCAGATCTGCTATTTGGGCAGTAAAATAACTGATGCTGGCTGAAGTATAGGGGATATAAAATGTTGAATGGCACTGGCAAGAAAAACGTTTCTGAGAAAAAAATTTGCTAACATTTAATGTAACATTGGTAGGAAGTCTTTTCTGAAGGTATTTGTGTGGAATGTAGCAATGGATGGAAGTGAAACGTGATAAGTAGTTCAGACAAGAACAGTATAGAAGCTTTTAAAATGTGGTGCTGCTGAAGATTAGATGGGTAGATTGTGCCACTAATGAGGAAGTTGAACTGTGTTTTAGCGATCAGTTGTGCGAGTTAATCTTTATTCTTGACCAGCTTTGGTCAAAGCGACCATCATCACAGGAGGACTATCAACAAAAGTGAAGTATGTAATATACAGGTAAGATCAAGAAATGGGCTAACGAATAGGTCAAGTAATTATGCGAAAGAATGTGCAAAAGCAGTATGTCAGATGGATACACAATTCACCTTTCTTTTAGATGAAAGTACTCAAAAGGAAAGATGAATTGCATAGCCATGTGATTACTGCTTTTGTAAGTTCTTTCGCATAATTACTTGACCTATTTGTTATACTACTTACTTGATCTGATGTGTGCATTTCTTATCTCATTTTTGTTGATAGTCTTTCTGTAATGATGATCACTTTGACAGAAACCAGTAGACAATCAAGAATAATTCGTACAGCTGATGGCTAAAATGCAGTTCTTAAACTTCCTGACAGCTGTAGCATGTTACCTCATCAAAATAAGATCAAAAAAGTATGATGTGGAAATACTGAACAGAATTGGGGAGAAAAGAAATTTGTTGCATATCTTGACTAAAAGAAGGGTCGGTTGTTCGGGCACATTCTGAGACATCAAGGAATCGTCAGTTTTGTTTTGGAGAGGGAGTCAAAAATTGTAGCTGGAAGGCAAGAGAACAGTACGGTAAGTAGCTCCAAATGGACATAGGTTGCAGCAGTTATTCAGAGGTGTGGGCAGGGTAGGGTACCATGCAGAGCTGCATCGAACCAGCCTTCAGATTGAAGGTCACAACAATATGTGGATATGTTAAAAATACATATTATATTCCGTGAGGGTGACATTTGTAATATTTAAAGTTCACTATCAATGTCAGCATGTCTTCAACAAAACATGGATAGTCTTCAGAGCAGGTGGTCAAATCGACTTCTCAGTACCTCCAAACATTTAGCAACTCACTGGATAATGTTTATCTGAATTATTCCGTCAGAAGTGGAATAATGGAAACGACTGTTCTCTCATTTCTGTGTTAGTACTAAATAGGAGATTAAAAGTTTACCCACTCCACTAACTGTGCAGCACAAACACATAGCATTAAATGAGGATACTTGCCATACATACCATTACAGCACTGACAAAATGCCTTTCTTTGACGTCTGTTTCCTACCGAAAATATACACGGGACGAAATTTTGCAAGACACATTATTGTGCTGTTAGCATGCAAGAAATCCCGCTATGGCGTCAGAGTTCGAGAAGTGATGGCATAGCTTCTAATATCGTGTCGGACCTCCTGCGCGGCATCGTGCGGCAGTTTGACGTGGAAGTCCCTTGCAGAGCCATGCTCCATAACTGCGGATGTATTGTCGGTGCAGGATGTTGTGCACGAACTGATCTCTCGCTTATGTCCTATAAATGTTCGATGAGATTCATGTGGGCGATCTGGGTGGCGTAAGCATTTTCGGTCTTTGATCGGTTCAGTTGGACCAGGGGACCAGTCCGTTCCATGTAAACACAGTCCACACCAATGTGGAGCAAACATCATCTTGCACAGTGCCTTGTTGACAACTTGTTTCCACGGCTTCATGGAGTCTGCGCCACATTAAAGACCTACCATCAGCTATTACAACAGAAATCGCGACACATCAGACAAGACTACGGTTTTCCAGTCTTCTAGTGTCCAACCAATACGGTCACGACCCCAGAAGAGGCGCTGCCATGTCGTGCTATTCGCAAAGGCAATCGCATCGGTCGTATGCTGCCGTAGCCCATTAACACCAAATTTCGGCGCACCGTCCTAATGGATACGTTCGCCGTACGTCCCACGTTGATTTCTACAGTTACTTCACGCAGCGTTGGTTGCCTGTCAGCAGTGACAACTCTACGCAAACGCTGCTGTTCTCGGTCGTTATGTGAAGACCGTCGGCCACTATGTTGTCCATGGTGAGAGGTAATGTCTGAAATTTAGTATTCTCGTCGCACTGTTGATACTGTGACTCACGGAATATTGAATTCTCTAAGATTTCCGAAATGGAATGTCCCATGCGTCTAGCTCCAACTACCATTCATCGGTCAGGGTCTGTTAACTACCGCCGTGAGGCCATAATCATGTCGATAATCTTTTCACATGACTCCAAATGGCAGCTTCGAGAATGCACTGTCCTTTTATACCTTGTGTTTCGTGCACAAATACTAGCCACCACAGTGGAACGGCATTTACTTTCCAAACCGCCCTTGTATTTTCAGTGAGAATTCAGCAACAAAGTTAAGTGGGAGCAGTAAATCAAACGATAGTTCAAGTACTCCGGAACGAGCCACGGCATACCATACCATGGGTCGCTATACCAAAATACTCCGAAATCAGATATTGGATTGAAAGGCGTACCCAGGAGCGGATATCTCAGATCACAATTAAATAGCGATGAAGAGTAAGCTGAAGTTTTCCGAGCGGGAAGGCGTGCCGGTCCCCAGCACGAATCCGCCCGGCCGATTAATGTCGAGGTCCGGTGTGTCGGCTAGTCTGTGGATAGTTTCTAAGGCGGTTTTCCATCTGCTTTGGCGAATGCAGGCTGGTTCCCCTTACTCCGCTTCAGTTACACTATGTCGGCGATTGCTGCGTACACCATAATTACTCTACCACGCAAACATTGGGGTTACAATCGTTTGGTGTGAGACGTTCCCGGGGTGGGGGGTGGTCCACTGGGGGCCGAACCGCACAATAACCCTGGGTTCGGTGCGAGGCGGCGGTGAGGTGCTGTAGCCTGTTGTGGGGTTGTGTACCACTGCGGGCTACGGCGGGTACGAAGCCTCTCCGTCGTTTCTAGGTCACCAGTTCCATACAGTACAGTACAATACAATACAAGCTGAAGTTTAAGAGACTAAATCAGGAAGAGTCAACACATAAAGAAGTGGGATACGGAAGTACTAAAGTCTGAGGAAGTACACTTGAAGTTCTCTGAGGTTATAGATAAGGAATAGTTCAGTAGGCAGTTCAGGTGAAGAGGAATGGTCATCTCAAAAAGGGCAGTCACAGAAGTTGGAAAGAAAAATATAGTTACAAAGAAGGTAACTACGAAGGAACCATGAATAACAGAAGAAATTCTTCAGCTGATCGATGAAAGAGGGAAGTAAAAAATGTTCAGGGCAATTCAGGAATATACGAGGGTTGGAACTTCAGTAGTGGTAACTATTTATTTACAGTTCACACAAAGTAGATACGTGTTCAAAGTTTTACTGGCCTTTAAAGTATTCACCAGCATTGTGTATAATCCGTTGCCAGCGATGTGGAAGTCGTAGGATACTCTTAGCAGTACCAGTTGTGTTGACAGTTCGAGCGGCGCGGTCTTTTGCCCGACGAATTTGTAGCAGTTCCGAAGCGAATGCCGTGAAGTGTTTCCTTCAGTTTAGAAATCGAGTTGAACTCACGAGGGCTTATGTCAGGGGAGTGCAGTAGGTGGTATAGTACTTAGCAGCCCCATCAGTCAAACAAATCAGTAACAGCTTGCACTGTAAGTGCTTAAACATTGTCTTGCAAAATGATGGCCAGGTCCTGCAGAAAGTCTCATCACTTCCGTTTCTATGCTTTTCATTTTTGGAACAAAACCTACGACCAGCTCAGACACACAAGTGATGACACTTTCTGCAGGACCTGACTATCATTTTTCAGGACAATACTCAAGCACTTACAGTGCAGGCTGTTACTGATTTGTTTGACTGATGGGGCTGCTAAGTGCTATACCACCTACTGCACTCCCTTGACTTAAGCCCTCGTGAGTTCAACTCTACTTCTAAACTGAAGGAAACACTTCACGGCATTGGCTTCAGAGCTGCTACAAATTCGTCGGGCAATAGACCGCTCCGCTCGAACTGTCAACGCAACTGGCACTGCTAAGAGTATCCTACCACTTCCACATCGCTGGCAACGGGTTATACTCAATGCTGGTGACTACTCTGAAGGCCAGTAAAACTTTGAAACAGGTATCTATTTTGTACGAGCTGTAAATAAATAGTTGCCACTGTTAAAGTTCCAACCCTCGTATAAATACAAGTCGCTTAGGAATGAAGTAAATAGGAAGTGCAGGGAAGTTAAGGTGAAATGGCTGCATGAAAAATGTGAAGAAATCGATAAAGATATGATTGTCGGAAGCACTGTCTCAGCATATAGAAAAGTCAAAACAACCATCGGTGACATTAAAAGCAAGGGTGGTAACATTAAAAGTGCAATGGAAATTCCAATGTTCAATGCAGAAAAGAGAGCGGAAAGAGTACATTGAAGGCCTCGATGTGGGGGACATTTGTCTGATGTGACTGAAGAACAGTAGTCGATAGGGAAGAGAATGGATATCCAGTATTAGAATCGGAATCTAAAAGAGCATTGGGAGACTTATGATCAAATAAGGCAGAAGGGACTGATAACATTCCATCAGAATTTCTAAGATCGCTGGGGGAAGTGGCAAAAAAAAACGAGCACTGTCTTGGTGTGTAGAATGGAGTGTATGAGTCTGATTGCATATCATATAACTTCCGGAAAAAAAAATCATCCACACAATTCCAAAGATCGCAAGTACCGAGCGAGCTGGCGCAGTGGTTAGCACACTGGACTCGCATTCGAGAGGACGACGGTTCAATCCCGCGTCCGGCCTTCCTGATTTAGGTTTTCCGTGATTTCCCTAAATCACTCCAGGCAAATGCCGGGATGGTTCCTTTGAAAGGGCACGGCCGACTTCCTTCCCCGTCCTTCCCTAATCCGATGAGACCGATGACCTCGTTGTTTGGTCTCTTCCCCCCAAACAATCCAAATCCAAGGATCGCAAGAGAGACAAGTACGAGAATTATCGCACAATGAGCTTAACAGCTCATGCATTCAAGTTGCTGACAAGAATAATACACCGAAGAATGGAAAAGAAAATTGAGGATTCGTAGATGAGGATCAGTTTGGCTTTAGGAAAGGTAAAGGTACCAGAGAGGCTCTTCTGACGTTGTGGTTGAAAATGGAAGCAAGACTAACGAAAAATCAAGACGCTTTCATAGGATTTGTCGACCTGGAAAAAGCGTTCGACAGTGCAAAATAGTTCAAGATGTTCGAAAGTCAGAAGAAAATAAAGGAAACCTATAAGGAGAGACAGATAATATACAGTATTACAAGAGCCAGGAGGGAATAATAAGAGTGGAAGATCAAGAACGAAGTGCTCTTATTAAAAAGGGTGTAAGACAGGGATGTAATCTTTCGCCCCCTACAAAAAAAATGGCTCTGAGCACTATGGGACTCAACTGCTGAGGTCATTAGTCCCCTAGAACTTAGAACTAGTTAAACCTAACTAACCTAAGGACATCACAAACATCCATGCCCGAGGCAGGATTCGAACCTGCGACCGTAGCGGTCTTGTGGTTCCAGACTGCAGCGCCTTTAACCGCACGGCCACTTCGGCCGGCTCGCCCCCTACAGTTCAATCTATACATCGAAGTAGCAATAATTAAAATAAATGAAAAGTTCAAGAATGGAATTAAAATTCAAGATGAAAGGCTATCACCAACAAGATTCGCTGTTGACATCGCTATCCACAGTGAAAATGAAGAAGAATTACAAGATCTGCTGAAGGGAATGAACAGTGTAATGAGTACAGAATATGGACTGAGAGTAAATCGAAGAAAGACGAAAGTCATTAAAAATAGTAGAAATGAGAACCGCGAGAAACTTAACATAGGGATTGATGGTCATAAAGCTACGGAATACTGCTACCTAGGCAGCAAAATAACCGATGACGGACGGAGCAAGGAGGACATCAAAAGCAGACTAGCACTGGCAAAAAGGGAATACCTGGCCAAGCGAAGTCTACTAATATTAAAATAATTTAAGGAAGAAATTTCTGAGAATGTATCGTTGGAGAACACCATAGTGTGGTAGTGAAACATGGATTGTGAGAAAACCGGGGCAGAAGAGAATTGAAACATTTTAGATGTGGTGCTACAAACGAATGTTGAAGATTAGGTGGACTGATAACGTGAGGAATGAGTAAGTTCTGGGCAGACTCGGAGAGGAAAGGAATGTATGGAAAACACCGACAAGGACGAGGGACAGAATGGTAGGATATGTATTAAGGCACCAGGAAATAACCTCCATAGTGCTAGAGGGAGCTAGAGAGGATAAAAACTGTTGAGGAAGACGGATATTGGAATATATCCAACAAATAATCAAGAATTTAGGTTGCCACTGGTACTCCGAGATGAAGAGGTTGGCACTGGAGAGGAATTCATCGCGGGCCGCATCAAACCAGTCAGGAGACTGAGTAAGAAAATGGAAAAAAAAAAAACACTCAGAAAATAGCCCAGCAAAAACTTCAGAAATTTTGTCGGTGGATTTCGGGTCCACCCATATAGCTTACTCCCCTTTCCGTCTTACTTGTTGTTAAACAGTATAGTAAGGTACTACCTTGTATCCACAAGGTAAATGTATCTGTAATTAGAAGTTTCCTTATGTCCACCTGTATCGTTCGATATTCAAAATGAATCTGACACGCTTACGCATTACGAGCAGCAGGCACGCATCTCTGTCGGAGAAGCCACGGCCTGCGCATAATATTAGCTTGGAGGTAGCTTGAAGTTCGTTGACCTCACAGCGGTTCGGAACTTGGCGTGGAAGTCTGCCAAGACCGTCGCCGCCGTTAGAGC
Source organism: Schistocerca americana (assembly GCF_021461395.2). Classification (NCBI taxonomy): domain Eukaryota; kingdom Metazoa; phylum Arthropoda; class Insecta; order Orthoptera; family Acrididae; genus Schistocerca; species Schistocerca americana. Next base: position 954,248,284 of record NC_060120.1, read on the forward strand.
TGCACAAGTGCGCTCGGCGACTTGAGAGAGGTACAAACAATCGCTAGTGATGAATAACACGTAGTGCGTCTAAAGCGTTCGCCGAGTACTGCGAAGAAACAAATGATTTTTTTTTTTTTTTAGCATGTGCATGTACGCGGAGACACACGTTGGGATACGCAGCATAACATGCAGTATACTAAAAGGGAGCAGATTTGCCCACTTGCTAGTCGTACGTAGTATCATAGTACAGACGAACGGCACAGAAACTGTAGTTTTTCGACACCGCGGAAAATGGCGCCAGATACAATTGCGATTCCAGTGCAAGTCTGCGGAAGAGAAATGAAACAAGAGGTGACAAAACTCATAGGACACCTCCTAATATCATATCAGACTCCCTTTTGCCCAGTATAGTGCAGAAATTCTACATGACATGGACTCAACAAGTCGTTGGAAGTCCCCTGCAGAAATACTGAGCCATGCTGCCTCGATAGACGTCCCTAGTTGCGAAATTGTTACCGGTGAAGGATTTTGTGCACGAACTGATCTCGCGATTATGGGATTCATGTTGGGCGATATGGGTGGCCAAATCATTCGCTCGAATTGTCTATATGGAGATGGGGCCCCTCCACGCCAGCACCAACGTAGGGACCAAACCAAAAGTTCTACTGTCACCTCCGTCAACATGTTAGATATCTAATAGATGGATCACAGGATGCTGGGCTGGGATGTTATCCGTGCGTCTGGGTAAGGCTACGCATTAACACGGTCCATCAGGTGATAGATAGTGGACGAAACGCGAATGAGGGTAGCAATTTGAAGAGCAGAGGGGAAAAAAGTGCCAAGGCTCGTGCCGCGGGAAAAAAACCTCTGCGACAGTGGGATGGGTAGTAAGAGCAGTAGTGGCTTACTAGCTGCGATAGTTCATGCAAGGTTGGGTTTGTTAGTATGGGTATCATGCATCATTACCGTGGCAGGCGATGGCGATGTATCCGAGTTTGCTGCATCCGCTGCATTCCTGGAACAATCAGGATCGTTATATATTAGTGGGAGATCGGCCATAGATCATGTCACTATGTGGGGGGTGTGTGGAGCTTGTCTGCATGTAGTGTACGATACGGTTTCCCTGTGTGGTGCCAGTTATTCGGCAAGTGTGTTCCAACTGGATATCCAATAGTGGTGGCTGATTGACAGGGGCTCACCTGTACCGTTGTGTTTGCGCGTACTTGGCCGTAGATGTAAGGGCCTTACAAGTATGTCTTTTGGTCTTTTATGTTTCCATCTGTTGTTGTGGTCATAGTTCCCCCGATTCAGAATAAACGGGTTCTGCGAACGTCTGGAGTTCCTCTATAGTCTTGTGGTGAGTTTGTGGATTACCTGCGTGAGAGTCTCAAGTCGGTATTCCCGATGAAGGTCCGCGATGCGTGTGTATCGTGGAGCATTGTTTATGATTTTGAGTACTTTGTTTTGTATGATCTGCAGACGGCGCAGGCGTGTGGGTGCAGCGTATTCCCAGACAGGGGCTGCGTACGTCATCAGGGCTCGAGTAAGAGTCATGTACATGGACCTCGACACCCTTCTGTTCGATGTGCTACGCCTATTGAGCATAGGGTAGAGCTGTTTGAGCCTCGCGTTTGTTCGGTTGGTCATGTGTTGTATGTGGTCCCCCCCAGAGCAATTTCCGGTCCAGCCAGACACCGAGGTATTTGACTTTCTCGCGGCAACGTATTGGGCGTGCATGTAGAGTTATTGGTCTGCAGTATCGGTGTTTGCACAGTTGTTTCGGTCTTCTAGTTAACAGAACGGCTTCGCACTTGTCGACGTTTACTCTAACACGCCATTTCTGTAACCAAGGGTCAGCCACTCTGAGTGCGGTCTGTAAGCGTGATGTAATGTTTGATGGTTTCCAATCTTGCGCGAGGATGGCTGTGTCATCCGCGTAGATTGCCATCATTGTGACAAACTGCCTATTGGCTTCTGTCTCGGGTTCTTCGGCCGACGTTCATCTAATGATTTTTCTGACGTTTCGCCAGCACGAGTGGCTGGCATTGTCAAAGCTTCACCCTCCATTGCCGGTGGTGAACTGGAGCCGAGCTCGCGGCCGCAGACTATATGTACCTGGCGCGCCAACGTCCGAGGGCTTCTCCGCGGTCATTTCCGGTGCGGTCCTCCTCTTGCTACCTGCGACAGTCGTTCGCTACAGTACGGGAAGCCAGGATCCGTTTACCTTAAGGCTTTCCTCTTTCTTGTTCAAACTGTTCGCGTGTTTTTGTATTTCTACAGCTTCTCTGAACAAGCGCGTGTGATAATGCTTCTCTACAGCCAGAACTTCCGTGTCGGCGAATTTTACTACGTGGTCGGTCTCATTCAGTGCGTGCTCTGCCACGGCCGATTTCTCCACCTGCCTCAACCTGCAATGTCGCTTATGCTCTTTGATCCTGGTGTTGATGGATCGTCCAGTCATTCCGACATAAACTTTTCCGCATGTGCATGGTATACGGTATATTCCCGTCATTGCAAGTGGGTCTCTTTTCTCCTTCGCCGATCCAAGACACTCTTTGATCTTCCTTGTCAGTTTGAAAATCGTCTTTACGCCATGTTTGCGCAATATACGGCCGATTCTGTCCGTCACTCTGGGAATCTATGGCAGAAAGTCTGCGCCCGCGAGCTCGGCTCCAGTTCACCACTGGCAATGGAGGGTGAAGCTTTGACAATGCCAGCCACTCGTGCTGGCGAAACGTCAGAAAAATCATTAGATGAACGTCGGCCGAAGAACCCGAGACAGAAGCCAATAGGCAGTTTGTCAACAAGTGGCCACGAAAGCTTTAACAATTTTGCCATCATTGTGTTTTGTGTGGTTGGGAGATCGTTTACGTAGAGGTTAAACAGTATGGGCGCTAGGATGCTTCCCTGGAGTACTCCCGCGTGTATACCGTGTCGTGTTGATTGTTTTCTCTGCACGTCAGTGTTGAAACTCCTGTCTGTGAGGTATGAGTGTATGAGACGCACCAGCCCGTCGGGGAACACCGCGTCGCTGAGTTTGCGAATAATGGAGCCATCTCCAACTCGGACAGTGCCTTGTTGACAACGGCTTCGTGGGATCTGCGCCACACTCGAATCGTACTATCAGCTCTTACCAAACAATGAACGACGGAGGCTGCTTATTTTGTACCATATATCGTGGGTTCTTTTATTTCGTTGATGGATATAAAGGGGGAAGAAGTCTGCTTGTACGCATATCTGCCAGCGATTAGTAGGCTAAACTTATCTTTGGTGTGTCAAGTGGGGTGACTCGATGGCACAGAAAGATACTGAGATACTCATCTGACCAGGCTACGGTCTTCCAGTTGTGTAGCGTCCAAAAGATATGCTAACGAGCCCAGTAGAGGCACAGCAGGCAAAGGCAGTCGTGTCGGTCGTCTGCTGCCATAGCCCATTAACGCCAAATTTCCCCGCACCGTCCTAACGGATACGTTCGTCGTATATCCGACATTGGTTTCTGCGGTAGTTCCACGCATTGTTGCCTGTTTTTTTAGCACTGACAACTCTACGCAAACGCCGCCGCCCTGGTCGTTAGGTGAAGGCCGTCGGCCACTGCGTTGTCCATGGTGAGAGGTAATGCCTGAAATTTGGTATTCTCGGCACACTCTTGACATTGTGGTTCACGAAATATTGAATTCCCTAACGATTACCGAAACGGAATGTCCCATGCATCTAGCTTCTACGACCATTCCGCGTTCAAAGTCTTAGTTCCCGTCGTGCGGCCATAATCACGTCGGAAACCTTTCTACATGAATCACCTGAGTACGAATAGCAGCTCCGCGAATCCACTGCCCTTTTCTAACTTGTGTATGCGATACTACCTCCATCTGTATATGTGCATATCGCTCTCACATGACTTTGGTCGCGTCAGTGTATAAGGGGCAGACAAATTAAACGTAGGCAGGTGGGAAATGTAAGTAAACTGTTTATTATTTCAAAAGCAATCGCAATAACTTACAATCCAAGTATCCCACTATGAGACAAGGCTGTCAGTCTCTTCACGGAAATAGGTTTGCTGTCGCCTACGGACCCAGATTGTGCACAGGCGTGAACCTTTTCTTCCGAAGCAAATCTACAGCCACGAATGTATTTCCTCAGAGTCCTAAAAATATGGAAATCCCATGGGGAGAGATCGGGTTTGTATGAAAGATGTGTAAGGGCTTCCCAGCAAAACTTCTGCAGCTTGAGCAGTTCCACATGTTGCCAAGGTCGTTTCAACTACATTGCAGACGTTTCGCTGGGAAGCAGTCCTGATCTCTCCCCATGCGATTTATATATTTTTAGAGCGCTGAAGAAAGACATTCGTGACCGTCTGTTTGCTTTTGAACGAAGAGGTGTACGCCTAGGTACAATCATATTCCCGTAGGCAACCGCAAGTATTTCTCCCTGAGGGCACTGGCCATCTTATCCGACAGTGGGGTACATGTACAAATAGCCATGGACATTGCTTTTGAAATAATAAACAGTTAACTTACTTTTTTCCATCTGTCTCTTCTTCAATTGACATCCCCTAATACTTACTACACTGAAGCGCCAAAGAAACTGGTATAGACATGCGTATTCAAATACAGAGATATATAAGATCGGTTACTGCTGCTACAATGACAGATATCAATATTTAAGTGAGTTTGAACGTGTTTTTATAGTCGACCCACAAGCGATGGGCCACAGCATCTCCGAGGTAGCGATGAAGTGGAGATTTTGCCGTGCGACCAATTCACGAGTGTACCGCGAATATCAGGAATCCGGTAAGATATCAAGTCTCCGACATCGTTGCGGCCGGAAAAAGATCCTGCAAGAATAGGGCCAACGACGACTGAACAGATTCGTTCAACGTGACAGAAGTGCAACCATTCCGCAAATTGCTGCAGATTTCAATGTTAGGCTATCAACAAGTGTCAGTGTGCGAACCATTCAACGAAAGATCATCAGTGTGGGCTTCCGGAGCCGAAGGGCCGCTCGTATACCCTTGATAACTGCACGACACAAAGCTTCACGCCTCGCCTGTACGCGTCAACACCGACATTGGACTGTTGATCACTGAAAACATTTTGCGTGGTCGGACGGTCTAGTTTAAAATTTTATCGAGCAGATGGACGTGTACGGGTATGGAGAAACCTCGTGAATCCGTGGACCCTGCATATTAGCAGGGGACTATTCAAGCAGGTGGAGCCTCTGTAATGGTGTGGCTCGTGTGCCGTTGGACTGATATGGGACTCCTGTTACGTCTACGTGCGACTCTGACTGGTGACACGTACATAAGCATCCTGCCTGATTATCTGCATCCATTCATGACCATCGTGTATTCCAATGGAGTTGGGCAATTCGAGCAGGGCATGTGACACCCCACAAGTCGAGAATTGCTACAGAGTGGCTCCAGGAACATTCTTCTGATTTTAAACACTTCCGCTGGCCACCAAACTCCCCATACATGAACATTATTGGGCACATAGGGGATGCCTTCCAACGTGCTATTCAGAAGAGATCTCCACCCCCTCGTAATCTTACGGATTTATGGACAGACCTGCAGGATTAATGGTATCATTTCCCTCCAGCACTACTTCAGACATTAGTCGAGTCTATGCCACGTCCTGTTGTGGCACTTCTGCGTGCTCGCGTTGGCCCTACACGATATTAGGCAGGTGTTCCAGTTTCTTTGGCTCTTCAGTGTATAACACACTGAGGGTAGATCAAATGAATGCTAGTAAAGCAAGACATTATCATAGAACAACTACACGTTACAGTATTTTAGAAATCAAACATTATTATTCTCTTAAAATGGCTCTTAGTGCCGTGGATAGATTTGCTGCCAAATGAATGTCAGTCCATCCGTATTTGTAAGAGGGAACTTTAAAATTTTGAAGACATTTTCTTATGTTTCATTTTATATATACATTGCCTGACAAAAAAATGTGAAACACCCGGAATTGGTGGAGGAAAGGAAATTAAACTTCACGGGTTGAGAGGGTATGTGATGTTATTTCAGTGATTACAGAATCGAATCACACTTACAAAGAGCTTAAGAGTATGAGCCTACTTGCCAGTATAATGTTTCATCCCCCCTGACCTGGATACATGAACTGATTCGGTTGAGAACAGTGTCATAAAAATGTTTTAATGTTTTCTGAGGCAAGAGAGCCCACAACTGTTGGACCTGGCCATTGATAAGCTGGACAGTTGCACTGGAATGAAATCCGAGGCGACCCCACACATGTGCTATCGCGGACAGATCAGACGATCTTGCTAACCATGGTAGTATCTCAACACCACGCAGACAGTTAGTAGCGACACTTGCCATGTTTGTACCAGTACTGATCTGTTGAATAATGGCACCATGGTATTATCTCACGTTAGGTAACTCATAACGGTACAGGATCTATATGACGTACCATAGTGCTATCAGAATGCCCTCAATCACTATCAGCCATGACCTGAAGTCAGGCCCGACGTCTTCCCGCACCAAAATGTCAGGAATAACACTGACGTGCTTCTCCAAAATGTTGGAAGAATGGGACCTGTCCACAGGTCGCCGCCATAGGTGACGACGATGGTCATCTGGGACGGAGCAGAACCACAGTTCATCGCTGAACACAAATGCGACGCCATTCATCAGGAGTCCATACTTCTCGGTCACAGCACCACCCCAACGCAGCCGTTTATGTTGTGTTGTTAACGGCAACCTATCCATGGGATGGTAGTTTCGCTGCCCAGCTGCTGTTAGTCTCTGGCCAATGATGCGGGATGCCACAGTGTGTTGCAAGGGGACTACTACACTACTGGACATTAAAATTGCTACACAAAGAAGAAATGCAGATGATAAACGGGTATTCATTGGACAAATATATTATTTTAGAACTGACATGTGATTACATTTTCACGCAGTTTGGGTGCATAGATCTTGAGAAATCAGTACCTAGAACAAACACCTCTGGCCGTAATAGCGGCCTTGATACGCCTGGGCATTGAGTCAAACAGAGCTTGGATGGCGTGTACAGGTACAGCCGCCCATGTAGCTTCAACACGATACCACAGTTCATCAAGAGTAGTGACTGGCGTATTGTGATGAGCCAGTTGCTCGGCCACCATTGACCAGACGTTTTCAATTGGTGAGAAATCTGGAGAATGTGCTGGCCAGGGCAGCAGTCGAACATTTTCTGTATCCTGAAAGGCCCGTACACGACCTGCAACATGCGGTCGTGCATTATCCTGCTGAAATATAGGGATTCGGGGGGATCGAATGGAGGGTAGAGCCACGGGTCATAACACATCTGAAATGTAACGTCGACTGTTCAAAGTGCCGTCAATGCGAACAACAGGTGACCGAGACGTGTAGCCAATGGCACTCCATACCTTCACGCCGGGTGATACGCCAGTATGGCGATGACGAATACACGCTTCCAATGTGCGTTCAGCGCGATGTCGCCAAACACGGATGCGACCATCATGATGCTGTAAACAGAACCTGGATTCATCCGAAAAAAGTGACATTTTGCCATTCGTGCACCCAGGTTCGTCGTTGAGTACATCATCGCAAGCTGTCCTGCCTGTGATGCAGCGTCAAGGGTAACCACAGACATGGTCTCCGAGCTGATAGTCCATGCTGCTGCAAACGTCGTCGAACTGTTCGTGCAGATGGTTGTTGTCTTGCAAACGTCCCCATCTGTTGACTCAGGGATCGAGACGTGACTGCACGATCCGTTACAGCCACGCGGATAAGATGCCTGTCATCTCGACTACTAGTCACACGAGGCCGTTGGGCTCCAGCACGGCGTTCCGTATTGCCTTCCTGAACCCATCGATTCCATATTCTGCTAACAGTCATTCGATTTCGACCAACGGGAGCAGCAATGTCTCGATACGATAAACCGCAGTCGCGATAGGCGACCTTTATCGAAGGCGGAAACGTGATGTTACGTATTTCTCCTCCTTACACGAGGCATCACAACAACGTTTCACCAGGCAACGCCGGTCAACTGCTGTTTCTGTACGAGAAATCGGTTGGAAACTTTCGTCACGTCAGCACGTTGTAGGTGTCGCCACCGGCGCCAACCTTTTGTGAATGCTCTGAAAAGCTAATCATTTGCATATCACAGCATCTTCTTCCTGTCGGTTAAATTTCGCGTCTGTAGCACGTCATCTTCGTGGTGTAGAAATTTTAATGGCCAGTAATGTAGTTGTTCTCGGAATGCAAGTGCAGATGTTAAGGGATTACGATGTGCTTCGTACATAATGCGACGGTCTCTCCTTGTCGTGTTCAACATCATGGACCGGAACCTTGATGTCGATTATGTCTGCCCATACGCTCTCAAGCAGTCCAACGTCATGCCACTGTCACATGGGAATGGCCGACGAATCTGGATATTGCACGACTCGACCAGGCGCCAGATGGACACCCACAATGACACACATTTCTAATTTTGCCCGGTGCTAATAACGCTGTCTCACATGAGTAGTTGGCATCTCTGTATCTTTCATTATGAGCACTCAACACCTGATGCTATTCATACCCCTAATATCTCCTACCATTCCAGTGACAACAGTATACATTGAAAGGTTACCCTGTTTTGGGGACTATATAAAATGATTGAGAATGTATGCAAAATTTAGTTTACTAACAACTTTTATTTTCCCAAAACAAAGACAGATATAAATTATGGTAAGCAAGTTTTTATTGTATACCATAAACAACTAACAGTTAGTTTAAAACTGCAGTGGACAAGCATCCTGAGTGGCAGAAGTGAGTCAAGTACTCTGGCCCTATAAATGTGGATGACACAATCTGAATTGATCTGACGCTGAGCAGACTTTACTTGATGATCTACAGAAGTTTCTGAATATAGGTGCAGCTGACAGCAAGTGGCGATTGAGATCTGTATGTTCTGACAAGGCCGGAGCGGCAGTATGTTAATCTTTTTGCTTCGTGCAGCGATGTAAATTGCAGCTGGCGAGATGTGTGCGCCGGAGGCGAGACGTGAGGCGGCACCTGTGAATCGATCGCGGCCGCGAAAGAAATGCAAAAATCTCACGGTCTAGCTATCAGGTAGATGGATTGCAATTTACTCTCTACCAGAGCCCTAAAATCATGGTAGATTTCAGTGTTTGACACACGCATTCGCTGGTCATATCAAGGACAAATTTGGCTAACTTAAACGACAGAGCGCACAAGGATACCAAACGTCAAGACTGGTAAACCAAAAACGAATAAGTGTGCCCTCAGCAAACGCGTAGTCCGAGACGTTTGAAGTAGACTAATAATCTCGCACAATTGTGTGTTATATTTTATAAAGAAGTCAAGCAGACGTTATATAATTCTATCTCGTGAAATAGGCTTTGCCTGAGACATATAAGAAAATAAAAATAAATGTGCTTACGACTATCTGAGACGCATTATGGGCGGAAAGGGGACTGTTCCATGACCGAATAGTAGCATTCTCGCTAGTGTGATGTTCGGCCTACCATATTCCTCTTTTTGATTCTGGATGGAAGTGTTTCGTCAGTATCATCGTAAATTCCAGAGGCCGTAACCTGTCGTTGTAAATACTCTTCTCTGCTTTGCCTCTCTAATTTCTTGATAATGTTGACATTTTGATACCTCAAACAGATCGTCAGCCGTTTTCTTCCCTGGTCTCTCCTAGGCTTTAATTATCAAAATTTTGCATTCGGTTTATTAAGACTTAGTATATCCAAATAAATGTTTAAAAGTTTCATTTTACTATTGTATCGCTCCTAATGTCGTTCTGTCAGTATTCAACAGCGTCCAGTTTTCACAACCGTACAGGAGAAAGCTCCTGATGGAAGGCTTGACAAATATTTTTTTCCTCTCTAGACTAAAAGACTTCTACTTATACTTGTGATTTTTCATTGAAAACTCGTTTTGCTGTTACAATTTTTTGTCATTCTGTATCCGCGGTCTTCCGTAATTACGGTGCAGTTTTATTTCATTCTAATTAGGTGTCAGCTGTCCTCATTTTTGATTTGCTTGCTGTCATAACGATTTTACTATTACTTTTTAGTTACAATTCTTCAAGAATATGTACAAATTGTTAATTAGCTAATTGTACAGTATAGCGTTTACAGTATGCGCAGTCCCAGAAGTGTCACTATAGGTGTGATATAGGGATCTCTCCTGTTTTCTCCGTGTGGTTCATCTGTGATATATTGTGCGCAGAACACGAATTCTTCAAAGCTAGAAACTCAAAAGTACCATCACTTTGTGTTATATTCTCAGAATATAAAGTAGTCAGAACCCTTTTTAGAGTGAAATAGCAATTTTAAACTAGTGAGTAAATCTCAGCATAAAAATCCAAACACCTCGAGGTCGATTGTAGTCGATCTCATAAATTTATCTATCGCTCATCTCTTCGTTCAGTCCTATCACTGATTTATTAATTGTAAAAATATCAAGTTCTCTTTTAACTGTCCTTGTAACTGGTTGTGTCATTTCAGATGTCGGAGAAAGACGAGGGATTACCACCATCAGCTAAGATCTTGCCTATAGTCGAATCGGTGACGAGTTGATCCTTGACAGTCGGCAGTGCTGTTGCCACCTTTCAACTACAAAGCGCTAACGGGTGAAAGCGAAAACAATAGCTCCGGCAACACTGAGGCGTTGCCATGGATACGTTTACAGAATGTGGATGGTTGCAGAAGACAAGCGAAGCTGTTTGCGCCCAGCCCTCTGCAACTGTCAGGGATCTTCTTACAGCGAATGACTCGCCTACAAAAATGCCTCTGAGCACTATGGGACTTAACTTCTGAGGTCATCAGTCATCTAGAACTTAGAACTACTTAAACCTAACTAACCTAAGGACGTCACACACACCCATGCACGAGGCAGGATTTGAACCTGCGACCGTAGCGGTCGCGCGGTTCCAGACTGTAGCGCCTAGGACCGCTCGGCCACCCGGGCCGGCGACTCGTCTCCAGTAAAGCCAATAGGGGCTCAAACGAACCTTCGAACTGATGACAGCTTTAGTTATCTTTATGACAGTCGTGATGCCACATGCGTTTCCGAAAGAGTGCTGGGTTTTGACAACCTTTTTCGCCCTGGAATAATTTTTTGCAGGCTTATTGCAAGTGTATTAGACATTCAAGCATTGTTCTACTAATGCGGACTTTCTTTTCAGTGCAATGAGAAGTTCGGCATTTTCGTTACTTTTGGTTGTATTGAGGTTACGCTGTTTTAATGCAGGACTGCGATATATACGAGGGGACCAAAAAGTCAGTTAACGTTTGACAATTCAATACGTCACGAAATAATGATTGTAGACAGGTAAAAACTGACAAACACGCTTGAAATGACACGCGGTTTATTGAATCCAAAAAAATACACAGAATGTACTACAGATAACACTTCATATGATACAAAAGCAATAATTAGCACAACAGTTGATTTTCATCAAAAACGATGTTCTCTATAACAAGTACTCAACATGTCGGCCGTCATTCATTACCAATGCCTATAGTCGAGGGACAATATTGTGAACAGTATTCTACAGCACATCAGTAGGTATGGTGAAAAACAGACGTCGAATGTTATCTTTTAGCATCCATAATGAGGCCAGACGATCACGGCAGGCTTGCGAAATCAGGTGACCCCACAACGAATGTTCAAATGTGTGTGAAATCTTATGGGACTTAACTGCTAAGGTCATCAGTCCCTAAGCTTACACACTACTTAACCTAAATTATCCTAAGGACAAAAAACACACACACGTGCCCGAGGGAGGACTCGAACCTCCGCCGGGACCAGCCACACAGTCCGTGACTGCAGCGCCTTAGATCGCTCGGCTCCACAACGAATAATCACACGCATCGAGGTCTGGGCTCAGCAAGCGATCAGTGGCGGATTCTCCATTCCAATAGGAAAACTTCACTAATGGTGCCTCTTCTGATAAAGTCAACACGCGACGATTACTGGCACATCCGATTTCGTTTTTCACTAAGGCTCGTTTTATTACGATTTTCATGTGGCCTCACTGACATGTTGCTGACCGACGCCACCTGTTGGCCGGTTTTTGCACCCGATTTTGGTTTCAATAAAACCCCATCTCGTTTCAGGCACCTGTTTCAAGTTGTGCCTCTACACCAACATTATTCCGTGAATCAGTGCATTTACAAATATTAACTGACTTCTGGGCCACCCTGTAGATTACGTAAAAACATTATTCGAGATGTAACGCCCGATATTAACATACCGAGCAGATTAACACTAGTTATACACTGATGAGCCAAAACATTACAACCACTTGGTTAATAGCGTGCAGGCCCACGTTTGGAAAGCGATTCAAGTCGTGGTAGGCTTCTGGAGTTACGTGACACTGGAGGTCTATGCACGAGTCATGCAAATCCCGTAAATTATGGGTCGGTGTTTTGGGGCACGGAGTTGGTGCCCGATAGCGTACCAGATGTGTCTCATCAGATTCAGATCAATCTAATATCGTGGCCAAGACATCAGAGTCATTTCACTATCACTCTGCTCAGACCGCTCGAGCACAGTTCTGCCCTTCTGACACAGCCAACTATCCCCCTGCAAATACCACCGACGTCGGGGAGTACATCGAGCACGGAGGGCTGCAGATGGTCCGCAATAATGCTCACATAGACCACAGCTGTGATGGTGTCTTTGATTACTGGCAAAGGTTCTATGGAAGCCCATTTGAATGGCCCCCAGAGCATAATACTGTCGCCACCAGTCTGCATGCGTTCAAACAAATTTCGGGCTTGTAGCCGGTCGTCGCTTAATCCATTGCACGATATTTCGACTGGGCACCTGACGATCATCTTCAACTGAGCCACTGAAGACTTACGAAGACACTTTTTTTCCTTTATTGAGTTTCGATTCCCCCCGCAAAGGGGGCGGGGTGGCAGCAGCTTAGTACGCCGCTCTTCAGCCTACAGAACTTGTTTTAAAAAGATGAAGATAATAAATAATAAAAGCAGGCGACAAAATCGGTGACTTAAATGGTAAAATGGCGGAAAATCGTGGAACTTAAAACAGGAAACGAAGGATTGATGATGTTAATAAAATACATATGAAGCAGACAGGTAAAATAATAGACAAAAAAAAAAAAACACGGCGACAGTCTGGTTTCTGTTAGCAAGAGATATAAAATTCACAACCAGCGACAGCATGGTTTCTGTTCGCAACATTTTGGAAAGACGAACAACACTGAACATTCACTTGAACACTACACTAAAATACTTGCACAAATATGACATACCACAGCCGAGGGCAGACGGGGGGGAACCTGTAAAGATGATGGGAAAGGAAAGGGGGGGAAGGAGAGGAAAAAACGAAGTGGGGGTAGGGGGGAAAGGAGGCGATGGAGGATAAGGACCCATAAGAGGGGGGGCGGGTGCTGGACGGACACGACAGGGAGTGGGGAAGGCAGAGGAGGGATATACAAAAGGACTCGGGGGGGGGGGGGGGAGGGGAGGCAGAGAGAGGTTAGGTGGGGAAAAAACATAATGGAAGGGGGGGAAGAGGGAGCCTGGGGAAAGGACAGAGGAAAGGAGGGGGGTGAGGATCAGAGTTGATAGGAGGGATAAATGGAGGGAGAGAGGGCATCATCTGGGAGGGGGAGTTGACAGAAGCCACCTTGGGAAAGGAGATGAAGGGTGTAGAGATGGAGGGTAGGGGGGACACAACAGTAAAGGTGTCCAGAGGGCGGGGATTGGAGAGGAGAGGAGCAACCAGGGGGTGAGGGGTATTGGGATGGCAGGAGAGGTAGACTATGCAGATATGTTCGAAGAATAGGAGCAGATGGGGGAAAGGAATGAGGCCATAGAGGCTCCGCGTGGGGGACGGGAGGCGTATACAGAAGGCGAAGCGGAGTGCATGGCGCTCGAGGATCTGGAGGGACTTATAGACTTATAGACTTTGGGGGGCGGGGGCGGGGGCGGGGGGGTACAAAGACTTGCTCCATTCTGCCTTATGTAGCGAGCTGTGAGTATTCTGCGCATACGTTAAAAGTCAAGTCGACAGACGAATCACACTTGACAGAGGCAGCGCCCTCTCTGGTGAAATCGTGGAACTGAGCTGTACTCGCCCTCTGTCGACTTCGATTAGAACAAATCGCGAAGATGATGGGGTCCCAGGCACTGTCCAACTGGTAGTCGCCATCGCAATTCAGCCGGCCGCTGTGACAGACCGCGTCTAGGCGCTTCAGTCTGGAACCGCACTCCTGCTATGGTCGCAGGTTCGAATCCTGCCTCAGGCATGGATGTGTGTGATCCTTGGGTTAGTTAAGTTTAAATAGTTCTATAGGGGACCGATGACCTCCGACGTTAAGTCCCATAGTGCTCAGAGCCATTTGAACCATTTTTATCACGATTCATCAGATCCGCCAGGCTTACTTCCACGGATTCTTTAATAATGGAGTCTCAAAAAGATGTAGCTATGGTCAGAATAACAGTTCTGTCACACTCCGTTGAATGTCCAGTGGAAATACAGTGTTCGGCAAGAGCGGACTTGCTTGGTTGCAAAATGCGAGTGCAACGATGATGATCAGTACGGTATTCTTTCACAGTGCGTGTGGTCTGTCCTATATAAGCCACACTACACTGACGAGCTGTTTTGTAAATTCTGGCCTTCCGCAACAAAAGGTCTGCAATCTTAGATGGTGGACCGAAAATCACTTTCACTTGAAATTTACTGAGGATTTTTGCTAATTTAAACGAAATGTTGCCCAAAAATGAAGAAATGCTAAAGATTTTACCAACGTGTTCTCCTCTTATCCACTTCCTGGTTCTTGATTTTAACTGACAGTGCTCTCTGTCAATCTGCTGGGTGGAATATCCATTCTTTCTAAACACTCTCTTTAGGTGGACGAGCTCTTTAGGTAAACTATCTAGATCTGAGACAGTGTGAGCTCTGTGTACGAGTGTTTCAAGCACGCTTATGGTTTGCGATGGGTGATGACAACTTGACGCTTGCAAATACACATCAGTAAGAGTGGGCTTACGATAAACTGTAACTCGGTGCCCCAGGGAACCATCATTCTTTCGTCTAATACGGACATCCAAGAAAGGCAGATAACCATCTTCCTCTGTTTCCACGGTGAACCGAATGTTCTTATGAATGGACTTGAAGTGGTGAAGAAACTCCTTCTCGATGAGGCTACACTATGAAAGTATCGTCCACATACCTCCAAAATACAGTTGGTTTAAGGGCAACTGATTCAAGCGCTCGTTCCTCGAAATCCTACATAAAAAGGTTGGTCTTTTTGTTGCGACTGAAGTTCCACTATACGCTTCAAGACCGACGTTTTGCGCTGATCACTGACCAGAAGCCGCTAATCTATGCTTTTCGTCAGAGGCCAGACAAAGCATCGCCGCGACAGCTGTGACTCGTATCGTCCACGTCAATGGGTCACTGAATGTGCTGGAAGATGCCATTTCTAGTGTAGAGGCAATTTCCAGGCAAAGTTGACTACGAAGCTCTCGCTGTAGCACAGTGACACGACAGTGAGTTACAAGAATTACTTGTGTGCCCATTTGATTTACAGCTTCGTCTCATCAGAATACCTCGAACTGTGATGTTTCTACATCAAATGCACGCCCGTTTGTGACAACAACCTTTCGTCAACAGGCAATCTCGTCGCTGCATGATTTGACTTACCTCGGAGTCCGGAATACAAGAAGGCTGGATAAGGGAGTTTTTGTGAAGCCAAAATGGACAGGTACGGCACACGTACTGCCTAAACTGCCAGTGGCCGCTGCACCCGTTTGCCTGAAGTTTCTTCTGCGATCGACGCCACTTCTAAAACCTTTGCAAACGCCTTTTGCCGCGGACGTATTGTTCGTTTAGCATTGCCTCTCTGCATCATCATCGACAAAGACAGGCAATTAGTCATGTATATTCAAATTACTCCCTGTTTTATTAGGCAACTTGCGTATTCGAAGTGCAGCTTATTATACAGGAGTAATGGCTTAGTTGAGCGTTTGCACCACCAAGTTAAAACATATCTAAAATCTGCTGAATGGTAACGTTGGACAGAAACTGTGACAATTGTCCTATTGGCGTGCCACGCAAGGAAGATGTTAATGCCACAGAAGCGGAATTGGCCTCTGGACAAAGAGTTCGCTTATGCAGAGAATTATTCAGCAATATTCCTATCGGCCTTATTGTGGCATCAGACTCTGCGAAAAAATTGCATTCGCACATTGTCCAATTACTGGTGATGATGATGATGATTGGTTTGTGGGGCACTCAACTGCGCGGTCATCAGCGCCTGTACACAGTCCCAATCTGTACTTAGTCCAATCTAGCCACTTTCATGATTGGTGATGGAATGATGAAGACAACACAAACACCCAATCCCCGGGCAGAGAAAATTCTCAACCCAGCTGGGAATCAAATGCGGCACCCCATGATCCAGAGGTAGCAACACTAGTCACTAGACCACGAACTGCGGACTTTCTCCATTTACGTCCAGTCGCACCGAAAGGGCAGTAAACTCACTGCCCGTTGATTTGCATTAGCCTTTGGTCGTGTAAGGTGGTTTCTGTTAGACGTGACGCTCTGGGCAAGCATCAGCACATGATGGATTGTATATACACTGCACATTGAAGTATCACTCTTTCGAAATCCTGTAATTGTCTCCCATTGTGATGCATAAGTTTGAAAGTTGGTTCAAAGATGCTTGCAACCTTGTTTTGTAAGGGTGCAGAAGCATGGCGCCCTGCAACGTCACCCTCGGACTTGGCGACGCTTCCAGTAGCAAGGTGCCGACATATGCGAGAAAAAGGTCGGAGCTTACAAGTTCGTATGACATGTAAGGTGTGTTAAAAATATTATTTTTTTCTTTATTGTAATTTCATTCCCCTACCCCATATGGGCAGGGGGGGGTGGGGCTGGCAGCGGCACAGTCCACTGTTCTTCAGCCAAATGGCTTTAATAAAAATACAAGGGGAACTCCTACATAAAAAATGGGGTTAAAAGGGGGACATAAAAATACAGTAAATGGAGATGATGGGAGTTAAAATAAGCACTAATATGGGGACATTGGAGGACAATTAAAAAGTCGACATAAAGTTAAAAGAACACAGCTGGCAATTCGTTGCATACTTAAAATCACTGGAGTCAAACACAGGTAAAAGTCAACCACAGTATAAAATTCACACAGAGCAAGACACTTAAAAAAACATAACCACTGGAAATGACGAAACACTCGCAAAGAATAAAAAACCACTGGTAGGGACCTGCCGAGGGACTAGAGGTCGGAGAGGAGGGAGAAAGGGGGGAGGGGATGGGGGGGAGGAAGAGAAAAAAGGGGGGCTGGGGGCGCATCAAGAGGCAGGAGACAGACAGGGTAGGAGATGAAGATGAAGAGGAAAGATAAGGCAGGAGGGTGTGCAGAGACACTGAATGGGAGCATGGGAGAGGGAGGGCTTGTAGGAGGGGTAGTAGGAGGTGGATAACCACTCAGGAGAAGAGAGGGGGAGGAGAGGGAGCCTGAGGAGGAGACAGGAGGAAGGTGGAGTTAGAGTTGGTATGAGGGGTAGACGTTAGGGTGAAGTTCATCATGCAGGAGAGGTAGGTGCTGGAAGTTGCATTGGGAAAGGAGGTGGAGGGTGTGGAGATGGAGAGAGGGCAGTACATGATGGTAAAGGTACGGCAATGTGCTGGGGGTGGAGAGGAAGGGGGACACCAGAGGGTCGGGGGATCATGTCAGTGGGCAGTGTATAGGGTGTGGATGTGTTTAAGGAAATGGAGAAGGTGGGGAAAGGGGATGAGATCGTAGAGGATGCATGTGGGGGACGGAAGGTGGATATGGAAGGCAAAGCAGAGTGCATGGCACTTGAGGATTTGGAGGGCGTTGTAGAACCCGGGAGGGGCGGAAATCCAAACAATAACAAAGGATGGGGCGGATCAAGGATTTGTAGGTGTGAAGGATGATGGAAGTATGCAGTCCCCATGTCCGGCTGGACAGAAGTTTCAGGAGGAGGAGTCTATTGTGGGCTTTGTGTTGGATTGTAAGGAGATGGGGAGTCCAGGTGAGATCGCGGTCGAGGGTGAGGCGAAGGTATTTGAGGGTAGGAGTGAGATGGGTAGGACAGCCACAAATGGTTTGGTAGAAATCATGGAGACGGAAGGGGTGTGTGGTGCAGCCTATGATGATAGCCTGGATCTTGGAGGGGTTGATACGAAGGAACCACTGTTTGCACGAAGTGGTGAATGGGTCAAGTGGGTTGGAGGGTACGTTCCAACCGTTGAAGGATAGGATATAAGGTTAGGAAGGCGGTGTCATCAGCAAATTGGAGGAGATGAACAGGTTTGGGCATATCAGCAGTGTACAGGAGATAGAGGAGAGGGGAAAGGATGGAGCCTTTGGGCACTCTGGCATAGGGATAGGAGGTATGGGAGTTGGAATTGTGGATAGTGACATAGGAGGGACGACGGGAGTGGAAGGAAGCAACGAGATGCACAAAATTGATAGGCAGAGTGTAGGTCTGGAGTTTGAAGAGCAGTCTGGGATGCCAGACATGGTCGTAGGCGTTCTGGAGGTCAAAGAAAACAAAGACAGTGGAGTGATGGGAGTTAAGTTGGAGGGAAAGAAGATTGGTAAAGTAAGGAGCTGGTCATTAGCTGAGAAGGAAGGTCAGAAGCCACACTGGGTAAGGGGAAGGAGGTGGTGCTGGTTAAGGTGGCGGTGAATACGGCGGGAGAGGATGGTCTCGTAAGACGTTATTGAACATGGAGGTGAGGCAGATGGAATGATAGGAAGAGGTATCAGAGGGGGGTTTGTTGGGTTTAGGGAATAGCAGGACGTGGGAAGTCTTCCACAGGTTGGGGTAAAAGCCAATGGAAAGGAGGACATTGTACAGGGTAGGAAGGACAGCCAGGAAGGACAGGGGGGATTCCTTGATGTGGCGGTAGGTGACGGCATCATGACCAGGGGCATGCATTTGGAGTTGAGGACGATTGTGATGTCGTGTGTGGTGATGGGATGTTGATGTCTGAGGGGGGGTAACTGACTCAAGTACTGGAAGCTAGGGGTGAGCGAAGGGTGTCAAGGAACTGATGCCACTGCCGAAGGGTGGCAGGGTCATGGCTGTGGAAGTTGAGGTCGGCGGCAATCATATAGGTGGGAAAGGTATGGTCAACATGGGAAATGAAGTCGTAGGGGAGAGGAGCTGCAGGATGGATATAGATCGTGGCACAGGTGATGGTGAGGGAGGGAAAAAAGATGCTGAGGAGAAGGTGTTCAGTTGGGTCATTGAGGAGGAGTTGTGGCTGGACAGGGAGATGCCAATAGCGACCCCACCCCGAACGAGGGGAAGGGGATTGCTGGTGCAGTGAAGGAGATAGGGAGAGGTGCGAACAACATGGTGAGGTGGAGGACGGTTTCATTAAGGTTGAAGGAGTCAACTTGGTGTTGGGATAGGGTATGCATGAAGAAGTATTTGTTGGCAGGGAGGGAGTGAATGTTGAGGTAGAGAAGACGATACTGGTGGCGCGCCAGGAAAGATATCACATTGGCACCAAATTTCACCACAATTCTGCCCAGCGCCGTTGTGGATCTGTCAAACAATGGGAAGCCTGTCACACCCCGTCTTACCCACTTTTCACCCTTCTTTTAAGGTCTCTGCGACGGAGATCAGAACAGCCACGGCAAGCATTAAAATCACTCGCTTTTCTCACGAATGGCCGAGGAAAATATTTCAGACACACCGTCGCTCAGAATCGACACGAAACACCCTCAGGAAGTGGTATAGAGGGCGCCAGTGAAACCACCCATTTCTTGAGGCGTTTATTCCCACACATTTCGCGCTCTAAAACAACAGTTTGCAATTGGATAAACACAGGACGATGTTCTTGCCAACGTTCGAAACTGCTGACACTTCCTCCTTCCCCACCATCCCCCTCCCACACCCTAAACCCCCGGACGATTCACCCCTACTCTTAGGACATCATGGGGCTGTAACCCCATTTTTGGGGTTTGGATTCCGTAGAAATATTGGAACACGTGAGGCAATACTGACCCTACGACTTATCTTAGAAGCTAGATTAAGGAAGCGCAAACCTACGTTTCTAGCACTTGTAGACTTAGAGAAAGCTTTGGACAATGTTGACTGGAATACTCTCTTTCAAATTCTGAAGGTGGCAGGGGTAAAATACAGCGAGCGAAAAGTTAGTTACAATTTGTACAGAAACCAGATGGCAGTTATAAGAGTCGAGGGACATGAAAGGGAAGCAGTTGTTGGGAAGGGAGTGAGACAGGGTTGTAGCCTCTCCCCAATGGTATTCAATCTGTATATTGAGCAAGCAGTGAAGGAAACAAAAGAAAAATTAGGAGTCGGTATTAAAATCCATGGAGAAGAAATAAAAACTTTGAGGTTCGCCGGTGACATTGTAATTCTGTCAGAGACAGCAAAAGGACGTGGAAGAGCAGTTGAACGCAATGGATAGTGTCTTGAAAGGAGGATATAAGATGAACATCAACAAAAGCAAAACGAGGATAATGGAATGTAGTCGAATTAAGTCGGGTGATGCTGAGGCAATTAGATTAGGAAATGAGACACTTAAAGTAGTAAAGAAGTTTCGCTATTTGGAGAGCAAAATAACTGATAATGGTCGAAGTAGAGAGGATATAAAATGTAGACTGGCAATGGCAAGGAAAGCGTTTCTGAAGAACAGAAATTTGTTAACATCGAGTATAGATTTAAGTGTCAGGAAGTCGTTTCTGAAAGTATTCGTATGGAGTGTAGCCATGTATGGAAGTGAAACACGGACGATAACTAGTTTGGACAAGAAGAGAATAGAAGCTTTCGAAATGTGGTGCTACAGAAGAATGCTGAAGATTAGATGGATAGATCACATAACTAATGAGGAGGTATTGAATAGGACTGGGGAGAAGAGAAGTTTGTGGCACAACTTGACTAGAAGAAGGGATCGGTTGGTAGGACATGTTATGAGGCATCAAGGGGTCACCAATTTAGTACTGGAGGGCAGCATGGAGGGTAAAAATCGTAGATGGAGACCAAGAGATGAATACACTAAGCAGATTAAGAAGGATGTAGGTTGCAGTAGGTACTGGGAGATGAAGAACCTTGCACAGGATAGAGTAGCATGGAGAGCTGCATCTAACCGATCTCAGGACTGAAGACCACAACAACAACAACATAACTAAAGTAATCTGTGTCCTGCGTATTTTATGTTGACCTATTTGCATAGCTACTCTATGCTGACATACACATGAAAAAAAACTTTTGCATCACCCTGGTTCCCAAAACTCCTGAAGACAAACGTTGACTGAGGGTGGTTGTATCAGAGACACAAACCCTTTGACTGTTCAGAGGTCACTAAACCCACCCAAAGATATAAACAACCATGCATGAGCAGCGCCTATTACACGGAGGGGGGCAACAACCGATCAGTTCCAGTCATTCCACCAAGAAGGAGGTACACGGCTTGTCTCGTCTGTAGTTCAACCACGCCTAGACGGTTAATACCGCGGTTCGATCGCGTCCGCATTATTACTTTGTGGCAGGAAGGGCTCTCAACAAGGGAAGTGTCCTGGCATCTCGGAGTGACCCAAAACGATGTTGTTCGGACATGGAGGAGATACAGAGAAACAGGAACTGTCGGTGACATGCCTCGCTCAGGCCACCCAATGGCTAATATTGCAGTGAATGACCGCTACCTATGCTTATGGCTCGCAGGTACCCTGACATCAACGCCAACATGTTGAATAATGCTTTTTGTGAAGCTACAGGACGTCGTGTTACGACTCAAACTGTGCGCAATAGGCTGCATGATGCGCAACTTCACTCCCGACGACCATGGCGAGGTCTATCTTTACAACCACGACGCCATACAGCGCGGTACAGATTGGCCCAACAACATGCCGAATGGACGGCTTAGGATTGGCATCACGTTCTCTTCACCGATGAGTGTCGCATATGCCTTCAACCAGACTATCGTCGGAGACGTGTTTGGAGACAACCTGCTCAGGCTCTACGCTTTAGACACACTGTCCAGCGAGTGCGGCAAGGTGGAGGTTCCCTGATGTTTTGGGGTGGCATTTATGGGACCGACGTACGCCGCTGGTGGTCATGGAAGACGCCGTGACGACTGCACGATACGTGAATGCCATCCTCCGACCGATAGCGCAACCATATCGGTAGCATATTGGCGAGGCATTCGTCTTCATGGTCGACAATTCGCGCCCCCATTGTGTACATCTTGTGGATGACTTCCTTCAGGATAACGACATCGCTCGAGTGGCCAGCTTGTTCTCCAGACATGAACCCTATCGAACATGCCTAGGATAGGTTGAAAAGGGCTGTTTATGGACGACCTGACCACCAACCACTCTGAGGGATCTACGCTGAATCGCCGTTGAGGAGTGGGACAATCTGAACCAACAGGGCCTTGATGAACTTGTGGATAGTATGCCACGACGAATACAGGCTGGCATCAATGCAAGAGGACGTGCTACTGGATGTTAGAGGTACCGGTGTGTACTGCAATCTGGACCACCACCTCTGAAGGTCTCGCTGTATGGTGGTTCAACAAGCAATGTGTCGTTTTCAAGAGCAATAAAAACGGCGGAAATGATGTTTATGTTGATTTCTATTCCAATTTTCTGTACAGGTTCCAGAACTCGCTGATCAGAGGTGATGTTAAACTTTTTTTGATGTGTGTATATGGGCTTCCTTGATGCAGATAGTTTCTCAGTAAACCTTTTACTTTTCGCTTAAAACATTAAAAACCATTGTTCTCGGATTCGTGCATGTTCTTAGCGTTGGAAGTGACCACAATCCAGTTTTTTGGGTGAAAGGATACTTCGTACCCACTCTATAAGCCAAAATCTCGTAGGCAACTATTGCGTCAATCGAAGAAATTCTGGTCCATAGTATATCACGGATGATCAGATTTTGGAAAAGTGTCGTAATATTTCGAATATCAGTCACAAAATCAACGGTGTTTAGGTTTACATTCAAATGAAAACGTATGAAAAATAGAAATTATGACCAGAAGAGACTCTAAGTTAGAGAGACTCAAGTTAATTCCTGCAATTTGCCATCACTGGCCCATTAGCTTGCGACAGTTCGCAAACTGTTTTGCTACTGGACGGCTACTGCTACGGTTTAATTTATTACAAGCAATTTAACTGCTGGACAGTTATTAGTTGGCGCCATTAGTTGATGCCGTGTATCTTTTATTTAAAGTTGGATTTAAGGAAATGTAAAGCTGCTTCTTATCCATTAAAATATTCTTTAATAATAACTGCTATAACTGTTTGTTACAATTCCCGAGCTCGAGGCGGGTTGTGGAGTTTTAAAATAATTGTATTTTGTTGTTACAAGTGTGCTCTTCTCTTGTTTCAGAGCCGGCCGCGGTGGTCTAGCGGTTCAGGCGCTCAGTCCGGAACCGCGGGACTGCTACGGTCGCAGGTTCGAATCCTGCCTCGGGCATGGATGTGTGTGATGTCCTTAGGTTAGTTAGGTTTAAGTAGTTCTACGTTCTAGGGGACTGATGACCACAGATGTTAAGTCCCATAGTGCTCAGAGCCATTTGAACCATTTGAGCCATCTTGTTTCAGAAGTCACCTGTACCAACCTGTAGGCAGACTGTTCGTGTTACCGCAGGCAGCCGCTGTCCGCTGGGGGCGTATTGTGCTCGTTTTGTGACAGGTATATGAGCAGTTTTGTAATCAATAATGTTTAACGGTTGTAGCTGTTTAATTAATGTAAAGCTTTTGGAATAAAATTTTGTTACCTTCTGGTTATGTTCCTAGCCCTCCCGAGTCTGTAATTTTGTTCTTCGTCTTGTCTTTATGATTGTTTTGGGGCTTTATTTTAGTTACTTGTAGGTCAGTACCACAATAATAGAGATACACAGCTTAGTCTCAAGGAAGCCTTTGCTGATAAAATGGGGGGGGGGGGGGGCTGTTTAGATATAAATAAAGAACATGTCAGTAGAAGAGAACTCACGAGTCATACACACAGCACAATTGTTCACCAAGCGAGGTGATGCACTCATGAGTAGCGGTATTCAAATCCCGATTGCAGTTTTCCGTTGGTGCCTGGATGTCAGTTCTGGCGAATCACGTGGAGAGATCTTCTAAATAGCTGTAGGTGGTGCCCCTCTCTTCTCGCCCCCCCCCCGTCCCCTCCACCCCTCCACCCCTCCGACCTTGTGCTCCGTCTCGAATTATTGACGTCATGCTAAACCTTAAGTTCCTTTCACACGCTCACGTATCTTGCATACCGAACGCAGGTCGCCTGAACGCGCTGTTACACTGGCTCCGTAACGCCGATGGTCACGACACCTATCTGTATGCACGCAGCTTAGGAGTGGCTATTGTCTGGCGTTTTGTGTGTGGCGTCAGGACGATGTCGCGCCATATCAGTGCGCGGCGTAAGGCCGTCTTTATAGCCTCGTAAGCCTGCCTGGTACGTCTGCACAGGGTCGATATTTCAGAGCCACAATCAGGAGTTTTCAGTGAATACAGTCCAACGCAGAACGAATCGTCTAACATCTCCATGGTGATTTTATCCGGGAAGCGCGAGCCAACGCTATCGGTTATCCCGGCGCCTCATACAGTGCCGGAAAAAAATTAGTACACCTGGAAAGACAACACTGATTTTGATGCGATGGCGCCATATGCCACCTGTGGTATGGCAGATATACTGTTTCAACGTCGTCTGCCAACAGATAGCGTAGGAATGGACTGATTTGAAGGAAGAGACCAAACAGCGAGGTCATCGGTCTCATTGGATTAGGGAAGGATGGGGAAGGAAGTCAGCCGTGCCCTGTCAAAGGAACCATCCCGGTATTTGCCTGAAGCGATTTAGGGAAATCACGGAAAACCTAAATCAGGATGGCCGGACGCGGGACTGAACCGTCGTCCTCCCGAATGCGAGCCCTTCACGCTGCATCACGGACAGGAGAGCCTGCGATGGTGTACTCAACGACGAACCTGGGTGCACGAATGGCAAAACGTCATTTTCTTCGGATGAATCAAGGTTCTGTTTACAGCATCATGATGGTCGCATCCGTGTTTGGCGACATCGCGGTGAACGCACATTGGAAGCGTGTATTCGTCATCGCCATACTGGCGTATCACCCGCCGTGATGGTATGGGGTGCCATTGGTTACACGTCTCGGTCAACCCTTGTTCGCATTGACGGCACTTTGAACAGTGGACATTACATTTCAGATGTGTTGCGACCCGGGCTCTACCTTTCATTCGATTCCTTCGAATACAGGACCGCATGTTGCAGGTCGTGTACGGGCCTTTCTGGATACAGAAAATGTTACACTGTTGCCCTGGCCAGCACATTCTCCAGATCTCTCACCAATTGAAAAAGTCTGGTCAATGGTGGCCGAGCAACTGGCTCGTCACAATACGCCAGTCACTACTCTTAATGAACTATGGTATCGTGTTGAAGTTGCATGGTCAGCTGTACCTGTACACGCCATCCAAGCTCTGTTTGACTCAATACCCAGGCGTATCAAGGCCGTTAGTACGGCAGAGGTGGTTGTTCTGGGTACTGATTTCTCAGGATCTATGCACACAAATTGCGTGAAAATGTAATCACATGTCAGTTCTAGTATAATATATTTGTCCAATGAATAGCCGTTTATCATCTGCATTTCTTCTTGGTGTTGCAGTTTTAATGGCCAGTAGTGTAGCAAGGGGACTACGAGTACGCACACTTCTAGCCTGTCTTCCGCTGGTGCCACAGCATCGACGTGCATCGCTCCACTGGTACCAACAAAGGATCACTTAGAAGATGGAATGGCACGCCATGGTCTTCAGCAATGAAAGCAAATTCTTCGTCCACACAAGTGATGGTTGTTTTTGCATATCGTTTGTGTATACGACATAGGCCTGCTGAGTGCTGTCTCATAGAGACACACCCGCACCACCCTGGACCTTATGGTCTGGAATGCAATGACCAACAACTCTCGCTCACCTTTGGTGTTTCTAGAGGGACGCTAACCAGTGCTCGGTACATGGAGAAGGAAGGTGATGTGTTATTCCAACAGGACATTACTCAGCCAAAAACTGTTCTTGGAACTCAATGTGCTCTGCAACAGGTGTAGCAGCTTCCCTGGCCAGATGGATCTCCGACCTTGACTCCAATCGAGCATGATGGGACGAGAAGTGACTCGTGCGGCTCTTATGGAACTACTTGAGCAGGTCAAGGAGGAATAGTATTGGCCATTTGTACGAACAACTGGATGCCAAAGTCTGCGACCGCACTGCCGCCTGTGGAGGCTACACACGCACTAATATAGGAGTATCAGTATGGGTCGATACCTGGTATCGTTTGTGCTGTTGACCTCTTCATGTAATCATTTCATGTACTCCATACCCACTGCTGCAACACTAAATCTTGACTGTATTACAAGTCTCTAAAAGGGTATACAAATTTTTTCTGGTAGTGTATTTTTCAAAGACTGTTAGTAAGTTATTTCTATGAGGCGCAGTGCCTGCAATATAATTTTAAAAAATACCGTGTGACTTTAGGTCAGTGATCAGTGGTTTACTTTATGTAATAAATTCATATGAAAGTTGTTAATTTGATACGTTAAAAAAAGAGTAAATATTTCTATGAGCTTCATACAGCGATATTAAAAAAAATGAATACTGTGCGAAATTAATGAGAATAAAATGTGAATACTTGCGTATCAAAATGTGTGGATAAAAATCCGAAATCAAGATTAAATTCCTTCACTGATTACTAATTTCATTAGCTCATTCACGAGCCGTCTTCGGATCTAAAATAGAGAAAATTATACATGAGAGGTGAACATAGCAAAACACATTCAATATTTAAACACCCATTATATGATACATTTCAATATTATTATTGTATACAGTGTGTCAGCCACTAGGCATTACAAATCGTTACAATCTGATGAGTTGTCTTGTGACAGCCAGAGCGAGAGCACCAGCAGCAGCGAGTACTGTTTGTATAAAGCGTTTATTTTGCATTTTGTTTACGACCTTCCACTAAGGAAGGGATTCTATTTGTGTTTATCTGCTCTGCATAGTAACTAACAGTTCTTGATAAAACTTTACGTAGTTTTCGTGTTAGATTTCTTAGTGTTTTCTTGATCGTTTAGAACAGAAAGCGCCCTAAAACCGTCTTTTGTTTGTTTCGCGGCCGTTAGCCACTAGTCACTTGAATCAGCAGTTGTCTTGTGACAGCCAGAGCGAGAGCACCAGCAGCAGCGAGTACTGTTTGTATAAAGCGTTTTTGTACTTATTTGCTGCGCTTAGCTTTTAAATAGTTTTTCTGGGAAAACCTAGCGTAGTTTTCGCGTCTCGTATTTCAGTGAATAAAACTTTACGTAGTTTTCGTGTTAGATTTCTTAGTGTTTTCTTGATCGTTTAGAACAGAAAGCGCCCTAAAACCGTCTTTTGTTTGTTTCGCGGCCGTTAGCCACTAGTCACTTGAATCAGCAGTTGTCTTGTGACAGCCAGAGCGAGAGCACCAGCAGCAGCGAGTACTGTTTGTATAAAGCGTTTATTTTGCATTTTGTTTACGACCTTCCACTAAGGAAGGGATTCTATTTGTGTTTATCTGCTCTGCATAGTAACTAACAGTTCTTGATAAAACTTTACGTAGTTTTCGTGTTAGATTTCTTAGTGTTTTCTTGATCGTTTAGAACAGAAAGCGCCCTAAAACCGTCTTTTGTTTGTTTCGCGGCCGTTAGCCACTAGTCACTTGAATCAGCAGTTGTCTTGTGACAGCCAGAGCGAGAGCACCAGCAGCAGCGAGTACTGTTTGTATAAAGCGTTTTTGTACTTATTTGCTGCGCTTAGCTTTTAAATAGTTTTTCTGGGAAAACCTAGCGTAGTTTTCGCGTCTCGTATTTCAGTGAGTGTTTCTTGATTATCAGAGTAGCTCATCAGAAGATTAACTTGGGAATTTGTCACCGTATAGAGTAGGGTAAACATAGTCATGTGTAGGGACTGTGGTTGTTGTGAGCGGACGCAAGGAGAATTGGCCACTCTTCGGGGGCAGGTGGAGGCTTTGTCTGTTAGGCTCATCGAGCTCGAGGCGCAGGCGTCGGCTCGTAGTGGCGTTGGGGCAACTGTGGTGAGACCTATGCCTACTTCGGTGGCCTTGGAATCACATGGAACCCCTGATGTCGCTGCGTCTTCCGGCAGTGAGCATCTTACCGGTCAGCCATCACTCCGGGGTGAATGGCGGACAGTGGTGGGCTCGCGCGTGCCTGGCCGAAAGGCGAAGGTGGGATCTGGCCGCGTGGCAGCTGCCTTACCCCTTTTCAACAGGTACGGGGTGCTTCCTAGTGGTGATGACATCGTTTCCGAGCCACCACAGGATGCCTCGCCTGTTGGGCCAGTGGCCGATTCTCCGGCAAGGTCCCGACAGTCACAGAGGGCGGGCCTATTAGTTATAGGGAGCTCCAACGTTAGGCGGGTTATGGAGCCCCTCAGGAAAATAGCGGGTAGGTCGGGGAAGAATGCCAGTGTGCACTCGGTGTGCTTGCCGGGGGGTCTCGTCCGTAATGTGGAGGAGGCCCTTCCGGCAGCTATTGAACGCACTGGGTGTGACCGGCTGCAGATAGTAGCACATGTCGGAACGAATGACGCCTGCCGCTTGGGTTCTGAGGCCATCCTTGGTTCCTTCCGGCGGCTGGCTGATTTGGTGAAGACAACCAGCATCGCACGCGGAGTGCAAGCTGAGCTTAATATCTGCAGCATAGTGCCCAGAGTCGATCGCGGTCCTCTGGTTTGGAGCCGTGTGGAGGGTCTAAACCAGAGGCTCAGACGACTCTGCGACTATAATGGTTGCAAATTCATCGACCTCCGTTATTGGGTGGAGAACTGTAGGGCCCCCCTAGACAGGTCAGGCGTGCACTACACACCGGAAGCAGCTACTAGGGTAGCAGAGTACGTGTGGCGTGCACACGGGGGTTTTTTAGGTTAGAGGGACCCCCCCTTGGGCGAAACGATAAAATACCTGACGGCTTACCAGAGAGGACATTATCATCGTTGATAAAGAACGTCCGTCCTCAGAGACCAAAAACAGGAAAAGTTAACGTAATATTGGTAAACTGCAGGAGTATCCAGGGCAAGGTTCCTGAATTAGTATCTCTTATTGAAGGAAATAGTGCGCATATAGTATTAGGAACGGAAAGTTGGTTAAAACCGGAAGTGAACAGTAACGAAATCCTAGACACAGAATGGAATATATACCGCAAGGATAGGATAAACGCCAATGGTGGAGGAGTATTTATAGCAGTAAAGAATTCAATAATATCCAGCGAAGTTATTAGCGAATGCGAATGTGAAATAATCTGGGTTAAGTTAAGTATCAAAGGTGGGTCAGATATGATAGTCGGATGCTTCTATAGACCACCTGCATCAGCAACCGTAGTAGTTGAGCGCCTCAGAGAGAACCTGCAGAACGTCGTGAAGAAGTTTCGTGATCATACTATTGTAATAGGGGGAGACTTCAATCTACCAGGTATAGAATGGGATAGTCACACAATCAGAACTGGAGCCAGGGACAGAGACTCTTGTGACATTATCCTGACTGCCTTGTCCGAGAATTACTTCGAGCAGATAGTTAGAGAACCAACTCGTGAAGCTAACGTTTTAGACCTCATAGCAACAAATAGACCGGAACTTTTCGACTCCGTGAATGTAGAAGAGGGTATCAGTGATCATAAGTCAGTGGTTGCATCAATGACTACAAGTGTAATAAGAAATGCCAAGAAAGGAAGGAAAATATATTTGCTTAACAAGAGTGATAGGGCACAAATCGCAGAATATCTGAGTGACCACCATCAAACGTTCATTTCTGAGGAAGAGGATGTGGAACAAAAATGGAAAAAATTCAGAAACATCGTCCAGTACGCCTTAGATAAGTTCGTACCGACTAAGGTCCAAAGCGAGGGGAAAGATCCACCGTGGTATAACAATCATGTACGAAAGGTACTACGGAAACAAAGAAAGCTTCATCATAGGTTTAAGAGTAGTCGAATCATAGCTGATAAGGAAAAGCTGAACGAAGCGAAAAAGAGCGTAAAGAGAGCAATGAGAGAAGCATTCAACGAATTCGAACATAAAACATTGGCAAACAATCTAAACAAGAACCCTAAAAAGTTTTGGTCATATGTAAAATCGGTAAGCGGATCTAAATCCCCTATTCAGTCACTCGTTGACCACGATGGCACCGAAACAGAGGACGACCGAAGAAAGGCAGAAATGCTGAATTCAGTGTTCCGAAACTGTTTCACTGCGGAAAATCGTAACACGGTCCCTGACTTCAGCCGTCGCACGGACGCCAAAATGGAAAATATTGAAATAAACGATATCGGAATTGAAAAACAACTGCTATCACTTAGTAGCGGAAAAGCATCCGGACCAGACGAGATACCCTTAAGATTCTACAGTGATTATGCTAAAGAACTTGCCCCCTTTCTATCAGCAATTTATCGTAGATCGCTGGAAGAACGTAAAGTACCTAGCGACTGGAAGAAAGCGCAGGTCGTTCCCATTTTCAAGAAGGGTCATAAATCAGATGCGAATAATTATAGGCCTATTTCGCTTACGTCAATCTGTTGTAGAATAATGGAACATGTTTTGTGTTCTCGTATTATGACGTTCTTAGATAATACAAATCTCCTTCATCATAACCAACATGGATTCCGCAAACAGAGATCATGTGAAACTCAGCTCGCCCTATTTGCCCAAGAAATTCACAGTGCCGTAGACACTGGCGAGCAGATTGATGCCGTATTCCTGGACTTCAGGAAGGCATTTGATACGGTTCCGCACTTACGTTTAGTGAAAAAAATACGAGCTTACGGAATATCGGACCAGGTTTGTGATTGGATTCAGGATTTCCTAGAAGAAAGAACACAACATGTCATTCTTAACGGTTCAAAATCTGCAGATGTAGAGGTAATTTCGGGAGTACCGCAGGGAAGCGTGATAGGACCTTTATTGTTTACAATATACATAAATGACTTAGTTGACAACATCGGTAGCTCCGTGAGGCTATTTGCAGATGACACGGTTGTCTACAAGAAAGTAGCAACATCAGAAGACTCGTACGTACTCCAGGAGGACCTGCAGAGGATTAATGCATGGTGCGACAGCTGGCAGCTTTCCCTAAACGTAGATAAATGTAATATAATGCGCATACATAGGGGCAGAAATCCATTCCAGTACGATTATGCCATAGGTGGTAAATCATTGGAAGCGGTAACGACCGTAAAATACTTAGGAGTTACTATCCGGAGCGATCTGAAGTGGAATGATCACATAAAACAAATAGTGGGAAAAGCAGGCGCCAGGTTGAGATTCATAGGAAGAATTCTAAGAAAATGTGACTCATCGACGAAAGAAGTAGCTTACAAAACGCTTGTTCGTCCGATTCTTGAGTATTGCTCATCAGTATGGGACCCTTACCAGGTTGGATTAATAGAAGAGATAGACATGATCCAGCGAAAAGCAGCGCGATTCGTCATGGGGACATTTAGTCAGCGCGAGAGCGTTACGGAGATGCTGAACAAGCTCCAGTGGCGGACACTTCAAGAAAGGCGTTACGCAATACGGAGAGGTTTATTATCGAAATTACGAGAGAGCACATTCCGGGAAGAGATGGGCAACATATTACTACCGCCCACATATATCTCGCGTAATGATCACAACGAAAAGATCCGAGAAATTAGAGCAAATACGGAGACTTACAAGCAGTCGTTCTTCCCACGCACAATTCGTGAATGGAACAGGGAAGGGGGGATCAGATAGTGGTACAATAAGTACCCTCCGCCACACACCGTAAGGTGGCTCGCGGAGTATAGATGTAGATGTAGATGTAGAGCTGAATCGCTCTTGTTGTCATGTACGTCCTGAAAAACATAATCGATTTTGAAAAAAAATAAAAACATATGAAAGTATATTTGGGAGCTCGTATAAAGTTGTGATTTTATCTAAAGTAGAAGGTCGTCATAGTTACATAATTTACAACGTCAGCCATGTATTATACGAGGTGCGGAATAATAAGTAATGCAACGCTTTTTTTTTTCTCGGCGAATATCGATTGAAAAATACGGAATTTTTTGTGGGACATCATGGGATATTCCTGTTTGTGTCCCTATAGTTTTATGAAGTTCCGATTGGGGGTGGCACTAAACGTAGCCTTCAAAATGGCGCCCGTAACGGAGGTGCGTTCCAAGCAGAGAGCTGTCGCTGAGTATCATTTGTGGGAAAACCAGAGCATCGCAGATACTCATTGGCGCTTGCAGAATGTTAAGATCTGGCAGTAAACAAAAACACGGTAAGTCGTCGGGCGAGGCGTCTGTCATCATCGCAACAAGGTCGCGCAGACATGTCCAATATCCTACGCGCCGGCCGGCAGCACGTACACTATGCGATCAAAAGTATCCGGACACTCCCAAAAACATACGTTTTTTATAATAGGTGCATTGTGCAGCCACCTACTGCCAGGTACACCATATCAGCGACCTCAGCACTCATTAGACATCGTGAGAGAGCAGAATGGGGCGCTCCGTGGAACTCACGGACTTCGAACATGGTCAGATGCCCGGGTGTCATTTGTGTCGTACATCTGTACGCGAGATGTCCACACTCCTAAACATCCATAGGTCCACTGTTTCCGATGTGATAGTGAAGTGGAAACGTGAAGGGACATGTACACCACAAAAGTGTACAGGCGGACCTCGTCTGTTGACTGACAGAGACCGCCGACAGTTGAAGAGGGTCGTAATGTGTGATAGACAGACATCTATCCAGACCATCACACAGGAATTACAAACTGCATCAGGATCCACTGCAAGTACTATGACAGTTAGGCAGGAGGTGAGAAAACTTGAATTTCGTGGTCGAGCGGCTGCTCATGAGCCAAACATCAGGCCGGTGAATGCAAAACGACGCCTTGCTTCGTGGAAAGAGCGTAACCATTGGACGATCGACCATTGGAAAAATGTTTGTGGAGTGACGAATCACGGTACAGAATGTAGCGATCCGACGGCAAGATGTGGGTATGGCGAATGCCCGGTGAACATCTGCCAGCGTGTGTACTGCAATCATCAAAATTCGGAGGCAGTGATGTTATGGTGTGGTCGTGTTTTTCATGAAGGGGGTTTGCACCCCTTGTTGTTTTGCGTGGCACTATTAGAACACAGGCATAAATTGATGTATTAGGCACCTTCTTGCTTCCCACTGTTGAAGAGCGATTCTGGGATGGCGACTGCACTTTCAACACGATAGAGCACCTGTTCATAATGCATGACCTGTGGCGGAGTGGTTACACGACAATAACATCCCTGTAATGGACTGGCCTGCACAGAGTAGACCTGAATCCTATAGAACACCTTTGGGATATTTTGGAAGGTCGACTTCGTGACAGGCCTAACCGACCGACATTGATACCTCTCCTCAGTGCAGCACTCCGTGAAGAATGGGCTGCCATTCCCCAAGAAACCTTCCGGCACCTGACTGAACGTATGCCTGCGAGAGTGGAAGCTGTTATCAAGAATAAGGGTGGGCCAACATCATATTGAATTCCAGCATTACCGATGGAGGGCGCCAGGTGTCCGGATACTTTTGATCACATAGTGTAGCTGTGGCTCCTGCTGTGGTGGAGCGTGCGGGCACTCTCATTGGAGCTGATCGACGGATCACAATCAAACACCTTGTTGCTCAATTGGACGTCTCTTTTGGTTGTGTTGACACTCTCGTCCACCAGTTGGCCAAGCCAAAAGTGTGTGCCCGTGGGTTCTTTACCGCTTAACAGAAGACCACCAAAAGCAATGAAAGACCCTCTCTGCGGAATTGTTTGCTCATTACGAGGCTGATCGTGGCAATTTTTTGTCGAACATCGTCACAGGTGATGAAACATGGGTTCATTACCGGAAAGGAAACTGCAATCCATGGAGTGGCGGCACACAACCTTCCCTCCGAAGAAAAAGTTCAAAGCCTCACCCGGCAAAGTTTTCGCGGCGATTTTCTGGGGCTCAGCGGTGTTTGATGTCGTCCCTCATAGTGCAACGATCAACTCTTGTGCTACCCTCAGGAAACTGAAGTAACGACTTCGTGTTCGTCGCCGTAATAA
Organism: Schistocerca americana; assembly: GCF_021461395.2. Classification (NCBI taxonomy): domain Eukaryota; kingdom Metazoa; phylum Arthropoda; class Insecta; order Orthoptera; family Acrididae; genus Schistocerca; species Schistocerca americana. The sequence goes on from NC_060120.1 coordinate 954,282,391, forward strand.
CGTGAACGATCTTCTCCTTCTCCATGACAACGCAAGGAATCACACAATTCTGTGCTCCAGAGTCCGCAGCTCTTGGTCATGCGGTAGCGTTCTCGCTTCCCGCGCCCGGGCTCCCGGGTTCGATTCCCGGCGGGGTCAGGGATTTTCTCTGCCTCGTGATGACTGGGTGTTGTGTAATGTCCTTATGCTAGTTAGGTTTAAGTAGTTCTAAGTTCTAGGGGACTGATGACCATAGCTATTAAGTCCCATATTGCTCAGAGCCATTTTTTGTGCTCCAGAGCGGAGCTCACAAAACTTAACTGGACTTTGTTTCTTACCCATCCTACAGCCCAGATCACACAGCTTCCCAACTATTTGGCCCAATGAACGATACACTCCTTGGGAAGCGGTACGTGGTTGATTTGGGAAAGGGGGGGGGGGGGGCGGAGGGTTATTGATACAGCAAGATGTTGGCTCCACTGTCTACCAGTAGAGTTGTACCACGCAAGCGTACACGTCCTCACAGTAAGGTGAGTCCCTTCGCACTGAACATGTTGAAAAATAGGGTTCTGCAGCAGAACGATTGGGGAATAGTATGGTGGAATTCCGAATGAAACCAACCCGCTTTCAGAAGAAAAAAGATGTGTTCCATTACTTATTAAACGCCCCTCGTATATACAGGGTGACCCAAAAGTCAGTTAAAGCTTGATAATTCAGTAATTTATGGACAACGTAGGTACAGAGGTAAAAATTGAAACACATACTGTAACGTCGCGAGTCAATACGCAATAGCATTTGTTGCACCACTTTGCAGTGCGGCTCGTAGATTTGGAGCCGTTGGCGGTGATAGAAACAGCCGCTTGTATCTTAGCGTGACTCATTCGCACCAGTCGCTAGCCTAGCCGTGGGAGGCCGTATGTGTGTCAGTTCGAGCAACAGAATATTCAAGCCCATAAGAATCTAAATAAACTATATAAAATATTATTCAATTTAGTCAAAAGTCAATATACTGTACTTTGTTATTAAAAAGAAGATTGTGTAAAAATCTCAGCTCTCTAGCTGACATACTTTCAGAGTTAGAGAAAATTACCTAAAATATCCCAAACCGACACTTGTAAGATAAAAGTCAGTCAATATTCATAACAGTTTGTCATTTAGTATCATTTGAAATCATTACGGAAGTTCACAAAATGTTAGGTCAATTTGTTTGAATTTTCATAATTAAAAACGTTAACTATTTTTCATTTTCGTAATATAAAATTCAGAAGAGATCAGTATTTATTTAATGCGTTGTTGTGTGAGTAAATGAGAATGAGTGAGAGTGTATCTGTGGGATATCCGAAAAAATTCAATATCTCATGTTAAACATCACGTAACTGTATCATGGGAAAGTGTTAAACAAGCAAGTTGCAATGAAAAATGTAATTTCCCCACCTTCCTAATGACATATGTCTAAGGGTACTTGCTTTTGTAAGTTGGCAGCCAGAATAGCCGTTTACAGAGTAATAGTTTTCTGAAGTTATTTCAATATTAGTTTTCGTTTGGTTTTGTTAAACATTTTTTTAACATTTGCATGATGAAGTGACGTAAATGCATCTGTGAACGTTGATTGGTGTAAGACAGTTTTAGCGCGAAAAAGAACTCGAAGGATTGTTTTGATTGGCTGGTCTTTTGAACAACCAATCAGAGTTAATAAGCATTTCCCGCGCATTGCAGGTTGTTATAGGCTGTGGAAGGAGCAGCATTTAGGGAGTCGCTGGCTAGCTATCGGACGTGGAGGTCATGTTGGACGTGTCCGTCATACATTATTAGTAAAATGAAGAAGTTATGGGTTTCTCGCGTCCGGATTGTATTGGAATGAAAGCAGTTGCATTTACGGACAGATTGTGAAAAATCTGAGCTTTGTGAAGTGATCTATTTGAAAGATAAACGCGTGTGAACTTTCGGCTCTTGTAGAACTCCGCGAGGCATGTTTCATATTCGTCTATGGAATGACTAGCGAGCAACTTCTTTATTAGAAATCCACTGAAAAAAGACCGAATGTGAAACTCGTATATTGTAGCAGAGTAAAGACTGTAAATCGGGTAATAATTCGGATTGGACTTAAGTACATTCCTGGCTGCCTTGTGTGTGTACTGGGTTGTATGAACCGTGAGCTGACAGTGATATTATTCGTTATTAAATATGGGCTGATGACAAGCGTTTAATTTTGAACCAAAAGAAATAAAAGATCTCGTTGCAGAATTTTGCCGTTTTTCTAAAGAGATGAAGTAATCGCCCTCCACCCGAAATTTGTTATATTACATGATAGCTTGCTACCAGAGTTTTGCAAACGTAAGTATTGACAGTGTTTTTCTTCAACGCTGCTTTTAACATCGTCTGGACAGTATCTATGCATGCAGAGAATCGGACTGGTGATCAAACGGCGTACTGAGCTAGGTGGAACGTTAATAGTGCACAGTACGACGAAAGATAGTGATCAAACAATTACGCCACAACCATAACCCGCCCCGCCGCAATGCCTGTGATGATGTGCGGTTTTACTGAAACAAAAAAGTCTACAAAACGACCAATGGATGGCGCTACAGGTGATCCAAAAAGCAATAATTAGCATAACAATTGATTTTTGGCAAAGACGATGTTCGTTATAGCAAATGATCAACATGTCGGCCGTCATTCATCTGCAATACCTGTAGTCGAAGAACAATGTTGTGAGCAGCGCTGTACATCATATCAATAGGTACAGTGAGAAACTGCCGCCGGATATTGTCTTTTATCATTCCTAACGAGGTCGGACGATTGCCCTAGACCTGCATCGTCAGCTAACCACACAACCAACACACACACGGGTTGAGATTTGTGGACCTGGAATGCCAAGCATGATAGAAGCGATCCCCACCAACCAATGTGCGCAAACCAATGTGCGAAACAGATCTGTCACACGAGTAGCAAAATGGTGTAGAGAATCATCCTACATAAAAGTCGTACCTTCTGGCAGTTTAGAGACGATGCGAACCTATAACAGATCGGTGTATCTCGCAGCCGTCACGCTGACAGTTTCAAAAGCACCACCCTCGGAACAAAAAAGGCTACGACCACGATTGCTTTGGTAAACCCATACCACACCGTGACCTTCTCATCATGCAATGGGGTTTCCACGACAGTACTGGGATTATCAGGAGCACAAATTCTGCAGTTGTAGGTGTTTAGTGATCCTCGGAGTGTGGAACGGGCAACGTCTGTCCACAACACATGTCAACCAGTCGTCAGCTCCCATTCTTTTGGAGTGCCAACACCGCAATCGCTTTCCGCATCACAAAACCGACGGCTAACAGTTCGTGATGACGGTGTCTTTTTCACGGATAACTTTGGATGGTACGTCTTGGTGCTCTCCAAACCGTATAGCATGGAATGCCGGTGCGACGTGCGACTTCACGAGTGCCGACTTCACCATGCGGAGATGAACCCACTTAAGCCTCTATTTCCTCCTGAACTGTCCGAGCAGCAGTAGCGCTAGCGGCTAGTCGCCCACTACTGGGCCTATCGTCTAAACAACGCACGGCTTCGAACTTTGTGATCATTTTCTTCACAGCGCCACTTGACAAAGAATCTTTACCCGCTGGAATGCCCTTCTTGTGACAATAGGATCGCAAAGCCTGCGGACTCTCGATTTCGGTAAGTAAAGCTTCATTAACAGTGCCTAGTTTGGTAAGTCAACATGTTGCTATTGCTATATGAAGATGGTATCTGTTCTTTCGGACATGTCCGAAAGAATAGATACCATTGGTGATCTTGCAGCTCTCGAAGAATGAAATTACAGTGAAATCCAGACCATTAGCTGCTCACAGGCGTTGATAAATATCAACGGGGACAGTTGAAAATGTGTGCCCCAATCAGGACTCGAACCCGGGATCTCTTGCTGACATGGCAGACGCTCTATCCGACTGAGCCACCGAGGACACAGAGGAAGTGCGACTGCAGGGACTTACCTCTGGCACGCTCCCCGTGAGACACACATTTCCAATTTACTGTCCACACACTACAACTGTAGTGTCCTTGCCCACTATACTCATTACTCGCGGCAGTCAATCTACCGATTCCTGTAAGAGTTTGAGCAATATGAGTGCAGTCAGCAAGAATAGATACCATCTTCATATACACACATCAAAAAAAGTTTTGCGTCACCTCGGTTCCTAGAGATCCGGAACCTGTACAGAAAATTGGAATAGAAATCAACATAAACATCACATCCGCCCTTTTTATTGCTCATGGAAACCACACATTGCATGTTGTACCACCGTACAGCGAAACGTTCAGAGGCGATGGTCCAGACTGCTGTACATACCGGTACCTCTCATATCCAGTAGCACGTCCTCCTGCATTGATGCATGTTTGTATTCATCGTGGCATACTATCCACAAGTCCATCTTGGCACTGCTGGTCCAGATTGTCCCACTCCTCAACAGCGATTCGACGTAGATCCCTCACAGTGGTTGGTGGGTCACGTCGTCCATAAACAGCCCTTTTCAATCTATCCCAGGCATGTTAGATAGGGTTCATGTCTGGAGAACATGCCGGCAATTCTAGTTGAGCGATGTTGTTGTCCTCAAGGAAGTCATCCACAAGATGTACACGAAGGGGGCAAGAATTGTCGACCATGAAGACGAATGCCTCGCCAATATGCTGTAAATATGGTTGCATTATCGGTCGAAGGATGGCATTCACGTATCATGCAGTCGTTATGGCGCCTTCCATGACCACCAGCGGCGTATGTCGGCTCCACATAATGCCACCCCAAAACATCAGGGAACCTGCACCGTGCTGCACTCCCTGGACCGTGTGTTTAAGGCGTTCAGCCTGACCGGATTGCCTCCAAACACGTCTCCGACGATTGTCTGGTTGAAGGTATATGCGGCACTCATCAGTGAAGAGAACGTGATGCCAATCCTCAGCCGTCCATTCGGCATGTTGTTGGGCGTATCTGTACCGCGCTGCATGGTGTCGTGGTTGCAAAGATGGACCTCGCCATGGTCGTCGGGAGTGAAGTTGCGCATCATGCATCCTATTGCGCACAGTTTGAGTCGTAACACGACGTCCTGTGGCTGCACGAAAAGCATTATTCAACACGGTGGCGTTGCTGTCGGGGTTCCTCCGAGTCATAATCCGTAGGTAGCGGTCATCCACTGCAGTAGTAGACCTTGGGCGGCCTGAGCGACGCAAGTCATCGATAGTTCCTGTCTCTCTGCATCTCCTCCGTCTCCGAAGAAAATCGATTTGGTTCACTACGAGACGCCTTTCGTTGAACTACAGACAACACGATCTGTGTACCTACTACCTGGTGGATTGACTGTAACTGTTCGGCCGTCGGACCCCCTCGTTTAATAGGCGTAGATCATGCATTGTTGTTTACATCTTTGGGCGGGTTTAGTGACATACAGTATCCACAGTCAACGTCTATCTTCAGGAGTTATGGAACCGGGGTGATGCAAAATTTTTTTTGATGCTTACCCGCCAATGATCTTCTTCACTGCGGATGCATTCACATTGCTCAATCTCTTACGGAAAGAGTATAGTGGGCAGGGGCACTACATGTGTAGTGTGTGGACAGTGTGTCTCAGGAGGGGCGTGCCAGAGTTAAGTCGCTTCAGTCGCACTATCCCCTGTGTCCTCGATGGCTCAGTCGCATAGAGCATCTGCTATGTCAACAGGGGATGCTGGATTCGAGTCCCGGTCGGGGCACACATTTTCAACTGTCCCTGTTTATATTTATTAACGCCTAATGGTCTGGATTTCATTGTAATTCCATGTCGCTGTTGCTGTCGCGTCTGTCTCCCTCTCTCACTACAGCCCATGTCCGCCCCGATAGCTGAGTGGTCAGCGTGGTGTATTGCCGTCCTACGGGCCCGGGTTCGATTCCCGGCTGGGTCATTGATTTTCTCCGTTCAGGGACTGGGTGTTGTGTTGCCTTCATCATCATTTCATCCCCATCCGGGGCGCGGGTCTCCCAATATGGCGTCGAATGTAATAAGACCCGCACCAAGGCGGCCGGACCTGCCCCGCAAGTGGCCTCCCGGCCAATGACGCCAAACGCTCATTTCCATTACTAGAGCTCATGCGGCGTCACTGACGTGTTGCCGCCCAGTGCCATCTGTTGGCCATTCTTTACACTCATTTTTGGGTTCACTGACACTACTCGCTATTTGAGGCATATAAGTCAATTTTTTACCACTCTATTTTCATTGTTCCGTGAATCAGCGCATTTACAAATGTTAACGGACTTTCGCGTCAGCCTGTGTATCCAGTGCTGATATTGCCACATTTGTATTTTAATACAAGATAATTGACAATGGCAACAGTTGCGCACTCTCCTGCTTAGTCCATGCATGAACTATGTAACTGTTGCCAAGCGGACTAGCTGCGTGGTCGAGGACGCCTTGCCACGGTGCGCGCGGTTGCCCCCGTCGGAAGTTCGAGTCCTCCCTCGAGCATGGGTGTGTGTGTGTTGCCCTTACCGTAAGTTAGTTTTAGTTAGATTAAGTAGTGTGTAAGCCTAGGGACCTATGACCTGAGCAGTTTGGTCCTATAGGAACTCATCACCACCACCACTACCACCACCACCATCATCATTACTTTAGTTAAGACCATAACTTTATGCCACCTCCAAAATATACTTTCGAATGTTTTTATTTTTGTCGTGATTTATTATATTTTTCGGTATGCACATGACAAGAGCGATTCAGTTCAATAGACTGTAATGATGTATAATGCCTAGTGCCTGATACATGATATAAAATAATAATTTTATTGGTATGTATCATATGCATGAATATCAAGATCTCAGATGGAAACCCAATTCTAAGCGAAGAAGGAAAAGCAGAAAGGTGGAAGAAGTATATAGAGGGTCTATACAGGGGCGATGTTCTTGAGGACAATATTATGGAAATGGAAGAGGATGTAGATGAAGATGAAATGGGAGATATGATACTGCGTGAAGAGTTTGACAGAGCACTGAAAGACCTAAGTCGAAACAAGACCCCGGGAGTAGACAACATTCCATTAGAAATACAGGCAGCCTTTGGAGAGCCAGTCCTGACAAAACTCTACCATCTGGTGAGCAAGATGTATGAGACAGGCAAAATTCCCTCAGACTTCAAGAAGAATATAATAATTCCAATCCCAAAGAAAGCAGGTGTTGACATATGTGAAAATTACCGCACTATCTGTTTAATAAGTCATAGCTGCAAAATACTAACGCGAATTCTTCACAGACGAACGGAAAAACTGGTAGAAGGCGACCTCTGGGAAGATCAGTTTGGATTCCGTAGAAATGTTGGGACACGTGAGGCAATACTGACCCTACGACTTATCTTAGAAGAAAGATTAAGGAAAGGCAAACCTACGTTTCTAGCACTTGTAGACTTAGAGAAAGCTTTTGACAATGTTGACTGGAATACTCTCTTTCAAATTCTAAAGGTGGCAGGGGTAAAATACAGGGAGCGAAAGGCTATTTACAATTTGTACAGAAAGCAGATGGCAGTTATAAGACTTGAGGGAGATGAAAGAGAAGCAGCGGTTGGGAAGGGAGTGAGACAAGGTTGTAGCCTCTCCCCGATGTTATTCAATCTGTGTATTGAGCAAGCAGTAAAGGAAACAAAAGAAAAGTTTGGAGTTGGTATTAAAATCCATGGAGAAGAAATAAAAACTTTGAGGTTCGCCGATGACATTGTAGTTCTGTCAGAGACAGCAAAGGACTCGGAAGAGCAGTTGAACGGAATGGACAGTGTCTTGAAAGGAGGGTATAAGATGAACATCAACAAAAGCAAAACACTGATAATGGATTTTAGTCGAATTAAGTCGGGTGATTCTGAGGGAATTAGATTAGGAAAAGAGACACTTAGAGTAGTAAAGGAGTTTAGCTATTTGGCGAGCAAAATAACTGATGATGGTCGAAGTAGAGAGGATATAAAACGTAGACTGGCAATGGCAAGGAAAGCGTTTCTGAAGAAGAGAAATTTGTACCATCGGGTAATGATTTAAGTGTCAGGAAGTCGTTTCTGAAAGTATTTGTATGGAGTGTAGCCATGTATGGAAGTGAAACATGGACGATAAATAGCTTGGACAAGAAGAGAATAGAAGCTTTCGAAATGTGGTGCTACAGAAGAATGCTGAAGATTAGATGGGTAGATCACATAACCAATGAAGACTTATTGAATAGAATTGGGGAGAAGAGGAGTTTTTGGCACAACTTGACTAGAAGAAGGGATCGGTTGGTAGGACACGTTCTGAGGCATCAAGGGGTCACCAATTTAGTACTGGAGGGCAGCGTGGAGGGTAAAAATCGTAGAGGGAGACCAAGAGATGAATACACTAAGCAGAGGTTCAGAAGGATGTAGGCTGCAGCAGGTACTGGGAAATTAAGAAGCTTGCACAGGATAGAGTAGCATGGAGAGCTGCATCAAACCAGTCTCAGGACTGAAGACCACAACAACAACAACAACAATGTATCATATTATGGGTGTTCAAATATTAAATGTATTTTGCTATTGCTCATTTCTTATATAGAGTTTTCTGCCTTTTTAGATCTGAAGATCGCTCGTGAATGAGCTGATGAAACTAATAATCAGTAACGGAATTTTTCCGGTCTTCGTTTTTATTCACACATTGTGATACGGAAGTGTTCTCATTTTATTCTCAATAATTTCGCACAGTGTGCTTTTCTTAAAAAAAATCGTTGTGTGAAGCTGATACAAATACACTCCTGGAAATGGAAAAAAGAACACATTGACACCGGTGTGTCAGACCCACCATACTTGCTCCGGACACTGCGAGAGGGCTGTACAAGCAATGATCACACGCGCAGCACAGCGGACACACCAGGAACCGCGGTGTTAGGCCGTCGAATGGCGCTAACTGCGCAGCATTTGTGCACCGCCGCCGTCAGTGTCAGCCAGTTTGCCGTGGCATACGGAGCTCCATCACAGTCTTCAACACTGGTAGCATGCCGCGACAGCGTGGACGTGAACCGTATGTGCAGTTGACGGACTTTGATGGAGGCCGTATAGTGGGCATGCGGTAGGCCGGGTGGACGTACCGCCGAATTGCTCAACACGTGGGGCGTGAGGTCTCCACAGTACATCGATGTTGTCGCCAGTGGTCGGCGGAAGGTGCACGTGCCCGTCGACCTGGGACCGGACCGCAGCGACGCACGGATGCACGCCAAGACCGTAGGATCCTACGCAGTGCCGTAGGGGACCGCACCGCCACTTCCCAGCAAATTAGGGACACTGTCGCTCCTGGGGTATCGGCGAGGACCATTCGCAACCGTCTCCATGAAGCTGGGCTACGGTCCCGCACACCGTTAGGCCGTCTTCCGCTCACGCCCCAACATCGTGCAGCCCGCCTCCAGTGGTGTCGCGACAGGCGTGAATGGAGGGACGAATGGAGACGTGTCGTCTTCAGCGATGAGAGTCGCTTCTGCCTTGGTGCCAATGATGGTCGTATGCGTGTTTGGCGCCGTGCAGGTGAGCGCCACAATCAGGACTGCATACGACCGAGGCACACAGGGCCAACACCCGGCATCATGGTGTGGGGAGCGATCTCCTACACTGGCCGTACACCACTGGTGATCGTCGAGGGGACACTGAATAGTGCACGGTACATCCAAACCGTCATCGAACCCATCGTTCTACCATTCCTAGGCCGGCAAGGGAACTTGCTGTTCCAACAGGACAATGCACGTCCGCATGTATCCCGTGCCACCCAACGTGCTCTAGAAGGTGTACGTCAACTACCCTGGCCAGCAAGATCTCTGGATCTGTCCCCCATTGAGCATGTTTGGGACTGGATGAAGCGTCGTCTCACGCGGTCTGCACGTCCAGCACGAACGCTGGTCCAACTGAGGCGCCAGGTGGAAATGGCATGGCAAGCCGTTCCACAGGACTACATCCAGCATCTCTACGATCGTCTCCATGGGAGAATAGCAGCCTGCATTGCTGCGAAAGGTGGATATACACTGTACTAGTGCCGACATTGTGCATGCTCTGTTGCCTGTGTCTATGTGCCTGTGGTTCTGTCAGTGTGATCATGTGATGTATCTGACCCCAGGAATGTGTCAATAAAGTTTCCCCTTCCTGGGACAATGAATTCACGGTGTTCTTATTTCAATTTCCAGGAGTGTATTTACTCTCTTCTTAACATTTTGTGTTGCATGTTTTTGTTAACGGCTCCTGTAGTGGTGGAACATTTTCTGAGGCGGTCAGATGCTAAATCGAAGAACTTAGTTGTGACTTTTATTCTTGTAGCTTTTATTTTCTGTGGGATTTTTATTTTATGCCGCTTACTGCGGTTGTTCAGCAGAGGCAAACTGTTAGAATTATGTTATTGTTGGGTTTACTGAATAACATTTAATGAAATTTAAGGCTCACTTTTGAGAAAGGAAACCGCCACAATCTTCGCGAGGAATTTTCATTTTTTTCCCCATCATTTTTTATATAACAGCTGTCTGTAATCTACTCAAAAAATGGTTCAAATGGCTCTGAGCACTATGGGACTTAACTGCTGAGGTCATCAGTCCCCTAGAACTTAGAACTACTTAAACCTAACTAACCTAAGGACATCACACACATCCATGCCCGAGGCAGGATTCGAATCTGCGACCATAGCGATCGCGCGGTTCCAGACTGAAGCACTTAGAACCGCTCGACCACAACGGCCGGCTGTAATCTACTCCGTCAGTTTCTCAGCTGCTATTGTTTTAATAGTAACAGATAACAACTACTGAAACAACAATGTTATCACATCTCGATAGCGTGATCTAACAGCCGTTTGTAAAAACTGGAAACAGCAGTCCTTAGTAAAAACTGGAAACGCGACACCAATTGTCGCAACCATGTTCGACTTGACTTATTCAGTACTCGGCAAATGTAATCTGTTGTTTGAACATTTTGCGGTAGTGCAATCTAGGAAAGGAAAGTTAGGGTCTCATTGTATCAGCACAAAGAATTTTATGTTCCTGGTTGCCACTTGTGATCCATTAATCGTTTATCCAGACTGCACCCTTTTTAAATTTAATCAATATAACATTTTTCTAAAGTCTTGTCCCTGGTTAATACTTTGTCCAGGTATAACTGGATGTTGATTTAATTATCAACGGGATAGATAATTGCCTCATCTGCGTAAAGTCAAAGGTAGCAACTAATGCTGTTTGCTAAGACAATATACGGAATGGAGAGAAGCCACCTGGTAATAAGGTCAGAGCAAATGAACATAGGACGGAAATACGCCTTTGTAGAGTTACGCCCATAAATCGATAGCCAATCAGTGATGAGCGCCGGAGTGTTTGCATTTAAACTAAATTGCCCCGCTAACACCTCTTATACTAATGAACGCAGTTACTAATTAAATTTGCTATCAAAGCCAGCAAAACTAAAAATTCTTCTATACGTGGCTGATTAGGTTACACGCGAACTTTTTGGGTGTTTACTTGACTATTAAGTGGCCTACACTAAAAGTACTGTAACGTCATTAATTTGTTAAGATATTCTGCTGCACTTCAGAAAAAGCACGCAGTAAGACAGCTGACATACAGTACTGTAAGGTGCAATGTTATTAACAGTGGGACGTAAAGCCCAAATGTTTTAACTTTTGATAACGTGTAGAGAGAATAATGGAACTTTGGTAAATGTAAATCAGCCAGCCGGTTAGCAGTGCGGTCTAACGAACGGCTTTCCGGACTGGAAAGGAGCGCCTGGTACCCGGCACGATTCCGCCCGGCGGACTTGTGTCGAGGTTCGGTGAGCCTGCCACTCTGTGGATGGTTTTTAGGCGGTTTTCCATCTGCCTTGGCGAATCCGGGCTGGTTCCCCACATTCCGCCTCAGCTACACTATGCCGGCGATTGCTGCGCAAACAAGTTCTCCACGTACGTGTACACCACCATTACTCTACCACACAAACATAGGAGTTACATGGTGTGAGACGTTCCCTTGGGGGGGGGGGGTGGGGGGGAGTCCACCGGGGGCTGAACAGCACAGTAACCCTGAAAGAGTGGTTCAGTGAGGGGCGGCGGAGGGGTGAAGTGGCCTGCGGTAGTCGTCGTGGGGTTGTGGACCACTGTTGCTGCGGCGGGGACAGAGCCTCTCCGTCGTTTCTAGGCCCCCCGGTTAACATACAATACAAAGTGTAAATCAGAACTAAGAGAATGGCGAAAAAGAAAACAGAAGATAAATATGAAACACTTTTTAAAAATCTTTTTTGCAGCAAATACTCGGAATTCCTGCCACTAAATCGCTACAAACGTGAGAACCACAGCATAAAGGAATGTGTCCTCTGTCCACTAGAAAGTAAACTTATGCAAGTTGCTTGCTACTTCTGCAAGTTCTTCTACGTGGAAACACCACCAGCATGTCGACTCCCGGTAGTTTCGTCAATTTCCATAAGTAGCTTCTGCAGGATAGTGCTGCAAGTATGAGTAACTGCGGAACTTGTCAGTTGGTGGAAGGTTCTCTCAAAATTGGTAACATTTTGTGGGTTCCATACCGCTACGACGAAGGCAGCGTCGGAAATGAGATGAAAGGAGAATGGGACAAAGACAGACGCGCCGAAATACCATTACAACTCCTACACATATACAGGATGTTATTAAAAAACAATTCCATATTTTGAGAGACGGTGGTATGTACCAAAACAAGAAAAGAACATGTACACTACTGGCCATTTAAATTGCTACACCGAGAAGAAATGCATATGATAAACGGGTATTCATTGGACAAATATATTATACTAGAACTGACATGTGATTACATTTTCACGCAATTTCGGTGCATAGATACTGAGAACAACCATCTCTGGCCGTAATAACGGCCTTGATACGCCTGGGCATTGAGTCATACAGAGCTTGGATGGCGTGTACAGGTACAGCTGCCCATGCAGCTTCAACACGATACCACAGTTCATCAAGAGTAGTGACTGGCGTATTGTGACGAGCCAGTTGCTCGGCCACCATTGACCAGACATTTTAAGTTCCTGAGAGATCTGGAGAATGTGCTGGCCAGGGCAGCAGTCGAACATTTTCTGTATCCAGAAAGGCCCGCACAGGACGTATAACATGCGGTCGTGGATTATCCTGCTGAAATGTAGGGTTTCGCAGGGATCGAATGAAGCGTAGAGCCACGGGTCGTAACACATGTGAAATGTAACGTCCACTGTTCAAAATGCCGTCAATGCGAACAAGAGGTGACCGAGACGTGTAATCAATGGCACCCCATACCATCACGCTGGGTGATACGTATGGCGATGACGAAAAAACGCTTCCAATGTGCGTTCACCGCGATGTCGCCAAACACGGATGCTACCATCATGATGCTATAAACAGAACCTGGATTCATCCGAAATAATAACGTTTTGCCATTCGTACACCCAGGTTCGTCGTTGAGTACACCATCGCAGGCGCTCCTGTCTGTGATGCGGCGTCAAGGGTAACCGCAGCCATGGTCTCCGAGCTGACAATCCATGCTGCTGCAAACGTCGTCTAACTGTTCGTGCAGATGGTTGTTGTCTTGCAAACGCCCTCATCTGTTGAGTCAGGAATCGTGACGTGGCTGCACGATCCGATACAGCCATGCTGATAAGATGCCTGTCATCTCGACTGCTAGTGATACGAGGCCGTTGGGATCCAGCACGGCGTTCCGTATTACTCTCCTGAACCCACCGATTCCATATTCTGGTAACAGTCATTTGATCTCGAGCAACGCGAACGGCAATGTCGCGATACGATAAACCGCAATCGCGAAAGGCTACAATCCTACTTTTATCAAAGTCGGAAACGTGATGGTACGCATTTCTCCTCCTTACACGAGGCATCGCAACAACGTTTCACGAGGCAACGCCGGTTAACTGCTGTTTGTGTATGAGAAATGGATTGGAAACTTTACCCATGTCAGCACGTTTTCGGTGTTGCCACTGACGCCATCTTTCTGTGAATGCTCTGAAAAGCTAATCATTTGCATATCACAGCATCTTCTTCCTGTCGGTTAAATTTCGCGTCTGTAGCACGTCATCTTCGTGGTGTAGCAATTTTAATGGCCAGTGGTGTAGTAAGCATGGGTGTGAAATGCATGTCTTAGCTACTGTGAAACTTGTTTATTCTACTGCAGGCTCTTTGTTATTACGAATGACGTACAGAATGCAGTAAACGAATGGGGATACTTTCCTCAGTTATTGTCGTTGGATGCAATAAACATCTGTTTGTGCTGTTAGTGTAAACTCTTTTCACAGTTCTTGTTAAGTGCTGCGCATACATTAGTTCAAGAGGAACAAACTTGTACTTTTGTAAGTTTGTGAAATGCTTGCACATAGTAGTAGTTTCAGTAAAATGTATTAATAACGTTACAGATTATTCTAAGTAGTAATATTACAACAAAAATTTTAAATTTAGAAGTATTAGGTTGGTGCATAAGTTCGTAACGTTTTTGTTTTGCATGTTGGTATTCCGGTTCTTATGGGTTTGTTTATCGATTGTCTTTTTTTTGTGGTTCATTGCTGTTAATTGAGTTTACATATTGTCATTTCGTCATTTGGAGACAGTGAGTGGAGCTGTGGACGCTAGAAAATTGAGTGTCAAGTGAAGAAATCGGAACATTCCGACATATTCTTCTGATTGAGTTCAGCAGAGGTGTGATAGCAACGGAGACAGCCGTAAACATTTGTACCGCGTATGGGGATAGTGCTACTGGACAGAACAGAGCCGGAAATTGGTGTTCAAATGGCTCTGAGCACTATGGGACTTAGCTTCTGAGGTCATCAGTCCCCTAGAACTTAGAACTACTTAAACCTAACTAATCTAAGGACATCACACACATCCATGCCCGAGACAGGATTGGAATCTGCGACCGTAGCGGTCACGCGGTTCCAGACTGTAGCGCCTAGAACCGCTCGGCCACCCCGGCCAGCAAATGGTGTTCTCTTTTTAAGAAACATCGTTTTGACATCAGTGACTCTCAACGTCCAGGAAGACCTTCGGGGTTTGCTGAAGATCGCTTAAACGCATTAATCCACAAACACCCATGTCAGTGTAATCGGGTACCGGCATAAGTGATGAACTGTGATCATTTCTACCATCGTGCGACATTTGCAGGCAATATGGAAGGTTCAAAAATCGGATGAATGGGTACCACATGCCCTAAGCCAAAATCATAAAAATCGCCGTGTGACCACTGGAGCATCTCTGCTAACTCGTCATCATTTGGCTCGTGAACAAAACTAACCATTCCTGCCCGCATCGAGAAATGATGCCCTTACGCTTACAAAAGGAAAAAAAAGGAGTGGCTCAGCCCAAACAAAGCAGCAACTCTTCGTACAAAGACATGCACACATCCGCAAAAGACAAAACTACGCATCTGGTGGAGCAGCGACGGTGTGGTGTACTACGAGCAGCTTTCCCGAGGTGTAGCCATCACTGCTGACATTTATTGTCAACAACTGAGACGTCTTGCAGGTGCAGTCCAAGATCAACGACCAGGAACACTGTGTGAAGTGTTGGCAGAAAATGCAAAGAGGTTCTGGTCGTATGTGAAGTACGTCAGCGGCAAAAAACAATCAATGCCTTTTCTGCGTAATAGCAATGGAGATACTACCGAAGACAGTGTTGCCAAACCAGAGTTACTAAACACAGCCTTCCGAAATACCTTCACAAAAGAAGACGGAGTAAATATTCCAGAATTCTAATCAAGAAGAGTTGCCAACATGAGTAACGTAGAAGTAGATATCCTCGGAATAATGAAGCAACTTAAATCACTTAACAAAAGCAAGTCTTCTGGTCCAGACTGTATACCAATTAGGTTCCATTCAGAGGATGCTGATGCATTAGCTCTATACTTGACGATCATATACAACCGTTCGCTCGACGAAAGATCCGTACCCAAAGACTGGAAAGTTGCACAGGTCACACCAATTTTCAAGAAAGGCAGTAGGAGTAATCCACTTAATTACGTGCCCATATCATTAAAATCGATATGCAGCAGGATTCTGGAACATATATTGTGTTCGAACATTATGAATTACCTCGAAGAAAACGGTCTATTGACACACAGTCAACATGAATTTAGAAAACATCTTTCTTGTGAAACACAACTAGCTCTTTATTCGCATGAAGTGTTGAGTGCTATTGAGAAGGGATTTCAGATCCATTCCGTATTTCTGGATTTGCAGAAGGCTTTCCACAACGCCGCGCAGAGTGGCCGCAAGGTTTGAGGCGTCATGTAATGGATTGCGCGGCCCCTTCAACCGGATGTTCGATTCCTCCCTCGGGCATGGGTGTGTGTGTTGTTCTTAGCATAAGTTTGTTTACGTGATATGTAAGTCTAGGGACCGATGACCTCAGCAGTTTGGTCCCTTAGGAATTGTCACACATCTGAACATTTGAACTTTTGACACTGTATCACAAAAGCGGCTTACAGTGAAATTGCGTGCTTATGCAGTATCGCCTCAGTTATGTGACTGGATTTGTGACTTCCTGTCAGAGAGGTCACTGTTCGTAGTAATTGTCGACAAGTCATCGAGTAAAGCAGAAGTGATTTTTCGCGTTCCCCAAGGTAGTGTTATAGGCCCTTTGCTGTTCATTATCTATATAAACGAATTGGGAGACAACGTGAGCAGCCGTCTTAGGTTGTTTGTAGATGACGCTGTCGTTTATCGACTAATAAAGTTATCAGAAGATCAAAACAAACTGCAAAACGATTTAGAAAAGATATATGAATGGTACGAAAATTGGCAGTTGACCCTAAATAACGAAAAGTGTGAGGTCATCCACATGAGTGCTGGAAGGACTACGTTAAACTT
This sequence comes from Schistocerca americana, assembly GCF_021461395.2. Lineage (NCBI taxonomy): Eukaryota > Metazoa > Arthropoda > Insecta > Orthoptera > Acrididae > Schistocerca > Schistocerca americana. Next base: position 954,299,205 of record NC_060120.1, read on the forward strand.
CGGTTACACGATAAATAAGTCTAATCTAAAAGCCGTAAATTCAACTACATACCTAGGTATTACAATTACGAACAATTTAAATTGGAAGGAACACATAGAAAATATTGTGGAGAAGGCTAACCGAAGACTGCGTTCTATTGGCAGGACACTTAGAAAATGTGACAGATCTCCTAAAGAGACTACCTACACTACACTTGCCCGTCCTCTTTTAGAATACTGCTGCGCGGTGTGTTGATCCTTACCAGATTGGACTGACGGATTACATCGAAAATGTTCAAAGAAGAGCAGCACGTTTTGTATTATCGCGAAATATGGGAGAGAGTGTCACTGAAATGATACAGGATTTGGGCTGGACATCATTAAAAGAAAGGCGTTTTTCGTTGCGACGGAATCTTCTCATGAAATTCCAATCACCAACTTTCTCCTTCGAATGCGAAAATATTTTTTTGACACCGTCCTACATTGGGAGAAGCGATCACGACGATAAAATAAGGGAAATCTAAGCTCGTACGGAAAGGTATAGGTGTTCGTTCTTTCCGCGCGCTATACGAGATTGGAATAGTAGAGAATTGTGAAGGTGGTTCGATGAACCCTCTGCCAGGCACTTAAATGTGATTTGCAGAGTATCGATGTTGATGTAGATGTAGATAACGCCGCCATGCATTCTACTAGACGTACAAAAAACACTGTGAACTCACCTTATTCATCCGATCTCGCGTCCTCAGATTTTCACTTTTACCGCCCTCTATGGAACAACTTTTAAGGAACTTCTTTTCTGGATGAAAATGAACATGGATCGACGACTTCTTCGCCTCTACAGTCATATAATCTAAAAGTTATCGCAGCGTTGGCAGACTGATCTAAATAGTGACGAAAAATATATTACTGATAACTAAAATCTGTTATGTGTATCCGTTGTGTTTTTTTAACTTATGGAAAATCGCTGAGACATATTCACCAAGTCAATATAATATAAATTTTGCCTTGTGTCGGCTCTGGGTCTCTTCCGTTACACGAATGAAAGCTCGTCATTTTGGAACATTTCAGTGTTAAAATACGAGCGTACGGAATATGAGATTTATGGATCGGAGAGTTTCTAGTTAACACGACATGACTTGTCATTCTCAACGGAGAGTAGTCTTCAGACGTAAAAGTAACTTCGAGCGTGCCCCTGGATGTGTTACAGGACCATTACTTTTCACGCTATACACAAATGACATAGTAGATAACGTCTGAAGTTCCGTGAGGCTTTTCGCGGATGATGCTGTTGTATACAGAGATGTCGCGACTCTAGAAAATTGTAGCGAGGCGCAGGAAGAACTGCAGAGATTAGTCGCTTGGTGCATGGAGTGGCAATTGAACACTAACATAAACAAATGTAGTGTAATGCGAATAGAGAGAGCCTTTATTGTATGTCTACCCCATTGCAGAACCATTACTAGAAGCAATTACTTCTACACTGAAGAGCCAAAGAAACTAGTACACCTGCCTAATATCGTTTAGTGCCCCCACGAGCACTCAGAAGTGCCGCACCACGACGTGGCATTGACTCGACTAATGTCTGAAATAGTGCTGGAGGGAACTGACACCATGAATCCTGCAGGGCTGCCCATAAATCCATAAGAGTACGAGGGGATGGAGATCTCTTCTGGACAGCACATTGCAAGGCATCCCAGATATGCTCAATAACGTTCATGTCTGGGAAGTTGGTGGCCAGCGGAAGTGTTTAAACTCAGAAGAGTGTTCCTGGAGCCACTTTATAGCAATTCTGAACGTGTGGGGTTTCACATTGTGCTGCTGGAATTAACCAAGTCTGTCGGAATGCACAATGGACATCGGTGGATGCAGGTGATCAGACAGGATGCTTACGTACGTGTCACCTGTCAGAGTCATATCTAGACGTATCAGAGGCTTCACATCACTCCAACTGGACGCGCACCACACCCTTAAAAAGCCTCCACCAGAGAACAATCCCCTGCTGACATGCAGGTTCCATGGATTCATAAAGTTGTCTCCATACCTGTACACGTATATCCGCTCGATACAATTTGAAACGAAACGAAACTCGTCCGACCAGGCAACATGTTTCCACTCATCGACAGTCCAATGTCGGTATTGCCGGGCCCAGGCAAGGCGTAAAGCTTTGTGTCGTGCAGTCGTCAAGGGTACAAGAGTGAGACTTCCCCTCCGAAAGCCCTTGTCGATGATGTCTCGTTGAATGGTTCACACGCTGACACTTGTTGATGGCCCAGCATTGAAATCTGCAGCAATTTGCGGAAGGGTTGCAGTTCTGTCACGTTGGACGATTCTCTTCAGTCGTCATTGGCCCTGTTCCTGCAAGATCTTTTTCCAACCGTAGCGATGTAGAAGATTTGATGTTTTACCGGATTCCTGATATTCACGGCACACTCGTGATGGTCTTATGGGAAAATCCCCACTTCATCGCTATCTCGGATATGCTGTGTCCCATCGAGGCCGGCCGGTGTGGCGAGCGGTTATAGGCGCGTCAGTCTGGAACCGCGAGACCGCTACGGTCGCAGGTTCGAATCCTGCCTCGGGCATGGATATGTATGATGTCCTTAGGTTAGTTAGGTTTAAGTAGTTCTAAGTTCTAGGGGACTGATGACCTCAGATGTTAAGTCCCATAGCGCTCAGAGCCATTTGAACCAATTTTTTCTTGCGCCGACTCTAACATCACGTACAAACTCACTTAAATCTTGATAAGCTGCCACTGTAGCAGCAGTAACCAATCTAACAACTGCGCCAGACTTAGACTATCTGTTGTCATATATAGGCGTTGCCGACCGCAGAGCCGTCTCCTGCCTTTTTACATATTTCTGTACTTGAATACGCTTCCCTATACCAGTTTTTTGGCGTTCCAGTATACAAAATAACTAGGAATATGCATACGGAGTCATCTGAAGTCGAGCTACCACATTAAATTAATAGCGGATAGGGCAAATGCCAGACAGATTCATTTGAGGAGTCCGCAGGAAATGTACTCCATCAACAAAGGAAGTGGCTTATAAAACACGCGTTCAAAATGGTTCAAATGGCTGTGAGCACTATGGGACAACATCTGAGGTCATCAGTCCCCTAGAACTTAGAGCTACTTAAACGTAACTAACCTAAGGACACCACACAAATCCATGCCCGAGGCAGGATTCAAACCTGCGACCGTAGCGGTCGCGCGGTTCCGGACTGAAGCGGCTGGAGCCGCTCGGCCACACTGGCCGGCTGCACTCGTTCAACAAAACTTGAATATTGCTCGTCAGTATAGATAGGGCTGAAAGGAAGCAGAACATGTTTATTTAGTAAGCACGTAAGAAGTCACAGAGATGATCAACTGACTCAACTGGCAGATGCTGCAAGAGAGGCGTTCTCATCACCGCGTGGCTTATTGTTAAAGTTCCGACAGCGTACATTCCTATGTACATCTCTCGAAAAACCGTGAAGAAAAAAATCAGAGAGATTCGAGTCCACTACTTTCCGCCAATGGTTCTTCCCTTAAACTATTCGCAACTGTAACAGGAAAAGGGAAAACGACATTGGTACACAAAGTACCCTCTGCCACAAACTGCAAAGTGACGCCGATCAAGAAGACAAGTCTGCGGAGAACTGCAATAGATATCAAAATAGTCAACGAAACGGGAGCCCAAGATACTCGGCGTGAGACAGGTCATTACAGGGTTAATGGCGATAGCAAAGGGGACAACGCTCAGGACGTACATGTAGGGTGTACATGTAGGTGGGATAGGAGCTCGCAAACAGATAGCACACGGGAAATGGTCGCTCAAGTATGTGTAAGAGAGAACAGACCACTCAAGACTATGGGCAAGTTGGGCAGTGCAAAAGGAGTGGCCCAAATGGGAATAGGTGTGCATCAAATCTGAAAGGAACGTGGGTGCTCCTATGTTAAGGTAGATGAGGTTAAGTTGATTGAGAAGGTCACCAAGAGGGCACCTCTCTGACAGGTTCTGGAACAGCCCCAAAGGGGATGGTAAACATTAAAGTCACCGAGCAGTAGAAAATGTTGAGGGATTTGCCCAATAAGCTGAAGGAAGTCTGTCCTGGTGACACCGAATGACGGAGGGATGTAAACGGTACGAAGGGAAAAGTTGAAGTGAGGAAGGAAAACGCAGACAGCAACAGCTTGAAGGCAGATAGTAAGGGAGATGGGTTGACTATGAACATCATCCCAGAGGAGCAGCATGATCCCCCCATGCTGTCCTCAGGGGGAAGATCAAAGCAGTCCGGGAATAAATGCGAGAGCTCAAAGCGGTCGTGAGGAGGCAATTTTTTTTTTTCTGGAAGCAGAGAACAAGCGGACGCTGCGTTTCGAAGAGCATCCGCAAGTCCTCTTTGTTGGACTGAAGGTAATGAACATTCCATTAGAGGAGAGTCATGATGAGGAATGGGGAGGAGGGAAAAATGAAGGGGTGTCACCTCGGCAGCTGCCGAGTGCTAGCCTTAGAAGAGTCACTGCTTCTGGGCGCAGAGGCTGGAGAATCCTGCTCCATGAGATCTACAAAGGCGTTGGCATTCTCCCTCTGTCGGTCTGCGGGGTCCAGGACAGAAAAATGTTTAGCAGTGCACACCAGCGACACAGAGGTCGGCCAGGCGAGGGTATCACATGGCGACGCCATCGAAGAGCGTCTCCAAGTCCGCGAAGGAGAAGACCATTTGCCTTTGTTAGATTTCTTGGAGCCTTTCCGGTTGGCAAATGACGATTCCGACGTTTGTTAGCTGGAGGGATGTAAGAAGTCTTTACAGAAGTATTCCTTCTGCCCTGTCTGGCCTGCTGGTTGTATAGCAGGTACTTCGCCCCATAAAGTGAAAGCCTGGTGGCTTGTTACACAGAGTAGGAAACGGGAATGCTGCCATGACACTGGATGGTGCTGAATTGCAGTCACATCTCTGCGTGGCCATGTCCTCCGTGAAGCGAGATGTAGCAAGAACAGTACTGTAAGTGCCAGATGGTAGAATACACTGTTTTCGACTAGCCAGAAACCTGCGAGCGACCAGGTAAGGCAGTTTTTTCTTCAGCCTGCTCATCAAGATACAGGGGAAAATCTCGGGACGAGGCGGAATGGTCGCCAATGCAATTGATACAGGGGGAGAAGGAGGTGTACAATCACCCTCATGAGCATCCCTACCACAGGTTACACATTTGGCCAGGTGTTGGCAGGACATTTGAGTGTGTTTGTAACGATGATATTGGTAGTAGCGCATCGCGTTCAGAGTGTACAGTCAGTCTGTGATAACTTCACAACCTGCTTTGATCTTCGACAGAAGCATCACTCTATCAAAAGGAAGAAAAAGTGAGCGTTTGGGCACTAAGGATGCATCTACCTTTTTTATCACCTGATGGACTGCGATGGCACCCTCATCAGAGAGGTGCATTCGGATTTCTGATCCTGTCAGATCATCGGGCAGCTTAATGCAAATAACACCACAGGAAGAATTCAGCATTCGATGGACGTCGCCACGAGCAGGATAGCCATGGCGGAGTGAAGCTGCAAGCAGCTGTTGTCCTTGAGAATCACAAGTATTCTACAAAAGGAAACTGCCGCTGCATAAACGAGAGCAGGATTTCACAGGACCAGCAATTGCATCAACACCTTTCTCAATAATAAACAGATTTAATGTAGCAAAAGACTGACCTCCTTCAACACCTGAAACCACGAGGAACTGTGGTGCAGCTGGGACAGCCTTTGAATCGTTAGCCTCATTCCGTTACGTTTAGTAGACATTGACTATGAAGAAAATGGCTCAAATGGCTCTGAGCACTATGCGACTAACTTCTGAGGTCATCAGTCACTTAGAACTAATTAAACCTAACTAACCTGAGGACATCACACACATCCATGCCTGAGGCAGGATTCGAACCTGCGACCGTAGCGGTCGCTCGGCTCCAGACTGTAGCGCCTAGAACTGCACGTCCACTCCGGACGGCACTATGAAGAAGATGATTGGTTCATTGCGAGAAAATCCCTCATGACTGCCAGTGTCTCTGATGGTGCGCTGCTTCCAACTGGGAGCTCCTCCTCAGACGAGGGCGCACCCACCTTATGCGACTGTTCACACCACAGGTTACACCTCCTGAGCACCTGACACAGGGACCAATCGGCAGTTTGGGAAGATAGCAGCTCAGGCAATCACCTCTCCCTGGGCCTGGCCTGTACCAGGGGGTACATGCGAACCCTACCTGTAGACCCGGGGCAGGCAGTTACGCGTTACCTAGTCACCTGTTACGCGTCAGAGACGTGGGCCTTCGGGAGCGCGTAGGGAGGAAGAAGAAAAAGAGGAACCTCAAACGCCGAAGCGAAGGAAGGATAGAAGAAGGGGAACAAGGAAAGAAAAAAGAAACGAAAAACAGTGGAGAGACAGCTACTGAAAATGCAGAACATATTTTCAAAAGCATCTCAGACATGTTCCCCAATGGAGGGGATAAAGAACAGGAGGACAGACATGGAGCACAGAAGGGAAATGATGCTGCAAAGCCTGGGGCCCCGTGGTAGCCAAACATGAACCCAAGAAAGAGAGACGAGCCCACGGGGGGGGGGGGGGGGGGGGGAAGGATCCTACCTGGTGTAAGCGTCTCAGGCACACAGGACAATGATGCGGCTGACGTGTGGCATGTTGCTCCGTCCTACTGAAACTAACGTAACTGACTCTCCCCTTCTGTCAAGTTTGAATAAAATTCCTCTAGGATTCCCATATTCATGACTGAAAATGCCCCCAGGAGCAGACCACCACCTGTCTGCACACCTGAATTAAAGAAGTAGCTGCAGGAGATAATGACAAGAAGTCCTCGTAAGTCAACCAGGGGGTTGAGTCCACAGTTCGCGCACGAACTAACCATGTCCTCTGCAGCCGCAGCGAGTGAAACTTGTCGAAACAAGTCCCAGCTGCAGCTGCCTTACACAGCAACAAAGTTCCGCGCAGTGTCGTTACGTCAGAGGAAATGGTTAGTTCGTGCGCGACTGTTTGGACGGCGTGTCTCGTATACGCGCGCTCGCGCTCGAACTTCCTGGTTGCGTACGACGGGCCGGTACTAGGTGCCGTACCTCGTACTTGTTTTAGTTGTCCTTTGTTCTCTGGTAACCATTGTTGCCATAACTGCATTGTAGTCATTGATACCAGTTGCCATTAGGTTTCGTACATTTCTATCATGAGTGTGATTCCGAACTATCTGTTCTATGTATGTTGCAGAAAAGGGATTGCGTGGTCTTTCACAGGAAGTCTTGTCACGCCCACCACTAACAAAACTGTAATTATCCCAGTTGATTCTTAGATGATTAAAGTCTCCTCCGATGGTTACAGCACGATTGGGGAGTTTAGGTAGAAGGGAACGGAAGTTTTCTCTAAAGTTTTCGGTTACGTCAGGGGGTGTGTGACGGTCGATAAGAGGATCGAATTTTGAATTTCTTGTCTACTGCGACAAGTACACCCTCTCCATTTTCCATTAGCCTATTCTTTCGATATACACTTAATTTGTCCCCAAAAATACGGCGGCTGTGAACTTCTTGTTTTAACCATCTTTCTGTACCTAGTACTATGTGAGCTTCACTGCTTTTTAGGAGGACTTTAGATTTTGGCATTTTGTTGCAAATGGAATGCTTACGCAGTTAACCACTGCAATTTTTATACTCCCGCCTGTGGAGGTATTTCTTCGTGTCTTACACCTCCGGGTCCCTATTGATGTTATCTGGAGTGGATGGATAGCCTTTAGTGAGTGTGCATTTGCACTGCAAGAAACATGTAAATTTACATCGGGCTATTGAACAAGAGGTGGCTCCGAAGGGCTTTTGCAACGTACTTAATGAATAACGGTGGTTTTCGTTACCAATTACACAATTCACCTGCGTTCCTCGCAACGCGTTTCCTGCAATTTAAGTTTCCGTCCGGTTCCCCGATCAACTTTACAGATGAAACGAGGAGTCTAATGCTTGAATCCTCAGCACCCAAGGAATTTTCTGCCTCAGGTGTACTAAAGTATAAACACATCTCATTGTTCTGGCACACTTCATCAGCTGAAATACACACATAAAAAAAAGTTTTGCATTACCTCGGTTCCGAGAGTTCTGGAACCTGTACAGAAAATTGGAATAGAGATCAACATAAACATCATTTACGCCCATTTCATTGCTCATGAAAACCACACATTGCATGTTGTACCACCATACAGCCAGACCTTCAGAGATGGTGGTCCAGATTGCTGTACACACCGGTACCTCTAATACCCAGTAGCACGTCCTCTTGCACTGATGAATGCCTGTATTCGTCGTGGCATACTATCCAGAAGTTCATCAAGGCACTGTTGGTTCAGATTGTCCCACTCCCCAACGGCGATTCGGCGTAGATCCCTCAGAGTGATTGGTGGGTCACGTCGTCCATAAACAGCCCTCTTCAATAAGATGGACCTCGCCATGGACGTTGGGAGTGAAGTTGCGCATCATGCAGCCTCGCAGAGTTTGAGTCGTAACACGACGTCCTGTGGCTGCAGGAAAAGCATTATTCAACATGGTAACGTTACTGTCGGGGTCCCTCCGAGCCATTATCCATTGGTAGCGGTCATCCACTGCAGTAGCAGCCCTTGGGCGGCCTGAGCGAGGCATGTCATCGACAGTTCCTGTCTCCCTGTAGCCTGTCAGTGTGACCGAGCGGTTCTAGGCGCCTCAGTCTGGAACCGCGTGACCGCTACGGTCGCAGGTTCGAATCCTGCCTCGGGCATGGATGTGTGTGGTGTTCGTAGGTTAGTTGGGCTTAAGTAGTTGTAAGGTCTAGGGGACTGATGACCTCAGCTGTTAAGTCCCATAGTGCTCAGAGCCATTTGAACCTTTTTTTTTTTTGTCTCTCTTCCACGTCCGAACAACATCGCTTTGTTTCACTCCGAGACGCCTGAACACTTTCTTGTTGAGAGCCCTTCCTGGCACAAATTAACAATGCAGACGCGAATATTGACCGTCTAGGCACGGTTGAACTACAGACAACACGAGCCGTGTACCTCCTTCCTGGTGGAATGACTGCAACTGATCGGCTGTCGGACCCCCTCCGTCTAATAGGCGCTGCTCATGCATGGTTGTTTACATCTTTGGGCGGGTTTAGTGACATCTCTGAACAGTGATACATTATTCACAGTCAACGTCTATCTTCAGGAGTTCTGGGAACCAGGGTGATGCAAAACTTTTTTTGGTGTGTGTAGTAAGAGCACGGAGATGAAAGTTTATTACCATGTATACAACCATCTTGCAATGGCTCTCAGAATATTACGAATTGGCTTTCTCAAGATCACTATTTTCGTAAAATAATCGGTCATTCTGTATCAGATTAATGATCACGTTTGAACTCGAAATATCTCATGTAGTTCACCTTTTAGGCAAGTTCTTCTCGGGCGTGTTCTTTTAAGATGGGTTCCAGTTCCATAAGCGTCCCTTTCTGTTTCTTCTCAGCTATCGCTAACAAATCAGACTCATTCTTTCTACATTGACAGAGCTATCTTTCATTTCGTTATTTTATGTTCATATTTAGAATTTGTGGCACACTACAATTTTCTCTGGTTTTTCTCCAGCCTCCCACATTTCCGTGGTGCACAGAAGGAACTTTCCAGTGGTAGTATTAATCAAATTCTCTAATCTATGGGGTGTTTCCGTAAGAGCGTGCAAAATTTTGAGAGGATATAGAGGATGCTTCACTGAATAATTTGAGGTAGGGAACCTAGGGTCGGAGAAGCCAGGTTAAGGAGATAATAGGAATAAAATCAGGTTACTGTGTACTTTATTATTTACAATTGTTAACTGCAAATACCATCATTGACGCAATGAACGTACCATTTGTTCTGTATCTTACAAAATGTGTTGAAACTGACGGTCATCAACCTCAATGCAAGCACGACATCGGCGAACAAGATTGTGATGCACCCTGACAAATATCCGTGGTGTGTTTCGAATCACATTACAGGCAGCTACAATTCTGGCAACTAATTCCATCACCTTATACACTGGGGTCTCATACACAACCGACTTTATGTATCCCAATAGGAAATAAACAAGGGGATTCAGGTCAGGTGACCTCGTAGACCTTGGAATAAGACCTCCCCTTACAGTCCAGTGATCAGGAAATACTGTACGTCTGTGAACAGAACTGAGGAAGAATGGGTCTGTCCAGAATGAGACTTACACTCTGCAGCGGAGTGTGCGCTGATATGAAACTCCCTGGCAGATTAAAACTGTGTGCCGGACCGAGACTCGAACTCGGGATCTTTGCCTTTCGCGAGGAAGTGCTCTACCAACTGAGCTACCCAAGCACGACTCACGCCCCGTCCTCACAGCTTTACTTCAGCCAGTACCTCGTCTCCTACCTTCCAAACTTTACAGAAGCTCACCTGCGAACCTTGAAGAACTAGCACTCCTGAAAGAAAGAATATTGCGGATACTTGGCTTAGCCAGAGCCTGGGGGATGTTTCCAAAAACACTCCGCTGCAGAGTGTAAGTCTCATTCTGGAAACATCCCCCAGGCTGTAGCTAAGCCATGTCTCCGCAATATCCTTTCTTTCAGGAGTGCTAGTTCTTCAAGGTTCGTAGGTAAGCTTCTGTAAAGTTTGGAAGGTAGGAGACGAGGTACTGGCAGAAGTAAAGCTGTGAGGACGGGGCGTGAGTCGTGCTTGGGTAGATCAGTTGGTAGAGCACTTGCCCACGAAAGGCAAAGGTCCCGAGTTCGAGTCTCGGTCCGGCACACAGTTTTCATCTGCCAGGAAGTTTCAATGGGTCTGTCGTTGATTCATAGCACGTTCTGTCATGCGACAATGTAAATACGATACAGTAGAGCCGTCTTGTGGACAAGTAAAGTAAACAAAACCTCCATCATGACTTTCTGGTAATCAGGCTCGTCCTCCTTGTTTCCTTGCAAGAAATAAAGGATCTACATGTAAACAAACAGCACAGAACGTGTAAACTTGTACGTATGTAATTTGTGAATCAGTTGGAAAGCAGTAACGCTAGAGAAAGCGATAGACAAGTTTACTTTCATATATCCTTAAGCTGGCTTCTCCGACCCCACGTACCGTACCTCAAATTGTTCAGTGGAGCATTATCTGTGTTCTATTACGTTTCTGCACCATGCTCTTACGGAAACACCCTGAATATATACACTTATGAGAACATACCTAGTTGTGTGTAACTGTCTAGCTGCTCCCCTCGCCCCCACTCTTCGATGCGTCATGGGATGAATTCTCTGAGTTATCTAAAGTGTAACGATGCATAACTGGACAACCACCAATCGGGGCTGCGGCCAAGTTGTGTACAACTTGATTGAAGGCCTCCCGGATGCGCTCTGTGGGACCTGGAGGACAGTCACATACTCTCCTTGTGGAGTTTTCCCCAGATTATATCAGTAGATTGGAGGATTGTCCTGCTTAAGGTACAACTCACCTGCGGGTTGTTGCAGGTGAAACACAGATACACGCTGTCAGAAATTAGGTTCCTGTTTGGTTCGCAAACGGAATGCGATGGCAGACTACCAGATTCTCCGTTACTGTGCACTGCTGGGAAGAATACGTGCAAGGAAAAGGTAAGAGGCAGTGAGTCGGACGTACATTCTGACGCGCTCTAGAGCAGAACAGTACGCATCGTTTTACAAATATTTACATGTATGCAATTATGTCAACATTGTAAGTGTGACTGAGCTGATGGCACATGAGATGTGTAAATACACTACATCGTCACATGTATTCAGATTATTGACTGTTCTGGAATATTTGGCCGAGATACTAAATGTCTTTTTCCAAAGCTGTTTCACAGAGGAAGACTGCACTGTAGCTCCTTCTCTAGATTGTCGCACACATGACAAAATGGTAGATATCGACATGGATGACAGAGGGATAAAAAAACAATTAAAATCGCTCAAAAGAGGAAAGGCCGCTGGACCTAATGGGATACCAGTTCGGTTTTACACAGAGTGCGCGAAGGAACTTTCCCCCCTTCTTGCAGCGGTTTACCGTAGGTCTCTAGAAGAGCGTTGCGTTCCAAAAGATTGGAAAAGGGCACAGGTCATCCCTGTTTTCAAGAAGGGACGTCGAACAGATGTGCAGAACTATAGACCTATATCTCTAACGTCGATCAGTTGTAGAATTTTGGAACACGTTTTATGTTCTAGTATAATGAATTTTCTGGAGACTAGAAATCTACTCTGTAGGAATCAGCATGGGTTTCGAAAAAGACTATCGTGTGAAACCCAGCTCGCGCTATTCGTCCACGAGACTCAGAGGGCCATAGACACGGGTTCCCAGGTAGCTGCCGTGTTTCTTGACTTCTACAAGGCGTTTGATACAGTTCCCCACAGTCGTTTAATGAACAAAGTAAGAGCATATGGACTATCAGAGCAATTGTGTGATTGGATTGAAGAGTTCCTAGATAACAGAACGCAGCATGTCATTCTCAGTGGAGAGAAGTCTTCCGAAGTAAAAGTGATTTCAGGTGTGCCGCAGGAGAGTGTCGTAGGACCGTTGCTGTTCACAACATATGTAAATGACCTTGTGGATAACATCGGAAGTTCACTGAGGCTTTTTGCGGATGATGCTGTAGTATATCGAGAGGTAGCAACAATGGAAAATTGTACTGAAATGCAGGAGGATCTGTAACGAATTGACGCTTGGTGCAGGGAATGGCAATTAAATCTCAATGTAGACAAGTGTAATGTGCTGCCAATACACAGAAAGATCCTTTATCGTTTAGCGACAATGTAGCAGGTCAGCAACTGGAAGCAGTTATTCCATAAATTATCTGGGAGTAGGCATTAGGAGTGATTTAAAATGGAATGCCCATATAAAATAATCATCGGTAAAGCCAGATTGAGATTCATTGGAAGAATCCTAAGGAAATGCAGTCCGAAAACAAAGGAAGTAGGTTACAGTACACTTGTTCGCCCACTGCTTGAATACTGCCCACCGGTGTGGGATCTGTACCAGATAGGGTTGACAGATGAGATAGAGAAGATCCAACGGAGAGCAGCGCGCTTCGTCACAGGATCATTTAGTAATCGCGAAAGCGTTGCGGAGTTAATAGATAAACTCCAGTGGAAGACTCTGCAAGAGAGACACTCAGTAGCTCGGTACGGGCTTTTGTTGAAGTTTTGAGAACATACCTTCACCGAGGAGTGAAGCAGTATATTGCTCCCTCCTACGTATATCTCGCGAAAAGACCATGAGGATAAGATCAGAGAGATTAGAGCCCACACAGGGGGATACAGACAATCTTTCTTTCCACGAACAATACGAGACTGGAATAGAAGGGAGAACCGATAGAGGTACTCAAGGTACCCTCCGCCACACACCGTCGGGTAGCTTGCGAAGTATGGATGTAGATGCTTAATTTATGCATCCATTCCATCAACAGCTGCTATTAAAATATGGCGCTTTGTGAGTCGTCGCTGAAAGGCGTTTTTTCGTCACCAAATACATTTCTTTTTATTCAGCTAAAGCACTGTTAATGATGGGCATCCTCCTCTGTTTTGTGCTTACAATGGGGATGTATGGATTCATGTCGTCTAAGAGTTTTCCCCTTCGCCACTGATTTTGTAAGTAAACAACAAAAGAAAATTGGGTAGCTTAGTCTACAAACAACGAAACACAATAATGATGGCAATGAAGTCTACTGTTGATCCTACGTTCAACTCAGGAGTAAACTGATAATTTTTATTTTGGCTGGAGCCTCAGTCATGGTAAATTTTTTGAATGATGCTGTCGTCATTTGACTGTAATAATATTGGCTCTGAGCGCTATGGGACTTAACATCTGAGGTCATCAGTCCTCTAGAACTTAGAACTACTTAAACCTAACTAACCTAAGGACATCACACACATCCATGTCCGAGGCAGGATTCGAACCTGCGACCGTAGCAGTCGCGCGGTTCCGGACTGAAGCACCTAGAACCGCTCGGCCACCGGGGCCGGCTGTAATAATATTTATTTTATTGTTATACATCCCAGATTTCGGCGTTAGGCCATTTTCAAGTACAAAAACTTATTTGTATGTCACAAGACATCATACCAGTCTGATTTCTTTTGACACATAAACAAGTTTTTGCACGTGAAAGTAACCCAAGGCCGAAATCTGGATAGTATATGATGTGTACAGGTCGTCTGGATAGAACGGATCGCACGCGTCTTATTAGATTTAGCTCCTCCGACGTGGGCGGAGGAACTGTGACAGTGAAACCAATTTCGTGACACACAAATATACACTTATGTGCGCTACGGTACTTCACTAAAGCTGTACAATAACTCGTTGGCTGTGCATGCGGGCAGATGCAACTAAGCACTGGCACGTCAAGGCATGCGTTACTGAATAAAATGTCAACAAGGCCCCGGTTCGATTCCTGGCTGGGTCGGAGATTTTCTCCGCTCAGGGACTGGTTGTTGTGTTGCCCTAATCATCATCGTTTCATCCCCATCGACGCGCAAGTCGCTGAAGTGGCGTCAAATCGAAAGACTTGCACCCGGCGAACGGTCTACCCGACGGGAGGCCCTAATCACACGACATTGTCATTTTTATGTCCGTCTTGGGCGCCACACTGTCAGTCACTTGTCTCTATGCGAAGGCTATAAGACACCACTTGTAGACTTTAAGTCTCGCAGGCTGATCTCCACTACGAACTGCAACTCTGGGGCTCTGTACTAGAACCGTTATACGCCAACGCCGACCATTGACCGTCCGTTGCTGCCTGTGGCCGCCGCTTATCACAACGCGGAAGTGCATCTCATTGGCAGCAGAGCGGAAGTTGCTGATACGGCAGCGCTTGTGGTTGGCGGCGAACTTCAAAGCGCCGCCAGTGACGCCAGTCGGAAGCTCTCTCAGCGCGCCAGCTCCTGCTCCGTCCATTGGTGAGGACACTACAGTATAAAAATAAAATAAAAGTTACAGTCAAATGGCGGCAGTATCATTATAAAAAAACCGGGTGTTAACGTTGCGCTATCTTTTCATATATATATACACTCCTGGAAATTGAAATAAGAACACCGTGAATTCATTGTCCCAGGAAGGGGAAACTTTATTGACACACTCCTGGGGTCAGATACATCACATGATCACACTGACAGACCCACAGGCACATAGACACAGGCAACAGAGCATGCACAATGTCGGCACTAGTACAGTGTATATCCACCTTTCGCAGCAATGCAGGCTGCTATTCTCCCATGGAGACGATCGTAGAGATGCTGGATGTAGTCCTGTGGAACGGCTTGCCATGCCTTTTCCACCTGGCGCCTCAGTTGGACCAGCGTTCGTGCTGGACGTGCAGACCGCGTGAGACGACGCTTCATCCAGTCCCAAACATGCTCAATGGGGGACAGATCAGGAGATCTTGCTGGCCAGGGTAGTTGACTTACACCTTCTAGAGCACGTTGGGTGGCACGGGATACATGCGGACGTGCATTGTCCTGTTGGAACAGCAAGTTCCCTTGCCGGTCTAGGAATGGTAGAACGATGGGTTCGATGACGGTTTGGATGTACCGTGCACTATTCAGTGTCCCCTCGACGATCACCAGTGGTGTACGGCCAGTGTAGGAGATCGCTCCCCACACCATGATGCCGGGTGTTGGCCCTGTGTGCCTCGGTCGTATGCAGTCCTGATTGTGGCGCTCACCTGCACGGCGCCAAACACGCATACGACCATCATTGGCACCAAGGCAGAAGCGACTCTCATCGCTGAAGACGACACGTCTCCATTCGTCCCTCCATTCACGCCTGTCGCGACACCACTGGAGGCGGGCTGCACGATGTTGGGGCGTGAGCGGAAGACGGCCTAACGGTGTGCGGGACCGTAGCCCAGCTTCATGGAGACGGTTGCGAATGGTCCTCGCCGATATCCCAGGAGCAACAGTGTCCCTAATTTGCTGGGAAGTGGCGGTGCGGTCCCCTACGGCACTGCGTAGGATCCTACGGTCTTGGCGTGCATCCGTGCGTCGCTGCGGTCCGGTCCCAGGTCGACGGGCACGTGCACCTTCCGCCGACCACTGGCGACAACATCGATGTACTGTGGAGACCTCACGCCCCACGTGTTGAGCAATTCGGCGGTACGTCCACCCTTCCTCCCGCATGCCCACTATACGCCCTCGCTCAAAGTCCGTCAACTCCACATACGGTTCACGTCCACGCTCTCGCGGCATGCTACCAGTGTTAAAGACTGCGATGGAGCTCCGTATGCCACGGCAAACTGGCTGACACTGACGGCGGCGGTGCACAAATGCTGCGCAGCTAGCGCCATTCGACGGCCAACACCGCGGTTCCTGGTGTGTCCGCTGTGCCGTGCGTGTGATCATTGCTTGTACAGCCCTCTCGCAGTGTCTGGAGCAAGTGTGGTGGGTCTGACACACCGGTGTCAATGTGTCCTTTTTTCCATTTCCAGGAGTGAGGTACCCCTTCCCGCAGAAATTGTACAGCGCACTATCGAATACACGACGCTTTTGTGATACAGCCTCATAGCTTCCACATCGTCGTACGTTACTGGCGCATTTGATCTGCAGCTGCAATGTGCTCCATGATCCGCAGCGAGCGAGGATTATCAAGCTAATGTTGTAATATTGACGTGTTGCAACAGCCCAACAATGAAATGTCAAATTCTCTTTTCATTTGATTCGTAAAAATGACTAACAACATGCAAACAGTATAACTACAAATTCCAATAGTACGACCTGCAGAAACAATGCAGTAATGTAAGATGCAACTCAGTGATGATGCGATTCCAGTGCGGCGGCTGTGGCGACACAAACTGCGCCTGTCCAACGGTACTGCTTTAAGAGGCACGTATGAGAAAATACGTGGATACGTATAAACTAATGTAACTTTTACTGTCTTAGAACTAATGTCGTCATTATGCAATTGGAATTTTTCTATTTTTTTTTTCAAATAATTTAATCAGAACGTTGCTGGATACTTTTAGACCACATACTACCACATGAGGAACATTTTCTCAAAGGTTACTTATCACTATTCAAAAGTGATATGTTAGTCTTAGTAACTAGATAAACAATTCTGTGTACCATTTTTTAAATATTTGTTTTGTTAACCCTCGTCGCCAGTTTTGTAAAGGCCATGTCGCTACTGCTGTGGAGGCCGAGTTACAACTGTTAACGGTAGGCCGGGTTTGTGAGTTCGTGAAACGGCTTCTGGTGCAGTACACCGCTAAGACAATTTCTCTCTGCCACTATTATACGGATATGTCCCAGGTTCACGTAACAGGAAAGGAAAAAGAAGGTTCTTCAACAATTCAACAAATTAGTAACAGTCACACAAATGAGTTAAAAAGGTTTACTTTCCTTTCTGATTTGTTGAATAATAAGGCTGCAACACTGTATGTAATATAACACAAAAAAGCCCTCAATGGCTAAGTGCAAATAATCGCAGGTAAACTTCACAGTACATAGCAAATGCAATTTACAACTGTCTAAACGACGTTCCTTGTGTAAGTCAGCCCTGGACAATGATCATATCCGAGTGGGCGAGAGCTGCTCTTCTGTCTTCCGAGTAGGCTTCTATCCGTTGTCGTCCGGTCGTTGGCGGATTGTACTCGGCAGGCAGTTGACCGAGACGAAGTCGATATCTTCATCCTCAGCGCCGCCCGTGGCTCTGGTTCAAATGGCTCTGAGCACTATGAGACTCAACATCTGAGGTCATCAGTCCCCTAGAACTACTTAAACCTAACTAACCTAAGGACATCACACACATCCATGCCCGAGGCAGGATTCGAACCTGCGACCGTAGCAGTCACGCGGTTTCGGACTGAAAAGTAGCTTCACATATCTGTAAAAATGAAGTACTAACAAAATGTCAGTTTGGTTTCCAGAAAGGTTTTTCAACAGAAAATGCCATATATGCTTTCACCAGTCAAATTTTGAATGATCTGAATAACCGAACACCACCCATTGGGATTTTTTGTGATCTCTCAAAGGCTTTTGATTGTGTAAATCATGAAATTCTGCTAGACAAGCTCAAGTATTATGGCATGAGTGGGACAGTGCACAAATGGTTTAATTCGTACCTAACTGGAAGAGTGCAGAAAGTTGAAATAAGTAGTTCTCGTAACATGCAAAGATCAGCACATTCCTCAAACTGGGGAACTATCAAGCATGGGGTTCCACAAGGGTCAGTCTTGGGTCCTTTGTTGTTCTTATTATATATTAATGACTTGCCATTCTATATTCATGAAGAGGCAAAGTTAGTTCTCTTTGCTGATGATACAAGTATAGTAATCACACCTGACAAACAAGAATTAACTGATGAAATTGTCAATACTGTCTTTCAGAAAATTACTAAGTGGTTCCTTGTAAACGGACTCTCACTGAATTTTGATAAGACACAGTACATACAGTTCCGTACAGGGAATGGTATGACGCCATTAATGAATATAGACCTTAATCAGAAGCATATAGCTACGGTAGAATATTCCAAATTTTTAGGTGTGTCCATTGATGAGAGATTAAATTGGAAGAAACACATTGATGATCTGCTGAAACGTTTGAGTTCAGCTACTTATGCAATAAGGGTCATTGCAAATTTTGGTGATAAACATCTTAGTAAATTAGCTTACTACGCCTATTTTCACTCATTGCTTTCATATGGCATCATATTTTGGGGGAATTTATCACTGAGGAATAAAGTATTTATTGCACAAAAGCGTGTAATCAGAATAATAGCTGGAGTCCACCCAAGATCATCCTGCAGACATTTATTTAAGAATCTAGGGATATTCACAGTAGCTTCTCAGTATATATACTCTCTTATGAAATTTGTTATTAACAACCAAACCCAATTCAAAAGTAATAGCAGTGTGCATAACTACAATACTAGGAGAAGGGATGATCTTCACTATTCAAGATTAAATCTAACTTTGGCACAGAAAGGAGTGAATTATACTGGCACTAAAGTCTTTGGTCACTTACCAAATAGTATCAAAAGTCTGACAGATAACCAACAAGTATTTAAGAAGAAATTAAAAGAATTTCTGAATGACAACTCCTTCTACTCCATAGAGGAATTTTTAGATATAAATTAAGAAAAAAAATATTTAAAAAATAAAAAAAATAAAAAGAAAAAAGAAAAACAAAAAACACAAAAAATAAAGTTGTTATATTAACTTAAGTAAGTTGCTAAATTAACCTAATTATGTCATGTATTAGAAAATTCGACTCGTTCCACATCATTACGAAATATCATATTCGTGATCCATGGAACTAGTATTAATCTAATCTAATCTAATCTAATCTAGAACCGCACGGCCACCGCGGCCGGCTGTGGCGCTGGTGGAATTCGCACAAGTGGTGAATCTCTACGGCACTGGCACCAGCATGTTTGCGCCAATGTTTTTGCCCAGGCTGTACTTTCACAACAATTTTTTTGAAGTTCATGTGTGTCATACATAGCAACTTTTATTTCCTAAAATTTAATTAAATTTGTCAGCAACACATTTTCAAAAATTTTCTAACAGAGGAAGTTATGCTATAGCACGTACAAAGTCTATAGCAAATTTCACGTTTTTGTTAACAATGGTTCAACAGAAAATGTTAAACCGGTTGACATAATAAATTAATATTGTAGAACGAAAGCAAACTAGCGTTTTTCATTTATTATAATGTTGTTCTACCAAGAACCGACGGAAAATTCAGTTAATGTAAGAAAATGTTCCTTATACAGTGAAAAATGAAAGTTGTGGGACATGCAGAATAAAGTACCTTAATGTTGGTCATAACCATGCAGTTGGTCTTTTTGGTCTTCACGTCTGATCTTCCTGAAGTTCCCTTTTGCAAGATCCTTCATTGACATTTCAGAACTAGCAATACGCACATCATCAGTCTTCTTCAAATTGATATCAATTTCATCTCCTATCCCGTTATCAGAAATTCCTCCCCTTCACAGAGGTCCTGCATGTGCCCTTTCCCGGGCGTTTAACAGTGGAATTCCCCTTGCACTATTAATGGCGACAGTTTTACTTTTAATGTTGAGTTTTTTTGTATGTTGAATCTCTGCTTCTGATGATCATTTTGTAAGTAGGCTGTTTAGGTTTTTATATTGGTAACGCCACATAGCGGTCTGTATGAAAATCACTGTCTGTGCTGCGTGCAGTCTGTGGCTGGTTGGCATTGTTGTTGAAATATTCGCCATTGTAGTGTTGGGCTGTTGGCTGTTAACAGCGCGTAGCGTTGCGCAGTTGGAGGTGAGCCGCCAGCAGTTTTGGATGTGGGGAGTGAGATGGTGGATTTTTGAGAGCGGATGATCTGGACATGTGTCCATCAGAAACAGTACATTTGTAAGAATGGATGTCAGGAATATTAAAAAAAAAGTGTTTTGAAAAAGGATATGAACAAAAAAGTAGGGTTTAGGGACAACAGGTTTAGGTAGGATTTCCTTGGAAATAAATGATGAGGTAAGGTAATGGAAAATAAATAATGAGGTAAGAAATATGTGAACATATAAATACAGAAAGAATGCTTGGATTGGATTTTTTTGGTGGAAACAAATGTTGAAATAAGAGGAAAGATCTATGGAATGAAGTTTTGGGTTGGACTGCAGTACCAAATATTACACTGAAAACGAACCCTGTCTTTACTTTTGTATTATTCCGCTGTGTGTTTATGTACTCTTGTATATTTGTGTTTTTCCTGTCTTTATGTGTTTAGCTAATAAGATTTATGTTGTAGAATTTTTCTAATACTCAGCTACATTCACTATGATGAGGAATACTGTTATCCTCAAATATAATTTGCATGAATAATATGTTATTTACTTCGTAAAGATCTTTAGACATTATTTATTCTGTTTTGTTTTAATGCTCATGTGTGAAGTTGATGTTTCAATAGTTATTCTGATCTTTTATGTATGAACTTATGTCATAATTCCTGTAACACTGATGTATATGTTATTTCGATTCTTTTGTAAAGCCTGTATTACTACAAATTTTATCTGTATTGTTATGTTCTTTAATGATGTATTTTGTACCTTTGTTGTTGTATTCTCATGTTATAATACTGTAATTGACACCAGTTCATCAAATTAAGTAACTTGTAAGCATTCATTTCACTGCACACATTTCTGTTGGTCATAGTATATGCACAATATGTGAAAAAAAAGAGGACTGTTAGTGTTTGGACGTGTGTTGATAATTCAGCAAGGGACTGGTTAACAGCATTGCTGGTTCTAAGGACAATTCCAAAAACTTTGTGAGTGCACAAGTGGTGGTTTATGGACTGGCTATATTCTCCGCAAGACTCTTCGATGGTGATTGTGCACCTGCACAGTCGCAACAGATGGCTGTTGGCCGTCTCTACAAGGTCTACAGTGGATCTGCACCTTTGACGACCCACCAATACCATTATTTCTGCAAGGACTGCAGTGGGTCTGCACTTCTGGTGGCCCACCAATACCATACTCTCTACCAGGACTACAGTGGGTCTGCTCTGTGATGACCTACCTACCAATATTTTTTCAAATCTGTATTGGCCACTGCCCAAAGCAATGTGCAAAATTTTTTGTGGGGAGCATGGGGGCTATGTAAGTAGGCTGTTTAGGTTTTTATATTGGTAACGCCACATAGCGGTCTGTATGAAAATCACTGGCTGTGCTGTGTGCAGTCTGTGGCTGGTTGGCATTGTTGTTGGAATATTCGCCATTGTAGTGTTGGGCTGTTGACTGTTAACAGCGCGTAGCGTTGCGCAGTTGGAGGTGAACCGCCAGCGGTGGTGGATGGGGGGAGAGAAATGGCGGAGTTTTGAAATTTGTAAGACTGGATGTCATGAACTGCTATATATATTATGACTTTTGAACACTATTAAGGTAAATACATTGTTTGTTCTCTGTCAAAATCTTTCATTTGCTAACTATGCCTATCAGAAGTTAGTGCCTTCCGTAGTTTGAATCTTTTATTTAGCTGGCAGTAGTGGCGCTCGCTGTATTGCAGTAAATCGAGTAACGAAGTTTTTGTGAGGTAAGTGATTTGTGAAACGTATAGGTGAATGTTAATGAGGGCCATACTTTTGTAGGGATTTTTGAAAGTCAGATTGCGTTGCGCTAAAAATATTGTGTGTCAGTTTAAGCACAGTCATGTATAATTTTTCTAAGGGGACGTTTCAATTTCTTTTTCGATTTCTTCGCACGCTACCTGTAGCCATTCCGCCTTGGCTTCCATGCACTTCCGATTTATTTAATTCCTAAGAGACATGCTGCTGTACTCTTGTGTTTTCTAGAGCATTCTTGCACTCCCATCTTTCATCGATGAATTTAAGTGTTTCTCCTTGCACCTGTTTTTGTCTATTTTCTGTGATTGTCCTTTTTTAGAAATGGCCATTTTTCTTCAACTGAATTGCCAATCGTGGTATTCATTACCTACAGTCTGAGATAATTTCAAATGCATCTCATCATTTCTCACTATTTCATTATTCCACTTCTTTCCACATAGATTTTTTCAGACGATTCTCTTAAACTTCATTACTCTTTATCTTTATTAAATAGCGAATTGAATCTACACCTGCTCCTGGGTACGCATTACAGTCCACTGTCAGGATTCAAAATCTCTCACCGCAGTGTATTCCACGGGGAACCTCGCCCCCTCCCCCCCCCCCCCCCCCCCCGCCCTGTCTCCAACCCTTTCACGAGATTACCTTTTTCTTCTGTTATCTTTGAACTGATATTATTAGTTGGTATCTATCTCAAAAGTCAATCTCTTTCCCTCTTTCATTTCTACCACACAGCCCATGTTCTCCCGTAACTCTGCTTATATTCCATTCCCCACCACAGCGTTCCAATTACACATTATTATGACTCATCTCCCTTTTCGTGGTGAACATACAAGGGGTCGACAAAAATGTATCAGCATCACAAACAACACATTAACATGCCTAATACTGTGTAGGAAAACCGTTGGCGTTCAAAATAGCTTCCAGTCGTTTCGGAAAGGAAAAATACAGGTCCCGTATAATTTTCAAGGGAATCTTATACCATTCTTCCTGCAAAACAGTGACAAGTTGAAGTAACTGTAATGGAGGTGGGCAGCGATCTCGCACCCTTCTCTCCAAAGTAGACCACAAAGGCTCCATAATATTGAGGTCTGGGGACTGTGGTGACCAGGAGAGATGCGATAGCCGGCCGGAGTGGCCGAGTGGTTCTAGGCGCTCCAGTCTGGAACCGCGCGATCGCTAGGTCGCAGGTTCGAATCCTGCCTCGGACATGGATGTGTGTGATGTCCTTAGGTTAGTTAGGTTTATGTAGTTCTAAGTTCTACGGGACTGATGACATCAGAAGTTAAGTCCCACAGTGCTCAGAGCCATTTGAACCATTTTTTTTTAGAGATGCAATAGTTCATACTCCTGGTCACAAAACCAGTCCTGGACGATGCGAGCTATATGAATATGGGCCCTGTCTCCTCTGAACACAAAGTCACCACCAGAGAACAAATTTTGCACCATGGAGTGGGCCTAATCAGCCAAACGGTCACGTAATCCTTGGCAGTAAAGCAGCCTTGCAGCTATTGGGGACCAATGGAATATCACGATATGGCTACCGAAATTATCACCGAACCTCCGCCTTTTTTCACTCTTGGGATGCAAGATCGGCCAGAAGCCGGAAACCGTGTGAAACAAGACTCATCTGACCATTGCTACACAGTCCAACTTTTATGGCTACCGTTACGGGCATTTGCATCACTGACTTGTGGTTTCAGAATTCTAGCTCACCCTTCAGTTCCCTGCTTATGAAGCTACCTTCGTGTTGTTTTAGTGCTGACAGGGTTCGCGAATGAGACATTCAGTTCTGCAGTGACTTCTGCAGTTGTCCTCTTAGTTTTCGTCATAATCTTCTTCAATTACCGTCAGTGATCACTCATCACACGCTTTCGTCAGCGTTGTGGCTTAGCGGATGATGTTTTTCCGTTTTCTTTTTTGCGGTAAAAATCTTCGAATGGTGCCTCCTTAAACACCAAACACTTCAGCTGTCTTGCTTACGGAATCACCCACCATA
This sequence comes from Schistocerca americana, assembly GCF_021461395.2. NCBI lineage: Eukaryota > Metazoa > Arthropoda > Insecta > Orthoptera > Acrididae > Schistocerca > Schistocerca americana. Next base: position 954,323,209 of record NC_060120.1, read on the forward strand.
CGATCACCAACAGTCTGTCCACTTTCGAAATCACTTAGCTCCGACATAATGCACTCACAACTACACAGGACACTTTTGTGACCACGACTGACGCTTGCAACATATTGAGAGCATTGCACAGGTGCCGTTTGTGGTCAAATACAACAGCACAACCCCCAGGCTTGGCCAGCATCTGCATTTATGTACAAGCATGCATTTCTTGCGGTGTTTTCATATATTTAGCCTTCTCTTCATCTTCTGCTGGCGACGTCGTGATGTACACCTGAACTATTGTTGTCAGCTCAGGTTTGCTGACGATCCTGCTGGGAATAATCCGACCACTGAACTGCTCATAGTGACTCACTCTCTGCCCTACCTTTCTATTCTGGAGGACCCCTACTCCAGTTAAACCATATTTCATGCTGTTGATACTACCCTTTATTCGTCTGACCAGTAATTTTTATCTTGTTTCCATTTCACTTCATTGGACCCCACTATATATAGACTCAACCATAGCATTTCTCCTTTTACATTTTCTAGATTCCCTACCACCTTCAAACTTCTGATATTTGACACCCCGACTCTTTCATTCATGCCCTTACTTTGGTTATTCAATCTTTCTTTCACGGTCACCTCCCCATTGCAGTCTCCGTTCCCGGAGATCTGAGGGGAACTGATCCGGTATATTTCGCCTAAGGAGAGATGATCATGATACTTCTTCAATTACGGGCATGCCCTGAGGATACACGTTATGCGCCTTCAATGCAATAGTTTCGCTGTGTTCTGCAGTCTCATTTTCTTGATCAGTGCTGATTATTCCGCATTTTAGGGACAGTTTTCCAGTCCAAGAGCAACAAGGTGCTCTGTCGGTTCTTCCACTCTCTTTCACAGTGCCACTGGTAGAACCAAGGTGACTGCTTATGTCTAAAATCTTTGGGCACCACTCCTGATGATTTTTTAGTTGTCGGGATCGAAACCTGAACGTTTTGATTACTAGTCAAGAACGCATCCCGATACCACTGTGACTCTCCCAGTTTTGTCAGCCTCGTCTCATTCATCCATCATTTAATCTTCTTTTTCTAATGATTCGATTTATTTGTCATTTTCTGATACATTTCTTCCCTTCCCCGTAATCTACACTGTCCATCCACGACCTTTGGACCTGTTAGCTTGGGGAACATATTTCTCTCGAATTTATCGTCTTCTCTTAGTCCTGATATTCCTGTCATTCCGAGGCATTCACTGGCAGTACATGGACTCTAGTTTAATCACACTGTTGTGGTGTTTAATGTAACTATCCATGAGAGGGCTTTTCTTCTTTATAAACCGCGAGTGCTGCTAAAAGCATTGGCCGTCTTTTGTCGTAGCCTGTTGCTGACATCTCTTTCGCTAGTTTTCTGTTGTATCATTTCTCAAAGATATGTGAGGTTGCAAATTCCATCTCACCGTGCCCCGGAGCAGCTTTGATGTTAGTCATGTATTTTCATTATTCAAAGGAATTTGAACTACTACTACTTACTGTTTCAGTATACTCATCTGCTCGACAGCTGTGTTAATGTTTCTAGACAGCATCGCGAGATCGTCAGCTAATGAAAAGTAGTTAATGTTGATACGCAATATAATAATATCAGAAGTGATATAATTTCTAAATCGATTATCGAAGCAAACTCAAAGATGACACCTAACACAAGACTTATGAAGGTAACCAAAAATTTATGACAAGCGAATCATATTTTGTCTTATACATTAGACATATTTATGACAACAGTCATCGCTGATTGCGTAATGATTTCTTTGGTAACACAGTCCTTCTGAAACTGTTTTAGAATCCCCGAAAGAAATCCATGTTACGAGTGGAGAAAACAATTTAATTCATTGCCCCATATTTTATAACCGTGAATTGAGGACTGAAGAGAACTGTAGTAGAATAATAGGTCTGAAGGGGGACCAGCACATTTGACTAATTCCAAAATCTGACAGCAGTATTGGAGTCGGCCCAAAAATTACCGTAAAATAAAAAAAAAATGTCGGTCACTTTAAACCTTGCAAGAAATTCGCATATTTTATTTTGCTAATACGCCAGACAGGTTTGAGGATGTGATAGTGGACTCAAGCGTGGTTGCTACCACAATAACACACCTTCAGACAAATTTCATATGCAACAGAAAAACTGTTAATACTGATATAAAAAAATATAGAGCTACACTATGCGATCAAACGTATCCGGAAACCTGGGCGAAAATGACTTACAAGTTCGTGGTGGCGCCCTCCATCGGTAATACTGGAATTCAGTATGGTGTTGGCCCGCCCTTGGCTTTGATGACAGCTTCCACTCTCGCAGGCATACGTTCAATCAGGTGCTGGAAGGTTTCTTGGGGAATGGCAGCCCATTCTTCACAGAGTGCTGCACTGAGGAGAGGTATCGACGTCGGTCGGTGAGGCCTGGAACGAAGCCGGCCTTCCAGAACATCCCAAAGGTGTTCTGTAGGATTCAGGTCAACTCTGTGCAAGCCAGTCCATTACAGGGATGTTACTGTCGTGTTATCACCCCCCCCCCCCCCCCCACAGGCCGTGCATTGTGAGCGTGTTGAAAGATGCAATCACCATCCCCGAATTGCTCTTCAACAGTGGGAAGCTAGAAGGTGCTTAATACATCAATGTAGGTCTGTGCTGTCATAGTGCTACGCAAAACAAGAAGGGGTGCAAGCCTCCTCCATGAAAAACACGACCACACCATAACACCACGGCGTCCGGATTTTACTGTTGGCACTACACACGCTGGCAGATGACGTTCACCGGACATTCGCCACACCCACAACATGCCATCGGATCGCCTCATTGTGTACCGTGATTCGTCACTCCACACAACGTTTTTCTACTGTTCAGTCGTCCAATGTTCACGATCCTTACACCAAGCGGGGCGTCGTTTGGCAATGACCGGCGTGATGTGTGGCTTGTGAGTAGCCGCTCGACCATGAAATCCAAGTTTTCTAACCTCCCGCCTAACTGTCATAGTACTTGAAGTGGACCCTGATAGAGTAGGAATTCCTGTGTGATGGTCTGGATATATGTCTGCCTATTACACATTACAACCCTCTTCAACTGTCGGCGGTCTCTGTCAGTCAACAGATGAGGTCGGCCTGTACGCTTTTGTGCTGTACGTGGCCCTTCACTTTTTCTCTTTAGTATCACATCGGAAACAGTGGAGCTAGGGATGTTTAGGAGTGCGGAATTCTCGCGTACAGACGTATGATGCACGTGTCACCCAGTCACCTGACCACGTTCGAAGTCCTTGAGTTCCGCGGAGCGTTCCATTCTGCTCTCTCACGATGTCTAATGACTACTGACGTCGCTGATATGGAGTACCTGGCTGTAGGTGGCAGCACAATGTACCTAATATGAAAAAAATATGTTTTGGGGGGTGTCCGGATTCTTTTGATCACATAGTGTAGCTTTCAAGCAGCTTAATTCTGTTTCTAAACCCACTTTTATACGTTGTTTTGTGATATCAAAGCCCTTAAACTGGTGGAAACAATGATGTTAAATATATTTTGAGTAGATTACAAGTGTCACCTGAGAGCGAATTGATGGTGTGGTAGGTCAGGTACACCTGCAGTTCTTTTAAGTTCTGCGAAATCCAAACAGATTTAGTTTGGCAACAGTGTCAAAACATGCTGGACATCGATAATGGGTAACTTCTACCAGCTGTTTACAAAATGAATGCAGTGCTGTGGAGACACGTTTTATTTATCAACATTTTTAGTGGGCATAGTAACAGAAGCTGACAGCACAAGTGAACTTTAGGACCACGTTCCTGGATTCGATTGCAGTCATCAAATTCATCACTTTATGTTGACGAAATCCTCGAGCTGGGTTCGTGAAGTGCGCTTAGACCTGTTTTTGTAGACTTTCTTCCCAATGGTCTCCTGACTGTTTCTACGCAGTCCGCCACTAGTTCCTGTGTCAACCTCTTCATCACAGGGTACTACTTGCACCCAATTTTCTCAATTATTTGTTGAATATCTTCCAAGCTCTGCTTTCCCCTACAGCTTTTACCCTCTACAGCTTCCTCTAATCACTGACGCCTTAACACATGTCCTATCATCTTCCCCCTTTTCTTGCCAATGTTTTCTGTACGCTCTTTTCTTCGCCAATTCTGTGGAGAACCACCCCATTCCTTAACCTATCAGTCCACCAAAGTTTCAGCTTCTTTCTCTAGCACGACATGTCAAACATTTCGAATCTCTTCTTTTCCGGTTTTCATGCAGTCCACGATTCACTTTCATAAAATGCCGGGTTCCAAATGTAGAATCTCATAAATTTCTTCCTTAGATTAAGGGCAATGTTTGATATTAGCAGACAGCTCTTGGCCAGGAATGCCCTCTTTGCCTGTGATAATTTGCTTTTTACGTCGTCCTTTCCTCGTCCATGCTCTTATTTGGTTTCCAAGGTAGTAGAATTCCTTCATTTCAGCTACTTCATAGTTCCAAACTTCGATATTAAGTTTATCGCGAATCATTTCTGTTACTACTCACTAGTTTTGTATTTCTCTTGTTTATTCTCACTCCGGAGTGTGTTCTTTTTAAGCAGTTCATTCCATTCAACTATTCGTCGTTTTCAATGAGGATAGCGATACCGTCAGCGAATCTGACCCTAGATATACTGTCACTATGAATTTTAATCCCGCTACAGAAACTATCTTTTGTTTCCGTCAGTCCATCTTCGATGTATAGACTGAACAGAATAAGCGACGGGTTACATTCTGGTATTTTACCCTTTTTAATCCGTTCAATTTGTTATTGGTTGTCCACTCTTGTTGTTCTCTCTTGGTTCTTGAACATATCGTACGTATCCGATTTTCCTATAGCTTACTCCTATCTTTTTCAGAATTTGGAACATCTTGTACCACTGTAAATTGCCGAATGCTTTTCCCAGTTCGACAAATCGTATAAAGTTGTCTTGATCTTTCATAATTATTGCTTCTATTGTCAGTCACAACCTCAGAATTGCCTCTGATACCTCTACCTTCCCTACAGCCAAACTAATCGCCATCTAACAGAACCTCCATTATCTTTCCAGTCCTCTGTCCGCAGCTTGGGTATGTGAGACGTTAAGCTGATTGCTCGATAGTTCTTTCAGTTGTCTGTCTTTTCTATCTGCGGAATTGTGTGGATGGTATTTTCCGAAAGTCTGATGCCATGTCTCCACACTCAGATTCCACACATCAACTTGAAGAGTCACGTGGTTCCAGCCCCCGCCAATGATTTCAGTTATTTCGAAAGAGTTATCTACGCCTTCTGCCTTATTCCTCCTCAAGTCATCCAAAGCTCTTCTAAATCTGACTTTAAAACTGGATCCCCTATGTCTTCCATATCGGCTTTCATTTCTTGATCAAATCTGTCATCAGGAAAGTCCTCCACCTCGTAGGGACTTTCTATGTATTGTTTCCACATATGCGGCCTCTCCTCTGCCCTTAGCAACGGAATCCCCACTCCGTTCTTAGTGTTGGCGCCCTCGCTTTTAATTTTGACTGATCCAGCATACAGAAGATGTATTCTGTCCTTTTCAAGGCACTGCTTTTTTGTTTTTACTTGCCCAAACATGTTTCAGCACTGAATCGGTGCTTTTGATGGCCATTTCTTTTTCATTTTATTGACGAGAGCAATTTAGAAAAGCAACGGAAGTTTGATTAGAGGTAAATGACGAGTGAACAAAAATGATGAGCGTGGACAGAAATTGAAAGACAGAAGGGTAGGAAACTTCGTAACTTGATAATCATGTGTTTGAAAAAGTAGATGAGTTCGAATATCTGGGGGTGGTAGTGAGCAACAGACATGATGAGAAACAATAAATGGAATCGGAGACCAGCGTGCTATACGGAGCGTCATATGAACCCAACAAATTACTGTCACCCAAAGTTTTTTCGAGACGAACCAAAATAACGACGTATAAAAGTATAATAAAACCAGTATTACTATATGGGGCACATATATGGAGAATATTCATCTTTTGGATCCGCAGCTCTTGTCCATTCTTTCCGGTTTTGTAGTTAAATTATAGGCTATAGTTTCCGCCTTTTTGCAAACGTACTGTTTTTTATTTTTACCCGTACATCTTTCAGCACTTCTGTGGCATCACCAATGGGTTTTTTGTTTATTGGAAACTGTAAAAAGTGAACATATTTCAGGTTTTAACTGATCTAACAAAGCGAGACCCAAAGAAATTTTTTATTCGTTTTGCTTCTTACCGTAAAATGTAAAATCACGGTAAGAAGCAAATAGAGTAAAAACTTTCTTTGGGCCTCATTTTGTTAGATCAGATACAATCTAAAATATGTTCACTTTTTACAGTTTTTAATAAACAAAAAACCCACTTTTGATGGCACAGAGGTGCTAAAGTATGTTTAGGCAAAAAGAAAAAAAACAAGTGGTTGAAAATAGCGGAATCTATATACTATAATATGGAGAATAGATAAGTATACAGAGAGAAAGATAAAGAGTTTTTGAATATAAAATCCTGCGAAAGATGTTTGGACCAATCTGTCGGGGAGCAGATCGGCGAAGGAGAGAGAAGAGGCCGTTCGGCGAGATAGACATGGTGTTTCAAAAACAGTTTTACACTCTTTGTTGACAGGTTTCTTCTACCAAGACAAGAAAAATGTCCCGTAAAGATGAGCTCTAACATGCATACCTTAAGAGCTATGACCAACTGTTCATCTTCGATACTGTGAAAGTCTCTTCTACTGCAAGCCATTTGCTTTCCGTATTTTGGGGAGAGGCAATATGGACCAAAACAAAAAAGTCCAGTAAACAATGGCTTTAAAATGCATATCTTAACAGCTATGAGCATTTCTTCATCTCAACTAGTGTGAGACACATCTCGTCTATCGAATAAGTGCTCATACCTCTTAAGGTTTGCATTTTAAAGCCTGTATTTACTGGACTTTTTTTGACCCAAACTACCTCCTCCCAAAATAGGGAAAGCAAAAGACTAGCAGTAGAAGAGATTTGTTTCTCAGTATCCAAGATGAACTAGTGCTCATAGCTCTTTAAGTGTTTTACTAGACACTGCCTTCTTTTGTTGCAAGGAACCTGTCCCCAAAGTTTTTAAAAGCAATGTTGAAACACCCTGTATAATGAGCTAGATATTACGGAAGCCAGACAAGGAAGCAGAGATGGTCCGACCGTGTCGATAGAAAGGAATGATAAATATTGTAGAAGTGTCAGGGAAGACACCCGAAGAACAAAAACCTTCAGGCAGATCGAAAATAAGGTGGCGGGAGCAGGTGAAAAAAGGATCTTCAGCTATTTGGAGCAAGGGGAGGAGATGCTCAAGACAGAATGCCGTGGAAGAGGCTACATGACGAGGCCATAAACCGACTGACATTTGTGGGGCCAGAAGCGTAGTTTCTTGACTACGACGTCATGTTCTGTGCTCCAGAATTATGACGTTTTTGAAGAACGAAAAGCTCCTTCATAAAAAATCAACATGGATTCCGAAAACAGATCTATCGCTGTTGACAACGGCGCTCAACTTGACGCTGCGTTCTTTGACTTCAGAAAGACATTTGACATGGTCCAGCATTGCCAGCTAGTGACAAAATAAATAAATAAATAAATAAAATAAAATAAAAATAATACGAGCTTTCTGAGTATCGGACCAGATTTGCGACTGGATTCAAGACTTCCTTGCAGATAGAACTCAACACGTCGCTCTTAACGAAACAAAATTGACAGATGTAAAGGCAATTTCCGTAGTGGCTCAAAGAAGCGTGGTGGGACTAGGGCTGTTTACAATGTATGTTAATGATCTAGCAGAAAGCGCTTGATGCTCTTTCGTGACGCGGTTGTCTATAAGAAAGTAGCAATGCCAGAAGACAATATCGATTTGCAGAACGACCTGCAGAGGACTGATGAATGATGCAGACTTTGGCAGTGACGCTAAACGCAAATAAATGTAGCAGATTGTGTACACATAGGGAGAAAAGCCACTATTGCACAACTACACTATTGGTGATAAATTGCTGGAAACAGTATGGGCGGACGCTGTGATCGAGTGGACTAGGCGCTTCAGTTCGGAACCACGCGGCTGCTACGGTCACAGGTTCGAATCCTGCCTTGGGCATGGATGTGTGTGATGTCCTTAGGTTACTTAGGTTTAAGTAGTGCTAAGTCTAGGGAACTGATGACCTCATATGTTAAGTCCCATAGTGCTTAGAGCCATCTGAACTATCTGAAACAGTATGCATCTTAAAACACGTAGAACTACTGAGGGCGACCTTAAGTGGAATGACTGCATAAAACAAATAGTGGGAAAAGTAGAGGCCAGAATGAGGTTCATAGCAAGAATCTCAGGGAAATTTAACTCATCCACTAAAGAAATGGGTTACAAGGTGGGTCGCGCGGGGTAGTCGCACGGTCTAGGGCACCTTGTCACACGAACCGCGCGGCTCGCCCCCCCCCCCCCCCCCCCCCCGTCGGCGGTTCAAGTCCTCCCTCGCGGATAGTTATGTGTTAGATTAAGAAGTGCGTCAGCTTAGGGACCGATGACCTCAGCAGTTTGGTTCCATAAGACCTTACGACAAATTTCCAAAAGAAACTACAAGGTAGTTGTTCCACCAACTCTTGAGTATTGTTCGTCATTGTGGGACCCTTACGATGTAGGCCTGATAGAAGAGATGGAGTGGTCACGATGAGAATATTCGAGAAATTAAAGCTAATACAGAGGACCACCGACAAACATTCTTCCCAAGCGCCTTTTGCGCCTGGAACAGGGGAGGGGCGATCAGTTAGTGGTTAGTGGTATCAGTACTAAAAAAAAGATGCACCACGAAGGAATTATTAAAATCGGACGGAAATCGCTAGATGTAATGTACATGTACAGAAAAACGATTAGAATTTCAGACAAACTGGACGATTTATTGAAGAGAAAGGGCTTCACAAACTGAGCGTTGGTCCATTTCGACCCTATGCAAACCGCTATTCGGCTTGGCATTGATTGACAGAGTTGTTGGATATCCTCCTGATGGATATCGTGTCAAAGTCTGTCCAACTGCCGCGTTAGAGCATCAAAATACAGAGCTGGCTGGAGGGCGCTACCCATAACGCGCCAAACGTTCTGAACTGGGGAGAGATCCGGCGACCTTGCTGGCGAAGGTAGGGTTTGGAAAGCGCGAAGTCTAGCAGTAGAAACTCCCGCCGTGAGCGAGCGTTATCGTGATGAAACGTAAGCCCAGGATTTCTTGCCATGAAGGACATCAAATAGGGGCGTAGAATATCGTCGACGTGTTTTAAGGACGCCGCGGGGCTCTGCTATGAAAAGAAATGGCACTCCCGGTTGTGGGGCCGTATGGCGGACGATAGTCGCGTTGCTATCCACCAATGGCTGGGGCGTCTCCAGACATGTCTTCGGCCTGGAATCTCGTTGAGTGCAGTAGAATTGTCGTCAGCGACGAGTCCCGCTTCCAGTAAGCCCCGATTACTAGCAAAGACGTGTCTGGAGGCGCCCTGGACAGCGGTGGGATACCAACCTGACTGTCGCCCACTATATGCCATGATAACCAGAAGTGATAGTTTGGGGCGTCATTTCTTCACAACAAGACCCTTTTGGTTTTCACCTGGCAATCTTACAGCACAGCGGGACGTCGACGAAATTTTACGCCTCGTTTCGTTGCCCGTCATGACAAACCATCATGGGGCTACACTCCAGCAAGATAATGCCCGCCCACTCACACTGGTTCTCTTCGTGCTTACCAAACCCTAACACGGCCAGCAAGGTCTCCGGATCTCTCACCAGTTGAGAACGTTTGGGGCAATTTGGGCAAGCCCTTGCAAACATACGCGATTTTGACGATCTGACGCGTCAGTTGGACCGAATCTGGTATGATATCCCTCCTGGAGGACATCCAACAACTCTGTCAGTCAGTGCCAAGCCGAATAACTGCCTGCATAACGACCATTGGGGGAACAACGCGTTACCGACTTGTTCGGCTTGTGAAGATCGTTTTCTTGGATAAACCATACAATTTTTCTGAAACTGTAATCATTTGTTTGTTTGTTTGTACATCACATATACCAATTTCCATCCCATTCAGATAATTCCTTCGTGGCGCGTCTTTTTTTGTCTTAGAGTATATTCTTGGGCTCCTGAATTTCTCTGAATATTATGCACTTCTTTCTTTCGTTGATCAATTGAAGAATATATTCTATTACAAGGTTTCCTCCCAGTTACCTTCCTTGAACATACGCTGATGAGCAAAACATTATGACCATTGCCTACGGTGAGGCTGTATGCTGCCATGTGGCGCCAAGGGCACTTGATGCGGTAAGAAAAGTATATGAGCGGACCAGAGGGGAATGTTGTTGTTGTTGTGGTCTTCAGTCCTGAGACTGGTTTGATGCAGCTCTCCATGCTACTCCATCCTGTGCAAGCTTCTTCATCTCCCAGTACTTACTGCAACCTACATCCTTCTGAATCTGCTTAGTGTATTCGTCTCTTGGTCTCCCTCTACGATTTTTACCCTCCACGCTGCCCTCCAATGCTAAATTTGTGATCCCTTGATGCCTCAAAACATGTCCTACCAACCGATCCCTTCTTCTAGTCAAGTTGTGCCACAAACTTCTCTTCTCACCAATCCTATTCAGTACCTCCTCATTAGTTACGTGGTCTACCCACCTTATCTTCAGCATTCTTCTGTAGCACCACATTTCGAAAGCTTCTATTCTCTTCTTGTCCAAACTATTTATCGTCCATGTTTCACTTCCATACATGGCTACACTCCATACAAATACTTTCGGAAATTACTTCCTGACACTTAAATCTATACTCGATGTTAACAAATTTCTCTTCTTCAGAAACGATTTCCTTGCCATTGCCAGTCTACATTTTATATCCTCTCTACTTCGACCATCATCAGTTATTTTACTCCCTAAATAGCAAAACTCCTTTACTACTTTAAGTGTCTCATTTCCTAATCTAATTCCCTCAGCATCACCCGATTTAATTTGACTACATTCCATTATCCTTGTTTTGCTTTTGTTGATGTTCATCTTATATCCTCCTTTCAAGACACTGTTCATTCCGTTCAACTGCTCTTCCAAGTCCTTTGCTGTCTCTGACAGAATTACAATGTCATCGGCGAACCTCAAAGTTTTTACTTCTTCTCCATGAATTTTAATACCTACTCCGAATTTTTCTTTTGTTTCCTTTACTGCTTGCTCAATATACAGATTAAATAACATCGGGGAGACGCTACAACCCTGTCTCACTCCTTTCCCAACCACTGCTTCCCTTTCATGACCCTCGACTCTTATAACTGCCCTCTGGTTTCTGTACAAATTGTAAATAGCCTTTCGCTCCCTGTATTTTACCCTTGCTACCTTCAGAATTTGAAAGAGAGTATTCCAGATAATATTGTCAAAAGCTTTCCCTAAGTCTACAAATGCCAGAAACGTAGGTTTGCCTTTTCTTAATCTTTCTTCTAAGATAAGTCGTAAGGTTAGTATTGCCTCACGTGTCCCAACATTTCTACGGAATCCAAACTGATCTTCCCCGAGGTCCGCTTCTACCAGTTTTTCCACTCGTCTGTAAAGAATGCGCGTTAGTATTTTGCAGCTGTGACTTATTAAACTGATAGTTCGGTAATTCTCACATCTGTCAACACCTGCTTTCTTTGGGATTGGAATTATTATATTCTTCTTGAAGTCTGAGGTTATTTCGCCTGTCTCATACATCTTGCTCACCAGATGGTAGAGTTTTGTCATGACTGGCTCTCCCAAGGCCATCAGTAGTTCTAATGGAATGTTGTCTACTCCCGGGGCCTTGTTTCGACTCTGGTCTTTCAGTGCTCTGTCAAACTCTTCACGCAGTATCTTATCTCCCATTTCGTCTTCATCTACATCCTCTTCCATTTCCATAATATTGTCCTCAAGTACATCGCCCTTGTATAAACCCTCTATATACTCCTTCCACCTTTCTGCCTTCCCTCCTTAGCTTAGAACTGGGTTGCCATCTGAGCTCTTGATATTCATACAAGTGGTTCTCTTCTCTCTAAAGGTCTCTTTAATTTTCCTGTAGGCAGTATCTATCTTACCCCTAGTGAGACAAGCCTCTAAATCCTTACATTTGTCCTCTAGCCATCCCTGCTTAGCCATTTTGCACTTCCTGTTGATCTCATTTTTGAGACGTTTGTATTCCCTTTTGCCTGCTTCATTTACTGTGTTTTTATATTTTCTCGTTTCCTCAATTAAATTCAATATTTCTTCTGTTACCCAAGGATTTCTATTAGCCCTCGTCTTTTTACCTACTTGATCGTCTGCTGCCTTCACTACTTCATCCCTCAGAGCTACCCATTCTTCTTCTACTGTATTTCTTTCCCCCATTCCTGTCAATTGTTGCCTTATACTCTCCCTGAAACTCTCTACAACCTCTGGTTCTTTCAGTTTATCCAGGTCCCATCTCCTTAAATTCCCACCTTTTTGCAGTTTCTTCAGTTTCAATCTGCAGTTCATAACCAATAGATTGTGGTCAGAATCCACATCTGCCCCAGGAAATGTCTTACAATTTAAAACCTGGTTCCTAAATCTCTGTCTTACCATTATATAATCTATCTGATACCTTTTAGTATCTCCAGGATTCTTCCAGGTATACAACCTTCTTTTATGATTCTTGAACCAAGTGTTAGCTATGATTAAGTTATGCTCTGTGCAAAATTCTACAAGGCGGCTTCCTGTTTCATTTCTTCCCCCCAATCCATATTCACCTGCTATGTTTCCTTCTCTCCCTTTTCCTACTGACGAATTCCAGTCACACATGACTATTAAATTTTCGTCTCCCTTCACTACCTGAATAATTTCTTTTATCTCGTCATACATTTCATCAATTTCTTCATCATCTGCAGAGCTAGTTGGCATATAAACTTGTACTACTGTAGTAGGCATGGGCTTTGTGTCTATCTTGGCCACAATAATGCGTTCACTATGCTGTTTGTAGTAGCTTACCCGCACTCCTATTTTTTTATTCATTATTAAACCTACTTCTGCATTACCCCTATTTGATTTTGTATTTATAACCCTGTAATCACCTGACCAAAAGTCTTGTTCCTCCTGGCACCGAACTTCACTAATTCCCACTATATCTAACTTTAACCTATCCAGTTCCCTTTTTAAATTTTCTAATCTACCTGCCCGATTAAGGGATCTGACATTCCACGCTCCGATCCGTAGAACGCCAGTTTTCTTTCTCCTGATAACGACGTCCTCTTGAGTAGTCCCCGCCCGGAGATCCGAATGGGGGACTATTTTACCTCTGGAATATTTTATCCAAGAGGACGCCATCATCATTTACTCATACAGTAAAGCTGCATGTCCTCAGGAAAAATTACGACTGTAGTTTCCCCTTGCTTTCAGCCGTTCGCAGTACCAGAACAGCAAGGCCGTTTTGGTTAATGTTACAAGGCCAGATCAGTCAATCATCCAGACTGTTGCCCCTGCAACTACTGAAAAGGCTGCTGCCCCTCTTCAGGAACCACACGTTTGTCTGGCCTCTCAACAGATACCCCTCCGTTGTGGTTGCACCTACGGTACGGTCATCTGTATCGCTGAGGCACGCAAGCCTCCCCACCAACGACAAGGTCCATGGTTCATGGGGGGGCAGAGGGCAATGGGGAATCATTTTAACGACGATAAGTGGTGCAAATGCGGAAATCCGCCGACTCAGGCGACTTTCACAAAAGTCACAGATTGTTGTCACCCAAAGAATGCTGAAACCACAAGTGGGCGACAAGAAATTGGTCGTTCATACTGTAAGAGGTCCATGACTAAGGAATTTATTGCCAGCGCACTCGAGCAGATGTAATTTCGATGGATTGCTCACGCGCTGCCTGCGATATGTAAGCTATAAGAGAATCTCAGACCAGAGAGCAGTGTTGTATGCAGTAAGAGCTGTGTGGCAGAAGGAGTAAGTAGTAGCTAGCAGTCTGGTGTATGAAGTTGGCTGGGCCGGTCGTGGGAAGCGATGGCGGCGTCTGAGCGATGTAGTATAAGGTAAAAGCAGCCTCGCGCATATGTACTATTATTACATCAAGTCCCATGTATATATTTTTAAAACATCTCTTAATAATAATCTTTCTTATAAAAATTAACATTTGACAATCATTCATCTCAGTTTAAAGAATTTACTAATTTCTCTAATCCGTGGTCATCCCGATTATTGTAAAGAAAAATCAGTTGTTTCTTTTTTATACATGATAAATCTATCGACCAGCATTGCACTGGGCTGTGTCAGAAAAATTTCTTATAAGAGCGGATATATATGCGTTATCCGGCGACCTTACTGAGGTAAGAATTTTGAATTTACTTAGAATAATCTTTCAGGGCCATGACGCAGCACTGCTGACGTCGAAAATTTACCAGTTTAAATTCAAAGGCAATTATTGAAAGGTTATAAGTGAGTCACATTTTTTATTGGGAGGTTATTCGCGCTATTATTGCGAGGTTACAGCATAATGAACTGTTGGGTAGTTACACTGAATGTGAATGTTATATATATATTTTTTTTTTGTTGGGAGGTTACACTGGCGAGAACCGGCCAGGTTCGTATTTTTGTGAATTTCTGAGGAGTAGTCAGTTATATATCTGCTCTTATTTACTTAATGTTAAATGTAGTTTGCACCTGGCGCAACGCATTTACTAATTTGTCACTTCTTCTTTCACAGATCATCGGCAATTTTTTTGCTCTTTCTTGTTATTGTATTTGTTCCATTTTTGCTTTGTCTTTCATTTTGTGCTTAACTTTGACTTGTGAAAATGCCGCGAAAAACTGCTAACAGTACATCGCGATGTGCAATGAGCGAAAAAGCCGACTTGAATAATTTGACTGATAATACTAGCGACACTAAGTGTCTTAATGATAATCCTCCAATTACAATCAGTGCGTGCCGACCACAAGTAATGATTTTATTTCAAATGATGAACAAACAAATTCAATTATGTCCACACTAAATTTAACGACAAATGATGACACGACACGTTCCGTTACAATGAACGCTGTCCAGTTTGACACACCTGATTTGCAAAATTTACACAGTGAACATATAAATGTTTCTAATGAAGATGTACAATGTACTCAAAATATGTCAGATTTATTTGATTTCGATGTAGTGACCAACAGTGCACAACCGATTGACAAACGTTTTTGTGAATCAGACAATGATCAAATGGTTACACATAACGTGACACATGCAGATACACCATCACACAGCACAGAAAATATCAGTCGCAAATTTTGACATGGATCAAGTTATGGCAGTATTTCTACAACTTAATGAAAATTTCAAACAACTTCATGAATCGAACAAACAACTTAATCGAACAAACAACTTAATGAAAAACAAGACAGCAAATATAAACATCTTAATGAGAATCTCAAACAGTCGAATGAAAAACAAGGCAACAGTTATAAAAAAACTTAATGAAAATCTCAAACAGTTGAATGAAAAACACGACAACCTTAATGAACAGAACAAACAACTTATTGAACAGATTACAGCCGTTGCCGTGCAATGTCATGATACTAAAGAACAATTACGTGAGGAAATTAAGGCTTGTGCTAGGAACAATACTGAAGGAATTAGATCTGTTGCACATGAATTAAGTAATACACATGCAGCCACAACGAAATTACTTAGAGATGAAATTAGTGCAGTCGCTAAACAATGTTCTGAAAACGCAACACAGTTACGCGACGAGTTTAAATTAATGTCAGCAGAACTTTCACGCACACTGGATACGAAAGTCGACAAGAAATTTGAACAACAAAACAGCCAAATTGACGAACGTTTTAATCACCACCTACAAAACAGTGAAACGCGTTACCGTAAATTCATACAGGAACAGAACAAAGTAAAGAAACAAGTCATGGAAACAATTACTGCACAGAGACAGGAAGATGAGCGTAAGTTGTTTACGAAAGCAAAAACATACATAGACACCAACATTGCGGCAGTATCAGACGAAATCAATACTATCAAACAGTTGAACACTGAATTACATGATGAAATCTCCGATCTTAAAACAAAAACAGACACACACACAGTAGACTTTCAGACAGTGACCAACAATTAGAATTAATACAGGATCCTGATACCATTAAAGAAGACGTTAAGAAAATAAACAAAACCACACGTAAAATGCAAAAACAAATTAATGCTTGTGACACTAAAAATGACGATCAGGTAAAGGCACTGACTGAGAAATTTGATGAACTGGCCAGTCGTATTCACGTTATCGAAAATAACAATGACACCAAATCAGACGATACGTCACCAGTTTCGTTCAATCAAACACCCGAATTCCAAAACTGCAGCAGACAGTCAGTGAGATAGGTTCGTCCAACAATACTTGGCGCAGAAAACTGTCATATTTACAGCAAGAAGTGACAGAAATGAAAAGTGTTTCAGCCTCTAACACGACACAGCATACGCCACATCCCTAACATTTGTCACACTCACACAGCCAGTATAACTTAGGTAATTTACAGAGAGTACGTGACTTAGATTCCGAACAGTCACAGACAAACAGATTATCATACAATCCTGAACCAGTTCAGACATTCAGAGACGATAATTTTGATTATAAGCACTTTCTACCCCTAAGAAAATTTAAAGTATTTAAGAATGAGAGAACACAGATTCACCCCTTGGATTGGATACAACAATTTAGCTTTGCTTTTCCACCAACTTGGCCCGTAACACACAAACTTGAATTTGCAGTTTTTTGGAAGGCGAACCGGCAACTCGTATGAGACCGATCGCGAGACAATGCTACTCCGTAGAAAAATTTCAGAATGCTTTTCTCTCAGCGTATTGGTCAAAGACGACACAGCGCGGAATCAAGGATCAATTAATTAGCTTACCGAATTATGAGAACTCAAATTTTCCCACCGTCACGCAATTTTTTGAACACATGGTACAACAAAACCAATACTTATGTGAGCCATACAGTGAATCAGCACTTATCCAATTATGTATTTCTAAATTACCACGATCGTTAAGCGTATCACTTTTAACAGGACAGCAGAAAGAAAATATTTCGGCATTTAGAGATCTGTTACAGCTTTTGGAAGTTCAGCAATCAGACTTTTCTTTCATAAACAAAAATTTTTCACATCATAACCAAGGTCAACAAACATACAGTAATTACGATCAGCCACGCTATTTTAATAGCAAAGGTGATAGACGCTCCAGGAATGACAACCACCAGAACTTTAATAACAGACAAAAATTTAATTATCAGTATCATCAAAATTATCAGCAACAGCAAACAAATTTTGATAACAATAGAGGTTTATTCCCACAACAGCAACAAAGCCAGTCGGTTAGCAACAATATAACGTGCAAGGTCAAACAAGCTTTAATGTTTCGCCGCCTACACGTATAGCGTCGGCTCCACCAAATAGTAACGCACAGCAACAAGGAAATCACCACGTACAGAAAACACATCATTTCAACTCCTATCGCAATGCGCCGTATAGCAATGATTAACATGACAGACGCAAAAGTAATGAGCACAGTTTTCAGCGTAACAGTCGGTCTTACTAGCAGCAGAATCATCCGCAATAACATATTAGGCCTATCATGAATGAACCAGACAGTCGGTATAATCCCAAACCTAATACGTCAGGACGAAATAATAGAAGAGTACAAATAGTCGAAGTGCCACAGCATCCTCGTGCAGATAACAGCACGTCAGAAAGAATTTGACTAGATACAGTACAGGTTGCACCTTCTAGCAACGGAAGCAATACTTTGATACACAGAATCTTGTTCACGAAAATGTTATTACTTTTGACGTCATCCGTTACACACTTTTGCCTGAAAAACCAGTTATTCTTGAAACTATTTCCCACCCTGTTATTGAAGTAAAGACTGGATCATACACATTTTCAGCAGTAATCGATTCTGGATCACCTATGTCAGTTATAAATGAAGAAACTTTCAATGAATGTAACAAAGAGAATACTTATCCTACGTTACCATTAGGCAAAACTAAAGTAAAAGGGGCAGTATCTGGTAAAGGAGTAGATGTAAAATTACAGACTCACTTATCATTTTGTATTGCAGGTCATACGTTCCACTCAAATGTTTGGATTGTTCCCTTATTGACAACAGACGTTATTCTAGGTACGAATTTTTTGGTACAAAACGACGCAGTTATTGACTTTCAGAATTCCTATTTAATGTTAAAGGATGAAAATGTACAACTGGCATTAGAATTTCAGCACGCTTTATCTGCAGATGAACAAGCAATTAATCGACAGAAGTCATTTCTACATCGCGTAACACGGACTGTCATTCCACATTGTTCACAGATACGTACGTACACAACTACAGTACACCAGACGAAGCCGACTATGACGTTATGCAAATGATTTCTGAGAAGGTAAACCAGAGTAGTGCAAATACAGACGACGAACGTACAGAGCTACGCAAAATTCTTTTGCAGTAAGCTCAAGTTTTTGACAACATCCCTGGTACTATGTCCGGTTTCATGTATGAATTTCAAGCTAACAGCATGACACATTTAAAGCTAAACATTATCCTATTCCTTATATCTACAGAGAACAAGCTAAGAAAGAATTGCAAGCTATGATAGACCAAGGTATTATTGAACCGGCAGTTAGTCCGTACATAAACCCGCTCCATATTGTTAAGAAAAAGGATGGTTCACTTCGCCTCGTACTTGATTCGCGTCACATCAACGACATTATTATTAATGAAACAGATCGCCCACAGACACTAGAAGAACTTTTATAAAAATTTCATGGTATTGCTGTTTATTCCACATTATATTTAAAATCGGGATTTTGGCAAATTCAGCTCCATCCGAAATGCAGGAAGTACACAGCGTTTCTCTGTTTTGGTGATTGTTATCAATTTTGCAAATTACCGTCCGGTTTAACAATTTCTTCAGCAGCATTTATTCGCGGTTTGAATACTATACTTCCGACAGAACTTAAAGACAGAATCACGACGTATGTAGACGACATCCTTATCGCAGAAGCTAACTGGTCTGAACACAATTTGTTTCTTGAATAACTGTTGCAAACTTTTCGTGCACAAGGACTCACAGTTAATCTTAGCAAATCACACTTTGACAAAACTTCTATAAAATTTCTTGGACATGTAATTTCAGCAGAAGGCATTGCGCCTGACCCGGAAAAACTTCAAGCTTTACGTGACATTACTGTTCCAAAGACGAAGAAACAACTACACAGCTTCCTGGGATTAATTAACTTTTTCCGTAAATTTATTCATTTCTCTGCTTTAGACACCCCTAGATTATGCCAATTGACAGGTAAACACGCTATTTGGTCCTAGGATAGCGAAGCACAGTCCGAATGTGTTAATCTGAAACATGCCTTGTTGAATGAACCACTTTTATCGCACCCAGATCCTAAGAGAAATTTTTCCATTGCCACCGACAGTTCTAACACCGCTTTAGGCATACACATTTTTCAGGAAATTGAAGAAGACGGTACTACAGTAATTAAAAACATCGTATTTGCAAGTCGCATTCTGTCACCTGCTGAACGCAATTGTTCTGTTCTGACTTATGCATAAATGCTATGCGAATAATTACTGTAATGAGATGACTTATGAATAATGTTCTGTAATACTCCATACATACTACATAAATGTTTAGTAACTAGCCAATGAGTGCCAATAATTATTCAAATCGGTTGATACACTAGTGTAATTCTGAATGATGACTAGCATAAGACTTAATATCCTTCACCTTCTGACCTAATTACCATCAATTACTGCAATATCCGCATGTCTGTCCATCCTCATGATCATGGAGCACTATATTTGGTTTTTGCACTAATTCTACGTTGATGTAAGAGTATGGATTCTACCAGAATGTGGTGTTGACATCAAGCTGTCCACCACTCTGACCGAAGGAGATGTCATTATGGTCCTACTGTTTGGTGTACCTAATGTACTACCAAAATGATAACATACAATATTAATACAACATTTCAGTGTCTTGGCTACACTGATAAATACTTCAGGGAAGAGAACTTCAGATTGTCTCACTTGGTGTTGTGCTTCTGTAGAAAGATACGGACTTCCAGTGCAGCTACGTGCAACCCACTGTGCTACAACCATGATGCTATCAAATGGTTCAAGGTCATCAGTCCCCTAGAACTTAGAACTACTTAAAACTAACAAACCTGAAGACATCACACACATCCATGTCCGAGGTAGCACTTTATCTCATCTCTTAATGTGATCAGTTAATGTAAAAATGTTAAAGACTTATACAGTGCGTGTGCACTTTATGTCATTTGTTAATATATTTTGTATTCATTGCGTATACACTCTATTTCATTTCTGTACTCAGTGCGTGTGCACTATATTTCATTTCTTTATATGTTCTGTACTTATATTATTTATCAATAATGTTGCGTATATATATATACATACTCTGTGACTGTAGACTTAGTAAACTAAATAGATTATATAAAAATTTGTTGTTCATGGCAAGTCCAATTGACTTACCATCGCTGGAAAATTTTTGGCGCCCCCCCCCCCCCCCCCCCCCCCCCCAGTGGAGGGTTATGTAAGAGGTCCATGACTAAGGAATTTGTTGCCAGCACACTCGAGCAGATGTAATTTCGATGGATTGCTCAAGCGCTGCCTGCGATATGTAAGCTATAAGAGAATCTCAGACCAGAGAGCAGTGTTGTATGTAGTAAGAGCTGTGTGGTAGTAGGAATAAGTAGTAGCTTGCAGTCTGATGTATCGAGTTGGCTGGGCCGGTCGTGGAGAGCGATGGCGGTGCCTGAACGATGTAGTATAAGGTAAAAGCAGCCTCGCGCATATGTACCATTGTTATATCAAGTCCCATGCATATGTTTTTAAAAAATATCTTAATAATAATCTTTCTTATAAAAATTAACTTTTGACAATCATTCATCTCAATTTAAAGAATTTACTAATTTCTCCAATCCGTGGTCATCTCGATTATTGCAAAGGAAAGTCAGTTGTTTCTTTTTTATACATGACAAATCTATCGGCCAGCATTGCACTGGGCTGTGCCAGAAAAATTTCTTATAAGAGCGGATATATATGCGTTATCCGGCGACCTTATTGAGGTAAGAATTTTCAATTTATTCAGAATAATCTTTCAGGGCCACGACGCAGCACTGCTGACGTCGAAAATTTGCCAGTTTAAATTCACAGGAAATTATTGAAAGGTTATAAGTGAGTCACATTTTTTATTGGGAGGTTATTCACGTTATTACTGCGAGGTTACGGCATAATAAACTGTTGGGTAGTTACACTGAATGTGAATGTTATACAATTATTTTTTTCTGTTGGGAGGTTACAATACCTTATCACAATACATAAGGAATTGGAGGTTTACGCACTCTCTAAAGCAGGATAGGCGGCGATCTGTGGCAGATCTGACGACAAAGTAGAGTGCTGACACAAGCGCAAGTGTTTTGGAGCACACCTTTCAGCGCACAGTGTTGATCGTGGTGTTTTGCGTCAGAGGGCTCCTACGCGTTCCCATGTTGATCCATCAACAGCGTCAGTTATGAGTACATTGGGCACGGGGTCATCGAGCTGGGCCGCGGATCAATGGGATCTTGTCACCTGGTCGAATGAATCCCGTTTGTTATTAAACCAAGTCGATGGTCGTGTCCAGATACTTCTCGGTTTTCAAGTCGCGTCAACTCGAACAAAACTCTCGAGCTTTCAATGGCTAGCTCCGCCACCGTCGTCAGGAGTGAAACTACTGACTGCTGGGGCTGGCACCATTTCCCGCTTATATACCTACGATTACGGCTGCTGGCACCAATCAGGGAGGACCGAAACCACACGTGCGCCTAAGATGAGTTGGGCGGCCCATAGCAGCTCCGGCCCGCCGCGGAAGCGAGTGACGTCAGGTGTCGCGAGAGATCGGCGCCACGTTTGAAATTGTCGCTCCCGCCTCCCTACAAGCGTTAAGCATCCGTCGTTGCTTCCTTTCGACATCCGAAGCCCGCTCCAACGCCCTACTCAGTGTGTATTGCTGTTCATTCTAATCTCAACCGCCTCTTTTATAACGGAGTCTCAGTATGTTGACGCACGACCCAAGACTCTCGTGTTCTCAAACTGTATTTTGTGTCCGTTTTCGAGGCAGTGCTCTGCTAAGGCCGATTTGTCGAACTCCTTTTGCTTAGTATGTCTCTTGTGCTCGGCACAACGCTCTGCAACTGTGCGAACTGTCTGGCCTAAGTAGATGCTGCCGCACTCGCAAGTGACACCTTACACACCCCGGGCACACAAAGAGCTATGTCGTCTTTAACAGGACTCAACATATCTCGTATGTTGGGGGCGGGCTGGAACACTGGTCTCAGTCCGTCTCTGCAGTACGCGTCCTAACTTGCTGCCCACAGTACGGAAGGAAAGCCCTCCCGGTTAGCCGAGCAGTCTATTGCACGGCTTTCCGGAGCGGGAAGGAGCGCCTGGTCGCCGGCCGGCACGAATCCGCCCGGCGGACTTGTGTCGAGGTCCGCTGAGCCGGCCAGTCTGTGGGTGGTTTTTAGGCGGTTTTCCATCTGCCTCGGCGAGTGCGGGCTGGTTCCCCTTATTCCCTTATTCCGCCTCAGCTACACTATGTCGGCGACTGCTGCGCAAACAAGTTCTCCACGTACGCGTGCACCACCATTACCCTACCACGCATACACAGGGGTGTGAGACGTTCCCTGGGGGGGAGGGGGGGGGGGTCCACCGCGGGCCGAACCGCACAACCCTGCAACCCTGAAAGAGTGGTTCGGTGTGGGGCGGCGGAGGGGTGAAGTGGACTGTGGTAGTCGTCGTGGGGTTGTGGACCACTGCGGCTGCGGCGGGGACAGAGCCTCTCCATCGTTTCTAGGCCCACGGTTAACATACAATACAATACAATACGGAAGGAATGCCGCTGGCTTGGCTGCTTCTGGCTATTCACAAGCGTGCTTCGTCGGTGACACCTAAAAGCGTTTGCTGTGTCTCTTTTGCTGTGCCGTTCTCCCTGAACACGTGCCTCAAGTGTTGCAATTCAGACTGTAGATGGTAGATGGTCGTCGTCAGAAATAACTTTGGCTCTGTGTATTAATATGTCCTGGACCGCTTTCCGTTGTACAGACTGGTGAAAACTACCGGCGTTCAAATATCGATCAGTGTGCGTCGGTTTCCTGTACACTGAATGACCAAGCCAGCCTCCTGCCTTCCGCTCAACTAAAACATCGAAGAACGATAGGTTTGGGCACCGTTCATGTGATCCACGAACTGCTGCAGAGTATTTTTACCGTGAGGCCATATCAGGAAGCTGTCATCGACGTACCTAAGGAAGCAAGACGGACGCAACACTGCAGAGTTCAGAACCTGCTCCTAAAAGTGCTCCATGAAGAAATTCGCGACTGCAGGAGACAATGGCAAGCCCATTGATGTGCCGTTCGTCATTTCATAATATTCGTTGCGGTAGAAGAAGTACGTTGTCGTTAGAACATGACGGAAGAACTTGAGGATTCTAGGTGGAAGCTGTTGGGCCAAAAGATCCAGCATGTGTTGTACTGGCACCCTCATAAAAAGTCATACCACGTCCAGACTAGCTATTACGTTGTTTCGACCTATTTCCATTTTCTTGAACGTTTCAACAAATGTCTGCGAGTTTACAACATGGTATTCACAATGACCCAGTTTTGGCGCTAATAATACTGCAAGGTGTTTTGCCAGTCTGTAGGTGGGCAAACTGATTGCACTAACAATGGCCTAAGAGGAACATGTTCCTTATGTATCTTCCGCAAACCATAAGCCTGGCAGATCTGGTGGCACGAGGCATTCATTTCTTCAGCATCTCATCTGGTAAACCAGATTCTTTTAATAACTTCCCTGTCTCCCTCACTAAGGCTTGTGTCAGATCACGACATGCAGGAACGCAGGGCGTTGGGAGCAGTATTATGTTATGGGGGACCCACCTGGGCTTCCATGGGACTTGCAGTAGTAATCGAAGGCTCAAATGGTTCAAATGGCTCTGAGCACTATGGGACTCAACTGCTGAGGTCATCAGTCCCCTAGAACTTAGAACTAGTTAAACCTAACTAACCTAAGGACATCACAAACATCCATGCCCGAGGCAGGATTCGAACCTGCGACCGTAGCGGTCTTGCGGTTCCAGACTGCAGCGCCTTTAACCGCACGGCCACTTCGGCCGGCAATCGAAGGCACCTTGACAGTTGCGGACTACGTGAACATTTCTAGAGGACACCTGTAATCCCTTATGCTTGATGTATTCCTGAACAGCAATGGCACCTTGCAGCCGGATACTGTCTGTGTCACAAGGCCAGAATCCTGCTGCAGTGGTTTGAGAAGCATCATAGAGAACTCACGTTGATGTCTTGGCCATCAAATTCGGCTTATCTAAATCTGGTGAAACCCAGGCTACTTGATGCCATTTTGCGACCATAAACCAACCGCTCGTAAATTACGGGAAGTGTGTGACCTGAGCGTACATACTTGGTGCCACAAATCTCTGGAAACCTATCAAGCACTTGTCGAGTCCATGGCCCGCAGATCACTGCTTAACTGGGTTCCAGAAGTGGACCAACACGCTTTTCAATAGGTGGTCATAATGTTTTGACTCATCAGTGTATAGTTGTCTGTCCAACTTCTACACTGAAGAGCCAGAGAAACTGGCATAAGTATGCGTATTTAAATACAGATATGTAAACAGGCGCAATACGGCGCTGCGGTCGACAACGCCTACACAAGTGTCTGGCGCAGTTCGCTTGCAGACGCGGAAGTGTTAAGACTGCTACGTGGTCGCTTTTCCGTGTGACGCTTGTGTTTACCTACTGGTGCACGCGCGTAACAGCTTTCGTTTGGTACGGTTTTCTGTTAGGCACATTAACACCTGACATTACTATCGGTGACGGCAAGCCCCGCCATGTATGGTGGGGTGTATGGAGAAGGGGGTGATGACTTCGACGCCCCTATGGGACAACATCAACAACAACCAACTGCCCAGCGGCTACATCCAGATGCAGCACCCTTACCAGCTCCTCCAGGAACTACTTTGGACAACACGACGGCTGTGATCAGCCACTCGTTAGCAGTTGTTCGGGGAGAATATGGAATACACCCGGCAGAAGAGCATATGGGTTTATCAGAACAGGATTCCTCCAGCTTCTCCGCTACGAGAAACAAGCGACAAAGTGAGGTCAGTCTGGATTTAAGAAATTCCAAAACCTTCATACAGACGTACAAACGTACAGATAGGGGACCATTCGCAGTTTACATGGAATGTTTGCACGAAAACTTAGGCCGCTTGCACCCTATGGCACTAGGGAAATTATTGCATATTTCCTTGACAGAAGTGAAGAATTCTATACTTAACATCTCTTCAGCAGGAAAAACAAAAGTTAAGGTGGAACTGAAAACCCCAGACAAGGCTAATTTCCTAGTTACCAGTGAAGCATTAAAGTCAAAAAATATAGAAGCTTACATTACTTCCTTTGTTGTCCATAAGCTGGGAGTAATCAGGAAAGTAGACACCAACCTTGAAGAAGCGGAGATTTTGGAAGTGGTACAATCTCCCTTCCCTGTTGTAGGCGTTCGGAGGTTTACGAAGAGATATGGTAAAGACCAAATCGTTAAATTGCAGACCTGTTTGTTAAACTTCGACTCTCAAACCTTACCGGAAGCCGTGTCTATTCACGAAACAAGATGTCCCGTAGACCTTTATGTACCAACTGTCAGGCAGTGCTTTAATTGTCTTCGTTACGGGCACATCAGCAAACAGTGTCGATCTCAGATGAGATGCATTAAATGTAGCGGTCCACATAATGTTGAATCCTGTTTCTCACCTTTCACTATTTGCGCTCATTGCGGGGGACAACACGTATCCACGGACCGTTCCTGCCCGGAATACCATATACGGCGACGAGCTCAAGAATTAGCTACGTTCAACAACATTGACTTCAGGGATGCGCTGTCTATTGCTCGTATGCCAACCTATGCATCCGTCACCGGGGTTCAACAACATCACTTGCCGGCTCCGATCATTCCTGATCCAACAAATTTGAGCTCTCCGGACTTTAAAAACCCACAACTCTTCCCGCCGCTGCCCGCCACAAGCATGCAGAGTCAACAACGCGGAAGTGGGGACGCAACTCAGTGTGCAACTGTGCCCCAGCAGACACACGTCGCTTACCGGCCTCCCCGGCGGCAGACGCAAGTAAACAACCAAAGTAACGGTCGTCAGTGGTCTCAGCACCGCAGCCTGTTATATCCCATGCAACATTCATTCACTACTATCAGCCAAAATCCATACCAGCCTGCTGCTCAGAGATTAGCAACCCCACAAGCGCCGAATCAACGACAGCCTCAAGGTCATGCTGAACTTATAGATAAGATAATAAATGTGATTGATATTGTCATGCAAAACATGAGACAAAATAGTGCTATGAACAATTCCGATATCCGGCACCTCGTTACTGGCATATTTCAATCTCTCTCTCCCTAAATTATGGCGGCTTTAAAAGTATTGCAGTGGAATGCGAGATCGGCTAATTCCAATAGAGAAAGCTTGCAACGAGAACTGTTCGTAAGTCAGCCTGATATCGTTCTGTTATGTGAAACTTGGTTCAAATTCGAACGAACTGTTCGCTTTCAAAATTATTCTATGGTAAGGGAAGACCGTCTCGATGGGTGGGGTGGCGTAGCTATACTGGTAAAAACTTCGCTGCCGCATCGACCACACCCGTTACACGTACCTGTCACCAACCTTGAATTAGTTGCTGTGGAGATACGAACTGCCCACAAAACCTTTACAGTTGTCTCGTTGTATAACGCTCCCCACCACAGTATCGTCCTCCCTTTATCGTAGCTGGAGACGTGAATGCCCACCATGTAG
Source organism: Schistocerca americana (assembly GCF_021461395.2). Lineage (NCBI taxonomy): Eukaryota > Metazoa > Arthropoda > Insecta > Orthoptera > Acrididae > Schistocerca > Schistocerca americana. The sequence goes on from NC_060120.1 coordinate 954,350,130, forward strand.
CGTGGGGAGGAGACGTGACAGACAGGAACGGCAGGACCTTGATAAGCGTTATCGAAGATAATAACATAGTGATACTCAACGATGGCTGTCCTACTAAGATAACTTCACCTCTCCGCAGACCCTCCGCAGTTGATGTAACTCTTTGCACCCCCTGGTTTACTGAAATATCTAATTGGTGCGTTAAAAAGGATTCAATGGGATCCGATCATCTCCCAATAGAGTTTCACATTAACATCAACGTCGATACTACGCACATCTGTTACTCCAATAGTACGTGGAAAATCAATGAAGCCAATTGGGCCTCTTATAAGGAAACGGTTCGGCGGGCACTCGCAAATACGAGACGTGACTTACGGGACGAAGATGCATACCCAGTTTTACTCAATGCTATGAACGTCGCAGCTGGCATCAGCATCCCTAAGAAAAAAAAAATTACAGTAATGAAGCTCCGTTCTCCTTCTAGGTGGAATTCTGAATGCTCTCGGGAAGTTGCGAAGCGACGACTCGCCTTGAAAACCTATCGTCAGAATCCTTCATTGGACAACTTCTTGGCTGTGCAAAAAGTGAATGCGCGAGTTAACACATTCCTGAAGAAAACCAAGAAGGACAGTTGGAAACAATTTTGCTTGTCCCTAAATAATGAAACCAGTATGGCAAGCATCTGGCATAAAATAAAAGCTTTTAGAACAAGAAGACTGTCTTCCTCCCCTCCCGCTACCACAGCCTGGTTAGAGGAATTCATAGATACAATCGCTCCTCCCACGGTGCCATTTTTAAACCATAGGTTCCCTGCTTAAGAAGACCGCTATCATGTTCTCCTTCGTCCTTTCTCTAAAGAAGAACTCAACGAAGCTATTAAAGTATCGAGCGACAGTTGCCCTGGCATTGATCATATACAAAACTCTATGCTTGCACACCTGTCTATAGAAGCGAAAGACTTTCTCTTGAACATTTTTAATCAGTACTGGATGAAGAAAGACCTCATATCAACATGGAAGACGCAAGCAGTAATTCCAATTCTCAAAAGTGGTAAAGATCCAAATGTCGGTACTAATTATAGACCTATTGCCTTGTCGTCGTGTGTTGCAAAAACACTGGAACGAATGGTAAAAAAGAGACTAGAATGGTGGCTTGAAAAAAGTAATTTGTTGCCTCGGAGTCAATACGGCTTCAGAAAAGGCAAAGGGACCATGGATAACCTGTTTTTGCTTAATATGGATATCACGTCAGCCTTTCAAACGAAAGAGACAGTAGTGGCAGCTTTTCTTGACGTTAAGGGGGCATTTGATCACGTACAAATACCGATACTCTTGGACAAGCTGGCAGGATTCGGAATTCCTTCACGGATGATCTACGGTATCAGTACCCTGATTACTCAAAGAACGATCTAAGTCCGTTTCAAAGGTACTATGATCGGACCTTTTTATGTCTCCCAGGGCTTGCCGCAAGGTGCAAGTTTACGTCCTCTCCTGTATACTCTATATACGCACGACCTAGAACGCATACTTACTCCCAACCCACAAAAATCCTATAGTATGCTGATGATATATGTGTTTATTCTACTGCTGCTTCATATCTTCAGGCCAAAACGGCATTAACCACAACCATCGCACACATCGCTGAGTGGCTCTCTATCAATGGGCTGGAGATCTCGGCTGAGAAATCAGCAGTCGTTCCTTCTCCAAGTCGACGACTGCTCGCACTGAAGATCACATTACCTGTGGCAAGTACACCTTCCAAATAAAATCTCACGTTCGATTTCTGGGGATGATTTTTGACTCTCGGTTAAGCTGGGCGCCCCACATCCGATCCACCGTTACCAATTGTGAAGAAGGTTTAAATGTAATCAGATCACTCACTCGTGTCTGGTGGGGAGCGCACCAGAGTGTTTTACTCACCATGTACCGAGGGATAATTCGATCTCGATTAGACTATGGCTGTCAATTCTACCACACTGCGTCAAAGATTCATCTCTCCAAATTAGATACTCTTCACTATAGAGCCATTCGTACCTGTCTTGGAGCCATGCGATCGACGCCCACCAACGCCCTTTTAATAGAAGCAGGGGAGATGCCCTTGAGCATTAGGCGCCAAATGTTATCGGACAAATTCTACATTCAAGGCATGGCCATTATGGACAGTTCCGTCTATCAAAGTAGAGACTGCATTTATCGACTGTGGATTGCATCCCACAGAAGGAATAAAGTGCCAGTCATTTGTGCCAGCTTTGACACTTGGTCACCTGTCATACATTCTATACGGCGTTCAGCGCATCTACCTGTTTTTGAATATGATCTGCTCCCAGATCCCAGTCCATTATTTAAGTACGACCTGGCTGGACAGTACTAATGTCAACGTTGGCTTCAATCGTCTCGTTCAAGCACAATGGCCAGGTTTTCTCTGTGTCTATACCGATGGCTCCAAAATTCCGCAGGAAGAGTGTACAGGATGCGCTTTTTTCCACCCTCAGATCCAAATCCGCAAAACCTTCAAACTGCCTACGAGCACTTCTATTTTTACGACGGAGACAGTGGCAGTTTTGGAAGCACTTAAGTTTGTCTCTAGCACTTCCTTCCCCAAGATATTGATAGTATCTGACTCGCAAAGCGTTCTTAAAAACATTCAGTACAGTCGATGGAACAAAACAACCAACAGTTAAATCTTGGCTGTGATATCTGAATATATTCGCAGCACACGCACGGGCCGGACGATCCATTTGTTGTGGGTACCTTCCCACTCTAGTATCCTCTATAATGATAAAGTTGATGCATTAGCCAAACAAGCGGCAACCTTAGGCACCGTCCTGGATCTGCACCTTCCTTATACAGACTACTTACGTGAAGTCAAGGATCACGCAAGACAACAATGGCAGGAAATGTGGAACGTTTCTCAACAGACAAAAGGCGGTTATTACGCAGTGCTACAACCTCGGATTCCTTCACAGCCGTGGTTCATGAGGACATATCTGGACCGATCCACGATTTCTACCATCATAAGACTCCACTTCAATCATGCCTCTTTCCCACAACATCTACAACGGATCAACGTTTACAGTTCACCAGCATGTGAGTGTGATCCTGAGTCGGAAGCTGATGTCAACCACATCTTATTTATGTGTCCCAAATTTGACCGTGAACGGTTGGTCTTTCTGAAGACATTGCTGAGTATGGGCTACTATCTTCCTCAATCAGCTTCTTTCTTCTCTTTTGTGTACTAAAGACGTTCGTCTATATAAAGTGATAGTTAACTTCATCAAGAGTAGTGGTTACAATCTGTAGGTTTTAATGGTGTACGTAAATTATAAATATGTCTTGCTGATGAAGATATTTCAGAATTTGTGTGTATTGTAAGCTAAGACACTTTTAATTATTTTCCAATTCAATTCAATTCAATTTTTAAAACATAATGTACAAAACTGTAACAGTTAAGCTTTTTATTCTTGTAAATATGCATTTCTGTATTTGTTTATTCAATTATGTGTACATTGTCACTATGTGTTGCCGATGGCTAAATTGAGTACACACTCAAAGGCCAATTAACAAATTAAAAAAAAAAAGGTGTCTGGCGCAGTTGTTGGATCGGTTACTGCTGCTGCAATGGCAGGTTACCATGATTTAAGTGAGTTTGAAAGTGATGTTATAGTCGGCCCACGAGCTATGGGATTCAGCATCTCTGAGGTAGAGATGAATTGGGGATTTTCCCGTACGACCATTTCACGAGAGTTCCGTGAATATCAGGAATCCTGTAAAACATTAAAACTCCGACATCGCTGCGGCCTGGAAAAGATCCTACAGGAACGGGACCAACGACAACTGAATAGTTCAACGTGACAGAAGTGCAACCTTTCCGAAAATTGCTGCAGATTTCAGTGCTGGGCCATCACAAGTGTCAGTGTGCGAACCATCCAACGAAACATCGTCGATATGGGCTTCCGGAGCCGAAGGCCCACTCGTGTGCCCTTGATGACTGCGCAACACAAAGCTTAACGCCTCGCCTGGGCCCGTCAACACCGACACAGGACTGTTGATGACTGCAAACGTGTTGCCTGATCGGGTGAGTCTCGTTTCAAATTGTACACTACTGGCCATTAGAATTGCTACACAACGCAGATGACGTGCTACAGACGCGAAATTTAACCGACAGGAAGAAGATGCTGTGATATGCAAATGATTGGCTTTTCAGAGGACTCACACAATGTAGGCGCCGGTGGCGACAGTTACAACGTGCTGACATGAAGAAAGTTTCCAATCGATTTCTCATACACAAACAGCATTAGACCGGCGTTGCCTGGTGAAACGTTGTTGTGATGCCTCGTTTAAGGAGGAGAAATGCGTACCATCACCTTTCCGACTTTGATAAAGGTCAGATTGTAGCTATCGCGATTGCGGTTTATCGTATCGCGACATTGCTGCTCGCGTCGGTCGAGATCCAATGACTGTTAGCAGAATATGGAACGGGTGGGTTCAGGAGGGTAATACGGAATGCCGTGATGGATCCCAACGGCCTCGTATCACCAGCAGTCGAAATGACAGGCATTTTATCCGCATGGCTGTAACGGATCGTGCACCCACGTCTCGATCCCTGAGTCAACAGATGGGGACGTTTGCAAGACAACCACCATCTGGACGAACAGTTCGACGACGTTTGCAGCAGCATGGACTATCAGCTCGGAGACCATGGCTGCGGTTACCCTTGACGCTGCATCACAGACAGGAGCGCCTGCGATGGTGTACTCAACGACGAACCTGGGTGCACGAATGACTAAACGTCATTTTTTCGGATGGATCCAGATTCTGTTTACAGTATCATGATGGTCGCATCCGTGTTTGGCGGCATCGCTGTGAACGCACATTGGAAGCGTGTATTCGTCATCGCCATACTGGCGTATCACTCGGCGTGATGGTATGGGGTGCCATTGGTTACACGTCTCTGTCACCTCTTGTTCGCATTGATGGGACTTTGAACAGTGGACGTTACACTTCAGGTGTGTTACGACCCGTGGCTCTACCCTTCATTCGATCCCTGCGAAACCCTACATTTCAGCAGGGTAATGTCCGACCGCATGTTGCAGATCCTGTACGGGCCTTTCTTGGTACAGAAAAAGTTCGACTGCTGCCGTGGCCAGCATATTCCCCAGACCTCTCACCAACTGAAAACTCTGGTCAATGGTGGCCGAGCAACTGGCTCGTCCCAATACGCCAGTCACTACTCTTGATGAACTGCGGTATCGTGTTGAAGCTGCATGGGCAGCTGTACCTGTACACGCCATCCAAGCTCTGTTTGACTCAATCCCCAGGCGTAACTAGGCCGTTATTACGGCCAAAAGTGGTCGTTCTGGGTACTGATTCGTCAGGGTCTATGCACCCAAATTACGTGAAAATGTAATCACATGTCGGTTCTAGTATAATATACACTCCTGGAAATGGAAAAAAGAACACATTGACACCGGTGTGTCAGACCCACCATACTTGCTCCGGACACTGCAAGAGGGCTGTACAAGCAATGATCACACGCACGGCACAGCGGACACACCAGGAACCGCGGTGTTGGCCGTCGAATGGCGCTAGCTGCGCAGCATTTGTGCACCGCCGCCGTCAGTGTCAGCTAGTTTGCCGTGGCATACGGAGCTCCATCGCAGTCTTTAACACTGGTAGCATGCCGCGACAGCGTGGACGTGAACCGTATGTGCAGTTGACGGACTTTGAGCGAGGGCGTATAGTGGGCATGCGGGTGGCCGGGTGGACGTACCGCCGAATTGCTCAACACGTGGGGCGTGAGGTCTCCACAGTACATCGATGTTGTCGCCAGTGGTCGGCGGAAGGTGCACGTGCCCTTCGACCTGGGACCGGACCGCAGCGACGCACGGATGCACGCCAAGACCGTAGGATCCTACGCAGTGCCGTAGGGGACCGCACCGCCACTTCCCAGCAAATTAGGGACACTGTTGCTCCTGGGGTATCGGCGAGGACCATTCGCAACCGTCTCCATGAAGCTGGGCTACGGTCCCGCACACCGTTAGGCCGTCTTCCGCTCGCGCCCCAACATCGTGCAGCCCGCCTCCAGTGGTGTCGCGACAGGCGTGAATGGAGGGACGAATGGAGACGTGTCGTCTTCAGCGATGAGAGTCGCTTCTGCCTTGGTGCCAATGATGGTCGTATGCGTGTTTGGCGCCGTGCAGGTGAGCGCCACAATCAGGACTGCATACGACCGAGGCACACAGGGCCAACACCCGGCATCATGGTGCGGGGAGCGATCTCCTACACTGGCCGTACGCCACTGGTGATCGTCGAGGGGACACTGAATAGTGCACGGTACATCCAAACCGTCATCGAACCCATCGTTCTACCATTCCTAGACCGGCAAGGGAACTTGCTGTTCCAACAGGACAATGCACGTCCGCATGTATCCCGTGCCACCCAACGTGCTCTAGAAGGTGTAAGTCAACTACCCTGGCCAGCAAGATCTCCGGATCTGTCCCCCATTGAGCATGTTTGGTACTGGATGAAGCGTCGTCTCACGCGGTCTCCACGTCCAGCACGAACGCTGGTCCAACTGAGGCGCCAGGTGGAAATGGCATGGCAAGCCGTTCCACAGGACTACATCCAGCATCTCTACGATCGTCTCCATGGGAGAATAGCAGCCTGCATTGCTGCGAAAGGTGGATATACACTGTACTAGTGCCGACATTGTGCATGCTCTGTTGCCGGTGTCTATGTGCCTGTGGTTCTGTCAGTGTGATTATGTGATGTATCTGACCCCAGGAATGTGTCAATAAAGTTTCCCCTTCCTGGGACAATGAATTCACGGTGTTCTTATTTCAATTTCCAGGAGTGTATTTGTCCAATGAATAGCCGTTTATCATCTGCATTTCTTCTTGGTGTAGCAATTTCAATGGCCAGTAGTGTATCAAGCAGATGGATGTGTACGGGTACAGAGAGAACCTCATGAATCCGTGGACCCTGCATGTCAGCAGGGGACTGTTCAACGTGGTGAAGGCTCTGGGACGCGTGCGGTTAGAGTGGTATGGGACCCTTAGTAACGCCTAAATACGACTCTGACACGTGACACATACATACGCATCCTTGTTGTTGTTGTTGGTTGGTTTGGGGAAGGAGACCAGACAGCGTGGTCATTGGTCTCATCGGATTAGGGAAGGATGGGGAAGGAAGTCGGCCGTGCCCTTTCAGAGGAACCATCCCGGCATTTGCCTGGAGTGATTTAGGGAAATCACGGAAAACCTAAATCAGGACGGCCGGACGCGGGATTGAACCGTCGTCCTCCCGAATGCGAGTCCAGTGTCTAACCACTGCGCCACCTCGCTCGGTCATACGCATCCTGTCTGATCACCTGCATCCATTCGTGACCATTGTGCATTCCGACGGACTTGGTCGATTCCAACAGGAGAGCCGGCCGTGTGGCTGAGCGGTTCTAGGCGCGTCAGTCTGGAACCGCACGACCGCTACGGTCACCGGTTCGAACCCAGCCTCGGGCATGGAAGTGTGTGATGTCCTTAGGTTAGTTAGGTGTAAGTAGTCCTAAGTTCTAGGGGACTGATGACCAAAGAAGTTAAGTCCCATAGTGCTCAGAGCCATTTAAACCATTTGAGCCAACAGGAGAATGCGACACCCCACAAATCCAGAATTGCTGCAGAGTGGCTGCAGGATCACTGTTCTGAGTTTAAACACTTCCGCTGCCCACCAGACTCCCCAGACATGTATTGAAAACATCTGGAATGCCTTGCGACGTGATGTTCAAGAGAGATCTCCACCCCCTCGTACTTTCACGGTTTTATGGACAGCCATGATTGGTGTCAATTCCCTCCAGCACTATTTCAGACATTAGCCGAGTCCATGCCTTGTCGTATCGTGGCACTACTGCGTGTTCGCGGGGGCCCTACACGATATTAGGCAGGTGTACCGGCTTCTTTGGTTCTTCAGTGTATGATTGCGCTTTTCAGGTCATTAGTGAATAATGTGATGTGGCGCCCGGTGCAAGGCCCGCGTGTCGTGCGACCTGACTTTGCGGTATCGCCGCGTCGCCAGCTAACCTGGGCCGTGGTGGTGGTGGTGGTGGAGGAGGATGTGGGTGCGGTAGTGCGGCCGGGCGCCGGCAGGGGCCGTTGGGACCGTAGGGCAGAGCCGGCCAGAGCGAGCAGCCACCAGTAGCAGCGCAGCCGCGTCCCCAGACAGAAACACACTCCGTCCGCCCGCCCGCTCGCCATGGCCGCCGTTGGACCCCGAGTCGCCTTCGCTGCCTTCGCGCTCGTCGCGCTCTTCGTCGCACACGCAGGTCAGTCGCTGCCTTCCGTGTTCTCGTATACCGCCACACGTCGCGGCCGTTGTCTTTATAACAACCGTCGTACGTTCACCGTGGACTGTAAATGTACCTAGTTTTCTCCTCTTCTTTACGACAAGAGATATCGAATATCACCTCACGTGGTTTTCTTGCTTTTAACCCTTAGCTTCCCAGGACATTATTATATCACACACAGTCCCAACTGCTGTCCGACGGACCGCTACATTTAAGTAGCGATAAAAATTGTATTCAGTAATTTCATTGGAACAGTTCAGTTTACTTATGTAAAATGTTACTTTGAAACTTCTCCAAAAATACATACAAATAAATTTCACAGTTTATCTTTACGAAAAAACTGCATTTAAGCAGAAAACTGCATAAAATGAACATGATAATATTAATGCTATGAAAAGTCTAATACCCTGTTTTCTAAATTTTACTTTTTCCTGTACTTTTGTTGCTTATTATACATGTAATAATAAAAACAAACTCGAATGAAAGATTTAAAAAAATTACACTAGTACTTTTTACGTTTTTAGTTTCCTTCTCGGAGACTCTCTTTGCTCTCGCTGCGAATTTTTGTAGAGAATTCAGATTAGATTGGCTTCTTTCAAAACTGACAAATACATAGCGTCCTTCTCTTGTTTTGTGGGTCAGTTGTGGATCATGTTTCGCGTTTTCCCAGTCGTTCTACACCGACTTCCACTCTTGGTTCTGCTAAAACCAAAACACGGCGAATGGCTGCACGAAGTTCACGGGGAATGTGACAGATGTCGAATCGCTTTTTATCTGTGGTGTCACCAATGAGTTTGTAAGCTTCTACAAAAAATTCGAGCGGCTCACATAAGTATACGAATTGTGAAGGACAGACATTTACCCCTCTTATGTCCAACATGCGGAAAAATAATGCCGCTGGCCATCGGTGGAAGAGGCTTCCACGACTAGCGATATTTGTTTCGACCGAATATAACTCTACCAAGAACCTTTAGCTAAAGATTGAACCTCTACACTTCTGTCGTTTTCACTTGTTTTGTTCAAGGAATTCACAGGTGGCAAAGCAAATTCGTCTTCACTTTCGCACTGTTCCTACTTTCAATTAAGTTCACTTTCAATTTTGTTGTTACTATCTGATCCAACATCATTTCCTAGAATGTCCTGAAACAATTTCAAAACAGTATCCTCCAAGTAATGGTCCGTTACACGAACAGTAGACAAAGACCTGGCTATTGTAACTATAACGCACCGTTTTGGGGACGGTCTCAGAGACTGATAGCACGACAGAAGAATAAAGTAAGTGCAAGTCACATTCATGCGGCTACTGACAAAGGAAGCCACAGCAGCTTCGGGAAAAAACAACTAGACAACGGTGTCATCCACTACCCCAACCCTAAGCATTACCAACTGAGACCTGGATCGTTGAGGGTTAACTAAATTATCCTCTTAATATTGTCCTGCGAGTACAGGGTGAGCATGAAGTGCTTCCTTGATAACACGAACTTATTTCTAAGGAGCTACGCTAGATACAGCAATGCACTTTATTGCAAACGGTAGCTTAACTCTTACAGCTTCTTTTATAGGTAAACTTCTGCAAGAGCTCAGTGCGTTGCCCGTAGAACTAGGTGATACTCAGTTTCTCTCCACTTCTTTGCCAACATCTCATCTATAACTCCTCTACAGTATTTCGTAATACTGGCGGATGTGCTTGCACGTCAGGAACTGGTGAAAAACAGTTTATCCTCTTAACATAGCCCCACTCAAAAGTCAAGTGGGACTATAACTGGGGAATATGACGGCCATGATGTTCGACCGTCTCTGCTGATCCATGTATACGGAAAGTTTTCATCCAAGAACTGGTAAACTAATAACCCCACAGTGGCGGTTCATCTTATTGAAACACTACCAATGACCGACACTCCTATAACTGAGATAACTGTTCACATATAAGGGTGTACCCATAAAAAATATTTGAATTGAGCTACCATTTTCAAAACAGTGCATAGATATGTGGAATTGTGTCCTTAAATAATTACTAGTGGTACAGGGTACCCTCCGCCACGCACCGTACGGTGTAGATGAAAATCTTTACGAGTTTAGCAATGTTTTGAAAAAAACTGTGTACCTGTATCTAATATAGTTCCTTATAAAAAAATTTGTAATCAGGGAAAGACTTTATTCTCACCATGTACAACAGCAAGAAATGACAGCCTTTACCCTTGCAACAGCTGCTATTCCCATTTCCACAACCGTAAACTATATCTCATTCCTCGAAAGCTCTTCGACAGTACTAGTAAACGGAAACTGAGATTGTAAATAGTACCTAATAGGCAGTCAGTTTATCTCGTACTATGACCAGTGCTTCAAAGAACCATCACAAGAGAGGTAGCCATTCTGTGAAGTATCTGTCTCGTTGATTCTACAGTGATTTTACGGAGCGGTGACTTCTGTGTGTCCGGCGGATGGCTGTTTTGAACGATGGTTCGTTTCCAGAAAGAGAGAAGTTTGAATTCCTCTCTGGCCCTTTCAGTGGTTTCCATAAATCAGTTTAGGCGAATGTTGGTTTTGTGACTTATGTTCACCTCGGCTCCGTTCGTGACTTCATTCTTCTGCGACTTACTTTTTTCCCCATTCTGAAGAACCCTGCGGTCAGCCTGCAACAAAGAGAAAGAACTCTATCAAGATTAGTTGCAAAATCCTGCACCCTTTCAAATCGTTTAAAGCCTCAGGGAAATACTACGAAACGATACTGGATGGGACGAATATGTAAAAACTGTAGTGCGGAAGACGAACTTTGGAAATGCGGAAACTGGGAGTTACTTACAGAGGCAACAAAACTTTGATATTCAATATTTCATACCATTATTGGCCGAGTTTAAAAATTTAAAATTCAGTCGTAATCTACTCATTAAGAAGTAAAATCTTACGTTAAAGAAATAACACAATAACTCAACTATTTAAATTAGAAAATGTATTTAAAAGAAGTAAAATCTCACGTTAAAGGTTTACCACAGTAACTCAAGTATTAAAATTATAAAATGTTTGTCTTTCGTCAGGCACCGTAACCCACAGCGTCCAGGTTGTATTCGTCCAGTATTTCAGAATGAACACTTAGCGACTTCCTACAAAATTTTCACATAATTACCAACTTTTTCCAGACTGTTTCTCGCTGACAGCCCCAACGTAATAATGAAAGGAAGAAAGCTTATCTCCTACTGCATTTTCGCTGATCATGCGGTAAACATCAGGCATAACATTCTAATGTAATACTCCTTTATTACTGACTCTTTTCGCAACCATTTTGCAGACACTATTCACTTATACCACAGAATATACATGCAAAATTTTATAATTGTACGACATACATTTCGATAGATGTGAGTTTCTTTCTGAAGAGAATCGGGATGATTCTTATTTCAGTTCAGTTCAGCGCATGGATCAGTATTCCAGCCGGTTGGTGTGCCCGTGCCGTTCTAGGCGCTTCAGTCTGGAACCGCGTGACCGCTACGGTCGCAGGTTCGAATCCTGCCTCGGGCATGGATGTGTGTGATGTCCTTAGGTTAGTTAGGTTTAAGTAGTTCCAAGTTCTAGGGGACTGATGACCACAGATGTTAAGTCCCATGGTGCTCAGAGCCATTTTGTTTTTAAAAAGGCTGAGTTTTAACAGGTTAACTCGACGGGTAAGTCCAGTATTTCCGTGATCAAACATCAGTCTGTCCGTGGATTTTTTTCTGACACTTGATGCATCTGTCAACCTGGCAAAGACTTTAAATCAGTTCAAAGATCGTAAGAAGGCATCGACGTATCTACTCGGACAGGGTGATGCTTTGTAAAGCACTGTGATAGTCATGCCAACATTCCGTTTAAGAACAACAAATTTTTTTGTTCTTTTTTATAAGTTTTAACATCCTGTCGGTCAAGCGATCATTAGAAACATGAGAAAGGAAGGTTAAGAGTTCCGCGTCTTCGCCCACATATACACCATACAAACCACTCTACAATCTGAGGTGGGGGGGTACTTCGAACCGGTATTAACAACTATGTTGCCGAACGAGGTACAGCAGAGGTAAAACGCAGGACTCGGGTACGCGAGGACGCCGTTCAAATCCTCGTTTCGCCGCCCCGATTGTCCACGGTTTCTCTAAACCACTTAAGGTGAATTCCGAGATAGTCCTTTGAAAGGGACATGCTTTCTTTCCCTTTCTCAATCTGAGCTTGTGCCCTGTCTGTAATGAGCTCGTCGTTTAACATAAGATTATACTTCATAATCAGTAGATAATGAGGGCATTTTAAAATTTTAAATTCGGTCAACATTCATACGAAATATTGAAAACCAAATTTTTGTTGCCTTGGATGTCGTTCGGTAGGCAACCTGCAACCGTGATTGAGCGCCTCATTTAGTTGTTTAGTAATATAGATTATATTTCCTTCTGGAGCGAGGGAAAAGTTTTTTCTCTTGGTGTTTACGCGCAATATACGATGGAAGCAAGAGAATAATTGTACAGCCTTTATCGAATACCGTTTCTCTAAATCTGCCCAACATTTCCCTGAGACTGTTGCAATGTCGTACAGGCTGCATGGATCTGTTGCGCGCCTCAGATTTCTTTCGATGCCCGCTTTCACGCCTGCTTGATAGGAAGTTCAAACAGTAGAACAGCAATCAAGAACTCATCGCACTATTTACTATGCAGATGCACCACATTTTCCTGAAATATCGCCAAAAGATTGTCTTCTTTTGCTTCTCCTCCCACTGATTTCATGTTTCGCCCCGTTTCGTACTGATTCGTAGTATTGCCCCTAAATACTTAAACGATATAATGCGTTCGAGAAGTTTTATATAGAAGCCATTTTCAAGTGGACCTGAAACTGACATTTTAAATTTATGATTTAAGGGGGGTAGGACGTCAAACGGGCCGACTTGGAGCAGGAGAGACACCACAGGACATTTTAATTTCCACTGTCTATACTTTTACAAATAAATTCATAAAACTTTGTCAGCATGACCAGGAAGGATTCGGGATTCACACTCGTAGCAGCGGAAATTCAAAAACCTAACCAAATAATTTTTTTTACATGTGAAATTTCATCATTTTTTCACTTATTATTGGCTGCATTTGTTGCTATAGGTACACTTTTCTTCATAAGTAAGAGAGACTGTTCGACGAATTTTGCACAGCATACAAACCATACTTACAGGTGTCTGAAGCTCTAGAATCTATTTAATTTATGAAAAAATGAATGAGCTGTTACGTTTTAAACTTGATGTTGAGAAAAAAATCAAATTTTGTAGTTAATTATCTCAGTTTTTAATAGGTTTGGAAAATTCTAGAGTTTCATACACCTGTAAGTATGGTTTGTATGCTGTGCAAAATTCATCAAAGAATCTCTTACTTGTGAAGAAAAATGTACCTATAGCAACAAATGCAGCCAACAATAAGTGAAAAAATGATGAAATTTCGTATCTGAAAAAAAAATTATTTTGTTATGTTTTTGCACTTCCACTGCTATGAGTGTGAATGCTGAATCCTTCCTTGTCATGCTCACAAAGTTTTATGAATTTATTTGTAAAAGTATAGACAGTAGAAAATAAAATACCTGTGGTGCCTCTCCTGCTCCAAGTCGGCCCGTTTGACGTTCTACCCCCCTTAATGGATATTTCAATGGTGATGTGGGTGGATCACGAGTGTTGGCTCCTGGATACCTCGATCAGGACATAACTACATGACGTAACTGCAAGTCCTACAAGAGTTTAAGCAGCTGTATGAGTAAGTCCGGCAACGATAAAAAGGCGCGCCTTATCGGATACAAGGACCTTTGGGTCAATGACGTGATGGCTGGACGGGTTCAGAAGGCAGTAGGCGCGTTCTAAGAGACAGGAACGCGAAGTCAGAAATACTGTGTTGGCCCGAGTAGGCTGCACGGTTATTCCAGGAGCTGTGGGTAACCGCTATGCTGATTACATGTAATGTTGCGCAGTTACGGACGTAAGCGTCCGTCGGTGAGAAAATACCAGCGGAAACTGAGGGAAAGATGTGCTGCTGGCAAAATCGCGTCACGTACGAAATCACAACCGAATTACGGTGCCGTCAGTAGTTAGCACTAGTCGAGGAAGAGCAGCGCAGCCTGGTTGCTACCTAGCAGCAGCTATTTTAGAGACCACCTCTCGCTCGCTTGATTTCGCAAGCGGGTGGGCGTGCCCTGCCTACTGCTAGCTGGCCGCACCCTATTCTAGCGCGTCACCCATCCAAACAGAAGAGGCAGGGACCACGCTGTATAGTGTGGCGCACAATTTTCTGTTTCTTAGTAAGTTTCGGGATTTACGTAACGAACAAATCGAACGGTGTGTGTGTGTTTCGAACGCAGTGAGCATCCGACTGGTTTCAGTTAATATGGTACCTTTCTTACCGGCCTGCTTTGTGTTAATAATGCAGAAATAAACCAGAGAAAACAGTTTCTCGGAAGGCAGTAACAACAGTACTAATCTGTCAGTTCCCGTACGCTTCTTTCCTTTCTCTTGCTCAGGATCGCGTGACAATTTCAGTTCTTTCTCCTTTGCTCCTTGCTTTTCCTCTAATATTCATTCATGTTTTTTCAACTTTTTTTCCTTTCTTCGTATCATTTCACAACTGTATTCGTACTACCTCCGCCGTTGAATACTAAATTTCACTTGCCTTCTGAAGACATCTGTTTCTGCGGTTTCTCTTGCTTTTGTAGGTTTCTAAGTCTTTATTAACTTCTCGGATCCGTTGATGAAAGTTTTTCGGTTTATCAGCCGAGTCGTAGTTCCTTCCCGTAATTTTGGCCTGAAGATGACGAAAAGGAAACTCGTCGAAACTTTACGACAGCACGACACCATGACTCACCCGACAACCCGATAAGATTCTGAGAAAGCCTATATTGCCATATGCTCGGATCCAGCATGTTTATCTCCATTCCCAGAGACGCTTGAAGATTTGCTTTCTTAGTCTATTGTCATACGTGCTGTATGAATGTATAAAAACGTGGGTCTTTTTCCTTTTTTTATACGTTTCGATTTATTTTCGTCAATTTCTTAATTTTCAGGCTTCTTTGCTTCTTGCTGGATCTAAACTTTTCTTCATAATCTAATACTTCTCGTTTGTCTATTTGTAACTCAATATTGCTCAATAGATGCCTTCATTACCCTGTATTAACACATTTTTCATTTCTTGGTATGCACTTCATATAGCAAATGAAAGTTGTTATTCGACATGACCTTCCCATTTTATGTATCCTTTCATTAGGGACAGATTTTTCTAACCCATTTTCTTATATTATATCTCTTAGATATTTCAACTTTTGACATTTTATATTTGATCAATATCTGTCTGTAAAACCTTTGGTGCATTTTATTCTGTTATTGATAATTTGGTTCTCTCGCAGAGATTCTTTTACCTTCTCTACCGACCAACTGTCAAAGAGACAGAGTTTTATTTCTGCACTGTATCTGTACATTTCATAAATTAAGTGAAACTATGTGGTTCCAGAGACCTTTTCAAGTCTCAAACATCTATCATAGAGTTGTTCAGTTTCGAGATGTGTCATAGTCATAAGAGCTAAACTTCGCTGGTGACATTAAAAACTTGTTATAACCAAGAGCAATGATATTTATCCACTCACTATCTGAATAAAAACTCTGTACTGCGGATTCCAAGGGGGGGGGGGGGGGCGAGGAGGTGCGCCTCCTCTTGCCCCCCCCCCCCCTCCCCTAACATTGCTTCCATCAGTCTGGAAGCCACTTGAACGATAAGGATGCCATGCTGACTAGGTTGTCAGCGATTTTGCCCTCTGAGTTAGGCAACCCGTCAGCACTCTGAGGAAAAAAGTTGGAGCACTAATAACTATAAGTGCAATATCGAATCGTTTGATTTGAAATTGCGTCTATTTACATCGTGATTATGCCCCTAAGTTCCTGACAATGCCAAGCAGTTTCTTCTTGCAGGATATCAGGCACATTTGATTACTTGAACGGCTGGTAACCCACAAGGGGACACTGAGTAAGACTCTTGACTCGTTGTCGGAACGTATCACTGCAATTTACATTCTCCGTAGTTTCTCGAAATCATGTAAGGCATGTGCAAGGAAAATTTCCGAGCAGAGGACAAGGACTATTACGTGCCACCTCTTGTCCATTCCGAGTGTGTGTTGTGTAAGGCGCTCAACATCGAGTTCGTGCTACGTGTCTCACGAGCTCTTCGACTGGATGATAACACCAATCTTTCCCTTTCCTTCTGTGTGCATGTTTAAGAAATGTGATAGCGTTTCATTTGAATTTTTTCGATTTATTACCGGAACAGAGTGCGCTAAAGCCTTTGAGGGGAAGCTAAGTAGCATCCACGTAACGTGAACGTCGAACATGAAAGGCCGCCATCGAACTTCCAGCATACAGTGTCAGTTAACTGACAGACACGATTTACTGAAATAACAAGTCCACACTGTATTCTTCCTATTAGATTGTTTAAACGGCTGCCTATAATGTATTTAATAGCAACAGTATTTCGTTTCCAAAGAATTATTTTGCGAGATCTCCCTCTCGTAAATCTTCCTAATGTCTTTTGCACTAGAAATATCTGAAGTGTGAGGACAACACGTCTTCGAAGAACCTGAGAATGGGATATGTCATGGGATCTGAGCGAAATGCTCATACAGTATTAGCGCAAAATAATTTAACGCTTTGACGTTTCTGTTAAAAAAAGACAATATAGTACTCCTCAAACAACAGTGGTTCGTAGTTTTGTAATACATTGGAACTCAGATATAGGTGTCCATCTGGGAGCCATTTATCGTACAAGAGAAAGGTATGATAATGGAATTGAATCCAAACATTAAAAATTAAATATGCTCTAACAGCTCACAGCAGCTGTTGCATTTTCCTCTTTATTTTTATCACGACCATGCTTATGTGGAACAGAGGAACAATACTTGGTCCTCATTAAAACGCCACAAGGAAACGCGTACCTCTTGCCCCACTTAATGTAATTACTGGTGGAAACAGTTACGCACAGAACTGCTCTTCTTACTGGGTAAAGTACGTCGCCCACCGACAAAGGTAACACTAAAGCTTGTATGAAATCACTTAGAAATGTTTTGCAAAAGTTTTCCACGTTTTTGACTTGGTAACTGTACAGACTCTAGTGTGAAAGTGTTCTTGCGATCTACTGATACGTTAAGCAAATTTTCCTCATATCTTTTTTTTTCGTTAAATCTGGCAGTCCATTTAGTTCGTGTGAGTTCTGTGCATTCTGTTATAAAGCACTTCTTTCAACTGAATGTGATATTACAGGATGCTCAAATACAATCACCATACTCTATGTTTAAAGTATCCTTTTTCCTCCAGGACTCAATTTTAACATCTAAGTTGTTTCTAGCCAAGAAAGTTTCCTAAACTCCGTCCGAAGTACTTACTTTTTTCTATCATACTGGGACGCTAATTTATTAATCACGTGTTTTTGGTTAGCTGGGAGGAAATTATGAACTCGAATACTCGACGTCCTAATACCTGCGGACAGGACTGATCACACTGATTAATGTTTTTCTAGCAGAAATGTTGAGTCATTTTCAATTCCTCCAATACGCCTCTAAAACGTGAGACGTGCGTTTTCTGCTGCACTTTGTCTGGAACCGATCTATAAACGCGCGGAAGAAACGTAACGCTTCATTTGACTGATTACACTTCATGAATTTACATTGACTAGACTTTCGCGTCAATAGTTGGAATAGTTGGAAGCCTAATAGTCAACACGAATGGCGGTCAAGTGTTTAGCCAACGTACTCTATGTTTCGAAGGGTCGCACGTACAAATTATCAATGCTCCTCTAACGTAATTAGCAGGTACGAGCCACAACTGCGCACTTCATTAAGCGGCAGCTAACTACGCATAAAGTAGAAGCTGTAACACCAAAGTCCCCAGTTGGTGTGGCCTCTCTAACTTCTGTGCAGGTAGTAATCAACCAAGCACTACATATTTTTTCTCATGGGGCTTCCCATTTTCATTATCTGTGAACCGAACCTTATCTCCATATTTTGTCACATTTTAAAAATTTGTACACTCCTTGTTATTCGATAACTAATCAAAAAAATAACTGTTTCTGGATTAAGGTATTGCATAACCAACATTCTGAGGTTTCCAGTGACAAAACATTCAAATTTCGACTTAAGATCTAATGAAATGAATGAATGAAATGATCGGATGGCATTGTTGGCCGGGAGGCCCCATGCGGGGAAGTTCTTTTTAGTTGACGCCACCTTGGCGGCTTGCGAGTCAATGATGATGAAATAATGATGAAAAACACACAACAAATGGCTCTGAGCACTATGGGACTCAACTGCTGTGGTCATCAGTCCCCTAGAACTTAGAACTAATTAAACCTAACTAACCTAAGGACATCACACACATCCATGCCCGAGGCAGGATTCGAACCTGCGACCGTAGCAGCAGCGCGGCTCCGGACTGGAGCGCCTCGAACCGCACGACCACCGCGGCCGGCCACACACAACACCCAGTCATCACGAGGCAGAGTAAACCGCTGACGCCGCCGGGAATCGAACCCGGGACCCCGTGCGCAAGAAGCGAGAACGCAAGACCACGAGCTGTGGACTTCAGACTTAATGCAGTCGACACATTTTCGTACACCTCTGTGCACCCTGTCCAGTGACATCTGCATCTTCTGAAGCGCGGTCGGCTGCGAGACATGCAGGAAGAATACTTATATGGATATGGTGTCTGTTCTTTCGGACATGTCCGAAAGAACAGACACCATATCCATGTAAGTATTAGTTCTGACAATATCGGCCATGACCTTCTTCTTCTATGCGGATGCACACATATTCCCCGAACTCTTACAGGAGTTCGTAAGAATTTCTTCCACGAGTAATGAGTGTGTTGGGGTGGGACACTACGAATGTAGTGTGTGGAGATACAAGGTGCCCTCGGCGGCCCAGATGGATAGAGCGTCTGCCATGGAAGCAGGAGATCCCGGGTTCGAGTCCCAGTCGGAGCACACATTTTCACCTGTCCCCGTTGATATATTTCAACGCCCGTCAGCAGCTGAAGGTATTAATATAATTCTAATGTAGGAAGAAAGTCAGTAAGGCTCAGGAAGGTACCGACAGGAATGAAACCATGACGACTAGTGCGGTAGCGGGCTGCGCTAGGTTTCTCGGTTGAGGATCCACAGCGCGAACAGCCCGATCAAGGTGGTGCCGCTGATTCTCGACTTGGTTTAGATCTTGGGAGTTCAGAGGCCAGGGGAGTACTGTAAACTCATCACCGTGCTCTTCAAACCAAACAAATACATTGCTAGCTGCCTGAACGTAGCATTGCCCTGCTGGTGGACGCCATGATGTCGTGGTAAAGCAATCGGCTTGTAGTGGTTGACTTGGTCTCCAAGAATAGATGCACACTTGTGTTGATCCATTGCGCCTTCCAGAATGGTGAGATCATCCAAGGAAAGCCACGAAAACATTCCCCAGACCACAACGCTTCCGTTGGTGCAGGGTGTGTGCTTTCAGACGTTTCACGCCGTACACACCAACGGCCATTTGTCCAATGGAGCATAAAACGTGATTCATCCGAAAAGGCCACCTGTCGCCACTCACGTGGCGTTCAGATGCGGTACTGACCTGCAGCTTCCAGCCAATGGACTGCAGTCAGCATAGGTGCATGAACCAGACGCCTGCTGCCGACGCCCATAAGCAGCAATGTTCTCTGACCAGTCATTGAGGAGACAGTGTTAGTAGCCCTTTGGTTCACCTGGGCGGTGATTTGCTGAACAGTTGCACTTCTGTGCATTTCTCCACAGCTGCCATTCACACCAGTCATCTTTGGCTGTGGCGCAGCACAGTTTCCTCGCCGCCATCTTGCCTTGCACGGTATACTTTAACCACGGCGGTACGCGAACAACGGGCGTTTGAAAAGTCCGTGCAAAGTCCGAGAGATGGCACCACCGGCGCGTATCGAGGTCAAGTTTACTTAGTAGCATCTTTGGAAAGAACGCCCACCACGTTTCAGCCATATTGGTCTATTTCTTTCTATTTAGCATTCGTGTGAATCAAGGAAGTCGAGTGATTGTCAAAAATGGACGAAGAAGAATGACGTGCGGTGATTAAACATTGTTTTATGAAAGGAAAAACGCCTTAGGAGAGTAAAGAGAAGCTTGATAAACATTACGGTGACTCTGCACCTTCGATTAGAACAGTTTATAAGTGGTTTCAAAATTTTCGGAGTGGTCATGTGGGCACAAGTGATGCTGAACGTTCTGAACGTCCTGTGGAGGTTACGACATCAAAAATCATTGATAAAATTCATGATGGATGACAGAAAAGTTTAAGGTGCGTGACATTGCTAGTGCTGTGGGCATCTCGAATGAACGGGTACATAATATTTTGCATAAAATTTTTGACATGAGAATGCTATCCGCAAGATGGGTTCCGCGATTGCTCACACTTGATCAAAAACGGAATCGTGTGAAGTGTTGCAAGGATGGTTTGCAGCTGCTCAGGAAGAATCTGCAGGACTTAAAGCGTCGTTTCCTTACTGTGGATGAAACATGCATACATTACTATAGTCCTGAGACCACACAACAATCTACACAACGGGTTACCAAGGTAGAATCTGCACCAAAAAAAGGCGAAGGCCGGCCAGGGTGGCCGAGCGGTTCTAGGCGCTACAGTCTGGAACCGCGCGACCGCTACGGTCGCAGGTTCGAATCCTGCTTCGGGATTGGATGTGTGTGATGTCCTTAGGTTAGTTAGGTTTAAGTAGTTCTAAGTTCTAGGGGACTGATGACCTCAGAAGTTAAGTCCCATACTGCTCAGCGCCATTTGAACCATTTGAAAGGCGAAGACCAGTCCTTCGGAAGGAAAGGTTGTGGCGACTGTCTTTTGGGATTCGCAAGGGATAATCCTCATCTACTATCTGGAAAAGGGCAAAACTATTACAGGTGCATATTATTCATCGTTAGTGAACCGTGTGAACACCGAGCTGCGAGAAAAACGCCGGCGATTGGACCCCAAAAAAGTACTTTTCCATCACAACAATGCACCAGCACACACCTCAGCAGTTGTGATCGCAAAGTTAATGGAAATACGAGTCCAACTCGTTTCACATCCTCCCTGTTCTCCAGACTTGGCTCCCTCGGACTACTATTTGTTCCCCAATTTGAAGAAATGGCTGGAGGGACAAAGATTTTATTCCAACGAGGAGATGATTGCAGCAACTAATAGCTATTTTGCAGACTTGGACAATTCCTATTATTCGGAAGGGATCAACAAATTAGAACAGCGTTGGACGAAGTAAGTCTAAAAGGAGACTATGTCGAAAAATAAAAAAAGGTTTACCCCAAACACATAAGTAGTTTTTATTTTTGCACGGACTTTCCAAACGACCCTCATACACTGAGCTGTTTCGGAAACGCTTCCACCCCTGGTCCAAAAGCCAATGATCATGCCCCTTTGAACGTGAGATAAACCGCTCCTTCGCGCATTACGCCAACGATAGCTGTCATCTTCGCATCTCCCCGACACGGTTCACGTACCCTCCGCTGCTAGCGCTGCAACCTACCGTCTGTGAGTGGTAATTGTACGTTGATGTCTAACAGAGGCGGTGGTCACGTTAATTTGACTGGACGGTGTGTATTTGGAAAAGCCTTTTTGGGAACGTTACTTCGCAAAAATGGAGATACTGGGGTCTTTGCTTTGCTGGTGTCAAGTCAGTCTTTGCCTCATCTCGTCTGGCTGTCTCCTTCTATCGGCAGTCACTGATATGCTTGCCAGTGCTTAAAAAGATTGTTCTTCGGAAGTCAACAAAATGCAAATAGTAAAATTAAATGTAATTTGACTTCTGTTGTAGTTTCCAATCAAAAAACAAATGTTAATTTTTGACTGTACAGCTGTTACTAGAGTATGTAATAATATTTTGCAACTGATAGTGCAAAGGAAACAATTAGATACAATACTATAGTAAATAAAGTACGCATTCAGTATGATACTAACTGATTCCGTGGTATCATGACTCGATCAACAACGATCGAAAAAATCATTTCACACTGGACAGCAGCAGCATTCAAACTGCAGACGATAACAGCAGAATAGCAGTGCAGCTATCTTGAATCAGAAGATAGGTGATAGACCATATATGAGTATTGGCGGAATAAAGCACCAAGAAGTACGTGGTTGCTGTTATGGTTCGCCAGTTGAATAGTGCAGCCAACAAACGACGTAGTTCAGTCCCTTTTCTGTTTATCCTAATTACAGAATATTAGGCACAGAAGGTTCATATCTGAATGACAGAAAGCAATGTGTATCAGTTCCACGTCAATCACATAAGATAGACACTCAGAATTTGAAGAAATCAGGCCTTGTGTCCCACTAGGTTCGATTTTGAGTCCTCTCTTCTTTCTGATGTACGTAACTGATCTCCCACATACAGTTTCAGAAGATGTAACTTTCTACTCTTTGTAGATGAGACCAGTATGGGAATAAAAAATATCATAGCAGTCCCATTACTGAGAAGGCAGCTTTTGAAATATTCGTAAGCATCAACATGTGGTTCAAGACAAATGGATAATCATTGAATTTTGACAAAAACTCAGTACTTAAAGTTCAATACTTCTCGTGGAACTTCTCAAGCTTTAAAACGAAGTATCTTTAAAAATAATGCGTAAGAAGTAGGAAGCATTAAGTTTTGGAAGTACAGATCACAATCTTAACCAGAAAACTCACAGCCGGGAATTAACGATGCACCTTGGTTCAGCTGCCTGCAGTACGATTCGTTATCGCCGTAAAAATTAAGAAACTAGTTTTTTCTACATATATCCATTCAATAATGAGTTATGGATTCATATTCTGGGGGGCACTCAAGTTACAGAGGTAGCATCTTCAGAATACAGAAGCGTCGTATCAGAATTAAGTCTGTTGTTAATATAAGAATATGTTACACAGACCTCTTTAAAAAAAATGTTTTGATAAATACATCACAATTCATATATTCATTAGTGTCCTTTGTCATTACCAATGTCGCACTTTCCACAAAAAAAATAATAATAATAAAAAGCGTGAAAATACCGTAGGACGAAAAACAACCTCCATTAAGACTTCAGGGTGTTACCTTCAGTTTAAGAAAGGAGTCAGATACATGGGTACACATGTACTCAACTACTTACAAGAGCACCTTAAATACCATGTGCACAATGTAGTGGAGTATAAGACTGAATTAAATAATATTCTCTTGGGCAACTCCTACACAACTGAGGAATACCTTCACAGAAGCTCAAGCTGCATGTTTTAGATTAATTTATAACAATTTGCACTGTAATAAGGTCACATAAAGTCATTTACTATATTGCACTCAAACTAAATGTACATCTTTAACTTCTTTCCACATCTCAGAGATCACTCTCCTTGAGATGCATGGGATACGACTGATGTAAGGTCACAAAATGCCTCACAAATTTTGCAATGGAGGGCGAGTACTTCGGCTAGCTAATTCCGGCTTGGTACTGATAGTTCATGCAAAACTGTTGAGGACCTCACGCAATAGTCAGAGACTAAATTCTGATTAGATATTATGTTTAATACTGACAGTGTGATGAATCTGTCTCGTGATGATTTCGTACAACATGGAGTTACACTTCCTGTGAACTGTTTTCCCTAAAATGTCTGTCTTATGCAAACTCCCAGGCATCGTCTATAACGTTTGAGAATAGAAGAACAGAAAACAGATTCAAAACCAGATGAAGGGTTGTCAAATAGGCAATTTATTTACATAAAGTAAAATGACGTGTAGTACTAGAGCAGCTAATGTAACTAAGAAAGCGCAAAATAACTTTGCTAGAACCAGAAAGTATGGCAATTACTTTGCAAGGAGACTTGAGAAACGCAAATCCGATTTGGAAATAACAGCAGAAAAAAATCCTTTCTTGCTCCAAACCTTATAAATCATGAGTTTTGATGAGATCTGTCACCGTATCTCGAAGTGATTGATAAATTATTATCTGTGTTCGTCTTATGTGGCACTGCACAATTCGGGGCACGTCTTCATCAGATGCGTTGACATTAAGATTGTAGTTAAGTTATGAGAAAAAGAGCACAGGATCTTCAAACTAGCAATGCATAGTCGAAATTGGCCCATGGATTGTTAAATTTCAGAATTTATAAGATTTTTCAAATTAAGGGAAGGAATGGACATTAACATCCGTAAAGTTTTCATCACAATTTTGCGTTGCTGTTCAGTTATTGCATGGTTAATTGTCAACGAATACCATTAACAACACTAAAATAACTAAGACGTTATTCTCTACGGCTTGTATTCCAGGTTTTATAGAATGTTCTCCATAGAACACAACGGTAAGTACTTCGTACTGTAGAGATCGTTAGAAATCGACTGTAAACGCACGTCTCTTAGAAAGTTTCCGAACGCGATGAAAGTCCAGTGCTGGTTAAGTTGCTGGAAAGAGCGATAACGCACACGCAAATGTCCTAGTTTCACTTTTAAGTAATTACTCCCCTTGTCCCTAAACTGTCGACCGTTATGGCATTACAAGCAGTTCTCTGTCAGTGTGAGG
This sequence comes from Schistocerca americana, assembly GCF_021461395.2. Taxonomy (NCBI): domain Eukaryota; kingdom Metazoa; phylum Arthropoda; class Insecta; order Orthoptera; family Acrididae; genus Schistocerca; species Schistocerca americana. The sequence continues at coordinate 954,374,999 of NC_060120.1, forward strand.
CAAAGCGAAAGGCAGCACGATAAGAAACCTCAGCCTTTAAAGAATCTTTTGTTGCTGAGTAATAGAGCATTTCCATATCTGTGCTACAAGAGATTGTGCACTTAAATGGAACTTTGCTCACTTCACAGTTTAACAGCAGGCGCGCTTTTTTCCGCGCTGTACGCTTCAGGGAATTCAGATAAATAGGGCGCGCTGCGTTCACTGCGGTTGTTGCGTAAACTAGGAGCGGACCGCTACCAGTGCGACATCTGTTAACCCTTTGCCGCATTAATCCAGTGCCAGGCGTAGCTTTTTCCTCGCGTCGTCCTAAATGTGTCACGTCAGCGTTAATAACAGCCAGTATACAGCAGCTTTCCATCTTTTGCATTCCATCTTTTTGGTCTACATCTCTGCATTCTTTCTATATATATATATATATATATATATATATATATATATATATATATATATATATATACCTGTAACTGTTGCTCATATGAATGAATTAATTTCACCGTTTGTGTCTTCGGCGACCAGAGATTGAGGTGGCGTAATGGTTAGCACACTGGACTCGAAATGGGGAGAACCACGTCCACACCCGCCTCCTCCCATCCTGATTTAGGTTTCCCGTGATTTCCCTAAACCGCGTTAGGTACATGCTGGGATGGTTCCTTTGAAAGGGCGCGGCCGATTTCCTTCCCTATGTTTCCGTCGTCCGAGCTTCTGCTCTGTCTCTAATGGCCTCGTTGTCGACAGAATGTTATACACTAATCTCCTCCTTCTCCGTCGATCAGTAGTAACGGTTGTCTCCTAGGATAAATTTAATATTTTTTATGTTGCACCCTGTGTTATTCGAATTTTAGCCAAGGGAACAGCAGAGTTTTCGTGACAACAAATACCCTTATGACAAAATACACGAGACAGATTTAAGACGAAAAGTGAGCGTTTCAACCCGAGATCTTTCAAAATTTCATCCATATTCCACATTCTAAAGTGGTTTCATAATGCTGTTTGAAATTCCATCATTGCATAAGAGATTCCATGCCTTCAGTTTAACTTGCGGCGCTGCTAATATCAAGAATCCACTTGTTAAAACTTTTTATTTACGCATTTCAGGCGTAGCTCATCAGAATACAAAGTAAAGAACTTAATACACAGCGTCATCTAGTAATATCCATCGTTACACTGGTGTAGCAACACCACGTGACACAATACTCTGTACTCTGAAAGTCGAAACAAGGACCCTGGAGCAAACAATATTCTCTCAGAATTATTGGTTTCCTTGAAATAGCCAGATACGATGAAATCACTTCACCTGGTATGCAAGTATGACACAGGCGACATACCGTTAGACTTCAGAAAGGTTGTAATTATTCCAATCAAAAAAAGGGGTGTGGTGACAAGTGTGAATGTTAACGAACTTTCAGTTTAATACGTCATGGTTGCAAAATGTTGACACGAATTATTTTCTGAAGAAAGTAGAAGCTGGAGGTCGACAACAGGGAAGATCTGTTTGGCTTCCTGAGAAACGTAGGAACACTTAAGGCAATACAGGCCCTACGACATATCTCAGAAGAGAGGCTAGAGAAAGGTAAACTTACGTTGGTAACATTTGTAGATTTAGAGAAAGATTATCACAATGTTGACTGGACTACTCTTATTCTGAACGCAGTAATGATAAAAAGGTTATTCAGAACTCGTACAGAAACCAGATCGCAGAAGGATATGGAAGGGACGCAGTGGCTAAGAAGGAAGGGAGACAAGGTTGTTACATATTCTCGATGTTATTGAATTTGTAAACTGACAATGGTGGGAAGGAAACTACGAGAAATGAAAGGTTGAAGTTCACGGAGAAGAAATGAAAACTGTGTTTGCTGATGACTATGTAATTCTGTCAGAGGTGGCGAAGAACTTGAAAGTGCATTTAAAACCAATGGATAGTATCTTGAAAAGAGCCTGTAAGATGGATAGCAACAATACTAAAACAAGGGCATTGGAATGACGTAAAACAGACTCACATCTCAGCCGCACTCAAGTCATTGAAACAAATCCAATGGCCACGAGTGAAAATTCTTGCACTTCTGTCTCTCCTGGTCTTTCCCAATGCTTTAATCATACACTTCATTTCTGCGGCAGTAATCCCCTTTGTACCATTTGTCACAATTGCGTTCTGAATTTCCGTTTCAGTTTTCATGCTGCTCTCTTTCCTCCCTACTACTGCGCTATTCATCTGATAGTACGCTGCGACTGCTTTATTATCGTCAATTCTATTTTGCATCTCCTGTTCTGTTTCCCCATCACTACTAGTTAGTAAGGGAAAAGGATAGGTTAAAGTTATAGTGGGAATTAGGAGCAACAAGACTTCTCGTCTGGTGAACACAGGAATGATGAAGAGATTGAAGAAATGTACGATGCGATAAAAGAAATTATTCAGATAGTTAAGGGAGACGAAAATTCAATAGTCACAAGGCACTGGAATTCGATAGTACAGAAAGGAAGAGAAGAAAAAGTAGTAGGTTAATATGGACTGGGGGTAAGGAATGAGAGAGGAAGCCGCTTGGTAGAATTTTGCACAGAGCATAACTTAATCATAGCTAACACTTGGTTTAAGAATCGCGAAAAAAGGCTGTATACGTGGAAGAGGCCTGGAGACACTGGAATGTTTCCCATTGATTATACAGGGTGGTCCATTGATTGTGACCGGGCCAAATATCTCACGAAATAAGCGTCAAATGAAAAACCTACAAAGAACGAAACTTGTCTAGCTTGAAGGGGGAAACCAGATGGCGCTATGGTTGGCCCGCAATAGGTCAAACGGATATCAACTGCAATTTTTTAAATGGGAACCCCCATTTTTATAACATATTAGTGTAGTACGTAAAGCAATATGAATGTTTTAGTTGGACCACTATTTTCGCTTTGTGATAGATGGCGCTCTAATAGTCACAAACATGTGACCCACAATTTTAGACGAACAGTTGGTAAAAGGTAGGTTTTTTAAATTAAAATACAAAACGTAGGAACGTTTGAACATTTTATTTCGGTTGTTCCAATGTGATACATGTAACTTTGTGAACTTATCATTTCTGAGAACGTATGCTGTTACAGCGTGATTACCTGTAAATACCACATTAATGCAATAAATGCTCAAAATGATGTCCGTCAACCTCAGTGCATTTGGCAATACGTGTAACGACATTTCTCTCAACAGCGAGTAGTCCGCCTTCCGTAATGTTCGCACATGCATTGACAATGCGCTGACGCATGTTGTCAGGCGTTGTCGGTGGATCACGATTGCAAATATCCTTCAGCTTTCCCCACAGAAAGAAATCCGGGGACGTCAGATCCGGTGAACGTGCTTCGACGACCAATCTACCTGTCATGAAATATGCTATTCAATACCGCTTCAACCGCACGCGAGCTATGTGCCGGACATCCATCATGTTGGAAGTACATCGCTATTCTGTCATGCAGTGAAACACCTTGTAGTAACATCGGTAGAAAATTACGTAGGAAATCGGCATACATTGCACCATTTAGATTGCCATCGATAAAATGGGGGCCAATTATCCTTCCTCCCATAATGCCGCACCATACATTAACCCGCCAAGGTCGCTGATGTTCCACTTGTCGCAGCCATCGTGGATGTTCCGTTGCCCAATAGTGCATATTATTCCGGTTTACGTTTCCGCTGTTGGTGAATGACGCTTCGTCGCTAAATAGAACGCGTGCTAAAAATCTGTCATCGTCCCGTAATTTCTCTTGTGTCCAGTGGCAGAACTGTACACGTCGTTTAAAGTCGCCGCTATGCAATCCCTGATGCATAGAAACATGGTACGGGTGCAATCGATGTTGATGTAGCATTCTCAACACCGACGTTTTTGAGTTTCCCGAGTCTCGCACAATTTGTCTGTTACTGATGTGCTGATTAGCCGCGACAGCAGCTAAAACACCTACTTGGGCATCATCATTTGTTGCAGGTCGTGGTTGACGTTTCACATTTGGCTGAACACTTCAGCCGGACGGTGTGGCCGTGCGGTTAAAGGCGCTTCAGTCTCGAACCGCGTGACCGCTACGGTCGCAGGTTCGAATCCTGCCTCGGGCGTGGATGTGTGTGATGTCCTTAGGTTAGTTGGGTTTAAGTAGTTCTAAGTTCTAGGGGACTGATGACCACAGATGTTAAGTCCCATAGTGCTCAGAGCCATTTTTTTGAACACTTCCTGTTTCCTTAAATAACGCAACTATCCGGCGAACGGTCCGGACACTTGGATGATGTCGTCCAGGATACCGAGCAGCATACATAGCACACGCCCGTTGAGCATTTTGATCGCAATAGCCATACATCAACACTATATCGACCTTTCCCGCAATTGGTAAACGGTCCATTTTAACACGGGTAACGTATCACGAAGCAAATACCGTCCGCACTGGCGGAATGTTACGTGATACCACGTACTTATACGTTTGTGACTATTACAGCGCCATCTATCACAAAGCGAAAAAAGTGGTCCAACTAAAACATTCATATTTCTTTACGTACTACACGAATATGTAGGGGTTGCTAATTTAAAAAAGGCAGTTGATATCCGTTTGACCTATGGCAGCGCCATCTAGCGGGAAACCATAGCGCCATCTGGTTTCCGCGTTCAAGCTAGACGAGTTTCGTTCTTTGCAGTTTTTTTCGTTTGATGTTTATTTCGTGAGATATTTGGCCCGGTCACTATCAATGGACCACCTTGTATAATGGTAAGACAATGACTTAGGAACCCGGTTTTAAATTGTAAGACATTTCTAGGCGCAGATGTGGACTCCGACCACAATTTATTGGTTATGAACTGTAGACTGAAACTGAAGAAACTGCAAAAAGGTAGGAATTTAAGGAGATGGGATCTGGATAAACTGAAAGAACCAGAGGCTGTGGAGAGTTTCAGAGAGAGCATTAGGGAACGATTGACAAGACCAGGGGAAAGAGATGGGTAGCTTTGAGAGATGAAATAGTGAAGGCAACAGAGGATCAGGTAGGTAAAAAGACGAGAGCTAGTAGAAAACCATGGGTAACAGAAGAGATACTGAATTAATTGATTAAAGGAGAAAATATAAAAGTGCAGTAAACGAAGCAGGCGAAAAGGAATACAAACGTCTGAAAAATGAGGAAAGGAAGTGCAAAATGGCTAAGCAGGGATGGCTAGAGGACAAATGCAAGGCTGTAGAACCATGTATCACTAAGGGTAAGATATATACTGCCTACAGGAAAATCAAAGAAACCTTTGGAGAAAAGAATGAATATCAAGAGCTCAGATGGATAACCAGTCCTAAGCAAAGAAGGGGAACGGGGAAGGAGTATGTAGACAGTCTGTACAAGGGTGATGTACTTCAGGGCAATATTATGGAACTGGAAGAGGACGTATGTGGAGATGAAATGAGAAGTATGATACTGAGTGAAGAATTTGATAGAGCATTGAAAAACCTAAGTCGAAACAAGGCCCCGGGAATAGACAACATACCATTAGAACTATTGATAGCCTTGGGAGAGCCAACTATGACCAATCTCTTCCATCTGGTAGATGTATGAGACAAGCGAAATACCCTCAGACTTCGAGAAGAATATAATAATTCCAGTCCCAAAGAAAGCAGGTGCTGACAGGTCCGAAAATTACCGAACTATCAGTTTAATAAGTCACTGCTGCAAAATACTAAAAATGGCTCTGAGCACTATGGGACGTAACATCTATGGTCATCAGTCCCCTAGAGCTTAGAACTACTTAAACCTAACTAACCTACGGACATCACACAACACCCAGCCATCACGAGGTAGAGAAAATCCCTGACCCCGACGGGAATCGAACCCGGGAACCCGGGCGTGGGAAGCGAGAACGCTACCGCACGACCACGAGCTACGGACATGCAAAATACTAACACGAATTCTTTACAGAAGACTGGAAAAACCGGTAGGAGCCGACATCGGTGAAGATCAGTTTGGATTCCGTAGAAATATTGCAACACACGAAGCAGTACTGACTCTACGACTTATCTTAGAAGACAGAACAAAGAAAGGCAAACCTACGTTTCTAGCATTTGTAGACTTGGAGAAAGCTTTTGACAATGTTTGACTGGAATACTCTCTTTCAAATCCTGAAGGTGGCAGGGGTAAAATACAAGGAGGGAAACGGTGTTTACAATTTGTACAGAAACCAGATGGCTGTTAGAAGAGTGGACGGGCATGAAAGGGAAGCATTGGTTGAGAAAGGAGGGAGACAGGGTTGTAACCTATAAACGATGTTATTTAATCTGTATATTGAGCTAGCAGTAAAGGAAACAAAAGAAAAATTCGGAGTAGGTCTTAAAATTCATGGAGAAGAAGTAAAAACTTTGAGGTTCGCCGATGACACTGTAATTCTGTCAGAAACAGCAAGGGACCTGGAAGAGAAGCTGAACAGAACAGACAGTGTCTTGAAAGAAGGTTATAAGATGAATATCAATAAAAGCAAAACGAGGGTAATGGAATGTAGTCGAATTCAAGCAGGTGATGCTGAGGAAATTAGATTAGGAAATGAGGCACTTAAAGTAGTAGATGAGTTTTGCTATTTGGGAAGCGAAATAACTGATGACTGTCGAAGTAGGGATGATATAAAACGTAGACTGGCTACGGCAAGGAAAGTGTTTCTAAAGAATAGAAATTTGTTACCATCGAGTATAGAGTTAAGCGTTAGGATGTCTTTTCTGAAAGTATTTGTATGGAGCGTAGCCATGTACAGATGTGAAACATGGACAATAACTAGTTTAGGCAAGAAGAGAATAGAAGCTTTCGAAATGTGTTGCTACTGAAGATTAGATGTGTAGATCACGTAACTAACGAGAAGGTACTGAATAGAATTGGGGGGAAGAGAAATTTGTGGCACAACTTGACTAGAAGAAGGAATCTACATCTACATTTATACTCCGCAAGCCACCCAACGGCGTGTGGCGGAGGTCACTTTACGCGTCACTGTCATTACCTCCCTTTCCTGTTCCAGTTGCGTGTGGTTTGCGGGAAGAACGACTGCCGGAAAGCCTCCGTGCGCGCTCAAATCTCTCTAATTTTACATTCGTGATCTCCTCGGGAGGTATAAGTACGGGGAAGCAATACATTCGATACCTCATCCACAAACACACCCTCTCGAAACCTGGACAGCAAGCTACACCGCGATGCAGAGCGCCTCTCTTGCAGAGTCTGCCACTTGAGTTTACTAAACATCTCCGTAACGCTATCACACTTACCAAATAACCCTGTGACGAAACGCGCCGCTTTTCTTTGGATCTTCTCTATCTCCTCTGTCAACCCGACCTGGTACGGATCCTACACTGATGAGCAATACTCAAGTATAGGTCGAACGAGTCTTTTGTAAGCCACCTCCTTTGTTGATGGACTACATTTTCTAAGCACTCTCCCAATGAATCTCAACCTGGTACCCGCCTTACCAACAATTAATTTTATATGATCATTCCACTTCAAATCGTTCCGCACGCATACTCCCAGATATTTTACAGAAGTAACTGCTACCAGTGTTTGTTCCGCTGTCATATAATCATACAACTGTTGGTAGACCACGTTCTGAGGCATCAAGGGTTAGTATGGAGGGAAGCGTGGAGGGTAAAAATCGTAGAGGGAGACCAAGAGATGAATACACTAACCAGATTCAGAAGGATGTAGGTTGCAGTAGCTACTCGAAGATGAAGAGGCTTGCACAGGATAGAGCAGCATGGAGAGTTGCATCAAACCAATTTCTGGGCTGAAGACCACAACAACAAAAACTTAGTATGGTGTCAAGATATTCCAAATTGTCTACTTTCTCAAAAGACTTTCCATTACATAGTTCTTCTTCCAGTCGGTTGTGTTTTGAAACATCCATTAGTCTGCTTTTATCTGCGTTCACTATCAGTCCTTTTCTATACAGTTCCACTACGGCCTGCTTGGCGTCCATGCTTTCAAATTACATGAAAATTATTGTTTACGTGTGTGTGTGTGTGTCTGTGTGTGTGAAGAGAGAGAGAGAGAGAGAGAGAGAGAGAGAGAGACGGACCAAGTCTATCCAAGCAGCAATCGTGGTCTGCTTTCCGCTCGGCGCCTACCTGGCCTAAGCGTTGAGTCCGACCAGGCTGCTCCTGCACAGCGGCGGTTGGACCACGCTAGCCGGCGTCTGCGCTTCGCCGCTCCGTCTGGTCCCGCCCGCGCGCTTAATGGGCTGAGTGCGGCCTTCCGGCCCGGCCACTCGTGTCTGGTACGGGTCCAGCCAGCGCCGGAGCTCAACCGCCTCAGCTGCCGCTCCATTCATCTTTAAAGAACGGCGCGTGCCCCGGAACTAAATCGCAGTACAAAGCACCGCGCTACAAGCGCACCACTGAGCCAGTTACGTCGAACACTGTGCGCACTACAATGGACGTTGGTATCCAACAGCCAGCCCCCTTCCCGCTCCGGATTGGGCTTACACGCTAGGTGCGCTGTATCGGAGAACAGGCTCTGCACATCAGCTTTCAGATGACTCTGGGATCACACTATATGGAGACAAGGCATCAGAACGACTGGCTTAATTATAGTAAAACTTCGGCGGGAAAGCGTGGCCAGTTAAATTGTAGGCCCCTTATACCGTTATCTAAGGCTTCACCGGCTGACCTGAGACATTTCTGGAGGTTCCTTACTACTGGCGGTTCTTGCATATTCTACTTTACTGGCCATTAAAATTGCTACACCACGAAGATGACGTGCTACAGACGCGAAATTTAACCAACAGGAAGAAGATGCTGTGATGTGCAAATGATTAGCTTTTCAGAGCATTCACACAAGGCTGGCCCCGGTGGCGACACCTACAACTGGCTGACATGGGGAAAGTTTCCAACCGATTTCTCATACACAAACGGCAGTTGACCGGCGTTGCCTGGTGAAACGTTGTTTTGATGCCTCGTGTAAGGAGGAGAAATATGTGCCATCACGTTTCCGACTTTGATAAAGGTCGGATTGTACCCCATCGCGATTGTGGTTTATCGTATCGAGACATTGCTGTTCGCGTTGGTCGAGATCCAATGACTGTTAGCAGAATATGGAATCGGTGGGTTCAGGACGGTAATACGGAACGCCGTGCTGGATCCCAACGGTCTCCTATCACTAGCAGTCGAGGTGACAGGCATCTTATCCACTCCGCTGTAACGTATCGTGCAGCCACGTCTCGATCCCTGAGTCAACCGATGGGGACGTTTGCAAGACAACAACCATCTGCACGAACAGTTCGACGACGTTTGCAGCAGCACGGACTATCAGCACGGAGACCATGGCTGCGATTACCCTTGACGCTGCATCACAGACAGGAGCGACTGCGAGGGTGTACTCAACGACGAACCTTGGTGCACGAATGGCAAAACGTCATGTTTTCGGATGAATCAAGGTTCTGTTTACAGCATCATAATGGTTCGCATTCGTGTTTGGCGACATCACGGTGAACGCACATTGGAAGCGTGTATTCGTCATCGTCATACTGGCGTATCACCCGGCGTGATGGTATGGGGTACCATTGGTTACACGTTTCGATCACCTCTTGTTCGCATTGACGGCACTTTGAACAGTGGACGTTACATTTCAAATGTGTTACGACCCGTGGCTCTACCCTTCATTCGATCCCTGCGAAACCATACATTTTAGCAGGATAATACACGACTGCACGTTGCAGGTCCTGTACGGGCCTTTCTGGATACAGAAAATGTTCGACTTCTGCCCTGGCCAGCACATTCTCCAGATCTCTCACCAATTGAAAACGTCTGGTCAATGGTGGCCGAGCTACTTGCTCGTCACAATACGTCATTCACTACTCTTGATGAACTGTGGTTTCGTGTTGAAGCTGCATAGGCAGCTGTACCTGAACACGCCATCCAAGCTCTGTTTGACTCAATGCCCAGGCGTATCAAGGCCGTTATAACGGCCAGAGGTGGTTGTTCTGGGTACTGATTTCTCAGGATCTATGCACCCAAATTGCGTGAAAATGTAATCACATGTCAGTTCTAGTATAATATATTTGTCCAATGAATACCCGTTTATCATCTGCATTTCTTCTTGGTGTAGCAATTTTAATGGTCAGTAGTGTATTTTGCACCTCTTGTTCTGTTTTCCCGTCACTACTTAGTATGGTTCTAACGTATTTTTCACTCCCCGCCTCCCTTTCTCCCACCACCATCACCCTTGTCACTAAACAGCCTCAAATATTTGACGTCTATGCAAATGACTTAATGTGTTAAAATATTTAAATCCTTTACGACTGAAGAGACAAACCGTAAATTGTTTTATTAGTTTCGTATTATTCACTAGATGAGTGTATTGTTGAGTATTTGGGGTCCGTTAAGAAATGCTTGTTTCTCACGCATCTCAGTGTTAAGACGTTGTATCTCCTGAACTACATGCCGTAAAAAAATAATTTTGTAGGTACATTCAGTTGTAAATGCGAATACTCCCTGCAAAATGTGTTACGAATTGGATTTGTAGTGAAGGAGTAATGAATTAATACGTCAGGCCTAATGCTGAAGTTTTGATGCATGAACAGCAAAAATGAAGGAAGCAAATATTTTATTCCTTTCCTTTTTTTGTCGAGGGTGTCAGTGAGAAAGCTGCGAACTGCCTTGAAATGTGAAAAGTTTATTGGAAATCTTTAGGTGCTCTTATTCTCAAACACGGGAAGAACATGGTCTAGGTAGTTAAACGCCGTATGTTACAGTGATACATTATCTGTTCAACAGTATCGGTACGCCACTACCTAATGCAGAACTAACTGCTAGATGTCAACAGAGGTGGACCAGCCAGTATAAAAACAGGCGGTGAGTACCGTCAAGAGATGCAAGAACAGCAAAGTGGGTCGATTAGGAGAGCTCAGCCTCGAAGCGGACTAGTCCTTAGATATTACGGAACAACATATCTCTGGGACATTTCAACTCTTCTAAAGCTACCCAAGTCGACTGTTGGTGATCTGAATGTGAGTTGGAAACGCAAAGGAGTAGCCACAGATAAACCAAAACCAGGCAGCTATCGTGTACTGACAGAAATTTGAGGGTGTGTAAGATGATCAGTTTGGCTTTAGGGAAGGTGAAGGCACCAGAACGACAATACTGACGTTGTGGTTGATAATGGAAGCAAGACTAAAGAAAAACCAAGGCTTTTTCATGGGATTTTTCGACCTGGAAAAAGCGATCGACAGTGTGCAGTGGTGCAAGATTTTAGAAATTCTGAGAAAATGGTGGTAAGCTATAGGGGGAGATGGGTAACATACAATATGTACAAGAGCCAAGAGGGAATAATAAGAGCGGACGACCAAGAACGAAGTGCTCGGATTAAAAAGGGTGTAAGACAGGGATGTAGTCTTTCACCCTTACTGTTCAATCTGTACATCGAAGAAGCAGTGATGGAAATAAAAGTTCAAGAGATGAATTAAAATTGAAGGTGAAATGATATCCGTGATACGATTCGCTGATGACATTGCTATCTTGAGTGAAAATGAAAACTTGTAGGTTCTACTAAATGGGGTGAACAATCTAATGTGTACAGAATACGGGTTGAGAGTAAATCGAAGAGAAACGAAAGTAATGAGAAGTAGCAGAAATGAGAACAGCGAGGAACTTATCAGGATTGACTTTCACGAAGTAGATGAAGTTAGGGAATTCTAATACCTATACTCTCTTTCAAATTCTAAAGGTGGCAGGGGTAAAATACAGGGAGCGAAAGGCTATTTACAGTTTGTACAGAAACCAGATGGCAGTTATAAGAGTCAAGGGACATGAAAGGGAAGCAGTGGTTGGGAAGGGAGTAAGACAAAGTTGTAGCCTCTCCCCGATGTTATTCAATCTGTATATTGAGCAAGCAGTAAAGGAAACAAAAGAAAAATTCGGAGTAGGTATTAAAACCCATGGAGAAGAAATAAAAACTTTGAGGTTCGCCGATGACATTGTAATTCTGTCAGAGACAGCAAAGGACTTGGAAGAGCAGCTCAACGGAATGGACAGTGTCTTGAAAGGAGGGTATAAGATGAACATCAACAAAAGCAAAACGAGGATAATGGAATGTAGTCGAATTAAGTCGGGTGATGCTGAGGGAATTAGATTAGGAAATGAGACACTTAAAGTAGTAAAGGAGTTTTGCTATTTGGGGAGCAAAATAACTGATGATAGTCGAAGTAGAGAGGATATAAAATGTAGACTGGCAATGGCAGGGAAAGCGTTTCTGAAGAAGAGAAATTTGTTAACATCGGGTATAGATTTAAGCGTCAGGAAGTCATTTCTGAAAGTATTTGTATGGAGTGTAGCCATGTATGGAAGTGAAACATGGACGATAAATAGTTTGGACAAGAAGAGAATAGAAGCTTTCGAAATGTGGTGCTACAGAAGATTAGATGGGTAGATCACATAACTAATGAGGAAGTATTGAATAGGATTGGGGAGAAGAGAAGTTTGTGGCAGAACTTGACTAGAAGAAGGGATCACATAACTAATGCGGAAGTATTGAATAGGATTGGGGAGAAGAGAAGTTTGTGGCAGAACTTGACTAGAAGAAGGGATCGGTTGGTAGGACATGTTCTGAGGCATCAAGGGATCACCAATTTAGTTTGGAGGGCAGCGTGGAGGGTAAAAATCGTAGAGGTAGACTAAGAGACGATTACACTAAGCAGATTCAGAAGGATGTAGGTTGTAGTAGGTACTGGGAGATGAGGAAGCTTGCACAGGAAAGAGTAGCATGGAGAGCTGCATCAAACCAGTCTCAGGACTGAAGACCACAACAACAACAACAGGCATCATAATAACCAATGACAGACGTAGCAAGAAGGTCATCAAAAGCAGACCAGCACTAGCATTCCTGGTCAAGAGAAGTCTACTAGTATCAAGGATAGGCCTTAATTTAAGGAAGACTTTTCGGAGAATGCACGTCCGCAGCACAGGATTGCATGGTAGTGAAACATGGACTGTGGGAAAACTGGAACAGAAGAGAATCGAAGTATGTGAGATCTGGTGCTACAGACGAATGCTGAAAATTAGGTGGACTGATTAAGGTAAGGAATGAGGAGGTTCTGCTCAGAATCGGAGAGGAAAATAACATGTGGAAAACACTGACAAAAAGAAGGGGCAGAATGATAGGATATCTGTTAAGGCATCAGGAAATTAGTTCCATAGTACTAGATGGAGCTGCAGAGGGCAAAAACTGTAGAGGAAGACAGAGATTGGAATACGTCCAGCAAATAACTGAGAACGTAGATTGAAAATGCTATTCTGAAATGAAGAGGTTGGCACAGGAGAGTAATTCGTGGCGGTCCGCATCAAACCAGTGAGAAGACTGATGACTGAAAAAAAAATGGCTTCTTCATGGTCTGTTGTCAGTCAGGATGTTTGGACAGGCTTTGAATTCATCTGCTTCTAAACACGGAACTAATATCTCTTGACACGTGCGCCAGGTGGGCAGCTGCCTGTGTACCAGTTGCGTCTGCCTGTGGAGGGTATACGCTCGCAGTTCCTTGCGGCCTTGAGCCGCCCGCTCTAGGTTGTCAGGTGAACCTGCCATTACGACCCATTAACATGCCTGGCTGACGCCATCGTCTCAAATGTTGCTGCTGAGTCAGTGTTTGCAAAAACATCGCCTGCTCTCGGAATATTACACACCGCATGCAATACCAGCTTTCCAGTTCCTGTCCCAATGTGTAGGAGAGTCAGCCACTTTGGATACTAGACTGTTTTCTCATTCTTTCCTACATTTTCTCTCCAGATAAAGGGTGTAAATACGAAAGACTTTCGTAACATCACATTTCAAGGCACTTTCCGTTTTCTTCAGAGATACGCCATGGGATGAATTACTGGTTCTTTTACTCTGCAAGCCAGACAGAATCTAACGCCTCCTGTTTTTTTCTCCTTCTCTGTTAACTTGGTAACGTAGTTATCAGCCCGCTCGGCTAGCGGCGCAGTGTAACGCGCTGCTTCCCGAGCGGGAAGGCGTGCTGGTCCCCGGTACGAATCCGCCCGGCGGATTAGTGCCGAAGTCCGGTATGCCGGCCAGCCTGTGGATGGTTTTTAGGGCGGTTTTCCATCTACCTCGGCGAATGCGGGCTGGTTAACCTTAATCCGCCTCAGTTACACTGTGTCGGCGATTGCTGTGCAAACACCCTTTGGTTCAAATGGTTCAAATGGCTCTGAGCACTATGGGACTTAACGTCTGAGGTCATCAGTCCCCTAGAACTTAGAACTACTTGAACCTAACTAAACTAAGGACATCACACACATCCATGCCCGAGGCAGGTTCGAACCTGCGACCGTAGCGGTCGCGCGGTTCCAGACCGTAGCGCCTAGAACCGCTCGGCCACAAACACCCTTTCCACGTACGCGTACACTACAATTATTGTACCACGCAAACGTTTGGTGTTACACTTGTCAGGTAAGAGACGCTCCCGGGGGTGTCCTCTGGGGGCCGAACCGCACAGTAACCCTGGGTTCGGTGTGGGGCGGCGGTGGGGTGGGTGGACTGCTGTGGCCTGTTGGGGGTTGTGAACTACTGAGGGCTATTGCTGAACGAAGCCGCTGCATCGTTTCTAGGTCCCAGTTTAATACTCGTACATACATACAATGTAGTAATCATGAATTTGGCGCACTTCCGCAAACCATCTACAATAAACTACAGTAACAGCGTCCTACTTCAACGGGTGGTAGCTCTATATTAGTTTAGAAAATGGCTGACATTGATCTTTCTTGTAAGACAGCGTTCTGTGATTGAATTCCTTACTGCAGAAGATGAAACGCCCAATCGCAAGCATGAAAGACGAAGACAGATTCCATATTCCTAGATTTTCGAAAGGCGTTTGACACGGTGCCCCCCGCAGACTGTTATCGAAGGTACGAGCATATGGAATAGGTTCCCACGAAGACTTCGTAAGTAATGGAATGCAGTACTTTGTCGTCGGTGGCGAGTGTTCGTCAGGCAGAGAGATCGTCAGGAATGCCCCAGTGATGTGTGATAGACCCACCTTACTCTCTATACAGGGTGTCCCAGGAGAAATGGTCAGTGTTCAGCGATATGACAGAAACAATCACTTGAAGAAAACATAGGCCCTAAAATGCATACCTTAAAGAGCTATGAGCACCACTTCATCGATAATGCGAAACAAATGTCTTGTAATGCAAGTTCTTTGCTTCCCATATTTTCAGAGGTCATAGTATGGACCAAAACAGGAAAACATGTCCAGTAAACATGGGCTCTGAAGTGCATACCCTAAGAACTATGAACACTTGTTCATGTTTACTATTACGAGAGGCCGAGCGCTTCTAGGTGCTTCAGTCTGGAACCGCGCTGCTGCTACGGTCGCAGGTTCGAATCGTGCCTCGGGTATGGAGGTTGGTGATGTCCTTAGGTTAGTTAGGTTTAAGTAGTTCTGAGTTCTAGGGGACTGATGACCTCACATGTTAATTCCCATAGTGCTCAGAGCCATTTGAACCATTTTGAACTATTACGAGATACATCTCTTCTACTGAATAAGTGTTGGTTGTTCTTAAGGTACGCATTTAGAGCCCATTTTTACTAGACAATATTTTCCTTTTTGTGGTCCATACTACCTCCTTCCACAATATGGAAAGCAAAGACCTTGCAGTATAAGAGATTTTTTTCACACTGATCGGAGATGAGCTCATAGTTCTTAAGGCATGCATTTCAGAGCCCATGCTTACTACACTTTTTCCTTCGAATGATCGTTCACGTCATATCCGTGAATATTGACCATTCTTCTTGGGACGCACTGCATACGAAAATGACCTGATGGACAGGGTCAACTGAAATCTGCGGCTGTTTGCTGACGACGCTGTGACGTACGGGAATGGGTCGATTGAGTGCCTGTAGGAGGATGTACGACGAATTACGATTTGTAGTTGGTGTGACGAATGGGAGCTTGTTCTAAATGTAGAGAAACTTAAGCTAATGCAGATGAGAAAATCAATCCCATTATGCTCGAATACAGCATCAGTGGTGTTTTGCTTGATACAGTTATGCAGAATAAATATCTGGGCGTAATTTGCAAAGCAATATGAAATGGAGCGAACACATAAGATCGGTAGTAGGGAAGCCGAATCTTCGACTTCAGTTTACTTGGAGAATTTTAAGAAAAATCATTCAAGTGGCTCTGAGCACTATGGGACTTAACATCTCAGGTCATCAGACCCCTAGAACTTAGAACTACTTAAACCTAACTAACCTAAGGACATCACACACATCCATGCCCGAGGCAGGATTCGAACCTGCGACCGTAGAAGTCGCGCGGTTCCGGACTGAAGCGCCCAGAACCGCTCGGCCACCGAGGCCGGCGACTTTTAAGAAAGTGTGGTTCATCTGTAAAGGAGGCCCCGTGTAGAACACTTGTGCAACCAGTTCTTGAGTATTATTCGGATGTTTGGGATGCCAGTCAAGTCGGACTCAAGGAAGACATTGATGCAATTCACAGGTGGGCTGCTAAATTTGTTATCATGATGAAAATTGTTAGTTTGGGCTGACTGCAGCTACACAATGCAAAAACTAAACTGCAGATATCTGCTGAAACACCAGAGATAACGCACCTAGCGACTCTTGGGAGAGACGCCTTGTGTCTGTGAATAGAAGACACAATTTGTGGCAATTTTCTGGTTTTCCTATCCACCAAATTCCAGCACCTTAGGCAGCTGCTTAGTTCGCTCGTGAGGTAGGATCGGCGCTGTTCAAGCGCGCTTCTTGCAACTGACGTCATAGTCAACAGAATAGCTCGCTAGGTGCGCCACTGTAGTCCCTTGTCAGCACTTTCCACGTTCGTGGCGTAAAAAAAGAACAAAAAATTACGCTGTGTGGGCACGACGACCCTGTCTCGCTGTTGTCGTGCTTCAGAAATGGTTTACGGAGCAACTCCAGACAATGCGCGCTCTCAAATCGTGTCGGGTTAAATAATGGCGGAACCGGCACCAGCTGTTGCTGTTGGGATGACACGCGGCCAAATGCAGCGGCGTGCGCTAACTCGCCAGCAGTTGAATCTGTGCCAATTGAGCTAGCGCGTCTAAAATTAGCCTCTGGTGTCGGCGCGCGGCTGTGGCCCTACCGGCTGCGGGGCGTCCACACACAAGGCGCAACAGAGGTAAACAAGCCGGCCAGCCAACGCCCGGTGGCCGAAAACTGCAACCGGCGTTCCGTGGCTGCAACGGGGCCCTGCGATCCCAAGATATCGAACTGGACAGCAAATCTTCTGGTCCAGACTGTATACCAGTTAGTTTCCTTTCGGAGTATGCTGATGCATTAGCTCCATACTTGACAATCATATACAACCGTTCGCTCGACGAAAGATCCGTACCCAAAGACAGGATAGTTGCACAGGTCACAGCAGTAGTCAAGAAAGGTAGCAGGAGTAATCCACTAAATTACAGTCCCATATCGTTAACGTCGATATGCAGCAGGATTTTAGAACATATATTGTGCTCGAACGTAATGAATTGGCTCTGAGCACTATGGGACTTAACAGCTGTGGTCATCAGTCCCCTAGAACTTAGAACTACTTAAACCTAACTAACCTAAGGACATCACACACATCCATGCCCGAGGCAGGATTCGAACCTGCGACCGTAGCAGTCGCGCGGTTCCGGACTGCGCGCCTAGAACCGTGAGACCACCGCGGCCGGCTCGTAATGAATTACCTCGAAGAAAACGGTCTATTGACATACAGTCAACATGTGTCTAGAAAACATTGTTATTGTGAAACACAACTAGCTCTTTATTCACATGAAGTGCTGAGTGCTATTGACAAGGGATTTCAGATCGATTCCGTATTTCTGGATTTCCGGAAGGCTTTTGACACTGTACCACACAAGCGGCTCGTAGTGAAATTGCGTGCTTATGGAATATCGTCTCAGTTATGTGACTGGATCTGTGATTTCCTGTCAGAGAGGTCACAGTTCGTTGTAATTGACGGAAGTCATCGGGTAAAGCAGAAGTGATTTCTGGCGTTCCCCAAGGTAGTGTTATAGGCCCTTTGCTGTTCCTTATCTATATAAACGATTTGGGAGACAATCTGAGCAGCCGTCATCGGTTGTTTGCAGATGAAGCTGTCGTTTGTCGACTAATAAAGTCGTCAGAAGAGCAAAACAAACTGCAGAACGATTTAGAAGAAATATCGAAATGGTGCGAAAAGTGGCAGTTGACCTTAAACAAAGAAAAGTGTGAGGTCATCCACATAAGTGCTAAAAAGAACGCGTTAAACTTCGGTTACACGATAAATCAGTCTAATCTAAAAGTCGTAAATTCAACTAAATACCTAGGAATTGCAATTACGAACAATTTAAATTGGAAGGAACACATAGAAAATGTTGTGGGGAAGGCTAACCAAAGACTGCGTTTCATTGGCAGGACACTTAGAAAATGTAACAGATTACTAAGGAGACTGCCTACACTACGCTTGTCCGTCCTCTTTTAGAATACTGTTGCCGTCCTCTTTTAGAATACTGTAGCGCAGTGTGGGATCCTTACCAGATAGGACTGACTGAGTTCAAAGAAAGGCAGCACGTTTTGTATTATCGCGAAATATGGGAGAGAGTGTCACAGAAATGATACAGGATTTGGGATGGACATCATTAAAAGAAAGCGTTTTTCGTTGCGGCGGAATCTTCTCACGAAATTCCAATCACCAACTTTCTCCTCCGAATGCGAAAATATTTTGCTGACAACGACTTACATGGGGAGGAACGATCACAAAGATAAAAATAAGGGAAATCAGAGCTCGTACGGAAAGATATAGGTGTTCATTCTTCCCGCGCGCTATACGAGATTGGAATAACAGAGAATTGTGAAGGTAGTTCGATGAACCCTCTGCCAGGCACTTAAATGTGATTTGCAGAGTATCCATGTAGATTTAGATGTGGATGTAGATGACAGTAGAAAGCCACTGCCAGTCTTTAGCGCCTACATTTTTTTGTCCCTTACATGCTAACTCTGTGTATTCCAGTGCTCCACGACGGACATTATCGTGCGTTTACAGGGGCCATAGAAATTGCAAACTGTTGACAATACACGGAGCGTGCGAACTGTAAGTGCTCCAGCAGATAGCTTTTCAACAATCTTGAAGGGGTAAATACCAGGCCCGGATCTAGGGTAAGGGGGGAGGGGAGGAGCCGGGGTATCCGCCCCGAGCGGCAATTTCAGGGAGCTCTACATTCATATTCTTGAAGAAAAAACCTTGTTTCACAAAGCGCCTAGCATACAGCGTACGTTCGTCTATCGATTGTTCACATGATTTCGAAACGCATCCGTGTTGGTTTTTGAACATTTTTGAACATATTCTAGGTAGATTTCTGAACGAATCGTAAGTTGATCTTTGAATGAGTGTGTAGTGTACGTGGTTTCTCTGCCAAGGGTATACCCGTCGCATTTAGAAATAAAAAAAGCTTTTCCGTAGACAAAAGGGAACAGGGCTATACGAGCTGAGCTGAATATACCCGAACGGGTGAATGCCAGTCGCTGTTTGTTTATGTGGTTGATGGGGTGTGCGAATGATAAGAATTGTTATAACTACTAGCGAAATAGTCAGACCACCAGAGTGGAAATAAACGAATAACCGGAATAACAGGTAAGACCTATTACATATTATATTCTCTTGTAAATAATAGATTTCAGCTATCATTCGTCCGTTTTAAATTTTATTGGCAGATATAGATTTCAGCTAGAAACTAGACATTCTCAATGCACTATCATTTTTGATCAATGCATGTAATGCCTGTTGGTCGGGCTTCATCCACAGTTCATTGAATACTACTCAGTAGTCATACAGCGATTAGGGTGAGTCTTCTACGAGACATCTGCACTTGCGTACTACGAGCGCGGAAGTACAATCTTTTTCACTGGTCATCTTTTACAGAAGCCTTTTGCACGTCGTGGAAGCGAGTTGTTTCACACCACTGCATTTACTAGATTCCGAACCTGTTTCCTGTGTGCCCTTCCCCAATGGTCCCCTTGATTAATACCAACTATTATTCTCGTCACGTTAAGGTCCATTAAAATTTCGTTTTGGCATTACGTCACCAGTGCGGCTACCAAACTGCTTTGCAAATAATTTCCAAACATGTAGTATGTAAATGTCGGATGCATGCGGCTTAAGAAGCGGTGTATACTAGTAGTATTATATGGCGGAATGAAATTGGGAAATAAAAATAAATACGCTTTGAGCCCGTATCGAACTCTGGATCTCCTGTATACGAACCCAAAACGGTATCCTTTGCACCAACTGCACAGCAACTCTCCAATAACCTGACGGAGATAGTTTCTGTATATGTGATTACAGTATTTCTAGACTGCCAATCTTCAACATCCGTTTACTGTCGGAAATATGCGGAAGTCGAAATTTTGTGAGAGACATTTTTTTTCTTCGCCCTATATATGAATTATTAAAACGGATTGACTCTTCCGTATTATCATTTAATTTGTCTTCGAAGAAAAAATTATCTGGGCAGTATAGTTTCACATTTCACCTGCAACAAGTCCTCGACAAGCTTTTCATTGATCTAATAAAAACAAAAAAAATCACAATAGTAACAAAATACAGCTGTTGTGAGCTCTAATTAAAGATGCCACGTATGCTTCCTTATGCATTCGCTACAGAAAGCAATTGCGTTGTTGTACTCCATTCAACTTTTACCTGTACACTCGCTTCCCAATGCGGAAATGTAAACACCCGCACGCGAGTAATGGCTTGTGCGTGCGATCTGTAGTTCTGTAGGACGCCTCGCCAGGTGTAGTTCTGCGCACTTAGAAGCGCAGGGAGTATTGCGAAACGGAAAGGCGGTGGAGCGGCAGGATTTCGCAATGCGCGGCGTAGCTGGTCATAGCGGCAGCCCGTAGACAGATTGCTGCGTGAGTCGCACAAGGACGGCTAGGCTGAGCACCGCTTACGTCACCAGGCGACAGGGAGAGTGGCAGGTAGCGCTCCGAAGCTTCTCTAGTGCGCAGCGGCTCTCTCCATTAGCACGCATTTACATTCTTTCGCGTATAGCGCACCTTTCAGTACAGACAGGACTTTTCTTGTAGTGGCTGTCATAGTTTCCACGAGAAGAGATCGGAGCGGTAACAAGTGAATGTACTGAGAGATTCTATTTCTCTCGAGCAGTTCAGTTGAGCGATTGATAATACACACAGTGATCCCAGACTATAACGACAAAATTCCGGAGATTATTCGGGGATATTTTCTGAGTGTTTTGGAATGAGAGACCCATGGCTTCCGGTGACTCGTTGCATAACTGAATTTGAAACTTCCTGGCAGATTGAAACTGTGTGCCGGACCAAGATTCGAAGTCGGGACCTTTGCCTTTCGCGGGCAAGTGCTCTACCATCTGAGCTACACAAGCACGACTCACGTCCCGTCCTCACAGCTCTACTTCTGCCAGTATCTCGTCTCCTACCTTCCAAACTTTACAGAAGCTCTCCTGCGAACCTTGCAGAACTAGCACTCCTGAAAGAAAGGATACTGCGGAGACGTGGCTTAGCCACAGCCTAGGGGATGTTTCCAGAATGAGATTTTCACTCTGCAGCGGAGTGTGCGCTGATATGAAACTTCCTGGCTGTGGCTAAGCCATGCCTCCGCAATATCCTTTCTTTCAGGAGAGCTTCTGTGAAGTTTGGAAGGTTGGAGACGAGATACTGGCAGAAGTAAAGCTGTGGGGACGGGGCGTGAGTCGTGCTTGGGTAGCTCAGATGGTAGAGCACTTGCACGCGAAAGGCAGAGGTCCCGAGCTCGAGTCTCAGTCTGGTTCACAGTTTTAATCTGCCAGGAAGTTTCATATCAGCGCACAATCCGCTGCAGAGTGAAATCTCATTCTGGATAACTAAATTTCTTTTGATTTATTACCCCTTTTTATCTTTGCATCTACATTACACTGTAAATATATCTGCACTAGAAAGCAAATGTCGATGGTACGTTCTGTCTCTTGTTTGGAAACAAATTCTTTCCATTCACTCGCGATGTCTTCGGTTAGTAATAGTAATGTCCACTTTGTTCTTCGCTCTCAAGCTTGCTTTCAGTACTGCCAGATTCTGTCTCGGGCTTGTTTTTCCGGCAGTGTTACTCCTATGTTAACTGTGGGACACAACAGTGCGGATAGCTTTAAGGATGAAGTTTTTTATGGAGAACAAAGGGTAGTCTCTTGTTACTTTTCTTCTTTTCTTTTATTTGCAATCAGTTTCGTGACAACTACGGTTCATCTTCAGGCACTTTGCCCCTGTTGTCAATGCGTCACGCCGTCGCAAGTGCAGAGTGGTTATAGTTAAACTTTCGCACTTGAGGCAGTGTAGGAGGAAAACTATTTACCGTGTGGGTACTCAACTTTATAGAAAAGAGGTTCAGATGTTCGCCGCAGGATTTGTGTTGATAGTAGTGTTAGTGCCATGATTCACCGCTAGGCGCCGGTACTGGTACGGCGTCGTAGGGTTGAAACACCAGTATCAACGTGCATTACAGTTGCAGACAGTCAACACGGGTGTGGACTAGGTGAGCAGGGCTTTGCTCGCAAATGTGTTTTATCAAAACAACAGGAATAGCGGCCGGCCGTTGTGGCCGAACGGTTCGAGGCGCTTCAGTCCGGAAGCGCGCTGCTGCTGCGGTCACAGGTTCGAATCCTGCCTCGGGCATGGATGTGTGTGATGTCCTTAGGTTAGTTAGGTTGAAGTAGTTCTAAGTACTAGGGGACTGATGACCTCAGATTCAAAATGGCTCTGAGCACTATGGGACTTAACATCTATGGTCATCAGTCCTCTAGAACTTAGAACTACTTAAACCTAACTAACGTAAGGACAGCACACAACACCCAGTGATGACCTCAGATGTTAAGTCTCGTAGTGCTTAGAGCCATTTGAACCAGGAATAGCGCTGCTGCTGCTTTTCGTGAGCATCGATGCATTAAAGGAATAAAGAGAGGTTGAAGAGTTGAGAGTTGAGAGTTGAAGAAAGCGTTCGAAGTTCGAATTAGCGGCGATTTGGGAATTGCTTCTGGGAGAGGGTCGAATACCAACTGCGCCACAATTTGTTGAAGACTTTATTGTTGCCCTGGCTGAGAATGCTGGACATAATGTGTGATCTTCAAGCAGTGCACGGGCTGACTCACGAAAGCGGAAAATTGCAGCGTCCGCTGTTCGAAAAAGTCGTACGAACAGTTGTGAAATTGTATCATATTATGGAAATGGAAGAGGGTGTAGATGAAGATGAAATGGGAGATATGATACTGCGTGAAGAGTTTGACAGAGCACTGAAAGACCTGAGTCGAAACAAGGGCCCCGGAGTAGACAACATTCCGTTAGAACTCCTGACAGCCTTGGGAGAGCCAGTCCTGACAAAACTCTACCATCTGGTGAGCAAGATGTATGAGACAGGCCAAATACCATCAGACTTCAAGAAGAATATAACAATTCCAATTCCAAAGAAAGCAGATGGTGACAGATGTGAAAATTACCGAACTATTAGTTTAATAAGTCATAGCTGCAATATACTAACGCGAATTCTTTACAGACGAATGGAAAAACTGATAGAAGCCGACCTCGGGGGAGATCAGTTTGGATTCCGTAGAAATGTTGGAACACGTGAGGCAATACTGACCCTACGACTTATCTTAGAAGAAAGATTAAGGAAAGGCAAACCTACGTTTCTAGCATTTGTAGACTTAGAGAAAGCTTTTGACAATGTTGATTGGAATACTCTCTTTCAAATTCTGAAGGTGGCAGGGGTAAAATACAGGGAGCGAAAGGCTATTTACAATTTGTACAGAAACCAGATGGCAGTTATAAGAGTCGAGGGGTATGAAAGGAAAGCAATGGTTGGGAAGGGAGTGAGACAGGGTTGTAGCCTATCCCCGATGTTATTCAATCTGTATATTGAGCAAGTAATAAAGGAAACAAAAGAAAAGTTCGGAGTAGGTATTAAAATCCATGGAAAAGAAATAAAAACTTTGAGGTTCGCCGATGACATTGTAATTCTGTCAGAGACAGCAAAGGACTTGGAAGAGCAGCTGAACGGAATGGACAGTGTCTTGAAAGGAGGGTATAAGATGAACATCAACAAAAGCAAAACGAGGATAATGTAATGTAGTCGAATCAAGTCGGCTGATGCTGAGGGAATTAGATTAGGAAATGAGACACTTGCAGTAGTAGATGACTTTTGCTATTTGGGAAGCAAAATAACTGATGATGGTCGAAGTAGAGAGGATGTAAAATGTAGACTTGCAATGGAAAGGAAAGCGTTTCTGAAGAAGAAAAAATTGTTAACATCGAGTATAGATTTAAATGTGAGGAAGTCGTTTCTGAAAGTATTTTTATGGAGTGTAGCCACGTATGGAGGTGAAACGTGGACGATAAATAGTTTAGACAAGAAGAGAATATAAGCTTTCGAAATGTGGTGCTACAGAAGAATGCTGAAGATTAGATGGGTAGATCACATAACTAATGAGGAGGTATTGAATAGGATTTTGGAGAAGAGGAGCTTGTGGCACAACTTGACTAGAAGAAGGGATCGGTTGGTAGGACATGTTCTGAGGCATCAAAGGATCGCCAGTTTAGTATTGGAGGGCGGGGTGGAGGGTAAAAATCGTAGAGGGAGACCAAGAGAGGAATACACTAAGCAGATTCAGAAGGATGTAGGCTGCAGTACGTACTGAGAGATGAAGAAGCTTGCACAGGATAGAGTAGCATGGAGAGCTGCATCAAACCAGACTCAGGATTGAAGACCACAACAACAAAAACATCTGTAGTACGGTTCCAGGCTGTCGTGGATGTCGATAGTTGTCACACTGAGTAACTTTTGTAACCTCAAACGTAAACATTGAACGAAATTAACAAATGCTACCCTCTCATGTGGAGATTAAAATATTTTTTCTTTCAACGGTTTATTCGTTATTTCTCTTCGACATATACTTTAAAATGTTTCCACAAAGTTTCTTTGTTCTAGGATCACTCGCTTTTCGTGATGGCCCTTTGAAGTAGCCAAAGTTTAGTTATTACCATCCGGTGAACCCCATTAATGTTCCCCACCACTATCTAGTGTTAAAACTATATGACTCCCATAAGAGTCTCATGAGGGTCCCTTCCCCCCTCTTTTCGTATACTATCCTTTTTTCGTCTCTGTAATCATTGCCTGACCAACTTACACGTTATCCCTATCCCAAATCCCACGTCCAACCGCCGGCCGCGGTGGCCGAGCGGTTCTATGCGCTTCAGTTTGAACCGTGCGACTGCTATGGTCGCAGGTTCGAATCCTGCCTCGGGCATGGATGTGTGTGATGTCCTTAGGTTAGTTAGGTTTAAGTAGTTCTAGGTTATATGGGACTGATGACCTCAGATGTTAAGTCCCATAGTGCTCAGAGCCATTTGAACCAGTTTTTGAACCACGTCTAACCGCAATCACACTACGGATCCCCAACATACCAGCCTACCAATTGAGTTGCACACTACACTGGACAGAGCTACTTAAATCCCCGACCCCAAAGTATGCTCTACCACTGCAGGTGCTGCAAAAAAAATGGCTCTGAGCACTATGGGACTTAACATATGTGGTCATCAGTCCCCTAGAACTTAGAACTACTTAAACCTAACTAACCTAAGGACATGACACACATCCATGCCCGAGGCAGGATTCGAACCTGCGACCGTAGCAGTCGCGCAGCTCCGGACTGAGCGCACAGAACCGCGAGACCACCGCGGCCGGCCGCAGGTGCTGCAACTTCAGCAGAGTAGTTAATTGTTATTAATAAAACCGCCATAAATAGTCGAGAGTTTTGTCATCATTGTACAACATCCTTCTTGCACTATGTGATCAAAAGTATCCGGACTCTCCCAAAACATACGTTTTACATATTAGGTGCGTTGTGCTGCCACCTACTGTCAGGTACTCCATATCAGCGACCTCACTACTCATTAGATGTCGTGAGAGAGCAGAATGGGGCGCTCCGCGGAACTCATGGACTTGGTCAGGTAACTGGGTGTCACTTGTGTCATACATCTATACGCGAGATTTTCAGACTCCTAAACATCCATAGGTCCACTGTTTCCGATGTCATAGAGAAGAGGACATGTGAAGGAATGCGTACAACACAAAATCATACAGGCGGACTTCGTCTGTTGACTGACAGACCGCCGGCAGTTGAAGAGGGTCGTAATGTGTAATAGGCAGACATCTGTCCAGACCATCACACAGGAATTCCATACTGCATCAGGATCCACTGCAAGTACTATGACAGTTAGGCGGCAGGTGAGAAAACTTGGATTTCATAGCCTTACATCACGCCAGTAAATGCCAAACGACGCCTCGCTTTGTGTAAGGAGCGTAAATATTGGATATTGATTAGTGTAAAAACGTTGTGTGGAATGACGAATCACGGTACACAACGTGTCGATCCGGAGGCAGGGTGTGGGTATGGCTACTGCCCGGTGAACGTCATCTGCTAGGATATGTAGTGGCAACAGTAGGCTATAATTCGGAGGCGGTGGTGTTATGGTATGGTGGTGTTTTTCATGGAGGGGGCTCACACCCCTTGTTGTTTTGCGTGGCACTGTCACAGCACAGGCCTACATTGATGTTTTAAGCACTTTCTTGCTTCCCACTGTTGAAGAGCAATTCGTGGATGGCGATTGCATCTTTCAACACGATCGAGCACCTGTTCATAATGCACGGCCTGTGGTGGAGTGGCTACACGACAATAACATCCCTGTAACGGACTGACCTCCATGAAGTCCTGACCTGAATCCTATAGAACACCTTTGAGATGTTTTGGAACGCCGACTTCGTGCCAGGCCTCACCGACCGACATTGATACCTCTCCTCAGTGCAGCACTCCGTGAAGAATGTGGTGCCATTCCCCAAGAAATCTTCCAGCACCTGATTGAACGTATGCCTGCGAGAGTGGAAGCTGTTATCAAAGCTAAGGGTGGGCCAACATCACATCGAATTCCAGCATTATCGGTGGAAGGCGTCACGAACTTGTAAGTCATTTTCAGCCAGGTGTCCGGATACTTTTGATGACTTAGTGCAGTTATTTTAAAGATCTGTAAATGTTTTATCATTTTAAAACTAAAAAAGGTAAAATTGTCGTTTACCCGAAGATTGGTGTGAATACCACAGTGCTTCACTAGGCTCGGTGTACTTGAGGTGATATGTTACTGCCTTGCTCCAATCTTTGAAGTCACTTAACCATACAGTTATAGAGACACATAGTCGTCACGTGGATTCCGAGCTACGGTGCAACGTCGCATTTTTCACCTTAACAAACATTGCGAAAGGTGAAAAAAGTGATAAAATCCTAGAATCACCCAGGGATAGAATCCGAGATCTTTAGAGCTGTGATCTGGTCCATTACCACTGTTTTATTCTTTATTTTTTTCACTTTTTTTAAAATTTTTTGCTCGTGTCATGATTTGTCATAATTCTTTACAACATGCAAACTAAATAATTTTCTTTTCTTTATAATTAAATTAAGGAACAGAATTTATACTTATCTCTCTCCCCGTCTCGAAAGTGTCCGCTGGGTTTTCTGGCTAAGTTGAATTTTTAAAGATTTGTAGAAGTAAGGCTTACAATTTTATGTATGATACAAGAAATCAAGACCTCTTCTCGACGTTAAATGCAGTATTAAGTAAAATAAACACACACAGTAAGAAAAATTAATTTATCCGGGTGAGTCGAAAGAAACATTTTTGTATTAAATGTTATAAAAACTGTTTCTTGTTATAAAATCCGCTTAGTTCATGTTCAAATATAATTTTCTGTCTTAAAGTTACTTCCAGAAATTTTGCATAGTTTTCCTCGTTATTTTTGGTCTTTGATGGTAGAGTGGCCAACGGCCTTGCCACAGTGGTAACATCGCTTCCCGTCGGATCACCGGAGTTACGCGCTGTCGGGCTTGGCTAGCACTTGGGTGGGTAACCGTCGGTATCTGCTGAGTACTGTTGGCAAGCGGGGTGCACTCAGCTCTTGTGATGCCAATTGAGGAGCTACTTGACTGAGAAGTAGCGGCACCGGTCACGAAAACTGACAGCAGCCGGGAGAGCGGAGTGCTGACCACATGCTCCTCTGTATCCATATCCTGTGATTCCTAAGGGCTCAGGATGACACGGCGGCTGGTCGGTAACTGGTCGGTCCTGCTGGACGTTCAAGGCCTGTTCCGACGGTGTCCATTCGTTTTGATAGTAGAGTGAGTTGTGGTGTAATACACATCCATCACTATTTCTTGTTTATAGTTCCTTCTGACATTAGGTAATGCTCTTAGTGGTCGTTTAGTCAGATGACGGAGTTCGTTTTGGAGTTAAAATACGGAATTGTGTTAGGATGTAGGAAGTCTTCAGAAGTTATGGCATTTGGGATAATCCTAGAGATTGTTGTCAGCTTTTCTCTGACGAGGGTCCAGACATCTCTGACATAGTCGCACACAAAGCGGAGCTTTTCATTGTCTATTGAATTACGCGCTGTGCCCAAGGGCGAGACCGCCAAGAGTGTGGCATGAAGTTTAGAGTTGGTGTGTTTTTTCTGGTTGATTGCTCGGTACCACGTCATTTCCACCTTAGACGAAAGATCCGCTCCATGTGTGATTGGGATGTTTTCTTCTATGATGTTACTGCTCTTATTTTCCTTCAGCTTCTTGTTAACTGTCTGCCCCGTCGTAAGCTTCCTTTCTTCTGGGGGTTGTTGGGCCGGATGTAAATACGAGGGGGGACCCAACAGTAACCGGAATCGTAATGCTGCACATCGTGTACTTGTAGTAGCAGGTTGCGCCGCCAGAGGGTTGTAGTAGGAGCTCTGCCGAGTCATTCTGCCACGAGGCGTCACCCAACAGTGAGAAGTGTGGTTTCTTTGGCGGTTCTGTGAGTGTGCGTATGTGTGTACAGTGCAGCCGTGACACGAGGAAATGGCTAGTTCTTACGAACAACGTGCGGCAGTGAAGTTTTGTTTCTTGCTTGGCAAGAAAGCAGCAGAAACTGTTGCGATGATTCAGATTGCTTACAAAGACCATGCTCTTAGTAAAACGCAAGTGTACGAATGGTTTTCTCGGTTTAAAAAGGGAGAAATGGTGGTTGAAGATCAGCCCCATTACGGTCGACCTTCATCTGCTCGAAGCGAAGACAACATCGACAAAATCCGTGATATCATCAGTGAAGATCGACGCAGGACAATCGACCAACTCGAGAAGTTGTCTGGCTTGTCCTGGAGCCCAATTCAGCGCATCTTGACCATCGATTTGGGGATGCGAAGAGTGGCAGCAAAATTCGTGCCGAAGCTTCTTACTGGAGATCCAAGGGATCGTCGCGTTCAAGCCTGTCTCGAAATGAAGGACGCGTTCAAAGATGATCCACATTTTATCAACAAAATCATTACAGGTGATGAACCATGGTGCTACGGGTACGATCCAGAAAGTAAACAACAGTCATCACAATGGAAGTCCCTGGCTCACCTCGACCAAAAAAAGCACGACAAGTGAAATCGAATGTGAAAACGATGTTGATCTGCTTTTTTGACATCAAAGGGATCGTACACTCTGAATTTGTCCCTGAAAACCAGACAGTAAGCCAAATATTCTATTTGGAGGTTATGAAACGGCTTCACAGAAGTTTGTCGCGAAAACGTCCGGCTTTGTGGGATTCTGGCGTGTGGTTCCTGCATCACGACAGCCCTCCCGCGCACACGGCTCTCAGCGTTCGCCAATTTTGGCCTCAACGAAGACGACTACCTTGACCCACGCGCCCTATTCGCCGGATTTAGCACCCTCGACTTCTCCCTATTCCCGAGGATGGAAAGAGACTTGAGAGGGAAGCGTTTTGCGGATGTGGTAGACGTAAAACGCAATGTGATGAAAGTGCTAGCAAGTATCAAAGAGGACGAATTTAAAAGGTGCTTCGACACTGGAATGAACGTTTGGACAAGTGTATTAATGCTAATGGAGAGTACTTCGAAGGAGATTAAGGTTGTATTTGAAAACAATAAAGTATATGCTTTCTAGAATGAAATTCCGGCTATTTTTGGGTCCCCCCTCGTAAATCACTGGATCAGCGAGTCACACTGCTTTAAATTACCGTACCATTTGTAACGCTCTCTGGGACAGAACGGCAATTATACCGTTGGCCATTGTATGATAACAAAGGGAAGAACAGGACAGAGTATTACTGTTGCCGGTGTGCTAATCTCGGATTAATGCATGCGTGGTACGGCCGACGAGACGACAGAGGAAAGCTGGAAGCATTTGCTTTCCTTGGCTACTGGTCGCTGCCGTCCGATTGCTGGCAAGCGGGCCCAACTTCTGTGCCTCGCCTTCGTCTCGCAGCGAGTTTAACGCTGACATCACGGCCGTCAAATATAGCTCTCCGAAAGAGGCTGTGTCTTTCTCCACGGTTCGTAAACAACAGGTCCGTTTAGCCGTTTGCTTAGATTGCGGCCGCAGCGTCATCGTCGGAAATTTATCCCAGAGACAGACAGACGAAAGCAACATCCTTAGAAATAGCTGCTTCACACTGTCTGCGAGGCCAATCACTGACAGAAGCAAAGAAAAAACCGGGAGATATGTTCACAGCTGTTAGTATAAATACATATACAATATGGTCACAGGTTTCAGTTGAGCAAGCGACGAAAGTGCCGATTTTGAGATTTATTTTGCAATTTTCATTGTTCTCTTAACATAAGCTTGAGAATGTCTGCAAGTCTCCCATTAATCTTGCCCACGCCAAATAATGTCTTGTTCAGAAGCAAAACAAAAAAGTACCAAGCAAACATCGTTTAGCTACGAGAGAATGTTAATCAGGATGGTTGCCAGTCTCCTAACTTTGTTCATGGCGACGACATGAAAAGCAGTATATCGTTTTAGAATAACATCCTATATTTATGATTCGGTAGTCCAATTCCTCTCCTCAAGACGTAGCTTGGTATGTAACAGCACAGGGCAGATTACGATGGAGACTGCTGTTGACGGTGAATTATCCATCACACTTAACAGCTAGACAGCACAACAGTAATGAAGTACAAAATGGTTCAAATGGCTCTGAGCACTATGGGACTCAACTTCTGAGGTCATCAGTCCCCTGGAACTTAGAACTACTTAAACCTAACTAACCTAAGGACATCACACACATCCATGCCCGACGCAGGATTCGAACCTGCGACGGCAGCGGTTGCGCGGTTCCAGACTGTAGTGCCTAGAACCGCTCGGCCACTCTGGCCGGCTAATGAAGTACAGATAAACGTGTTTTTATTTGGAAAGTCTCCAGAGGAAGTGTTACGAAAATCTCTTACGTTATTCTTTCATTGTTGTTCAACAGTTCTTCATATAAAAATTTATCCTCTTCAGTCTGATAACTGCAGCTCTGGTGTATAAATGGGGTGATTCAGCTGCCCCACTGCTGGGTTTTATGGCGCCTGCAACGCATTCAAATACGACATGCAGGATTTTCATATTCTCTCGCTCGCTGAGTGCAGGCTATTAGTTGTACGGAAAAAATGAAAACGACCTTTCTGTAAGAAATTTTATGTACTTTTATTCTGCACTGAGATACGTTTTCCCTGGAGGCCACGGTTTTCGAGTTATTCAAGAAAATCGCGTTTGAAGCTCACTTCTGTATGTTTTTCTTGAGTAATTCGAAAACTGCGGCCTCTAGCGAAAATACATCCGAGTACGGAATTTAACTACATTAAAGTCTCGTTCATTTTTTAAGGGCTAACAGTTTGCACGTAGCGAGCGAGAGAATACGACAATCTTGCATGTAGCATTTGAAGGCGTTGCGGGTTACATAAAACCCAGTGGTAGGGGCAGCTGAATCACCTTTCAGAAAGTGGCTCGTGCTATAAGCTAGTCTTCAAGCCACTATAGATTAATTTCAGTTGTTGGCATTCATTATAACATTACTACCTAGAACTTAACGTACATTATCGCCAAACCTGTGGCAGTAGCATAGAATCAAGAACGTGGTATGAAATTTTGTGATCTGGAACGAGAAAGCACTGTGAGAAAGTATCAGAATCTTGGTCGTTACACACGTACGCTGAAGAATTATGGCTTTTTTAAATTGCTATTTCATTTTGAGATTACGACACTCCAGACAACCTTCTGATTTGCACGGCACAACACTTGGCACGATCTGTACATAGTGTTTGGTACACTGCCAGACGAAAAGACTCAAACACACAGAAGGGGAGGAGGAAACAAAGTGAAATTCTGCAGTTTCAGACGACATGTGATGTTATTTCAAAATCGAGTCAGATTTTTAAAAAAAACTTGGCAGTATGAGTTCAGTTATCAGTGTGAGGTTGGCCCCTTCTGACACGGATGCATAAACCCATTGTTTCTTCTTCTGAGGCAAACTGGCCCACAACTGTTGTAACCGGTCCTTCATATCCTTGATGCTTTCACTGGGATAGAGGTAACAAGTGAGCTGGTACCACACGTGTTCTGTTGGGGCAGATATGTCCAAGCGCATACCTCAACATCATGAAGACAGTTCACACACACACACACACACACACACACACACACACACACATGTCATTTGTGGACAAGCATTGTCTGTGTACCACGATACAGCCACGTGAGACTTAACACATGATTAGGCAGGATGTACATGACCTAGCACTGTGGCATCAGAGTTCTCTTAATCACTGCCACAGGTGATTTCAAGTCATACCCTATGGCTCTCCACCACATGACACCTGTGCTAAAGATTGGAAGAATGGGAGTTCTCCATAAGTCGAAGACATACTCACCAACGATGATCATCTGGGGCAATCCATAAGACCAATCATCACTGAACACAACATGACATCATTCATCAACAGACCATGCTTCTAGATCAAGTAACCATTCCAAACGCAGCTGTTTAAAGCCTGCACAGGATATGGTGACCGATGCACAGTGTTCGGAAGGAGAGGCGCACAGTGTCTAAATCCTTTTGGCCGGTCAGCGATGACAGAATTGAGGTGCATGCCCTGCAATCTTCCTCAAATGATTTTACAAAAACTATTCAATAAAAAAATTCATTTTTGCTCTCCAGAATGAGATTTTCACTCTGCAGCGGAGTGTGCACTGATATGAAACTTCCTGGCAGATTAAAACTGTGTGCCCGACCGAGACTCGAACTCGGGATCTTTGCCTTTCGCGGGCAAGTGCTCTACCTTCATTTTTGCTCTACTTACAGCTTTATATGACAGGTTCATGATGGCGTGCCCGTCATTTCGTTAATGGCCATAGTCGTGATATTTATGTGAAAGTAAGTCGCCACGCAAAATTCTAAAAAGTTTGCAATGAAAAATAGAGGTCGCTATGACTATGTGTTTGGTGCATATTACATACTGTAATATGCTTCAGCATATGAAATGTAGCTAACATATTGAATTTTTCTTTAGACTTGGGTGGATGTCTCTACCTGTCACCAGTCTTGAGAAAACTGATCTGACATAGCACACGCATTTGCGATCGCGCCGCGCCAGCGATAATGCTAGAGTCAAAAATCTCCACGTTTCTCATATTTCATAAACGGTTAAGATATTGAAATGAGATTTTGGCAAATGATAGTATGCAAGTAGGAGAATATTTTTCCATATGGTTATTATGCAAAACTTCATTATCTACCATGTTATTCCACTAACTTCAGACATTTTCGATGACAGAATGAAATTTTTAAGGGCCATCGATAGTTGGTGAAATGAGAAATGCTATACATTTTGGAAAAACATAAGTGAAGACATTACATGTGCATTTTGTACCAAGAATGTGCTTTTTTATATCCCATCCTGACCTTACTCTTCCTCAGACCCTCACTTAATAAATCGCTTTTTCAGAATTCTTTTGCAACTGCATCTGCACATCATGTTAGTGAGGTGAGACTGCAAACTCTGCTGTGTTGTGATGAGCAAATTTTAACGTGGCAACAAGAGAGATGTGTAGGTTTTACGCAAAATTTGCCACTCATAACGCTTCTCTGACACCTACGAACGGTTAACAAGCTATGCGATAATAAATCGCTGCATTTACAGCGAAGCTCTTTTTAGATACTAAGCAAAGCAGAGGTGACACTTAGATCTATTTGAATGGATACCATACAAGTGTGGGTGTGGAGGGCCTCCACTTAATATTTACGGAAAATGTGAGCATAGGCTCAGTTTACAACGATACTTCCCCTCCAGCGCTCGGCATTTCCCCTACAGCGCCTACCTGTAACCCCCACTACTACCGCTGTCTCCTCGTGTGTCCTGCCATCTGCGGATATACCAGCCACGGCATTCTGCGCGCACTATACATTGCTGTGTTAAGGGAGGGCAGCCTCTGCATGGGACGGTAATTCCCTTGCCTGACTGCTGATCGTCTCTGATGACGGTGTGGGATCATAGAAGATGTTGTAGGGTTGTCAATTACTTGTTCTGGACGGCAGGCAAAGGTGTGAAGAGGTTACAATGTGCTCAGTGTACAAGACAGCGATCTCCCTTGTAGTGCTTAGACGTGGTCGACCAGAATCTTTGCAAAGAATAAGCCTGCCCTCACATTCCCATTAAATCCATCTTTAAGACACTGTTACATCATAATTACTCACAAATCTCGATACTGCGTAGTCAGACCAGCTGGTCAATTGGACTTGTTAAACTCTGACAATGGTGACAACGCTGTCTTAGACGAATACGAGGCATCTTCATGTTTTCACTGTGATCACTAAACATGTGACGGTGTTCATGTCCCTTATATACCTACCAGGCCTAGTAACAGCACTAAACATGAACAACACTATGCACTCTGGTGGCCGTTCCACCTGATACAGACAATACATCTGCCGATGGTGTGTACATATGGCTTTACTTGTCGGCAACGATCACCATACTGGTTAAAACAAATCGAAAAGGGTTGATTACAGCTGTGTTTCCAGGACCTGTAACCACTTGAAAATGACCTAAGGTCAATATTGCAGTAATCGATATTGTATTAAACAGTACAGTTAATGGCGAGTATGAAGTCATTAAAAAATCTACGAGCTTGTGATCCCCCAAGGAATACAATTATGCCAGCAAATGTTTGAGTTGCCCAGTCCTTACAGTGATTCACTGATATTGTAATCGCAGGCTTCTATGTGTTTTCGTTTTGTGATGTTCAATATTTTACATTTTTGAACATTTCAGGGTTATTCTTGATAGGAGTCTGACAATAAAGGGACACTGTGACAGCGTCAGAATAGAAGTCGCATCACGAAACAATAGCTTTGAAAAACGTTCAAAGCCACAAGATGGCGTGCAAGTCCACATGTACTTCAGGCATCGTCTCCAAATGGTTCAAATGGCTCTGAGCACTATGGGACTTAACATCTGAGGTCATCAGTCCCCTAGAACTTAGAACTACTTAACCTAACTAACATAAGGACATCACACACATCCATACCCGAGGCAGGCTTCGAACCTGTGACCGTAGCGGTCGCGCGATTCCAGACTGAAGCGCCTAGAACCGCTCGGCCACACCGGCCGGCACATCGGCTCCAGCTTTGAACTACTCGACAGGAGAATCAGCTTCCCCCGTGTGGAACCAACCGCGACACTCGAAACAGTTTGATATTGCTCTTCACCAAACCTGCCGCCAGGTGACAGGATGCTTTACACCAACTCCAGTCGAGAAGATACAGGCGGAATAGCTCCACCCTGTCAGGCAGATAGTAACAGCGAAATCAGAAAGGAGCAAAGTCAACTCTAACAACGGACACCCCCTTCTTGGGCATCAACCTGTCACTCGATGTCTTCGCAGCAGGAAAAGCTTAATCTCGAGAACCTGCCCCGTAGTGAAGTCAAAGGCGGAAGAGAGGCTTCAGCGCTGGAAGGAAAGAGCTAAAAGTGACCGGAGACCACCGAAAGGGGAGTTATCTCCAGGAAACGGCCTGTCATGGCCAACATGGAGACCACTTAATAGTCGTCGTGTGGGCGTTGGCCATGTTAAAATGGGGACTCTGCGACAACGAAAGTGTGTCCCATGTGGGTGGTGATTCCATTTCGTTCACTGCCCTGTCTACATCATTTCCTCAGGCATCGTGACTAAGAGGCTTTGGCATCAGGGAGCCCAAAAGCAGTGCAACTTGCTGAGGCACTACGCTGAATTTAAGTGGTTGTCACCAACGCTCTAAGAAGAAGAAGATTTCTGAACATTTATAGCAAAGCTACTTGAGCTTTCTCTTTCGCTGCTCTGTGGACTGAGGGTCGATTAAGCTCCTGCAGTTGGCACCCCTTGTCACAGGTAGCACGCATTTGCGCCGGCACGCCTGCGTAGCCTTGAGGCTGGTGCGTGGTGGCTGGTGACCGGTGCCCGGGGGCGTGGGTCGACCGCGTAATGAGATGCGAGCGGATGCTGGCACTCCCTCATGACGTCACTCGGCACTCGCTCGCTTTCTGCACACCGCCTCCTTGCGTGCTGTCAGCGCCGCACCCGCGCAATACGCCCGGCTGTGACGTGCAGACACGGGCCTAAGTTACATGACTGGCGCTGTGTCATAACACCCGATCTGAGTTCTATTAATAAGTAACAAAAAACACCGTCTGAATCACCATTTCTTTTATTGACCACTACCGTTTCAGATCTGCTCTGCAGATTATCTTTAAACTTAGTATGCGTACGCTGGGTCCAATCGACCCGGAAGGAGTTTTAACTTTTAATTACTGAATGGAAAAATTGATCGCCGACTCTTCAATTATGCTCTCTACCAATATTTAAAACATATTAAAGGTACTATTAGCATTTTGTGTCATTAGTTTTAAGTGTCATATACATTTTCTTTTTTATACCACACATTTACATAACCTGGGTCCGATGGACCCTTTGAGTTATGTGTAGTGTCATTACATTAGATTGGGTTGTAATCAATTGCTTTTTGTTGGAATCCGAAAAATATATTGGGTGATCAAAAAGCCAGTATAAATTTGAAAACTTAATAAACCACGGAATAATGTAGATAGGTAAAAATTGACACACATGCTTGGAATGACATGGGGTTTTATTAGACGCGTGAAAGATCTCTTGCGCGCGTCGTTTGGTGATGATCGTGTGCTCAGCCGCCACTTTCGTCATGCATGGCCTCCCAGGTCCCCAGACCTCAGGCCTTGCGATTATTGGCTTTGGTGTTACCTGAAGTCGCAAGTGTATCGTGATCGACCGACATCTCTAGGGATGCTGAAAGACAACATCCGACGCCAATGCCTCACCATAACTCCAGACATGCTTTATAGTACTGTTCACAACGTTATTCCTCGACTACAGCTATTGTTGAGGAATGATGGTGGACATATTGAGCATTTCCTGCAAAGAACATCATCTTTACTTTGTCTTACTTTGTTATGCTAATTATTGCTATTCTGATCAGATGAAGCGCCATCTGTCGGACATTTTTTGAACGTTTGTATTTTTTTGGTTCTAATAAAACCCCATGTCATTCCAAGCATGTGTGTCAATTTGTACCTCTCTATCTACATTATTCCGTGATTTATTCAGTTTTCAAATTTATACTGACTTTTTGATCACCCGGTATTATTCTCACACATACGCACTGTTGTAATTTCAGAAAATACAATGTTATAACTCGCAACTCTTTTCATCTCTCAGATAGCATACTCCTGCGTTGTGCGAGAGAGCGAAATATTGCAGTAGATGGTTGCGAGTGTGCGAAGCAAAACAGAAATGTTGTAGGAGTTTGTTATACATCAGTGTTGTGTTTGATATTCGATACTCATTTGGAAGAAAGGCAAGGGTCACTTGCAACATTAAAGAATATCATGAAGAGCAGCCTGTAGAAGAAGAGAGTACTTAGATTGTTTCTTCATATTATTTTTTTTTTCAGAAAGAATGTCGGAATCTGCATTTAAAAAATGGAGCACTAAAGAAAACATTATATGTTTTTCCAGCCCAAATTTTGAATCAGTTGTTACTCAACGGGTAGCTGAAAATGACAACTTCCTGTCAGATATAAATACCGCTTCGGATGAAGGGATAAGTTTGTTCCTCAGGTATCGGTGTACAACTCTTTGGATGAAGAACAAAGTGATGGTGGTGATGAAGTACGTAATGATGTCTCTGGACAAATAAGCAGTGAATCTGCTACCATATATACTGCCCCAGATGGTGCCTTAGGGAGTAAAACCCCCCCACCCCCAAGTACAAAATAATAGACCTACACACGAATTGGTGAAATTTATGCCAGGACCAGCAAGGGGTATAATCACTTACACCCCAAAAAATAGTTGGGGTTTATTTATACTTCTAGCCATTGTGGATGAAACTATGAGATGCAGAAACACAAAGGCAAGAAGAGTTTCTGTACCAAGAAAAATTATCTGGCTGATATAACTAGAGCAGAAATGTTCACTTTCTGAGGAATTTGTCTTCGTATTGAAGCAGATACAGGCTGTTACATTACAATTAGCGAACTTTTTCCGTTGGAGTTGATACAACCGTTGATGATCAGAAAATCTAATCCCTTTCCACAGAAATCCATAGACTTGGATGTGAAGAAGATCATTATTGTTCCTCAAACACAAAACAGCAGTAGCAACTGCAACACTACAGTGGGTTTTCATAAGAGAGGGTGTTCAATGTATCGTGCTTCAAAAGACAGAAAAACAGACAGATGAGATTGGTGAGCCATACTACATTAATAAAATTTTTACTGTCACATTATTCATTTTATCTCACCTCTATGTTGATCCCTGTATATAGCACAGTATTTTCATAATACCATGTAATTAGCATTCACAAAAACTGGTTACTGCATCTGTCAACTTCATGTGTAATATTATATGCTCATAATGTAAGGTTTATCCTTGTATTTTAATTGTTCATGATGTTACGTTTATTCTTTATAAACATTCATACTGTGAAATCAAAGTAATCTTTACATTGTAATATCTCTGAGAGAGAACATCTCTGGCATCTTGTGGATCTTGTGAACAGCCGTCTGATGATGAAATTGTCAGTTCGAAACCGGTTACGGCGCTATTTACTTAAATAAATAGCATTAGTAATAGTGGCTGGTTGCTGTCTTCTTCTTTGTAAGAGTCAACCTACATTAATGTGATGTTTTTTGTACAATAATTTGTTCTTTGTCAATGCCATAATCATCAATTTGAGAGCAGTTTATGATAAGAAATAATGGTGGCTTACATTTCAGTTTTTACAATGTAATATATAAACCTTGGCGTACTTTTATCAGGTGCCTGGGGAAAACACCTTATCACATCTGGTCTACTGACCAGAGATTTTCACTGTGGATGCGGTGAAGTGCGTTTTCATAGCCCATAAATGCTAGATGTGTTTGCAAATTAAATTCTCGTCTTTTTTGTATAATTTATTTCTGAAAGAAAACATCGTCGGCATAGAATCTTCTTTTTCGGCAGCCTGCTTACTGCTATAATAAAACTGAATTCGAGATTTTGGGTCAATAATAAAAATGTAATAAACCGTTGCTAGGATCAGTCGGTACGGTACTTGCCGCGAAATTCTGATACGCATAGAAATATGCACTGAAAAGTAAAGAAAGTACCCGGTACCAAGAAATCTAGATATTTATTCCTGTTTGAAAGAGAGAGACTGATAACGAAGGTATGAGAACTCGGAATAGGTTCCCAGGTATGTGAATGGCTCGAAGACTTCTTAAGTAAAAGAACCAAGTATGCTGTCCTCGATGACGAGTGTTCGTCAGAGACAACGGTATCGTCAGGAGTTCCCCAGGGAAGCATGACAGGACCACTATTATTTCTATATGTAAGTCATCTGACTGATAGGGTAGGCAGCAACCTGCAGTTGTTTGCTGATGATTCTGTGGTTCACGGGAAAGGGTCGGAGATGAGTGACTGTAGAATGATAAAAGGTGACTTTGACAAAATTTCTAGTTGGTCTGATGACTGGCAGCTGCCTCTAAATGTAGAAAAATGTAAGTTAATGTGGATGACTAGGAAATGCTCGGATACAGCATTAGTAATGTCACATCGTTCAAATATGTGGGAGTAACGTTGCAAAGCGATATGAAATGCAACGCACAGCCGCGCGGAGTGGCCGCGCGGTTTGAGGCGTCATGTCACGGACTGCGCGGCCCCTCCCGCCGGAGGTTCGAGTCCTCCCTCGGGCATGGGTGTGTATGTTGTTCTTAGTTTGTTGTATTCTATTGTATGTGAACCGGGGACCTAGAAACAACGGAGAGGCTCCGTCCCTGCCGCAGCCACAGTGGTCTACAACCCCACGACGACTACCGCAGTCCACTTCACCCCTCTGCCGCCCCACACCGAACCCAGGGTCATTGTGCGGTTCGGCCCCCGGTGGACCCCCCCCCCCCCCCCAGGGAACGTCTCACACCAGACGAGTGTAACCCCTATGTTTGCGTGGTAGAGTAATGGTGGTGTACGCGTACGTGGAGAACTTGTTTGCGCAGCAATCGCCGACATAGTGTAACTGAGGCGGAATAAGGGGAACCAGCCCGCATTCGCCGAGGCAGATGGAAAACCGCCTAAAAACCATCCACCAGCTGGCCGGCACACCGGACCTCGACACTAATCCGCCGGGCGGATTCGTGCCGGGGACCGGCACGCCTGCCCGCTCGGGAAGCAGCGCGTTAGACCGCGCGGCTAGCTGGGCGGGCTTTTAGTTTAAGTAGTGTGTAAGTCTAGGGACAGATGACCTAAGCAGTTTGGTCCCTTAGGAATTCACACACATTTGAACATTTTGTAACGCGTATGGGGATTGCTGTAGAGAAGGCGATTGATCGTCTTCGCTTTTTTGGGAGAATTTTAGGAAAATGTGTTCACTGTAAAGACGCCGCATATAGGAGGCTAGGCCGAGCTATTCTTGAGTACTGCTCGACAGTTTAGGATCCACTCCAGATCGAATTAAAGGAAAACATCGAAGTAATTCGGAAGCGGACTGCTAAATTTGTTACGGGTAGGTTCGAACAACACGCAAGTATTACGGAGATACTTTGGAAACTCAAATAGGAATCGCTGGAGGGAAGCGGACGTTCTTTCCGAGGAACACTATTAGGAAAATTTAGAGAACAGGCATTTGAAGCTGATAGCACAACGATTAAGGTTCCGCCAATATATCAGGTGTACCGGTATGAAACGAGCGTTTTTTTGTGAAAATGAAACAATAATTTTGAATTGAAAAGTAAAAACATTTTATACAAGGTACTGACCATTGCTTTCTATACATTTTGACCACCTTTCTGGCAAATTGTGGACACCACGCCAGTAGAAATGTTCGTATTTTGAAGCAAACCTATCAGACACCCAATTTTCGACTTCTTCGTAGGAATCGAAGTGTTCCTCAGCCAATGCGTGTCCCATTGATGAAAACAAATGGTAGTCGGAAGGGGCCAAGTCTGGTGAATACGGCGGGTGGGGTAGTAACGCCCAGCCAAGTGTTTTGATTGTATCCTGAACCAGTTTTGCTTTGTGTGCAGGTGCATTGTCGTGTAAAAATATTACTTTGCCATGTCTTCTGGCCCATTCTGGTCTTTTTTCGATGAATGCATAGTTCAAATTGATCATTTGTTGGCTGTAGCGATTAGTATTCGCAGTTTCACCGGGTATTTAGAAGCTTATGATACAACACACCTTTCTGATCCCACCAAACACAGAGCATTGTCTTCTTGCCGAATCGATCTGGTTTTGCAGTCGATGTTGATGGTTGTCCCGGATTAAGTCATGATTTTTCCCGTTTAGGATTCTCAAAATAAATCCATTTTTCATCGCCAGTAACAACTCGATGCAAAATTGATTTTCTTTCATATCTTTGAAGCAAAATTTGACAAATGGTTTTTCGGTTTTCCATCTTTCATTCAATTCATGTAGCACCCATTTTCCACACTTTTGGATCTTTGCCATAGCTTTCAAACGGTCAGAAATTGTTTGTTGTGCAACATTTAGCATTGCTGCCATTTGCTTCTAACTCAAAGTATCATCTTCATCCAATATTGCTTGCAATTCGGCGTCCTCGAACTTTTTTGGTGGTCGTCCACGTTCTTCATTTCTTACATCAAAATCATTATTTCTGAACCATTGAAACCATCTTTTGCATGTTGCTTCTGATAGAGCGTGATCACCATACGCCTCGACAAGCATTCGATTCGACTCTGCAGCACTTTTTTGAAATGAAAACCAAAAAATTAATGCTTTCCGCAAATCGCCACTTTCTGGTGCAAAATTCGACTCGATGAAAACATTTGATGTTGTTTGTTCCATGACTTGATGTATACTAAATATCTTTGACAGATGTCATACCAACAAAACAAAACAAAAAATTAAGGCTCGTACACAGCAAATGTTCCCTATCGACACATCTGTATCTTAACGCTCATTTCATACCGGTACACCTGGTACATTTCGCGTAAGGAGCACGAAGATAATATACAAGAAATTAGGACTCATACGGTGGCGTATAGATCGTCGTTTTTCCCTTGTTCCATTTGCGAGTGGAACATGAAGGGAAACGACTTGTTGTACAGTACTGGGCATTAAAATTGCTACACCAAGAGGAAATGCAGATGATAAACGGGTATTCATTGGACAAATATATTATACCAGAACTGACATGTGATTCCATTTTCACGCAATTTGGGTGCATAGATCCTGAGAAATCAGTACCCAGAACAACCACCTCTGGCCGTAATAACGGCCTTGATAGCCTGGACATTGAGGCTAACAGAGCTTGGATGACGTGCACAGGTACAGCTGCCCATGCAGCTTCAACACGATACCACAGTTCATGAACAGTAGAGACTGGCGTATTGCGACGAGCCAGTTGCTCGGCCACCATTGACCAGACGTTTTCAGTTGGTGAGAGATCTGGAGAATGTGCTGGCCAGGGCTGCAGTCAAACACTTTCTGTATCCAGAAAGGCCCGTACAGGACCCGTAACATGCGGTCGTGCATTATCCTGCTGAAATGTAGGGTTTCGCAGGGACCGAATGAAGGGTTGAGCCACGGATCAT
Organism: Schistocerca americana; assembly: GCF_021461395.2. Classification (NCBI taxonomy): domain Eukaryota; kingdom Metazoa; phylum Arthropoda; class Insecta; order Orthoptera; family Acrididae; genus Schistocerca; species Schistocerca americana. Next base: position 954,417,954 of record NC_060120.1, read on the forward strand.
AACACATCTGAATTGTAACGTCCACTGTTCAAAGTGCCACGGATGCGACCATCATAATGCCGTAAACAGAACCTGGATTCATCCGAAAAAATGACGTTTTGCCATTCGTGCACCTAGGTTCGTCGTTGAGTACACCATCGCAGGCGCTCCTGTCTGTGATGTAGCGTCAAGGGTAACTGCAGCCATGGTCTCCGAGCTGATAGCCCATGCTGCTGCAAACGTCGTCGAACTGTTCGTGCAGATGGTTGTTGTCTTGCAAACGTCCCCGTCTGTTGACTCATGGATCGAGACGTGACTGCACGATCCGTTACAAATGGCTCTGAGCACTATGGGACTCAACTGCTGAGGTCATTAGTCCCCTAGAACTTAGAACTAGTTAAACCTAACTAACCTAAGGACACCACAAACATCCATGCCCGAGGCAGGATTCGAACCTGCGACCGTAGCGGTCTTGCGGTTCCAGACTGCAGCGCCTTTAACCGCACGGCCACTTCGGCCGGCTGATCCGTTACAGCCATGCGGTTAAGATGCCTGACATCTCGACTGCTAGTGATACGAGGCCGTTGGGATCCAGCACGGCGTTCCGTATTACCCTCCTGAACCCACCGATTCCGTATTCTGCTTACAGTCATTGGCTCTCGACCAACGCTAGCAGCAATGTTGCGATACGATAAACCGCAATCGCGATAGGCTACAAGCCGACCTTTAGCATAGTCGGAAACGTGATGGTACGCATTTCTCCTCCTTACACGAGGCATTACAACAATGTTCCACCAGGCAACGCCGGTCAACTGTTGTTTGTGTATGAGAAATCGGTTGGAAACTTTCCTCATGTCATCACGTTGTAGATGTCGGCACCGGCGCCGACCTTGTGTGAATGCTCTGAAAAGCTAATCATTTGCGTATCACAGCATCTTCTTCTTGTCGGTTAAATTTCGCGTCTGTAGCACGTCATCTTCGTGGTGTAGCAATTTTAGTGGCCAGTAGTGTAGTACAGGATACCGACGGCACGGTGGCTTGCGGGGTATGAATGTAGATGTAGATGTAGAATACTACAGGCACCTCTCACCGGCTGGGAAATGCGTGTTTGTTTGGCAGCGGGAGCGGTGACCTGCTTGGCAACGCCCACAGCGCTGCGAGGGTAGAATCAGTCCAGCTTGCTCGGCGGATTTGCATCGTCGGCCCGGTGGCCTGACCCACTACAAGGGTGACCTTTCATCGCACCACACCAACGCAGCTGTCACGGCACGACGCATGGCCGCGTCTGCAGCTCGCCAGGTCTCGAGCGTAGGGGGTCAAAGTGGGCCGTCCGCTTTCTCCGGCCGATCTAGATACTGGGAAAAAGGATTAGGGCCCTGCCAGAGGTATTTGCATCTGACATCTGAATGCACTGATAAATGTCATTCTCCAGTGAGCTAGGCGTGAGCGGAATAAATCTGTAGGGCAGATAACACACCTCTGTTGACAGGTTCTGTCTCGCAGATTGGAAATGGAACACACTTCCCGCACTCTGCGTTACCTACCATGCTACGTTAACTCAGAGTGTTGTTGATCACAGACCACGCATGACGTAATTATGTTGACACCAACATCTCGATCAGGTGACGAGCGGTGGCTTCGACCTCTGGAGTACTGTTGAACTCATTTCTGTCTTAATCGAATTTTTCAGTCAGCGGATTGTGCGCTGATAAGAAACTTCCTGACAGATTAAGTTTGGAAGGTAAGAGATGAAGTACTGGCGGAAATAAAGCTGTGAGGACCGGTCGTGAGTCGTGCTTAGGTAGCTCTTTTTTATATAACTTGCCTCCATAGCGCAGGTCACCAACGCAGTCATGTGCGTGGCGCCCGACACCGAGGTAATTCGGTTCGAATACTGATGGTGGAAGAAATTTGCCGGCGCGGCATCCGCATAGAACTGCTGACGGAAATTACGAAGAAACAGATAGCTAGAACGAAAAGGGGAAGGAAAAAGAACAGTGATAGAGCACTTGCCTGCGAAAGGAAAAAGTCTGGATCCTGATTCAGCACGCAGTTTTAATCTGTCTGGAAGTTTTATTTTTATCGCAATTGCAGTATATGCAGCAAATGTTTCTTTAGTACAATGGTGAAATCTTGTGCAGCGTTTGGTTGCATCGGAAGGTATGGGAAAGTAGGTTGTTTCAAATGGCTCTGGCGCTATGGGACTTAACTTCTGAGGTCATCAGTCCCCTAGAATTTAGAACTACTTAAACCTAACTAACCTAAGGACATCACAAACATCCATGCCCGAGGCAGGATTCGTACCTGCGACCGTAGCGGTCGCGCGGTTCCAGACTGCAGCGCCTAGAACCGCTCGGTCACAGAAGCCGGCTGCGAAAGTAGGTAATATTGCGTTCCACAGATAAAGTTGTTTTAAGAACACAAAAAAAATTTGCAGGCAAATTCTTTGAAAGTTAGGACGTTGCTGACCCTCATATCTAAAACTCCACGAATGACGAATATTTTGAGAAAATAGAACGTTAGTAACTAACTCACTACAAGAATTTTTTTTCTACAACAGACGTTTCGAAATGTATTCTATTTCTTATCTTGATATTCTTTCGTTATCTACGGGGTTACGCAGAAGTCATAAAGGTAAACGCTTCCTTCATGTAAAAATCGAACAATATTGATACAAATGGATGTTATATATTGACATGTTATTTTCAGTTAAAAGGGCAAACACAATAATTTTAAAATGCTACGTAAGTTTAATGAGTAGGCAGGTCCCTTTCGGCAGAGATGGTGGTGACTCAAACCGTGAGTCACTGTTTTGCACAGTCAGCTAACTGAAGTGTCCTCGGCTTGATACCAACACAGCTTATTCTCGCGTAGTTCAGATTTATCTTCCGATGTGTCATAGACGTGTAGTTTGTTAGCACTTTGTCGCCTTCTACCACTATCGTGATAAATGAATGAAGAACACAAGGAGTCAATACAAAATAATTACCCTGGAATTAAAATTTGTTAGCGACGTACATACGTGACTCTAAAGCATTAACTACTACTCACTACACGACTGGCTCTTACTCTGCAACCAGATGATCAAAAAATTCGTCGAGGAAATTAGTTTCTTCTTATTCTTCCTTTAAGATTCTTTGGTTGGTTGGTTGGTTGATTTGGGGGTAGGGACCAAATAGCGAGGTCATCGGTCCCATCAGATTAGGGAAGCATGGCGAAGGAAGTCGGCTGTGCCCTTTCAAAGGAACCATTCCGGCATTTGCCTGCGGCGATTTAGGGACATCACGGAAAACCTAAATCAGCATGGCCGGACGCGAGTTTGAACCGTCGTCCTACCGGAGTTCACTGCACCAACCACTGCGCCACCTCGCTCGATAAAGATTCTTTTCTGCCACCGTTAATCTTTCCTTGTTCCTCCAATTATTCTAAACTGTCAATCATCTTCGTTGCCCGTTATTATATTGCACTATGAGAATAAATAATTTGTGGATACCTACCTTCTTATATTAAAAAATTGTTTGGCTCACCGTCTTCAGATGACGTTTCACCAAATTAAACTGATGTGTGATGAATTAAGGCGTACACGTAAAGAGAAACAAAACTGCTGAACTACACAGAAACTATCTACAACGTTGACAACAAAAGACAGTACAACTGCAACGAGTGTAACCGTTTGCTGTGTGAGGCTAAAGTAATACCACATTCAGGTATGACGACTTGTGACTATGATGTACGTAAACAGAAAAAAGTGTACGATTCATTATATCCACCGAAAAAAAACGAACTGTAACTGTGACTTAAATTAGAGGCATATGCGAGTATAATATTCAACCAGCCTCTGTCTGAATTTGATACGATTTCCGTTATTTCCACCAGTACCACATGGCACAGAACGTAGTGTTCCTGTAACATATCCATGTGATGATCAGCTAGCAGTGGTTCGAAAACTAGTTAATGCTACAATAAATCTTATACATTTTATACCTACATAACAGTGAAAAGCGTCTGAATTACACACCAACCGATACTATCTAAATTTAAGCTAAAACACAGCAGAATTGCACTCAGTGTACACATTTTCTATTCAAGAATAAGATAACGTCCTTCGGCTTTAACGTGCTTTAGACCGCAAAAATCTGAATACAAATATGAAAGCGCTCCCGTTTCGCAAATTACGCGTTCTGATTTCCACAGGGAACAAATCCACAAAATATTTTTAAAAATATGGCTGTAAGATGGGGGTTATTTTACAAATTGGTGAACAAATTATGTTGTTAGCCAGTGTGATTGTCACGAATCTGCTTTTTTCAACAGCACTATCAAAGCACCACGAAGTATGTGACATATCGTTTTGCGAATAAAAGGAAATGGCCACTGAAGATGGTAAAAAAGTACTGAGATATTTATAGATACCAGAAAAGAAAAAACAAAAATCTGTTTCTTGCAAGAAAACTGGCATCCACTGATTGTATATTTATTGAACCGAAAAGAGACGGAGTGTTATTGAAAAATTCTTGTTCTGATAGTAATTCGAAGAAATTTATTTTGTTTGCAGTTAATCTGGGAAATAGTAGAAGGCCGCAGGGGTTTGATCAGTATGGCACAACCGCACCTTCGAGGATCGCAAGCGTGTAAGGATTTTGTCGATCAACAGCATACAGCCGAATAAAGCAGACGGAGCAACGCCTAGGGATTGATGCACACAAACTGGAGATCTGTTTTCTACTTCGTGAATTTCAGTAGAGAGCAGGGAAGTAAAGACATTTTGGATTATAGCTAGCGTGGAGCATGTGACAACCTAGAATTATTACTCAAAATGTTCTCAAACTGCTGCATTGGACTTGTGATGCCGTCGGGGCTAGCAGCAACAAGAATTTGTGATGACTTGGTTTGTACAGCATGATTTACAGTTTGACGGATTCTTGCAGTTAATTTCTGCATAGGAAGGAAGACTGCGTCGTAACGTCTCGTCGACTGCAATGTCATTAGAGACGGAGCACAAGCTCGGATTGCGGAGGAACGGGAAAGGAAACGGCCGTGTATTTTCAAAGGAACCATCCCAGCATTTGCCTTCAGCAATTTAGGGAAACCCCGGAAAACCTAAATTCGGATGACCGAATGCGATCTGAACGGCGTCCTACCGAAAGGAAGGTCCAGTGTCTCACCACTGATCCATCTCGCTTCGTTAATTTATCAAGCTGAGCAGAGTGTTGTTTGGGTTTAGTGTATCTCTGGTGCTACTTTTCTCCTGAAAGCATTGCCGAAACTAGAGACCGCCACAGATCACTCCTGTGAAACCTTTGACGGAATGACCGAACTTGAGACCTCTGCAGTCAAGGCCCACTGGAACACACCAATATCCCCTTTAACTCAGGCTGACATAAGACACGTCTACAATGTTGACAGACCCTATTTAGCACAGTGAAAAGTGCTCCAGGTGTTTGACTGAACCATTGCGCCTCAGAAATTCCGGGAACGTCCCCATGGACGTCTGAGATATTACAAGCAAACAGCGAGAAGTGTGGAAAAGCGGCGACCGCCACAGCGGTCAGCGTCCTAGTGTAGCAGATGTCACTTGGCAGCCGCCCGAGTAAGAGGTGGGCGAAAATAACAGAGCACATGTCCGCAATTAGTGAGCGGCGTGTTCCTGAAGCACAGGTTTCGCTCGGGGCCTTAATCGCCGTGTTACGAGATGTGCGGCGACTTTAGTTTCGAGACGAAGCAATGATTTGCTAAGGCGAGGTTTCCTCTTGGACTGGCGAATAGTGGGACCTTCTTAAAGCCACAAATGATTACATTTTGCATCTGTGAAATTAGTACAGTGATAAGAAAAAGAATTAAAAATCGCCGTATGTTTGAGAATAGCTCTACTCTCGCTTTACCGAACGAGATAGCGCAGTTGTTAACATATTGGACTCGTGTATGGGAGAAATTGGGACCTAATCCCAAATCGGTCATCTAGATGTAGGATATACATGGTTCAAATGGCTCTGAGCACTACGGGACTTAACTGCAGTGGTCATCAATCCCCTAGAACTTAGAACTACTTAAACCTAACTAACCTAAGGACATCACACACATCCATGCCCGAGGCAGGATTCGAACCTGCGACCGTAGCGGTCGCGCGGCTCCAGACTGTAGCAACTAGAACCGCTCGGCCACTCCGGCCGGCCGGATATACATGTTTTTGTTCTAAGATCACATCAGGCGAATGCTGGCATGACTCCTTCAATAAGTATACAGTCAATATCTAGCCTTTAGTACAAGCTTGTGCTTCATCTCTGTTGTCTTAGATGTCGATTGGAAGTTAAGTCCTACAAATCGCTCACTACATCGATTTTTCAGTGGTGCTAGGAAGTCATGCGAGTGTATGAATATAAGGTTATTTCTCAGTGAGAAATGATTTTCTGCTACCAGCCACTTTATGGAGGTTGTTCTATTTTGAATACCACAGCGCGTTTCGAGAATTTATCCCCATTTTCATTTTCTTGTTCTTACGTATTTCAATATGTGATCATCTGTCTAGGAGCGAGCTGTTGCATTTTAAATTTTGTTCTTTTCCTTTACTTTTTAAAAGCAAGTAAGTCCGCAGTTAAACTGTGACAGTATTCACCAGAATATTTCGGCTTCCTCCTTGAGATGCGAGGTTATTGATTGTTTATCTAGTTTGCTGAACATACAATTTTTTTCTACTTGCTTTCATTTCCCTTTGTACTTTGGTAATCATTGTTGCTACAACCGCCTCGTGGTCGCTGACAACAGTTTGAACGTGGACATTTTCAAAGAGATCACGTCTGTTTGTTGCGATTAGATCAAATATACACTGCCTAGCAAAAAAACTAAAGCATGCAGAAGACATGGTCGGATGTCAATGTAACTTGGTACACATACACACACTATGTGTGTAACTCATTAGAGTTGCAATCCTCTGTGACAGATAGAACGGTCACGAGCGTCCATTAGTTTTTTTCGTGTTTTGTGTTGTTACCAGATCTGGTAGGGTGTAGAAGGGGCGTGGAGAGCGTCATATGTTAAGTGATGACTCTGAGGGACATTAAGATGCCACGTACTCGTGTGAGACACCGTTATCAGCACCTGACAGAGTTTGTCCGCAGCTCGTGGTTGTGCGGTAGCGTTCTCGCTCCCCGCGCCCGGGTTCCCGGGTTCGATTCCCGGCGGGGTCAGGGATTTTCTCTGCCTCGTGATGACTGAGTGTTGTGTGATGTCCCTAGGTTATTTAGGTTTAAGTAGTTCTAAGTTCTAGGGGACTGATGACCATAGATGTTAAGTCCCATAGTGCTCAGAGCCATTTGAGCCATTTGAAATACCGACGTATCTGCCTATAAAAATATCGGTAGCACATTTGTAATATACTGCTGGTTTTAGAGTATTGATCTGTTATTAGATATTTTGTAAATCAACAAACTAGCAGTCTGCCTATCCCCCTTAGAGATAGAACTGGAAGTAAAACGAGGAACGCTCAAGCTTGGCGATAACCACTCTGCTGCATGTAAGTGGCACAATAAAAGATGTCTGATAGGTACATTATTCAGTTTCGTCACTTACCGGATTTGTTCGGAACACTTACTGCCGAGCGTCGATTACGTTAGCATTTCCCCTCACATGCGTCCACTCATCGCAACAGCCAATCTTGTCATTTAGATTTTTGTTCATCATTTTCAGCGCCTGTTTTTGATGAATGTCGATGTCGAGAAACAGCACTTTAGGTGCATTAGAAATTGTTTTTTAATGCAACTGGTGTGTTGTTTCTTCACATCCAAAGTCTTAAATGAGATTTTCACTCTGCAGCGGAGTGTGCGCTGATATGAAACTTCTTGGCAGATTAAAACTGTGGGCCGGACCGAGACTCGAACTCGGGACCTTATACTTTGGCGGGCAAGTGCTCACGCCCCCTCCTCACAGCTTTACTTCTGACAGTACCTCGTCTCCTACTTTCCAAACTTTCAGGAGTGCTAGTTCTGCAAGGTTCACAGCGAGCTTCCGTAAAGTTTAGAAAGTAGGAGACGAGGTATTGGCAGTAGTAACGGTGTGAGGACAGGGTGTGAGTCGTGCTTGGTTATCTCAGTTGGTAGAACACTTTCCCGCGAAAGGCAAAGGTCCCGAGTTCGAATCTCGGTCCGGCACACAGTTTTAATATGCCAGGAAGTTTCATATCAGCGCACACTCCACTGCAGGGTGAAAATCTCACTCTGGAAACATCTCCCAGGCTGTGGCTAAGCCATGTCTCCGCATTATCCTTTCTTTCAGGAGTGCTAGTTCTGTAAGGTCCGCAGGAGAGCTTCTGTAAAATTTGGAAAGTAGGAGACGAGGTACTGGCAGAAGCAAAGGTGTGAGGACGGGGTGCTTGGGTAGGTAGCTCAGTTGGCAGAGCACTTGCCCGCGAAAGGCAAACGTCCCGAGTTCGAGTCTCGGTCTCCCCCTTCCCCCACCGCCCCCCCCCCCCACCCCAGTGCAATCGGGCTTCTTCTTTGCGCCACCTGTATTTACTTCTCACAGTCAAAGAGAAAGACAGAACATGACGCAAGCTCAAAAAGTAGTAAGACTCCTTCACACAGTCAAAGTAAAATTATGTCCTACTACAATTCAAAAGAACAACTGCGGATATTTTCCGAAAATTGTTCAAATGGCTCTGAGAACTATGGGACTTAACATCTGAGGTCATCAGTCCCCTAGACTTAGAACTACTTAAACCTAACTAACCTAAGGAAATCACACACATCCATGACCGAGGCAGTATTCGAACCTGCGACCGTAGCAGCAGCGCGGTTCCGGACTGAAGCGCCTAGAACCGCACGGCCACTCCGGCCGGCTCCGAAAATTGTAGGCAAAATATAATACAAAATAAAAATGTCGGCATTCGATATTGCCGTTTTGATATCGCTATATCGATATTTGTGGAAAAAAATATCGATATATCAATATTTGATCAACAGTACTAGCACGCGTTGAAGATTAGCAGGATCCAGACTAGGAAACTACCGTCCCATGCGTAGGCTGCCGTTAACATCATAACATATACGGCTACGTTTGGAGTGGAGCCGCGACCAGGAAGCAAAGATGGCGTCGGATTGTGTTCAGCGATTAATCGCGGTTTTTCACTACCTCCGATGATCATCGCCGCGGGTACAGCGGCGGCGTGGAGAGAGAGGTCCTATTCTTCCAATGTTTTGGTAGGTCCTGGCGTCATGGTGTGAAGAGCAATCGGGTATGACTTCGTGTCACGGCTAGTAGTGATTCAGGGGAACTTGTGGCACAACGCTACGTCATGGACATCCTGCGTCCTTATGTGTTATCTTCCATGCGACAACATCGCGGTGGCATTTTTCAACAAGACAATACTCGTTCACACACGACAGATTTCTCTATGAAATGTCCGCCCGACGTTGAGGTACTCCCGTAGCCAGCAACATACCCTGATCTGTCCCCAGCAGAACACGTGTGAGACCAACTCCTACGTGAACTCTGCCCTGGCGCCAGTATCCTGGGTATCAAGTGGCGGTTACAACAGCTGCTGGCGAGCTGGCTTCAGGGGATGACTCAACGGCTTCATGATACCGTTTCTAGCCGAATCAGTGCATGCAGCCACGCCAGAGGGGATGAAGCGCCGTACTGACAAGTGGGCTCATACTGTCAAGTGCTCTGTAAAATTGGCTCGACTTTGTATAATATGCAATAAAATCACGTAACCTGTAAACTCCTGAAGTTTTCGCCATTATTTCGTTTTCCGTCGTTCCTGTGTTGCTTCATGAAGGTGTGTTCCGTCTACGAAAATTATTAGGGTGAACAGCCGCAACAAGGAATTCCTGCCATTACAAGAAAACTTTTACGTGCAAAGAACCTTGCAATGAAAAAGAAAATACTAGTATAAGCAATAACTGCCTGATCTTCTTAGCCACAAAAACAATAACATAAGCAGCGTAAACAATTAATGTATCTTCCTCTCCCCCTTCTTTCTCGTTCTCTTTCTCTCTTTCTCTCTCTCTAAACACACACAGACACACACACACACAAATATCCACTTATGTCTTACAAAAAAGAACACTCTAACAACACAAAATACACACACACAAAACAAATGAAAAATTTCAAATCAAACATACAACATAAAACAAAAGACGGAAGATAAACACATACCGACAGTTGGCAACATCACACTCTGTAAATACACACATGTCGATCATAAAATGAAAAGTGCAAGTGACGTGTTATGATAAATATGGGTGACAAAACGCCGGAAATCGGCCATCTGGAGGATAAGGACATCTCCACGACCAGACTTATGGACCAAATAGGCCGGAAATCGTAAGTAACACCATACGATAACTTAACATCACGAAATTTGTGCTACGAAAGTTGTTTCTAATGTGAAAAACAAGAGGAAACCATGATAAAATGTAACATAGTAACATACTGTACCTACTACATAATACATCTATTATATGTACAGAAAGAAACATGTATTACAGGCCACTGGAGATGCTTCAAAAATAAAAGACGCGAAACGTGTATGGCAACAAACAAACTGCCTTTCATTTAGTTGCATAGACAGAACACATCTCCATCAATCGTGAAGTTTTGTTTCATTGCCTTTTCCACTTCTAGGTGCCTCACTTTTTGTCAGGCAGTGTATTTCCATCATGATCGGGCATCTTGATGTGTCTGTTCCAAATAGTTTTCGGTAAAGGTGTTTAGTATTCTTTTGCAGGATGCCAAATTGAAGGCACTCTCAGCTCTTCTTGTAATACGAAAATTAATAAAGGCAAGATAGAAATCTTAGTGGTGAGTAGACAAAACATCGTTGCCAATGCTCACTCGAAAATGAGCTACCTGAAATTGTCGAGTTCTTGCCCTATCTACGGAGTAAAATTACATCAGATGGAAGATCAACGAAGGATACTGTAAGCCGAATCCACCGGGCACAAGCTGCGTTTAACACGAGAAGAAACATTTTCACATCCAGCAGCGTAGACAAAGATCTCAGGAAATACCTCATAAGGTAAGTTGCTGGACGGACCTGAAACGTGGACGCTCGGAGAAGCAGAAAAACATAACATAAGAGGCTTCGAGATGTGGTGCCGCCGCAGAATGCTCAAGATTTCCTGGGTAGGCAAGATATCAAACGAAGAGGTGCTCCACCGAGTCGAGGAAGAGAAGGCTTGTCTTCTGAAGCTCATCAAACGCAGAAGGAAAACAAGGGTCGGCCATCTGCTGAGACATGATGGTATCATCAAAAGTGTCATTGAAGGGAAGAATGGAAGAGGCAGACCGACAGTAGAATGCATCAAACAGGTCATGGAGGATACCAGATGCACCATCTATATCGCTCTCGAGAGGATAGGTGAAGGAGAAAAAGGAGAAAATTAGTGGCGAGCTGCTGCTAACCAACCTTATGCTGAAATATAGAAGAAAGCAGGAGAAAATGGTTGGGCAATTAAAGTCTCCTCCTGTGATGAGAATATGGTTAATGCACATGGTGATAATTATTGAACTATATGAAATAAAATCGTCATAACTTCTGAACAGTGCGCGTTAGGACGTTCAAAATGCCCGGTTGGCCGAGGGGTGTGATGGGAATAGTATGCGCATACTTACAGGTTTTAGCGACGATGATGATGATGTTTGCTTTGTGGGGCGCTCAACTGCGCGGTCATCAGCGCCCCTACAAAGTCCCAATTTTTACACTGCCCAGTTTTTACACAGTCCAATCTAGCCATTGTCACGACTGATGATGATGATGATGAAGTGATGAGGGCAACACAAACACCTAGTCCCCGGGCAGAGAAAAATCCCCAACCCGGCAGGGAATCGAACACGGGACCCCGTGATCCAGAGGCAGCAACGCTAGCCACTAGTCCACGAGCTGCGGACTTAAGCGACAATGCCCACTTTCTTTTGGATGGGTTCGCCAATAAGCAAAACTGGCGCATTTGGGGCTCTGAAAATCCGCGTTTCGCGATCGAGAGGTCTCTTCACATTCAGCAGGTCACTGTGTGGTGTGCAATATCCAGTCACGGAGTAATTGATGCGATATTCCTTGATGGCACGTTGACTACCGAACGGTACGAGAAGGTTTTGGAAGATTTCATCCCCATTATCCAAACTGGTCCTGCTTTCGATAAGATGTGGTTCATGCAAGACGTAGCTCGACCCTATCGAAGGAGAAGAGTGTTTTATGTCCTGGAGGAGCATTTTTGGGACAGCATTCTGGCTCTGGGGTACTGAGAGACCACTGGCATGAGCCTAGATTGGCCGCCATATTCTCCGGATCTGAATACATGCGACTCGTTTTTCTGGGACTATATTAAAGACAAAGTGTACAGCAATAATCCCAAAACTATTGATGAGCTGGAAAAAGCCATTCAGGAGATGATCGACAGCGTCCATGTTCCGACACTTCATGCAGAATTTCGCTATTTGTCTGCGCCACATCATCGCCAATGATAGCAGGCATATCGAACATATCATAACCTAAATCCGAATATCTGTGGTGACATTTACATGTTGAATAAAGTGTGTGCACGCCGTAGTTTGTAAATAATTTACTTTTTTTTCATATTGTTCAATAATTGTCTCCTTGTAGATGGGTGATATCGAACAGAGGTTCTCTGATGGGGAATGAAATCGCCTAAGACGTTTGTGAAGAATCTGTCGTCACATTCTAATGAAATGTTTGAATGAACGCGCAGATATCGCACGTGTGTATGGCTGGACTTGATTTGTTCCTCATTCCCCCAAATACGAGTCAAGAGTCTTGCCCTCTGTTCTCTCTCGCTGGGTGATGCTTTACAAGGAGATGTCCAGGTTGGCAGTTAGCGCCCAAAGTGGAAGCCCCTGGCTCTCTATCGGTGGCGAGCACTGTGGTCTGGCGGAGGACCCAGAGAAAGTCCCGGCGACGGCGACGCGATCTCACGCGTGACCACGACGAGCGGACGCGTAGCGCTTGCTTTGCGAGGTCCCACGCAGGCCGATGAACCTGCGTGTTGCGAGGCCGCTGGCCTAGTTGCCGTAGCGCGGGGGAAAGCTAGAGGAAGGTGCCTAACGCCAGCGGCGACAACCAACCGCGGTGGCGCCGCCGCGGGCCTACTGTGCATAACGCGTGTGGAGTCGAGGGTTCATTGGGGTAAATTGGCAGAGAGTGTTACAGGGTCATTATTGTTTGCACTGTCGCCTGATAAAAAGTATGTGGACAGCGATTAGAGGCAATATAGTACTTGACGGCTTGAACTCTGCTGGGGACACTCTGAATGCGGTTTCTGAATGACTCAGGAGAAGTGGCAGCCCATTTTTCCAGAATAGCCCAAACCAGAAAAGGTAGTGATCTTGGACACTGGGCTCTTGAACGATGTCGACGTACTACACTACAGGCCATTAAAATTGATACACCAATAAGAAATGCTGATGATAAACGAGTATTCATTGGACAAATATATTGTACTAGAACTGACATGTGATTACATTTTCACGCAATTTGGGTGCATAGATCCTGAGAAATCAGTGCCCAGAACAACCCGCTCTGGCCGTAATAACGGCCTTGATACGCCTGGGCATTGAGTCAAACAGAGCTTGGATGGCGTGTACAGGTACAGCTGCCCATGCAGCTTCAACAGGATACCACAGTTCATCGAGAGAAGTGACTGGCGTATTGTGACGAGCCAGTTGCTCGGCCACCAGTGACCAGACGTTTTCAATTGGTGAGAGATCTGGAGAATGTGCTGGCCAGGGCAGCAGTCGAACACTTTCTGTATCCAGAAAGGCCCGTACAGGACCTGCAACATGCGGTCGTGCATTATCCTGCTGAAATGTACGGTTTCGCAGGGATCGAATGAAGGGTAGAGCCATGGGTCGTAACACATCTGAAATGTAACGTCCACTGTTCAAAGTGCCGTCAGTGCGAACAAGAGGTGACCGAGACGTGTAACCAATAACACCCCATACCATCACGCCGGGTAATACGCCAGTATTACGACGACGAATACACGCTTCCAATGGGCGTTCACCGCGATGTCGCCAAACACTGATGCGACCATCATGATGCTGTACACAGAACCTGGATTCATCCGAAAAAATGGCGTTTTGCAATTCGTGCACCCAGGTTCGTCGTCGAGTACACCATCGCAGGCACTCCTGTCTGTGATGCAGTGTCAAGGGTAACCGCAGCCATGCTCTCCGAGCTGCTGCAAACGTCGTCGAACTGTTTGTACAGATGGTTGTTGTCTTGCAAACGTCCCCATCTGTTGACTCAGGGATCGAGACGTGGCTGCCCCATTCGTTACAGCCATGCGGATAAGATGCCTGTCATCTCGACTGCTAGTGATACGAGGCCGTAGGGATGCAGCACGGCGTTCCGTATTACCCTCCTGAACTCACCGATTCCATATTCTGCAAACAGTCATTGGATCTCGACTAACGCGAGCAGCAATGTCGCGATACGATAAACCGCAGTCGCGATAGGCTGCAATCCGACCTTTATCAACGTCGGAACGTGATAGTACGCATTTCTCCTCCTTCCGCGAGGCATCATAACAACGTTTCACCAGGCAACGCCGGTCAACTGCTGTTTGTGTATGAGAAATCGATTGGAAACTTTCCTCATGTCAGCACATTGTAACAGTCGCCACCGGCGCCAACTTTGTGTGAATGCTCTGAAAAATTAATCATTTGCATATCACAGCATCTTCTTCCTGTCGGTTAAATTTCGTGTCAGTAGCACGTCATCTTCGTGGTGTAGTAATTTTAATGGCCAGTAGTGTAATTCATCCCAATAGGTGAGCTGTCGAGTTCAGTTTAGGACTCTGGACAGGTCAGTCCATTTCAAGAATGTTAATGTCACACCACATTCCGTCACAGACGCTGCTTTTTGACACAGTGCTTTGTCGTACTGAAACAAACAAACATCGTCTCTGAACCGTTCCTCTGCTGTGCGTCGTACTCACTCAGTGCTGTAAACTGCGTTCATATCCTTCCACATTCACCGTTTTCTTAATCTTTTCGTGGCTGATGGGACAACTATGTCCCAATGAAATAATACACAGTTTAGAGCGTTGAGAAGTCTGTATTTCACATCTATCTAATGCAAGCACGTAGCGAGGTTTTTTTCGAAACTTGGAGAAAAATACTGCGGACCACGGCATGGATATATAGAAGGCTGTAATCGATCCAACAAATGGGGCGGCGTGAGTTTCTAGATCGCACAGTGCCTCTATTTGCGAAAGTCAGATCAAATCACCATCTTCTCCATTCAAGAATGCCTGAAGTAACTATATTTTCTTATACATCATAAACTGTTTTGAAACATTGCTACCCATCCCAGTAATTCTGCTGGTTTGTGCTTAATTTGTGTTTATTCCCCAGAAAACTTCATAGAATATAGAAAACATTGGAAGCAGTACCAACTGAAAAAGACTAAGGAGTAACAGTCAGAAGCGACCTAAAGTGGAACGAGCAACTAAAACAAACTGTAGAAAGAGCAGATGCCAGCCTGAGATACCATTAAGTGGCACCCGTTTTCCTTCGACGTGTTCACTCTTCAGCACCTGACCTGCTTCTCAGTTGATACTAACCAATCTAAAAACAGACTACTCCTAATAGCTGTAATTGTTAGTATACAAATGGGGTAAATACTACCCGCCAGATTAGCCGTGAGCGCTAATGTGCTGCTTCCTGGACTCGGGCAGTCGCGCCGGCTCCAGATCGAATCCGCCCGGCGGATTAACGACGAGGGCCAGTGTGCCAACCAGCCTGGATGTGGTTTTTAGGCGGTTTTCCACATCCCACTAGGTGAATACTGGGCTGGTCCCCAGGTCCCGCCGCAGTTACACGACTCGCAGACATTTGAAAACGTTCATACTACACTCCTGGAAATGGAAAAAAGAACACATTGACACCGGTGTGTCAGACCCACCATACTTGCTCCGGACACTGCGAGAGGGCTGTACAAGCAATGATCACATGCACGGCACACCGGACACACCAGGAACCGCGGTGTTGGCCGTCGAATGGCGCTAGCTGCGCAGCATTTGTGCACCGCCGCCGTCAGTGTCAGCCAGTTTGCCGTGGCATACGGAGCTCCATCGCAGTCTTTAACACTGGTAGCATGCCGCGACAGCGTGGACGTGAACCGTATGCGCAGTTGACGGACTTTGAGCGACGGCGTATAGTGGGCATGCGGGAGGCCGGGTGGACGTACCGCCGAATTGCTCAACACGTGGGGCGTGAGGTCTCCACAGTACATCGATGTTGTCGCCAGTGGTCGGCGGAAGGTGCACGTGCCCGTCGACCTGGGACCGGACCGCAGCGACGCACGGATGCACGCCAAGACCGTAGGATCCTACGCAGTGCCGTAGGGGACCGCACCGCCACTTCCCAGCAAATTAGGGACACTGTTGCTCCTGGGGTATCGGCGAGGACCATTCGCAACCGTCTCCATGAAGCTGGGCTACGGTCCCGCACACCGTTAGGCCGTCTTCCGCTCAAGCCCCAACATCGTGCATCCCGCCTCCAGTGGTGTCGCGACAGGCGTGAATGGAGGGACGAATGGAGACGTGTCGTCTTCAGCGATGAGAGTCGCTTCTGCCTTGGTGCCAATGATGGTCGTATGCGTGTTTGGCGCCGTGCAGGTGAGCGCCACAATCAGGACTGCATACGACCGAGGCACACAGGGCCAACACCCGGCATCATGGTGTGGGGAGCGGTCTCCTACACTGGCCGTACACCACTGGTGATCGTCGAGGGGACACTGAATAGTGCGCGGTACATCCAAACCGTCATCGAACCCATCGTTCTACCATTCCTAGACCGGCAAGGGAACTTGCTGTTCCAACAGGACAATGCACGTTCGCATGTATCCCGTGCCACCCAACGTGCTCTAGAAGGTGTAAGTCAACTACCCTGGCCAGCAAGATCTCCGGATCTGTCCCCCATTGAGCATGTTTGGGACTGGATGAAGCGTCGTCTCACGCGGTCTGCACGTCCAGCACGAACGCTGGTCCAACTGAGGTGCCAGGTGGAAATGGCATGGCAAGCCGTTCCACAGGACTACATCCAGCATCTCTACGATCGTCTCCATGGGAGAATAGCAGCCTGCATTGCTGCGAAAGGTGGATATACACTGTACTAGTGCCGACATTGTGCATGCTCTGTTGCCTGTGTCTATGTGCCTGTGGTTCTGTCAGTGTGATCATGTGATGTATCTGACCCCAGGAATGTGTCAATAAAGTTTCCCCTTCCTGGGACAATGAATTCACGGTGTTCTTATTTCAATTTCCAGGAGTGTATTTCGTGGCTTACACTAGACGCAGACAGCTGGGGTACACTACTTCCGTCCCAGGGGGTATGGAGTGGCGGCATGAAGGGCATCCAGCCGCGCTCTGACACTAACATTGCCAAATCCATAGTAACAGAGCCGACCCCGCGTTGCCGTGGGCAACGGCCCAAGAAAATAATAATGATGAAATGAGGTAAATATTGACGTAATGTTGTTCAATACACTGTCCTGAGTGCCAGTAAAAATATCAGCACTTACTGTATATCCCTAGCGTTTTGCATATCCTCATGCTCCATCTCCACATTTCACCGGATACTAACTCCTCTCGCCTACGTCATTAAGTCGGAAGGGGTCTTAGTTGTTCGTCCCCTACTTCATCGCTAAAAAGCACATGCCGGACAGGTCGGACTTGCATATATTTGGCCAGACATGGCTGCAGAACACCTCAGTATGTTCAACTAAAGCTGGGCTCCAGGGAACCCCAAACCTATCTAACTTGATATAGGAGAGTTGTCTTTGTAAATCGCTCCTATTTGCCGATCTTCCAACACGTGTTAGCCACAAACAGCACCGATACATACGTACGAACCTGCTACGTACACCGTGTGGCTGTGTCGCAACATAGGTTTTACTGGAAACAGGCCGCATCGCGCAACAGAAATTCTAGTCGCACTGGATAGCGCTGCGAGCTGTGTCGCAACACCTGGATACCTACCTGGACGCAAAAGAAACCGACCGGTCGATCTTGCGTCGCCGCGCCGACCGGTTCGCCAGCCGCTACGCGTCTTTGTGTGCTCGCGTGTGTGTGACGTGTGTTGTGTGCCAGATGACATATATTCGTCGGGCACGTACACCTGTGTCACATTGAGGCAGCTGGGCCCGTGCTGAATAGCTAAAGACAACCTGTCCGCTCGGCTGTCGTTGGCAAGTGACGCAATAGCGCCTTTTAGCGAGCGCCGAGCAGTCCGTCTTCTTTCTCGCCGCCTTGTCGCGAGCGGAACCCACGGCCTTTTTCGGTAGAGTGACGCGTCATGCACGGGCTGTTAGCACCCAAGGCTGCCACTAGGACGACGCCGTCCGTGAAGCGTCGCTCCGCCCTCGCCACTTCCGGTACCGTCTCCGCGGCGCCGCCGCCGTGGGAGGGACACAATCGTTAGCCATCGAGCACAGAGCGCTGGGACACTCGCTCCAATACATACAGAGTGTATCGGCTATGAGCATAACAAGGTTTCAGCAGTACTTTTCTTCAAAAAGTCTTTACATTATTCCTCTCAGCTTCTACAGTGAAGCGCCAAAGAAACAGATATACGCCAAGCGTATTCAAACTCACAAAATACAGGCAGAAAACGGTGTTGCGGTCGGCAACGCCTATATACAGGGTGGCGCACGAAATGTGTTACCATTTTGTTTTTGAATATAAACCTTATTGTCAATACAATCTGAAAGGATCATATACTACAATGAAGAGCCGTCCATGGAGATTTGTTCTAACCCAGCACATGCTCAACATGTCCACCATTTCGTTTCCTAACTTCCTTCAAACGAACACTGAAGTTAGTGATTACCCTACGGCACATGTCTTCCGTAATTTCACTGCAAGCTTGAAGAATAAGTCTTCTGAGCTCCAGTAAATCACGTGGACGTTACGAGAAAATTTTGTCCTCCTTTAGGTACCCCCAAAGAAGTCACATGGATTGAGGTCTGGACTAGGGGGGGGGGGCAAAACCGGCCGGTGTGGCCGTGCGGTTAAAGGCGCTTCAGTCTGGAACCGCGTGACCGCTACGGTCGCAGGTTCGAATCCTGCCTCGGGCATGGATGTGTGTGATGTCCTTAGGTTAGTTAGGTTTAATTAGTTCTAAGTTCTAGGCGACTGATGACCTCAGAAGTTAAGTCGCATAGTGCTCAGAACCATTTGAACCATTTGAGGGGGGCCAATTTTGACCGTCATTGAAGCGACCTGGAAACCTGAGTGAAATGATCCGCATGTCGAAATGCTCGTGTAAAAACTCCAACACAGTGTTTGCAGTATGTGGCCTTGCTCCATCTTGCATGAACCACTGCGTGTTGAAGGGCAAGGCAGTAGCAAGAAGCTGTGGAATGAAGCTATTGCGAAGCATGCTCAAATAACGCTCGCTGTTCATGTTTTCTTCAAAGAAAAAGGGTCCAATAAGTCCGTGACTGGAAATTGCTGGCCACACTGTAATCCTCGGAGCGTAAAGTTGTCGTTCATGAAGCACTTGTGGGTTTTCAGTGGCCCAAAAGCGTACATTTTGTTTGTTAACCACACCATCTAAATGAAAATGCGCCTCTTCTGAAAACCAAACGTTGTTGAGCGTTTCTTCCCTATCCTCCGCCCAATGAGCAAACAGTAGTTTCTGCTGTTTGTGTTCTTCAGTGAGCTTCTGTGCACAGATCATCTTGTATGGGTATATATGGAGGTTGAATGCGTTGAACGGAGCGTCTTGATATTCCCAGTTGCATTGCTGCCTTTCTACATGATTTCCCGGGTCTTTTCTGTACAGCATCTCGTACCGCTTCAATATTCTCCGGCGAACAAACAGGCTTAGGCCGAGGTCGCTTCGCTTCCAATGCTGTTCCTTCCTGTACAAATTTATCGTACAACCTGGGGATGGTCTTTTGCAAGGGACCCATCGTGTGTTAAACTGTTGTCGAAAACGTCTCTGAGTCACAACAAGGCTTTTCGTTTCATGAAAAAGTAACACAATTGCCGATCGTTGCTGCGTCGTCAGTCTTCCATTGTCAGCCATTGCTGCTTACTAGTCTCCTAGCGGCAGTATCGTGAATTACACATCATTTCGTAGCTCATTTTTTTTCCAAGCTCTGCTGGAACTGCTGTAGAGATCCCAGCGTGATATCTAATGTGCGTCGTAAATTGTGAAAGAAACAACTGGTAACACATCTCGTGCGCCACCCTGTAAGACAAGTGTCTGGAGCAGTTGTTAGATCGGTCACTGCTGCCACAATAGCAGGTTATCAAGATATAAGTGAGTTTGGACGTGGTGTTGTGGTCGGCGCAGGAGCGATGGGGCACAGCATCTCTGAGGTAGCGATGAAGTGAGGATTTTGCCGTACGACCATTTCACGAGTGTACCGCGAATATCACGAATCGGCTAATACATCAAATCTCCGACATCGCTGCGGCCGGAAAACAGGTTCTGCAAGAACGGGACCAACGACGACTGAAGAGAATCATTCAACGTGATAAAAGTGCAACCCTTACGCAGATTGCTGCAGAGTTCCATGATGGACCATCAACAAGTGTCAGCGTGCGAGCCGTTCAACGAAACATTATCGATATGGGCTTTCGGAGCCGTGGGCACTTGATGACTGCACGACACAAAACTTAACGCCTCCCCTGGGTCCTTCAGCACCTACATTGGACTGTTGCTGACTGGAAACATGTTGCCTGGTCGAATGAGTCTCGTTTCAAATTGTATCGAGCGGACAGACGTGTACGATAATGGACACAACTTCGAGGATCCATGGACACTGCGTATCAGCAGGGGACTGTTCAAGCAGGTGGAGGCTCTGTATTGATGTGGGGTGTGTGCAGTTGGGATGATATGGGACCCCTGATAGGTCTAGATACGACTCTGACAGGTGACACGCACGTAAGGATGCTGTCTGATCACCTACATCCATTCATGTCTATTGTGCATTCCGACGGATTTGGGCAATTCCAGCAGAGCAGTGCGCCACCCCGCACGTCTAGAATTCCTACAGAGTGGGTCCAGGTACAGTCTTCTGAGTTTAAACACTTCATCTGTCCACCAGACTCCCCAGACATGAACAATACTGTACATATCTGGGATGCAATGCAACGTGTTGGTCAGACTAGATCTCCACCCTGTCGTACTCGTACGGATTTATGGACAGTCCTACAGGGTTCATGGTGTCAGTTCCCTCCACCACCACCTGAGACATTAGTGGAGTCCATGCCACGTCGTGTTGCGGCACTCCTGTGTACTCGCGGAGGCCCTTCGCGATATTAGGCAGGTGTTCCACTTTGATTGGCTTTTCAGTGTTGAATTAATAAATGCTATAATTTACTTTACAATTAACAACACACAAATAAATTAAAGAAATTAACTGCCAATGGGGCAAGTTGAGAATTTGTGCCGGGATTCGAACCTGGGTCTCCGACTTACTAAGGCAGTTGCACTGACCAGTACGCCATCCAGACACATTGGTCACCCCAACCGCATGGACTACACTAGCACGCCTCCCGTTAGACCTAAATTCTCAACTTATACCACACATTAATGATGTTGTGCAACTGCTCCTCAGCATCTGTACTCGCGGTATCTCGCGTATTCCCGTAAGATTTCAAGCTTTTTGTGCGTCTGCACTGAAGGGACATGTCCGAAGGAACAGACACCACATTTATAATTAACAAATTTCGGGCTGTTTGCCAAGTAGGCAGTCATGTGGAGTGTTGCGTAATATTTCGTGTATTTCGAAAAGTGTTGTGGCAAGAGTTGCAACAATGAATGAAATAATGGCATCCTTTAAAAGAAACATACGTAATCTTTACTGGAAACCACACCTGTATTTTTCCCCACTAAAGTCGCAGCGCCGGCCGAGGTGGCCGAGCGGTTCTAGGCGCTACAGTCTGGAACCGCGCGACCACTACGGTCGCAGGTTCGAATCCTGCCTCGGCCATGGATGTGTGTGATGTCCTTAGGTTAGTTAGGTTTAAGTAGTTCTAAGTTTTAGGGGAGTGATGACCTCAGAAGTTAAGTCCCATAATGCTCAGAGCCATTTTTTTGAGCCAAAGTCGCAGCACCACGTAATAAACGGAACCACTTTAGAAGGCGCAAGGTGAGCTATTAGAAACCTATGGCGTGTGACTGACGCTGTACACATACAGCTACAGCCTTCACGTGCATGGCTGGGCTGTTACAACCAGGCACCGCGGCACGCCTTTCAGAGAGGACGTGTTGTTGACTTCATACTTGAGTGAAGGTTACCTGCATTCTCATTGCCAGAAATGGAATAGGAAAATCAATTATTAGCGGTGGTACAAGGGACACTGCACACTGTATGGTGGCGTGTGGAGTACGTGTTGTGACTAGCCGAAACCAGTTTTACCCGGCCACAACTGTGGGTTCTTTGATTGGAGTGAGAGAAGGCTCACCAAACAATAACACATGAAATATTAGTGTACTTTTTACATAAATGAGTAAAACATTTACTTAACTTTGACAGACTTCTTTACCACAGGAGTACTGGTTAATTTACAACTGTCATGGACCCATAGTTTGATGCAAAAACCAATAAACTTGATGCGACAATTAATAAACTTCTCTTGAGGTGCAATGTTCAACATTAACAAATTTTAACGACTCCATGACCACCAACCTTATAGCTGGTATGTCACCTTTGGCAGCGATAACAGCGGTGACGCGTCGTGGAATGGAATCAATGAGGTCTTGCTAGGTCGCTGGAGGGAGTTGGCACCACATCTGCGCTTACAAGTCAACAGTTGTTGTTGTTGTGGTCTTCAATCCTGAGACTGGTTTGATGCAGCTCTCCATGCTGCTCTATCCTGTGCAAGCTTCTTCATCTCCCAGTACTTACTGCAACTTACATCCTTCTGAATATGCTTAGTGTATTCATCTCTTGGTCTCCCTCTACGATTTCTACCCTGCACGCTGCCCTCCAATACTAAATTGGTGATCCCTTGATGCCTCAGAACATGTCCTACCAACCGAACCCTTCTTCTAGTCAAGTTGTCCCACTAACTCCTCTTCTCCCCAATTCTATTCAATACCTCCTCAGTAGTTATGTAATCAACCCATATAATCTTCAGCATTCTTCTGTAGCGCCACATTTCGAAAGCTTCTATTCTCTTCTTGTCCAAACTATTTATCGTCCATGTTTCACTTCGATATATGGGTACACTCCATACAAATACTTTCAGAAAATACTTCCCAACATTTAAATCTTTACTCGATGTTAACAAATCTCTCTTCTTCAGAAACGCTTTCCTTGCCATTGCCAGTCTACATTTTATATCCTCTCTACTTCGACCATCATCAGTTATTTTGCTCCCCAAATAGCAAAACTCTTTTACAACTTTAAGTGTCTCATTTCCTTATCTAATTCCCTCCGCATCACCCGACTTAATTCGACTACATTCCATTATCCTCGTTTTGCTTTTGTTGATGTTCATCTTATATCCTCCTTTCAAGACACTGTCCATTCCGTTCAACTGCTCTTCCAAGTCCTTTGCTGTCCTTTGTCAACTAATTCCCGTAAATTCCGGAGAGGGTGGCGATGGGCTCTGACGCCAAGTTCAATCACATCCATGATGTGTTCGATCGGGTTCACATCGGGGGGGGACCACATCAATTGGAATTTCCAACTGTGTTCCTCGAAACTCTGCATCACATTCCTGGCCTTGTGACATGGAGCATTATCTTGTTGAAAAACGACACTGCCGTCGGGAAATATGATCGTCGTGAAGCGGTGTACGTGGTCTGCAACCAGTTTGCGATAGTCCTCGACCGTCATGGTGCCCGCACGAGCTCCACTGGACCCATGGATGTCCACGTGAATGTTCCCCAGGGCGTAATGGAGCCGCCACCACCGTACCAAGGTACAGATGTTAAGGAGCTGATGCCCTGAAGACGACTGTTTTGCGCCCTCCCATCGGCATGGTGAAGAAGGTATCAGGATTCATCAGACCACGCAACGCTCTGACACTGTGCCAACGTCCAGTGCTGATGGTCAATTGCCCATTTCAGTCATCGGCTGCGGACGCCCATCGTACACTGTTTGTTCAGGCACACATGTTCTGTGCCCAGCATTAAAGTCTGATGTTAGTTCCGCCACAATTCACCGTCTGTCCTGTTCTAGCAGTCTGACCAGCCAACGACGTCCGACATTTGCAATGAGGCGTGGCCGCCCAACCCCACGACATCGAGACTTGGTTTTTCATCTTGGTTTCACCGCGTATTGAAGACACTCACCACCACCACAGGACTTCTCGAACACCTGACAAGTCGCACAGTTTCCGAAATGCTCGTGCCGAGCCTCTGGGCCATCACAATCTGCCCTCGGTCAAATTCCACACACGGACAGCACGCTCACTGATACTACGAGGGTCACTCCAAAAGAAATGCACACTATTTCTTTTTAAATCCATCTTTTATTCTACACGTTTGAAAGTTTTACAGTGTGTAGATACATCCTCTAGGAACAATATATTCTCATTTCTCCACGTAATTTCCATCCCTCTCTACTGCCTTACGCCATCTTGGAACCAGCGTCTGTATACCTGCACGGTAAAATTCTGGACCAACCTGTTGGAGCCATTGTTTGGTAGCGCGCACAAGGGAGTCATCATCTTCAAACCTTCTTCCACGAAGAGAGTCTTTCAGTTTCCCAAAGAGATGATAGTCACATGGAGTCAGGCCAGGACTGTAAGGTGGGTGTTTCAGAGTTGCCCATCCGAGTTTTGTGATCGCTTCCATGGTTTTTTGACTGACATATGGTCGTGCATTGTCGTGCAACAGCAAAACATCCTGCTTTTGCCGATGTGGTCGAACACGACTCAGTCGAGCTTGAAGTTTCTTCAGTGTCGTCACATATGCATCAGAATTTATGGTGGTTCCACTTGGCATGATGCCCACAAGCAAAAGTCCTTCGGAATCGAAAAACACCACAGCGATAACTTTTCCAGCAGAAGGTGTGGTTTTGAATTTTTTTTTCTTGGTTGAATTTGCATGATATTCTTATACTGTTCCAAAAGTTCGCTGCATATCGTTTTTCTTGCTTCTTTGTGAACCACTGTCAACATCCTGGGAACCCACCTGGCACAAACCTTTTTTAACGCCAACACTTCCAGCATTCTGCAAACACTTCCTTCTCCTATCCCAAAGTAGCGTGACAATTGGTTCACTGTGATGCGTCTGTCAGCAGTCACCAATTCGTTAACTCTCTGCACATTGTCTGGAGTGTGTGCAGTACGAGGCCTGCCACTGCGAGGACAGTCCTCAATATTGCCGTGACCACTTTCATCACGTAACCTGCTTGCCCACCGACTAACTGTACTGCGATCGACAGCAACATCTCCATACACCTTTTTCAACCTCTTGTGAATGTTTCCCACTGTCTCCTTTTCACAGCACAGGAATTCTATGACAGCACGTTGCTTCTGACGAACGTCAAGTGTAGCAGCCATCTTGAAGACAGGCTGTGACGGCGCCACTCACGGGAACGGGTTGAACTAAGTTTGAAAACAAGCGGGAAGGATGTATCTACACACTGTAAAACTTTCACACGTGCAGAATGAAAACTGTATTTTTTTAAAAACAGTGTGCATTTCTTTTGGAGTGAGCGTCGTACACGCACTGTGTATATGCCTGACTAGGAGTCATTCCTCGCCAAGTAACGCTACTATCGCTTGGACGGGTTTATATCGATAGTAGGTCGATGGTCGTAATGTTCTGTCAGAGTGTATAATCTTAAAACTCTCAGAGAACATGACTCGACTCGCTCGACAGAAAAATATGCTTTCAGAAAAGGCGCATGTTCTAGTTGCAAGATTAATCATTCCGGCATGCAAAACGGAATGGGCATAATTTTAACGCAGTCCAGCGCTATCTGAGAGTGCGATCAGCGAGGCGAGTGCAGCGAAACTTGCATTTGATTTGGCGGAGCGCCACCAGACACGACATGTCGTCTGTTAAGTGACTCGGCATTGCTAACGAGCGAAGCGGTCTCAAAGTGTTGCGCAAATACGCCGAGGCGGAATGGCATTCGCGCTGAGGACAGACCCTCCTTGTCGGGGCTCGCCTACCCGCCTTAGTGGCGGCCCCAGTTTCTCTCGGCAGGTACACAACGGCTCCTAGGAAATCTTTACTCTACCGCTTCTTTCTTCACAGGCGAAGATCTGTTACGTTAAAAAAAAACACCTACTCTAATCTACCTTCACCTGTGATTAGAACTGGAAGCCGCACAGAGCGTGGTCATGAATGTAGGGAGAACTTTCCATTACCATCAGCTAAGGACAAACACATTTTTTAACAACAAGACGAACGTGTAACGTGCCTTTATTCCTCGTTGCTGTTCAGTTTCGGCGATGAAACCATTACCATTGTTATTGGGGTCAATGGGCTCCATCACAATATACCATCATAAAAATGCACTGGTCTTGTAGATGAAGATGTTGCTGCTGCTGAGATGCTACTGTTGATGGTGATGATCTGCCCATTAGGCAGGTCTACTACGGCAAGTTCAGCATTCTTCAGTCTTCCCGTCTTCCGCAATTCCTTTCGTGATCCATTTATCTTGATGATCACATATGGGCGCAAAGCATGGGCTTCTTACAGAAGGCACATGCTATGTCTGGAAAAGTACCGTCAGCGCGTCATGAGAAGTGTTCTGGGAGAAGCCAACTCTGCTAGCACTGAAGCCATGATCATCAAGCATCACGGGCCACACCGTTCATACTCCTTCATCCCGTCCACCAAAACAAATTAAGTATTCCCAGCTAAGAGGGTGGTCAAAGAAAACTAGAAAGACCACAGAGACGATACAAAGGTGTCTTATATGACAATATCAAAAGATGTTAAATTGAAACAGGTAACTGGGAAACTATTGCACTTAATCGTACAATATGTCGTCGCAATATTTGGGAAGGAATTCAGCGCTTCGAACAACTGATGAAAGAAACAGAAACTGACAAGCGCAATGGAACCAGTGCGAAGCCCTGAAGATAAGCAATGCTACGCAGCCAGTCCCCACCAGAACAAACGCGTGTCAACAATGTGGAAACATCTGAAACACCAGTATTGGCCTCTACAGTCACTTAGGATCATATAGAAACCGAATTTCGAAGAAGACATACTTGTCAGCGAGTGATGGTCCATCAATATCTTGATGTCGTCGTGTAGCTGATATCTTCTTCTACCTGTGGTCCTCTTTCCAGTCATCATTCTTTGTGAAGCGTCTTCCATGAAATAACCATTTCTCATTCAGTGTCCTAGCTAATTACTTTTCTCCTCTTACTCGTTTCCATTATTTGTCTTTTCTCGTTCACCCTTCGTAATACAACTTCATTCCTTATTTTATCTGTCTGTTTCACAAGTTTCGTTCTTCAAATGGCTCTGAGCACTATGGGCCTTAGCTACTGTGGTCATCAGTCCCCTAGAACTTAGAACTACTTAAACCTAACTAACCTAAGGACATCACACACATCCATGCCCGAGGCAGGATTCGAACCTGCGACCGTAGCGGTCACGCGGTTCCAAACTGAAGCGCTTAGAACCGCACGGCCACACCGGCCGGCAAGTTTCGTTCTTCTTCATATCGATTTCTGAAAAGTCTCTTTGCTTTACCTGTTTAATGGACCACAGAAAACACTCATCCTTCTGTAAAACAGTTCTGTTGCAATAGCTATCCTTACTTTTATTTCCTTACTACATGTCAGGTTTCTGGTAATTTCGTATTTTAGGTACCTGAAGTTATCAACTTGTTCCACTAACTCTTCACAAATTTCCATTTTCACCTTCCATGATTGTCTTTTGCAATCATTGTCTTAGTATTCTTCGCTTTTATCTTTATTCCTTATGCTTCACAGCTGGCGTTCGGTTCTTTAAACGTATTGTTAACTGATTTGTCATTTTCACCCAGTAACGCTATGTTATCAGCAAATCTTACACATTTTGTTGTCCTTCCTCCTACTGTCACATAATATTTCTCTTCAAAGAAGTTTTTAACTAAATCATCTAAATAGAAATTAAACAGAGAAGGTGAAAAACAACAGCCTTGTCGAATATCCCTCCCAATTTTAATTCCTTCTGTCGTTTGATCTCCAGTTATTACTTTTACTTATTGTGTGATTCTTCTTTATCATCATCGTCTTCTTCTTCTTTCTTGCCTCCCAGTAACACTTAGCCACAATGAACTGTACCAAATGGTTCAAATGGCTCTGAGCACTATGGGACTTATCTGAGGTCATCAGTCCCCTAAAACTTAGAACTACTTAAACCTAACTAACCTAAGAACATCACACACGTCCACGCCCGAGGCGAACCTGCGACCGTAGCAGCAGCGCGGTTCTGGACTGAAGCGCCTAGAACCGCTCGGCCACAGCGACCGGCTAATGAACTGTATCAAGCGTCAAATTATTTATAACACAGTGTTGAAAAAATTATGTAAGTTCATAACATAATAGAAAAAAATTATTAAAAAAATTTACGGGGTCGGCATTGTTGTATGGGTTGTGGCAAGGTTAGTGACTGATGGTACCCGGTTGCCCTTTCTAAGGCCACCAATCTTCTGCAGTGGAATGTGCTTACCCCATCTGCCTGCGTCGAGAGAAAATTTATTCTTCATGTTTACGTAGAGTGTATCGAAGGCGGAATGTGAGTACCAGGCCGGCTGGGAGCGAGAAACCGCATAAAAACCAACCTGCGAGTTACAGTTGTTCTCATAGTGTAGATGTTATCGTACGGGACTTCTCAGCCTTTGGCTCAGGTTCGATCCCTACTTCCTTCCCATGTCCGTTTTTTTAATCGGTCTCTTGTCCGTTTTTCAGAAAACCAAACGAGGAACACGTGTGGTAACACCGTGTCTGATGGGCCGCTGGAATTTGAGCGGGCGACGGTCTTATTGGCTAATTTCAATGCTAATTAATCTGGAAACGGTGAAATGTATCGAATTTCGTTCTTAATAATTATTTCTTCCAAGTCCCATCGACCGAACAGAGAGCAGCCACAGCTTGCACTGTATGCGCCCGCGCATTGTCGTGCAAAATGACGGGTGCGTTGCGCAGAAAGTGTCGCCGCTTCTTCCGCAATTTTTTTTTTTTTTTTGGAGCCTTACCTGCGACATGCTTTGCGACAGAAGCGGCGACACTTTCTGCGCAACCCACCCGTCATTTTGCACGACAATGCGCGGGCGCATACAGAGCAAGCTGTGGCTGCTCTCTGTTCGGTCGGTGGGACTGGGAAGAACTGTACCATCCACCAATCTCCCCGGACTTAAGTTCTTGTGACTTTGATTTGATTCCTATGATGAAGGAACCACTTCGTGGCATTTGCTTCAGAATGTTCCTGAGATTCGACAGGCAGTAGACCGCTTCATTCGCACCATCAACATAACAGGCTCTGCTAACGGTATACTACGCCTTCCACATCACTGGCAACGGGTTCTACACAAAGCTGGTGACTTCTTTGAAAGTGCAAACTTGTAACTCTTTTGAATCGGTTGTAAATAAATAGTTGCCACTATTTAAGTTACAACCCTCGTACCAGCCGGAGCCTTGGAAGACTCTAGGAACTACTCTCTTCTTAAAAATCAATAAATGTCTCCACTTCTCTTCGTAACGCTGAAAGAAAGTAGCGACATATGCTCAGTTTCTAATTTGAGAGGTGAATCGGCTTTAAAAATTTCAGACGCTACAGGTTTGCTTTTTTCCAGCACTTATATCAATTGCTCTTTGTAAACACTTATACCATTATAAGATGACTGAACTGGTAATTGTTAACAAATTTTAAACGTGTGTGGTCGGAGCATTATTCTATCCATTTGGAAGGAGTGCAATGAGATACTCTCTAAATTGCGATGAATTTTTTTGAAAATCGATTTTGATGGAATGGAGGTGGGAGTATTAGGGGGAGGAGGGGGGGAGGGAGCGTAGCGAGAATACTGAAAAGCGTGGAAAGGATGTCGTTCTTCCGGGAGATATGCCAATACTGGGGAAAGAAAGGTCGGAGAAGGCCAATGCGACGCAGGCAACCTGCGACATTGACTTTCAACTGTTCATGGCCATGACCGCGTTCTGCGGAAGTTCGTTTCGTTCAGCCGTTCTGGTCGACTACACCGTCGCTAGAATAGCGTCTCCAATCTCAGCCTCTAGAGCGATAAAATCTAAATTATTCAGTACAATCAAACTAACAGAGACAGGCCGTTGTTAAGAACTACTTCTGCTCCCTTAGAAACCGCAATAGCGGAAGGAATAATGAAAGAAACAAACGTCTGTTGTATTGAAATGGTTTGCACTAGACCGAAGAAATGGCGTAGTCGAACTGGTACTTAATATAACGCTTCAAAAGTGGACAATTTATTACGTCAGCTTTTGTCCTCTACAGTTCCCTCGATGTCATATTTGTCATGTCTCGAATTACTTTGCTGTCAAGTCTGGCCATATCCCATTCGAATCTTGCTGATGGAAGACTTGCAATTTTCTGCAGAATCCGAACGTTTTTTAACCAATTAAAAGCATGATAAGTGATTTGGATCCTTGGGAATTACGCGAATTACGTAATCAATAGCTGCACCAGCGGCAACATAAACAGTTAACAAATGTACGTGGAGACAGTATTTTGGCAAACGAAACAGTATGGTAATATTGAAACAAAATTACGTAACGTGTTGGAAACTGCATTCGAGAAAGATGGAACACGGGGTAATGGAGGCTGGAAGAAAACCGGTTTTTGTGGAGAAATATTTCCTATTCAGGGGGTCCCAGAAATATTGCGACAAACTTCGAAGGGCTGTAGAAGGCGTATTGAGAAACAAATCTAAGAAACGTACCCGTGTTCGGAAACTTCATCCAACGATGTTACAGAGCGTAGAAGTTACAGACACCGGCAACTGCCACTAGGCCCTTCGGCAGGAAACGTGACTTTGTACGGTGAGGGACCGTAGGCGGAACGTGTCTCAATGTCCTTTATTATTCAGTACTCGACAGCGGAGAAGATGGAACTGGACACTGCATAGATAGGCCCTGTGTCCAATGAATGCGGTGCTCTGTTGCCCCAGTGAAAGACAGTTTCCGACACAGGTTTCCATCTGCACTTTATTTTTCTCCGGTATACCGAAAAAGATTGGAGATTATAGAGGGCGCCGAGAGAACAATACACTGTAGATGGAAACCTGTGTCCCAAACTGTCATCTACC
Organism: Schistocerca americana; assembly: GCF_021461395.2. Lineage (NCBI taxonomy): Eukaryota > Metazoa > Arthropoda > Insecta > Orthoptera > Acrididae > Schistocerca > Schistocerca americana. The sequence goes on from NC_060120.1 coordinate 954,449,152, forward strand.
GAGACAACAGAGCGCCGCTTAGATAGGAGACAAGGCGTTTCTACGCAGGAGCTAGCTCCTTCTTCTCCACTGGCGACCGCGGCAATCAATCTCGATCACTGAATAACGAGCAGCATTGTGAGAAGTTCCGTCTACGGTCCGACAGCGTCCAAGTCACATTTGCTGCTGAAGGGGTAGCCTAGTGGCTGGTACCGGCGCCTGTAATTTTGACGCTCTGTAACTCGTTCGATAACGTTTCCGGACACGGGTACCTTTCCTCGATTTGTTCCTCAAGACACCCTCTACAGTCTTTCGAAGGTCGTAGGAACATTTATGGGACACCCTGTACAATTTTAATCGAACTAGTACTATACCTCTAATGTGAGTGTCGGTTTTCTACATAGAGCTCGATACACAAAGCAACAAGCACTCGAAATATGCTTTTGTTAGTCGAAAGTGGTTCCCGAATGGATCTTCGTTTACAAGTGTTACCCCCTTTAAAAGAGTCTGCGCAAAATGTACTTCCAAATCCACCATTCATGCTTTCTTTCCTTGTTACTGGATTCTTGACTCAATTACAATGCCTTAACCTGAATGACAACACTGATATCCGTCCGAATAAACTCAGCTGACGACGTATTGGAAACAATGCCACTAAAATTTTGACAGGAGCGTGTGGAAATAACAACCTTAGCCCACTTACGAGGGTCGTTGAATAAGTAATGCTCCATATTTTTTTAAAAAAGCCATTAATATACATTGACAAACGTCCTTGTTCGTGAGTCACATTTAATGTTTCTTCTGTGCACCGGTGAAGTTTCGAACCGTTCTGGCAGATGGCAGAGCCGTAGTACAGCGCCAAAATGCCGTCTACAAACAACTCACGTTAGAAGCAGCATGCTGTTATTGAATTCTTGTGTGCAGACAAAGAAACCTTGGTGAACATCCATAATGTTTGTGTGCAGCGTATGGCACGCTGCAGTTAATAGGAGTACAGTTCTTCGATGGGTAAAGAAAGTTACAGCCTCAGGAAATGCAGAAACAGAGCTCCATAATCAGCCACGCTCGGGACGTCCTGTCACAGCCACTGGAAATCATTGCCTCATCCATCCTACAGTCCAGACCTGGCACCCTCAGACTTCCATCTCTTTGGGCCGCTTAAAGGTTCTCTATGGGGAACACACTTTGAAGATGACGAGAGTGTCAGTCATGGAATGAAAACATGGCTACGCCAACAGGACAAGAGCTTTTACCAGCAGGGAATACACGCTCTTCCACAACGTTGGCGTACGGCCGCAGAACAAGATGGAGACTACGTAGAAAAATATGTCACGAACAAGACATGATGCTGTATATTGTCACCAAATTCTCTTAACAACAAATATGTTCTGAGAAAAACATGTGGGGCATTACTTACTGAACGACCCTCGTATTATGACGTCACTATAGCTGAACAGGGAAAAATCGCTTAAGCTTTAATATTGTAATTGACGTTTTTTAATGTACGGGTTTTAACGGGCTGTAAGTGTAGATATTTCTCTTCGTGACTGAGGTCGGTGCACCGAGCAACACTACATCAGTAGTTACATCATTTGCAGACTAATGATTACAGCCATTACAAGTCGTATGTTTTTACGTTGGTCAGTACCTCCAACTATATGTGCCAAAGCAAGCTACACTACTCGCCTTTAAAATTGCTACACCAAGAAGAAATGCAGATGATATACGGGTATTCATTGGACAAATATATTATACTAGAACTGACTTTACATTTTCACGCAATTTGGGTGCATAGATCCAGAGAAATCAGTACCCAGAACAACCACCTCTGGCTGGATTCATCTGGGTCAAACACAGCTTGGATGGCATCTACAGGTACAGCTGTCCATGCAGCTTCAACACGATACCACAGTTGATCAAGAGTAGTGAGTGGCGTATTGTGACGAGCCAGTTGCTCGGCCACCATTGACCAGACGTTTTCAATTGGTAGGAGATCTGGAGAATGTGCTGGCCAGGGCAGCAGCCGAACATTTTGTCTATCCAGAAAGGCCCGTACAGGATCTGCAACATGCGGTAGTGCATGATCCTGCTGAAATGTAGGGTTTCACAGGGATCGAATGAAGGGTAGAGCTACGGGTCGTAACACACCTGAAATGTAACGTCCACTGTTCAAAGTGCCGTCAGTGCGAACAAGAGGTGACCGAGACGTGTAACCAACGGCACCCCATACCATCACGCCGGGCGATACGCCAGTATGGCGATGACGAATACTCGCTTCCAATGTGCGTTCACCGCCATGTCGCCAAACACGGATGCGACCATCATGATGCTGTAGACAGAACCTGGATCCATCTGAAAAAATGACGCTATGCCATTCGTGCACCCAGGTTCGTCGTTGAGTACACCATCGCAGGCGCTCCTGTCTGTGATGCAGCGTCCATGCTGCTGCAAACGTCGTCGAACTGTTCGTGCAGATGGTTGTTGCCTTCCAAACGTCCCCGTCTGTTGACTCAGGGATCGAGACGTGGCTGCACGATCCGTTACAGCCATGGGGATAAGATGCCTGTCATCTCGACTGCTAGTGATACGAGGCCGTTGGGATCCAGCACGGCGTTCCGTATTACCCTCCTGAACCCACCGATTCCATATTCTGCTAACAGTCATTGGATCTCGACCAACGCGATCAGCAATGTCGCGATACGATAAACGGCAATCGCGATAGGCTACAATGCGATCTTTATCAAAGTCGGATACGTGATGATATGCATTTCTCCTCCTTACACGAGGCATCACAACAACGTTTCACCCGGCGACGCCGGTCAACTGCTATTTGTGTATGAGAAATCGGTTGGAAACTTTCCTCATGCCAGCACGTTGTAGGTGTCGCCACGGGCGCCAACCTTGTGTGAATGCTCTGAAACGCTAATTATGTGCATATCACAGCATCTTCTTCCTGTCGGTTAAAATTCGCATCTGTAGCACGTCATCTTCGTGGTAAAGCAATTTTAATGGCCAGTAGTGTATTAATGTCCCTATAGCGGACGTCGGGTGTTAAAGTGTGGACCTTTGGACCTGTGTACGCGAAAACAGCAGCTATTGGTTGGTTGGTTTGGGGAAGACCAGACAGCGTGGTCATCTGTCTCATCGGTTTATGGAAGGATGGGGAAGGAAGTCGGCCATGCCCTTTCAGAGGAACCATCCCGGCATTTGCCTGGAGTGATTTAGGGAAATCACGGAAAACCTAAATCAGGATGGCCGGACGCGGGATTGAACCGTCGTCCTTCCGAATGCGAGTCCAGTGTCTAACCACTGCGCCAACTCGCTGGGTGTACTCGAAAAGGTTGGTCTATACCGACAGGTGTAGTCATTTGGTGGTGCAGTACGACCAGGCAGAAAACATCAGGTCGTAAACTTTGTGGGTAGAATGTTTGACACAGGCAAGAAACAACCAAGACTAATGTGTGTACACTGCATATAAACATATGTGTACTTATACCTGTTAGACCCTGAATTTATTACAACTATTCGGTCGCTACTTCCTTGCCTCGTACCTTGAGCGGAGGATCGCGCAGGGAAATGGACGTAGAGCAGGCGGACGCGTGCCGGCTAATGGAACACATCCTCTGCGCGAGGAAGCAAGTGGGTGGCCGTCTGCGGCTGGGCTAGGCCGAAGCTTGAAGCGGTGCCAGGAGCTGGGGGCCGCCTGTTGTCATGCGTGGAAATAGAGCAGCCAGCCGCTCTGGAGCCGGCGCTACACGGCGCTCCCAGGCTCGTGCAACGTGCGGGGGCGCCGAGGGATGTCACGGCTGCAGGCGTGTGCCCCAGGTAGCTGCCCACGTCGCGCACTTAAAGGGTTTGTCGAAGAGGACAGGAGCAGAGTGTGTCTGACTGGCTGTGGGTCGGGATTTTTGGCTGCTGTCGTGTTGTGCGGCACTAGAGGGAGCCGTAGAGGGAAAAAGCCGTATGGAAGGAGCGACTGGAATACAGCATGGCTAAAATAAAGCTGGCCTGGAAAATGCGTTGTCCAGTCACATAAATGTGACCACCTGTCAAAAGTCTGTATAACAACCTTTTACCGCTCTCACAACGTGCAGGAAGAGAGTCAGCGAGGTTCTGGAAGGTACCGGCTGGGATGTGGCATGTGGAGGCATGCCGACTTCGGCGCCGTGGCCAACTTCACTAGGTTCTCGATTGAGGATTGTTGTGTACATAGTTCCGCGTAGTCAGCGCGTACACAACTTTCCCACTAGAGCGCGCCCCGCTAAGCACAACAGCGCAGAAGCAGCGCTCGTCCGTCTCCGCACTACAAGATGGCGCTGCCATAGAGACGGATCAAATTCTGCTTCCGCCGATCCGCGTATTAATATGTAACGCAGCCAACGAGATTGCTGCTAACATAGAACCTTTTCTCCTCGCGGATAACACTCGCGCAGTGATACATGAACGCGCGAGGTATTATAACGAGTGTACAGACCTCCGATTAGTCAGTCTGAATCAGTCTGCATTTGTCTGCACCAGTCTGCACCAGTCTGCATTAGTCTGTACCAGTCTGTACGAGTTCTACATTTGTCTGTACCAGTCTATAGTCAAGATCCAGTCTGCGCCTAATAAGATTACCATATTCCTGTACATAGCCATGAAGATAAATGTATAGACACTTTTGTCAAGTATCAGATATATGTGAGAATAATATTAACGTACCAATACCAAAGGGACTTCAGATTGTCAATTGTAAATAGCATCCAGAACCAAGTTAAGTAATTTTTATGCTTGTTATTATTTTAATAAATGTGTGTGAAAATTAATCAAGTTCTGTTTAAAGTTGGTCACCGTCAATCTGCTACTCTAAGCTTGCAAGTGGCATTTCTATCGTCTGACCTAACGGCAGAAGATAAACACGCCACGATAAGACCACAAGACATATTGCTGACACTCGCCTACTTCGTTAGAGCGACAAGTCAAATAATCTGATGGTGTGTGTACCGAAGGTCTTACAGTACGCACACCACAAGGATGCATTGCCGAACAGCCCGATCGAGTTGCTCTCACAGATTCTCGATTGGTTTTAAATCAGGGCAGCTAGGCTGTTGTCGTGTTCTGTGGTGTTAGAGGAAGCCGTAGAGGGGAAGACTGTAGGGGAAGATTGGGGCTGGAGCAATTCCAATAAATAATAAAGGACGTTGGGTGTAAGGGCTACTTTGAGATGAGGAGGTTGGTCGTAGTGCTGGAATACGTCTAACCATCCAGAGAACTGACGACTACCCCCCCCCCCCCCCCCCTCCCCTCTGCTCCCCTTCCCCCGCCAAAAAATATTTGTAAAATGAAATAGCACACTACAGTTTAATTAAATGCCCTTACGGTTGCACCTATAATTATATTAAAATATCCATTCCTTTCTGTGTGTACTCGGAATGAGACAGACAGCCGCAGTTATTCACTGGAGAAATCTGGTGACGTTTGTCCTAACATTGTAATATTGGCGGAAATTGTGGTGAAAAATGACCAGTATGACTCCTCTAACAAAACTTTGTGGCGACTCCTTGATTACGTGCGATGGCGTTTAATGGTGATACAAGTATCCAATCGCGCTCCCAGCTCACTACAACTCAGAAAGGGTCAAACATGAAAAATTTTAGCCTAGCATGATACTTGGCTTTCACTTTCACACTCTGTCCTCCATTCGAACACTAGCTGCAGAGTCGTCTTGGGAGCAGTATTTTGTTTATATTGTCTATGTTATTTTTTATGGCACCACTTCTAGACAAGCCTTCGACCAACAAGTGTCAGCAGGGTTAAATCCAGCAGGAAGTATAAAATGTAAGGTCAGCAGAAAATAAAGCCATGGCACGTATGCTATTGCCGCGCACACTCAAACAGAACCGGTACTGTCTGATGTGCAGATTTGTTTCTCTTGTCAGGACCTGAATAAAGCACTCCTTCTTCAGGCCAGAAGTGGCCCATCGGGACCATCCGACCGCCGTATCATCCTCAGCTGGGGATGCAGATAGGAGGGGCGTGTGGTCCGCGCGCTGCTCTCCCGGTCGTTATGATAGTTTTCTTTGACCGAAGCCGCTACTATTCGGTCGAGTAGCTCCTCAATTGGCATCACGAGGCTGAGTGCACCCCGAAAAATGGCAACAGCATATGGCGGCCTGGATGGTCACCCATCCAAATGCCGGCCACACCCGACAGCGCTTAACTTCGGTGATCTGGCGGGAACCGGTGTATCCACTGCGGTAAGGCCGTTGCCACCAGGACCTGGATAGCAACTTGAATATTCAGCAAGACAACGCGCCACTGAATTCGATCATCAAAGTCGTTCGACAGACTCCATGAAAATAAGGACAGTGAACCAAACCTGAAGGTTACTTTACCTGAAAATTATTGAGCTTTGTTTGGTTATTGTCTAGAGGAATGACCGTACCTTGAGTAGTAGATGAGTTTTGCTATTTTGGCAGAAAAATAACTGACGATAATCGAAGTAGAGAGGATATTCAATGAGGTGACAAAAGTCGGGGGATCTTCCTAATGCTGTATCGCAGCTCCTTTAGCCCAATGTAGTTCAGCAACTGGACGTGGTATGGACCCAACAAGTCGATAAAAGTTCCGTTCAGAAATTTTGAGCAATATTGCCTCTGTAGCCGCCCATAATTCCGGAAGTGTTACCGCTGCAGGATTTTGTGTGCAAACTAACTTCTCGATTATACCACATATCTGTTCGACGGGATTCATGTCGAGCGAACTGGATGACCAATCATTGTCCAGAATGTTCTTCAAACCAATCGTGAACAATTGTAACCACGTGACATGGCGCACTGTCATTCATAAAAATTCCATCATTGTTTGGGAACATGAAGTCCATGAATGGCTGCAAAACGTCTCCAAGTAGCCAAACATAACCCTTTCCAGTCAATAATCGGTTCAGTTGGACCTGAGGATCCAGTTCATTCCGTGTAAACACAGCCAAAGCCATTATGGAGCCACCACTAGCTCGCACAATGCCTTGTTGATAACTTGGGACTATGGCATCGTGGGGTCTGCGCCACGTTCATACCCTACCATCAGCTCTTACCAACTGAAATCGAGACTTAACCGACAAGGTCACAGTTTTCCAGTAGTCTAGGGCTCAAATGGCTCTGAGCACTATGGGACTTAGCTACTGTGGTCATCAGTCCCCTAGAACTTAGAACTACTTAAACCTATGAAACTTCCTGGCAGATTAAAACTGTGTGCCCGAGTTCGAGTCTCGGTCGGGCACACAGTATTAATCTGCCAGGAAGTTTCATATCAGCGCACACTCCGCTGCAGAGTGAAAATCTCATACTTAAACCTAACTAACCTAAGGACATCACACACATCCATGCCCAAGGCAGGATTCGAACCTGCGACCGTAGCAGTTGCGCGGTTCCGGACTGCGCGCCTAGAACCGCTAGACCACCGAGGCCGGCAGTAGTCTAGGGTCCGACCGATATGGTGACGAGTCCAGGACATGTGCTCCAGGCGATGTTGTGCTGTTAGCAAAGGCATTCGCATCTTTCGTCTGCTGCCATAGCCCTTTAACGCCAAACTTCGCCACATGATGCGTTCGTTGCACGTCTCAAATTGATTTCTGTGGTTATTTCGCGCAGTGGCAGTGTTGCTTATCTGTTAGCAATGACAACTCTACACAAGGTCATTAAGTGTAGGTCGTCGGCCACTGCGTTGTCAGTGGTGAGAGAGAATGCCAGAAATTTGGTACTCTCGGCACGCTCTTCACATTGTGAATCTCGGAATACTGAATTCCCTAAAAATTTCCGAAATGGAATGTTCCATACGTCTAGCGCCAACTACTATTCCGCGTTCAGAGTCTGTTAATTCCCATCCCGCGACCATAATCACGTGGGACACCTTTTCAAATGAATAACCTGAGTACAAATGACAGCTTCGCGAATGCACTGCCCTTTTGGATCTTGTGTGCGCGACACCACCGCCATCTGTATGTGTGCATATCGCTATCCTATGACGTCTGTCACCCCAGTGTGAAACGCATACTGCCAATAACAGGAAAAGCATTTCTGAAAAAGAGAAATTTGTTAGCATTGAATACAAATTTAAGTGTTAGGAAGTCTTCCCTAGAGGTATTTGTCTGGAAAGTAGCCGTCCGCAGAAGTGAAACCTGGGCGCTAATGCTGAATTTTAGATATATTAAGATAGCTAATCTACATCTACATCTACATGATTACTCTGCAATTCACATTTAAGTGCCTAGCAGAGGATTCATAGAACCGCAATCATACTATCTCAATACCATTCCACTCCCGAACAGCGCGCGGGAAAAACGAACACCTACACCTTTCTGTTCGAGCTCTGATTTCTCTTATTTTATTTTGTTGATCATTCCTACCTATGTAGCTTGGGCTCAACAAAATATTTTCGATTTCGGAAGAGAAAGTTGGTGACTGAAATTTCGTAAATAGATCTTGCCGCGACGAAAAACGTCTTTGCTTTAATGACTTCCATCCCAACTCGCGTGTCATATCTGCCACACTCTCTCCCCTATTACGTGATAATACAAAACGAGCTGCCCTTTTTTGCACCCTTTCGATATCCTCCGTCAATCCCACCTGGTAAGGATCCCACACCGCGCAGCAATATTCCAACAGAGGACGAACGAGTGTAGTGTAAGCTGTCTCTTTAGTGGACTTGTTGCATCTGCTAAGTGTCCTGCCAATGAAACGCAACCTTTGGCTCGCCTTCCCCACAATATTATGTATGTGGTCTTTCCAACTGAAGTTGTTCGTAATTTTAACACCCAGGTACTTAGTTGAATTGACAGCCTTGAGAATTATACTGTTTATCGAGTAATCGAATTCCAACGGATTTCTTTTGGAACTCATGTGGATCACCTCACACTTTTCGTTATTTAGCGTCAACTGCCACCTGCAGGTACAGAATATAATTGGTTAGAATTATGGCACAATTTAACTGAAAGAAGGGACAGACTGACACGACACCCTGAGTTTTCAAGGAAACGTCAAACTGATAATGGAGGAGAATGTGGAGAGGGAGGTCAAGGCTTGTTTACAGTAAGCAGTTTAAAATGGATGTAGATCGCAGTAGCTAGGCTATTCAGAGATGAAGTGGCTTGCACAGGGTAGACCAACGATACAGCGAACCCGCCTTGAGACTGAAGACCACAACAACATCATTCCGTCAAAGTCGTACGATAGACCCTCCGAAAAGCCTACTGACCCATGCCCTGAACTCATTTTGGTCAGACTCTAGAGGAATGACTGTGCCTTGGATAATGCTTCGTACCGTCGCCTTGAATTATTGGCGGTAACTTATAATTCAATTGTCGTCGTCGTGACCAGGGCAAATAACAGAAATGTCTCCTATTGTTCGTCTATGTTAAGAAGTCAAGCGAAGCCTAGTAATTTCTTTCTAGACTCTGCGACCTCGGCGGTTTGCCATGAATCTCAACACTTGTAAAAAAAGCAAAAGCCAGTCGCGCTAAAGCCATAGCGGCACGAACTGTGTCAGAAATACTGCGTCGTTATTTCGAGTGGCTGAGGGCCGGAAGCACGAATAGGCACCGCCGCAACACACTGTGGGCAGGAGCCATGCGGCTCGAAACCACAACAAAGACCGCGGCACGCTTGCCTGTAAACCTGCGTCCCACCTCCTCAAGGCCGAACCGCTTGGCGGGCTTCTTGCGCAATACACTGCCGCGATTACGATTACTCACATCACGAGGGCGCGCAAGTGCCAGAGAAGAGCCACCAGTTGCTCCGAACTCGCCAGGGAAAAGACCACGCATCGAGCATTTTGGTGAGACCCGACCTCAGCAGAAACTATTTCCAGTGATGAATCGTGTCAGCGCCCTTGTTGGGCAGTTGTTTTATGTTGTGATACTTCTGCGTAGCTCACTCTGGAAGTTAATTTATGTGGTGATAGATTTGTTACGTTATTCAACTCCACAAATTTACATCTACATCTACATCCATACTCCGCGGAGGGTACTTTGAGTACCTCTATCGGTTCTCCCATCTATTCCAGTCTCGTATTGTTCGTGGAAAGAAAGACTGTCGGTATGCCTCTGTGTGGGCTTTAATCTCTCTGATTTTATCCTTATGATCTCTTCGCGAGATGCACGTAGGAGGGAGCAATATACTACTTGACTCCTCGGTGAAGGTATCATCTCCGTAACGCTTTCGCGATTACTAAATGACCCTGTAACGAAGCGCGCTGCTCTCCGTTGGGTCTTCTCTATCTCTTCTATCAACGTATCTGGTACGGATCCCACACTGGTGAGCAATACTCAGGCAGTAGGCGAACAAGTGTACTGTAACCTACTTCCTTTGTTTTCGTATTGCATTTCCTTAGGATTCTTCCAATGAATCTCAGTCTGGCACCTGCTTTACCGACGATCAACTTTATACACTGCTGGCCACCGTAAATGCAACACCAAGAAAGGCAAGAGGTAGCACAACAAAATTTATTTTGTAGATAACATGTTGACCAAGTATCAAATGATTACGTTTACAGACGTCTGTGACATGTGGTTCCTGCCAGAATCAGTAGCCAGAGTAGCCGCCATTGTTGGAGATCACCGCTGCCACACGGCTAGGCATTGAGTCAAAGAGACGTTGGATGTGTTCCTGGGGTACAGCAGCCCAAGCAGCTTCCACACGTTGCCAAAGATCATGTGGTGTGGCAGCTAGGGATGTAATCTGGGTCACTCGTTGAGCAACCATGGACCACATGTTTTCTATCGGCGAAAGATCCGGAGAGCGAGCCGGCCAGGGAAGCAATTCAATCTGGTTATTGACGAAGAACCTTTGGACAATGCGTGCCACGTGTGGTCGCGCATTATCCTGCTGAAATATGGCTGTGGCCGAGCCCTGAAGGTAAGGAAGGACAACTGGCTCCAGCACCTCGGATATGTAGCGCCGGCTATTTAAAGTACCGGCAATGCGTACTAGAGGCGTGCGAGAGTAATATCCAATACCGCCCCATACCATAATACCCGGTGCAAGACCAGTGTGGCGGTGCATAATGCAGCGGTCCAGCATCCTCTCTCCACGGTGTCTCCACACTCGAATCCGACCATCGTGGTGCTGCAGACAGAAGCGTGCCTCGTCAGTAAAGACAACGTCATTCCATTCTGCCATCCACATCCGTCTGTCATCAAACCATTGGCGACGGAGACGTCTGTGGTTCTGCGTCATTGGTAGACGAAGCAATGGACTTCTTGCGGACAGACCACTCTGCTGTAAACGGCGTCGAATGGTACGCGCAGACACTGGATGATGCGTTACAGACGCAATGTGCTGTGTTATGGTTCGGGATGTCACTGAGCGATCCGTCACTGCCATGCGCACAATTTGCCTATCAGCACGTGCAGTGGTGCACCGAGGTGAATGTGATCGACCACGTCGGTCCGTCGTACCCTCCTGCATCCAACGGTCACATATCCGCATTACAGTTGTTTGGTTTCGTCCAACACGACTAGCGATTTCTCTGTATGATAATCCACAATCTCGGTAAGCCACTATCCTTCCTCTGTCGAACTCGGATACTTGATCAAACGATGTTCGCTGTTGTCTACGAGGCATAACTGATCGTCTTGTGAAACAACCACAAGGTAAACACACGTGCCGAACGTACACTCGTCGAAATCGCCAAGCCTTAAATGGCGCTATGAGGTGGCGCCACAGGCGCGCGTGATGTGCGTCTGCGCTGAAATTCTAATCAGTTGCATATCTCATCGCTGCAAACCCATGGTGTAAATTTCACTTGATTCGGATGCTTCCTTCAGGGTGTTGCATTTACGTTGGCCATTCAATTTTAAATCACTCCTAATGCATACTCCCAGATAATTTATGGAATTAACTGCTTCCAGTTGCTGACCTGCTATATTGTAGCTAAATGATAAGGATCTTTCTTTCTATGTATCCGCAGCACATTACACTTGTCTACATTGAGATTCAATTGCCATTCCCTGCACCATGCGTCAATTCGTTGCAGATCCTCCTGCATTTCAGTACAATTTTCCATTGTTACAACCTCTCCATATACCACAGCATCATCCGTAAAAAGCCTCAGTGAACTTCCGATGTTATCCTCAAGGTAATTTATGTGTATTGTGAATAGCAACGGTCCTACGACACTCCCCTGCGGCACACTTGAAATGGCTCTTACTTCGGAAGACTTCTCTCCATTGAGAATGACGTGCTGCGTTTCATTTATTAATTACAAACAATTCGCGCTTGAGTGCGGCATTTATAGTTAATAAATGATAAGATTACATGTTACAGGTGTAGTAATTTTAACCCTTTCACTATCTAGTTTTCAGAGCGAAAGACATTCATGTGTGGTTATTTTAATTAATGCTGTAATCAGAATTATGAAAAAAATATTTCTCACCTTTTCGACTTCCATTGTGGGGAGGGGTGTGACGTACACCATTATTGATAAATACGTCTGGGCTTTTAAAGGACGACAATGTGAAAACTACACCCTATTCAGAAAATACAGACGTTTTAGTGGATGGAGTATCTCTCCAGGTTTGGAACTTACATTACAGGTCCTCAATAGGGCAACGTTTGAGACGTACAAATATCACTACATTCATGTAATTCATTGACATGAATTATTTGGGAAGGTGCAACAACAGACTGCTTTTCAAATCTGTTCATTGTATTCACTATCTGCCGGTGCCAACTAATTCATTATACCGCCCGTTATACATGCTCTGACGTGCCTGCCTTTAGTACAAGTACGCCGCGGCAGATATTACGAGTCGAAACTTGACGATATACTCTATCCACTGACATGTGTCATTTTTCTGAGTATTTTGTAGATATCACACAGTTGTCTAATGAAACCCTCTACATGCTTATGAATTAATCTGTATTAGTCCCACTGGTATTTTGACGAGGAATCTACATGTCCAGTGATAATGATATGAATGATCATATTATATTTTCATTTATGATACATACTGTCAGAAAAGCGCTTGGATTGTGTTTATGATTACAAGTATTTGAAAATCTTGTGTATTATTCTGAATGGGATGCTCTTTACCAATATTTCCAAATTCAACTGTCTCATATGACAGTTTTATCTGCCTACTCGTGATACACTGTGAAACAGTTTTTGTACAAAACAAGCTGACACGTGACATGCAAGTTCATCCTCTAGTTTCCACCTAGTGGGGTAGCACAGTGGTTAGCACAATGAACTCGCATCCGGAAGGACGACGGTTCGAAACTGCATCTCGCCATCCTAATTTAGGTTTTCCATGATTTCCCTAAATTGCTTAAGAACAAATGCCGGAACGGTTCCTTCGAAAGGGCAGGCCCGCTTTTATTCACCATTCTTTCCTAATCTGAGCTTGTGCTCTGTCTCCAGTGACCTCGTTGTCGACAGGATATTGAACACTAATCTACTCCTTCTCGCCGGCCGCTGTGGCCGAGCGGCTCTAGGCGCTTCAGTCTGGAACCGCGCGACCGCTACAGGGCAGGTAGAATCCTGCCTCGGGCATGGATGTGTGTGGTGTCCTTAGGTTAGTTAGGTTTAAGTAATTCTAAGTTATAGGGGCTGATGACTTCAGATGTTAAGTCCCACAGTGCTCAGAGCCATTTCAACCATTTCTACTCCTTCTCATCCGTTATAGTTTGTTTCATTCTCTTAGCACATCCTGCACTCTTTACTCTAGTTTCAGCTTCAGCTGGTAGATGGTCGCTAACATTCACCAATGATTTGTACGCAGCTTCTCTCTTTCTGTTGACGATCGTTGCTATGCAAGTGGGATAAGAAAATCAGTCATGGGCATTTTTTATGACACTGCAGCTAGCGATCAGAGGGTTAACGCAGAAACTTGAAGACAACAGAAACTACCGGTGAAATGTGTAGTTATAAGAATTCTGCGAACAGTTAACAGGCTTCTCTTTGGCACTGGGCCATTCATACATAGCAATTACAAGTAGCATATTCTCACTCGATCTCTGAGAACCTATTATTGGGCACATACAATCTTTTAGTAGTGAAAGGTTTAAATAGAACACGTTACAATTGCTTTTAGTGTCACAATAGCCGGCCGGAGTGACCGAGCGGTTAAAGGCGCTACAGTCTGGAACCGCACAACCGCTACGGTCGCAGGTTCGAATCCTGCCTCGGGCATGGATGTGAGTGATGTCCTTAGGTTAGTTAGGTTTAAGTAGTTCTAAGTTCTAGGGGACTTATGACCACAGCAGTTGAGTCCCATAGTGCTCAGAGCCATTTGAACCATTTTTTGAAGTGTCACAATATTTATGTTATTCTGGACCATAGCTGAACTGATTGAAGTTACCCAGTATAATACTTATTCTGAAACAATAAACATCTTTCGAGTAGACACTAAAGAGGAAAAAAAATCTGCCCAATTGATTAATGATTATCTCTCGGTCACTTTCCTGGCTGTTACTTTGAGGCAAACATACTGTTGACGGGCGGTATACGAATACTATGGAAGCGTAACAATGTATATTTGATTACCAGATAGTGTGTGGCCAGTAAAATGTCATTGTGACATTCACAGTGTTGCATAAATGCGATGGTAACTTTTACACGTGGTTAGCCTGAATGTGGTGATTGTTGCGTGCCTGCAGCTGTGGTTGCGGCTGGATGTAACCTCTAGCCACAGCCGTAATGGTTCCCACTGTTCATCGCTTACACCCTGAACACCCTCATTGGCACCATTCTGGCAAATGTTGAGGTACCTCTCAATGAGAACGATTTTCATAACAAAGATTCTGCAAAATTTGCTACAGACATGTCGCTGCATCTGATTTCCCCGTTGAGATTCTTTGTCTTACTAATCGAATTATTTGTTAGCAACTTTCAATGGTTCTGTGAAAAGTTGCATTTTCTCGTGCTAAACGAAACGCACACTGGCGTTTTAAAATCATTCCATAGTTGCATAATTTTATCGGCAAAACTCTGGGTCCTACTGAGTAGTAAATCTTGCTGGGACCTTTCGGCTGGCGCCTCCATAATTATCGCTGACGACGCAGGCCAACAACACACTGGATGCCTATCCTGTCCAGACCACACAGACACTACAGCAGTGCCTACTGTCGTCTTGAGTGTCTCCTCTTTCCAGGGAGCTTGAGACCACCTCGTACAGGAACACTACCATGATTTCTCCAACTTCCTTGTCAAGAATATAAACCCCCTATTAACGGAGATTACAAAAGATACCAGAGTAAACATTAACTTAGGAAGATAGTAAAATTTATGTTTATAAGGGACACGACGAGCTTAAAAATGATGGTATAGTTAATGGGGTGGACACAGCTGTACAGAAATAGACACTTACAAATATTAAATGCCCTAATCAGTCTCGAAGACTGTTCCAAGAGTATACACAGGCTTGGTAAAATGAAACTGGCCCGAAAAATATTTCATGCATCTTGAGATAGCAACCAGACCTACATAATCTGCACTTGTGGCGAATGATGTACGCTGGGTTCCCTGCCTTAAGGGGCATTAAATATTTTTCGGGCCAGTTTCATTTCACTCACTGTGAAGAGATCAAAGTGACAATCGAAAGACGAAAAGTCACAAAGTAAAGCGTTGTAGACAGCTATGAATGAACATACAATCGAAATCTAGTTCCTCAAGAAGTAAATAAAAAACTGTAAATTCTGAAATTACTAAGTAAGTCAATCTCGATTTATTCATGTCATCTACATTGAATACCTGTGGTAATACATATGGGGTATATGGAAACAAGAAATTACAAGCCTTCTGAGGTAACCATAATTTTTAAGCGTAGGAACCGGCCGCGGTGGTCTAGCGGTTCTAGGCGCGCAGTCCGGAACCGCGCTGCTGCTACGGTCGCAGGTTCGAATCCTGCCTCGGGCATGGATGTGTGTGATGTCCTTAAGTTAGTTAGGTTTAAGTAGTTCTAAGTTCTGGGGGACTGATGACCACAGATGTTAAGTCCCATAGTGCTCTCAGAACCACTTGAACCATTTTAAGCGTAGGAGGCAAGTGGGTAAACACATATTCCCTACGCGTTTTGCAGCATATTTCATTTAAGCAAGGTAAAATTTTTGCAGACACCGGCTTTATGATGCAGATCTTTGAAACCATAATATGTACCGAATTCGAATCGCGAACTTTTAAGTTCAAAACCGAACATCTTAGCAGATTTTGCCTCCCGTGTTGTCCAAACGCTCTTGAAACACGTTCACTACTTATGAATTATCGGGGAATAATTTCGGTTAGCTTTTTGCATCGTACGAGGATGTGCAGTTGTTAAGTTGCTGTACTGTATAAGCGGTGGATGCCATTCGGAGTTAAGTTCGCAGTGATCTCCGTAAATCAACTCTGACGAATGCCCTCAGCAAATCCAGGGCTAATTACTTTCCACATCCTTGTGTTCATTCAAAACAACATCAATATCGACTGGGCATTACAATCAAACACTTCTTTTATTTCTTATCAACGCATAAGAAGAAGACAGTGTCTCCAACCATAAAATTAATTAAGCAAATTCATTAAACTGAAACTTAGGCTAAGGAATGGTATAATCGGAAATCGTATATCAACCCACGTCTTCGAATATACTATTGCGTCTTAGCGTGGGCTTGCGTCGTTCACTTTCTTTATTCTTTCCTTTTTTAGGAAGCTAAAGAAGTATAATTTCTCTGAGTCATAAGTGGAGCCATAAAGAGACCGTAAAATGCTGTTAAAGACACGTGTCGTAAAACTGCGGAATAAGCCTTTCAACCACAGACGAAGTATGCGGCAGAACGCTTTTGAGGAAGGTGTAAAAATACGCTGTTTTCAAGGAAGGGACATGATTTTTTTTTTACACCAGTAGAGTACGGCTCGAACCGAACGACGAAACACATACGCACACACACACACACACACACACACACACGCTGCGTTTCTTTCACGAGTAATTACATGGCAGGTGTACTACTCGATACATTGACCACATGTTGCATGTGCCCCATCCCCCACAAACTGGAGTTCAGAGTTTTTATTCATATATGGAATGGCTAACTCTCAAATTTCTGGGATATAACAAGTTTTTTGTGTCACCTCCAAAATTTAGTTAGTGCGGCGTGACAAATCTTGATGCTGATTAACCCATTTATAGCAAAATGGCAATTTGCACAGTTTGCCGTCCTTTCCACACCCTCTGTTATAATTTCTGCGAACGCCCTTGGCCTGGGAGCTCAATGCTTATGAGAATCGGGAGGGTGGTGTTACTTGTTCATAAAGCCACTGCGAAGTTCCCCATGACGTCATCTACTCCCCTAGATGTTTGTCACAAAGACTTTCAAGCAAGGAGAGCAAATATGAATGGGGAACCTTTCGAGAAACATACGGACTGCAAATTGGGTAATCCAGGTAATCCAGCGTGCTGCTGTTGTATGTATCTATGGAAAGTGGTTGGCGGAGAAACCACGAGTAGGCATGTACTCATAATGTTTTTATTAATTGGTGTAGCTCTGTGAACGTGTTTATGACTTTATGATATTTACCTGTTGTCCGAGATGTATCCACTGTTGCGCTATACAATGAGTACTCAAAACTTCTTTATGCGATGTCAAGAATCTCAACTAAATCGTACAACCATGATTATTGATGCAATGGATCCCTGTGTTTTACCAGTACTTTTGATGTGAAAGAACCGTCCTTCTTTGGTATGTTGATCACATTTGTCGAACTGATGATTATTCAGGAAAGACAGTAGTAAAAAAATGGCGATTTTAAGAATTCTTTTCCGAAACATTTAGGACTCACAACGCTTAGTGACATGTTTTGATAGGTAATAAAATACATATAACATGCAGTAATACATATTTTCGGACTAGTATAGGAATTGCAAAAATCTAATATTTGTTTCTGATTTGTTTGAGGTTTCATTCTGAAGGATACAGTTACTTCTTACGCATTCAAAGAATATATCTTTATTATTGTGCTGTGTTTGATATTCCATATATACTGTTTTTAAATTCATTTTGGATTCACATTAAGAAGGTATTTTCTAGCATTTAAAATTTTGAGTTTCCCTCGTAAATACACGCCAATGCTACAGACTAACAGAACCTTATATATTTTGTGCAGGTTATTACCCACGATGCGGAAATATTTGAAAAAAAGGTAATATTTATGATCCACAAAGAGCTGCTGATGGAATAATCCATCAACTACCAGGTTCAAGAACCGGCCATCACGAGATACCACAACATTATTTATATCTGCCTATAATTAAACGTTCTTATTGCGGTGTCAAAAAAATAAAATGAGAAAACCTTTCTGCATCACTGACACCAGGGCCAATAGTAAAATATATCAATATTAATACAGCATCCACAAAATGAAAACACCAAAATGCGGCACTGTAACTGCTGTCAATAGTACCAGTAAAATGCATTGATGTTAACCTGACACAGGATGGTTTTTTATCTTAATTTTTGACGCTGCTGGAATGTAAATAATTTCGTGGTGTTTGAAGAACGTCACGATTACCGCCAAGAGTTGCTGATAAAATGCCTTTATTAACAACCAGTTTCGGTCCCCGGACTATCATCGGCTTCATAAGAGCATTTATAACATGATCTTAGTCAGTGTACACTGAGGTGACAAAAGTCGTGGGACACCTCCTAACATCGTGTCGGACCTCCTTATGCCCGGCGCTGTGCAGTAGCTCGACGTGACATGGACTCAACAAATCGTTGGAAGTCCCCTGTACAAATATTGAGCCATGCTGCCTCTATTGCCTTCCATAATTGTGAAAGTCTTTCCGGTGCACGATTTTGTGCACGATCTCACCTCTCGATTATGTCCCATAATGTTCGATGGGATTCATGTTGGGCGATCTGGGTGGCCAAATGATTCTGTCGAACTGTCCAGAATGCTCTTGAAACCAACTGCGAACAATCGTGACCCGGTGACATAGCGCATTGTTATCCTTAAATATTCCATCGTTGTTTGGAAACACGAAGTCCATCAGGATCTTCAGATGGTCTCCAAATCTCCAGTCAACGACCGGTTCAATTGGAGCGGAGGACCCATTCCACTCCATGTAAACACAGCGAGCACCATTATGTAGCCGCCACCAGCATACACAGTGACTTGCTGACAACTTGAGTCCATGGCTTCGTGGGATCTGCGCCACACTCGAACCCTACCATCAGCTCTTACCAGCTGAAACCGGGAATCATCTGACCAGGCCACGGTTCGGCAGTCGTCTATGGTCCATCCGATATGGTCACGAGCCCAGGAGAGGCGCTGGAAACGATGCCGTGTTGTTAGCAAAGGCACTCGCGTTGTTCGTCTACACCTACATCTACATGGATACTCTGCAAATCACATTTAAGTGCCTGGCAGAGGGTTCATCGAACCACCTTCACAATTCTCTATTATTCCAATCTCGTATAGCGCGCGGAAAAGACGAACACCTATATCTTTCCGTACTAGCTCTGATTTCCCTTGTTTTATCGTGGTGATAGTTCCGCCCTATGTAGGGCGGTGTCAACAAAATATTTTCGCATTCGGAGAAGAAAGTTGGTGATTGGAATTTCGTGAGAAGATTCCGTCGCAACGAAAAACGCCTTTCTTTTAATGATTTCCAGCCCAAATCCTGTATCATTTCATTGACACTCTCTCCCATATTTCGCGATAATACAAGACGTGCTGCCTTTCTCTGAACTTTTTCGATGTACTCCGTCAGTCCTGCCTGGTAAGGATCCCACACCGCGCAGCAGTATTCTAAAAGAGGACGGACAAGCGTAGTGTAGGCAGTCTCCTTAGTACGTCCGTTACATTTTCCAAGTGTCCTGCCACTAAAACGAAGTCTTTGGTTAGCCTTCCCCACAAAATTTTCTGTGTGTTCCTTCCAATTTAAGTTCGTAATTGTAATACCTAGGTATTTAGATTAGACTGATTTATCGTGTAACCGAAGTTTAACGAGTTCCTTTTAACACTCATGTGGATGACCTCACACTTTTCGTTATTTAGGGTCAACTGCCACTTTTGGCACTACTCACATCTTTTCTAAATCGTTTTGCAGTTTGTTTTGATCTTCTGATGACTTTATTAGTCGACAAACGACAGCGTCATCTGCAAACAACCGAAGACGGCTGCTCAGATTGTCTCCCAAATCGTTTATGTAGATAAGAAACAGTAAAGGGCCTATAACACTACCTTGGGGAACGCCAGAAATCACTTCTGTTTTACTCGATGACTTTCCGTCAATTATTACGAACTGTGACCTCTCTGACAGGAAATCGCAAATCCAGTCACATAACTGAGACGAAATTCCATAAGCACGCAATTTCACTACGAGCCGCTTGTGTGGTACAGTGTCAAAAGCCTTCCGGAAATCCAGGAATACGGAATCGGTCTGAAATCCGTTATCAATAGCACTCAGCACTTCATGTGAATAAAGATCTAGTTGTCTTTCACAGGAACGATGTTTTCTAAACCCATGTTGATTGTGTGTCAATAGACCGTTTCCTTCGAGATAATTCATAATGTTCGAACACAATATATGTTCTAAAATCCTGCTGCATATCGACATTAACGATATGGGCCTGTAATTTAGAGGATTACTCCTATTACCTTTCTTGAATAGTGGTGTGACCTGTGCAACTTCCCAGTCTTTAGGTACGGATCTTTCGTCGAGCGAACGGTTGTATATGATTGCTAAGTATGGAGCTGCCACAACCCATTAAAGCCAAATTTCGCCATACTGTTCTAACGAATACATTCGTCGTCTGTCCCACATTTATTTCAGTGGTTATTTCACGCAGTGTTGCTTGTTTGTTAGCACTGACAACTCTACGCAAACGCCGCTGCTCTCGGTCGTTGTCCAAGGTGAGGGGTAATGCCTGAAATTTGGTATTCCCGGTAGACTTTTTTCTCTGTGGATCTAGAAACACTGGACTCCCTAACGAGTTCCGAAATGGAATGTCCGCTGCATCTAGCTCCAACTACCACTCAGTGATCAAAGGCTGTCAGTTCCCGTCGTGTGACCATAATCACGTTGGAAACACTTTCACATGAATCGCCTGAATACAAATGACAGCTCCACCAATGCACTGCCATTTTATGCCTTGTGCACACGGTACTACTGCCATCTGTATATGTGCACATCGCTGTCCCATGACTTTTGCCACCTCAGTGTAAAATCATTGGCGCCAGATTGTAACGTATTCATGATTCTATTCTCTGAAGTCAATCGTTTTATCTAGCCTAATATGGTCTTATAAATGCTTTTACGAACCTGATGATGGTCCGTGGGCCGAAACTGGTAGCTAAAAAAAAGAAAAAAAGAAAAAGAAAGGTCATCAGCTCATGAGGTTCTCCAAATATTTACG
Organism: Schistocerca americana; assembly: GCF_021461395.2. Lineage (NCBI taxonomy): Eukaryota > Metazoa > Arthropoda > Insecta > Orthoptera > Acrididae > Schistocerca > Schistocerca americana. The sequence continues at coordinate 954,470,502 of NC_060120.1, forward strand.
GGCTGTGGGACACCAACTTCTGAAAATTTATGGTATCTGATGATGACGATGATGACTGGCTGTTATAGCCGGCCAGAGTGGCCGAGCGGTTCTAGGCGCTACAGTCTGGAACCGTGCGACCGCTGCGGTCGCAGGTTCGAATCCTGCCTCGGACATGTGTGTTTGTGATGTCCTTAGGTTAGTTAGGTTTAAGTAGTTCTAAGTTCTAGGGGACTTATGACCTCAGAAGTTAAGTCCCATAGTGCTCAGAGCCATTTGAACCATTTGAACTAGTTGTTATAAACTGGTAGTTCATAAATATTTGTGGCATATGTATATTCCTTGTAAATCATGGTAACTGCGGAATAAATATATATGTTTTTTCCCCTTGGCAACAATGAATACAATGTACGCCACAGCGAGGTATGGCGGCCAGCGTGAACGTAACGTGTAGCTGACCAGTGTTGTTTTGCTGTGCTTTGCAGACACGCTGCGGTGCTACACGTGCTCGACGGTGGCGAACAAGAACTGCGGCGACCCGTTCAACAAGTCGTACGTGCCGATGACCGACTGTCAGACCGTCGGCGTCACAGGGACTCAGCCCAAGGAGATCCCCGTCTGCAAGAAGGTCAAGCAGAGAGGTACGTGTACGTCCGACCCCCGTCCTAATACAGGGTGGATAAAATAAAACTGGCCGGGTACATATTTCGTGCGCCTTAATATAGGCACCACATCTTAACATCAACCTCATCTGGGGTGGGTGATATAAATTAGGTAGCAATACCAACTGTGTAGGAAAAGACAGATCGCTACTTACCGTAAAGAAGAAACTTCAAGTTGCCGACAGGCGCGATTAAAAGACTCTCACATACAGCTTTCGGCCACGGCCTTCGTCATTAAAGAGGGATACTCACAACAGTCACACACACACACACACACACACACACACATACACACACACACACAAGCTAAAACAGCCGGCCTGAGTGGCGGTGCGGTTCTAGGCGCTACAGTCTGGAACCGAGTGACCGCTACGGTCGCAGGTTCGAATCCTGCCTCGGGCATGGATGTGTGCGATGTCCTTAGGTTAGTTAGGTTTAATTAGTTCTAAGTTCTAGGCGACTGATGACCTCAGAAGTTAAGTCGCATAGTGCTCAGAGCCAAGCAAACACACCTCACTCACACACGACCACCATCTTCAGCGTCTCGGGCTCCACTCGACGTGTCTTCTTTACAGTAAATAGCAATCTGTCTTCTCCTACATTGCTGATATTGCTACCTGCAATTTCCGTTGTTTCTACGTTAGGTTGCCTATCACATGGCGCATGAAATTTCTTTCCGGACCAGTTATATTCTACACGCCGTGTAAGTGCACACTTTCCACAATGCTGTGGGAAGTTTTGTTGTTGTTGTAGGTCCGACACACGTCGCTGTCCTTACTCTATCGCTGTACTACTTTCCCAAAACATTTTTCCAGTCTATTGAAAATATCATTCCTCTGCTTGAGTCTTGGCAATTTGTAAGATAGAATGCACTTCATTAAATTAAAAAAGCTTTTATACTAATTGTTTCAATGGCGGTCGCAATTAACCCCTCTCACTTGCTTTGCTTACCTGACCTACATGTAGATATTCAGTGTGCCCATTCCTTGTCGTCGTTTACAACGACATTTCTCGTATCTTCTACCCCGCTGCAGTCCTACGCCAAGATTCTGTTGCGTCCCCTCTATGTACGGATGACCTTCCATGTGCGCCGGTTTTTGTCAAATTTTGTACTTTATTTCTTCAAATTGTTTTTAACTTATTAAACTGTGTGTTCCTGATGAAACAATGTATGTTGTATTAATTGAAGGTAACACTTTTTTAGCCTTGTTTCACAAATTTCATTATTACTGTAAGTCGTAAGCTTTGTGTTATAAGCCCTTTTTCTGGTACACAACTGATTCCAAAGACGCGAATCAGGCAAGCAAAGACAAACACGTCAACTTTATAATCTCTCTTGACTTATACTAAACATATTAGCGAAATACATAGACATTTTTCGCACGTTCCCATTTCAAGTACTGAAAATGATATCTAGAATTTGACCTCGTCTGCTACGCTGATACGCGAGAACATTGCCCCTGAAATTCGCAATGACTGTTTGACAGGACTCCACTTGCATTTCACCAACAAGACGTCGGATTTCCTGTTTTAACTCGCGGATGATTCAAGATACCCGGAAAAAAATCGCAAGGGTTTAAGTCACATGACTTTGTGACCATTGTTGGCCACAACAACGCGAAATAGGCGGACCGGAAGCCGCTCAACGCAGTGCGACATTCTGCAGAATCCAAAATTCCCGAACGTTCATTCCAATGAAATGAGGCCACAAAAAATCGTTATAATCGCACGGTATGAGCTTCCATTAACTGTAATAGCTTGTCCCGTCTTATCTTCAAAAATAATAAGGGCCGATGGTGCCACCTACTCAAAAGCGAGGCTGGACCGTCATTCGCTGTAGGTACATTTCCGTCTCTTGAACCATGCAACGTTTTTTTACCCCCAGACATGGCAGTTCTGCTGATTCACAAAATACATTTAAGTGGATGTGCACATCGTCACTGAGGACGATGCTCCTCCCACAACCGTTGTCTTTTCAGAAACCAGTGAATAAAATGTCGCCATTTTTTAAGAATGGCTTCTTTCGGCTGCTGCGTAAGGGTGGCAATCGAGATCCACAACGGAAAATTCGCCGTAGTACACTCAATTCTTGCGATCGACGAAGAACCGGTTTCACTGGATTGGACTAACAGCCACACTGTCACGAACCACCAAATGTTTTACAAGGATCAGCCAGAACGAGAGCGCCCAGAATTCTTTAATGTTCATTGTTGAAGCTGTTTTATTGAACTACAGAATGTTGGTTCATACTGAGCTTCATTGTGCCCTAGAATAGCTCGAAGATGTCCCACTGTTGCTGCATAATTTTGTCCGCTCTGATAAAATATTTTCACTAGTAACACAGGCTGTGCAATAGTAAGTTGCTCCACGGTTAGACACACAATGAAGAAATCCGATAAATTCACACTGAAGCAACACTCGGAATAATTGTGAAAATCGAAATGATAAACAACATTGTAGGCAACCGACAAACAAAAATATATCAGGCGATTCAAAACAGGCGCGCTTTTTGAAGGATCCTTTATGTCGTTCACACTGCCGCTATGCCTAAACCAACTTCTCTTGCCCACCTCCTCAAGTGAGTGAGCAATGCTGATTCTCTAAACGTCCACTCAACCATGCAGGCTTCACTGCAGTCACTTAATTCATTGTGCAAGCAGTGATTTCTTAAAATAAAACTTTTCAAAATTTACAGAAAAGTTACACAGGTTCATTCAGCTGTCCCTGCTGATAACTTTTATGCAACCCACAACGTCTTCAAAAAACACACGCAAGCATTTCATATTCTTTCGAGCACTTTGCACAAACTGTTAGTCCTACATAAAAAATGAGCAGGACCTTTTTGTAGGAAATTTAATTAAATTAAATTTTGTACTGGGATATGTTTTCGCTAGAGGCTGTAGTTTTCGAATTATTCAAGAAAGTTATCTTTAAACTGGTTTTTCTTTAACAAATCGAAAACGGTGGCCTTAAGCGAAAATCTTTCCCAGTACAAGATTTAGCTACATTAAATTTCTGCAGGGCTAATAGTTCGCGCGTAGCGAGCGAGAGAATAATTGTGAAAATCTCACACGTGGTTTTTGAGGGTGTTGCGGGCTGCTTGAATCGTATCAGCAGGGGCAGCTGAATCATAGTGTGTACCAGCCGTACCAGGCCTTCTACCTCTGTGGTTTCCACTTAACCATGTATGATTGTCCTGTTCAAGAAACGAAATACTAAAATACATCAGTGTAAAAATCGATCATAAAATAATATGGAAACACGAATGATTACTGCATAAGAGACTACGGCTAATTACTGGCCGAACATGGTGGCTGCATCCCTCCATTGCCCTTGTCAATTACACACCACCGATATGGGCAATCCTTCACCTGGATTGCTGATCCCCCCAAACTGTGTCACTCCCTCCATGTATTCGAATGTCATCCACTCTTCGTACCTATCGACACTTGTTTACTCTTCACTCCACGAAATGCATACCAAGTCATCACATTCCCTTCCATCCTCAAACGTAATGAACATTTCAATGTGCGTTATACATCCCACAAACTTCATTCTACCAACCCAGTTGCCCAGTTGCTTGCCTACAAACTCGACTCACCCAAGATAGACGTTTGTGCACCAATTTTCAGACCTGACAGTACTGACACGAAATAAATGAGACTGCTCGCACTGTTAGACAATAATATGTGGCCTGTTAGTTAATTATTATTTTGTGACTTGATATATGTTTTTACGCTACATAGAGTTTTGTCAAAAATCGATCAGCTCAATGACAGACGATAAACTGTTTACTACGGATCCATTGTTGCGTTCCAGTCGAAATGTTTGAGGGCTGAGATCTGATACAAAATAAATGACACTGGCCCAGCATAGCTCTGTAGTCACCCACCAAGCATGTTCGATTCATGAAGATAGTCTTCGAGATATTTCGGTCCGCTGCTCAAAACATTTCTGCGTCATCTTGCTCTAGGCCCCGCAGGAGCTGCGTCGTGTTTGCTTTTCCTTCGTAGAGCAAGAACAAGTCTGTGGTAAACTCCTCCCTTACTACCACTGAGCTGGTCGATGTTGGTAAAATTTTGTTCCAGTTCAGGCTCGAAAAAGCCCAACACGTCCAAGGCAAATAGTGCTCGAGTAATGAGAGTAGTATCGTGTTTTTTTGTGTTGTAGTTGTATACCAACACTTATTTCCGACCATACACATACAGTTTCGCAGGAGAGCTTCTGTAAAGTTTGGAAGGTAGGGGACGAGGTACTGGCAGAAGTATAGCTGTGAGGAGGGGCCGTGATTCGTGCTTGGGTAGCTCAGTTGGTAGAGCACTTGCCCGCGAAAGGCAAAGGTTCCGAGTTCGAGTCTCGGTCCGGCACGCAGTTTTAATCTGCCAGGAAGTTTCATACACATACACATTGTCCGTATTTATTTATTTATTTATGCATTTATTTCACCCAACAAGGTTAGGGATTTCAGGCCCTCTCTTACAGCTAACCAGAGATCCTCAGTGAGTATGAGCAATATATAATTACACCATTAATAATATAAGTAGTCATAAAAATGTGGAATTTAATAAATGTCAGTCCTATTGATATTAAGCGACATCCTCATTGCATTCTTGTCGACTGTGAGTAATGTCACTTAACACGTATGATAGCAGTACAGAAAGAATTTGACTGGTCAAAGGAACAACGAGAAACAAAAGAGTAAGATCAGTAGATGGAATGGAAGGAAGAAGAGAGAACTAGAAAGGGATGAGAAAAGCATGGATAACTTACAGTGTGACAGAGATACCGATTTTCTGTTGGACAGAAAGACTGCAAGGTGGTTTTGGATAAGATGCAAGTTACAGGGCAATTTGTTCCACAATCGCATGACTGAAAGGTGCAGCAGATGAACAATAATTATTTTTGAATCATCATTCTCTTGACTGGTTTGATGCGGCCCGCCACGAGTTCCTCTCCTATGCCAACCTCTTCATGTGAGTGTAGCACTTGGAATCTACGTCCTCTATTATTTGCTGGATGTATTCCAATACCTGTCTTCCTCTACAGATTTTATCCTCTGCAGTCATCTCTAGTACCGTGGAAGGTATTCCCTGATGTCTTGACGGATGTCCTACCATCCTGTCCCATCTTCTTGTCAGTGTTTTCCATGTATTCTTTTACTCACCCATTCTCCAGAGAACTTCCTCATACCTTTCCTTACCGGTCCACTTAATTTTCTACATTTTTCTCGCTTGCTTATATAGAATTTGTCGCTTACTACCACCATCAGCGATGACAACTCGCAAGAATATTGACTAAGTAACTCACTTCGATCACGCTTAATACTCGTATTGGCTACGGCATTCACATTCATTTGATTGCTTCTTTTAGAACTATTCTCCTTTTTCTATAATAAACCGTGTTTTAACATTCACAACAGAGCGCTCGGAACAGTACTGACCACTTATTGGCTGTGGGTGTATTCATGACATAGTTGCACAGAACAAGAGTAAATTCGACCGCCATCATTCGTGACTCCGTCCATAGTCGCAGTGGCACATGCTGATGCACATCTTCAATGGATCGAACGATAGAAGAACCGGCTGACAGAAGGCAAATAGTCTGGTCCGAAGATGATGATGATTATGATGATGTTTACTTTGTGCGGCGCTCAACTGCGCAGTCATCAGCGCCCGCGATCCCAAGATGCAAGGTGCCCAGTGAGGAGGCATTTTACCCTTAGCGTGTGGAGAGCGTGGTTTATTTCGGAAATGATTTTGTGGTAATTGTGTTTTCAGTACCATGACCTGACCCTATTCGGTCATCTTAATGTGAACATGACATTTATTCCAAAACTCGAGGATGCTCTTAACACTCCTGTTTTCCAATATGATAATAGCCACACTCATAGGCCTTCACACAAACTTTGTTGAACGAACAACTGGGCACCCTATCCAAAATCCTATGGTCTGCTAAATCACCCATTCTTAATTCCATATAAAACGTCTGGGTCTATTTGGAATAGCGGTTTATACATAGCAATCAACGTCCCCACGAATTGGTGCCTCTATGGGATCCTCATGGGACGTAGGTGCAAGGAAGGTAACACCAAAGAAACCTTGGGAACAGAACGAATACTTCAGCTGAGTGACTAAAGGAAGAAGTACAGAAACGTTCAGAGAAAGACTGGAATAAAGCAACACAAATCACTTAGGAATGAAATAAATAGGAAGTGCAGAGCGGGAAAGGCGAAATGACTGCGGGAAAAGTGTGAAGATATCGAAAAAGAAATGATGGTCGGAAGGACTGACTCAACATGTAGAAAAGTCTAAACAATCTTTGGTGAATTCAAAAGGAAGGGTGGTAACATTAAGAATGCAGAGGAAATTCGACTGTTAAACGGAGATGAAAGAGTACGCTGGAGGCCTCTGTGAGGAGGAGGAATTGTCGAGTGGGTTGGTAAAAGAAACGGGAGTCTATAAGGAATACATAGAGTATCCAGTATTACAGTCAGAATTTAAAAGACCTCTGGAATACTTGGCGTAAAACGTAGCAGAAGGGATAGATAAATTCCTTCGGAATTTCTACAATCATTGGATGAAATGGCAACCAAACGATTATTCAAGTTCTATGAGACTGGAGGGATAACATCACACTTTCGGAATAATTGCGTCCATACAATTTCGAAGCTATCAATGGCAGACAGATGTGAAAACTATCCCACAATCAGGTTAATATCTTTTGGATGCAAGCTGCTGACAATAATAATATGCAGAAGAAAGGAAAAGAAAAGTGTGGCTCTGTTAGATGACAATCAGTTTGGCTTTAGGAAAGATATAGATACCAGAGCGATCTAGAAAAAGCGTTCGACGATGTGAAGTAGTTCAAGATGTTCGGTATATTAAGAGAAACAAGAGTAACCTACAGGAAAAAACGGGTGATATATAGTATGTACAAGAACCAAGAGGGAAGACTGTGAACTAAGTGCTTGGATTAAAAGAGTGTAAGACAGGGATTCAGTGTTTCGTCCCTACTGTTCAACCTGAGCACCTAAGAAGAGATGATGTAAACAAAAGACAGTTTCAAGATTGGGATTAAAATTCATGGTGAAAATTATTAATGATAAGATTCGCTGATGACATTGCTATCCTTATTGAAACTGAAGAAGAGTTTTTAATGGAATGAACAGTACGTAATATGGACTGAGAGTAATCCAGAAAAAGGAAAAAGTAATGAGATGTTGCAGAAATTACAACTGCGATAAACTTAACATCAAAATAGATGGTTCCAAAGTAGACGAAGTTAAGGAAGCAAAATATCCCATGACGAACGAAGCAAGGAGGACGGAAGGGGTATTCCTGGCCAAAAGAATTCTACTAGTACCAAACATCGGCCTTAATTTGAAGGAGAAATTTCTGAGAATGTACGTTTGGAGTACAGAACCGTATGGTAGTGAGTCATTGACAGTGGAAAATCGGAGCACAAGGGAGTCTAAGAGTTTCAAATGTGGTTTTACAGAAGAATGTCGAAAATTAGGTGGGTTGGTCAGATAGGGACTGAGGAGGTTCTCCGCATAAGCGGCGAATAAGGGAACATATGGGAAACACTGCCAAAAAGGAGGGCTAGGATAACAGAACATCTATTAAGAAACAGGGAATAACCTTAATGGTACAAGATGGAACTGAAGAGTGTAAAAACTGTAGGGTAAGAGAGAGTTCGGAATACATCCAATAAATAATTCAGGACGTAGCGCGTAAGTACTACGTTGAGATTGACACTGGAGAGGGATTCGTGTGGGCCGCATTAGACTAGTCAGAAGACTGATGATGGAAAAGAAATGAGTTCTAACCATCAAAGACTGGCCTCGTATGGTTATGGCATACCTGAAAGAAGCTCTTGGACGAACTGAGGCCATTGCAATTGCTGGAGCCGTGCTTACACGGTATCAAAGCGATGTCTCCTTTCTGTTGGGGTGCTTTTAATTTTTTTTGTGGCAGTTATGTTTCAGGAAACAGCCGACTTGTCTGCCTAGCAGTTAACCTTTATCTTGATAAACCGGAGTATGTTTCCGGGAGACAGTATTCTAATGTACTGATTGCAACCGAATCAAACAACAAAATTTCTCAATTTAAAGCGAGATAATCGTGTCCCCAGCCTGCTAGCAACCTATTCCAGCTGGTTGGCCGAATTCCGGCAGTCAATTGTTTATAGGCAGTAATACCAAAGTGTAACATACCCTGTATACCGTCAAGACACTCCTGCTCATTTTTGCTATACATCGCGACAGCAGCGCTCCAAGCGGACAGAAAGCTAAACTTCTGAATGTGATACCGGACAAGTATGACTAATATGGCTTATACTGATTCGTAACATAGCTCTTACAATGAGGGAGCGTATGTAGTGCCATAAAGTCGAAACTGACTGTAGAATAACACCTCATTTACCTTCCTTCAGTTTCCTAAAAACCCTGGGAGATACTTTAAAGGAAAGTTTATTCACAAGTTTCTTGTAACCTACAGATACTAAACGAAGAATGTCGTTTTCTTTAAAAAACAAAAAAAAGTCTAGTAAACAGCTAAAGACCTGACTTTTGCAGACAGAGTCGTGCACCTAACAACAACGTGAAGTTTTCTTCACTGCACTTCCAGTCAAATCAGTGTACATGAAACTTAGATAACTTGTATGGAATGGGAATACCTACATTATTTAAGGTGCCAAATAAGCCACCACAAGTGTGGCTGAAGGGAAAGCTACACAGGTGTAATATTAAAATGTCAAAGGCAATAAAACTATTTCCGAACACAGAAGAAACCGATTCCACAATGGTTGATACATCTGAACTATAAACGTCAAGAATCTGCAACACATCCGCTTTCGAAGCATAAGTAATTACATGTACAAAAATATTCGTGGAATTAAAAAGTCGAGTGCAGTGTAAGATTATGTGAATCACTGAAGCACAAGCACTCCGTCTTCAGGCCACGAGTGGCCCATCGGGACCATCTGACCGCCGCGTCATCCTCAGATGAGGAATGTGAATCACTGAGCTCCATGCAAAATTGTTACGTGTCAAGGAATGTGCCTACCAAAATAAGAACGGACAACAAAAGAAACATACTTCTTATGCCTGAAATATTTGTTTTTATTTCCTTGCTTTCAGACGAGTAAGCTGTGATTACAGTCACTGAATCAGAGAAACTCCTCGGTTTTAATATTTACTTCACGATCATTCATGTCTTCTAATCATTTACTAATGCTCGGAACGCAAAAATATAACTATTTCGTTAATTAAGTAGAAAATAATTAAAAACAAACATTCATCTCACGGTTGAGTTTCTCGCCGCTAGGGACATTAGTGTCGTTTCAACTGTCAGGCAGTAACACTTTTCACAGCAGGAGTGTCGCGAATGTATACTCGTATGTTAGACGGTAGTGCTACCTTTAACTGATCCACTAGTGACTCCGCCAAATACGGCAGCGCTTGAAGGCATTTCTGCCGGGCCAGCTGACCCGTTGCTCCTTCGACTTCCTGTCGTTTTGAAATCCTGATGAGAAAGACTAGACGCTCGCTTCAATGACGCGTGCTCGCACACGCCAGTGGTGTAGTGTTCCCCGAGACTTGACGAAAATGGTTGCCGAACCTCGGGTTTCGGCCTCAAGTTACAACAGCCTGAGATCGGCCAGCCCTGTCCGCCGACAAAGGAAAGCACGCACTGAGGCGAGGCCCCTGTGTCGGTCTCCATCAGCGCCAAAAGGCAACAAGAGCTGCGCGTTACTGGTAGATGCAACGGTTCTCCGGAGAGCTTTGGCCCCCTTCCTCCGCAAGATATAGGAGAAAGTTGAAAAACCTGCAGACTTCGAGAAGAAATGGAAATGGCTCTGAGCACTATGGGACTTAACAGCTATGGCCATCAGTCCCCTAGAACTTAGAACTACTTAAACCTAACTAACCTAAGGACAGCACACAACACCCAGTCATCACGAGGCAGAGAAAATCCCTGACCCCGCCGGGAATCGAACCCGGGAACCCGGGCGCGGGAAGCGAAAACACTACCACACGACCACGAGCTGCGGACACTTCGAGAAGAGCCCACAATTTTGATTCCAAGAGAAGCATCCGTTTAATAAGTCATGATTGCAAAGTAGTGACAGAAATTATTTATGGAAGCATGAAAAAACTGTTAAAAGCAGATCTCTGGGAAAATCAGTTTGCGTTCCAGAGAAATGTAGGAACACAAAGGATAATGCTAAGAGCTACATTTATATCACAAGTAGATTCAGGGAAGCCTTTTGACAACGTTGATTGGAACCCACTCTTGAAAAGTCTGAAGATAGCAGGGATAAAATGCAACTACACGCACTCCAGACTCCAATCGACTTCTTCTTCCAGACAGTGAAACTCTATCAGCTAAGCTGTCCCACACCAGGGTTCCTCTTTCCCCCTTCACTCTCCATCTTTCTCTGTCGTTTTCCTCTTCATAATCCGACCGTGTGCACACCTCAATCTCCCTCCTTTTGTCTCTCAACATCCAACCCAACACTTACCCTAATCTCCACAGATACTACCTAATGTATCCATTTACTTATACCCAGACCCTACACGCCGCCCCCGCCTCTCACAGTTTAGTATAAGGACATTGCTTCCTTTTTTAAATCGTCACATGTCTGCAGTATTTGGTGACCGGGTGACTGTTTTAGGCTACATCTGCACTGTTTCTGTAACCCTCTCGAAGCGATGCTGGGCGACCATCGCACGACATTGGAATGAAAACAAACATCAAGACTACCAATATGAGTGCCTACAATGGAATCAGAAGCATGATACGACAACTGATGACTCCCGATTAGCAAGCGACGAGTTGACGGACCAAACATGTATGTTTCCAGTCCGATATCTCAACCCGAAGGAACATAACGACGGCGAATATTGACTATGTGCAGCTCTTACATAATTGCTCGTTAACAGTTCTTTATTGGTAATACCCGACATGAGTATGAAAAAGTTACTGCACGAAGTTAATTGTGTTCACTTGTGATAACAAGTTTTTCTTCTGCTCTCTTACATACCATGAAGTTACTGGCCTAGTATATCTTTCTTTTGCGTTCAAAACTGCGATTAAACGCTTCTGTGGTCAGACGGTGGTAGCTTTTGAATTTTCAGAAAGTTCCCTTGTAGATCTTTTTTCATTAAACTGCTGCACTCGTACACTTTTGTTATCCTCTTATTAAGGAGAATGCTGTTCTTCATCAGAAGACGACACAGAAAAATCATATTCAGTCACTCATGGTACCCCCACAACACAACTGCAACTGCTTTTTAGTGGGGCGTTAACTGGGGCCAATGAAGGCACTCACGATGGACGACGTCGGTCGACAATCGGTCTACATCGGGTCAGGAGAAATAAGAATCCAATATATACACCTCAGCAAAAGTTTGGAATATCACATAGTTTACTACATTGACATCTTGTTGCACACTCATTGCATTGAGGTATGACAATGCATTATTAAAAAATAAACATAATTCCTTCTGAAAACAAGAAAGATTTTGGGAAGTTACAAAAAAATCATCACCAAACAAAGCATTACAGCTTCCGTCTGTCTTTAGTAGTGAGTATGTCCTCCACACACTCGGATGAGTTCTTCCACTCTGCGAGGCATGCTCTGGATGAGAACATTAAGTTTACCTTGGGGTATGAAGTCCCACTCCTCAGTGGCGACTTCAGTGAGGTCCTGCAGATTGTCAGGTGGATTCGGACGCTGTGCAATGGCCAACAGGTCCTTCACATGCTCAATTGCAGTCAAAGTGCCGTAGGTGGGAATTAGAGGGGTCCGCCGTCCCATCATTATTGCAGCCCAGAACGTAACACTTCCACCTGCAAACGGATAGACTTCCTGAACGTATCGACTTCCTGGTGTTGTTTAGCGTTTCTCCAAACCTTACACGTCAAAATTTCGGCCTGAAACCAATTCTGGTCTCGTCAGCAAGCAAGACATTACTCCATTTTGCAATGGTCCGATGTTGATGCGCGATTGCATCGGTTCTATTGGTTCAGTGCAAAACCTCTGACTGGTCTCCTGGAATGAAGACCATCTTGATGCAACCTTCTACGCACTATGTGGTCTGAGATACGAATCCCTGTTGCTTGGGAGAAGTCATTTCCAGTATGTTTGGCAATCGATGTTGGGCGCCTGCGAACCGACAGTTAGAGGACACGACCCTGCATTGGTGTTATACGAGGACGACCACTGCAAGATTTGTCGTTCACATCTCCCGTCTCTCCGTATTTTCTCCACACCTTAGACACACCACTTTGAGTGACATGTAACCGATCGGCAGCATCTTGCTGTATATGACTTTGTCAAAGTGTTGTATGCCCCCATGTGGCAAATTACACTACTGGCCATTAAAATTGCTACACCACGAAGATGACGTGCTACAGACGCGAAATTTAACCGACACGAAGATGATGCTGTGATATGCAAATGATTAGCTTTCCAGAGCATTCACACAAGGTTGGCGCCGGTGGCGACACCTACAACGAGCTGACATGAGGAAATTCCAACCGATTTCTCATACGCAAACAGCAGTTGACCGGTGTTGCCTGGTGAAACGTTGTTGTGATGCCTCGTGTAAGGAGGAGAAATGCGTACCATCACGTTTCCGACTTTGATAAAGGTCGGATTGTAGCCTATCGCGATTGCGGTTTATCGTATCGCGACATTGCTGCTCGCGTTGGTCGAGATCCAATGACTGTTAGCAGAATATGGAATCAGTGGATTCAGGAGGGTAATATGGAACGCCATGCTGGATCCCAACGGCCTCGTATCACTAGCAGTCGAGATGATAGGCATCTTATCCGCATGGCTGTAACGAATCGTGCAGCCACGTCTCGATCCCTGAGTCAGCAGATAGGGACGTTTGCAAAACAACAACCATCTGGACGAACAGTTCGACGACGTTTGCGGCAGTATGAACTATGAGCTCTGAGACCATGGCTGCGGTTACCCTTGACGCTGCATCACAGACAGGAGCGCCTGCGATTGTGTACTCAACGACGAACCTGGGTGCACGAATGGCAAAACGTCATTATTTCGGATGAATCCAGGTTCTGTTGACAGCATCATGATGGTCGCATCCGTGTTTGGCGACATCACGGTGAACGCACATTGGAAGCGTGTATTCGTCATCGCCATACTGGCGTATCACCTGGCGTGATGGTATGGGGTGCCATTGGTTACACGTCTCGGTCACCTCTTGTTCGCACTGACGGCACTTTGAACAGTGGACGTTACATTTCAGATGTGTTACGACCCGTAGCTCTACCCTTCATTCGATCCCTGCGAAACCCTACATTTCAGCAGGATAATGCACGACCGCTTGTTGCAGGTCCCGTACGGGCCTTTCTGGATACGGAAAATGTTCGACTGCTGCCCTAGCCTGCACATTCTCCAGATCTCTCACCAATTGAAAACGCCTGGTCAATGGTGACCGAGCAACTGGCTCGTCACAATACGCCAGTCACTACTCTTGATGAACTGTGCTACCGTGTCGATCCTGCATGGGCAGCTGTACCTGTACAGGCCACCCAAGCTCTGTTTGACTCAATGCCCAGGCGTACCAAGGTCGTTATTACGGCCAGAGGTGGTTGTTCTGGGTACTGATTTCTCAGGATCTATGTACCCAAATTTCGTGGAAATGTAATCACATGTCAGTTCTAGTATAAGATATCTGTCCAATGAATACCCGTTTATCATCTGCATTTCATCTTGGTGTAGCAATTTTAATGGCTGGTAGTGTACTACAGTGCTGAACACAAACCGAATGCAGCTGTTGTTGATACCGGACTGCTCGCTGTGTGCCGCTGTGGCAGCAGTATGTTTACATGAATGATTTGTTGGTTGGTTGGTTGATTTGGGGCAGGGGACCAAACAGCGAGGTCATCGGTTCCATCGGATTAGTTAAGGGTGGGGAAGGAAGTCGGCCATGCCCTATCAACGACACCATCCCGGTATTTACCTGAAGCGACTTACGGAAATCACGGAAAACCTAAAACAGGATGGCCAGGCGCGGGTTTGTACCGTCGTCCTCCCAAATGCGAGTCCAGTGAGCTAACCACTGCTCCACCTCGCTCGGTACATGCCTGGGAAATGGTCTCAAAGCATGCCAATAGAAAACACCGTCCAGTGTGTGAGTTCTAACTGGAAAATGCAAGAAGTGCGTAGGTCAGTGAGACCTCTAATATCGTGTATGTCATTTTATTCCAACCTTTTGTTGAACATTGGGGGTATAGCCTTAACCATTTGGTAATAAACGAAATTTCTCCTCTGTTATACAAGGTTTATTACTAGGTCTTTTACCTTTTTGATCCTCTGCTGCCACACGTCACTCTTGTGAAAGATCCTTCGGCCAACAATGTGTCTTTGGTGTTGGCAGTGAACAACGGCGACCTCCAGACGGTGCGCTCCTGTGCGTGGGTGAAGCCCGAGGACCCGTGCCCTCCTTCGCCGTCCGGCGCCTACATCCGCGAGGAGGAGTGCTCCACCTGCACGGGCGACCTCTGCAACGGCGCCGGCGTCGCGACGCCCCTCGTGCTGCCGCTGCTCGGCGTCGCCGCAGTCGCCGCCTACTCGGCACTGTGAACGCCCACCCCGTCTCTCTGGGCGTGGGGCTGCAGGGCTGGTTGGACTCGACTCCTTATAGTTAACCACCGCTTCAGTGCTCGAAACCTTGTGCACACCGACCTCCTTCCCATGATGTTCAAACCCTCCCACCAGCATTCCACCACCGCTGTCGGCGGAACCCAATACTGTATCCCCATGGGACCCCTGTCACCACACTCTCTCGAGCTTCGATTTTGGAGTTCCACAGTACGAGAAAGGTGCTAAGATCAGAATATTTTATGTCGGTAAACTTCCTTACATAAAATATAGAGCGATACTTAACTTCTCAGCATCTCTCCTGTGCCAATTTGGAGCACAACATGTCACTGCGATCACCATTGGCAATTTTAAAACTCTCGTGTGTTGTGGAGGAGCTCCTCACACCTACAAAATTTTGTTAGGTCACATCACTCTGAGAAACTCTGGGAGAAAATTCTAGGGCAATTCGAATATAAGAAACTATCGGTCGCGGAATGCAAACCACAGTAAAAATCAAAACTGCTTTCTTTACACCAGTTAGCTACGCCTTCCAGCTGCTTCTCTACACAGTCGCCAGTACGACTTAGACATCTGCCGTAGCGTTAAACCAACTTCACATTACCCTCGCCGTAGAAAGGAGCCTCCTGTGCTTTCCTACAATTTTCAACTTTTGACTGCAACTGACTGTTTGTGCCACAATTTTGTCTTCGTAGCCAGTGGTTCATTTGAACAGAGATAAAAATCAGAGGGAGCCAAGTCCAGACTGTGCAGTGGGTGATGAAATACTTCACATCGCAAACGCTGCAGTAGCGTCGTCATTGCCTCCGCAGTGTACGACCGGGAACTGTCATAAAGTAGGAAACGCACGACAGCTATGTTATGTGGGGTTGCATGAAATCAGGCGAAATCTCTCGGCAGGCACCCGTAGTTGGCGGGAGACACTATTTTTTAGCCATCTTTATGCGCTCACAGTGCGCTCATAACGGAAAAGAGCGATGTGACACTGTCTACGGGCATACTAGAGACACTGACCAACACATCTGCAAAAGCGTTATTGGATTTTCACTGTAGTTTCCATTTCGCGATCGATCGTTCCTTACTTTCCGAACAGTCTTCGTAATTTGTAAGCAGTGCGATGTCTGTAAAAGGATACAAAGGTGAATAGCTGAATGACTGGACGTTCGGAACGACTCTGATACCAAGCAATTATTGTACTATTACTTAAGACATACAAACTTCTATGAAAGTACAATACTCATTAAAAAGTATGAAAATCGTATTTCTGGCGGTATTGTCCCAGTCATTTACCTATAGTTCCAAATGGTGAATAATTAGGGATATTTTTTAGGTCGCACTCACTCGACATTTTGCGACTGTATGTAAGAGTACAGAAGTCATTTTTCCCGTTATCGCACCCAAAGCACTGAAGCACACACTTTTCTTTGTTTTAAGCACGAGGTTTCTTAGTGTCTAACACTTACATACAGAAAATCATTGGACATAGAGTATAAGGTTTAAGTATTCTGAAATATTTTATTGTGATATTTCAACAAATACAAATATTTCTGTATTATGTATCTTTAAAGATGTATCTAGAGTGTACAAAAGGCTTAAACTTTAAAATACTACGTAACTGTAATTACTTTTTGTAATTAGATTATTTACTAATTCATGTAACAAATTAATAAACTGTACGTGTTGTGAACAAAACACTGAACGTCGTTTTTTTTTTATTACCATGCCAGTGACATGTAGAACATGTGCACACAAAATAGTTACACCAAAAGAATCATTTTAAATGGAATGGGAACTAGGATGAATGAGGAAGGTTCATGGTGTAGCCTGTAAGCCGCCACCTCATCTTGCCATATTTCTTTGGTTATTAACAACCGGAAATATAATTAAAGGCAATCGGAGTTTATTTGGTTGTTAGTGAAGAACTAACATACAGGTAATCTAGTGAAAGTTAAGAAATGTGGCTGAGTCACTAGTACCAACTCCATGTCCTTAGTTAAGTTTTTTTATTCTGTACACCAAAAAACCAATGAAAGTTGCAAATTTCACTTTTATTTACCTTATCACCCATTTTCAAATCATCCAGATATCCAAAGTGGTTATTTCCAAAAATAGCATGTCAAAAAATACATAAGTATTATGAAGTGCAAATGAACAGTTACAGCCCGTACAGCCGCTGAAAGTTCGTTAAGTTTTCTTATTGTTCACCGTGTCTCAGTACATAAGGGTATGCACACAGTTTGTATCTAACAATATACATTGATGATTTATGCAATAGTCACTGCTTATTAAATACAAATTCTAATATTAACAAGTTACAGTTCTATATCGCCTTAATCGCTACTTTTCCAACACCGTTTTCACTATAATTAGTGCGATTCCGAAAAATCTTACTAAAATTTGGATGAAACATTGTATAGGACAATTACTGTTCCCTATCTTTCACATACAGTTATTAACCTTACCACATGATACACTTCAAACCCGACTACAACTTCCTCAATAACTCCGTATTGCCATCTTTTCCTCTCAGTTCTCTAACTGAAATTGTTCTTCTAAAAAATGGTTCAAATGGCTCTGAGCACTATGGGACTTAACATCTGTGGTCATCAGTCCCCTAGAACTTAGAACTACTTAAACCTAACTAACCTAAGGACATCACACACATCCATGCCTGAGGCAGGATTCGAACCTGCAACCGTAGCAGTCGCGAAATTTTTCTTCTCATCCAGTTTCCACTGCTTAGCTATTTAAATTTATTTCACTTTTAATAATCACCAATGTTCAAGACAACCGCTGTTCTTCAAAATTCTTCCTGCCTTGACTCACAACATGACCCATTCACTCACTGCCACTTGAAAGAGCATGCGCGCTATCCAATGAATGTTCCTCTCCGAAGGAATTAGCCCCTGGCACTGTATATTGACTTCAAGTTGGCCAGTCGGCTCCCTTGTTCTGAATCAGTAGAAGTCGGTAAAAGTCGGAAGGCTTCGGATAGTGGTCATTTGCTTTCGGCTGCAGCCATCCATTTCTAGCTGACAGTACTGAGTGATATAGCTATTGCTATCTACCATATTATTGTTTTGTACTTCACTTTTTGTACTGTTCCCTTTCTTTCCGATAAGTGTACATAATAGCTGCACTAGGATCTTTATTAATTATGTCAAGTCGTAAGACTATTTTAGTTTCGCTTTCAGACAACATCTAGGTGATCTTTCCCTCCGTGCCTGAGTAGGACTATTGAGGAAGCTGTAGCAAAGGTTAAGGTGCCTGCACTGCAGGAAGTAGGCGAAGCTTGTTCCCTGTATGGTCCGGGCTTGTTTCCTCTGGATCCTGAAGCACCCTCTTGCAATCCGTAAGCATACAGTTTACACATTATAAACATGAGGTGCTTACCAGATCACAATAGTTCTTGCAATCTGCGTCGACAATCTGAGGCCTTTCAACTTCATAGACAGAACAGTGTAACATCCAGTAAGGACTTGTACATAAATCTCATAATATCCTTTGAGAAATATGTCACATGCAGCATGATACATTGCAAACAATTCACAAAGATTCCAGCAGTCACGTTTAGTTTCATCCCATGCATGTTCTGTCGGACAGGGAGAACTAAGTGGTGTGAGCCTTATATGGTGTTTCTAGAGTGAAGTAAAACCTCACGATGTGGCAGCTACATGAGTACAAGTGTTACCTTGCTGGAGCATGGGGCCATACTACAGGGTCAAGAATGAATGACTGCTAGATCTACGCTACTGAACGCATCATTTTACAATAGCCAGTGCAGTAAGATTTTAGTAGGGAATGTTGCTGGAGTCCTTGGAATTTCTTCCAGGGTGCACCATATAAGGTAAGTTTGAAACATATCTACCTTTTGAAACATATCTGTCAACTCCTTAGAAACACAATTATTTTATGTACGAGAGCGTAGTATTTGTTAACCATATCTTTACCTCTGAAATTCCTGCATAACACTCGTCAGACATTCGACGTCTTCTTCCCGACGGTTCATGTGCTTCTGGTTTTACCAACCTTTGTGAACAGATAATGCAATGGCTGTTACTGCTCACTGCCATTTCAGAATGTTGTGAGTTACAATACAGAAGTTTCAGTTCGCACCACTACAGTCTAACACTGCAGATGAAAGGTGATGCTTTCATCCTCTGTTCCGTGTCTATTCTGACATGTCCATAATAAAACTTGCACATTTTTCCGTTATCTTATATTACTCGGTTCATTTGAACACCGCTCACAAGAAGATACCTAAAACGCAATAGATGAAGGGTTGTTAAGGAATGCAGACAGAACAGCTCTTTAGTAGCATGCCTTGTTCCTTTCACACATAGAGAGTATATGGCTCAGTTTAGAGACAAGCAGACGACCCACACTGACGACATGTGAAGTAGCTCTGTTATCTGAGAAAGGATGCAAAGTTAGAAGTGGTGACAGCCCACCCCCGCCTAGCCGCGCGGTCTAACGCGCTGCTTCCCGAGTGGGCAGGCGTGCCGACCCCCGGCACGAATCCGCCCGGCGGATTAGTGTCGAGGTCCGGTGTGTCGGCCAGCCGGTGGATGGTTTTTAAGGCGGTTTCCCATCTACCTCGGCGAATGTGGACTGGTTCCACTTATTCCGCCTCAGTTTCACTATGTCGGCGATTGCTGCACAAATACTGTCTCCACGTACGCATAAACCATAATTACTGTATCGCGGAAACATTTGGGGCTCACTCGTCTGGTATGACACATTCCTGGGTGAGGGATCCACTGGGGGCCGAACTGCACAATAACCCTGGGTTCGGTGTGGGTCGACGGTGGGGTAGGTGGACTGTTGTGGGGTTGTGAGCCACTGAGGGCTACGGCGGGGTGAAGTCTCTCCATCGTTTCTAGGTCCCCGGTTTAATACACAACACACAATACACAAGCAATGGTGATACATTACTCCCAGTCTAGGTGGAAAACTACCAATAGTTGTTATTTATTAGCTTAACGCAATAACTATTAAAATGAAGATCTCAGGAATACGCTATTTGTTTATTGTGTATACCATACTAACATGTACACATTATTACATCACAATTGCAATGCATCAGCCAGACAAGACACTCAGTCCACCAACTGGATACAAGAGCCACCTGACACTGAGACCAGTAATCACCAGCTCAGTTTGGAGCCGAACGCCGAGGACAATCAAAGGGCATTCATCCATCGTATAGTGTATGTCCGACAGGTATCAGAGCAGTCGCGGACCCAGACCCATATTATAGGGCAGGAGTAAAAACAAATGTTAGCAAGTATAAAAACTTGAGTAAATTTTAGTGCATATCTTTGTGTGAGGCGAATTTTCCAGTAGTGCAGACTAGAGGTAGCATAACAGCAGAACTTAGATTGCATCCAGTGACTTCTTGGGTTAGTGTCACATTAACTCTGATATGGATGCAGGGGGAAATCCCCACTGTTCGTAAACAGCTGGAAGTTGTGTCGGCCACAGTCGACGGGCTTCAGGCTTCCGCCCTGTACTACGTTGGCCATGGGGCCTCTGAGGCGAATGCTTTGGCACCTATGAAGCCTCTTGCCGCCCGGGTACCTGATCCCGCTGTATCTTCCGATTCGCAGGTCCCTGCTGGTTGACACTTCCCCAGTGGGGATTGGCGAATAGTAGGGGATTCACGAGTCTCTGAGCAGTGGATACTGGCAGCACGACTGAATCCTTACGCTTCAAAAACAGGTTTGAGGTTCTGCCGACTGCTGAAGGTACATCTGAGTCAGTATGGGACGCCTCGCCTTTTGCATATGGCTGATTTACCTGTTAGATAGTCCAGAGCGTGAGACTGCATGTCATTGGGAGCTCCAATGTTAAGCAGGTGATGGAGTGTCTCAGGAAAATAGCGAAAAGTTCGGAAAATAAGGCCAGTGTCCATTCTGTTTGCCTGCTGGGGGGGAGGAGGGGGGGGGGGGAGTCTCGACCTAGATGTGGACGAGTCACTGCCGACAGTGACTGAGTGCACTGGATGAACCTGGGTGCACATCACTGCTCATGTCTGCACGAATCGCCCAGGCCGAATGGGTTCAAGGGCCTCCCTCGATTCCTAGAGGTGGCTGGCAGATTTGGTGAACACAGGTAGCCTCACCCATGGGTTGGACCTACCGTTTTGCAGCATCGCTTCCAGAACCGATGGTGGTCCTCTGATCTGGAGCAGAGTGGGAGGTCTCAACTCCAAGCTCAGACGATTCTGCGATGCAGTTGCAAATTTGTCGACCTCTGCTATCGGCTGGAGAAACGTAGGATCCACTTTAATAGGTCTGACGTCCACTACACGCAGGAACCGCCTACAGGGTATTGGAATACATGTGGAGGGTACATGTGGATGTTTTAGAATAGAGAAATCCCTCTGCAAGCGCGACAAGACGCATTTTGAATGAAATTACTATGAAATCCAGACCATTAGCTGCTTACAGGTGTTGATAAATATCAACGAGGACAGTTGAAAATGTGTGCCCCACCTGGGACTCGAACCCGGGATCTCCTGCTTACATGGCAGACTCTCTATCCGACTGAGCTACTAACACATAGGATAGTGCGACGGCAGGGACTTATCACTGGCAAGCTCCCCGTGAGACTCACATTTCCAAATTTCTGTCCAGACATCACATTTGTAGTGCCCCTGCCCACTATACTCATTACTCGCGGCAGTCAATCTACCGATTCCCGTAAGAGTTCAGGCAATGTGAGTGCATCCGCACTGAAGAAGATCATTGGCTGGTAAGCCTTAGCTATATGAAGATGGTACCTGTTCTTTCGGACAGTGATGGAACTGGGTTTACAGCAGTAAAAATACTATTATATCTAGCAGAGATTAGTACAGGTTCAGAATTCTAAGTAATTCGGGTAAATGCAAATGTTAAAGATGGATTAAACATGGCCGTTGGATGCTTTTATAGACAACCTGCCTCAGCAGCAGTAGTTGCGGAACATCTGAGAGGAAACTTGGAAAGTATTTCGCGTAAATTTCACGGTCATGTTATAATTTTAGGTGGACATTTCACCATGTATCGTATGAATTTGTTCTGAGACCTTTATTTGAAAACTACCTTGAGCAATTAATCAGAGAACTGACTCGTGAAGGTAATATCTTGACCTCCTGGTGGCAAACAGGCCCGAACTTCTCGACTCATCATAGAACAGGGGTCAGTGATCATAAGACCGTTACTACATCACTGAATAGGGCTGTAAATAGGAATGCAAGGAAAGATAGGAAGGTCTTTCTGTTTAGCAAGAGCGACGAGAGACAGATTTCTGATTACCTGGCAGATCAACACGAAAATTTCATCTCCGGCACTGACAATGTTGAGCATCAGTGGAAAAAGTTCAAGAGCATCGTACGATACCCTTTAGACAAGTGTGTGCCGACGAAAATTATGAGGGATAGAAAACATCAACCGTAGTTCAACAATCGTGTTAGAAAGCTGTTACGAAAGCAAAGAGAGCTTCACCGCAAATTTAAACGTAACCAAAACCTCTCAGGCAAACAGAAACCAAACGAAGTCAAAATTAGCGTAAGGAGGGCTTTGCGTGAAGCGTTCAACGGATTCGAAAACAAAATTCTGTCCATCGACTTGACAGAAAATCCTGAAAAGTTTTGGACTTACTTTAAATCAGTAAGCGGATCGAAGCCATCTGTCCAGACACTATGTGAACATATAGGCACAGAAACAGAGGACGACACAAAAAAAAGGCCGAAATGGTAAATGTCTCCTTCCAAAACTATTTCAGAGGAAGATCACACTGTAGTTCCTCCTTTAAGTAGTCGCACGAATGACAAAGTGACTCATATCGAAACAAGTGACCAAGGAATAGAACAGCAACTGAAATGGCTCAGCAGAGGAAACGCTACTGGACCTGAGCTTACCATTGTTCTAGCAGCAGAGTACCGTAGGCCTCTAGAGGAGCAAAATGTTCCGAATGTTTGGAAAAAAAGCAAAAGTTATTCTCATTTTCAAGACGGGGCGCCAAACAGACGCACAAATTGCCTGTATTCCTAGCACAGGTCCGTTGTAGAATTTTATGCTGGCGTATTACGATGTATCGAGAGACCGAAAGTCTCCTCTGTAGGAACCGTCATGGGTTCCAAAAGCAACTGTCGTGTGGAACCCAGCTCCCTCTGATCACCCAAGAGAGCAAGAAAGCAGTAGATACCGCCACCCAGATAGATACCGTGTTCCTTGACTTCCGGAAGTCGTTCAATTCAGTTTCGCACTGCCGCCTAATGAACAAAATACGAGCGTGCGGATTATCAGACCAACAGTGTGATTGGATCAATGAATTTCTAGCAAACGGAACACAGGGTGTCATTCTGAACGGAAGCTAGCCTTCAGAAGTGAAAGTGACTTCGGGTGTGCCCCGAGGGAGTGTTACAGTATAATATTCCTCGTTTTGACTTGTGTGTTATTTACTGTCCTGATATGTAGAACCAGATGTAATACCTGCGTGTATTTTGTATTCTCTGAATTGGTTTACAAAACATACTGTCATGCAAAGCCAACTGTAATATTCTTATACTATACTGTTAATAATAATAATAATAATAATAATAATAATAAGCAATGTAACAAACAGAAATACAGTTACCTATCCGGACAGCAAAACCACAAAAACACGTGTAATAACCGTGTGTGTTAACCTAAGGAATAAGCATCAGACTTTAATTCGTTTCTCGAAATAAGTCATTAGTTCAGAGGTACGGCAAATAACAGTACTTACACTACTATTTTGCGTGGATAACAATATATGTGATTGGTGGTACACTATTATTCGCCAGTCTAATTAGGCACACGTAATAAAGCTGAGTAGGACAGCAGAAAAGATTGCAACTCCCTACTTACCTAACAGACTTCACTTTAGATTTAGATGAAAGATGGTTCAGCAATACCAGAAAAGTTTAACCACTCGAAACAAAACTGCAGCACCCAACTGCTTAAGCAAACAGACCGATTTCATGAAAGCAAAAGTAAATTTGGACAGGGGGGGGTTTCTACATCAACATATTTGGTACTCAACAGTTCATTGATTCACTATAAACTGTTTAACATTACTATTTATCACCATTAATCATCAACTTAGTATTTCCTTTCATTAATACGTAATGTGAAAGCAGCAAACAATTTATCTAATGTGGTCTCTAAACCTGGCATAACCTTACATAATCATTCTTAACACAGAAAATAATAGCAATGTTAATTATGAAATTCTCAGTTATTCTTTCCATCAATTATTTCACTGATTAATCACTGATTTGCCAACAATATATTAAAGATTTCACAGTCTTGGCTAAATACAGGTCACTCGGAATTTCCATTTACCAGGTTAGGATCCTGCTTGGTTTATGAGCGGGATAAATTACCAGGTGGACACAATTGTTAATTTGGATGGTGGTTATTATTCTTAAAGCACATTTCAACTTAATGGCACCCACTATAATACATAGCTAAACTGTCGTACCCTGTAAGCTGTGATCAGCGACGGTGGCGTTGGTGGCAACAACTGCATTAATATCAGAACGGCCAAGAGCAGTTATCCATGTCGGACTTATTTCCTCTTAATAACGATGGTCCATCTTACAATCAACAGCCCGCTTTTCTACGCATACCAGGCCGTGATAAACTGCAGTTTCCAACCGAGGCAAGATGTAACAATACGGCGCACTCCATACTATGCTGTCGCTGTACGTGCTGCTTCTAAGATCACTGGCCACCGACTGACTGTTCACGCCCGCCAAAGCGCGCCAAACGTTTCCGCTCCCACCTATTCATACGCTTACACAGCTTTCCGTTCCTGACGGAACTAATCCATCTTTTATACTACACATATATCATACAGCCCTAAGTGAGTGCCAGTAACTATTACATACATAATTACATTATAGCACCTTTTTACGTTTAATAATTATAACAAATAGATATCTTTACAATACAGGGTGATTCAAAAAGAATACCACAACTTTAAAAATGTGTATTTAATGAAAGAAACATAATATAACCTTGTATTATACATCATTACAAAGAGTATTTAAAAAGGTTTTTTTTCACTCAAAAAGAAGTTCAGAGATGTTCAATATGGCCCCCTCCAGACACGAGCAATATCAACCCGATACTCCAACTCGTTCCACAGTCTCTGTAGCATATCAGGCGTAACAGTTTGGATAGTTGCTGTTATTTCTCGTATCAAATCATCAATGGTGGCTGGGAGAGGTGACCGAAACACCATATCCTTAACATACCCCCATAAGAAAAAATCGGAGGGGGTAAGATCAGGGCTTCTTGGAGGCCAGTGATGACGTGCTCTGTCACGGGCTGCCTGGCGGCCGATCCATCGCCTCGGGTAGTTGACGTTCAGGTAGTTACGGACAGATAAGTGCCAATGTGGTGGCGCTCCATCCTGCTGAAATATGAATTGTTGTGCTTCTTGTTCGAGCTGAGGGAACAGCCAATTCTCTAACATCTCCATATACTGTATCCAGTTACAGTAGCATCTTCGAAGAAAAAGGGACCAAAAACTTTATTGGCTGAAATGGCGAACAAATGTACAACTAAATGAAACTTTATAGCTCCCTTAATTCGCCGACAGATAGTGCTTAGCTCTGCCTTTTGTCGTTGCAGAGTTTTAAATTCCTAAAGTTGTGGTATTCTTTTTGAATCACCCTGTATTTTAAGAGTAATTATTACACCCTTTTTCTTAATATGTACATTCATTTTAATCTTATCAAAGAGTTTCAGTATCGATTTCGCTTCAAACAAGATGTCTCTACTCCTGCTTTAACAGTTTCAATAAAATATTTACAATTTTTTTAAAGAATATGAACCATAATGTCACAACAGGACCCTTATTTTTCACAGTGTATGTAAATCACTTAGTAGATAATGTTAGGAGTTCCATGAGACATTTTGCTGATGACGCTGCTGTATACAGTCAAATCGCAACCCTGAAAAATGGTAGTCAAATGCAGGAGGGCTGCAGAGAAGTGCTGACTAATCCGCAGTATAAACAAATGAAACGTATTACAAATAGACAGACAGAAAGACCCATTACTGATGATTACACGAAACCAGAAGAATAACTGGAAGGAGTTACCTCCATAAAATACCTACAAGTATGCGTACGGAGTGGAGCGACCACATAAAATTAAGCGCGGATATCGCAGGTGCGAGACAGATTCATTGGAAAAATCCTCAGGAAATGTAGTCCATCAACAAAGGAAGTAGTTTACAAAATACTGATTCGACCAGTAATTGAATACTACTCGTCAGCATGGGATCCGTACCAGATATGATTGACAGAGGAAGTAGAGAAGATCCAAAGAAGAGCCGCACGTTTCGTACAGATTCATTTAGTATGCGGGAAAGCGTCACGAAAATGCTCAACCAATGCGGTGGCAGACGCTGCAAGATGTGTGTTCTGCACTACGGTGTGGTCTACTGTTAAAATTTCCGAACGCGTCCGTTCTTAGATAAGTCAACCAATATACACTCTAAGACAAAAAAATCGTCGCATCATGAAGGAATTATCTTAATGGGACTGAAACTGGTAGAGGTGATCTACATGGCTCTGAGCACTATGCGACTTAACTTCTAAGGTCATCAGTCGCCTAGAACTTAGAACTAATTAAACCTAACTAACCTAAGGACATCACACACATCCATGCCCGAGGCAGGATTCGAACCTGCGACCGTAACGATCGCTCGGTTCCAGACTGTAGCGCCTAGAACCGCACGGCCACTCCGGCCGGCGTGATCTACATGTACAGACAAACAAATGAGTACAATTTCAGAAAAATTGGATGATTTATTCTAGAGAAGTGGTTCCCAACAGGTGTTCCGCGTACCCCCGGGGTTCCGTGAGCTATGCCAGAGGCGTCCGCAAGATGCTATCAGAATAAAAAAAATATATTAAATATATTTCGTATGATAAGATTTTTTTATTTTCGCCTCTTCCTGCATGAGCAGAGCTTTAGCGAACGCTATCTTCTGCGTCTAGCGTCTTCCTAGAGCCAACTGACACTAGCACACTCTAGCGAAAAACTAGAATTAGATAGAGGCAAATAGTTCTGCTGTATGCCTTAGACTCCGCGCGCTGCCTCTTTGCAGCTGACAACTGACAGTCACTTTACACAGAAACTCGCATTTCAGACCACAATCGGCCAATATCTTTTAAGGAGTTTGCTATATTAAACACCAGATTTGAAGACAAAGATTTTGAGCTATAATCAAAAATTTAACAATAACAATGATGGCTAAATTGAAAAAGTTTTAAGCTCAATATTTTTTCAATAATGAATATGTCAATGTTTTCCTAAGTACCAAAAATAGAAAACGTATACAAAGACTCTTAATCTGGCTTTTTTAGATACTTGATACTGTGATATAACAAGGTACCAATCATGCTCGATGAGGGGGCCATTGAGAAAATTTTGATGGGAACCCCTCTGCAAGAGCAAGCGCTTCACAAATTAAGCAAGTCAATAACGCGTTAGTCTACCTCTGGCCCTTATGCTAGCAGCTATTCGGCTTGGCTTTGATAGACAAAGTTTTTGAGTGACCTCCTAAAGGCTATCGTGCCAAATTCTATCCAACTGACGCGTTACATGGTAAAAATCCCCAGCTGATTGAAGAGCCCTCCCCTTAATACTCCAAACATTCCCAACTGGGAAGAGATCCGGCGACCTTGCTCGCCAAGGTGTGATGTGGCAAGCATGAAGACAAGCAGTAGAAACTCTCGTTCTTCGGAGGTGCACATTTTCTTACTGAAATGTAAGCCCAGGATGGCTTGCCACGAAGGACAATAAAACGGGGCGTAGAATATCGTCGACGTACTGCTGTGCTGTAAAGTCACGGGGATGACAACTAAAGGCGTCCTGCTATGAAATGAAGTGTCACCCCGCCAAGAGAGGTGGCGCAGTGGACTCGCATTCGAGAGAGCGACAGTTCAAACCCGCGTCCGGCGATACAGATTTCGGTTTTCCATATTTTCCTAAATCACTCCAGATAAATGACGAGGTGGTTCCTTTGAAAGGGCACCCTTGCCACAATCCGAGCGTGTGCTCCGTCTCTAATGACCTCGAAGTCGAGGGGACGTTAAACCCAACCTTGCTTACTTCTTCCTTCAAGTGTCACCCCACACCATCACTCCTGGTTGTCAGGTTGGCATCGCATCTCTGTCTGGGGTGTCTACAGACACGTATCCGCTGGTCATCAGCGTTCAATTCGAAGCGGGATTGACCCCTGAAGACTACTCTATCAGCGAGATTCCCGGCTGAAGACATATCTGGAAAAGCCGACGGACAGCGGTGCAATACCGAGGTGACTGTCGCCCAAGAACCAGGGGTGACAGTGTGGGGTGACATTTCATTTCATACCAGGATCCCTTTGGTTGTCATCCGCGGCACACTAACAGAACAGCAGTACGTCGACGATATACTACACACCGTTTCGTTGCCCTTCATGGAAGCCATTCTGGACTTACTTTTCAACCTGATACTTCCCACCGGCACACGGCGAGAATTTCTACTGCTTGTCTTCGTTCGTGCTAAACCCTGCCTTAGCCATTAAGGTCGCCGAATCCCTCCACAACTGAAAACGCCTTGGAGAATTAGTGGCACGGTACTCCAAGCAACTCGAGATTTTGACGATGTAACGCACCAATTGGGCATAATTTGGCACAATATCCCTCAAGAGGATGCCCAACATCTCTATGAATCAATGCCAAGCTGGGCAACTGCCTGCATGAGGGCCAGAGGTGGACCAGCGGGTCACTGACGAGTTCAATTTGTCAAGTTCTTTCTCTTGAATAAATCTTCCAATTTCCCTGAAATTGCAATCGTTTGTTTGTTGCTGAATATACATGACATCTACCGATTTCCGCCCCTTTCGCATAATTCCTTCATAGTGTGTCTTTTTTTATCTTGGAGCGTGTTGCTCCCTGCTATGTATATCTTGCGAAAGAGCCAAGAAGATAAAATTAGAGAGATTCGAGCCCACACGGAGGTTTACCAGCAATCTTTTTTCCCTCGGAACCATTCGAGACTGGAACAGGAAAAGGAGAAAGTGACATTGGTACACAAAATACTGTCCGCCACTCTTACCGAAGGTGGCTTGCTGAGTATGGATGTAGATGCAGATGTAGAAAAGCAGAGGTTAGAAATGGTCGCATTGACATGACACAGGGCATCGTCACTTAGCGGAAACACGCAACTTGCCAAGTGAGGGAAAGCCATCTAGCAATGACTTTCTTGACGGTTGTGTGCGATATTTCCGCCGTGAGAATTATGGGCGGTGCGGTACGCAACAGTTAAGGGAGATGTTGAAAAATATTTTGATACGCCAGAAGAAGAACATGAGCTGGCCAATCGCATGCGTAGCCTACCCAGATAGAGAACACTAAGAGAGAGAGAGCGTCCTGGGGAGAGACTTCACTTCGACACTGCAAACGGACACTTACCGGCGAAACACGATAGTAGACACTTCCCTTGGAGACGCCAGAGTAGTGACATCGATTGTGACATTGAACCGACTTGGCGTCTGAGCGTCACTGCCGCTAACGCCAGAAATCCAGCTCTAGCCCCAGCCGAAAGGTATACTATGTAATCAAAAGTGTCCACTTACTGCCAGGTAATCCATATTAGCGACCTCAGTAGTCATTAGACGTCGTGAGAGAGCAGAATGGGGCCCTCCGCGGAACTCATGGATTTCGAACGTGTGTAAGTAGGCTGTTTATGTTTTCTTATTGGTAACGCCACGTAGCGCTCTATATGAAAAATCACTGGCTGTGCTGTGTGCAGTCTGTGGCTAGTTTGCATTGTTGTCTGCCATTGTAGTGTTTGGCAGCGGCAGCTGGATGTGAACAGCGCGTAGCGTTGCGTAGTTGGAGGTGAGCCGCCAGCAGTGGTGGATGTGGGGAGAGAGATGGCGGAGGTTTGTAATTTGTCATGAACTGCTATATTTATATATGATGATATCAAGGTAAATACATTGTTCGTTCTCTATTAATATCTTTCATTTGCTAACTATCCCTATCAGTAGTTAGTGCCTTCAGTAGTTTGAATCTTTTATTTAGCTGGCAGTAGCGGCGCTCGCTGTATTGCAGTAGTTCGAGTAATGAAGATTTTTGTGAGGTAAGTGATTTCTGGAAGGTATAGTTTAATGTTAGTCAGGGCCATTGTTTTGTAGGGATTCTTGAAAGTCAGATTGCGTTGCGCTAAAAATATTGTGTGTCAGGTTAAGCACAGTCTTGTAAAAATTGTTCAAAAGGGGACGTTTCATATGTCGATACCTCACTGGAATCTTCTGATTTTTTCTTGTAGTTTGTGTAATTAGTGTAGATTTTGTTTATTGCTAGCGCGTAATTATACAGAGAATTTCCTTTGTAGTTGTAGTTTTTCATTGTTGTACAGTAAAACAGTTGTGGCATGCATGTAGATTTGCACCAAGTATTTCGCAGCTGCAATTAACTAGATATTATTTTCAGTGCTATGTTAATGTGTTCTCTTATTTTTGATCTTCAAATTGTGTTTTTCTGTGTTGTCGTGTGAAATACTGTGACAATAATGGCGTGTGAAAAACGTAATACTAGGCTCCAAAGTAAACTGGGAAATGACAGTGAAAATGAAAGCAGTGTGTTAGCGCCGCAGAGTAATGAATTAACTAATGTTCAAAGTAGTAATTTGGTAATTGCGCATAGGGAAATGGAGCGGATGGCAAACAATGGCGTGGACAGTGAAACAATTAGTGAAGAGGGACGCATTATCGATCGATCGGTCGGCAACAGCTCGCCTCAGGAATCGGGAATGACAGGACACAATTTTGCAAATACTGTAGACTCAGGTTTTGGATCCTCACCGTTTTCTCAAATAAGTCAAGACACATTTTCTGCTTGTCAAAATGTGAATGTTTCCGGTGCAAATTCACTGCCGAAAAGCACTGAGGAACATGTTTCACACACCAATGCATTGTTATTACAATTAATACAACAAATGGGACAAACACAGCAAAAGCTTCAAAAGTTAGACACAATGGAACAAAATCTTAAAAAGTTAGACGCAATGGAACAAAATCTTCAAAAGTTAGACTCATTGGAGCAAACTCTTGAACAAACATGTGAGGATTTAACTACTGAGTTACATCACATTGAATCGAAATGTCAAAAAGTCTGTAATGACGTAAATACACAAATTTTTGAGCATTTCCAACCTATTTTTTCGCGTCATGAAAATGCACTACAGAATCACGAAGCAGCCATAAAAGAACTGCAAACTACTGTTCATGAAAATCATGAGACCTTGCAAGCTAAATTTGACTCAGTTGCATCTACCGATTCAGTTACGCTACTTGCAAATACTCAGGAAAACTTGAACGACACAGTAGATTCGATTTCAACACAAATGGACACTCTGAAACTTGGTTCAGAAAAACACACTGAGGAAATAATTTCACTATCGGATAAAGTAGCCGAACTTTCAGATCAGTTCACTAACTTATCTACAAAGGTAGATGATGATCTGAATGACACAAGACCTGTAGCCTTCACTGACACAGAAGAGTATGAACAAATTAGAAAATTCAAACAAAATCAAAATCAAATCAATACACAGTACAAAAGAGAAATCCGAGAAGTGCAAGATCAGTTGGCACAAGTAGTACAAGAATTACGTATTTCAGAGGACACTCGCGCCCCAATACGGGAAGAGGGACATAGAAATACGGAACAGCCACAAAATAATAACACAGCGCATTTCGGAAATTATGAAAGAAATTGGCAATGTGCACCGAATTTTGAGATGGAACCGCCGACGCGACGTAACAATGACCGATATGCTACTCGCCGACACGATGGCTGTGACTATAAGCTGTTCATTACTACACGTAAATTCAAAACATTTAAGAATTCTGCCAACGACATTCATCCACAAGCGTGGCTCCATCAATTCTCTCATTGTTTTCCTCCCAACTGGTCATTAGAACACAGATTAGAATTTATGTGTGGCTACTTGGAGAATGAACCAGCTGTAAGAATGCGATCGGTCATTCACGATTGTCACAGTGAAGGAGAATTTTATCATGCCTTCCTCTCAACGTATTGGTCTCAAGCTACACAAGACCGAGTAAAACATAGCATCATGATGATGAAACACTTTGAACAATCTGAATTTTCCAGTCTTGTCAAATATTTTGAAGACATGTTGCACAAGAATCAGTACCTGTCAAACCCATACAGCCCCTCAGAACTCATCCACATTTGCTTAATCAAACTACCTGAACATTTACGACATATTATTTTGGCAGGACGTTGCAAAGATGACATTGAAGCTTTTCAGGGACTCTTACAAGAATTAGAAATTGACACTTACAATCGCGGAACTCGAAAACAGGAACACAACAAATGCAGGTCACATCCGTCGCAATTCCGCGATGAAAGAAACAATAACTGGACACAACAAGGCTATTCTCACAACACAAATCGTGACCAAAACAGACACCACCCGTATGACAACCGTTGGCACAGTAGTAAGAGTTACAGAGAAAGATCGCATTTCCGTAGTAATGAATATAACAGAGACAATCATAGAAACAGACAATATGGCAACCAGAACTATTATTATCACGGGAGACAGAATAACTTCAGACGCAACGGTCCACCGTGCAGTGATAATTCAGGGAGAAATTCTCCACCACTTAACCGACAAGAAAGAAACTACAGGAACTACCGACATGACGACAGACGATATAATTATAACGACAGACCTGAATTTTATCAGAACTGGCGGGATTCAAATAGAGCAGGGCACTTTCAACAAGGTGAATTTGTGGTAGTTAGGTCTCCTAATCCCAATAACGACGCGCGCCAACAAAGAGACAGACAATGACTCGCGCCGCAGGCACCCACGTGCGCCGGCTGGCTCAGAGAAAAATAACATTGACGCTAACCTTGTGAAAAATTCCAGTATTCTTTACCGACGTATACTGCATGATAATTGCGTTCAAGCTGAAATTCTGAGTACTTTGAAGAGTAAAAGATTGTACCACATTTCGCATGTAAAACCGATTATTGAAAGATAATCTGCTTTTTAACTTTGTCTTTGCCATATAACTTTTCCCTTTACATTACTAGTATGCTGTGTTAGACTTAAGAAACTGTTAACATACAACAATGTTTGAAGTTAAATATCCAGTCTAGAACCTAGGGAACATTTTTAAACAGAAATTACGAATGCATTGTTATAGTGAACAGACGACACAGTGTTGTATTTGTACATTCTTGCTTGTTAGTTGCACGATTACGTAACGACTATCAGGCTTACATACTTAGGACACATACTGGTACTGCTAATGAGATTTTAATGCAACATTTTGGTTTACTTGAAAATACATTCTGGGTTTAAAGTACTTTCTGTGAGATACCAGACGACACAGTGGTTAGTTTATGTGACAACTACACGGTTTTATCACGACGCTACTAATGAGTTACAATTTACAATGTTGCTTTTGCGGTGTATCTGTTTTATATCTGCACAGTTTTTCTGAATTCTTCTGGAAAGTAAAACAGGTTTTAGTAGTAACTTTTGTAGTATAGCTACAATGAGACAGGGTTTTCCGTAGCACAACAATACGTTACAGTACAGTACTTTCTTCATCACAACAATAAGCGTAATAACTAAGATATCTATACATAAAGCATTTCACTTTTGTTTATCATGAGGTAAGTACATTGACTTCTGCAGAACTTAGCTTTCAGAGGACGATAACTACGACACTTCCACAGAGATTATGTTGCAACAAGACGCACATTTAGCGCTACAGTACACGTATTTGAGTGATTAATTTTGTACTTAAAACATTTATTTTTAAAGATTTTTGAATTACAAAGAAAGTTTTCCGTGATACATTTCATTCCATTGCTGTAATCTGTAACACCTGAGGGTATAATTACATTAATCCTCAGGGGGGTACACGCTTACTTTGTGTACCATGTGTGTGGCAACCACAAGGAACCCTAGCTAATATGGTATTTGCTTATACAACTTTACACATCGGTACCATATTTCTCTAACACACAAATTACACAGCTATCTGATAATGTAACTGAGAGATAAACTTTTTTTATTACATCAGTGACAGATGTTTACGCAATTACACAGTTGGATAACTTCACACTTATGAAATTGTATTTTGTCTGTACTTTGTGAAATGCTCATATTTTTTCGGAACCATTGTGATACTATGAGAGCTTTGAATGATATATTTGGTAAGGGAGCATGATTTTAAAGTACGTTTGAGGTAGATGACACTATTGAAATGAGCAGAGAACTTTTTTTAGGTTTTGAAATTATTGGAGGAAGCTACGACGATTTTGAGAATTGACTGAGATGTTATGATATTATTACGACGATGATGTGTACTATGCTGTTGAGATATGTTTATGATCAATAAGATGATGCTACCGTTATGAGGAATAAGAAGTATGTTGGAAACCAAGAATCGTACTTTAAGAGTTATGAAATGTGCGTAAATGCGTGACTGTATCACAATGCTGACGAATATTTTATTTGGACACTTATATTTATAGGATTTTGTTTCTACAGATTTGCAACGCTAATTCTTGACCTGTGAAATATTTTTATGTGAGACTGTCACAGTAGCAGAAACTGCTGTCGTAAATATTTCCGTAAGAAAGTTAAGTGACCACCTGCACATAATGCGTCGTGGGCACCCAGGTGTGTCAGACGCCTGGAGAACAAGCCATTAGTGTGAGTGCCTCGTCAGAAGCACAGGTAGAAAAAAAGAAAGGGGAGCCATTATCCTCGCTATTGACATTTCCTTGTTGAAAGCATACTGTGGAGCTCGTAATTTATGATATTTACTGAAATGCCTAATGAAATGACGAGAAATATTTTTACATCTGCACACCTGATTACGACAAGCGTCTTTCTACGAGAGTTGAGAGAATTTCTACTAACTTATGAAATGTCACATGACTATTGAATGATATTTTTTTGCTTTGCTTTTCGTAGTTGCTTATTTCATTTAATATTTGGTTTCCAGCTGCGTTGCAGCATTAGTTTTATAAAATAAACTTCGATGCATTTGCTAATGTGAACACTTTCTGTCAACATATCTATTAAATGATAATTTTGTAATCCACATTCTTTAAAAAAGGAGCACTTGGAAAGGAAAGAACAATAAGAAGGGACTAGTAACAGTAACTGGACACATAATTTTCTTTTCAAGTATATAGTAAAATTTCTTTACAATAAGTTGTTGTGGTGCACCACTTTAATTACATAGACATTAAGATGTGAATATACATTTCCCTTGTCTGCATTATTGTCTTTAGTGTAATGTTTTTTTCTGCTTGAGCTATGTCATGTTTAGATATAAGTTATTTCTGCTGCTGTTCGCCAGGCATAGTGCTACTAAATTTCACTTTGTATTACTCTGTTAAGCTAGTTTTACTATTGATTTATTTTTATTGTTGCTGCACATTGCCTCATATTAGTTGTAATGTTGAATTGCTTGGTAATTTAGATTTACTGTAGCTTGCTTTGCAAATTTGATTTTTTTTTGTCCTTGCTGTTTGTGTTACTTGTTTTGTGCTGCTGCATTGCCTCGTCCCTTAGTTTAGCATCTGAGCTCAGTAGATTTAAGTTAGCTTAAGAGGGGGTAGCCTCTAAGAGAATGAGTTGCGATGAATTGGAAGAAATGCATTGAGAAGTTATACGAAAAAAAGTACAGAAAACAGGTTTAGGTAGGATTTTCTTGGAAATAAATGTTGAGGTAAGAAATGTGTGAACATATAAATACAGAAAGCATGCTTAGATAGAATTTTTTTGGTGGAAACAAAGGATGAAATAAGAGGAAAGATATATGAAGTTTTGGGTTGGACTGCAGTACCAAATGTTACACTGAAAACGAACCCTATCCTTTCCTATTGGTGTTATCCCACTATGTGTTTGTGTACCCTTGTGTATTTGTTTTCTTCCTGTCTCTGTGTAGTTTCATAGAATTTTTTCTTCTTTTAATATTAAGCTACATTCACTATGATGAGGAATACTGTTATCCTCGAATATAATTGGCATTAATAATATGTTATTTACTTTGTAAAGATGTTAGACATTATTTATTCTGTTTTGTGTTAATGCTCATGTGTGAAGCTGATGTTTCGAAAGTTATTCTGATCTTTTATGTATGTACTCATGTCATAATTCCTGTAACACTGACGTATATGTCTATTTCTATTCTTTCGTAACGCCTGTTTTACTACAAATGTTATCTGTATTGTTATGTTCTTTAATGATGTATTTTGTACCTTTGTAATTGTATTCTTATGTTATAAAATTGTAATTGACACCAGTTCATCATATTATTAACTTGTAAGTTACATTTCACTGCACACGTTTCTGTTGGTCATAGTATATGGACAATATGTGAGAAGTAGGGACTGTTAGTGTTTGCACGTGTGTTAATAATTCAGCAAGGGACTGGATAACAGCATTGCTGGTTCTAAGGACAATTCCAAAAACTTTGTGAGTGCACAAGTGGTGGTTATGGACTTGCTATATTATCCGCAAGACTCTTCAATGGTGATTGTGCACCTGCACAGTCACAACAGATGGCTGCTGGCTATGTCTACAAGGACTACAGTGGGTCTACATCTTTGATGATCCATCAATACCATTATTTCTACAAGGACTGCAGTGGGTCTGCACCTCTGGTGGCCCACCAATACCACAATCTCTACCAGGACTCCAGTGGGTCTGCTCTGTGATGACCTACCTACCAATATTCTTCAAAACTTCGAATGACTCTGTTGTGGGTTTGCTCTGTTGTGGCCCATTACCTGTCAGCATGTCAAGAGTCAGCACTTTCTTTCTGATGGAAGGACACTACTTCTTCAAGACTGCATGGAAATCCACTACTTCTGTGTGCATTCTCTTTTACTGTTCAGACTTTGAAAAAAAAAGAAAAACACTGTAATTTTACTGTGATGAATCAGGACTGTCTTTATGGACTGTGAGAAAATTTTAGCTGTTGACCAACATTGTATCAATAAGTGTGTGCATTTGATATCTTTGTTATTATAATTATGAAAAATTTTATCAAATCATTATTGGCCACTGCCCAAAACAATTTGTAAAATTTTTTGTGGGGAGCATGGGGGCTATGTAAGTAGGCTGTTTATGTTTTCTTATTGGTAACGCCACGTAGCGCTCTATATGAAAAATCACTGGCTGTGCTGTGTGCAGTCTGTGGCTAGTTTGCATTGTTGTCTGCCATTGTAGTGTTTGGCAGCGGCAGCTGGATGTGAACAGCGCGTAGCGTTGCGCAGTTGGAGGTGAGCCGCCAGCAGTGGTGGATGTGGGGAGAGAGATGGCGGAGGTTTGTAATTTGTCATGAACTGCTATATTTATATATGATGATATCAAGGTAAATACATTGTTCGTTCTCTATTAATATCTTTCATTTGCTAACTATCCCTATCAGTAGTTAGTGCCTTCAGTAGTTTGTATCTTTTATTTTGCTGGCAGTAGCGGCGCTCGCTGTATTGCAGTAGTTCGAGTAATGAAGATTTTTGTGAGGTAAGTGATTTCTGGAAGGTATAGTTTAATGTTAGTCAGGGACATTCTTTTGTAGGGATTCTTGAAAGTCAGATTGCGTTGCGCTAAAAATATTGTGTGTCAGGTTAAGCAAAGTCTTGTAAAAATTGTTCAAAAGGGGACGTTTCACGTGGTCAGGTGATTCGGTGTCACTTGTGTCATACGTCTGTACGAGAGATTTCCACACTCCTAAAATCCCTAGGTCTACTGTTTCCGATGTGATAGTGATGTGGAAACGTGGAGGGACACATACAGCACAAAAGCGTACAGGCCGACCTCGTCTGTTGACCGACAGAGACCGCCCACAGTTGAAGAGGGTTGTAATATGTAATAGGCAGACATCTATCCAGACCATCACACAGGAATTACAAACTGCATCAGGATCCACTGCACGTACTATGACAGGCAGGAGGTGAGAAAACTTGGATTTCAAGGTCGAGCGGCTGCTTATAAGCCACATATCACGCCGTAAATGCCATACGACGCTTCGCTTGGTGTAAGGAGCGTAAACATTGGACGATTGAACAGTGGAGAAACGTTGTGTGGGGTGAAGAATCACGGTACCAATGTGGTGATCCGCTGGCAGGGAGTGGGTATGGCGAATGCCCCGTGAACGTCATCTGTCAGCGTGTTTAGCGACAACAGTAAAATTCGGAGACGGTGGTGTTAGGGTGTGTTCTTGTTTTTCGTGGAGGGGGCTTCCACCCCTTGTTGTTTTGCGTGGCACTCTCACAGCATAGGCTTACATTGATGTTTTAATCACCTTCTTGCATCTCACTGTTGAAGAGCAATTCGGGAATGGTGACTACATCTTTCAACACGATCGAGTACCTGTTCATAATGCTCGGTGTGTGGCGGTGTGGCGGAGTGGTTACACTACAATAACATCCCAGTAATGGACTGGCCTACACAGAGTCCTGACCAGAATCCCATAGAACACCTTTGGGATGTTTTGGAACGCCGACTTCGTGCCAGACCTCACCGACCGATGTCGATACCTCTCCTCAGTGCAGCACTCCGTGAAGAACGGGCTGCTATTCCCCAAGAAACCTTTCAGCACCTGATAGAACGTATGCCTGCGAGAATGGAAGCTGTCATCAAGGCTAAGGGTGAGCCAACACCACATTGCATTCCAGCATTGCCGATGGAGGGCGCCACGATCTTGTGAGTCATTTTCAGCTAGGTGTCCGGATACGTTTGATCATAAAGCGTACGTACCGCCCATCGCAGCCGCACCGCTGCACAGTGGGCATTTCAAAACCTGGACAAAACAGAAATAGCAAACGGTGCCAGTTCCGACTTTAGTCCCGTGAAATCTTGTGTAGACGCCACAGCTGCGTACTTGTCCACTACTGCGGTGGCATTCCAGTCTGAAGTCGATATGATATGCCGTGACATGTGGCAGTAAACAATGTATCGGACAACGACACATTTTACGGATATTCAAAATGGTTCAAATGGCTCTGAGCACTATGGGACTCAACTGCGGTGGTCATAAGTCCCCTAGAACTTAGAACTACTTAAACCTAACTGACCTAAGGACAGCACACAACACCCAGCCATCACGAGGCAGAGAAAATCCCTGACCCCGCCGGGAATCGAACCCGGGAACCCGGGCGTGGGAAGCGAGAACGCTACCGCACGACCACGAGATGCGGGCATTTACGGATATTGATTGCGCACTCTTCTTAATGTATGACAGCGATCCTGCCCAGTTGTGAGGACAAAATAGGATAGGTAACACTCCTGAAGGTACGTCTACTACGTTTTAAACCTGTGTAATGACGTATATTGACTTAAAACAAAACTACCGATATTATCACGAATCCTTGGCTACAAAATGTCCTCTGTATGGCTCCAATTTTGTAACTGGCTCTTCTACGATCTTAACAGTGTAGCTAACGAGGTCAAATGTATTTGCGAACGCTTATTTGCGCGTTTTTAATGGATTACCTTTTTCTATCGTGCAGTAGTGCTACACGGTAGAAATGGGTCCTATTATCTGCACAAAAAATGTCATTACGGTTTTCTGAAGAACTCTTGGGGAGCTATTTAGGAGTGTGATCATAATTTTTTTTATTTTTTGCGAACTGGCAAATAATTTTTGTACAAGGTTGATTTTTTACCGAGTACTATTGCTTTTTCTCGCGAAATTCAGTAGAACTATTCAAATCTTGTCCAGAGAACTCTAGAACTACAGGGCACCTATCAAGAAGTGTGAAAAAAAGTGTATTTCTCGAAAGTCAGATACCAAATTCACCGTACTCGCAACGTTGTGCAAGATTCCAGATGTCGACATCAGTCCACATAGATTTGACGCTCGGATAAGCCATAATCGAAGCTGCTTCGTTGGCGATTGGTAGGCTGCATGGAGATGCGCAGAAAGCTGGATACAAGGATATCCAGTACGACCGAAAAGATTTTACATGCAAATATTCCATTGCCAGAACGAAGCATGACATCTTGCATCGGCTCCTGGCGTCTTCGGATCTACTCATCTGTAGATTCCAGAAAACGAGAACTGAAAAAGATAAACAGAAACCACCTGAGGTAAAAGATCTGCTTTTCGAACCTCTCCCAGTGGACAACACGACATGACATTTGTGAAATGATAATGAGATAAGCGACGAATGTGTCTACGATGTCGATTGAAAAATGTAACACATGGAATAAAGCATTTCAATGTGGCGATTTCGATTTCTAATTCGTCATCAGCTACCTCAAAATACTTTATACCCGAAGTTTTACTCGAATCCCCTAAAT
This sequence comes from Schistocerca americana, assembly GCF_021461395.2. Classification (NCBI taxonomy): domain Eukaryota; kingdom Metazoa; phylum Arthropoda; class Insecta; order Orthoptera; family Acrididae; genus Schistocerca; species Schistocerca americana. The sequence continues at coordinate 954,511,179 of NC_060120.1, forward strand.
TTATAATTTTTGATCCGCCAAACTGGGTCCGCCATTTCTAATGCTGTAATTCCGACATCGGATTTCTAATCAGCGACCCAAAGAATCTGGAAAGAACACAAGTTTTGACAGCTGACTCCACTGTGTGTACATCTGTGCGCCAGCTGCCTGAACGGTCGCCTAGTAAACGACTTCACTACAGTACTCCCTTCATAGTCTGCCTACCAGTTCCGTTTTGGTCTTAGTAATTAGTTTTAAAATCCTGATAGCAACTGAACCATTACTAAAACTTCGATAATGGCCCTGAGTGCTTTATGTTATTGATAATTGGCATAATATTATTTTTTTCATTAGCAATATTGATTTATGTAACCATGGTCCAAAACACTTTTGTTTGTCAAAATAAAAGTATGTCACAAAGCTAATTACAGCCCTGCGACAGGCGCTCCCAATCCTTTTATATAGTATGCGGATGTCGTACTCAAGTGCATCTACATTAACTTGACCACTCTGCAACTCAAGCTTAAACGTCTGGCACAGGGTTAATAGAACCACCTTCAGACTATTCTCTACGTCCCACTCCCAAAGATGGAAAGGGGGGGGGGGGGTTAACTAACACTTAAATCTTTGTTTGCGACTTCTGATTTCTCTTACATTATTACAATGATTGTCCTCCTTACACAGAATGGCGTCAACAAAACGTTTTCCCAATCGGAGGAGGAAATTCGTGACTGAAATTTCACGAAAAGATATCACCTAATCAAAAAATGCCTTTGTTTTAGTGATTGATACCGCAACTCGCATATCATATCTGTGACACTCTCTCACCTATTTCATGATAATACAAGATGAGCTCCCTCTCTTTGAACGTTCTCGATACCCTTCGCCAATCCTTTCTGGCATGAATCCCATACCGCGCACAAATACTACAAAGAAGCATAGTCTAGGCAGTCTATTTAGTAGCCCTATTGCATCTCCTAAGCGTTCCGCCCGTAAGACACAGTCTTTGATTCGCTTTCTCCACAACATTATCTATGTGAACGTTCCGATTTCAGTTGTTTGTAATTGTAATCTCTACGTATTTAGAAGAAAATTAAGATATTTCAGTAGTGCCAGAGCGACACTATTAACAAAAATAATTCGCGCTTGCAACGTGAAACAAATATTCGAAATACAAACGATGACATGCGATCTGTTGTTCGACCTTTAGAGCAGGGATGACGTTTACAGAAGAGAACAGTCATTGTTCAACAAATCCTTATCGCGTTGAGCATAGTGTGCCAGTAATTAGTATTGAAGTACAACAGTAAGCATGTAGAAAGAGTATTAAGTTGCACATCAGTGACAGGTCTTGTAAAATGTTTAAATTTTTGTTAGTGTATGTAGTGTTGTGAGCGCAGAAAAACTATTACTGTGGTATCAGGTTTCACTTAAATTTGTCCATGTTATTTGGAATTGTTTGAGGTCTGCATCTGTATTAATGATTTATGAAATAAATTCTACCGTTCCAATCAATTTTTACTGATATTTATTTGCACGACGCGTTTCGGTAGCAGGCTACCATCATCAGGTGCATTACAGTTTTATGTACATTACCGCCGTTAAGAGTATCTGGAACCATGTAAACGTCTGATTGTGGAAGTGGTAAGCGATGACGATGTGTTTATTACTGTTCTCTGTGTGTCAGACAAATTTCCAGCAAAAATGGTTGGATTTTGATTCATGACGTCTTTGGCACATCCGACAAATAAACCCATAATACTTCTGAAAATTATATTAATCATTGCACTCATTTCGGAATTGTCATGAATGTGGAGGTGATAGCGGTACACAACGTACCCTCCATTACACAAAAAAACGTGAAAAAATAGTAATAACACGTATCTTTCAGCTGGACTTCCAGAAACATCAGCAGTATAGAGGTTCTAGATTGTAATTTGTTAAAAGCCCCACGTTGGGCGCCAATTTCAGTGTGATAGTTCTTACTGTTAGACCAACGTTGGGAAACCATTCATTTGCGACGGTGTTGGTTCGTATCCCCATTATATGCAAATAATTTACGTTGTTCGTATTTATTAACCATGAAAATCGAGCTTTAATGCAACATTTTTCAAGTAGTAACAGAGGGAAGTATTAGGCGCACCTGCTTTACGAATGTAAATGGAACACATTACAGTCGTTTTATTTCTACAAAATGTATCTGCTTTGAACCACAGAATACGTGGGGTTTTCCTTACAAAACGTATTCTGACGCAATATTCTTCCAACACACAGTATCACTAAGAAAACCTCATTATGTTAAATCAAGAAATGTGGAAAAAGAGTAATGGAATATAGTCGAATTACAGCAGGCGGTTTTGAGGGAATTAGATTAGGAACTGAGATACTAAAAGTAAAAGCAGTAGGTTGAACGATATATATACGATCTGTTCAAAAAATTCCGAAATTTTGTCCACAACTTTTTTCTGCGCTTACCTTTTACTTGTTATGCACGGTCTCATTCGAAATACTCTCCTCCACAATTGATACACGGCTCCCAACGCCGTTTTCACTTCCGAAAGCAGTCTTGGAACGCCTCTTGCTGGGTCACACGAATCGCTGTCTGTGAATTTTATTTTATCTCGAATATTATTGCAAATATTCGTCCTTTCAACGGGGTTTTCTACTTTGGACGTTAAAAAATCCTCAGGAGCCAGGTCTGGAGAGTACGAAGGTTGAGGCAGTAAAGTTATTTCGTTTTTTGTGCAATACTCGTGCACCTACAGGGATGACTGTGCGGCTGTGTTATCGTGATGCAAGAGCCACGAATTGTCTGGCCACATTTCAGGCAGTTTCCTTCTCACAGTTTTTCTCGCAGACTTCGCAAAATGTCCCGATAGCTCCATTGCTTAACAGTTTATCCTTGTGACACAAATTCATGGTGAACTAATCCTTCAAAGCCAAAGAAAACTATCATCGTGGCTTTGACATTTACATGACATGATGAGATTTTCACTGGTCTTGGAGGACCTTTCCCAGCCCATTGGAAATACTGAACCTTGTGTCAACATCATAACCATTGGTTCACGTCTCATCATTAGTTATGATTCTCTTAAGAAACATCTCGTTCTCATTTCCGCGATCCAAAAGCTCTTCACAGATTGCGAACGGAAGATCTTTCTGGTCTTGACTCATGAGCCGTAGGACGTATTTAGCGGCAACACGATGCATTCCAGGATGGTGTGTCGGGATTTCATTTCCAACTGAAATGTTACATTCTTCTGCAGTCTCTTGGACAGTCACTCTTCGATTGACACGCACAATTTCGTTGACATTCCTGACATTAGTGTCGTCAGTAGACGAAAGGCGTTCTGAACGAGAGTCATGTTTAACTTCCTTCCGGCCATTTTTAAACTGTGTGAACCATTCGTAATACCGAGTACGGCACAAACACTCACCACCGTAGGCTTCCTGCATCACTTGGTGCGTCTGTGTAATAGTTTGCTAGAGTTTCACGCAAAATGGAATCCAAATGCGTTGCCCCTCTAACTTTGCCATCTCGGAATTCGCAAACTGTGCGACAAAACGTTCTACTCAGTACAGCACTGAACGCTAACTAATAGAGATACAACAATAAAACTTCCGGTAGTTACACATTAAACACAGGCGTGTGCAGGGATGACAAACACATTTTGCTCCAATACACCATTGGCGTGAAACTACGAATACCCCTAACTTTGTTGAACAGACCTCGCATATATACACTACTGGCCATTAAAATTGCTGCACCAAGAAGAAATGCAGATGATAAACGGGTATCCATTGGACAAATATATTATACTAGAACTGACCTGCGATTACATTTTCACGCAATTTGGGAGCATAGATCCTGAGAAATCAGTACCCAGAACAACCACCTCTGGCCGCAACAACGGCCTTGATACGCCTGGGCATTGAGTCAAACAGAGCTTGGATGGCGTGCACAGGTACAGCTGCCCATGCAGCTTCAACACGATACCTCAGTTCATCAAGAGTAGTGACTGGCGTATTGTGACGAGCCAATTGCTCGGCCACCATTGACCAGACGTTTTCAGTTGGTGAGAGATCTGGAGAATGTGCTGGCTAGGATAGCAGTCGAACATTTCCTGTATCCAGAAAGGCCCGTACAGGACCTCCAATATGCGGTCGTGCATTATCCTGCTGAAATGTAGGGTTTCGCAGGGATCAAATGAAGGGTAGAGCCACGGGTCGTAACATATCTGAAATGTAACGTCCACTGTTCAAAGTGCCGAAAATGCGAACAAGAGGTGACCGAGACGTGGAACCAATGGCACCCCATACCATCATGCCGGGTGATACGCCAGCATGGCGATGACGAATACACGCTTCCAAAGTGCGTTCACCGCGATGTCCCCAAACACGGATGCGACCATCATGATGCTGTAAACAGAACTTGGATTCATAAGATAAAATGACGTTTTGCCATTCGTGGTCCCAGTTTCGTCGTTGAGTACACCATCGCAGGCGCTCCTGTCTGTGATGCAGCGTCAAGGGTAACCGCAGCCATGGTCTCCGATCTGATAGTCCATGCTGCCGCAAACGTCGTCGAACTGTTCGTGCAGATGGCTGTTGTCTTGCAAATGTCCCCATCTGTTGACCCAGGTATCGAGACATGGCTGCACGATCCGTTACAGCCATGCGGATAAGATGCCTGTCATCTCGACTGCTAGTGATACGAGGCCGTTGGGATCCAGGACGGCGTTCCGTATTACCCTCCTGAACCCACCGATTCCATATTCTGCTAACAGTCATTAGATCTCGACCAAAGCGAACAGCAGTGTCGCGATACGATAAACCAATCGCAATAGGCTACAATCCGACCTTTATCAAAGCCGGAAACGTGATGGAACGCATTTCTCCTCCTTACACGAGGAATCACAACAACGTTTCACCAGGCAACACCGGTCAACTGCTGTTTGTATATGAGAAATCGGTTGGAAACTTTCCTCATGTCAGCACGTTGTAGGTGTCGCCACCAGTGCCAACCGTGTGTGAATGTTCTGGAGAGCTAATCATATGCATATCACAGCATCTTCTTCCTGTCGGTCAAATTTCGCGTCTGTAGCACGTCATCTTCGTGGTGTAGCAATTTTAATGGCCAGTAGTGTATATAAGGGATGATTGTTAGGATGTAAAGTTGTAAAAGAAATGGGCTAAGACTTCAGCTAGACTGAAACTTACACGAACTCAGTTACCATATTAAGCTAGTGCAGAAGAGCTCCCAGGAGGAACCTCACTCTCACTCGCCAAAATCCCAGGAACGAGTGAAAACCGCCCTAGCAAATTCGGGCTCGAAAGAGTTAGCGGAAATGGCCAGAAGAAACTGTTTCCGCATCCTGCGAACTTAAGCACAATAGCTCTACGAAACCCCTTTGCCTCACTCGAAACCTATACGAGAGTTGGCTAAACCGCCACAGTAGCAGACGAGAAGTTTAACCGTCACTGAACACTGTGAAAACCGAATACACAGACGTATTCACTCACTCTCTCATTCAAAGCGGTGAGGAATGGGAAAGAAGGATAGGAGTACAGCATTAAGACATCAAAATAAAGTGTGGTGAAGATAGTATTCCATTTGAGTCCATAGACGTATCACGACACGGCACTGAGCGGATATTTGAATGCTGTGCAGCGGTAGTTGAATTTAGTGAAACTAAACTTCTAGTTGCTGTTGTTTATAGGTCCCATAACTCCGACTTCAGAGCATTTCTGCTCAAGCTAGAGAGGGTTCTTGATTCGCTTTGTAGGAAGTACCAGAAACTAATTATATGTGGTGACTTCAATATAAATTTTGTATATGATGGTGCAAGAAAAAGGATGTTGGTAGAGCTCCTAAAATCATATGATCTGATGCAAACTGTGTTTTTTCCAACTAGGTTGCAGGGCAACAGTAGCATAGCCATAGACAATATTTTTATTCATTCTTCATTATTAGATGGGCATTCTGTTATTAAAAGCGTGTATGGCCTTTCAGACCATGTTGCACAAATTTTAACACTAAAAGGCTTTTGTACCCAAACCAATGTCATATTTAATTACGAACTATGTGGGAAAGTTAATCCAACAGCAGTAGAGATTTTTTAAACCTTGTCAAGGATTCCCGGGTTCGATTTCCGGCGGAGTCAGGGATTTTCTCTGCCTTTGCGATGACTGGGTGTTGTGTGATGTCCTTAGGTTAGTTAGGTTTAAGTAGTTCTAAGTTCTAGGGGACTGATAACCATAGATGTTAAGTCCCATAGTGCTCAGAGCCAATTGAACCATTTGAAACTTGTCAAGGAACAAGAGGGGCAGGATGTTATAGTGCCGATAACATAGATGATAAATACAATGCTTTCCTTAACACATTTCTAATGCTCTTTGAGAGCTGCTTTCCATTAGAACATTCTAAACGGTGTAATAGCAGTAATGGGCAGCCCGGGTGGCTGACTAGTGGGATAAGGAGAACAAAGCGGGAATTATATCAAAATGTTGGAAGTAGTCACAATCAAGCTACAGTAGCCCATTACAAACAATATTGTAAGGTGCTTAAAAATGTTATTAGGAAGGCAAAGAGTATGTGGTATGGAAATAGAATAGCTAATTCACAGGATAAAATTAAAACCATATGGTCAGTTGTGAAGGAAGTGTCTGGTCAGCAGCACGAGGTCGACGATATAAAGTCAGTTCGCAGCAAAAATATTTCTGTTACTGATAAATCAGACATATGTACAGTATTTAAACTGATTTTCTGAGCATTGCTGGTGAATTAAATAAAAATTTAGTTTCTACAGGAAATCATGTAACTTTCTTGGCAAATGCCTTTCCGAGATTGATGCTGAAATACTCCTCTCTGATACAGACAAGAGGACGATTGAGTCAATAATTAAATCACTGAAGACTAAGGACTCTCATGGTTATGATGGAGTGTTTAGCAGAATATTAAAGTACTGTGCTGCACATGTTAGCCCTGTATTTAGCCATATTTGTAATTTTTCCTTTAGGAATGGTCAGTCGCTTGAGCGATTAAAGTACTCAGTAGTAAAGCCGCTTTATAAAAAGGGAGAAAGTGATAATGTAGTTAATGTTAGACCTATTTCTATGCCATCAGTGTTTGCAAAAGTTATTGAAAAGGCTATGTATGTAAGGATAATTGATCATTTTATACCACACGAATTGATATCAAATGTGCAGTTCGACTTTGTCGTTTAACAACTGAAAATGCTATATTCTCTTTTCTCTGTGAGGTACTGGATGGGTTAAACAAAAGGTTTCGAACGGTTGGCTTGTTTTTTTAATTTAACATAGGCATTTGATTGTGCTGATCACAAAATATTGCTCCAGAAGTTGGACCATTACCGAATACGGGGAGTAGCTCACAACTGGTTCACCTCTTACTTTAGCAACAGGCAGGAAAAGGTCATTATTCACAATGTAATAACGGCTGCGATGTGGGGTCTGAGTGGGGTACTGTCAAGTGAGGGGTGCCCCAGGGATCAGTGTTGAGGCCACTGCTGTTCCTTATTTATATAAATGATATGCCCTCTAGTATTATGGATAACTCTAAAATATTTCTTTTTGCTTGGTAGTAAAGGATGTTGTGTGCAACATTGGCTCGGTTTCAAATAGTGCAGTACATGACCTCAGTTCATGGCTTGTAGAAAATATGCTAATGGTAAATCACAGTAAGACTCAGTTTTTACAGTTTCTAACACACAATTCAACAAAATCTGACGTTTTAATTTCACAAAACGGGTATATGATAAGTGAAACTGAACAGTTCAAATTTCAAGGTGTTCAGATAGATAGTAAGCTGTCGTGGAAAGCCCACGCTCAGGGTCTTGTTCAAAGAATTAATACTGCCATTTTTACTATTCGAACGGTATCAGAAGTGAGTCATCGTTCGACACGAAAATTAGTCTACTTGGCTTATTATCATTCGCTATTGTCGTATGGTATTATATTTTGGGGTAACTCTTCCCATTCTAAAAGGATATTTCTGGCTCAGAAACGGGCGGTTCGGGCAATAAGTGGTGTGAGTTCACGAATCTCTTGTCGGCCTCTGTTCACGAGTCTGGGTATTTTGACATTGGCCTCTCAATACGTGTATTCCTTATTGTCGTTTCTTGTTACCAATATTAGTTTATTCCCACGAATTCAAAAATCTTAGCAGTAATCCACGCGCTTACAAATCGAAACTGAAGAGTTTCCTCATGGGTCACTCCTTCTATTCTGTTCCTTGAAAAATTAAGCTGATTTTTATTGTATTGCTGATAGCGTTTAATTAAACATATGGACTAACTTTTTAAGGTTCATGAACATTTATTTTTATCTGTTATTACGTTTATGTTGTAATTTCATGTACTGACGTTCCATGACCCTGCAGATTTGCTCCTCAATTTGGTCCTACGGAACTTGACGAGTAAATTATAAATAATAAATAGAGGAAACAGAGATACTTAATAAATCGACATACATGCGTGTAAAACAGATCCAGAAAAAAGACATATTGAGAGAATGTACGAAGTTGTTGCTGGTAAGGACACACTCAGCCAGCTGACTCTTTCTCCCAGCATGATTTATTAAGTGGACTGAGAGTATGAGGGGCTAAAGATGTGGCAAATGAAGAAGAATTTTATCGAAACACTACGAAATGGCTCATGTAGAGACCCTTCAAGATGCATTCTGCTATATGGGTAGAAAGCTGACGAGAGCCAAAGTAGAAAGGCTATTAATTGATAAATAGCAAAAAAGACTTTTATGACTAAGGGAATCTTTTTTGTGTGGAAATTAAACTTAAGTGTCGGACATTAGTCTGGAGCGTAGGCTGGTATTAATATCCAACATGAATGATAAACAGCGAAGACAAAAAGAGAAGTTTTTGAAACGTGGTGTAAGAGAGCTGAAGATTATATGGATAGATCAGATAATCAGTGGACAAAAAGCTCAATCAAACTGCGGAGAAAATAAATTTACGGCACTACTTGACTAAAAGAAGTACTTCACTGATAGGACACATACAGTGGGACCAAGGAATAGCCAGTTTGGTAACAGAGGGAAGTATGGGGAAAACTGTAGAGAGAGACCATGGCTTGACTACTTGTGATGGTGAATTTGACCCAAACTTTGTGTGTGCCTCTACATTGTTTTTTTTTTATTTTAATCATTTCTGTATTGTTTTTCTTTACATTATGTGTTTTCTGTCTTGTGATAATTTTGTGTAATGTATATCTTTGAATTTTATATTTACAGGGCGTACATAAAGTCTGGGTACACTTTCAGTTACTTACTGCACAAGAACCAAACATAGTACGGGTATCATACATATGTCATTTTGAAGAGAAGCCCTGAAAGTTTTTTTTTTCATGTATAACGCCACAGCGTAGTTTGGTAATTTGCCGATAGTGAGCGCTAGTCCTCAACATGGCGAGTTCAAGTGCGGAGCGAGCTTTGTGTGTATTGGAGTTCGACAAAAACAAGTGTGCTACAGCTGTTCAACGGATGTTTAGAACCAAGTACTGTAAGGAGCCACCAACAAGGAAGGGCATTTACCACTGGCACAACAAATTCGTTACGACGGGTTGCTTGTGCCCGGCAAAAAGAGAAGCGGACGTCCCAGTGTGAGCGAAGTGAATGTGGAGCGCGTATGAGAGACATTCATAAGAAGTCTAAAGAAATCGGACTCTCTGCTCATCTTTCAGCAGGATGGCGCTCCACCCCATTTTCATCGTGAAGTTCGTGGGTACCTGAACACAGCCCTGCCGCATCGATGGTTCGGCCGTGCTACAGAAGGGGACAGCTGTTTCATGAAATGGCCTCCGCGATCACCAGATCTCACTCCGTGTGACTTTTTTCTGTGGGGACACATTAAAGATCTAGTGTATGTACCGCCTCTACCACGTGATGTAGCAGAGCTCCGGGAGAAAATACGGGAAGCGACTGCCATAGTCGACGATGCCATGCTGGGACAGGTATGGCAAGTATTCGATTACCGTATTGACGTCTGCCGGGTCACTCATGGTTCGCATATCGAATGTCAATAAAAAATAAATAAAAAAACTTTCAGAGTTTCTCTTCAAAATGCAATGCAATATGTATGACATCTGTACAATGTTTAGTTCTTGTGCAATAAATAATTGAAAGGGTTGAAAGCGTTCCCGAACTTTATGTACACCCTGTATCTGTACTTTCATTGTAATTCTAGACCTCTGCCCGATAGGTGCTTACTGTTGATAACACAGGGAGAGAGAGAGAGAGAGAGAGAGAGAGAGACAGTTGAAGGGCGGTGTAGGGAGTTCAGCGAAGGACTAAGACGAAAGTCTGTTATGGGAAAAAACTAGCCAATCTTATTGAGAAGAAAACTGTTTAGCGGTAAGGGAAGAAGGAAGAGTTTTGACCAATGTCGTTTGATGAAGATATAAGATGAGGATAGTGGTACTGAGAGGTAAAGCGACATTTGCATTCCCGATATATTTATTCTGTGGCTTTCAATAACCAGTAGTTTAGAGAGAAAGGCGAAATCGCAAGAGGCGAAAAGCGCAAGAGGAAGAAGAGTCAGGACAGAGAAGATTTGGAAGTGAGAAGAGACTGGGGAAGATTTAGCGCAGAAGACGACACAGTATACTTTGAACACATTAGAACAGCCTCAGAACGTGTCAGGGACAGCCGGTGCTAAACTGGAATAATTAAACTATGCTGCAAATCATACAGAACATATGAGCGTAATTTACATTCGAAAAGAGACTCTGATCTGTGTTATCGGTGCCGAGACAAGTTCAGTGAACGACTGCCGTTGGTGCGTTCAGTAAACTGTATTGCATGGTTAGATGCAGACATAACTAGTATCTATGGTCCGAGCATCAGATACTGTTTGACTCTGAGAAGTATGAGTAAATGGGCGATTTGCATAATTAAGAGTATGTTAGTCAGCTGCCCAAAGTTAATATTGAGTGATGTTTTCTACGATCAGCGATCGGTTGCGTCTTGTTACCTTCTACGGTGGAGCAGTGAAAATTGGTTCCTTTTTTGTGAGTGTTTTGACAGCGTAGATCTTCGAAGCAGACGTCGCAATATTATTAGGTTCTGCAGTCGCTCCATATGATTTATACGAAAGCATCGCTGTATTTGCTCCAGACCAGTTATCAACGAGAAAACGAAGCGTCGGCACCAAAGATATCGCAGCAGTCATCCCAGATAGGGATAAGTTAAAAATACATCTACGCATTCACACCGGCATTTGTCAACACAAAATTCTCACGCACAAACATTCTAAATATGACACATGGGTTCGGGTCAGCTTTCGATATATCTCTTTCAGAATTCTCTCGCAGTTACACAGCAGATTAAAAGTACATATGTGCTACAAACGACAAGTTCAGTGCAATGACTGTCCATAAATTTCACTTAATGAAGTATGTTGACATAATGATTTGCGTGGAAGACACTAGTTTGATTACTCTGCAGCCATTGCAAAACTGGAGTGTAAAGAACTTGTTCTTTTTTTTTTGCAAAATTGTTGGAGGTAGACTCCTTGCTCGCTTCATAGGTACTACCCAGGATCATTAATAATCACAACTTACTCTCAAATATTAATATGCAATTTATCTAATTGTGTGAGAAACTTAAATGTAATAATTTTGAGAGTGATGTTTGTGTTCTGCGCCCGTAACCTGGGGCAAACGATTCGACGAAGCGTAGAGCAATGACAGATGTTTGTTTGCTTGTAGGACCCTGTAGGATAGGATGCATAGCTGGGCTACAGAAATATTAACTTCCATAAAAAAAGTTTTGACCGAATAAGTAACAGCAATGGGAACCAGTTAAAGGAAATTAGTGGCATGTTACCACTATTATATACTGTAATTGGGTTCCAGTGGAGGTATGTTGCAGTAGATATGCAGGAATGAAGAGGACTGTACAAGATGCAGTAGTGTAGAGATATGCATCAGACCACAACAATAACATGTGTTAAATAATGTTCATTGTGTCGCTTTACAGAGTTTCAGTTATTAATTTCACAAAAAAGGAATATCGGCAGATAGAATTTCACGGTTGAGCCGTACTGTATATCGTTTCCAGACAGCATACGATCCATATGGGGCGTAGTTATTGAGCAGTCATGCGTGGGAGCTGGTACGCAGCATGTCTGGGCGGCGTGCTTTGTATGACGGTAATGCCTAGGAGTATCGCTTCCCCCTAGGATTCAGCAACGTTTGATATGGGAATGCCCGTACAGCTGACTGAGCAGCTCAGATTCATCCATTCACTAAGCGAATTATTTGTTATGAACTGTCTTTGCTCTTGTGCATTAGCGCCTTCATCTGCGGCCAAAGAAACATTAGCCCAGTACGTTCCTTTCTAAAGGTATTCCTGCTTAATCTTGAGTAACATTTAGTTTGAATTATCGCAAAACTTCGCTTTCCTGTAATTGATTTCAATTTATCTTGACTCTGCATGTTATATAATCTTGACCAACAGATGAAGCCAACAGATGGGGGCCAACCTGAACCATCCAACCATACAACAACGCTTAGTGGTCTACCTGGAACGATATCGGCCAGCAACGACTACTCTTACACTAACATCACAAGAGTTTGTGTTATGACACAGAAGAGAGGGAGGATGTAACGTATGTGTGTGTGTGTGTGTGTGTGTGTGTGTGTGTGTGTGTATGGATCGGTGGGTGTATCTGTATACTTCAATGATATGCAGAATGGAAATAGGTCATGGCCAGTGGAAGAAAGTTAGTAGCGCGATCTGACTCGAATATACAAGAAATATAGTTACATACAACACAAATAAATTCACTGAAATGAAATAATGCGCTTCCATGCTGAAAATCGTGTTATTACAGGAACAGTTTCATGAAAGCAACAGAATGTTTTGAATGTGTGTGTTTTCTTCTAGAGTTCAGCTGTACTAAAGAGCAATCTCCCTAGTTTGTGCAAGTATAAATTCAAAATGCAAATATAGTTAACCAACTGAAAGATCAGTTCACTCAGGACGTGCAACTTGAAGTCTCATACCAGCATCCAGCAACACATCATACATAGCCTTACCTTACTCAGTTCCCTGAAGCTAACATAAATTGAACTTCTACTGATTATTATTTATAATTGACATTGCCTATCCTGTCGCTAAGTGGCGATTTATTACTGCGACTGCGAACAGCGTATCTAACTCCTGTAACATGACAAGATGGATGAATATAAAATGATTCAAATGGCTCTGAGCACTGTGGGCCTTAACATCTGAGGTCATCAGTGTTCGAACCTGCGACCGTAGCAGTCGCGCGGTTCCGTACTGAAGAGTCTAGAACCGCTCGGCCACATCGGCCGACTGTATCAAAATCATTTGATTGAAAATAATCATACAGGGTGTTTCAAAAATGACCGGTATATTTGAAACGGCAATAAAAACTAAACGAGCAGCGATAGAAATACACCGTTTGTTGCAATATGCTTGGGACAACAGTACATTTTCAGGCGGACAAACTTTCGAAATTACAGTAGTTACAATTTTCAACAACAGATGGCGCTGCAAGTGATGTGAAAGATATAGAAGACAACGCAGTCTGTGGGTGCGCCATTCTGTACGTCGTATTTCTGCTGTAAGCGTGTGCTGTTCACAACGTGCAAGTGTGCTGTGGACAACATGGTTTATTCCTTAGAACAGAGCATTTTTCTGGTGTTGGAATTCCACCGCCTAGAACACGGTGTTGTTGCAACAAGACGAAGTTTTCAACGGAGGTTTAATGTAACCAAAGGACCGAAAAGCGATACAATAAAGGATCTGTTTGAAAAATTTCAACGGACTGGGAACGTGACGGACGAACGTGTTGGAAAGGTAGGGCGACCGCATACGGCAACCACAGAGGGCAACGCGCAGCTAGTGCAGCAGGTGATCCAACAGCGGCCTCGGGTTTCCGTTCGCCGTGTTGCAGCTGCGGTCCAAATGACGCCAATGTCCACGTATCGTCTCATGCGCCAGGGTTTACACCTCTATCCATACAAAATTCAAATGCGGCAACCCCTCAGCGCCGCTACCATTGCTGCACGAGAGACATTCGCTAACGATATAGTGCACAGGATTGATGACGGCGATATGCATGTGGGCAGCATTTGGTTTACTGACGAAGCTTATTTTTACCTGGACGGCTTCGTCAATAAACAGAACTGGCGCATATGGGGAACCATGTTGCAGTCCCATCGTCCCTGCATCCTCAAAAAGTACTGGTCTGGGCCGCCATTTCTTCCAAAGGAATCATTGGCCCATTTTTCAGATCCGAAACGATTACTGCATCACGCTATCTGGACATTCTTCGTGAATTTGTGGCGGTACAAACTGCCTTAGACGACACTGCGAACACCTCGTGGTTTATGCAAGATGGTGCCCGGCCACATCGCACGGCCGACGTCTTTAATTTCCTGAATGAATATTTCGATGATCGTGTGATTGCTTTGGGCTATCCGAAACATACAGGAGGCGGCGTGGATTGGCCTCCCTATTCGCCAGACATGAACCCCTGTGACTTCTTTCTGTGGGGACACTTGAGAGACCAGGTGTACCGCCAGAATCCAGAAACAATTGAACAGCTGAAGCAGTACATCTCATCTGCATGTGAAGCCATTCCGCCAGACACGTTGTCAAAGGTTTCGGGTAATTTCATTCAGAGACTACGCCATATTATTGCTACGCATGGTGGATATGTGGAAAATATCGTACTATAGAGTTTCCCAGACCGCAGCGCCATCTGTTGTTGAAAATTGTAACTACTGTAATTTAGAAAGTTCGTCTGCCTGAAAATGTACTGTTGTCCCAAGCATATTGCGACAAACGGTGTATTTCTATCGCTGCTCGTTTAGTTTTTATTGCCGTTTCAAATATACCGGTCATTTTTGAAACACCCTGTAACTGTTATGTCATCTGAAGTGTGTGCGTGAATAACGTACTGTTGGAAAGAGCAAACTCTTGAGTTTTACATGGTTCCCGCTGGGTAGCAGCAGTGTGCGCCCACTTCAGTTCTAGTAAAAATGGTGTCTGGACAACTGAAGGCGGTTTGTGTTCTACGTTTGGCGCAGTGCGGGTCAGTGATAACTTCAGCGTCACGTTCGTACTAGGTTTGGTGTGGATCCTCTTAAGCACAGAGCATTAGACGATGGCATGAACAATTTCGAGAAACAGGTTGTTTGTGTAAAGGCAAATCGCCGCTCCGTCCCCGAGTGTCTGACACAGACGTCGACCGCATCCGCAGTAGTTTCACAAGAAATCCGCAGAAATCCGTTCGCCGTGCAGCTCGACAGCTCAACATTCCGATGTCCGTCTGGCGTATGTAGCGTCGACGTTTAGATATGAAACTATACAAAATTCAGCTGCTGCAAGCTTTTTGTGAAGGTAATTTCGCTCTTGGCAAGATGGAGGATGACAGTTTTCTTCCACGCTTAGTGTTTATTACCGAGACAATATTTCATTTAAATGGAAAGGTGAACTATTATAATGTGAGAATATGGGGTGGGGAACAACATATGAAGCTGCATAACATGAGAGGGACTCTCCAAAATTTAATGTGTTCTGTGCACTTTCACAGGAAAAGGTGTATGGTCCACTATATTTCTTTGCCGAGAACACTGTTACAGGTAGCACATATCTCGATATGCCTGAGAACTTTCTTTCCCACAGTCGGAGACTGATTCGAACGACTTCATTTACCAACAGGATGAGGCACCGCCACACTGACATCTGGAAGTGCAGGAATTTTTAAATCAAACGATTAGTGAGTGCTGGGTCCGTCGCACTGGACCAAATGATTCAGCCTTACGTTACTGACCTCCACGGTCACCGGACCTGACTGCATGTGATTATTTTTTGTGCGGGTTTATAAAAGACTCCGTTTATGTGCATCCGTTACCAACAACAGTGAATGAAGTGAGACATCGTATAACAGCAACTGTGGAAGTTGTAACTCAAGACATGCTCGCCGCAGTGTGGGAACACTTTGAATACCGCAGTGAATGCCGTGCGTCTGAAGGGGGGCATATTGAACACCTATAAAAGGTATGAAAAAAACTTTTTGAGTTTCCCGTTCATCAAAAAATAAAATTCGTTGTATATGTTTATTAGTTTCAGAAATTTAGATGCGCCAAATGGGATGATTCTTTTTAATACGCGCTGCATAGTATGTAAAACTTTTGTGATTTTTTTATTCTTCCTGATATTCGAATTTAACGACCAGCAGTATATAACAGTGTGTCGCATACATTGCTCCTCAAGCACAACATGCGATTGTGGGTCCACCTTGATGCAAAAGCTTTCGCTATTTGTTTATTTATTCCCAAATTAGTTTCAGCGACAAATATCGCGATCATCAGTGAATTCTTTGATTCTGAAACATACAGCAATAAAATACTTATAAAACATTGTAAAACATTATTACATATATGCTGTATGGTTCCAAATACATATGTAACAATATTCTACAATGTTTTGTAAGTATGCTATTTCTGCATGTTTTGGAAACAAAGACCCGACTGATGATGGTGATGTTTGTCCCTGAAACTAAGTTGGGAATAAATAAATAATAAAAGTGTTTTGCGTCAAGGCGGACCCACAATCCCATACTGTTGTTTTGTATGCATACACTGACCAATGGAAGAGTTTAAAGATAAAATTATTGTTCATTCCTCATCACTGAACCATCACTTGTGGTACTCGTTATCTAAGTACAAGGTGACTTAAAAAAAGTAAATAACACATTACTGTATTACACTGGCAGGGCAAATAACTTTTACAGAATGCTCCAACACATTTCAAAGTGGCACAGATACATGACACTATTTTTAAACATAACCACCAAGGCTCTGCAAACGACGCTCGGAATGTCCCATCAATCGTTGAGTTCCTCGACAAAAGAAATCTGTTCCTTGATCACGGAGACATTTTAGAACCGCTATGTGTACGATCTCATCGTTGCAAATCTATTTCTCCCCCGACATTCTTTCAGCTTGCGAAAAGAAGGAACTCCCACGGTACGAGATCTTGACTGTACGGCGGAAGCTTCCAGACTTCCCATCGAAAATGCTGAAGCAAAGATCGTGTTGATCCTGCCATGTGGGGTGTTCCATTGTCGTGCGGGAGAACAATACCTTTACTCAGCTTTCCACGCCTCTTGTTCTTTATGAGATTGTGCAGCGATGGCGGTGTTGCACTGTACGAATTGGCATTTATGAGCCCTTTGTCATAAACTTTGAGCACACGACTCCTTCACAGTCGCAGGAAACGTTGGCCATAACCTTCCCTGCTGAATGCGCAACTTTCGAGGAGGCGAGGAGCAGTCATACCTAACGGCCCGGGCTCGATTCCTGAGTGGTTCGAAGATTTTCTCCGCTCAGGGAATGGGTGTTGTGTTGTCCTTATCATCACCATTTCATCCCCATCGACACGCAAGTCGCCGAAGTGGCGTCAACCCGGAAGACTTGCACAGGCGAACGGAATATCCGACGGGAGGCCCTAGCCACACGGCATTTCCATTTACATTGCCTACCATCCCGGAGTGCTGAAAGAATTCGAGAGACAGCCTTTGTGTGCAACTGACAGTGAACGCGGAACCAAGTCAGAGCACAATTTACGATACTGCAGACGACCTCCGACAGAATGAGCACTTACAATTGCGATACGCATCTGCGGAGTGATGTCAGCGATAGGAACTACGGATTTGCTGCGAATCAGTTCCTCGACTGCAAGGAAATTGTCGTTTGCGGTCAATGTCGATGGCGTTCCATCCCGATCACCATCATACACATCTGTACGGCCTTGACGCAACTGTTGGCACCATTTCACTGCGGCCTGAAGTGACTTGTATTAACTGGTCCGTATACCGCCAGAGGAATACAGCGAATTTGCGAATCGCGCACAAGATTCGTTCTATCTGGCGTAATCCACTCTGGAATTCCGTTTCCAGTTGCCACTGTGATATGTATGTTATCTGAAACGCAGCATAACGGCCTTAGCAGGAAATCCGGAACATGGACTCTCTTTGGTAGGGGGCCACTACTCTTGCGCAATAGTTTTAGTTGTAAGAAGGCTGTTTAGGTTTTCTTATTGGTAACGCCACGTAGCGCTCTGTATGAAAATCACTGGCTGTGCTGTGTGCAGTCTGTGGCTAGTTTGCTTTGTTGGAATACTCGCCATTGTAGCGTTGGGCAGTTGGCTGTTAACAGCGCGTAGCGTTGCGCAGTTGGAGGTGAGCCGCCAGCAGTGGTGGACGTGGGGAGAGAAATGGCGGAGTTTTGAAATTTGTAAGACTGGATGTCATGAACTGCTATATATATTATGACTTTTGAACACTAGCAAGGTAAATAAATTGTTTGTTCTCTATTAAAATCTTTCATTTGCTAACTATGCCTATCAGTAGTTAGTGCCATCCGTAGTTTGAATCTTTTATTTAGCTGGCAGTAGCGGCGCTCGCTGTATTGCAGTAGTACGAGTAACCAAGATTTTTGTGAGGTAAGTGATTTGTGACACGTATAGGTTAATGTTAGTCAGGGCCATTCTTTTGTAGGGAGTTTTGAAAGTCAGATTGCGTTGCGCTAAAAATATTGTGTGTCAGTTTAAGCACAGTCTTGTACAATTGTTCAAAGGAGACGTTTCATATGTCGACCCTTAGCCGAGGATACCTCACTGGAATCTTCTGATTTTTTCTTGTAGTTTGTGCAATTAGTGCAGCCTTTGTTTATTGCTAGCGCGTAATTGTAGAGATAATTTCCTTTGTAGTTGTAGTTTTTCATTCTTGTACAGTAAAATAGTTGTGGCATGCATGTAGATTTGCACCAAGTATTTCGCAGCTGCGCTTGCAATTAATGAGATATAATTTTCAATGCTGTGTTAATGTGTTTTCTTATTTTGCTCTTCAAATTGTGCTTTTCTGTGTTGTCGTGTGAAATATTGTGACAATAATGGCGTGTGAAAAACGTAACACTAGGCTCCAAAGTAAACTGAGAAATAATAGTGACGACGAGCGTAGCTTATCAGCACCACCGTGTAATGAATTAACTAATGTTCAAACTAGTAATTTGGTAACTGTGCATAGGGAAATGGAGCGGGCGGCAAATAATGGCGTAGGCAGTGAAACAATTAGTGAACAGGGAAGCCGGCCGGAGTGGCCGAGCGGTTAAAGGCGCTACAGTCTGGAACCGCACGACCGCTACGGTCGCAGGTTCGAATCCTGCCTCGGGCATGGATGTGTGTGATGTCCTTAGGTTAGTTATGTTTAAGTAGTTCTAAGTTCTAGGGGACTTATGACCACAGCAGTTGAGTCCCATAGTGCTCAGAGCCATTTGAACCATTTGGTGAACAGGGAAGCATTATCGATCGATCGGTCGGCAACAGCTTTCCTCAGGAATCCAAAATGACAGGACACATTCTTGCAAATACTGTAGATTCAGGTTTTGCGTCCTCGCCATTTTCTCAAATAAGTCAAGACACATTTTCTGCTTTTCAAAATGCGAATATTGCCGGTTCAAATGCATTGCCGAATAGCACTGAGGAACATGTTTCAGACACCAGTGCATTGTTATTACAATTAATGCAACAAATGGGACAAAAGCTTCAAAAGTTAGACACAATGGAACAAAATCTTCAAAAGTTAGACGCAATGGAACAACACCAGAGACAAACACAGCAACAGTTAGACACAATGGAACAAAATCAGAGACAAACACAGCAAAAGCTTCAAAAGTTAGACACCACACTTGAACAAACACGTGAAGATTTAACTACTGAGTTACATAACATTGAATCGAAATGTCAAAAAGTCTGTAATGACGTAAAAACACAAATTTGTGAGCATCTTCAACCTATTTTTTCGCGGCATGAAAATGCATTACACAATCACGAAACAGCCGTAAAAGAACTGCAAACCATTGTTCATGAAAATCATGAGACCTTGTGGGCTAAAATTGACTCAGTTGCATCTACCGATTCGGTTTACGCTACTTGCAAAAACTCAGGAAAACTTAAAGGACACAGTAGATACGATTTCAACACAAATGGACACTCTGAAACTTGGTTCAGAAAAACACACTGAGGAAATAATTTCACTATCGGATAAAGTAGCCGAACTTTCAGATCAGTTCACTAACTTATCTACAAAGGTAGATGATGATCTGAATGACACAAGACCTGTAGCCTTCACTGACACTGAAGAGTATGAACAAATTAGAAAATTCAAACAAAATCAAAATCAAATCAATACACAGTACAAAAGAGAATTCCGGGAAGTACAAGATCAGTTGGCACAAGTAATACAAGAATTACATATTTCAGAGGACACTCGCGCTCCAGTACGGGAAGAGGGACATAGAAATACGGAACAACCACAAAATAATAACACAGGACACTTCGGAAATTATGAAAGAAATTGGCAAGGCGCATTGAATTTTGAGATGGAACCGCCGAAACGAAGTAACAATGAGCGATGTGCGACTCGCCGACACGATGATTTTGATTATAAGCTGTTCTTTACTACACGTAAATTCAAAACATTTAAGAATTCTGGCAACGACATTCATCCACAATCGTGGCTCCATCAATTCTCTCATTGTTTTCCTCCCAACTGGTCATTAGAGCACAAATTAGAATTTATGTGTGGCTATTTAGAGAATGAACCAGCTGTGAGAATGCGATCGGTCATTCACGATTCTCACAGTGAAGGAGAATTTTATCATGCCTTCCTCTCAGCATATTGGTAAAACGTAGCATCATAATGATGAAACATTTCGAACAATCTGAATTTTCCAGTCTTGTGAAATATTTTGAAGACATGTTGCACAAGAATCAGTACCTGTCAAACCCATACAGCCCCTCAGAACTCATCCGCATTTGCTTAATCAAACTACCTGAACATTTACGACATATTATTTTGGCAGGACGTTGCAAAGATGACATTGAAGCTATTCAGGGACTCTTACAAGAATTAGAAATTGACGCTTACAATCGCGGAACTCGAAAACAGGAACACAACAAATGCAGGTCACATCCATCGCAATTCCGCGATGAAAGAAACAATAACTGGACACAACAAGGCTATTCTCACAACACAAATCGTGACCAAAACAGACACCACCCGTATGACAACCGTTGGCACAGTAGTAAGAGTTACAGAGAAAGATCGCATTTCCGTAGTAATGAATATAACAGAGACAATCATAGAAACAGACAATATGGCAACCAGAACTATTATTATCACGGGAGACAGAATAACTTCAGACGCAACGGTCCACCGTGCAGTGATAATTCAGGGAGAAATTCTCCACCACTTAACCGACAAGAAAGAAACTACAGGAACTACCGACATGACGACAGACGATATAATTATAACGACAGACCTGAATTTTATCAGAACTGGCGGGGTTCAAATAGAGCAGGGCACTTTCAACAAGGTGAATTTGTGGTAGATAGGTCTCCTAATCCCAATAACGACGCGCGCCAACAAAGAAACAGAGAATGACTCGCACGGCAGACAGCCACGTGCGCCGGCTGGCTCAGCGAAAAATAACATAGACTCTAACCTTGAGAAAAATTTTAGCATTGCTTACCGATGTATACCGCATGATAATTGCTTTGAAGTTGAAACTCTGCGTACTAGGAAGAGTAAAGGATTGCAGCACATTTCACATGTAAAACCGTTTATTGAAAGATAACCTGCTTTTTAACTTCGTATTTGCCATATAACTTTTCACTTTACATTACTAGTATGCTTTATCAGACTTAGAATCTGTTAACATGCAACAATGTTTGAAGTTAAATATCCAGCCAAGAACCAAGAGAACTTATTTAAACAGAAATTACGAATACATTTTTATTGTGAACAGATGACACAGTGTTATTGTGTGTGTACATTCTTGCTTGTTAGTTGCACGATTATGGAACGACTATAAGGCTTACATACTTAGAAAATTTACCAGCACTGCTAATGAGATTTTAATGCAACATTTTGGTTTACCTGAAAATACATTCTGGATTTAAAGTACTTTCTGTGAGATACCAGATGACACAGTGGTTAGTTTATGTGACAGCTACACGATTTTATCACGACGCTAATAATGAGTGACAATTTACAATGTTGCTTTTACGGTGTTTCTGTTTTATATCTGCACAGTTTTTCTGAATTATTCTGGAAAGTAAAACATGTTTTAGTAGTAACTTTTGTGGTATAGCTACAATGAGACAGCCTTTTCCGTAGCACAACAATACGTTACAGCACAGTACTTTCTTCACCACGGCAATAAGCGTAATAACTAAGATATATATACGCAAAGCATTTCACTTTTGTTTATCATGAGGTAAGTACATTGACTTCTGCAGATCTTAGCTTTCGGAGGGCGATAACTACGACACTTCCACAAAGATTATCTTACAACAAGACGCACAGTTTAGCGCTACAGTACACGTATTTGAGTGATTAATTTTGTACTTAAAACATTTATTTTTAAAGATATTTGAAGTACAATGATACAAAGTTTCTCCGTGATACATTTCATTCCATTGCTGTAATCCGTAACACCTGAGGGTATAATTACATTAATCCTCAGGGGGGTACACGCTTACTTTGTGTACCATGTGTTTGGCAAGCACAAGGAGCCCTAGCTAATATGGTATTTCCTTATACAACTTTACACATCGGTACCATATTTCTCTAACACAGAATTACACAGCTATCTGATTATTTAACAGAGAAACAAATTTTTTTTTACTATGTCGGTGCCACATGTTTACGCAGTTACACAGTTGGATAACTTCCCACTTATGAAACGTCCCCTTTGAACAATTATACAAGACTGTGCTTAAACTGACACACAATATTTTTAGCGCAACGCAATCTGACTTTCAAAACTCCCTACAAAAGAATGGCCCTGACTAACATTAACCTATACGTTTCACAAATCACTTACCTCACAAAAATCTTGGTTACTCGAACTACTGCAATACAGCGAGCGCCGCTACTGCCAGCTAAATAAAAGATTCAAACTACGGATGGCACTAACTACTGATAGGCATAGTTAGCAAATGAAAGATTTTAATAGAGAACAAACAATTTATTTACCTTGCTAGTGTTCAAAAGTCATAATATATATAGCAGTTCATGACATCCAGTCTTACAAATTTCAAAACTCCGCCATTTCTCTCCCCACGTCCACCACTGCTGGCGGCTCACCTCCAACTGCGCAACGCTACGCGCTGTTAACAGCCAACTGCCCAACGCTACAATGGCGAGTGTTACAACAATGCCAACCAGCCACAGACTGCACACAGCACAGCCAGTGATTTTCATACAGAGCGCTACGTGGCGTTACCAATAAGAAAACCTAAACAGCCTACTTACATAGCGTGAACGATATGTGCAACTCACTTCCTGAAGGCCCTACGTATCTACCTAAGGCCTCAGAGGACTTCGGACACAAATCATCATTCATCGACGCTTCAGTGTCTCCACTTCCTTTGCTTGTCCAGGAATTAAGTATCGATTTGGTAGAAAATGATGGTGTAAAGTTAAGACGTGTACGCTAGTGCATTACACGTGTATAGTACACTGAAGAGCCAAAGGAAGTGGTACACCTGACTAATAACGTGAAGGTCCACACGAGCACGCAGAAGTGTCACAACTCGACTTGGCATGGACTCGACTGATGTCTGAGAACTGCTTGACGGAATTGACATCACGAATCCTGCAGAGCTGTCCATAAATCCGTAAGAGTACGAGAGGGCGGAGATCTCTTCTGAAAAGCACGCTGCAAAGCATCCCAGATATGCTCAATAATCTTGATGTCTAAGGAATTTGGTGACCCGCGGAAGTTTTTAAACTCGGAAGGGTTGGTTCAAATGGCTCTGAGCACTATGGGACTTAACTGCTGAGGTCATCAGTCCCCTAGAACTTAGAACTACTTAAACCTCACTAGCCTAAGGACTTCACACACATCCACGCCCGAGGCAGGATTCGAACCGGCGACCGTAGCGGTCGCGCGGTTCCAGACTGTAGCGCCTAGAACCGCTCGGCCACTCCGGCCGGTCTCATAAGGGTGTTCCTAGAGCCACTCTGTAGCAATTCTAGACGTGTGGAGTATCGGATTGCTCTACTAGAATTTCCCAAGTGTGTCGGAATGCGTAACTGACATGAATGGACGCAAGTGATCAGACAGGATGCTTACGTACATGTCACCTTGTCAGAGTCCAAGCGCACACGCCCTACACCTTTACAGAGCCTCCACCAGCTTCAACAGTCCTCTGCTGACA
This sequence comes from Schistocerca americana, assembly GCF_021461395.2. Classification (NCBI taxonomy): domain Eukaryota; kingdom Metazoa; phylum Arthropoda; class Insecta; order Orthoptera; family Acrididae; genus Schistocerca; species Schistocerca americana. The sequence continues at coordinate 954,535,458 of NC_060120.1, forward strand.
CGCAGGGTCCATGGATTCTAGGGATTGTCTCCATACTCGTACACGTCCATCCGCTCGATACAATTTCAAACGAGACTAGTCCGACCAGGCAACATGCTTCCAGTCATCAACAGTCCAATGTCGGTGTCGACTGGCCCAGGCGACACGTAAAGCTTTGTGTCGTGCAGTCATCAAGGGTACACGAGTGGGCCTTCTGCTCCGAAAGCCCATATCGATGATGTTTCGTTGAATGGTTCGCACGCTGACCCTTGTTGATAGCCCAACACAGAAATCTGCAACAATTTGCGGAAGGGTTGCACTTCTGTTACGTTGAACAATTCTCGTCAATAGTCGTTGGCCCCGTTCTTGCATCACCTTTTTCCTGCCGCAGCGATGGAGGTTTGATGTTTTACCGGATTCCTGATATTCACTTTACACTCGTGAATTGGTCGTACGGGAAAATCCTGACTTCATCGCTACCTCGGAGATGCTGTGTCCCATCGCTCGTCCGCCGACTGTAACACCACGTTCAGACTCACTCAAATCTCGATAACCTGCCATTGTAGCTGCAGTATCCGATCTAACAACTGCGCCAGATATTTGTCTTATATAGGCGTTGCCGACTGCAGCGCCTTACACTGCCTGTTTACGTATTTCTGTATTTGAATGCGCATGCCTATACCAGTTTCTTTGGCGCTTCAGTGTAGATATTAAAGTTCCGGTTGTTGCTGAAAACGATGGATTAGCTTGAAACCTTCCCTTCTATAGTAACCTATGAAACCTTTCCTCAGGATTTCTATCTCTTGCTTAATAATAACAAATGAAATCTTCCCTTTGAAATTAATTCTCTTTCTCAATCTTCGCATACAAATTTAAATGCTTCTTATTAAAAGTGATTTTCTGATTATTTCGATGAAACATAATATGTGTCGTCGTGGCCCTCAGTCGTTATCTCCAATAATCCAAAACTGTTTCTTACCTTTTTTACTGTTACTGGATCGCCATCTGACTGCTACATCGAACTGCGACATGAACATACTTACTCTGTTTTACGATACTCTATTAGCTGCTGGTGGGCTGTCATAATAAGTGGCTGTATTTATTACCAAAGCTAAAGTTATTCTTTAATAGAAAAGATGACATTCTTTAATTAATTTGGCTGAAGTTACGTAATTCATAGTTAAACTTTTTCTTGACAGCAATAAAATTTTGCAAAGTTTTACGTTGATGGTTTTTGGGATGGATTATAATCAGTAATGAAATATTGCTGGCAAAAATTAATTATATTCTGAATGAAACGATTTTACAAACGTTCAAATGGGACCTACTTTTTACAACAATCTTACAACTAGCACTGCGCAAACATACTTCCAGTAGTCTTGAGTCTCTCTCTCAAAAAAAAAAAACAAAAAAAAAAAACAATCAATAATATTAGTTCCATACGCGGTCTCTCCTGCCCTTTTTAAAATTATATCAATGTGCGGTCTCTCCTGCCAACAATACTTTGGTGCAGACATTCCCTGCTACCACAATTATTTCCAACATGACAAATATTAATTACTCCTTCTTAATCGTATTAATAAAATATAAACATCTTTCATAAATTGTGGTTTGACAATAGACAATAGAAATATACACGTCTTACAAGCTTTATGGCACTACTAAACATGTATTCTTTTGTTATAGGCACCTGAACAAACGTTGTGTTAACTGTGCAGGAGAGCATAACCATTGTGACGTGGAGGTTGTGGAAGGTTGCGTATGGTAGAATTCCAACGAGATTTGATCGCCGATTCTGTAAACCTTCACCTAATGATCAGCCAATAAAACAGTTAGCGAACATATGAGAAAAAGTGCCACCACAGCAGTGTCTTGAGAACGTCAACTCTCTCACACGATTAGTTTCCACGGCACATAACCGCCATCCTCAGGCCCCACCACTACCCAAAGATTATTAGTATTCCTTGGCACATTTATTGTGGTGCCCTTGAAACTAATACACGTGGGCCAGCCTCCTTCAGGACTCCTGAGGAAGGCTAGTGCACGTGTAGTCGTAACAAAGGCTCCACAATAAATGTGCCAAGGAATTCTAATACTCTTTTGGCTGTGGTCGGGCCTGAGGATGGCGGTAATGTCACTGATCGTGTGAGACAGTAAATTCGTTTTCAAGCTACAGCTGTGGTGGTACTTTTTCTCATATGTATCATCAGCTGAAGGCCCTCGTCCATGCAATACGGCCGGCCGCTGTGGCCGATCTCTTCCAGGCGCTTCAGTCCAGAACTGCGCTGCTGCTATGGTCGCAGGTTCGAATCCTGCCTCGGACATGGATGTGTGTGACGTCCTTAGGTTAGTTAGGTTTAAGTAGTTCTAAGTCTAGGGGACTGATGACCTCAGATGTTAAGTCCCATAGTGGTTAGAGCCATTTGAACCATGCAATAGGAAGGAATACCCGTAAAGTTAGCAAACAAGTTTAAGCTCACAGGTACCGTTAGAACGAATCCGTATATGACCGTTCATCAATCTCTGGTGATCGAACTGAGATTATTACAACATCCGTCGCACGCAATCCAAAACTGGCAGAGCGTATGAACATGAGTCAGGATTTGCTTGAAGCAGATGCAAATTGCAACATTGTCAATCAGATACCGTTCAGTAATGAGGCAATATTCCACACTTCTGGAATGGTTAACCCCATAACTGCATCATCTGGGATGACAGGCCACCGGTGGAACATCTGAAACTCCAGTGAGACTCAGCAGAAGTTCATATATGAATAGGAATATCTGTTGACAAAATCTATGCCTCATTCTTCTTTCCAAAATAACCATCAATGCGACGATGTACCTGGATATGCCGCAAAAGTTCCTTTTACCATAGCCCGTGCAGGATGAACGTGTGCATAATGTTAACTTCCAACAGGACGGAGCACCAAGCCATTATGCTGCAGATGTGCATACGTTTTTGAATGATGTGTTTCCTAGAAGATGGATTGGGCGCGCAGTATCCACGATCCCTGCGGCATGTTCTCCCGATGTAGCAACAATTGTGGGATTGGGTTCTTGTGTGCTGGGGAACGGTTTTATTGCTTTTGATGTTTTATTTCCTCCTCTGTACGGTTTTCCCTACAGCTACTGTTGTGGTGGCATATTTGGTCAGTTAAATATTGGAGGTATCGGATTCCTCACAAGTTGCCTACGTTCCACGTTGACTGATTTGACTGGAAGCGTAGTTAAGACAACTTCATTTTGTTGAGTAAACAAACGAAGTCTCTGCAAAAGGCCAGGTCTTCTGGTGTTTAGTAGCCATTTTTTTGTTCCTGAAAGAAAACGACGTTTTTCAGTGAATAGGTGTAGGTTACAAGAGAATCATGAACAAACTGTTCTGTAATGCACCGTTTCATACCTCACAGGATCCTTAGTAAACGAAGTAGAAAGACAAAGATGTTATCAATTTTTAGGTTGTGACGACTTTTGTGACACAGCATATACGCTCCCTACTGTGAAAACTACGTTTCATATCAGTATAAACACTACAATTTCCACTAAATACCGTGAAAACTGGGTGTGGTAGAACATTACATTTGATCGGCACAGATAATCTTCGTCAGAGATAAATTTAATTATTTATCGCATCGCTATTCATATACAAAGATTACAAACATACACGTCAACAGGCAGGCCGGTGTGGCCGAGCGGTTCTAGGCGCTCCGTCTGCAACCGCGCGTCCGCTTCGGTCGCAGGTTCGAATCCTGCCTCCTTAGGTTAGTTAGGTTTACGTAGTTCTAAGTTCTAGGAGACTGATGACCTCAGATGTTAAGTCCCATAGTGCTCAGAGCCATTTGAACAATTTGAACCATACACGTCAACATTTAAGCACAGCTCTCCAGCATAAAATAATACAAATGACAAAAGCTAATTATGTACTTTATAATATCACTCGTCACTGTGAGGAAATCTTCGAAAGGACCCTTGTAGGCACGTTAGGACATATCGTTACAACATGAGCACCTGTCTGTCGTTCCGCACCACAGTCACAAGATAGTGATAAAGATTTTTCCCATCTGTAGAGAGTGTCTGCACATCGTGCATGGCCCACTCGGAGGCGGTTCAAGGTAGTCGACCGAGGCTGGTAGAATCCAGGGGGTTTCTTCTGGGTGCAAGGCACCTTCAGGCATTGTGGAGAACAGTTTTGTTGCCAGCAGAGTTTCCATTCTTCGTCTGGGGTTTTTTCAAGGTACGCGTGTTCCGCCGCCACCGTATCATATCATTGACGGAACTCCGAGACAGAATTAGACAAGCTGCTGCAGCTGTAACACCACAAATGCTCCGAAATGTCTCTCGTGTCACAGCCGGCAGATCGGTATTGCGTCGGGAAGTGACTTGTGCTCGTGTTGAGTATACACTATTGGCCATTAAAATTGCTACACCAAGAAGAAATGCAGATGATAAACGGGTATTCATTGGACAAATATATTATACTAGAACTGACATGTGATTACATTTTCACGCAATTTGGGTGCATAGATCCCGAGAAATCAGTACCCAGAACAACCACCTCTGGCCGTAATGACGGCCTTGATACGCCTGGGCATTCAGTCAAACAGACCTTGGATGGCGTGCACAGGTACAGTTGTCCATGCAGCTTCAACACGATACAACAGTTCATCAAGAGTAGTGACTGGCGTATTGTGACGAGCCAGTTGCTCGGCCACCATTGACCAGACGTTTTCAATTGGTGAGAGATCTGGGAAATGTGCTGGGCAGGGCAGCACTCGAACATTTTCTGTATCCAGAGAGGCCCGTACAGGACCTGCAACATGCGGTCGTGCGTTATCCTGCTGAAATGTAGGGTTTCGCAGGGATCGAGTGAAGGGTAGAGCCACGGGTCGTAACACATCTGAAATGTAACGTCCACTGTTCAAAGAGACGTCAATGCGTTCAACAGGTGACCGAGACGTGCAACCAGTGGCACCCCATACCATCACGCAGGGTGGTACGCCAGTATGGCGATCACGAATACACACTTTCAATGAGCGTTCACCGCGATGTCACACGAATACACGCTTCCAATGAGCGTTCACCGGGATGTCACCAAACACGGATGCGACCATCATGATGCTGTAAACAGAACATGGATTCATCCGAAAAAATGTTTTGTCACTCGTGCACCCAGGTTCGTCGTTGAGTACACCATCGCAGGCGCACCTGTCTGTGATGCAGCGTCAAGGATAACCGCAGCCATGGCCTTTGGGCTGATAGTCCATGCTGCTGCAAACGTCGTCGAACTGTTCGTGCACGTGGTTGTTGTCTTGCAAACGTCCCCATCTGTTGGCTCAGGGGTCGAGACGTGGCTGCACGATCCGTTACAGCAATGCGGATAAGATGCCTGTCATCTCGACTGCTAGTGATACGAGGCCGTTGGGATCCAGCACGGCGTTCGGTATTACCCTCCTGAACCCACCGATTCCATATTCTGCTAACAGTCATTGGATCTCGACCAGCCGGCCGGTGTGGCCGTGCGGTTCTAAGCGCGTCAGTTTGGAACCGCATGACCGCTACGGTCGTAGGTTCGAATCCTGCCTCGGGCATGGATGTGTGTGATGTCCTTAGGTTAGTTAGGTTTAAGTAGTTCTAAGTTCTAGGGGACTGATGACCTCAGTAGTTAAGTCCCATAGTGCTCAGAGCCATTTGAACCATTTTTTTTTATCTCGACCAACGCGAGCAGCAACGTCGCGATACGATAAACCGCAATCGCTATAGGCTACAATCCGACCTTTATCAAAGTCGGAAACGTGATGGTACGCATTTCTCCTCCTTATGCGAAGCATCACAACAACATTTCACCAGGCAACGCCGGTCAACTGCTGTTTGTGTATGAGAAATCGGTTGGCCTTTATCAAAGTCCGAAACGTGATGGTACGCATTTCTCCTCCTTACGCGAAGCATCACAACATTTCACCAGGCAACGCCGGTCAACTGCTGTTTGTGTATGAGAAATCGGTTGGAAACTTTCCTCATGTCAGTAAGTTGTTGGTGTCGCCACCAGCGCCAACCTCGTGTGAATGCTCTGAAAAGCTAATCATTTGCGTAACACAGCATCTTCCTCCTGTCGGTTAAATTTCGCGTCTGTAGCACGTTATCTTCGTGGTGTAGCAATTTTAATGGCCAGAGTGTACGATGCGATAAACATATGCCACTATAAATAATAAGAATACCATGATTATTTCTACAAAATCGGTGCTCATTTTCTGGATACCCCATATTTATTCTTCCTAACGATTGTCTTAAATTCCAAATTCTTCATCATTACTCATTCTATGCAACGTCAACCAGAGTAATGGGAATTCGCATGCTGCTAATCTACTCTTAAGTGTATGATATAGTGAAAAGGTAGAGGGAAAGATGGGGAACAGAGTTGGTTGGGGTGACGAAGGGGGAAGGGGGGGGGGGTCGTTGGGCTGAGCAGCGGACGACATAGAGAGCAGAGTCCAGCAGCAGTGCGACGGGACGGAGATGAGTCATCATGTGCCCCCCTGGGCAGACAGACGGAGTCTAATTTTGGCCGCTCCAGCAGGACGCCATCGGTCAGAGAACAGGCGAGTCTCAGCGGCTGTGCAATACATCTGCGCCACGGCAGTTTTTGTGCCACCGGCGACCACTAGCAGCACAATGGTCGGTGTTGAGCTCCGATGAAGAAACTGGGTGGAGGATCCTCTTCCCAATTGGGTAGCATTCATTTCACGCTAGGTGAGGAGAGCCCTACGTCAACGTGATGTTGGCACGCGTCATCATGAGTTTTACGAGTTGTCCTATCGACTGTTGTGTGCATTCCAATACATCGACTGTTGTGTGCGTCTTAAATCTGCACTGTTCATTGTTCTTAGTTGATTTACAACATGAAGGCAAAATTAAATGGAACTAGATGGCTTAATATTTCCAGCAACATTCGGAATTACTTCGAACTTCAGTTTCTCAGTTTAACGTTTCTGCCCACATGAATTATGTGCAATTCATTGGCTTTTATAAAAATACGAAACACTTTAATTTCTCCCTATTTCACGGTTTTATCCACATAATTTATGCACGATTAATCGGACTAAAATATGCCTAGACACTTTCGTTATGGTTATGATTCCTTCATTCAGATATTCGTTATGCTCATGAAACACACAATAATATCCCACATTCCTTGGATTGCAGCTTAATAATTAACTATTTCATGTTTCTATCCACAGGATTTAGACACGATTCATCGTTTTTTTTTTTTTTTTTTTTTTTTTTTTTGTTTTTTTTTTGGTTTAGGATTCATTTCAGGCTAGAAAAATAGCAAGACACTTTCGTTATGGTTATGATACCTTCATTCAGATATTCGTTATGTTCATGAAACACATAATAACATCCCACATTCTTTGGATTGCAGCTTAATAATTAATTATTTCACGTTTCTATCCACGCTATTTATACACGGGTCATCGGATTTTTTTTTTAAATTGACTAAAATCTTTTTTTACTTTCGTTATGGTTCCTTCGTTCAGACATTCATTATGTTTCTGAAACACATAATACCATCCCAAATTGTTGGGATTACAGCTTAATAATTAATTCAACTGGGATGAGCGTAACAGATAACTCCTGTCTCTTCGTTTATACACATGTATTTACATTTAGCTTTGACGTTATCGGTACAACCGCAAAGATCGATATACGCACTCATATAGTCGATTTAGGTCACTTCGTTTGTACACATGTATTTACATTTAGCTTTGACGTTATCGGTACAACCGCAAAGATCGATATACGCACTCATGTGGTCGATTTAGGTTATTTACGTCACGATGACGCAGTGTTACGTCACTATGACGTAGGGTTCTCCTCACCTAGCGTGGGATGAATGCTCCCCTTCCCAATTCCGGTGCAATCTCCTAAGCTTTGGTCGTTGCTCGAGTACCGATAAAGTATTTTTCTGTAGTTCAAAGAGAAGCAGGAGGGCGCGTAGATGAACCATATGAAAACTAATGGTATATCATTTCTTTGTCGAGGAAGTAGATAGTGTGGTTTATTTTTTAGTATCGAATACGGCTAACTGTGGACAGTGCTCCGGCTTCCGCTGAGCCTTGCCGGCTGACGGGTCGAAGGTCGGAGAGTCCAACATGTACAGACGCGACGTTTACAAGTTACTTGTTACACTTAAATTCATGTCTGTAACTGTCAGGTTGGTATCTGAAGTAGGTATAAAACTCATTTCGATATAGAAACAGTCGCGACATTTGGGAGTTTCTTGTTACACTTACACCCATGTCTGTAAGTGTCAGGTTGGTATGTGAAGAAAGTGTAAAACTTATTTTGATATCGAAATATGTAAATTTCAGTGCAGGACAACAGAACCGCGCTAACATTTAATTTTGAATGGATATATGTGGAGCTCACGCTACACGATGTGGAATCCAGACTAGCTGAGACGTCAAACAATTCGTCTGCGAGAGAGCAATCCGTTTTCAATGAGATTTACATATGCTGTCTGACTGCAAAACAAATGACTCAGATTAACATATTGGCCCTGAATATTGCTAATCTTTGTCTCAATTTTGTAAACAATCACTGTACCAGAAGTGTTATTGTAATGGCAGTGTAAAAGAACATAAAAATTAACGCATCTGACTATCTAATAAAACTGCTTCAAAATTCACAAGGTAGCACTTCACTGAAATCTTTTACCGGTATTAAGCGTCAGAACTGATACTGGTATTTTCACAAAAACACTGACAGTCACTGTGCCGTCAATGGACATGGCCTTTGATGGTAATTAAATTTATTGGCATACTTACGTGCAAGGAACACTCGTCTGTTCTGCAACCTGTTGCTATCAAGACTGTCAAAAATTACATTTTATTTGCCGTACTTGCGATGTGCAGTGCAAGACGGTATCTTCCAATGTTTACAAAATACTTCCCGGTACACAATTCGCGATATGCAATGCGAGTATACAAACAGTCCTGAAGGTAAATGAAAATAGGGAGCTGGTCTTAAGGATTGATAAATGAGAACAAGGATTCCAAGTTTACCTATGCTTCATTAAGCCATGAGAACAATACACCTTTTGGAAAATCTCTCACACTTAAACAAGTTAGCAAAATATTTCTTGACAACTTTCTTGTGTATAATGGCTCTGAGCACTATGGGACTTGACTTCTGAGGTCATCAGTCTCCTAGAACTTAGAACTGCTTAAACCTAACTAACCTAAGGACATCACACACATCCATGCCCGAGGCAGGATTCGAACCTGCGACCGTAGCGGTCGCGCGGTTCCAGACTGTAGCGCCTAGAACCGCTCGGCCACCTACCATGTATTATGGTCATGCGACGTACGTAGTACAGAGTACAATCATCTGCTGTTTGCGCAGTTGTACCGTGTAAGCCGCATTGTGTAGTGTATCGGCGACGGATCGGTTATCTGTGTAGTGTATGGTGTTAACTGTGTTCGCACAAGCGCTGCTAACAATGCCACACGTCTACAGGAATGAGGAATACCAGGATATGGTGTTTGTTTATGACTTCTGCAACGATAGTGCTACCGCTGCAAGAGAAGAATACTTCAGGCGCTTTCCGACTGGACGATTACCTGATCGCAGGGTGTTTACCAAAGTATTTATCACTTTGCGTGCAACAAGCTCTCCCCCAAGTAGACACTTTTCGTCCGAGCGTGCACGTCAACAAACTTTGCAAGAACAGGAAGAAATTATCGTAAGTGTTGAGCGAAGTCCAGGTACGAGCATACGAAGAATGTCCCTGCGTATGAATATTCCATAGACACGTGTATGGGGAACATTACATGCGGAAATCCTACATCCGTTTCATATACAGCGCGTCCAAAATCTCCACGTTGGCGACAATGCCCAACGACTTCAATTCTGTCACTGGCTAATTGAGAATAATCATTTGCTTCCATACATACTATTAACTGACGAGCCCAGTTTTCACGACATGGAGTAAACAAGACACGCAACAATCATCTATAGTCATGGGAAAATACACACCCTTCAGTGGACAGCAATTTCCAAGTTCGTTCTGCCATAAATGTTTGGTGCGGCATGATCGGCAACGTTTTGATAGATCCTTTTATTATCAATCAGTGGTTGATGGGAGAGAGCTACCTGCATTGTTTTGGAAAATTCATTTGTGGAACTATTTGAAGACGTTCCTTTAGCCAAGCGAACTGGAATGTACTTTCAATATGTCAGTGCCCCTCCACATGTCACCTTACGTGTGAGGGACCATCTTAACCGCACCTACCCTAATCACTGGATTGGCCTCCAAGATCACCTGACCTTACAACTTTAGATTTCTGTTTATGGGGATGGATGAAATCAGAGGTGCACAAAGTGAAGCAGAATACACGAGATGAACTGCTTCGTCGCATCATGGACGCTGCTGAATTGATTAGGAACCAACTACAGGCAACTGAACAAGCAACACAACATGTTATCGCTAGAGCGCAAAAGTGCATTGACGTTCATGGTGGGATATTCAAACCTGTTCTGTGAACTGTACAACATCTATACCATAAGTGTTAAAGCCGTCAACTGAATACATGTAACATTCATGCTGTAATGCATTATGTACTAAATGCAAAGTAAATAAACGTTATGTAAAAATGTGTAAAATTACTGTATTTCTCTGTAACATTGTTTCAAGAAAACCACGTTATGGACCAGTCGTATTGCGTATACGTTCACGTTGTGCGCTTCAATTTTGAGGAACTGAAGTTCCTTCAATACCCATACCTCCCTAACGAAGCATTTGCGGACCTATGTTCATATGACATTTTTTGTTCAGCATTACTTATACTATTAGTGCATAAAATATTGACCTTTCCTTCCCAAACACCCTGTATATTTCTCTTGTGTCTGTTCTTATTACGATTGGCACTTTCCTAAACACGTAACAGTTTCGAATGGAGTCTACTGATTCACACGTTCTTACACTGCACTTGACTTTCTAATACACGAATACTTTTGCAGATATAATTACTTTTGCTTCAGAACCGAATGTGTTCAAGATTCTTGCCGTTTGTGGCTGAGACGTAGCAACGATAGTGGGATTGATTTCTTCTGTGTTGGGAAACAGTTTCGTTGCTTTTGACATTTTATTACCTCTTCTGTGTGATTTTACTTTCAGCTACAAATTGTTGTGGCAAATTTGGTCAGCTAAATATTGTAGGTATCGGATTCCTGACATATTTCCTACGTTTCACGTTGCCTGATTGGACTGGACATGTAGTGAAGATAATTTCGCTTTTCTTGAGTAGACAATCGAAGTCTCTACTGTTTAGTAGCCATTTTTTTTTGTTCTTAAAAGAAAACGAGGTTTTTCAGTAAATATTTGTAGGTTACAAGAGAATCGTAAGCAAACTGTCCTGTAATGCACCGTTTAATATCTCACAGCATCCTTAGTAAACGAAGTAGAAAGACAAAGGCTGTGTCAATTTTTAGGTTGTGCCGACTTTTGTGACATCATATGCGTTTCCTATTGTAAAAACTATGTTTCAAATCAGTATAAACGCTACAATTTTCACGAAATAAAGTGAAAAGTGGGTGTGATCGGTACAGATAATCCTTGTCAGAGATAAAACCACGGTGGTAAAAATTATGGATAAAACTTAATTATCGAATTGTCGGCACTCAGAGACAAAATTTTTCGATCACTTCTGTGATTTCTTCTTCTCTGTTGAACTATCCCCTTGATTATATATCTCTAGAGCTTCTATATTTAGCTGCGGATAGTAGTTCGTCATTATAAATAAGATTCTCGTTCCGGGAAAACTCCACTTCATGATTTCCTGAGAGAAGGGCATGTCCTGCTATAGCTGATTTTTCCACTTTTACTAATCGACAAAGACTTTCATGTCCTTTCAGCCGTCAAATCACGCTTTCCTTGGTACTTCCAACACAGACCGTACCACACGTACTCAGAATTTTATATATTAATATACCGGCTGATCAAAAAGTCAGTGTAAATTTGAAAACTTAATAAACCACGGAGTAATGTAGATAGAGAGGTAAAAGTTGACACACATTCTTGGAATGACATGGGGTTTTATTAGAACGAAAACAAACACCCTATATTGCTAGACGTGTGAAAGATCTCTAGCGCGCTTCGTTTGGTGATGATCGTGTGCTCAGCCGCCTATTTCGTCATGCTTGGCGCCCCAGGTCCCCAGACCTCAGTCCGTGCGATTATTGGCTTTGGGGTTGCCTGAAGTTGCAAGTGTATCGTGATCGACCGACATCTCTAGGGATGCTGAAAGACAACATCCGACGCCAATGCCTCACCATAACTCCGGACATGCTTTACAGTGCTGTTCACAACATTATTCCTCGATTACAGCTATTGTTGAGGAATGATGGTGGACATATTGAGCATTTCCTGTAAAGAACATCATCTTTGATTTGTCTTACTTTGTTATGCTAATTATTGCTATTCTGATCAGATCTGTCGGACATTTTTTGAACGTTTGTACTTTTTTGGTTCTAATAAAACCCCATGTCACTCCAAGCATGTGTGTCAATTTGTACCTCTCTATCTACATTATTCCGTGATTTATTCAGTTTTCAAATTTATACTGACTTTTTGATCACCCGGTATGTGAAGCCATTACGCACTCTCTTCTGCTCATTTCTCCTATCGTGACGTATGATCAATGCAGACATTTCTTTTCGGATATCTCTCTCATTTATCCTCCTACCGCCTAGTTTATCTTAAGGTGTTACATGCCGTGACTCAGTCTTGAAACGCTTTCTAGTCGATTGATCTTCCTTTGCACTTGCTTCAGTTCCCTATCCCTGCCTAATAACGGAAAATATACTCTAAACGACTTTATTGTAGATAATAAGTTTAGTGTAACTAGTTAAATCTGCTATCGGCAGTACAGGGTGAAACACGTATGTAACGCAGCAGCGATGGCGAGGCATTGTAGCATCTGTGACCAGAGAGTATGCGCTTGACCGCGCGAGTGTTGCGAGCGGTTCTCAGTCAGTTAGTTGTCGCTATGCAGAGTAGCAGTCAGTCTGTCGTTGCGAGTCTGTCAGTTTAGTCGTTGCGAGTCTGTAGCTCTGTCTAGTTGAGAGCAGTACTCAGTCTGTAGTCGTCATGCAGAGCGGTCGGTCAGTAGTAGCAGCCCAGTGCGGTTGTGTGATGTAGGCGGTCGGCAACAATGGTCAAGATGAGGAATAAGGTATACTGTTAATTAATATAATCATTAGATAATGAAAAATTTTATTTATTGTAATTATTCTCCAACAAGTCTCCCAATAATAATTTTTTATTTCAAAAGCATTTTCTCAAAAGTTTAATTTTTTTGAACTAAAGATCTCGTTGCACTTCCCATTTCATTCCACTTCTTTTTGAAGAAAAATTTCACTAGAATTACAAAAAAAAAGGAGAATATTATTATTTGCAATGCAGTTCCTCCAAGTGGTGCGCAACAACAAGAGCAGATATGTGACATCCATTTATTCTGAGGTAAGACTTTAATTCTGATTGTTTTTACACAGGGCCAAAGACCGATATTTCGGTTTAATTGAATTTTCTTGTCACTGAATGGACTTTAATTTTTTGAAGGATTTATAATTGAGTCAGATTGCGAATTTCACATTTGTTGCCATTGTCAGTACATTTGATTGTGGGCAGGTTACGCATAGAGCCATGTCCATCAGCATTTCTAATTAGTATCGTCCTTTTCTTTTAAAATTTTTGTAGGGAGGTTACACTTGGCTCCCCATTTCTATTAAGTATTGTCAATTTTCTTTCTTTTAAAATTACGGTAGGGAGGTTACACTTGGCGACACCCAGTCCAGGATCGTATTTCGTTGAGAGTCTTTTGAGCGACAATCAGATATCTGCTCTTATTTGCTTAGATAATTAGGATTTGGCGCAACGCTTTTAATAATATTGTGACTTTCTTTCTACAGGTCAACGGCAATTTGCTGCTTTGTTGTATTTGTGTGTTGCTTTTGCATTGTGCTTATTTGTTTTGTGAAAAATTTTGACTATTGTAAAAATGCCGCGAAAGACTGTGAATAGTGTATCGCGAAGTATTGTGAATGAAATTACCGACTTAAACAACGTGACCGATAGTAATTGTGATACGCAACGTAATGATGACAATCCTGCGTTCACTAACAATCAGTGCATTCCAACCACTAATGATGACTTTCACCTTAATGATGAACAAACGAACTCAATTGTCTCGTCTGTTAAATTGACGACAATTGATGACGCGGAGCGGTCTACAGTAATGAGCGCTGCCCAGCCTAACACACCCGGTGTGAAAAATTCTCGTGACAAACAGACAAATTTGTCTAATGAAAGTGGTCAGTGTACCGAAAATATGACGGACTCGAGTGAGAAACGTTTTTGTAAATTACAGAATGACCAAATGGTCATACAAAGCGCAACAATTCCATGTACACGAGCAAACAGCACGAATAATAGAGTAGGGAAAGTTACATTGGATCAAATTGCGGCATTTGTACAACTAATGTCTGAAATACTGAGAAACGAGCGCAAACAACGTGAATTAATTGATGAAAGAAATAAACAATCGAATGAAGATCAAGACGACATTAATAAAAAAATCAAACAACTTAGTGAACGGAATGAACAGATTAATGAACAGCTTGATGCCATTGCCGCGCATTATTATTATAATACAAATCAATTACGTGAGGATACCAAGACTTGTGCTAATAACAGTAATAAAAAAGTTGGCACTGTTGCACAAGAATCAAGTAGCACACGTGTAGGTACAACAGAATCACATAAAGACAAGACTAATGAAGTCACTGAACAATGTTCAGCGAACGAAACACAGTTACATGAAATTAATGCAGTCACTGAAGAATGTCCTAAAAACGAAGTACAGATTCGCGACGAAATTAATTTAGAGTCAGTGGAAGTTTCACACACTCCGAATACGGAAGTTGACGAGAAATTTGCACGACAAATCAACGAAATTGACAAAAGTGTTACAGTAACAGAGTTGAAAACTATTTCAGTCACCAATACGTCACAGAATCCGCCACCTTGCGAGCATTTATCAGAGTCACGCAGCGTGTATAATGTGAGCAATTTACAGCAACTTCGCGACTTAAAATCCGAAAAGCCACGCGACTTAAAATCTGAAAAGCTACGCAACTTGAAATCCGAAATGACACAGACGAACAGATTCAGTCACAAACCCGAACGTGTTCTCAAATTCAGTGACGAGAGCGTTGATAATAAGCAATTTGTATTTGTAAGAAAATATAAAGAATTTAATAATGACAGAACACAGGTACACGCTTTGAGCTATATACGACAATTTGTTTTTGTACTTTCACCGCTATTGCCTGTAATGCAGAAGCTAGCTTTGAACCAGATGCGACAATTTATTTTTGTATTTACAACAGCATTGCCTATAATGCAGAAATTTGAATTAGCACGGATACAACAATTTGCCTTTGAAATTTTACCGCTATTGCGTGCAACGCAAAAGCTAAAATTTATTTGCAGTGCGTAAATGACCTCAGGGGATTCATTACGCTTTAATGAATATGTGCCGTAGCGAGCATAGGGCCCCGAGCTGTAGTAGTGCTGTTTCATCTTTAGTTTTCTGCACTGCTGCCTTTTCTTCTACTATCCTTTATATCTATCCAAACTGCTCTTTAACTATTGCTCTACCTAGTATTAAGAAACGTATGTAATGAAAACCGGATACGACAAATCTTTTACCGAATGTGACAATTTTCAGTAGGCACTCCAGTACCGCCGTAATTTTAATTACAGATAAAATCGTAATCATCAGTATGTATAAAATTTTGAGCAGTCGGAACCATATTTTTGGTAACAATAGACGTTTTCCACCACAATAGCATGAAAGTCAGCCGCTTAGCACACGTAACCAACAATGAAGTCTACAAGGTCAACCAAACTTTAATGTTTCGCCGCGTGCATGTATAGTCTCAGCTCCGACAAATAGTAACGCATGGCAGCAAAGAAATAACTACGTACAGACAACACTCTATTTCAATTCCTATCGCAATACACCGTATAGGAATGATTATTAGGACAGACGTAAAAAGAATGATGAGCACAATTTTCAGCGTACATTTAATAACAGTCGAACTTATGAGCAGCAACAACATCAGCAACAACAAATAATCATGAATGGAACAGACAATAGGTGTCATCCATAGCGTAACACGTCAATAAGAAATAAAAGAACAGTTCGTATAGTGGATATGCCACAACATTCTCCCGTAAATAATAACACGTACGATAAATTTTAACCAGATACAGCACAGTTTGCATATTACAGTAACGCAAACATTACTTTTGACACGCAGAATTTTGTTCACGTACATAAACCCGCTGCATATTGTTAAGAAAAAAGATGGCTCACTTCGCCTTGTACTTGATTCACGCCACATTAATGACATTATTATTAATGAAACAGATCGACCACAGACATTAGAGGAACTTTTACAGAAATTTCACGGTACAGCTATTTATTCCACATTAGATTTGAAATCGGGATTTTGGCAAATTCAACTTCATCCAAATTGTAGAAAATATACAGCTTTTCTCTGTTTCGGCGACTGTTATCAATTTTGCAAACTACCGTTCGGCTTAACTATTTCTTCTGCAGCTTTTATTCGCGGTTTGAACACAATACTTCCGACAGAACTTAAAGACAGAATTACGACGTATGTAGACGATATTCTTATCGCAGAAGCTAACTGGTCTGAACACAATATGATTCTTGAACAACTGTTACAAACTTTTCATGCACAAGGACTCACAGTGAACCTCAGTAAATCGCACTTTGGCAAAACTTCTATAAAATTTCTTGGACACGTAATTTCAGCAGAAGGCATTGCACCTGATCCGGAAAAACTTCAAGCTCTACGTGACATTACTGTTCCGACAACAAAAAAGCAATTACGCAGTTTTTTGGGCTTAATTAACTTTTTTCGTAAATTTATTCACCATTCTGCTTTAGACACGCCTAGACTATGCCAATTAACGGGTAAAAACACTATTTGGTCTTGGGATAAGCAAGCACACTCTGAATTCATGAACCTGAAACATGCTTTGTTGAATGCACCACTTTTATCGCATCCAGATCTTACTAGAAATTTTTCCATTGCTACCGACAGTTCCAACACCGCCTTAGGCGTACACATTTTCCAGGAAATAGAAGAAGATGGTTCTACAGTAATTAAAAACATCGCATTTGCAAGTCGCATTTTGTCACCTGCTGAGCGAAATTATTCCGTTACAGAACTGGAAACATTATGTGTTGTATGGGCTTTTACGAGATTTAGGCACTTTCTTTATGGCAGACATACCACCGTTTACACAGACCACAGAGCGATACAATTTTTACTTTCGGCTAAATTCACTCACGACAGGTTAAGTAGATGGAAACTATATTTACAAGAATTTAATTTTACGATTGTCTACATTCCTGGCACACAAAATGTTATAGCAGACGCACTATCGCGTTCTCTCAGTAACAATCAGCAAGACGTAGCAACCAACTTCTGCAAAGCAAATTTCAGTGTCATGTACATTCAGCAGGTTGCATTTGAAAATTTTATTTCATCGTCATTACAGGACATAGCACAAGAACAAAATAAGGACAATGTGTGGAAAGAAATTAAACACCTTTGGCAAGATAGGAAAAATGTTATGATTAGGAACCACTACACTGTACGCAATGACATTCTGTTTCGCCGCTCTCATCCTGACAGCAACATTTGGTTATTATGCATTCCTGACGAACTGGTTAACAAACTAATTTGGTACACTCATTTAAGTTACGCACATTACGGAGCACGAAAATGTTTTCTTATACTGAGACAGAACTGTTATTTTACCAACATGGAAAAACGTATACGACGAGTTTTAGCGTCTTGTAAAATTTGCCAGAAAGCTAAATCAGACACCACTTCACATATTCCTCCTTTATATCCCATTATACCTGTGAAATTAAGACACATGGCCGCAGTAGATATTTTTGGTCCGATTCCGAGAACTAACAGAGGTTTTTGCTACATTTTTGTCGCTGTTGAGCTCACTTCAAAATTTGTTACTTTCACTCCGTTACGCAAAGCTACTGCTAAAACTGTTTCGAAAGCATTTGTAAAACATTTTCTATTTCATGTAGGGCATGTAATGAAAGTAATTTCTGATAATGGATCTCAATTTCGTAGTAGTGTATGGACACGCATGTTACGAGCTAGAAACATTTCTCCGATCTATATATCCAAGTACCACGCTTCTTCGAACCCTTGTGAAAGATTAATGAAGGAAATTGGTAAGCTGTGCAGAATATACTGCCACAAAAGACATATTGATTGGGATACACACATACTCTCATTCCAAGATGTAATTAATTCCATTCCAAATGATTCCACTATGCTATCTCCGACTGTTATACTGAAAAACGTTGAACCACCGAACAAAATTAAAGAATTAATAGAATTCCCAAAAAATCGTCGCCTACGACACCACGAAATAATTGACATTGCGCTGAACAACATCAAACGTGCCGCAGAGCGCCGGAGAAGACAGCAAAAACAGGTTTGTACACGCCGCGACTTTTACGTTGGACAGAAGATATTAGTACGTACACACTATTTATCCAGCAAATTAAAAGGTAAGTGCAGTAAATTTGAACTTCTATACGCAGGTCCGTATCGGATTCGCAGCATCCCTCACCCCAATGTTGTACACGTCGAAACTTTGAGAACCAGAAAATCGAAAGGCAATCACCATATCTCAAACATTAAACCGTTTATTGAGTGAAACCACTGTATGATTCAACACACTATGATGCCATTTACTAATGCAATTAATTCACCTGACTAATTATTGATGATTATCGTATTTTTTTCTTGGCAAGTGCCCGGCAAGGTAAGGTTAGCAGGTCGCTCTTCTTGTCGTTACACATCAGACCGTGCATATTTTTCCAGATGAATTTACACATTTACGACTATTTCTGCAATTATATTTATGTGACTACTTATTGATGATTATCGTATTTTTTTTCTTGGCAAGTGCCCGGCAAGGTAAGGTTAGCAGGTCGCTTTTCTTGTCGTTACACATCAGACCGTGCACATTTTCCATTTTTTTGTGTATATGACTGTACTCCAGTTTTGTTTGTATGCACTATGAAATAGAAGATATAACACACACCAGTCGACTTTGACATTTTTTTTTTTGCCTTATGACATCTCAACATCGTGACTGTTTCACATTTTTTTTGCTACTGCATTGTATTATTCTGTGTACATTTTTTCGCATCCGAACACTGTCAATGTCTTGGACATATTACGTTTTCTGTCATGTTATGCTGTATGGTTAATTGTGTCACCATAAACCAGTCATTATCTAGTGGGTATAGGATTTAAATGCAAGACATTAATCTTTGTTCATCAATTTCAGAAAGGAATGATGATTCTAAGAAATAAATTTAACATAAATGGGAATTTCACCTACGGAATAAACGAAAGGAGATGCAATAACTTTATGAGGAAGAGTAAAGGGATCAGGATTAACAAGCATTAACAAGACTATACTATACTCATCACAGAATAGCAGTCTTAACTAATTTTTTCTTTCAGAATACAAGGTGATTGATGCAGGCTGTCAGACTGAACTACACATCTTAGTTTTAGTGATGAAAGATGCTAGTGATAAGGAATAGTTGTGTAATAAGTAATGAAGTGATTTTTTGCAGATGATAATGAATACTGATGAATAATGATGAAGGAAATGGTATTATGAATAATGAAGTTTTTCTTTACAGGTGATGATAATGGTGAAGTTATGATGATATGGATAATGAAGTTTTTTTTCTTTATGCCACGTAGTTATTTAAGTATTTGTTGCAGTTTGCTTTGACAGCAGGTGTTACATTGCATAGTAGGATGACGGAAAGTTTTGGAAAGGACAGCTATGGAACACATTTTATACACATTTCACTACTTGTTAATTCGAAGTTCACTACTTTTCAGCATAGTGTGCGTTTCTTCTTTCAGGTCAATAATCCGTTTTGTATTTTTTCCAGGAGAAGTTTTTCATGACACTTACTAAACCTGTTACTTATTATACCTGTTCTAGTACTTGCATTTTTATATTTTTTACCCATTTGTGTTTATCATTTATAAATGTGATCACATGTACTGCCTTGTTACATATTCTTGCTATAGCTGACTCATGACGAATGACGTTACCTATCCTCATTTGCAGCAATAGGTCAAAAGCAAAAAGTATTATGCCTCAGCAATTAATTATCGATCCCAACGCAATGCATTGCTACCAAAAAAAATGTATTACCAGTCCCACATAATGTCACTAGTTTATGATAATTCTGAATAATACTGATCAACTCTGAATAGCATGTCACTCGAGTAATGACCTCTTAATGAGACTATATTCAAAATAATGCTTTGTCACTAGCTAATAACTGCCACTGTTTATTGTAATGCCTGTGATTACTAATGATTTGACTGTAATTAACTGATTTTTAATAATGACTTCGTAATAATCTGAATAATACTGAATGATGAACTATGTTTTATTCTATTCAATACTTGATGGCCACTGAGTGCCAATAATTAATGTCAATCAACGAAATTGTTATTAATTATGCCATTAATTAACTCTTGTTTTCAATGTTGATACTTTGTTGTTGGAAATGAATGTGACTGTTTCATAATGCTTTGTAATTAGGAAAAGACTAATGATTCTTAATAGATTGAAATGACAAATGATTAATTAATTAACTGTAATTAGACAAATGATTAATTAACGACAAATGATTAATTAACTGTAATTATACAAATGATTAATTAACTGTAATTAGACAAATGATTAATTAAAGACAAATGATTAATTAACTGTAATTAGGAGAAGGTTAATGATTCTTGATTATACTCTGTAACTGAAAAGAATGCGATTATTTCATAATGCTTTGTAACCAGGAAAAGAAGGCTACTGATTCTATGTAAAACAATTAATGAACATTTTTCTGTAATACTACATACTTGGTACAGAAATGTTCAATAACTAGGCTGTGAATGCCACAAACTACTCATGAAGACTGTAATTGTCAATATTATGTGACTTGATGTCCTTCACCTCATAAGCTGACTACCCTGAATTACTGCAATGTCCATTTGTCCTGTTTATCCCAGTGATCATGGAGCACTATATTTGGTTTTGCACTAATTCTACGTTGGTGTGCCTTGTAAGAGTGTGGTGTTGACACGACATGCTGTCCACCACCATGAGCGATGAAGACATTATTATGGTCCCACTGTTTGGTGTACCTAATGTACTGCCAAAATGAAAACATGGAACATTACTACGACAGTTCAGTGTCTTGGCTACACTGATAAATTCTGATGGGAAAAGAACTTCAAGTTGTGTCACTTGTTGTTGTACTACTGTGGAAAGATATGGACTTTCAGAGCAGCTGTGTGCAATCTAAAGTGCTACAACCATGATGCAATCCTTCCCTTTCCTATCCTGATTCTTGTCACATAAAGAAAAAATTTTTTTGGTAACATCATTTATGTTCATAGGTTATACATTTTTCGATTCGCTAAACTCCAGTGTGAGTACACTTATGTCACTGGTCGACATGATGTTTGCCATTATGTTTATTTGTTGTGAAAATACTAAAGACATTTTTCAGTGCATGTGCACTTTGGACATGAATTTTTTTTTGCCATTATGTTTATTTGTTGTGACAATGCTAAAGACATTTTTCAGTGCATGTACACTTGTCAACATAATATTTTTTGCCAGTCTGTTTATTTGTTCTGAATATGCTAAAGAATTTTTTCAGTGCTTGTGCACTTTGTTATCTGTCAAATAATTTGTATATACTTTTCTGATTTGCTACTATGTTTTGTACTCACATTTTGTCTTTGTCTGATATATTTTGTACTTAGTG
Organism: Schistocerca americana; assembly: GCF_021461395.2. NCBI lineage: Eukaryota > Metazoa > Arthropoda > Insecta > Orthoptera > Acrididae > Schistocerca > Schistocerca americana. The sequence goes on from NC_060120.1 coordinate 954,557,443, forward strand.
CGTGTGCACAACATTTACTTTATGTACTACATCTAATTATTCTTGCCAGTCTGTTTATTTGTTCTGAATATGCTAAAGAATTTTTTCAGTGCTTGTGCACTTTGTTATCTGTCAAATAATTTGTATATACTTTTCTGATTTGCTACTATGTTTTGTACTCACATTTTGTCTTTGTCTGATATATTTTGTACTTAGTGCGTGTGCACAACATTTACTTTATGTACTACATCTAATTATTCTTGCCAGTCTGTTTATTTGTTCTGAATATGCTAAAGAATTTTTTCAGTGCCTGTGCACTTTGTTATCTGTCAAATAATTTGTATATACTTTTCTGATTTGCTACTATGTTTTGTACTCACATTTTGTCTTTGTCTGATATATTTTGTACTTAGTGCGTGTGCACAACATTTACTTTATGTACTACATCTAATTATTCTTGCCAGTCTGTTTATTTGTTCTGCATATGCTAAAGAATTTTTTCAGTGCCTGTGCACTTTATCTGTCAAAAAGTTTGTATATACTTTTCTGATTTGCTACTATGTTTTGTACTCACATTTTGTCTTTGTCTGATATATTTTGTACTTAGTGCGTGTGCACAACATTTACTTTATGTACTACATCTAATTATTCTTGCCAGTCTGTTTATTTGTTCTGCATATGCTAAAGAATTTTTTCAGTGCCTGTGCACTTTATCTGTCAAAAAGTTTGTATATACTTTTTTCTGATTTGCTACTATGTTTAGTATTCACATTTTGTCCTTGTCTGATATATTTTGTACTTAGTGCGTGTGCACAACATTTAAATATTCTGTAAGTTGTAGGATTTTGTTAATTGAAGAAAAATTTTGCCGCGCTTGGCAAGTCCAAATGACTCACCATCGCTGCCAAATTTTTGCCCCCCGAGTGGAGGGTTATGAAACACGTATGTAACGCAGCAGCGATGGCGAGGCATTGTAGCATCTGTGACCAGAGAGTATGCGCTTGACCGCGCGAGTGTTGCGAGCGGTTCTCAGTCAGTTAGTTGTCGCTATGCAGAGTAGCAGTCAGTCTGTCGTTGCGAGTCTGTCAGTTTAGTCGTTGCGAGTCTGTAGCTCTGTCTAGTTGAGAGCAGTACTCAGTCTGTAGTCGTCATGCAGAGCGGTCGGTCAGTAGTAGCAGCCCAGTGCGGTTGTGTGATGTAGGCGGTCGGCAACAATGGTCAAGATGAGGAATAAGGTATACTGTTAATTAATATAATCATTAGATAATGAAAAATTTTATTTATTGTAATTATTCTCCAACAAGTCTCCCAATAATAATTTTTTATTTCAAAAGCATTTTCTCAAAAGTTTAATTTTTTTGAACTAAAGATCTCGTTGCACTTCCCATTTCATTCCACTTCTTTTTGAAGAAAAATTTCACTAGAATTACAAAAAAAAAAGGAGAATATTATTATTTGCAATGCAGTTCCTCCAAGTGGTGCGCAACAACAAGAGCAGATATGTGACATCCATTTATTCTGAGGTAAGACTTTAATTCTGATTGTTTTTACACAGGGCCAAAGACCGATATTTCGGTTTAATTGAATTTTCTTGTCACTGAATGGACTTTAATTTTTTGAAGGATTTATAATTGAGTCAGATTGCGAATTTCACATTTGTTGCCATTGTCAGTACATTTGATTGTGGGCAGGTTACGCATAGAGCCATGTCCATCAGCATTTCTAATTAGTATCGTCCTTTTCTTTTAAAATTTTTGTAGGGAGGTTACACTTGGCTCCCCATTTCTATTAAGTATTGTCAATTTTCTTTCTTTTAAAATTACGGTAGGGAGGTTACAAGGGTTCAGCTGAAATACTTTGTGATTATCGCAAACGTTCGTAGTGTTTGCGCACTGCTACTTTTACCGCTTGATGACAGTCGCAAATGCTGAAACGGTTATTAACCTTCTCTATTTGAATACGCATTTCAAAATAACTGCGACGACTGACTAATAGGTCCCATTTCCCACACTCCTTTTTAAGCTTTTCAGCTGCTTCCTAGATATGTCCCACAGCGATTACCTTATCTTCATCAAAACTCAAAACACCAGACCTAAATGTTCAAATGTGTGTGAATTGCTAAGGGACCAAACTCCTAAGCTCATCGGTCCCTAGACTTACACACTACTTAAACTAACTTATGCTAAGAACAGCACACACACCCGTGCCCGAGGTAGGACTCGAACCTCCGGCGGAAGAGGTCGCGTAATCCGTGACATGGTGCCTCAGACCGCTCGGCCATTCCTCGCACACCTAACCTAATTAACGTTGATGTTACTATGTGTCCATCAAACAAGCTCACTTGAACAACTGATAGAATTGCAATTACAAAACAAATGGTTCAAATGGCTCTGAGCACTATGGGACTCAACTGCTGTGGTCATCAGTCCCCTAGAACTTAGAACTACTTAAACCTAACTAACCTAAGGACATCACACACACCCATGCCCAAGGCAGGATTCGAACCTGCGACCGTAGCGGCCTTGCGGTTCCAGACTGCAGCGCCTTTAACCGCACGGCCACTTCGGCCGGCTGCAATTACAATTCACACAATGAGTAGGTAACTATTTGCACAAATAAAACATCGAGTGGTTGGACAAAAATATGGAAACACCGGCAGAAATTCGTGCCTGAACGGCATCTGTGCAATGTCCTCAATACGTCGCAAGTGTCATTCGTGGTCATAACAGTGCTATGTATAGTTGTGAGTGCATTATGACGGAGCTAAGTGAATTAGAACGTGGGAAGACTGCTGGCGCCCGTATGGTGCGTGCTTTCGTAACGAAGGTAGCCAAAGTGTTTGGTGTTACAAGAGGCACCGTATCGAAGGTTTATAACGCATATAGAGACAGCGGAAAAATATCATCCGCTAAATCACAACACGGACGAAAGTGAGTACTGAGTGATCGTGACGGATGGTTGTTGAAGGTGACTGTGACAAAAAGTAGAAGGACAACAGCTGCAAAAGTCACTACACAGCCCGTAACAAGAAAACGTGATGTCGAAGCAGTGGCAGAAAATCAGTCTGTCAGATGAGACTTTTCGGAAAATTGGAAATTTGTGGTAAGGACTATGGGACCAAACTGCTGAGTTCATCGGTCCCTAGGCTTACGCACTAGTTAATCTAACTGAAACTAACTTACGCTAAGGACAACACACAGACACACATGCCCGAGGGAGGACTCGAACCTCCGACGTGTGGAGCCGCGCGAACCGTGACAAGACGCCCTAGACCGCACGGCTGAGACCTACTGCACACGGTTTCAACCGCTGGCTGAGTTTACGTCGCAAGAGTGAAACGTGGCTTGGGTTTATTGGTGATGATTTGCGCAGCTATACTGAGGTATTACACAGGTCCCATGACTACTCACTAGGTCGCATTACTGCCAAGGATTATGTAACCATTTTGATTGATCAGGTCCATCGCATAGTACAACATTTGTTACCCAATAGTCGCGCTGTGTTCCAAGACGACAGAGCCCTGTTCCACTATTTTTCAGCAAGAATAGTGTAAAATTCCCTCGAAAACCGTACATCGGTGCATTCTGTGATGACCTGAAACTGTTTTGAATGTCAGTGGTTTCCCTACACGCCGGCCGGAGTGGCCGTGCGGTTCTAGGCGCTACAGTCTGGAGCCGAGCGACCGCTACGGTCGCAGGTTCGAATCCTGCCTCGGGCATGGATGTGTGTGACGTCCTTAGGTTCGTTAGGTTTAATTAGTTCTAAGTTCTAGGCGACTGATGACCTCAGAAGTTAAGTCGCATAGTGCTCAGAGCCATTTGAACCATTTCCCTACACCGTATTAGGCATGGTAACGGCTTGTATCTTTGGTGTTCCCATATTGTTTGTCCACCTCGGTAATTGGTAGCATGCTCCAGCCTTGAAAATTTCTTCCATGACTTCACTGCTCTGTTTTATAATAGGTACGAGAGTCTCATACAGAAATCTGCGTCCCTCGTCTTTGTTTTGCGACAATGGACCAGACACCCGCATCAGGTGACAATTCAGCCCAAAAACGAGTCCCTACCAGTTTTGGAGATCCCATACCAGTTTGCGACATTTCCGAAATCACCAGCATTTATCTTTTTTTGCTATTCGCATTTCTAATGCAACCAGAACTGGTCAAGTCTTTTACTCATTTTTTTTCTCCAATAGACACTTTATTACTTATCAGAGAGACGCTTGTACAATTAGTTAATGTTTACCGGGAGTGTATTTATGTACGCAGTAGCTGACAGAACACCACGCACGAGTGATATCAGTTGTTGAAATCTACACTGTCAAAGATCTTTTATGTGCTCCTTCAAGTGTGTTTACCTTCCCTGGAACGCATATCCTGCGATATGTCCATTGAACTTTTCTGTTCCTTATCCTGCAGTTTGCTCACACTTAGCAAAATCACTTATATGACGAAGATATGGCGTGAAGTCTAGAAGGTAGGAGACAAGGTGTTGGCGGAAGTAAAGCTGCGAGGAGCAGGCCTGTGGCGTGCTTGGGTAGCTCAGTCGGTAGAAGATTTGCCCGTGAAAGGCGAAGGTCCCGAGTTCGAGTCTCGGCCCAACACACAGTTTTAATCTGCCAGGAAGTTTCATATGGTATACTTCTTGTAGTCAAGTCACGGTCTCGTATCTAGGTGACGTGCTGTTTTAGTAATAAGCCAGGCCATGGTATGTAATCGTCGCTGGGTGAAATCGGCGTTGAAATCCAAGGCGACTGCGTGGGAAAAGGGCAATGGGAACAATTCGCTGCGCCGGTTGCGTCGCGGCCGGCATACGTATTTTCTGGACGGCGGTGGCGCGCTGGCTGTTGCGAACGGGTGTTGGTTCGCAGAGACGCGGCTGGGCTGCGGCGAAGGTGCTGGCCTTGAAGCTGCCGACTCACGCCGGCTGGAAATTCTATATGGGCACGCCCACGTGACCACGCTCGCTGCGGGCTGCACGAACCGCTTGCGTAACCTCTGATTTGCTCTTGGAGCAACAGGAAACAGCTGCCATCCTTAACGTCGCAAACACCAATTGGGATGGTTCAATTTATCTACTAAGCACGCTGCACAGAAAGTAAGACCAGTCCACCAAAAGGACGACATTCACTGGGCACTTGTGGGTAAGGCCGACATGTTTTGCAAAATAAACACGATACCTGCGGGAAGTATGCTACGTAATATGTGTGTCCTAGGGAAAACAAAAGGTTCCCTTGTGCTCTCACGTAACAAGAAAAGAACTCGTAGCCGAAGGGGTACTACACAATGAGATGACAAAAGTCATGGGAGAGCCATAGGCCCCTGTAGAGACGGAGGTAGAATCGAGTAAACAAAGGTATACAACGGCAGTGAGTTGGGGGTGCTGTCATTTGTACTCACGTGATTCATGTGGAAAGGTTTCCGATATGACCGCACAGCGGGAAACTGATTTTTGACGCGGAATGGTAATCAATTGTTTGTCTTTACATGTGGATCACATCTACCGATATCCGTTCCAGTTGGATAATTCCTCCGTAGTGCGTCTTTTTTTTACTCTGAGTGTATTACAAAGAATGAAATTAACATGGAATGGAGGATAAGAAAAACTGAAGAATTACGAGAGCTATACAAACACAATAACATCGTCGAAGTGCTAAAGAAGGGAAGGTTGAACTAAGCTGGTCATACAGCAAGCACGACGGAGAATGGTTTACCTGCTAAATCATTCTGCACGATAATAGATGGAACAAGAGGTAGAGACAGAAGAAGTTGGCGCGATGACATCTTGGAGAACTCAGCTACGACGAACGTCACCACCAAATGGACAAACAATGCGCTCGGTAGAAATAAATGGAAGAGGCTCGTAAAGCAGGCGTCTGGTCAATAAGGATATTGCCTCATGCAAGGTTTTTTTTTTAAAAAAAAAAGAAAAGAAAATAGCGAAAACATTGCTTAAAAGTCACAAGAGGAGGAGGTATTGCGGCTGGTCCCGGCGGAGGTTCGAGTCCTCCCTCGGGCATGGGTGTGTGTGTTTGTCCTTAGGATAATTTAGGTTAAGTAGTGTGTAAGCTTAGGGACTGATGACCTTAGCAGTTAAGTCCCATAAGATTTCACACACATTTGAACATTTTTTAAATTTTTTTAAGAGGTTACTTAGTTAAGGCCTGGAGATACGGGATTTCATCATGGTCAAATAAAGACTCCGAAATCACGTATTGGATTGTAAAGCTTGGCGATGTGTAGGTACAGACACAGATCACAATTTAGTAATGGTTTGAAGTGGACTGAAGCTTAAGAAACTCGTCCGGAGAATCAATGTGCGAAAAAGGAGGGATGCTGAAATATTGAAGAATGGGAAGATGCGTTTGAATGTCTCGGAGGCTATATATACTGTGATAATGAATACTACGGTAAGCACTTCAGTTAATGAGGAGTGAACATCTCATAAGTTATACGGAAAAATGTAGGCACAAGAAAGGTAGCTGCGAAGAAATCCTTGGTAACAGAACTACTTCAGTTGGTCAACAAAGAAGGAAGTGCAGAAATGTTCAGAGAAATTCAGACACATGGAAATATGTCACTTAGGAATGAAATAAATAGGAAGAGCAGGGAAACCAAGGCGAAATGGCTGCAGCAAAAATGTGAAGAATTCGAAAAACATATGGTCATCCGAAGGACTAATTCAAAGTACAGAAAAGTCAAAACAACCACAGGTGAAATTAAAAGCAAAGGTGTCAACATAGACAGTGTCATGGGACTTCCAGTGTTACGAGCAGAGGGTGTCTCTATGGGGGGAGGGGGGCAACTCGTTTCATGACTTGATAGAAGAAGAGACTGGAGTCGATTTGGAAGATATAGAGAATCCAATATCAGAATCAGGACTTAGAGGAGCTTTGGAAGACTTTAAGATCGAATGAAGCAGAAGGGATAGATATTCCTTCGAAATTTTCCGTATCATACTGGGCAAATGAAAACCAAATAATTATTCAGCTTGGTTTGTAGAATCTTTGAGTCTAGAGCCATACAATAAGACTTCCAGAAAAACATCATCCACACACTACCGAAGACAGCAAAGAGCAGAAAATGCGGTAACTATTGCACAGTCAGATTACATCTCATGCATCTAAATTACTGACAAGGCTATGTAGAGAAGAATTAGAAATAAAATTGGGGGTCTGTTAGAAGACAATCAGTTTGGCTTTAGGAAAGGTAAAGGCATCCGAGAGGTAATTCTATCATTGTGCTTGATAATGGAAGCAAGACTTAATAAAAATCAAGACACGTCCGTGGAATTTGTCGACCCAAAAAAACCGTTCTACAAGGTAAAGTGGTGGAAGTTGTTCGAAATTCTCAGGAAAATAGGTGTAAGGTGTATGGGAAGCTGGCTAACATACTAAATATACAAGAACCAGGAGAAAAAGTGAGACTGTAAGCCGAAGAAGGAAGTACTCGGATCAGAAAGAGTGTGAGGAGTGTAGTATTTCGCCCCTACTTTTCAGTCTATACAATGACAAAGCAATGTCGGAAATAAAAGAAAGGTTCAAGAGTGGAAATAAAATTCAAAGTGAAAGGAAATCACTCATAAGAATCGTTTACAATTTTTTGAATGGAATCAACAGACTAATGAGGGCTCACTGTGGATTTAGAGTAAACTGAAGACAGACGAAAATAACGAGTAGTAGGAACGGGGCTGGCGATAAATTTAACATAAAAACGGGAACCATGATGTAGTGGTAGTTAAGGAATTCTGCTACGTTGGAAGGAAAATGACACATGATGAGCAAAGCATGGAGGACATAAGAAGTAAACTAGCACAAGTGAAGAGGGAATTCTTGGTCAAAAGAAGTCTTATTAGTGTCAAATTAATTTGAGGAAGAAATTTCTGAGAATGTACGTTGCAGTACGGCATTTCATGGACTGATAAGATAAGGAATGAAGAAGTTATCCGCAGAATCGACGAAGGAATAAGGAATATGTGGAAAAAAAAGCCTCTGAGCATTATGGACTTGACAGCTGAGGTCATCAGTGAGCTACTTAAACCTAACTAACCTAAGGACACCAAACACATCCATTCCCGAGGCAGTATCCGAACCTGCGACCATAGCGGTCGCGCGTTTCCAGACTGAAGCGCCTAGAACCGCTCGGCCACTCTGGCCGGCTGTGGAGAACACTGACAAGAAAACAAGAAGAGGGAGAGGATAACAGGACATATGTTCAGACATCAGGGAATAACCTCCGTGGCACTAGGGTGGAAACTGAAGGCAAGACGGAGACTGGAATACATCCAACAAATAACTGTACAGCGTAAGGTGCAAGCGTTTCTCTGAGATGAAGAAGTTGGTACAAGAGGGGAATTCTTGGCTGGCCACATCGAACCAGTCAGAAGACAGAAGACTAAAAAAGTAACCTATTATACAGGGCCGGCCAGAAATTCTGTACGCGTGCGGTGCTCCTGCACATGTGCAACTTCTGGGTCACAGCGTGCACGCCGCAGCCGTCAGCGTTCATGTAGTGCATGTTTCTACGCAGAGATGTCGCTCCTCTGTTACACAAAGTGCGTTATCGACCCCTCGTATGTATATCACAACCTGGGCTGTATCTGTAAGATTGTTGCTTCATCGAGCGCAGCAAAGAAAGCAACAAAGTATTTAGCCTTATTTATTAGCTGCCTGTGTAGATCGCCGGCCATAGCACTGATACGTCTTGTCACTGTTTGTTTGGATAGACTGATTTCTTGAAACCTGCTAACGTTCGTGGGACACACAAGTTCTGCAGCATCAACCAGACACCCTTTCACAAACTTCCCTTCGGAAAAGGATTTCCCAGATTGTGCAATTCTTAATGCGATTTTAAAGCTTGCTCGCAGTGAAGATTTAGTGTGGTTGTCATTCTGGAAAATTGAAAACAGTACATTGTACAGCGTACAGTAAAAATGACATAAATGTGACACAAGAAACTAAGAGTTCAAGAACTATCAGTTACTTTGACGTACAGTAAAATCGAGTTGATGTGTCTCATTCATTTTCTGAAGGACATTTAATTTTGCTTGTCGTTCTTCACTGTTGAGTACCCTACACTCGTCTCTGTGATATGCATTGTAATGTCTTTCAATTGAAAACTTACGCTGGGCGCCTATTATTCGGCGGCAAAGCAAACACTGTGAGTTTTCACCAACGGCTACAAAAAAGAATTGCAGTTCCCAGTCATTTTTAAACGACTGAGAACATAGATCTCCCGTCCTTTGCTTTTTCACAGTACTTGCCATTTCTCAGTACTGCTCTGTTAAGGTTACAGTCACCAGGATAAACGAGACTGGACATGTTGTGCTCTTGCTTGTACCACAAGGAAGCGGAGCCGCCGCCCTTCATTTAGGACACATGCCTAATAACAGGTGTAGCTGTCGCTCGCTGTCGCACACGTGCGCACATGTGCAGCACTACCGCACGTCTGCACACTGTGCAGCGTTTGGCCAGCCCTGCTATTATAAGTTTTAAAGCACTTAAGCGCTGAAAATGCATTAGATTCCGAAATCTTGACACGGAAAAGACTCTTATTCACAAATCAGCACAGGTTTGGAAAACATCACTCGTGTGAAACTCAAATTGCACTTTTCTAACATGATACCTTGCGAATCAAGACGAAGGGTAACAGGCACATTGCATAATCCTAGATTTCCAGAACACGTTTGACACGATGGCACAGTGCCAGCAGTTTTTAACGAAGGTACGAGTATGCGGCATAGGTTCCTAGGTATCTGAATGGCTCGAAGGCTTCTTAAAAATAGGACGCAGTAAGCAGTAGGTTGTCCTTGACGGCGAGTGTTCATCATAGACAAGGGCATGGTCAGCAGTGCCTCAGGGAAGTCCGGCTGGATCGCCCTTATTCCTTATGTACACAAATGTCCTGACTGATAGGGTGTACAACAATCTGCCGCTGTTTGCTGATGATGTTGCGGTGTATGGTGAGGTGTCGAAGTTTCGTGACCGTAAAATGATACAAGATGACTTGGACATAATTTCTAGTTTGCGTGAGGAATGGGAGCTTGCTTTAAATGTAGAAAACTGTAAGTTAACAGACATGAAAATGAAAAACAAACCCGTAATGTTCAAATACAGCATTATCAGTGTGGTGCTTGGTACAGCACGTCGATTAAATTGCGAGGCATAACTTTGTAAAGCGATATGACACAGAACGGCAGGTAAGGACAATAGTAGGGAAGGCAAATGATAAATTTCAATTTATTGCGAGAATTTTAGGAAAGTGTAGGTCAGCTATCAAGGAGACAGAGTGTATAAAATACTAGTGTGAACCATTGTTGAGTACTGCTATAGTGTTTTGCATCCCCACCAGGTCGTATTACTGGTAGAATCGAAACATTTCAGAGGCGTCCTGCTATATTTGTAACCGGTAGGTTCGAGCAACGGGCGAATAGTACGCAGATTGTTCGTCCATCACATGAGAATGAAATTTCGTAAATACTAGTACCGGCTCTGATCACAAATATTTGTTTATTCAATTACCGGTTTCAGTCATTATGACCACTTTAGATTTATGTAAAAATGTGCATATTTATTTAAAAAAATGTCTATCAACTATTACAAGCAGTATCGTAAAATACACCCATTTTAATAATAAATGAAAAGCACCAGTTTGCTTTTGTTCTACAATATTATTTTTATTGCTAACCGGTTTTCGGCTTACAAGGCCATCTTCAGACATTTACTGAGTATTATCACCAAAGAAGTTAAATGTTAGCAGACAACATTTAACTTCTTTGGTGATAATACTCAGTAAATGTCTGAAGATGGCCTTGTAAGCCGAAAACCGGTTAGCAATAAAAATAATATTGTAGAACAAAAGCAAACTGGTGCTTTTCATTTATTATTATAATGTTGTTCTACCAAGAACCGACGGAAGATTCTGTTAATACACCCATTTTCGTAAAAAGCAGAACACTTTGAACGACTAGAGATAGTTCGTTCATATGGTGGTTCAAATGGCTCTGAGCACTATGGGACTCAACTGCTGTGGTCATAAGTCCCCTAGAACTTAGAACTACTTAAACCTAACTAACCTAAGGACAGCACACAACACCCAGCCATCACGAGGCAGAGAAAATCCCTGACCCCGCCGGGAATCGAACCCGGCAACCCGGGCGTAGGAAGCGAGAACGCTACCGCACGACCACGAGATACGGGCAGTTCGTTCATATTCACAGGATATGTACATTAGTATGTTCGGCAGAAATGATTAGCATTTCAGTCAGCTCGGTTCAGCGTGTGTCCTGTTGCCTAGTAGGCAGAGGGTCCGCCGTGGGCCCCGATAACTTCTTCCATGCGTGATGACATCGACGCGTATCAGGCGCGAATGGCGTCCTGCGGTATAGCCGTCCATGCTGCACTCACCTAGTTCCTAAGTTCATCTGTGGTGGTTGACACGCTATTTTTTTTCTGTCACTGTGCTGCACTCGTCGCTTCACCATATCCCACACATTTTCGACTGACGACAAGTCTGTGCTGTGGCGGTCCAGGGAAAAGGCTGACACCTTTTGACGACAAGAAGGCAGGTCTTCGTGCAGCAACTGGTGGTCGTGCATTATCTTTCTGGAAAATGGCGTCTGGGCTGTTGTACAGAAAGGGTATGGCTACGGGTCGCAGGATGTCATTCACGGAGCTCACAATGGTCACAGTACCCTAGACACGCGCCAGCTGTGATTTGTTGTTGTACCCAGGAACACCCCACACTATAAAGCCTTGAGTTGGCGCTGTATGTCTTGTGCGAATGCAGTCACTGTGACGCTGCTCCTCCATGTCTGCAGCGAATCAAAATGCGACCATCATTTTCAAACAAACATCTGGATTCCTCCAACAACATCTGATGACTTTCCTGTCCCCAGTAACATTGTTCCACGCGTCATTGCCGTCTAGCATTTGTCCGCACATTCGTAAAAGGTAGGCGGATAAGTGGACGACGCGTACATAAATCATGCCGTAATAATCGCTGAGGGACTGTCACCCCTGATAGTGTACTATATGCTCCACTGTTCCACCAGAGCCGAGGAGGACGCAGATCTGTCCTGCAATGCCTTTCGGTTCGAATGGTTCAAATGGCTCTGAGCACTATGGGACTTAACATCTGAGGTCATCAGTCCCCTAGACTTAGAACTACTTAAGGGGCTCCGGAAAGGCTCAAAATCATGAAAAGTTCAATTTTTACTTTTTTGCGTTTTCTGAATCTGCAGACTATTACCTTTTAATAGATATATAATTTATTCAATTCCGAAGACTACAACTATTTTTAAATTTTTTTGAAATGTGTTCTACATGGGCGTGACCCACTGTGGCGGTGTTAAACTGCTGTCAAATGGTGTTATTACTAGCGTCCGTGTTAATCAGGTACATTTTAGTGATGTGAGATAAAGTATGTGTTGTGGCTAACCTGTGATGGTTCAATATATATCGCTGGTGTGATTGTCGATTGTTTCATGTTTATTTACTCTGTCGTTATCTCGAAAATATTCGTAATTAATTCTGTTTCTTGAGTCTCTGTCTTGTTGAAGTATAATAATGAGTAAAAGTAAAGTTATTAGAAATCCTCTGAAGGCTTTTAAGAAAAGGAAAAACGTTGGAAAGCCAAAGGTATGTGTTATTACTGTAAACAATAAAGACGATAACCAAGTGAGTGTCCCAAAGAAGAAGACAGTTGGTGTAAATATAACAAAGGATTGCTAACTGGTGAAGTGTACACTCATAAGCATAGTCTGCCTCATGCAATAATGGAGGTGATAAAACCTATTTTCAGAGACTTAGCAGCACCTGAACTGTTGAAAAGGTGTATTCACAGAAAAACTCAAAACCCCAATGAAAGTGTAAATAGTGTTATATGGTCGAGAATCCCCAAGACTGTATTTGTTAGAATAGAAACACTTCACTTTGGTGTGTATGATGCTGTTGCGACTTTCAATGATGGCAAAATTGTAAGGTGCAAGGTATTTAGAAATATGGGAATGAAGATAGGTTCTAACATGGTACGAGCGATGCATGCTTTAGACAAGGAACGCCTTCGGGCTGCAGACAGGGCTGTAAAGAGTCTAGAAATACAAGCAAGAGTAAACAGGAGGAGGAACAAGAGGAAGCTGGAGGAGGAGTTTGCAGAGGATGAAGATAATCCATTCTATGGACCTGGAATGCACTAAAAAGTTAATCCAATCTTTGTGGCTCGATTCCCAAAACATTTATTTTCTCATACTAATTACATGTTTTCTAAGGATCTTCCGAATATATTTGTTTCAAACCTTCAGTAAATGTTACACAGTACCTTCTGCATAATTTAACACAGCCTTTTTCCAAAAAACTGTATATTTTTGAATATATAAATAAAAAATTGCAAAAAAATGTTGTGAATTTTCATTACAATTGAAAAAAAAATCATCTTTAATAACTGAACTAAAATTTTGTAAAATCCCTGTGTTACGTTGTAGCCCATATTCCAATAAATAATCTGTAAAAATTTCAACTTCCTACCTCAAATACTTTGTGAGGAAAGATGTAATTTATAAGCGTTATTTTAACATTGCAAGTATAGGGCGTTCCGGAGCCCCTTAAACCTAACTAATCTAAGGACATCACACACATCCATGCCCGAGGCAGGATTCGAACCAGCGACCGTAGCAGCAGTGCGGTTCCGTACTGAAGCGCCTAGAACCGCTCGGCCACAACGGCCGGCTATGCCGTTCAGATAAGTTGTCAGTCTTCTCGGGCGCTGGGTTGGGTAATACGACCTGATCCATCTCGACGTGTTCTACGGCCTTCCGTGAACCATTCTGCATACATCCGTTGCACTGCCGAAACACTTTGTTCCACAACAACAACAGTCTCCCGGATGGATGCATCACATTCTCTCATGCCAGTAATGCGCCCTTTTTCCAACTCTCTGATTTGACAGTTCGGTTCGCACATGCGTCTGCGAGGCACCCTACACGTCTGCTCAAATCACACTGATCCATTATCTTCGGTTTATAGCGACAACGAGAGCCGAAAATGGTTCAAATGGCTCTGAGCACTATGGGACTTAACATTTATGGTCATCAGTCCCCTAGAACTTAGAACTACTTAAACTTAACTAACCTAAGGACATCACACAACACCCAGCCATCACGAGGCAGAGTAAATCCCTGACCCCGCCGGGAATCGAACCCGGGAACCCGGGCGCGGGAAGCGAGAACGCTACCGCACGACCACGAGCTGCGGACAACGAAAGCCGCAGGAACATTTTATCGGTAGGTGGTGTTGCGGGGCGATATGGATGTTGATCTTGAATCCACGTGCCGACAAGGTTCAAATGCTAATCATTTCTGTAGAACATACTAATATACGTGTCCTGTGAATATGAACATCCTATCTCTAGTCGTGTTCTGTTTTTTTCTGAACGTGAGTGTACGTGGACTGGAAGGTTCACATATACAGGGTGGTCCATTGATCTTGACCGGGCAAAATATCTCACGAAATAAGCATCAAACTAAAAAATTACAAAGAACGTAACTCATCTAGCTTGAAGTGGGAAACCAGATGGCGCTATGGTTGACCCGCTAGAAGGCGCTGCCATAGGTCAAACGGATATCAACTGCGTTTATTAAATAGGAAAACCCCATTTTTATTACATGTTCGTGTAGTACGTAAAGAAATATAAATGTTTTAGTTGGACCACTTTTTTCGCTTTGTGATAGATGGCGCTGTAATAGTCACAAACGTATAAGTACATGGTATTACGTAACATTCCGCCAGTGCGGACGGTGTTTGCTTCGTGATACATTACCCGTGTTAAAATGGACAGTTTTCCAATTGCGGAAAAGGTCAATATCGTGTTGATGTATGGCTATTGTGATCAAAATGCCCAAAGGGTGTGTGCTATATATGCTGCTCGGTATCCTCGACGACATCATCCAAGTGTCCGGACCGTTCGCCGGATAGTTACGTTATTTAAGGAAACAGGAAGTGTTCAGCCACATGTGAAACGTCAACCACGACTTGCAACAAATGATGATGCCCAAGTGGGTGTTTTAGCTGCTATCGCGGCTAATCCGCACATCAGTAGCAGACAAATTTCGCGAGAATCGGGAATCTCAAAAACGTCGGTGTTGAGACTGCTACATCAACATCGATTGCACCCGTACCATGTTTCTATGCATCAGGAATTGCATGGCGACTACTTTAAACGTCGTGTACAGTTCTGCCACTGGACACAAGAGAAATTACGGGACGACGACAGATTTTTAGCACGCGTTCTATTTAGCGACGAAGCATCATTCACCAACAGCGGAAACGTAAACCGGAATAATATGCACTATTGGGCAACGGAACATCCACGATGGCTGCGACAAGTGGAACATCAGTGACATTGGCGGGTTAATGTATGGTGCTGAATAATGGGAGGAAGGATAATTGGCCCCCATTTTATCGATGGAAATCTAAATGGTGCAGTGTATGCTGATTTCCTACGTAATGTTCCACCGATGTTACTACAAGATGTTTCACTGCATGACAGAATGGCGATGTACTTCCGACATGATGGATGTCCGGCACATAGCTCGCGTGCGGTTGAAGCGGTATTGAATAGCGTAGCAGGTGGATTGGTCGTCGAAGCACCATACCATGGCCTGCACGTTCACTGGATCAGACGTCCCCGGATTTCTTTCTGTGGGGAAAGTTGAAGGATATTTGCTATCGTGATCCAACGACAACGCCTGACAACATGCGTCAGCGCATTGTCAATGCATGTGCGAACATTACGGAAGGCGAACTACTCGCTGTAGAGAGGAATGTCTTTACACATATTGCCAAATGCATTGAGGTTCACGGACATCATTCCGAGCATTTATTGCATTAATGTGGTATTTACAGGTAATCAAGCTGTAACAGCATGCCTTCTCAGGAATGATAAGTTCACAAAGGTACATGTATCACATTGGAACAACCGAAATAGAATGTTCAAACGTATCTACGTTCTGTATTTTAATTTAAAAAAACCTACCTGTTACCAGCTGTTTGAATAAAATTGTGAGCCGTGTGTTTGTGACTATTACAGCGCCATCGATCACAAAGCGAAAAAAGTGGTCCAACTAAAACAATCATATTTCTTTACGTACTACACGAATACTTAATAAAAAATGAGGGATCCTATTTAAAAAAACGCAGTTGATAGCCGTTTGACCTATGGCAGCGCCATATGGTGGGTCAACCATAGCGCCATCTGGGTTCCCCTTCAAGCTAGACAAGTTTCGTTCTTTGTAGTTTCTTTGTTTGACGCTTATTTCGTGAGATATTTGGCCCGATCACGATCAATGGACCACCCTGTATACGTGTGTTCATGAAGTCAACAATTTAAACACATTAAATATATAGCATAAATGGCATCGTCACATATAGTAAAATTGTGATGGTGAACACTCATGACCCGTAATGTGTGGTCGTACCTGGCGTACTGTGCTTGTAACTAAGCTGCAAACAACTTATGGGGCGTGGCCGCTAGATGTTGCTGGCTGAAGAGTGTTTCCGACGGCGTAATACAAAGTTAGAAATAGGATCTTCGGACACAATAAAATGTGCTTTCAGAAACATGGGTCCAAGAAAAAATATTACCTAAAGTCAGAAAAAATAGCTGCAAATAAGTGTCTGTGAAATATGCAGTAGAATGAAGTCGAGTGACAGCAGCGTGTCAAAAGATAAAAAGGCACAGGCACAGCGGGCAGACCAAGGACAGAACTAAGAAACCGCAAGAGGTGCGGGGCCAAGATATAATACAAATGGACAGAATCAGAAATACAAGTAATGAAAGCTCTAAGGCTTAGACAAAAGTATCATAATATGTCATTCAAAATTGTAAAAGCTAGTTTTTAGTGGGTGTCTGTGACGTATACAGCGTAGAATCAAGCGAAATGAAAACAGTATAAAATGGCTACTGACACAGAAGGACCGCCGAATCCAAAACAGTTTTTAGACCAGTCTGAAGATGAGCGTAATGATTAAAGCTGGTACTTGACTAAACAAATATTTGGGGTCAGAGACTGTTCAAAATGGTTCAAATGGCTCTGAGCACTATGGGACTTAACATCTGAGGTCATCAGTCTCCTAGAACTTAGAACTACTTAAACCTAACTAACCTAAGGACACCACACACATCCATGCCCGAGGCAGGATTCGAACCTACGAACGTAGCGGTCGCTCCAGACTGAAGCACCTAGAACTGTTCGGCCACACCGGCCGGCTCAGAGACTGTTGTGTCGAGAAAATTTGACAACGTTGGATCGTTGTCACTTTCATACTGACGACGTCAATCCTCATCAAATGGGAATCCCTGGAGGGACTCTTCTCTTTCGCGAAACAGTACTGAGAAAATTTAGAAAACTAACTTTTGCAGGTCACCACAGAACGATTCTATGGCCGACAACGCACATTTCGCGTGAGGACCACGAAGATAAAGTGAGAGAGATTCAGGCCTCTTCATATACATTGTATGTTTTCCCCTCGCTGTATTTGCCAGTGGACCAGAAAAGAAAGGATTCGTACTGGAACAACTTACCCTCCGCCATGCATCATACGGTTTCTTGCGGGGTATGTATGTAGACATAAATTAAAATTTACAGTGTGTTACATAGATCGTGTAAAGCACTACTCGGGGTTAAGGCTCTAGTCAGTCTGATTTGCCACTGTCATGCACCGAGTATCCCCGCTCAAGGTGCAAATCCTGCGCTGCAGGTACATGTAGAGTAATTTTGTGCAAGGAAACGGAAGGAAAGGGTTGATCCTAACACGTTGACTGTAGCTGTGTGCCTTGATAAATATTAATAGCTACTAAGCAGTGATAGAGACTATCAGCGACGGTACTGAAACAAAGGTTAAGAATCACGCACTTTTATTGCTTGCAAATTCAGTGATTGCTCATGACAAATAAGGATCGAATACTCGTCATTGGAGAATGAATATACGTGCGCCATGAATGCGTGATAACTGTGGATCTTCTGAAAAGAAAGGGTCTGAAAAGCTCTCACAGAACGTACCGAAACAAACAATAAATCGTGTTAACTGACTACTAATCGTGAAATTAAATTGTTGGTCATGACTGCTTTGGAAGGTACAGGCAAAGAGAAAAATCATGGCCGGGAGTTCACCCTACAGTGACTGATTAATTAATATGAAACAACACGCCCATCATCCATTATGAATTTGGTACGTCATACTGCAGCAAACTGTGATCAAAGTATCCGGGTACCTGGCTGAAAATGACTTAGAATTTCGTGGCGCCCTCCATCGGTATTGATGGAATTCAATATGGTGTTGGCCCAGCCTTAGCCTTGATGACGGCTAACACTCTCGCAAGCATACGTTCAGTCAGGCGCTGGGAGGTTTCTTGGGGAATGGCACCCCATTCTTCACGGAGTGCTGCACTGAGGAGGCCGGTGAGGCCTGGCACGAAGTCGGCGTTCCAAAACATCCCAAAGGTGTTCCATAGGATTCAGGTCAGGACTCTGTGCAGGCCATTCCATTACAGGGATGTTATTGTCGTGTAACCACTCCACGACAGGCCCTGCACTATGAACAGGTGCTCGATCGTGTTGAAAGATGAAATCGCCATTCCCGAACTGATCTTCAACAGTGGGAAGCAAGAAGGTGCTTAAAACATCATTGGCACTACACACGCTGGCAGATGATGTTCACCGGGCACTCACCATACCCTGCCATCGGATCGCCACATTGGGTACCGTCATTGTCACTCCACACAACGTTTTTCCACTGTTCAATCGTCCAATGTTTACGCTCCTTACACCAAGCGGGGCGTCGTTTGGCATTTACTGGCGTGATGTGTGGCTTATGAGAAGCCGCTCGACCATGAAATCCAAGTTTTCTCACCTCCCGCCTAACTGTCATACTACTTGCAGTGGATCCTGCAGTTTGGACTTCCTGTGTGATGGTCTGCGTAGATGTCTGCCTATTATACATTACGACCCTCTTCAACTGTCGGCGTTCTCTGCCAGTAAACAGACGAGGTCGGCCTGTACGTGTCCCTTCACGTTTCCACTTCACCATCACATTGGAAGCAGTGGACCTAAGGATGTTTAGGACTGTAGAAATCTCGCGTACAGACGTATAGCAAAAGTGACACCCAATCACCTGACCACATTCGAAATCCGTAAGTTCCGCGGAGCACCCCATTCCGCTCTCTCATGATGTCTAATGACTACTGAGGTCGCTGATATGGAGTACATGGCAGTAGGTGGCAGCACATGCACCTAATATGAAAAACGTATGTTTCTGGGGGTGTCCAGATACTTTTGATCACATAGTGTACCTCAACCGCGCGAGACGAGCCATAGTGAGGTTGCATGCGGAGACGGGCACGGTCCATCCGCTCGCAAATGGCCTGCTGCTCTTCAAGTGCAGACTCAGAATCTGCATCAGCCCTGAGCACTTACTACCTCTCTCCAGCTCCCAACACGAACTGTTCCTTTTTCTACCACTAGCGGCGATGAAGTGAACCTGGTACTTCGCGCTGCTGCTTTCGTGGTGTGAGCCCGCCAAAGCTGCTGTTTTTGGCCAGTCTGAGATCGCATAGTTTATTTCTCCAATCTGAAAACTCGTAAGAATTTTACTCTGACCGCGTGCCATGTCTGGG
This sequence comes from Schistocerca americana, assembly GCF_021461395.2. Classification (NCBI taxonomy): domain Eukaryota; kingdom Metazoa; phylum Arthropoda; class Insecta; order Orthoptera; family Acrididae; genus Schistocerca; species Schistocerca americana. Next base: position 954,577,088 of record NC_060120.1, read on the forward strand.
CTCTTATTTTGAGGGTCCAGTCGGCTTTGCCATAATGCCTTATGGCTCAGTTTGGATTTTAAAGTATGTGGGGTTGATGTTTACATGTGTTTTGTTTTTCAGTTAGTGTGTGTGCGATTTTGAGTGGCTTAAACCTTGAAATGGCGGGTGATAGCGTTTTTCGCGTATTTGTAGTCGACCTGGAATGGGTCAGTGCCTAAGGTGAGATGAGTTGATGAGGTGCATTTTCTGAGTTTGCACAGAGTACGGGAAGGAACTTGCCCCCCTTCTTGCAGCGGTGTACCGTAGGTCTCTAGAAGAGTGTAGGGTTCCAAAAGATTGAAAAAGGGCACAGGTCATCCCCGTTTTCAAGAAGGGACGTCGAACAGATGTGCAGATAGACCCATATCTCTAACGTCGATGGGTTGTAGAACTTTGGATCACGTATTATGTTCGAGTATCATGGCTTTTCTGGGGACTGGAAATCTACTCTGTAGGAATCAGCATGGGTTTCGAAAAAGACGATCGTGTGAAACCCAACTCGCGCTATTCGTCCACGAGACCCAGAGGGCCATAGACACGGGTTCCCAGGTAGATGCCGTGTTTCTTGACTTCCGCAAGGCGTTTGATACAGTTCCCCACAGTCGTTTAATGAACAAGGTAAGAGCATACGGACTATCAGACCAATTGTGTGATTGGACTGAAGAGTTCCTAGATAACAGAACGCAGCATGTCATTCTCAATGGAGGAAGTCTTCCGAAGTAAGAGTGATTTCTTTCCACGAACAATACGAGACTGGAATAGAAAGGAGAACCGATAGAGGTACTCAAGGTACCCTCCGCCACACACCGTCAGGTGGCTTACGGAGTATGGATGTAGATGTAGAATGATGAGATGGTGAGCACATTTGTGTCTTTGGTTTGAACTATTTGCACTTTTCTTATGTTAATATCTGCAGCCATGCTCTAGACCTCAAAGCTGTAAAGTTGGAATGACCAGCATCTTCCATATGCTTAACTTAACTTTGGCGGTCAGTTGACTGCCCTTGAACAATGGGTATAACTGCTATAGTATATCCGAATACCGATTACAGGCATCGGACATGTGTGCTTTCGTCAAGAGTTTCTTGTCAAATTTCAGACCTAAGTATTCGATTGTGTCACACAGGGGAGGTCCCTACCGTCGATAGAGATCCGACCGTATGGAGGGCTCCTTCTGATTGTGAACATTATGGCACTGTACTTGGTCGGGGAATTTTAATTTTCCAGGATTTACACCACTGTGTAATCTGGTAGAGGTGCCTTTGGATCTTCAAGACTATGTACTTGGGTTTCGTATGACCGGCATAGAAAACTGTCATTCGCAAAGAGGGGGAGATGAGTGCTGTCTCGCATTGACATGACATTCGTAAAAATGCTGTGTAGAGTGGGCCCCAGAACAGATCCCTGAGGAACTCATGCCTCGATTGACTTAACACTACATCTGTCTTGGTTTAGATAAAATTTTCATTTTACGAGAAGGAGTTCAGCACCTTCAAGAGGTGTTGTGGGTAGTCATATGGTTGACCTTGTAGTTTAGTCCGTCGTTCCAGACACAGTTAAATGCTTTTTCTATGGTTAGAAAGACCGCCTCTGTACTGTGCCCGGTCGCCCTAGTCTTGCATATCTGCTCAGCCCCACGGTGGAGTTGGGACATTGCGCCAAGCCTGGCACGCAAACCGAACTGTTCCGAGATGGTTATGTTATGTTCTTTCACGAAGTCTTGAAGTGTGGTGAGGACTAGGCGTTCTAGTGTTCCAGGATGAGTAGTAGGGAGACATATCTCTGATTTTGTGGGAAGAGACGATTTTTATCTGGTTTAGGGGTGGTTGTTACTTCCGAAATTTTTCAGAAGGATGGAAAAAAGGAGTGTTTGCGGAAGGAGTTGTAGGGAAGATTCAGCGTTGCTCTTCGTAAGATTGTGAACACCGATCTGTCACAACTCCTCGTACCAAAAACTTGCGAGTGCCGCCCTATGGCAAATCGCCGCTCCCAAATATTGCGAGTGAACACCTGTAAGAAGCCGATCCGCCAAAATTTTCCATAACTTTGCCTTCTCAACTTTTACGTCCTAGGCGTTGACAGCACAAATGTTCGTCTGTGTAGACGTTCCATGGCTACTTCACAACAGTGAGATGTTATCTTGCAGGACACGGCGTTCGTGTAGGTGACCTGGCTTCTTCAGTGAAAACTCAGTATTCATATTCGCCATTGTGCGAAGGCTGGAGGAGTTCACTGAACTCAGCGTGCAAGTGATTTCTTCCACGAGCGTTACCAATGCTGTCAAAGAGCACGGTGCGCTCGGCCGCAGTGAATGGGACAGAGGTGGTTGCTCCCAGGGGCTGGGACAGCCGGTGTTTCTCCACTGTCACGTGCGTCCGTTCACTCACATCACCCGCTAAGGACAAGCCGAGGTGAGCAGAGACTGCAACGTCCATGATTTCACACCCCGCTAACTACCAGAAGAATGAATTCAATCTGCATTTTAAAATTAAAGGAGATCCTCTGTAGTCATCACACACTCCCACTGATAATATCATTCTTTTAACACATATATCGGAAATTATCGATCACAATTGGTTCAAATGGCTCTGAGCACTATGGTACTTAACTTCTGAGGTCATCAGTCACCTAGAACTCAGAACCACTTAAACCTAACTAACCTAAGGACATCACACACATCCATGCCCGAGGGAGGATTCTAACCTGCGGCCGTAGCGGTCGCGCGGTTCCAGACTAGAACCGCTCGGCCACCCTGGCCGGCAATTATCGATCAATTAGACCCATCATACTGAGGGATAAAGTATGTTGAGTGAAAAATAATGAACCGTGAGCCTGGCCACAAGTTGATGCATTTCAGTCACTGTGTCTCCCTCACCTGATATTGTCAGATCTTACAGAGAGCACTAACCACAATAAAGGCAATTTGTTTGAAAATGCACAATTATGCGCAGAAATGCGATCTAGACCGCTCCTGATTACAATACTGTGATGCTCTAACGTATGCATTGTGACACACTTTGATCATGTTTGGCATGCTGTCCTCGTTGTCACATTGCATTCGTCATCGTTATATGGACTCAGCACGTGGCGTGATTGTACTGGATGCCTTTGGGTATATAATACGGTTCGCAAAGGCGGTATCTGGATTAGTGGATGTTAAATTTCTAACCTGAAAACACCGACAGCTATGGCCTGCTTTCAAGGTCTCCGGGATGTTATCTTTCAGCAAGATAACGCTACAAAGGCACAGTCACCATTCTGTCCTGATCATCTCGATACAGAATGTGTAGGACCGATGCCCCGGCCAAGGCGTTCTGTAGACCTGTCATCCATAGAGGTCGTCTAGTCATGGGTTGCTGAGGGAGTGGCACACCGCAACTTGGCAGCTACTATGACCTTTGAACTGCAGCATGGAGCTAAAGCCACGTGGTGGACGTACAGTAGCGGTATCAGTCACCTAAGCTCACGCCGATTCTATGTGCAGCCGGGTTAGAGCTGTTCTTACTGCATGAGATGGCAACTCTTTGCACTGAAGTTTGCACCCTGTAATTCTCAGGGATTCTTTCTTTCGTCCCTACTGTTGAATCTATATGTCGAAGAAGCCATGACCGAAATAAAACAAAGGCTCAAAAGCGAAATTAAAATTCATGGGGATAGGATATCAATGATAAGTTTCGCTGGGGACATTGCTTCCTCAGTCAAAGAGAAGACGAATTACAGGATCTGTTGAATGGAATGAACAGCCCTATGAGTACTGAATTTGGATTGAGAGTAAACATAAGAAAGGCGAAAACAAGGAAAAGTAGAGAAATTTAACATAAAAATTGGTGATCGCAAGTTAAGGAATTCTGTCACTTCGGCAGCAAAACGAAAGTCGAAGTTTTAAATTTCGCGTTTAAGAAATTGTTCACGGAGGAGAATCAACATACCGTCGTTTGAACATCCTACAGAAACCCGTATGAACGATGTAGTAATCAGAATCCCTGGAGCAGAGAAACAACTGAAAGAGTTGGAAACAAATAAGTCTCTAGGTCCGGATGGAAACCTATTTCGGTTTTATAAAGAGTGCACTATGCCATTCGCGCGTTACTTGACCTGCATTCATCGCCAATCTCTCGACAAGCGCAAGGTCCCAAGCGACTGACAGAAAGAAAAAGCTCAGGTGACTCCTGTACACAGCACTGGTAAAACATCGGACCCCTCAAAATGACAAACGAATATCCTTAACATTCTTTTACTGCACAATTCTTGAGCGTATTCTGAGTTGAATATAACAAATTTCCTAGACACCGTGAAGTGAAGCTTACATCCACGAATCCGCACAGTTTTAGAAAACATCGCACGTGCGAAGCTCATCTTGCCCTTTCGTCACACGATATACTGCGAATCAGGAATGAAGGGCAACAGGCAAATTCCATATTTCTTGATTTCCGAAAAGTATTTGACACGTTTCCCCTCTGCGGACTTAACGAATGTACGAGCATATGGAATAGGTTCCCAGATCTGTGAGTGGCTCGAAGACCTCGTAAATAATAGAGCGCAGTACGTTGTCCTCGATGACGGGTATTCATCAAGGACAAGAGTATCATCAGCAGTGCCCCATGGAAGTGTGAGAGGACCACTGTTATTTTCTGTATACATCATGACCTGGTGGAAAGGGTGGGCAGCTGTCTGTGGTTCTTTGCTCATGTTGCTGTGATGTATGGGAAGGTGCTGACTGACTGTATGAGGATACAAGATGACTTAGACAAAATTTCTAGTTGGTGAGATGAATGTCAGCTAGTTTTAAATGTAAAAAAAAAATGTAAGTTAATGCAGATGAGTAGCAAAATCAAACAAATAACTTTCCGGTACAGCATTAATAGAATCCTGCTTGACACAGTCACGTCGTTTAAATATCTGGGCGTATATGTAAGGAACGACAATGTGAGGATTTGTGGTAGTATTGGGAGAATTTTTGGAAGGTGTGGTTCACCTGCAGAGGGTACGGCATCTAGGAAGCTAGCACGATCTGTTCTTGAGTACTGTTCGAGTGTTTGGGATGCGCACAAGGTCGGATTAAAGGTAGACTCCGAAATAATTCAGAGGCGAGCTGCTAGTTTCGTTACCGGTAGGTTTAAACAACACGCGAGTATTACGGAGTTGCTTAGGGAACTCAAATGGGAATCCCTGGAGGGAAGGCGACGTTTTATTCGCGGAACACTATTCAGAAAATTTAGAGAACCGGCATTTGAAGCCGAATGCAGAAAGATTCTTCTACCGCCAATATACATTTCGAATAAGGACCACGAGACGAGAAATTAGGGCTCATACAGAGGCATAAATCAGTCGTTTTTCCCTCGTTCTAAGTATCTGCGAGTGGACCAGGAAAGGGCCGGGCGGTGTGGCCGAGCGGTTGTAGGGGCTTCAGTCGGGAAACGCGCGACCGCTCGGTTGCATGGATGTGTGTGATGTCCTTAGGTTAGCTAGGCTTAAGTAGTTCTGATTTCTAGGGGACTGATGACCTCAAATGTTAAGTCCCATAGTACTCATTTTTTGGACCAGGAAAGGAAATGAATAGTCGTGGTATAGGGTACCCTCCGCCGCTTACCGTACGGTGGCTTGCGGAGTGCGTACGTAGATGTAGACGTATAAGCAAAATTAGCCATGACGGACGGAACAAAGAGGACATAAAAAGCAGACTAGCAGAGGCAAAAGGACCTTTCGCGTAAAGAGAAGTCTGATACTACCAAACATAGACTTTACTTTGAGGAAAAATTTCTGAGAATGTATCTTTGGAGAACAGCAGTGTATGGTAGTGAATTATGGACTGTGAGAAAACCAGAAAAGAAGAGAATCGAGAAGCATTTGTAATGAGGTGCCACGGAATAATGTTGGAAATAAAGTGGAATGATGAGACAAGGAATGAGGAGGTTCTCCGCATAATCGACGAAGAAAGGAAGATACGGAAAACGCTGACAAGAAGGGACGGGATTGTAGTATATGTGTTAAGAAAAAAATGGTTCAAAAGACTCTGAGCACTACGGGACTTAACTTCTGAGGTCATCAGTACCCTAGAACTTAGAACTGCTTAAACCTAACTAACCTAAGGACATCACACACATCCATGCCCGAGGCAGGATTCGAACCTGCGACCGTAGCGGTCTTGCTGTGTTAAGACATAAGGGAATAACTTCCTTAATATGAGAGGAGCTATAAAGAGTAAGAACTGATGTTGGAATACATCCAGTAAATAACTGAGGACGTACGGTGTATGTTCTTCTGAGATGAAGAGATTGGCACAGGAGAGGAATTTATGGCAGGCCGCATCAAATCCCTCAGAAGTCTGATGAAAAAAAAAATCACTTGCAGTTTTAGTCATGTACTCTTCACTCTATACCCTCTATAAGTAACATTTCATTATCTCCATCTTTCCTGGGTAGTTAAGGCAGATCGTGAGTAGTTTCGATAGACTTCAGATCACAAGCTGTCTGCGAGTCTCCAGACGTTACCCTGTGGATAAAGTGTTTCGCGGAAACGAGGCGCAAATTTTCCGAATCACTGCGAAGGAAGCAAGGAGAAGCTGTGAAGTAAAGCGTGACAGATAAGAGGGAAGACGCTTTCAATAATTTTTCTGCACTTTCACAGTGTCGTCACAATCTAATAGCATCCAATAGGAGACAAATGTCAATCTTATGTTATGTTTAGAAAAAAAAAAATACCAAGCATAATAAGCATGAATGCTACTACGGAGAATTTGTAGCCCAGCCCAGGAAGCTCAGCGTTTTGCCACAGTTGACCTCTGGAGCGTGTAACCTACTTAGCGCTGCCCTTGTTTGCCCTGCTTAATCAAGTGCTTCTTCCGTTCACGTAAATGACACCGAAAGCTTCTACGAGCTGGTAACGCCTCCGGAAAAAGCGTCCTTGCTCAGTAGAATAAGCAACAGAAACAATTAGCACAAAAGAGTAAACACTCGACAGAAAAAAATCGCAAAACTACACTCCTGGAAATTGAAATAAGAACACCGTGAATTCATTGTCCCAGGAAGGGGAAACTTTATTGACACATTCCTGGGGTCAGATACATCACATGATCACACTGACAGAACCACAGGCACATAGACACAGGCAACAGAGCATGCACAATGTCGGCACTAGTACAGTGTATATCCACCTTTCGCAGCAATGCAGGCTGCTATTCTCCCATGGAGACGATCGTAGAGATGCTGGATGTAGTCCTGTGGAACGGCTTGCCATGCCATTTACACCTGGCGCCTCAGTTGGACCAGCGTTCGTGCTGGACGTGCAGACCGCGTGAGACGACGCTTCATCCAGTCCCAAACATGCTCAATGGGGGACAGATCCGGAGATCTTGCTGGCCAGGGTAGTTGACTTACACCTTCTAGAGCACGTTGGGTGGTACGGGATACATGCGGACGTGCATTGTCCTGTTGGAACAGCAAGTTCCCTTGCCGGTCTAGGAATGGTAGAACGATGGGTTCGATGACGGTTTGGATGTACCGTGCACTATTCAGTGTCCCCTCGACCATCACCAGTGGTGTACGGCCAGTGTAGGAGATCGCTCCCCACACCATGATGCCGGGTGTTGGCCCTGTGTGCCTCGGTCGTATGCAGTCCTGATTGTGGCGCTCACCTGCACGGCGCCAAACACGCATACGACCATCATTGGCACCAAGGCAGAAGCGACTCTCATCGCTGAAGACGACACGTCTCCATTCGTCCCTCCATTCACGCCTGTCGCGACACCACTGGAGGCGGGCTGCACGATGTTGGGGCGTGAGCGGAAGACGGCCTAACGGTGTGCGGGACCGTAGCCCAGCTTCATGGAGACGGTTGCGAATGGTCCTCGCCGATACCCCAGGAGCAACAGTGTCCCTAATTTGCTGGGAAGTGGCGGTGCGGTCCCCTACGGCACTGCGTAGGATCCTACGGTCTTGGCGTGCATCCGTGCGTCGCTGCGGTCCGGTCCCAGGTCGACGGGCACGTGCACCTTCCGCCGACCACTGGCGACAACATCGATGTACTGTGGAGACCTCACGCCCCACGTGTTGAGCAATTCGGCGGTACGTCCACCCGGCCTCCCGCATGCTCACTATACGCCCTCGCTCAAAGTCCGTCAACTGCACATACGGTTCACGTCCACGCTGTCGCGGCATGCTACCAGTGTTAAAGACTGCGATGGAGCTCCGTATGCCACGGCAAACTGGCTGACACTGACGGCGGCGGTGCACAAATGCTGCGCAGCTAGCGCCATTCGACGGCCAACACCGCGGTTCCTGGAGTGTCCGCTGTGCCGTGCGTGTGATCATTGCTTGTACAGCCCTCTCGCAGTGTCCGGAGCAAGTATGGTGGGTCTGACACACCGGTGTCAATGTGTTCTTTTTTCCATTTCCAGGAGTGTAATTAATGTAGAGAAATGAAATTTCGGGAATACATCTGTCTAGCTAACATATTTAGGTGATAAACATTACAAGTGCACGACTTAATGTAAGTGGGAGACAAGCCATTGAAAATGTGAAATACTGGTCTATTAATAAGCGGTGCAACCGCCAGAATATTGAATGTTGAATGCAATCATGAAAATGTGCTTCCATTGTATTCTACAGGTGCCGGATGTCAATTTGTGGCATGTAGTTCCATGTCTATTGCACAAGGTCAGTCAATACAGAGACGGTTATGCTGTTTGCAGATTACGCCGGAGTTGTCGTGCGATGATGTCCCATATGTGATCGATTGGAGACATGTCTGGTGTTTGAGCAGGCCAAGGCAATATGTAGGCCTTCTGTAGAGCGTGTTGGGACACAACAGCGAAATGTGGGCGTGCGTAATACTGTAGGAAAAACCCTCTGGAATTCTATTCATGAATGGCAGCTCAATAGGTGGAAGACTGACGTGAAAATCTGCGGTCAGGGTGCGTGGGACAACCATGAGGGTGCCCTTTTTGTCATACGATATGCCACTCCACACCAGCTAGGGTATATACCACGCTGACAGGTTGGTTGCAGGCCAACAACTGACCTCCTAACCAACACAGAGCCAGCACTGGCACCGAGGCATAAGCAGCTTTCATCAGAAAACAAAACAGACCTCCACCCTGCCCCGTCCCCCCAGTGAGCTCTCGCTTGACTCCACTGAAGTCGCAAATGGCCATGGTTTGGAGACAGTGGAATCACGTTTACAGGGAGTTATCCTTGAAGTAACCAATTTGTAGCAGTTCATTGTGTCACTATGGTACCAGCTGCTGCTGAAATTGCTGCTGCAGATACAGTACGATGCACCTGAGCCATAGCCGCACACGATGGCCTTCTGTCTCGGCAGTGCCCCATGGCCGTCCAAAGCCCGGTGTTCTTGAGACCGCATATCCTCGTGACCACCACTGCCAGCAGTCATGTACAGTGGCTACATTCCGGCCAAGTCTTTCTGCAGGAACATCCAACTTCTCGTAGCCCTATTACAACACCTCGTCCGAACACAGTGATGTGCTGATAATGGCTTCTTTGGCGCCTTATAGACATTCTTGACTAACATCAACTCACCACATCCAATCTGAAAGGTAACTAAAGCTCACGACCATTACAAAGCTGATTTGCATCTTCATAGTGGCACTACTAGCGCCACTTTTATGCGACTGGTGCAAAATTTGAAATCATCCTGCAGATGTAGACTTTCGTTTAAGTCACACAACTCCTTCTTGGTTGTTATAATTTTTTTTCGTCAATGTACACTACTGGCCATTAAAATTGCTACACCAAGAAGAAATGCAGATGATAAACGGGTATTCATTGGACAAATATATTATACTAGAACTGACATGTGATTACATTTTCACGCAATTTGGGTGCATACATCCTGAGAAATTAGTACCCAGAACAACCACCTCTGGCCGTAATAACGGTCTTGATACGCCTGGGCATTGAGTCAAACAGAGCTTGGATGGCGTGTACAAGTACAGCTGCCCATGCAACTTCAACACGATACCACAGTTCATCAACAGTAGTGACTGGCGTATTGTGACGAGCCAGTTGCTCGGCAACCATTGACCAGACGTTTTCAGTTGGTGAGAGATCTGGAGAATGTGCTGGCCAGGGAAGCAGTCGAACATTTTCTGTGTCCAGAAAGGCCCGTACAGGACCTGCAACATACGGTCGTGCATTATCCTGCTGAAATGTAGGGTTTCGCAGGGATCGAATGAAGGGTAGAGCCACGGATCGTAACACATCTGAAATGTAGCGTCCACTGTTCAAAGTGCTGTCAATGCGAACAAGAGGTGACCGAGGCGTGTAACCAATGGCACCCCATACCATCACGCCGGGTGATACGCCAGTATGGCGATGACGAATACACGCTTCCAATGTGCGTTAACCGCGATGTCGCCAAACACGGATGTGACCATAATGATGCTATAAACAGAACCTGGATTCATCCGAAAAATTGACATTTTGCCATTCGTGCACCCAGGTTCGACGTTGAGTACACCATCGCTGGCGCTCCTGTCTGTGATGCAGCGTCAAGGGTAACCGCAGCCATGGTCTTTGAGCTGATAGTCCATGCTGCTGCAAACGTCGTCGAACTGTTCGTGCAGATGGTTGTTGTCTTGGAAACGTTCCATCTGTTGACTCAGGGATCGAGACGTGGCTGCCGATCTGTTACAGCCATGCGGATAAGATGCCTATCATCTCGACTGCTAGTGATACGAGGCCGATTCCATATTCTTCCTGTCGGTTAAATTTCGCGTCTGTAGCACGTCATCTTCGTGGTGTAGCAATTTTAATGGCAAGTAGTGTATTCCTCACACACGCACACGCACACACACACACACACACACACACACACTCACACTCACAAGATGAATATGTGTTATATTCAGATCGGTATGGAAGAGTTTTAATTCCGTGTTATTACTCATTTTCTAGAACTCCTGATACTACATTAGCAACAGTAACAGAACGCACCAGCGCATCACATGAAACTCTTTGCCACATGAATTGTTCAAAATGTCCTCTTAGCCTCATATGGCTTAGCTGTAATTCTTAGCTTCACTACAAGTGTTCTGTTTTCAATTTCGCCAAAGGTAGTGTTTACGGGTTGTAAACACACCTTCCCAGGACAACCACGTGGAGAGACATGCCGCAAACAAAGAGTCGAGCAGGAATTAATGAGCGATCAGTCAGGTGACAGAGACAGGACTCTTTAGTAATGACCAGACCACCGAAGTATCCATAATTTCCTTATAAATTTTTATTCCGAGTTCCTCGAAAATTCAATCGGGGTTTGAATCATTAAAGGAATTTCAGAGAGAAAAAAAAAACTTCTTGGTAATGAATCCTAACCCACAGTGGCTGCAACCGTTAAAAACTATTTAGTTTTGAAATGGTAACTATGCTTTCTGTGGAGGGTTTGGAATACAGTGGGAACACCTTTCCGACGCCAGGATATGAGTCAGAATAGGAAACCTCTGTCGATTGTAAGGCGTAATCAGCTCCTATTTGTCAATAGGCAGACTTCTGCCCCTGCTTCCTACGTAGCTGGCAACGGGTCATTTTTTTTTAAGTCAGGAATTTACAGGAGTGTGGCGCCAGCAAAACTACGAAAAGTCTGGGCGTCGCCACATCCTGCCGATTCAGCTTGAGCTTCGAAACGGACCAGCATCCGCTGCTTCCTCTTCTTCACTAATACATGCACCAGTTTGCAATCCATAGCGGTTTCGCTTTTCATTATCTGGAACAAAACACAACTTTGTTTCTCTCGTATGGTTCCGTACCATTTGTTCGGCGTGCTCAAGTATCTCACTTCACGTCAGGAAACCGGTGGTGCCAGCCACGTGGTGAGCTTCATCAGAATTTGATCTGCTCTCTTGGTTCAGTTCTCTCTCTCTCTTTCTTTCTTTCTCTCTCTGTCTCTCTCTCTCTCTCTCTCTCTTTCAGCCTTCATCGTAGTTCTGTGTACCAACCTAGCTACGCTTTCAATGCATGTGCTCTGTGTCGTTTATCATTGCGTAACGCCAGTGATGGCTGACCTCGACTAACTATTTAGTTTTACTCAAATCTAATTTTAGAATATATCAATATTATGCGGATCTGTATGTAAAATTACTTCATGTGTGATTTTTTCGTGTGTATTTCCAGGGGAGATTTATTGCATTACGTTACGAAGATATTTTTGTGTTTAGGGTCATTTCCTCGAGGGGAATTTGTGATAGGGAGAGTTCATTTTATGGCACGCCTTTTGATTTCGCTTATAATCATGGAGAGTGCTAGTTGAACGCGGACTAGAATGGCAAAGAAAATTACTAGGCGAGAGGATTCAATAGATCCAGAAAAAATTGTGTCGGGAGCAACAACAGAAACGCCGGAAATTCAAGTTACCGAAGCAACAATGGGATTCAGCGAAACTAGCAAATTTCGCAACAGGATTGTCAGCAGCACAGAGCAGTGCAAACTTAGAAAATATGGGAGATACTCCACTATAGACAAAGGAAATGTTAGATAGATCGGAAGCAGACGGGGAAAAGGATGTTAGATAGAAAAGCCGAGTATGTCAGGAGAAGAGCTGAAGCAGATAGTAAAATAGCACAGCTTAGAGATGCGAATGCCGAAGGAGACAGGAAATTAGAAGAAGCGGATAGGAAACAAGCCGACGAAGACAGAAAATTTAAGAAGCAGTTGTCAGCATTACGAGAGGATTTCAGTGGCCGTAATTAATCGGTAGACGAAAGCGTGATTGAGGTTTCAAAGGCAGTTGTAATCAATGTGACCAGGCTGGTTCATGACATGGCAACTTTTTTTTAAGTAGAAAAGGCATACACATCGCTTTCTGAGGGTGCAGGCTTTGAAGGAACGAACTGAGTCCTGTGGTACGGAACCAGAACGATTTTTCAGAACTCAGGAGTTTGTATCGTTTAAACAAAGCATGGAGAATATCAAAATGGAAATACAGGATCTGCGAGTCCTCCTAACAGAGAGTAGAATACGAATTAATAATGAGCGGCATGTTTATCAGTCAAGTAGCTTGTCTTTAGTGACTCAAGATAGAGATAATACGAAAGAATCGTGTCGGTCATCGCCGGCCTCGGTAGCCAAGCGGTTCTAGGCGCTTCAGTCCGGAACCGCGCGACTGCTACGGTCGCAGGTTCGAATCCTGCCACGGGCATGGATGTGTGTGATGTCCTTAGGTTAGTTAGGTTTAAGCAGTTCTAAGTTCTAGGGGACTGATGACCTCAGATGTTAAGTCCCATAGTGCTCAGAGCCATTTGAACCATTTCGTGTCGGTCATCGAGATCCATGTTGATCAACGGACAAGACTTGATGATAAGCATTTTTTCTCACTGAGGAAATTCCTTAACTATTCTGCATGGGGAGATCTGCACATTAAAACCTGTGTAGACCAATTTAGAGACAGTCTGCCAAACTCTAGACCAGTCCAGAGAAAATTATAGTTCATGAGGAGTCAAAAAGTGTTACCTGTCACAGGACACTGGACCACTCACGTAGAATTTGATTCAGAAATTATTAAATTACACTGGTCGGCCACAGAACAAAACAGGGTACGGTTAAGTATAATAAAAGCCCCACCATTGCCAGCAACATACTTGCATATGTGGCCTGATAATGTTCATTATTTGTGTTACACAACCCACTCTGAACTCTACATACGTAACCCAGATCGCGCTTTTAACCGTCGTATGGACAGACATTTAGTAATGCACCAGTATTATTCGACAGGTTTAAGACTTTTGGAGCTAACAAGATTGTTTAATATGGCTGTAACAATGGTTTTTTTTAAGTTCGAGTAATCAAGGTATCTAAGTCAGGATGAAAACGGTGACTTGTTTGAACTTATTCGGAAAGGAAAGAAACTAGACACAGGCGACAATATAAAGCAACAATATAAAGCTAAACTAAAAAAAACACATTAAAGTTAAAGTTGAGTTTTCACCTTTTGTAAAAAAGACATTAAATGCGACACACCAGAAGCAAATCAGATACTCTTTAAAGTTTTTACCAAAAATTACAGTTCATCAACATATTAAATTTTAATAATTTACGTTGAACATCATGTCGAGGCCCACCACAACCTGAAAATTACAATAAAGTAATAGAGCAGCCCCACGTCAGGTCAGAGGACAAGGCCGCAGACTGTACGACAGAACCCAGAGGTAGACATCGGGAGCCAGCTACCCCTGTTCCTCTCACCCCTGGCGAAAACAAGCAGAGAGAGGATAGCTAGTCGACTACAACATACACAAAAAAGGTCTTTTAAGCATTGACTAGTTTAAATAAAACCAAAGTCTTCGCCTCAGCTCTAAAATAAATCCAGCAACTAATATGAACTGAAGATTAAAGCGCCACCGATTGTTAACTCACCACGTGATGCTAATTGAAGTCGACAGGTTCAACTAAAATAGACACATTAAAGCCGGAATTGCTACCGGCCAAGGATCAAAGTTATTATTATCTTAAATGTAGAACTAATATAAAATTAATATTTAGGAAAAGAAGAACTTCTTAGATGAAATCGCTAAAAACTTTATTGTAGGTAAACGGTTTCGCTAAAACTAAGTTACCATCTGAGATCTTCGTAAGATTATTACAAATATCTTGTGCCAGCTACACAGAAAATCTGTGTGTAACTGATACAAGATGTTTGTAATAATCTTTATGAAGATCTGGACATGGTAACTTGTTTTACCGAAACCGGTTACATGAGTATGGTTACATGAAAACATTCTGATACAGGCGGCATATCTGGTCCACATGGTTTAACTATGGATCAACCGTGCAGTGTTCTGCAACTTTTGCGGGAATATTTTTGTCCACAGACATAACTTATGGAAAAATATATGTGTCTGCCACGGCGAAAGCAAGGCAGAGAATGAACAATGTCAAATTTGTGACTGCTCTCAACACGCACATGAAAACACAAAGGCCTGCAAAAGGACTGGTAAGGAAAGTATTCAGTGTAGCAAGATGAACTTTAATGTTGTGTGTGTATTTCTGGTAAAAGTGAATTAGCTTCTTTAAGAACATGCGTACCATGTATCCCTTGTTAAGCAGTCGTGCACAATTTGCGAAGATTAATACGAATAATATATTAGTTGCTCTGCCTAATGAAAATTCTTACCGCATAACCTGCTCCTTTATTAAGGTGGCGTGCACAGAGTGTGAAGCTTACACATTCTCGAAATAGCAGGAATTAAGATCCCATCTGGAACTTGTACACGGAAATGAAGTGGTGATAAAACTGGAGTTAGAGTCTATGGCAGGTAAGGAAACATATTTACAGCGTGTTTTATTGTATTTATTTTGGTTTGTTGGTTTGTACCTTTGCGGTAGCAAATTTCGACATTGGGCTACGCAATAAATCATTCCTTTACACATATAGTATTCATAGTTTCGTAAACAAATTGGCACCTATCAGCATAACCTGTATCTCAGAGCACATTACATATCAGTCTGTCAGCTCAGCCAATAATCCATGGGGTCGTGGGGGAACTGTCACTCTCGAGCCATAATTTATAGACTAAAATAAAAGCAAAAACAGTATTAGTAGACATCAATAATGAACCATTTGTCTTCTTGCAGGTGCCTTGTTTCATTGCTTACAATCATGTGTGTTGTAATTTTTTTATGATCCAATATGATACTGACAACGCACCCCACTCTCCCAAAAAGAAATCTTGATTTAGGAATGATTTTTAGGTTAAAGACTCAAACTCATGTCCTCATTGTGGTGAAAGGTCTTTGCCTAGTTAAGAGGTGCGATTAGGTTGGTTTTAGATCAATATTAAACGTGTTTTACTAAGAATGGTGATTCTACAATATTGTTAAGTGACCATTAATTTGTCATAATTGATTTTTATATATTTAGAGCTGTAAAGAGAACCCTGGATTACACCCTTCATGCGATACCAAGAAAATCATCACTATTTTGATTACTTAGAGTCCTTACAATGATTACAATTCCGTGAAGTGTTGTCTTCTACAATAGTGGTCAAGAATTTGGACATAGTAATCATTAAACCTATGCATCCAACTTGGGTTTCATAGGCCCTTTGCGTGTGTTCACAATCACACCGTACCTACATTTTATAGTCAAAAGAAAGGCAGAAACAGTATTATTTTGTAGATACCAGTAGTTAACTGTTTGTCTCTTTGCATGTTGTTTGATTCATTTCTAACAGTCTTGTGAGTTGTAAATTCCCCCCCCCCCCCCGCCCCCAATTTTGTGTTAGTGTAATGTTGACACTCCCCAAAAAATAATCATTCAGGAATAGTTGTTAGGCTGAAGAATCAAGCACACATATTCTTGTTAAGGTTAGTGTAATGCTGACACCCCCCAAAAATAATGATTCAGGAATAGTTGTTAGGCTGAAGAATCAAACACACATATTCTTGTTGTGGTGAGAAGGCTTTTTCCGCTTGTGAGGTGCAATTAGGTTGATTTTAGTTGAGGATTAAATGCCTTTTCTTTAGCAAAGCAGTCTTACAAAATTATTAAGTGACGATTAATTTATCGTAATTGATACTCATATAGAGCTGCAATCAGAAATATGGACATTACAAAAGGCAGGATGTGCTCTCGTGGTGGTTACAAGTTTGGTAAGGAGTTTTTGTGGTAGGGCGTCCCATTCCTCCAACAGCACAGTTGACAATTGTAGTAGGGTTATTGGTGCTTATGGCTGTGCTGCAGTACACATGCTGTATGGGAATTATGGCAGGGTAATTGGGAGGCCAGCCTATTCTCCAAATACCTTCTCATTCTGAGAGTTCTTGCACCTCCGCTGTTTGATGCAGCCGTGCATTGTCATTCATAAAAATGAAGTCAGGACCGAATATACTCCTGGAAAGACGAACATCTGAGAAGAATAGAGTGCCACAATGATGACCTGTAAGTGTATTGTGTTCAAATATTTGAAGGCAGTACGCCCATGCAACAGTATGGCTTCCCACACCATAAAACCTAGACCACCAAGACCATCAGGTTCGACAATATTCCTTGGTGCATTAAGTGTGGCCTCATGGTGAGAACACGTAGTGCACCCAACAACATTGGTGAACACCATTGTTTCGGTGGTCCAGTTGTAATGGTGTGGGGAAACACAGTGTATAGCATGACCACCATCATGAGGTCCTGAAGAGTTTGCAGATGCAAATTCCTCCACACTCTCAAGAACTTGTTGCTGTTACCGACTCACTGCTGTTATCAACTTGCCGTAGTTGTCAACATGAAGCTGTCATCAAGACACTGTACTGCAGTGTAAACTGGGTACCAGAGAGATGCCAGAAGTCGTCCTGTAGTCGGTTTTTAAAGGAAATATTTTCCCAACAATCTGTGGGCGAGTGGCAGGGTGAAGCAGTGTAAAGTTTTGTTTGTCCCTCTCACTCCAGCAAAGTTCAGCTCGAAAGAAATTACCGGCATTCTCAAAAAAAAAAAAAAATAAATAAATAAAAAAAAACTTGTGTGAAAATTTGTATAAATTCCAAGTATGCAATACACTTATATGTATTGCATAATCGAAACCAATGTTACCATGATGCTAACTGAAACATTATGAACACCTACATTAATTAATACTATGAAACATAACTGTGTTTTTTTTTAAAAAGGATAACTGGAGATTCTTTTATTGTTGAAATTGCTCCCTGCATCAAGCTACAGTTGATTAGACTTGTTAGAAACATCGTCAATGTTCATCAAAGTATCATGATTCAACAATACAGTTGCTAGAAGCAAGGTAATGTCTCATGTAGAAATAAAGTAATAATTGTATGTATATAACTGACATGAAAAATGTTGATACTTATTGACTGAGTCTACGTTTCATCAGCCTTCTTGTTATAATTTTATATTGTAATTGTTGTATGTACAATTATTGATACAATAAATGTCATAGTCATGTAAATAGTGTGAAAATAAAGTTGTGTTGTTTGATAAAGAAGGTTCTATTTGTGCTGAATAAGTGTGATGCATCTCCTTACTTCATTCAGACATAGAGGAATAATAATTTTACAGCTAAAAATCATAAGTGGCACATTGTCGAGAATTGATTTGAGTGTTGTAGTAAACATGGGAATAATATTCCACAGATAACATGTAACCAACGATAACATTCTGCAACAAGTAATATTGATTCATTTGTAATAGCGAATGGTACTTATCAGTTTTCATATGCTTGCAGTATATTGAAATACAAATCTAATAATGCTATCAAGTCGAACTAAAGCGTTAGTGATGCCTTATGACTGACATTATGAGTATAATTAGGTTTCACTAGAGACTAAATTTACGATAGATGCACAGACACACTTGAGAAACCCAAATACTATTATTATTGATGCTGAGCACACAATACACTCTATGTATTCCCATAGTAAAAGTTAGAGAGGAGTTCAGGGAATCGCATATAAGGAACTTCTCTTTTACTCGTATTTACTCACCAATTGAAACCAATACAATATTCGAACTGAGGGCTGTGACTGAACAAACATCTTTAACAAAGTATCTATATGTATACAGTTCCTTAGTCATTTAGGATAGGGAAAACATGAACTATTTAATAAAAGGATGATTAAATGTTTTTTTGGGACTGCTGAATCATTTAAACAGCAGTAAATATTTGCTACATAGAGCATGTTACTATTTGACAAACCTTGTGCTGAAAATATTCTGTCTAATAAGGACTGTAACCGCAGACAGTGATTGTATTAGCCACTATGGTCCTGTGTCATAGAAGAGTGAGGCTATCTACTTGCACAGAAACATTCGATGTACAATCAAATCTGGTCATTATAGTGTTTTTTGGTGGTAATAAGTATGGAAAAAGCCGCGGTACTTGGCAATCTCTGCTGTCTACACCATTTGCACAGTTCTTATAAATAAGGTTACAGCTATTCTACGAGACTTTGATCGTCAAGACTCCAAGGATAATGTAGGTAGACTCCATCATAATTTAGTCATATCTTTGGAGCATTTGGGGCCATTTCAGTCAACTTCATGCATATATCGCTTCCTATTCGAAAAAGCAGTCAATCAATGGTGGTAAGACAATCTTAGGGGTGCAAGTGTGAAAGGTGCAATATGCAAGCACAACTCCGGAGTATCCAAAGAAATTTCTACCACACTTTGTACACGAGAAAATACCGATGGGACAACATGAATACTACTCTTTACAGTCATGTGAAAGAAACTGGATATGCAAGGCATTTTTCTATGCCTTATTCTCCTGGAAAAACACACAAACAAAGTTGTGTGAATAATTTCTTTAGCACATATTACCTAAAACTAAATTCTATCCCCTTGTTCACCTATTACACTCCTGGG
Organism: Schistocerca americana; assembly: GCF_021461395.2. Taxonomy (NCBI): domain Eukaryota; kingdom Metazoa; phylum Arthropoda; class Insecta; order Orthoptera; family Acrididae; genus Schistocerca; species Schistocerca americana. Next base: position 954,596,428 of record NC_060120.1, read on the forward strand.
AACAAAATACTGTTTTCATACTTTGTATCTCTGGGGACTCTTTGGCACGCAAGGAGAACATCTATACAGTTACTGCGGGTAGGTTCACTTACTTAGCGAATGGCAACCCACGCATTTTCAGATTTATTTTGTGAGCAATAGCATAAAATTGCCTGTCTAATAAACTAACAAGCGCAATCTGTAAAAGCTACATATTCTCTGGCTTTATTGTATATTAAGATAATTTTCTGAAACTGGACATAATTCTGAGCCATCTGTCCATTCAGAGTATTCACTGCTGGCGTTCCTGCATTATTCATCATTCTGTTATTTGCATCAGAAGGGAATTCACTTGCCTACAAGTACACTCCTACAAAAATTGGAACAACACAGTCTAAGGAAAAAACTTAAGAAGCCTTCATCTGTGAGATAAAGAATACAATAATTTCTAGCCAAAGTTTGTAATATACATGCTTTTTCCTATAGAAGACAATATCTGAGGATCTTAAGATCGACTTTTCTGCCAACCAGTTTCTAGAGAAAATCGTGACATCAGGTTTAGGTGAGAGAGCATTACAGTATTTCTTTTATAATCGGAGCTACATAATGAGGGCAAATAATGTCTGCAAAAATTGCCACCAGTTTACGTACACGCAACACAGACATATTACAACATGTGAACTATAAGAAAAACACTACACTGCAATCTATAAAAACTTTCATTTAAATAGCAGGATACTTTCAAGAGAACGATGTGATCATACTAAACATCAAATATGGTATGAGTTCAGTCTTTATTGTCTAAGCCAGGCCCAGCAAAGCGTGGCTCGCGAAACATCCCCGACGCAGCCACGTCCAACGACAATGAGTCGCCATGGTTCTTAAGATCTTTAATACCAGCTACCTCTAAGCAAACGCAAAAAAAAAAAATACACCACTAAAGCATTGAGTTTTATTCAGTTTTGTATTGCAAACTCTTATACTTAAATTAATGAGATACTTAAATATTGAGGTTACATTGATTTAACTTGATCTTGACAAGTTCGGCAATTCGATTTCAGTTTGCGTTATAGTGAAACGAAGTTGATGTTCCAACGACTCATTCGACACTCCATTACGTTTAGCAGATTTAATGTACTTCACTGAACAAAATGTACTTTCACAAATGTATGTTGACCCAAAAAATATTTTACTTTAAGAGCGAGTTCTGTGATATCTGGATACCGATTTTGTGGCATAATTAAGAAACTTCGGCATATAATTCTATTCTAAGTAACATGAGTGGATCGTTTTGTATCCTGCAAACTTCTTCTTGAAGATATTTCTAAAGCTTCCAAGACTTATTTCTTTGCATTATTAAACAAAATTATATCTGGCTCTGTCCATTTATAAACTTATAAACAACTATGAAACTCTCTGGAGCCTTCACCTATGATGAAAGTAAATGTTAAATTTTACTTCTGCGTATTCTTGTTTCAATTCATAGCAACTGAAGAAATAAGGAAAATTTCCGTTGTTTAGTCGCAAAAAAAAGTAACTTTACGCGTACTCTGTTAACATTTGTAAATACATCATAAACAGAGAGTTCCTTTTCTTACAAACATAAAGTCAAATCATTTAAACGATATGTAATATCTGTTAGAAATGCCAATTCCGATAAAAAAAATGTGACTTATTCAGCTCATCTTCAAATTCTGTATTATCCGATTTTACTTCTCTACTAAAAAAGCTTTAAAAGTTATATTCAAACAGCAAAAAAAAAAGGAGGTTAACATTTTCCTGCAGTTAATCAACGAATTTCGGAATGGTGAAGTATGTCTCCGCATTCTGCGTTAACTTCTTCCATAAATTCTTTAAGTTTTCGATGAGATAGTGATTGATTTCCTCGGCGTATTATAATCGTAATTTTAGTCATACAGTATCTTTCGTAGCGGACAGCACTCTGACTTTTCCATCATAACACTTCTTGATGAATAATGCAATCAAAAATCAAACTGTTCTATCTTTTCTTAACTGACCAACGAAACCATGTTCGCTAATGACCACAACTTGTGGATCATCTGTATGAATTACAGAGCACTTTTGAAAACCATCAGTTTTGTCAGCACACTTTTGAACTGTATTAAAAATATTCAAACTACCTACTTTTCAGCATCGGAAATGAAGTGAGTAACTCTTCATGTACTGAAAATTCGTCCTTTATTACGCAGAACAAAAAAAAAATTAGAAATTGACTAATATGTGTTCCAACAGTACTCTCGTCCACAAACAGAAAATAATACCAACAGTTAGCAAATAGTTTCTTTTTTATGTTATGTCCCATATCAAAATTCGCAGTGTCACTTGGCAAAGCAGCTGTTTTAAAATTTGCGGCGGTATCATCGAAAACAAACGCTGTTGCTATTTCTGTTGCCCATTACTCCATTGGTAAGCCATCGCTTAAGCGTTTCTGAGAGCTTCTGCTAATTTTAAATGTGCGGCATACGATGTAGTTAAACTCTTTTCTTTAAGCTTTCTTTACTTATCGACAAAAGGGCATCGTTCGCCATGAGAGTAAAGCCTGTGTACTGCTCCATGGAGCGAAGAGAACTGTCAAGCAGATTACTACCTTTGTTTTTGCTTAAGCGGTTTTTACCTCTTAAACATAGAGGTTCTTATCGAAACTGTGCACAAAAGAAATACTTAATGTACCACTCCTCATAAAAAAAACGCGCTTTTCAGTATGCGTTCTTTTCCATACTCTTAAGATTCGTAATATTAAAATAGTCACAGAAATAATCAGAATCAAAATTAGAATGATACCCACAGGAATAAACACAATGACAATTTGAACGACAGCGCAATAGTAACGAGAGTAGATCTGAACAAAACGCCTTGAGCTGGCAGACTTTAAGTTGAAAATACGCTGCTCCACTCGACTGCTGATAAACAAACGAATCGGAGGCTGCAGCCAGCCGTGAGGACACGGCCCGACTAGAGTTGGTGGGGGAAGCGCTCACTGGAGGGGAATATCCCAGGAGCCACTCTTCGCCAGCTATGGTCTAAAATAACACTAATCAGGCTTATGGCATCTGGTAGAGGTTCATAATTGCTTCTAAACCAATGTTTAAATGCCAGGACCCTCAGCCACTGTAAAGCTGTAAGTCATCGATTCTCATCTTTTGGTACAATATGTGAGCTATGATTAGCAAGCTTTCCATTTCACCTCACCTCACGAAACAACTATATATTACACGATCTTTCAAGCGGAGTGACATGGGATCAGCGAAACGTAAGGGCAGCGTACTGATAGCCTACGATTGATGAAATCCTGCAGCTCCAATACACCATTTGACACATAAGAATCATCAGATTTGATTCCTTGTGGATTTTTGTCCTACACATGAATCTACCATCAAGTGGTGTCTCACTTCCAACAGAAAATACAGTGCCCTCAAATATCTGAAAGCATTCATCATCTCCGTCTCTCCTCTACCCGCCATTGCCGTCAACGTATCCTTATTTTCCAAACATATGTGATGGTTGTTATTTCTGAGTCTGTTACCTAAATGTGCAACCAATTACAAATTACGAGAACCTGACACCAAAAACAAGAAGTGAAGTTATGCAATTCCTCATCATTAGATAACTGATATGTGGTGCACAGGTATCTTTAAAAAAGGCATGGTATCTTAAGTTTATGAGCTGTAGATGTTTTTATAGTATGTAGGCTCTTGATGAGATTTACACATGCACACCTAGAGTGAAAAATGAAACAACCTCTTTTGTATCCCAAAAGCAGGAGCAGGGTAGAAGCTGCAAAAAGGCTGGGCACAAGCATCGAACGAAGTTGTCTGTGCCTCAAGTACTGTAAAATTAATTTTTCCTTTTTTTCCTTGCATTAAACCTCAAAGTAGGTGATCGAGGGTGTCATAATCTACACATTTCATCTGGTTCATGCTGTTCTAAATTATATAACATGGCACAGGAAAGATAAAGCTATCTGAAGCAGATTGGCACAGACTGGAACAGTGATTATAGGTCTAATCGTCATACTTTGTGACATACAATTAAACAGTTATTGCTTAGTGACTGTTCCTTTCACTTAATTACAGTTGCAGTAGCAGGTGAACTCACTAATCTAGACTCTTATATTCCTCGACTGTCATCTCTCAAAGACACTTCTTGTTTTGCACACTATAGCCAAAGCTAGAGTTACTGTCATCGAACAGAGTTATATAACATCAAGACCGATACAGATGACTGAAATGCAACATTTGGGTATACCAATATAAAGGTAATGCTACGAAAAAGCTCCACAATTTTTGCAACGAACCACAGAACTATATAAGTAGCTCCACTGTTGCCCAATCTTTGTAAATGTATTGCTACATCAGATGTTAGTACTCATCCACATTTATCTAGACATGTCTGCATTCTCGACATTTAATGTAGGATCCACATACAATTTCTGTTCATGTCCACATTTTTTTTTTTTTTACTTTTGTGGCTCAATTCATATGCTTTTTATTTCGGTTATTGAATTAAATCATCATGGACTTATGTGGAGGAATCTATCAAATGCTTGTTTGATAAAAATATTGAAACCGGAAATGAAAAGTGTCTTCAGCAAATTTCAAATCTGAAAAAGAAATCATGGCCACTTACGATGGAAAATCTGAACCAAGCCATATGAAATGATGCAAGTACATTGGGTCATGTAGTAGTGAAAAATAGGTTAGTGAATTAATTCAAATTACGCATTTTTTCTTGTGTTGAGAGATTGTTCTCTTTAATACAGGTGCGGTGGACAAAGGAGAGAAACGGTAAAAGGGAATACAATGATAAGATTTAATTTGTGTAAAATTTTTGTTGGTCAACAAAAGAACTTTTAAACAAGATTCACTCCAGTGAAAAATACACAACGGACATGGGCTCTAAAGTGATGTGGGTATGTGTATGCATAGGCTATAATACTTTCATTTCCTCCTCATCTAATATAGCCATTTGACATCTTAACACTGAACTATGCTTCATATGGCTGTCGTAAAGGGTTTAGTACCGATGGCAATAGGAATGTCATAGTCACTGTGTTGCAGCAATCATACCTTATTATTTTAAAAAAATCCCTACCTAGTGCCATTTACCTTGGCTAAGCAATATACAGATAAATGATACCGCAGTCATATTTCATCTAAAAATCTTCTAGATCTGCCGTATATGTTATGCCATCAGCAATCTTTGCCTTATTCTGTTCTCTTATCGTGATCCAGATTAGAACTGTCACAAAACCATGGTGACCAATCCGATAGTGCATGTATCATTTTGGCGTTTCATAATAGGGTAACCCTATCAGAAGTACATAAAAGTATACCAGTGTTACAGATGGCAGGCCTCCATTGAACAATGCACCTTACTGCTGGGCAAACATTAGCTGTTCATTTACCCGTTTCTGAGATTTGTAAAACTTAAAATGGTTCAAATGGCTCTGAGCACTATGGGACTTAACATCTGAGGTCATCAGTCCCCTAGAACTTAAAACTAATTAAACCTAACCACATCCATGCCCGAGGCAGGATTCAAACCTGCGACCGTAGCGGCCGCGCGGTTCCAGGTTGAAGTGCCTAGAACCGCTCGGCCACAACGGCCGGCTGAAAAACTCCTTTTAGCAATGATTAGGTAGCACACATGTTGAAATAATGATAATTCAATAATTATGCTTTGACTTATTTTCTCTCCATTTTTTAATATTTTTTTCCTCTCTGGAGCCATTCCGTGCCAAATCTACATGTACATCTACATCCATACTCCGCAAGCCACCTGACGGTGTGTGGTGGAGGGTATCTTGAGTACCTCTATCGGTTCTCCCTTCTATTCCAGTCTCGTATTGTTCGTGGAAAGAAAGACTGTCGGTATGCCTCTGTGTGGGCTCTAATTTCTCTAATTTTATCCTCATGGTCTCTTCGCGAAATATACGTAGGAGGAAGCAATATACTGCTTGACTCCTCGGTGAAGGTATGTTCTCGAAACTTCAACAAAAGCCCATACCGAGCTACTGAGCGCTTCTCCTGCAGAGTCTTCCACTGGAGTTTATCTATCATCTTTGTAACGCTTTCGCGATTACTAAATGATCCTGTAACGAAGCGCGCTGCTCTCTTCTCTATCTCTTCTATCAATCCTATGTGGTACGGATCCCACACCGGTGAGTAGTATTCAAGCAGTGGTCGAACAAGTGTACTGTAACCTACTTCCTTTGTTTTCGGACTGCATTTCTTCAGGATTATTCCAATGAATCTCATTCTGGCATCTGCTTTACCGACGATTAATTTTATATGATCATTACATTTTAAAACACTCCTAATGCCTACTCCCAGATAATTTATGGAATTAACTGCTTTCAGTTGCTGACCTGCTATATTGTAGCTAAATGATAAAGGATCTTTCTTTCTATGTATTCGCAGCACTTTATACTTGTCTACATTGAGATTCAATTGCCATTCCCTGCACCATGCGTCAATTCCTTGCAGATACTCCGGCATCTCAGTACAATTTTCCGTTGTTAAAACCTCTCGATATACTACAGCATCATCCGCAGAAAGCCTCAGTGAACTTCCGATGTCATCCACAAGGTCATTTATACACTCCTGGAAATTGAAATAAGAACACCGTGAATTCATTGTCCCAGGAAGGGGAAACTTTATTGACACATTCCTGGGGTCAGATACATCACATGATAACACTGACAGAACCACAGGCACATAGACACAGGCAACAGAGCATGCACAATGTCGGCACTAGTACAGTGTATATCCACCTTTCGCAGCAATGCAGGCTGCTATTCTCCCATGGAGACGATCGTAGAGATGCTGGATGTAGTCCTGTGGAACGGCTTGCCATGCCATTTCCACCTGGCGCCTCAGTTGGACCAGCGTTCGTGCTGGACGTGCAGACAGCGTGAGACGACGCTTCATCCAGTCCCAAACATGCTCAATGGGGAACAGATCCGGAGATCTTGCTGGCCAGGGTAGTTGACTTACACCTTCTAGAGCACGTTGGGTGGCACGGGATACATGCGGACGTGCATTGTCCTGTTGGAACAGCAAGTTCCCTTGCCGGTCTAGGAATGATAGAACGATGGATTCGATGACGGTTTGGATGTACCGTGCACTATTCAGTGTCCCCTCGACGATCACCAGTGGTGTACGGCCAGTGTAGGAGATCGCTCCCCACACCATGATGCCGGGTGTTGGCCCTGTGTGCCTCGGTCGTATGCAGTCCTGATTGTGGCGCTCACCTGCACGGCGCCAAACACGCATACGACCATCATTGGCACCAATGCAGAAGCGACTCTCATCGCTGAAGACGACACGTCTCCATTCGTCCCTCCATTCACGCCTGTCGCGACACCACTGGAGGCGGGCTGCACGATGTTGGGGCGTGAGTGGAAGACGGCCTAACGGTGTGCCGGACCGTAGCCCAGCTTCATGGAGACGGTTGCGAATGGTCCTCGCCGATACCCCAGGAGCAACAGTGTCCCTAACTTGCTGGGAAGTGGCGGTGCGGTCCCCTACGGCACTGCGTAGGATCCTACGGTCTTGGCGTGCATCCGTGCGTCGCTGCGGTCCGGTCCCAGGTCGACGGGCACGTGCACCTTCCGCCGACCACTGGCGACAACATCGATGTACTGTGGAGACCTCACGCCCCACGTGTTGAGCAATTCGGCGGTACGTCCACCCGGCCTCCCGCATGCCCACTATACGCCCTCGCTCAAAGTCCGTCAACTGCACATACGGTTCACGTCCACGCTGTCGCGGCATGCTACCAGTGTTAAAGACTGCGATGGAGCTCCGTATGCCACGGCAAACTGGCTGACACTGACGGCGGCGGTGCACAAATGCTGCGCAGCTAGCGCCATTCGACGGCCAACACCGCGGTTCCTGGTGTGTCCGCTGTGCCGTGCGTGTGATCATTGCTTGTACAGCCCTCTCGCAGTGTCCGGAGCAAGTATGGTGGGTCTGACACACCGGTGTCAATGTGTTCTTTTTTCCATTTCCAGGAGTGTATAAATTGTGAATAGCAACGGTCCTACGACACGCCCCTGCGGCACACCTGAAACCACTCTTACTTTGGAAGACTTCTCTCCATTGAGAATGACGTGCTGCATTCTGTTATCTAGGAACTCTTCAATCCAATCACACAATTGATCTGATAGTCCATATGCTATTACTTTGTTCATTAAACGACTGTGGGGAACTGTGTCAAACTCCTTGCGGAAGTCAAGAAACATGGCATCTACCTGGGAACCTGTGTCTATGGCCCTCTGAGTCTCGTGGACGAATAGCGCGAGCCGGGTTTAACACGATCGTCCTTTTCGAAACCCAAGCTGATTCCTACAGAGTAGATGTCTAGTCTCCAGAAAAGTCATTATACTCGAACACAATAAGTGTTCCAAAATTCTACAACTGATCGACATTAGAGATATAAGTCGATAGTTCTGCACATCTGTTCGACGTCCCTTCTTGAAAACGGGGATGACCTGTGCCCTTTTCCAGTCTTTTGGGACGCTATACTCTTCTAGAGACCTACGGTACACCGCTGCAAGAAGGGGGCAAGTTCCTTCGCGCACTCTGAGTAAAATCGAACTGGTGTCCCATCAGGCCCAGCGGCCTTTCTTCTTTTGAGCGATTTTAATTGATTTTCTATCCCCCTGTCATCTGTTTCGATATCTACCATTTTGTCATCTGTGCGTCAATCTAGAGAAGGAACTACAGTGCAGTTTTCCTATGTGAGACAGCTTTGGAAAAAGACATTTAGTATTTCGGCATTTAGTCTGTCATCCTTTGTTTCAGTACCATTTTGGTCACAGAGTTTCTGGACAATTTGTTTTGATCCACCTACTGCTTTGACATAAGATCAAAATTTCTTAGGATTTTCTGCCAAGTCAGGACATAGAACTTTACTTTCGAATTTGTTGAACGCCTCTCACATAGCCCTCCTCACACTACATTTCGCTTCGTATAATGTTTGTTTGTCTGCAAGGCTTTTGCTATGTTTATGTTTGATGTGATGTTCCCTTTGCTTCCGTAGCAGTTTTCTAGCCCGGTTGTTGTACCACTATGGCTCTTTTCCATCTCTTACGATCTTGCTTGGCACATACCCATCTAATGCATATTGTAGGATGGTTTTGAACTTTGGCCACTGATCCTCAACACTATCTGTACTTGAGACAAAACTTTGGTGTTGAGCCGTCAAGTACTCTTTCAACACACTTTAAATAAAATTTTTGCCTCATCATTTTAGATTTTCTGTCTAACAAAATGATTTGACTACTTCAACGGATTACAACACTGCACTTCCATATTGACATGGCTAAGCCATGTCTCCGCAATATCCTTTCTTCCAGGAGTGCTAGTTCTGCAAGGTTCGCAGGAGAGCTTCTGTAAAGTTTGGAAGGTAGGAGACGAGGTACTGGCAGAACTAAAGTTGTGAGGACGGAGCGTGAGTCGTGCTCGGGTAGCTCAGATGGTAGAGCACTTGCCCGCGAAAGGCAAAGGTCCCGAGTTCGAGTCTCGGTCCGGCACACAGTTTTGATCTGCCAGGATGTTTCATATCAGCGCACACTCCGCTGCTGAGTGAAAATGTCATTCTGGAAATGGCTTAAACACTTATATAAAAAGTTTAAATATCTACCTTAGAAGGAAACGATACATAATGCATCCTCTCAGCAAAGGCTCTGGCCACTGAATGATTGCAAAGACAGCAAGTGCAGCCTGTGCTTACTTCAACTTATTCACAATTTGCATGCATAGACAGGAACCAATTTGTTCGGTATGCATACACTGGATCAAGTCTGTGGAAACTGAATGTACATTTTAATTAATTTGTTTGGATCAGAACTATTACACCAATGCTTATGCTTCTTTCATACCTTATTTAAATTTGTAGCTGTAGGTCCCATGTTCAATATTTTTGTTTTGCCAATTAATAGACTATTCGTTAAAACTGTATAAAATTAAAATAAACATTCAACTTAATTTAGAGTATGGACTGATTTATTTAAGATGATGATATTTATGATATTTTTAGTTACACCTCTGAATATTTTAATTAAATTCCTGTTTGTTACAGGTAGGTTTGATCAAAGTGAGGCTGTTATTGAAAAGTAAGATTCAGGACTATTTTTTTAACCATGAACTTGTCATCATCCCTTATTTATATTTGCCACGTTATTTACAACAGTTCTAAAAATTTATAGAAATGTTTTGAAAATTTTAAAATATGTACTTTTTGGAAGAAATTTAATCAAAATTTCAGTTTGTATTATTAAAAAAATCTTTGTTTGAATTATGTTGTGTTGTATATCATTAGAAAGAGCATACAAATGATGTGCAATAACATCTTTGCTAGCTCTCTAGCTCAATCAGGACAGCTCCTAGACCAATTGTATAAAAGTTTGTTGATGCTTTTTGGGTTAGTTTTTGAAAAGGTTTCGTTGCCATATTTCAGAAAGGGAGATAAAAAATTGAAATTAGTATTTTTCTTAGTCTCAGTACCAACTATGAATATACCAGATTTTAGCAAAATCTAAAACGGTGGGGTAAATTGGTTTTTTTGATCTGACATGCAACGGCCCTCTGTTTTTGTGTTCTTCTGTCTGTATCTTCTCTTCATGATTGCGCTGTGGTTGGAATTGTGTTAAGGAAAACATTGGCATTACTTATCTAAATACCTGGAAATTTCTAACACTACCAACAACACACATTTTACCACCAGTTGTAATTAACCAAGCATCAACATACGATTTTTTTTATCATCACCTTTTTAGAATTTTTGTCAGAGCCACGCAGAGGCCACAAATTCAAAAGTTTCAGTATGAATTAAGAAAAAATACGCATGTTACAGTGCAACCATATTATATGCAAGGTTTTAATGACTTTCACAACACAAAATCAAACTAAGACTACATACATAAAATATTAAATATCATGGCGAATTTCGGTTTTGCAGGTGTATGAATAATCGTTTCGTTTTTCACTGGTGCACAATGTTTACGCTGCCACAGTCTTCATATTTACAAATTTAATGAATTTCACATTACAAATTGACAACGTTAACAAACAGGAAATTTTAAACGCCATGTAGACTCAAGACTTTGTGGGGATAAAAGGTAGCAACACACAAAGTTTCACGGTTTGCCGCAATGGTACGAACTGTGCTTTTGCCACCGCCAGCCGTTTCGTGGCGATTATTTCTTTTCTTTCTCCAATCATTTAGTAGTGGCATACAAATGTTTTGTAAACGTCAGAAGTTAATTTCCAGTCGATTCGAACTGAGCGTTTTATTGGTTGATGGTAAATTCGTTCTCATTGGTTGACTGCACTGTCGAGGCTTATCTTTGCCATGGAATGTATTTTAGGCCGAGGAAATAAGCACACGTAAACACTAGCACCAGAGAAGCGTTGCCGTGGCTGGCTGGCCGGGCAGGAAGAACAGCGTGCCGAAATTCAAATTTACGGCACCCTAATCATGGCTCATGTATAACCTAAAAGGCTGAACAAGTATGTAAGTGAAACCATCACCTGTACAATGGAATGAAGACAGTGAAAATTTGTGACGGACTGAGACTCGAACCCGGATTTCTCGCTTATCGCCAGCAGTCGCCTTGTCATTTGGCTATCCGAGCACAACTCACGGTCAGACTCAAATTCCATATGTAATCAACCTTGCACCTACATCCTGTGCTCGTACATCCATTATACAGGGTGGTGCATTCAATTGATCGTGACCGTGCCAAATATCTCACGAAATAGGCGTCAAACGGAAAAACTACAAAGACCGAAAATAGTCTAGCTTGAAGAGGGAAACCAGATGGTGCTATCGTTGGCCCGCTAGATGTGCGCTGCCGTAGGTCAAACGTTTTTTTTTAAATAGGAACCCCCATTTATTACTACATATACGTATAGTACGTAAAGAAATATGAATCTTTTAGTTGGACCACTTTCGTAACAGGTAGGTTTTTTAAATTAAAATACAGAACGTAGGTACGTTTGAATATTTTATTTCGGTTGTTTCAATGTGATACATGTACCTTTGTGAACTTATCATTTCTGAGAACGCATGCTGTTACAGCGTGATTACCTGTAAATACCACATTAATGCAATAAATGCTCAAAATGATGTCCGTCCTCAATGCATTTGGCAATACGTGTAACGACATTCCTCTCAACAGCGAGTAGTTCGCCTTCCGTAATGTTCGCACATGCATTGACAATGCGCTGACGCATGTTGTCAGGCGTTGTCGGCTGATCACGTTAGCAAATATCCTACAACTTTCCCCACAGAAAGAAATCCAGGGACGTCAGATCAGGTGAACGTGCGAGCCATGGTATGGTGCTTCGACGACCAATCCACCTGTCATGAAATATGCTATTCAATACCGCTTCAACCGCACGCGAGCTATGTGCCTAACATCGATCATGTTGGAAGTACATCGCCATTCTGTCATGGAGTGAGACATCTTGTAGTAACATCGGTAGAACATTACGTAGGAAATCGGCATACATTGCACCATTTAAATTGCCATCCATAAAATGGGGGCCAATTATCCTTCCTCCCATAATGCCGCCCCATACAATAACAAGGTCGCTGATGTTCCACTTGTCGCAGTCATCATGGATTTTCCGTAGCCCAATAGTGCATATTATGCCGGTTTATTTACCGCTGTTGGTGAATGGCGCTTCGTCGCTAAATACACTCCTGGAAATTGAAATAAGAACACCGTGAATTCATTGTCCCAGGAAGGGGAAACTTTATTGACACATTCCTGGGGTCAGATACATCACATGATCACACTGACAGAACCACAGGCACATAGACACAGGCAACAGAGCATGTACAATGTCGGCACTAGTACAGTGTATATCCACCTTTCGCAGCAATGCAGGCTGCTATTCTCCCATGGAGACGATCGTAGAGATGCTGGATGTAGTCCTGTGGAACGGCTTGCCATGCCATTTCCACCTGGCGCCTCAGTTGGACCAGCGTTCGTGCTGGACGTGCAGACCGCGTGAGACGACGCTTCATCCAGTCCCAAACATGCTCAATGGGGAACAGATCCGGAGATGTTGCTGGCCAGGGTAGTTGACTTACACCTTCTAGAGCACGTTGGGTGGCACGGGATACAAGCGGACGTGCATTGTCCTGTTGGAACAGCAAGTTCCCTTGCCGATCTAAAAATGGTAGAACGATGGGTTCGATGACGGTTTGGATGTACCGTGCACTATTCAGGGTCCCCTCGACGATCACCAGTGGTGTACGGCCAGTGTAGGGGATCGCTCTCCACACCATGACGCCGGGTGTTGGCCCTGTGTGCCTCGGTCGTATGCAGTCCTGATTGTGGCGCTCACCTGCACGGCGCCAAACACGCATACGACCATCATTGGCACCAAGGCAGAAGCGACTCTCATCGCTGAAGACGACACGTCTCCATTCGTCCCTCCATTCACGCCTGTCGCGACATCACTGGAGGCGGGCTGCACGATGTTGGGGCGTGAGCGGAAGACGGCCTAACGGTGTGCGGGACCGTAGCCCAGCTTCATGGAGACGGTTGCGAATGGTCCTCGCCGATACCCCAGGAGCAACAGTGTCCCTAATTTGCTGGGAAGTGGCGGTGCGGTCCCCTACGGCACTGCGTAGGATCCTACGGTCTTGGCGTGCATCCGTGCGTCGCTGCGGTCCGGTCCCTGGTCGACGGGCACGTGCACAATCCGCCGACCACTGGCGACAACATCGATGTACTGTGGAGACCTCACGCCCCACGTGTTGAGCAATTCGGCGGTACGTCCACCCGGCCTCCCGCATGCCCACTATACGCCCTCGCTCAAAGTCCGTCAACTGCACATACGGTTCACGTCCACGCTGTCGCGGCATGCTACCAGTGTTAAAGACTGCGATGGAGCTCCGTATGCCACGGCAAACTGGCTGACACTGACGGCGGCGGTGCACAAATGCTGCGCAGCTAGCGTCATTCGACGGCCAACACCGCGGTTCCTGGTGTGTCCGCTGTGCCGTGCGTGTGATCATTGCTTGTACAGCCCTCTCGCAGTGTCCGGAGCAAGTATGGTGGGTCTGACACACCGGTGTCAATGTGTTCTTTTTACCATTTCCAGGAGTGTAGAACGCGTGGAAAAAATCTGTCATCGTCCCGTAATTTCTCTTTTGCCCAGTGGCAGAACTGTACACGACGTTCAAAGTCGTCGCCATGCAATTCCTGGTGCGTAGAAATATGGTACGGGTGCAGTCGATGTTGACGGAATATTCCCAACACCGACAATTTTGAGATTCCCGATTCTCGCGCAATTTGTCTGCTACTGATGTGCGGATTAGCCGCAGCAGCAGCTAAAACACCTACTTGGGGATCATCATCTGTTGCACATGTGGTTGAACACTTCCTGTTTCCTTAAATAGCGTAACTATCCGGTGAACGGTCCGGACACTTGGATGATGTCGTCCAGTATACCGAGCAGCTTACATAGCACACTCCCGTTGGGCATTTTGATCACAATTGCCATACATCAACACGATTTCGACCTTTTCCTCAAATGGTAAACGGTCCATTTTAACACGGATAATGTATCACGAAGCAAATACCGTCCACACTGGCGTAATGTTACGTGATACCACGTACTTATACGTTTGTGATTATTACAGCGCCATCGATCACAAAGCGAAAAAAGTGGTCCAACTAAAACATTCATATTTCTTTACGTTCTACACGAATATGTAATAAAAAATGGGGGTTTCTATTGTAAAAAACACAGTTGATATCCGTTTGACCTATGGCAGCGCCATCTAGCGGGCCAACCATAGCGCCATCTGGTTTGTCCCTTCAAGCTGGTCGAGTTTCGTTCTTTGTAGTTTTATCGTTTGATGCTTATTTCGTGAGATATTTGGCCCGGTCACTATCAGTGGACCACCCTGTATATTCCCGTACAGGGGAGACTTTTCACTTAAAATCGTTGGTCTGTCGTCGGCGGATAAATCCGATACTGCAGTGTCTGCATGGATGCATGTCCGAAGGAACTTCGTATCGTAATTCGGAATAACAGAGGCACTGCAAGAACCTAGTCAGTCAATGGGTTCTGCACTTATGGGAAGCAAATAATTACAAAGAACTCACACTATAGTTAGTACTAATTCTAGTTACAAAGTAGAATTTAAAAAGACACTGAACTCAAAGATATCTTCGTAATCCATTTTCTTTTAATTCCGTTATGGAAATGTTATTCGCTTACCAGGGCAATTTGTACAAGTCGATGAAACTTCGACATAAGATGCTAATAAGATTCGCTAGTCTATTGATGAACACGCTGTTCATTCTCTCACTGGTACCTTTGCCTTCTGCTGCTCTAAGTGATTTACGCTGCTGCTGTCGCTCAGTGGCTTGATGGAATCTCACCAGACAAAGTATTATTCATCACTTTAAAATGGCGCACTGGTCAATTTGGAGAGTAGAAGACGCAGAACTTTCCATGTGACTCTCCACCGTTGACGTAAGCCGTGACAGTTAAGTGTGTCTTCATGCTGTAAGTTTTATGGAAACTGTACTGTACTTTGTTGACGCACCCATGACCTCACTGTCAATGAAGCTGCCTAATTTTTTGCCGAACCGGCGTGGATTGTCCAATCTGTATACAGGAAATTATGTACCTCCTCAGTGATGTAACCGAGATGAGCGTGAACCAGTATTCTTATTTCAACAAGACTTTCACAAACTGAGCGAGTCAATAACGCTTTGGTCCACTTCTGGCCCTTAAGCAAGTAGTTGTCCGGCATGACATCGACTGATAGAGTTATTAGTATGTCTTTCTTAGGAGTATCGTACCAAATTTGTCCATTTGGTGCTTGAGATAGTCAAAATCCTGAGCTGGTTGGAAAGCTCTGCCTGTAATGCCCCAAACGTTCTCAATTGGGGAGAGACCCAGCGACTTGTCTAGCTGAGACAGGGTTTTGCAACCACGAAAACAAGCAGTGGAAACTTTCGCCATGTGCGGGTAGGCATTACCTTGCTGAAATATAAGCCCAGGATGGCCTGCCAGAAGGGCAACAAAACAGCATGTAGACTGTCGTCGACGTATCCCAGAGCTGTAAGGGCACTGTAAGTGACAACCAAAGGGGCCCTGCTATGAAAAAAAATAGCGCCCCACACCATCATTCCTGGCAGTCGGGCTGTACGGCAAGCGACAGTCAGGTAGGTATCCGAGCACTGTCCATGGCGGCACCAGACACGTTTCGGCCTGGAATCTAATTGGCTGGAGTGGAATCATCTTCATTGACGAGCTACTCTTTGATCTGAGCCCCCGTGATTAGCGATGACTTGTCTGGAGACGCCCCAGACAGTGGTGGGATACTAACCTGACTGTCACACACTATACAGTCCGATAACCAGGAATGATGGTCTGGGTTTGAATTTCATTTCATAGCAGGAACCCTTTGATTGTCATCCACGGCACCCTTGCAGCACAATGGTACGTCGACAATATTCTATGTCGTGTTCTGTTGCCCTTCATGGCAGGCCATCCTGGGCTTACATTTCAACAAGACAATGCCCACCTGCACACGACAAGAGTTTCTACTGCTTGTCTTCGTGCTTACCAACCCTACTTTGGCCAGCAAAGTTCGTCGGATCTCTCCCAACTGAGAACGTTGCGAGCAGTGCGGTATGGACCTCAAAGGATCAAGGATTTTGACGATCTCACTGCCAGCTGGACAGAGTTTGGCAGGATATCACTCAGAAGGGCGTACAACAACTCTATCAATCAATACATGCATAACGGCCAGAGCTGGACCAATGCATTATTGACTTGCTCAATTTGTGAAGCTCTTTCTCTTGAAGAAATCATCCAATTTTTCTGAAACTGTAATCATTTGTTTGTACATATACAGCACATCTACCGGATAATTCCTTCCTGATGCCTTGTTTTTTGTGTTAGAGTATACATTCCAAACCAGTTTTATTCCCTCAGCGGAATATCGTCGCTATTAATACGTTGGCGACACTCCCATTGCCTAAGATGTCAGCCATCTTCACAAGTTTGCTTGCATACATTCTTTGACAAACAATCAGGCACCACATCATACTTTCACTGCCCGCACCCCCCCCCCCCCCTAAATAAACCGATTTTAATTCCATAAAAAATGTTGGGTTCTGGTTGACAAAAACGGGTGAAATGTAGCAATCAATATCCCCACAGTTTATTAACTCTGCGGGATGTAATCATCAATAAGTGCGTTCAGCCAGATATCTCATACCCGAATAAACTTGTAGACTGCCTTCTCAGCTGAAATGAGGCAATTATCAAGGCCAGAGGTGTTGCTACTCGGTATTAGCACATAGTCTCCTGTGAATGACCAATTCCTTGCCCTGTGTGCATACTACTGTCGGGAAAAGTTGACCTAACTGTCCGAGATGGGAAATTTTTTAAATAATTAGCAGTACTTAGGACTGAAGTTTGTTGTCTCTATGAGTCAAAAACGTTTCATTTGATCATGTCAGTCTTTTATAGTGGGTTTTCTAAAGTTAAAAAGTGAGTGTTCTGCATTCGCTGAAATATAAAGATACTGGTATCATCAATATACTCGTAACAGTCACTGACAGCAAACAGGTTACAGATATTGGCTCGCTATTATTATTATTGTTGTTATTTCATTTGCCACATTCAAATCGTCCTATATCCTATATTCGCTTCTAGAGCCAGATTGTACTTTAGTCTGCTTAAAATCCAATGTTCTCCTTTCTCTACGTTTGGTAATAAATTTAGTGACCGAGCGAGGTGGCGCAGTGGTTAGCACACTGGACTCACCTTTGGGAGGACGACGGTTCAAACCCGCTTCTGGAGATCCTAATTTACGTTTTCCGTGATTTCCCTAAATCGCTTAAAGCAAAGGCCGGGATGATTACTTTGAAGGGGCATAGTGGACTTCCTTCCCCACCCTTTCCTAATCCGATGGGACCAATGACCTCATTGTTTGGTCCCCTCCTCGAAATCAACCCACCAACCAATCAACCAGATTTAGTGACTGTCTTGGGCATTATGGAGAGGAGGTGGGTCTGATAGTAGGCCAGGGTGGGTACGAGAACAATGGGCCCTTTGTTCCAGTGAAACGTCCCCTTAGAAAAGTTTATGAATTACTCTGGTGCTAAACCCCCTACCGTTATTTGATTTTTAAAGAGCTGAGCAGAACTGAACGTACTCAGACATTTCGCTCTTTACTTATTCTGATCAACACTAAACTGACACACAATATTTTTAGCGCAACGCAATCTGACTTTCAATAATCCCTACAAAAGAATGGCCCTGACTAACGATAACCTATACCTTTCATGAGTCACTTACCTAACAAAAATCTTCGTTACTCAAACTACTGCAAAACAGCGAGCGCCAATACTGCCAGCTAAATAAAAGATTCAAACTACTGAAGGCACTAACTACTGACAGGCATACTAAGCAAATGAAAGATTTCGATAGAGAACAAACAATGTATTTACCTTAATAGTGTTCAAAAGTCATTTTATATATATATATATATATATATATATATATATATATATATATATATATATATATATATATACCAGTTCATGATATCCAGTCTTACAAATTTACTGTCTCTGATGGACACACGTCCAGATCATCCACTCTCAAAACTCCGCCATCTCTCTCCCCACATCCACCACTGCTGGCGGCTCACTTCCAACTGCACAACGCTACGCGCTGTTCACATCCAACTGCCCAACACTACAATAGAAAATATTTCAACAATGCTAACCAGTCACAGACTGCTCACAGCACAGTCAGTGATTTTCATATAGGGCGTTACGTGGCGTTACGAACCTAAACCGCCTACTTACACAAGATACACCATTATAGTTCAGTAATTTCGCCACATGTCTTTGGGAGGGGAGAGTAGGGGTGGGGGTCTTATTATCTCGAGATAAGAAGAGCAATGGACCTTTTGTTCTCGTACTGGCCCTACCCTGCTACTCGCAGAAACAGTGAATCCGTTACCATGGGAAAGTCAAATACCTTGATCCACTTCGCCAACAGGAAATTCACATTAGGCGACGCAACGACAGCAATACAAACACGACGCCGACTAAAGTCAAACAGGCTCTTTCAGCGCTTCGCAAGCAAAGCACATAGCACGGACGGCGGGGATAACCGCGAATACTTGTCAGTCACTCTGCTGCTGGCCGACGTGTTCCGTTTGTACGAGTATACCGCGCGTTATTAGCTTCTGTAGAGCTGCGCCGCACGTGCTGTCTTGCGAGGTAACTACTGCACCGAACTTCGCATGCACACAGCTGTCTCACACGCTTGTCTTCTTTCGAAGTCATCTGAAATGTTTGCGACCGGTATTGTGACGACTACTTCTCTGATATACTGGTTTGGGCACTGCCCATCGCGATACTGAATGCCACCTGGTGACACAGCTTGTACGTGACGCGGTAAGGAAATAACTTAAGCAGAGCAAAGACAAATAGGTAATCATTCTAGCGACTATAAGGGTCCCAAATCGAGAAATCCACTGACGTAAGTGAGGTCGTCGGCTGTTAGAGAGCTGCTGTCGTGAGCTTCTAAGGAAAATGGCCGAAGTACGGGGAAACTACGTGCAGACGAGAAGGTGTTGAAAGTCCATGTCTCACCAAAGACTAAGACAAGTTCACAGCTACTGGATGGATGCCCACATAAAGAATAAGGCCCGCAGAAAAGTTGTTATTCAGAGAAATAACTGTGGGCGAAATTTAACAATATAGAACCTGAACAGTGTATCTCCTCCATCTCTTTCTGGCTGGTCTATTGCAATCACCAGGACCGCAAAAATCAGGGCACAAAAAGTGTTTTGGGAAGTTACGTTGAGCAGGTGGTTTAACAACGCATTCGTGTAGGAAGCACCTGAGATACGCTGGAAACAAACAGGTTCGAACTTCTCGATTCAATAAAACACTCAGCAAAATGCTATCCTACTATCACTAACAGAGTCACTAAGTTTGGCAGACGACGCAGTCGTTATACTTAATCGTCTTAGAGAAAAAAGAACAGAAGAAATTTTTAAGTATGTATTTCAAAGACTCGTTGAGTGGTTGTCTGGAAATGAGCTTCCTCTCTACATTATGAAAAAAAAAGATTTACTCATTTCTGTACAACAAACAGTATACCACCAACAACTAGTGCATCACATGAACGAAATTTTACATATTAATGAAAACTTGAAGAGGAGCCGGCCGGTGTGGCCTTGCGGTTAAAGGCGCTTCAGTCTGGAACCGCGTGACCGCTCCGGTCGCAGGTTCGAATCCTGCCTCGGGCATGGATGTGTGTGATGTCCTTAGGTTAGTTAGGTTTAATTAGTTCTAAGTTCTAGGCGAATGATGACCTCAGCAGTTAAGTCGCATAGTGCTCAGAGCCATTTGAACCATTTGAACTTGAAGAGGAAGAAACATGTAACTGAGTTGCTAAAATAACTAAGTTCAACAACTTTTGGATTTCTGATAAGTACTTGGTTTGGAAACAAACAAGACAACATCTTAAGAATTTTGCGCAATTTCTTACGGCATAATTTTCTGGCGTACACATTCGTTAAAAATATTTGGTGTTAACCCAAACTCGACTCGTAGACGTTTTCTTCAAGGAATTAGGGATATTAACCGCTGCTTCACAATACACACACTGAAGTGCCAAAGAAATTGGTATATGATTGCGTATTCAGATAGAGAGATGCAAACAGGCAGAATACGGCACTGCGGTCGGCAACGCCTGTATAAGACAAGTGTCCGGTGCAGTTGTTAGAACGGTTACAGCTACTACAATGGCAAGTTATCAAGGTTTAAGTGACTTTGAACGTGTTGTTAAAGTTTGCGCACGAGCGATGGGACACAGCATCTCCGAGGTAGCGATGAAATGGGGATTTTTCCCGTGCGACCATTTCACGAGTGTACCGTGAATATCAAGGATCCGCCAAACATCAAATCTCCGACATCGCTGAAGCAGGAAGACGATCCTGCAAGAAACGGACCAACGACGACTGGAGAGAATCGCTCAACGTGACAGAAGTGAAATCCTTCCACAAATTGCTGCAGATTTCAATGCTGGGCCATCAACAAGTATCAGCGTGTGAACCATTCAACGAAACATCATCGATATGGGCTTTCGGAGCCAAAGGCCCAGTCGTCTACTCTTGATGACTGCACGACACAAAGCTTTACGCCTCGCCTTGGCCCGTCAACACCGACATTGGACTGTTGATGTCTGGAAACATGTTGCCCGATCGGATGAGTATCGTTTCAAATTGTATCGAGCGGATGAACGTGTATGGGTATGGAAACAACCTCATGAATCCTGCATGTCAGCAGCGGACTATTCAAGCTGGAGGAGGCTCTGTGATGGCGTGGGGTGTGTGTAGTTGGAGTGATATGGGACGCCTGATACGTTTAGATACGACTTTGACAAGTGACACATCCGTAAGCATCCTGTCTGATCACCTGCATCCGTTCATGTCCATTATGCATTCCGACGGAGTTGGGCAATTCCAGCTGGACCATGCGACACCCCGCACGTCCAGAAATGCTACAGAGTGTCTCCAGGAACACTCTACTGAACTTAAACACTTCCGCTGGCCACCAAACTCCCCAGACATGAACTTATTGAGAATATCTGGCATGCCTTGCAGCGTGCTGTTCAGTAGAGATCTCCATCCTTCGTACTCTTACGGATTTATGGACAGACCCACTGGATTCATTGTGTTAGTTCCCTCCAGCACTACTTTAGACATTAGTGAGTCAATGTCACGTTGTGTTGCTGCAGTTCTGCATGTTCGCGGGGGCCCTACACGATATTAGTCAGGTGTACCAGTTTCTTTGGCTTTTCAGTGTAGGTTCAAATGGCTCTGAGCACTATGGGACTTAACATCTGAGGTCATCAGTCCCCTAGAACTTAGAACTACTTAAACCTAACCAACCTAAAGACAGCACACACATCCATGCACGAGGCTGGATTCGAACCAGCGACCGTAGCGGTCGCGGGGTTCCAGAGTGAAGCGCTTAGAACCGCTCGGCCACACCGGCCGGCCTTTTCATTGTATATTGGTACGGATATTCTCCATAAATAATTCCTCTCAATTTGGGGAGAGTGGTTATAATCATGCCTAAAGTATTAGACGAAAAAATGACCGTTTTTTACTCATTACTAATGTTGTCGGTGGCTGAAAAACAGAGCAGTATGCAGCCAAAAAGTTCTTGTTCATTTATTCAAATAACATAAAAAGGTCTGACGAGTAGCGAAGGAAAATTCGTATCTAGCCCAAATTCACTTAGACGAAAAGCGGTAGCATGTGTACATAAAAAATTAAAAGTTAATAAATTTGTCAGATCCTACGTCCAAGTCCCAGTCCGGCACGCAGTTTTACTATTCCAGGAAGTTTCAAATCAGTCCACACTTCTCTGCAGAGTTAAAATAAATTTTGGAATCAGTTCTCTTGGTTATTGCTAAGCCTCGTCTTCGCTTATCCTTTCTTGCAGGAGTTCTGTTACATATACGGGTGAACTACTTTGAAGTTTGGAAGAGAGATGTGGACTGGCGGAAGTATAGATGTGATTGCAGATCGTGATCCGTGTTTGGATGTTCAGTTGGTAGACCACTTGGCTGCGATACGCGAAGGGCACAGGTTCGAGTCCCAGTCTGGCATGCAGTTTTAATTTACCGCGAAATTTCGGTAAATCAAAGTATATCACAAGGTACATAAGTAGTTTTGAAATATCCCCACTCTTGTTAAATTTACGCGGCGTGCTGTTTACCAAACCTGCTGTAGCCAGTGACCCAGGTAGCTGCCACCAGCGGCGGCACGACATACGTGCAGCGGGCAGCGAGCACGCCACAGCTGGCCAGAGACACGCTCTCCTCCAAGTCACGACACGTCACATGGCCTGATACTCTGGTCTCCGGAGAGGGATAAATCTGCCCGCATAGCGCCAACAAGCTAAAGTCGTATCCAGTCTACGTGATTACTACGAATATACAGGGTGGTCCATTGATCGTGACTGGGCCAAATATCTCACGAAATAAGAGTCAAACGAAAAAACTACAAGGAACGAAACCCGTCTAGCTTGAAGGAGCAAACCAGATGGCGCTATGGTCGACCTGCTAGATGGCGCTGCCATAGGTCAAACGGATATCAACTGCGTTTTTTCAAATAGGAACCTCCATTTTCTTTATTGCATATTCGTGTACTACGTAAAGAAATATGAATGTTTTAGTACGACCACTTTTTTCATTTTGTGATAGATGGCGCTATAATAGTCACGAACATATGGCTCACAATTTTAGACGAACAGTTGGTAACAGGTAGGTTTTTTTAAATTAAAATACACGACGTAGGTACGTTTGAACATTTTATTTCTGTTGTACCAATGTGATACATGTACCTTTGTGAACTTATCATTTCTGAGGACGCATGCTGTTACGGCATGATTACCTGTAAATACCACATTAATGCGATAAATGCTCAAAATGATGTCCGTCAACCTCAATGTATTTGGCAATAAGTGTAACGACATTCCTCTCAACAGCGAGTAGTTCGCCTTCCGTAATGTTCGCACATGCATTGACAATCCGATGACGCATGTTGTCAGGTGTTGTTGGTGGATCACGATAGCAAATATACTTCAACTTTCCCCACAGAAAGAAATCCGGGGACGTCAGATCCGGTGAACGTGCGGGCCATGGTATGGTGCTTCGACGACCAATTCACCTGTCATGAAGTATGCTATTCAATACCGCTTCAACTCCACTCGAGCTATGTGCCGGACATCCATCATGTTGGAAGTACATCAAAAATGGTTCAAATGGCTCTAAGCCCTATGGGACTTAACATCTGAGGTCATCAGTCCCACAGACTTAGAAACTACTTAAACCAAACTAACCTAAGGACATCACAAACATCCATGCCCGAGGCAGGATTCGAACCTGCGACCGTAGTAGCAGCGCGGTTGCCGACTGAAGCGCATAGAACCGCTCGACCACAACGGCCGGCGGAAGTACATCGCCATTCTGTCATGCAGTCAAACATCTTGTAGTAACATCGATAGAAGATTACGTAGGAAATCAGCATACATTGCACCATTTAGATTGCCATCGATAAAATGGGGGCCAATTATCCTTCCTCCCATAATGACGCACCATGACCCGCCAAGGTCGCTGATGTTCCACTTGTCGCAGCCGTCGTGGATTTTCCGTTGCCCAATAGTGCATATTATGCCGGGTTACTTTACCGCTGTTGGTGAATGACGTTTCGTCGCTAAATAGAACGCGTGCAAAAAATCTGTCATCGTCCCGTAATTTCTCTTGTGCCCAGTGGCAGAAGTGTACACGACGTTCGGAGTCGTCGGCATGCAATTCCTGGTGCATAGAAATATGTTACGGGTGCAATCGATGTTGATGTAGCATTCTCAACACCGACGTTTTTGAGATTCCCGATTCTCGCGCAATTTGTCTGCTACTGATGTGTGGATTAGCCGCGACAGCAGCTAAAATACCTACTTGAGCATCATCATTTCTTGCAGGTCGTGGTTGACGTTTCACATGTGACTGAACACTGCCTGTTTCCTTAAATAAAGTAACTATCCGGTGAACGTTCCGGACACTTGGGTGATGTCGTCCAGGATACCGAGCAGCATACATAGCACACGCCCGTTGGGCATTTTGATCACAATAGTGATACATCAACACGATATCGACCTTTTCCGCAATTGGGAATTGGTTCATTGTAACACGGGTAATGTATCACGAAGCAAATACCGTCTGCACTGACGGAATGTTGCGTGATACCACGTACTTATACGTTTGTGACTATTACAGCGCCATCTATCACAAAGCGAAAAAGTGGTCCAATTAAAACATTCATATTTCTTTACGTACTATACGATTATGTAATAAAAAAGGGGGTTTCCTATTTTAAAAAAACGCAGTTGATATCCGTTTGACCCATGGCAGCCCCATCTAGCGGGCCAACCATAGCGCCATCTGGTTTCCCCCTTCAAGCTACACGAGTTTCCTTCTTTGTAGTTTTTCCGTTTGATGCTTATTTCGTGAGATATTTGTCCCGGTCACTATCAATGGACCACCCTGTATATGCGCTATTTGCCCCTGACGATCTACTCCAAGAGCTTGGACTACGTTTGGTATTTGACTGGCTGGGCTTTTCGTAGCAGAGTATCTCTATATAACTTCGATTATAAAAATGCGAATGATGTATGGAAAGTTTACCTGGAGTTCAATGTAAAGTTGCGGGGCGTTCAGTAAGTAATGCAAAATATTTTTTGTCTGGAAGCAGGTTGGTTCTATTCACGATTCCGATACATCATACTATTCCCCATTATTTTAGGTACAAAACCGTGTTTTTCAACATAGTCTCCGTTCGATGCGTCGGCTTTACGCTACCTTACTAGGACGGTCTGTAAGCCCGGATGGTAGCACCCCACTGGCCGACGTCGGAGCCGACGTCTCACTGCACCAATAACCCGCACGTCACCTGTATAATGCTTCCCTCATTGGGTCAAACAGATGGAAGTCGGTAGATACGAGATCCGGGCTTTGTGGTGGATGAGGAAGAACAGTCGGATGAAGTTCTGTGAGCTCGTTTCGGGTTCGCAGACTTGTATGAGACCTTGCGTTGTCATGGAGAAGAAGAAGTTCGTTTGCATTTTTGTGGCGACGAACACGCTAAAGTTATTTCTTGAATTTCTTTAGCGTAACGCAATACACTTCAGTCATCATGGTGGAGAGCATCAAACAGAATAAACTCTTCAGCCATCTATCGGAACTTCATGAAACTATAGAGGCTGAAACGGAAGTATTTCAAGTTATCTCACAACAAACTGCGCATTTGTTTAACCATAAGTGGTAGAGAAAAAAAAGTGGTGTGTTACTTATTGAACGCCCTTCGTACTAAATGCTGAATCATTTTTCTGGTCGATGAGGGTGAAGAGAAAATGACTAGAAACCACCAGTGTAACCAACACCCAATATTTATTTCAATGGAGAGGAAAGTGGAAAATCTATTACATCATTTCAGTAGAGTTGTGGGCCACGTACTACAAATGTTTGTGTTTTGGAAGATCACGAAGGCTGGGAAGGATCCTCATAGACTCAAACAATACTAGAAAGTTACTGTGATAGTGGGCGTCCTACAAGGCGCATTAAAACCAAACTGAAGCCTTGCAGACGCACAAGATCTGACAAAAGTCAAAAGATGAACAGGGACAATAATGCGAGAACTTTGCAATGAACTCGAAAGCATGACCTTGGTGGCCTTACTGTTAGAGAAAAAGAAAATGCTCTAAAAAGTTTTGGATCTACGTAAAACCAGCCAGTGAATCCAAGTCGTCAGTCCAGAAGCTCGCTGATCATGACGGCACAGAAACAGCAGATAACAAGCGTCTGACTCGATTCTACTCACAGACTAGAATGAAGCAAATGGCTCTGAGCACTATGGGACTTAATATCTATGGCCATCAGTCCCCTAGAACTTAGACCTACTTAAACCTAACTAACCTAAGGACATCACACAACACCCAGTCATCACGAGGCAGAGAAAATCCCTGACCCCGCCGGGAATCGAACCCGGGAACCCGGGCCCGGGAAGCGAGAACGCTACCGCACGACCACGAGCTGCGAACTAGAATGAAGCAATCAATTAGAATATCGTTCAGTCAAATCTTATCATGGAGCTGCAGAAAGGAGCGTACAACAGTCATAACAATAACAGGGACCCAAATTTGACTCATTAATTAGGCATTTAAGATTTACAAACATGAGAACGAATTAATTTCTTCATATTTGGATCTACAGCCTCGACGTAATTTCTGAATGATGAAACTAAGCAAATCACCAAGTGCTGTCAAATTCTGTTACGCAAGATGACCTTTATTGCACCAAGTATATATGTGAGAATAATCCATCCATATTCGGTACCCATCTGAGAGAGAACAGCCACTCCACAATGGATACAAACAAAACATTAAAGATTTTACATGGAGTTGGAAAGGGAAAGTCGATGGAAATATTAGAGGATACAGAGATATACGAACATCTGAAAATGCAGCCATCGCTCATATTTAGTGAGTAGACAGTTATGCGAAACAGAAATCATTTCGCCAGTTTTAGTCATATTTTAAAGTACATATGAACCATTGAACGCGTGGGATCACTTTTGTCGTCATGAAATCTGGCAGTGTTGCGGAGTTGTATTTTGTGTAGTAGTGTCTTTTGTATTATTTTAACAGAGACATAAAGTTTAATTTTAATGTGCCTTACTAAAATGAAAAGGAGAGACTATTTTATAGAAAAATCTTTAAAAATGACTGTGTACTTAATGTAACAAAAACGAATAAAATGATTTTAGCACTGAAATTATAGTAAACAATTTTAACAGTTGACAGATTTGTGTGACATAGGATTTTAGGTCAACTGTAGGAACTGCTTTTTTATCTTAGTGGCGAGAATCGGTGGTATAGAGCCACTTCATGTTTTTTGTAGTGGCAATCAGTGTAGAGACCATTTTCAGCACTAGAACAAAAACAATTTTTCTAAAAATATGTTAATAAAGCCTGCAGCGGCACTAACGAATGGCTGATTATACTAGTTATGTTACTAAAACTAATTTTATATTCTATCATGTAACAAACATGTCTGAGATGATCGAGCACAGAATCGGTGTTTGGGGGGAGGGGTCTTGCTGCTCGGTTCCTATTTGAGCTAGGAACATGGGGGAAAAAGTTTTTGGTTTAGTCTGGACCGCCGGCCATTTGTATGGCTATTCGAATATCTGTCTTGCTGTAGCTACGTTACAGTATACTAAGCAGCGATTCAGGGACGAACTGGAGCTGGGTCCCAGGCAAATTGTGCGAATCGATTACTACCTTTTGCAAAACATTTTAATTGGCTTGAAATTAATGCTCAGCTATTAACACTATTTGTACTTGCATCGTTCGGATTTTACGTGCAAATACGCAAAAAAAAAGAAAAACGTTTTTCTGGGAGGTTGTTCAAGGGTGCCACTTCTGTGCATTTGTACGAATCGGTACAAATTTTGAACTACACTAGATAAACAGACATACTCAAAATGAAATTTTTTATCCAGTAATCTTTATCTGTTGTCGAGATGCGATTGTTATAGTCGAGCTATACGTAACAAGTAAAATCCATTCTTACGTGAATTGAATGCGCAGAAACGGTTCGACAGTGATTCAAATACACAAAAAATGCATTTTTACCATAAAATTGAAAAGTTACTTTGAAAAATCTAGCTTCATTCGGCTTTTACGTGCAAACAAACACGTTTTTTTGAGTTTTTTACTCGTGCCGCATCAGTGTTTCAAACTTGAGCGAATCGGTTCAAATTTCCATTAGGGGTAGACTAACACATGTCTTTAATGACCGTCCCGTTGCTTTGTGAAAGCTTTATTTGTTACCACGATATAAGTAACATCGTTCGAAAGACAATGAAAAAACGTATACCGGATCAGTCATCGACCAAGTAAAAAAAAAAAAAAAAAAAAAAAAAACCGCATCGTTTTCCAAGCGATTGCGTTCTAATGCCAAAATTACGGTAGAGTAAAAGTTGGAAACCAGAATGAAAAATGCTGCTATCATAGCACCAAAAAAATCTTACCGTCCTGGACAGAGTTAGGGATATAAAAGAAGGGATCTAGCTTTTCTACTTATCTGGCAGCTTCAGAGACATTTCAATTTCAGAGACATTTAAATCGAAACATCTTCACATATTCATGCTTTTTCGCGAGCTAACCCTACATCCCCATCGCAATGAGCTCTCACAGCTGCAAGGTGTTGGCACACCTGCCTCTTGCAATTTGTTGGCTACAGTCCATGATACTGTGCCCAAAATCCAGAAGATTCGCCAGCCATCGTAAACAATATATAACATCATATGGTCGAAGAGTGTTCATGTAAATGTCCGAAGATGGCCTTGTAAGTCGAAAACCGGTTAACAATTAAAGTAATATTGTAGAACAAAAGCAAACTGGTGCTTTTCATTTATTATAATGTTGTTCTACCAAGAACCGACGGAAAATTCTGTTAATATGTTCACTTAAGAGCTAAAAAGGTTTTTCCGGGGGGATAAAATTTGGGAGGACGTATTTTTTTTCCTGGAGGAATGACATAATGTCACTTCACTTGGCTCGATGCCTTATATTACTTTTTTTTCTTTATTGTTATTTTTCACCTCATACAAAGGTGGGCTGGCAGCGGATAAATCTACTCCGCTCTTCAGCCACAAGCATTACAATAAAAGAGGACATGAAGACAGAAAAGCAACAGATTGGCGGTTAAAAAACAGGAGATACAAAAATTAAAAACACGAAGTCGTTCACACTCGACGAAAAAACACGAAAAACTGTCGGCACTGCGCACAAACATTAATGACTCGGACGGTACAATTGAACGAAGATGCCTTATACGAGGGCTGTCCAGAAAGTAAGTTACGATCGGTCGCGAAGTGGAAACGACTGTGAAAATCCGATAAAGCTTTGCAAAGATGTGATGGGCAGTGTCTCTAGTACGACTCTAGGTAGAATTATGTCGCTCTTTTCATTCCTGAGCTCTTAGTGAGCGCCTAAAGATGTTATAGAAAATAGTGTCTCCCACCAAGTACGAGGGCCTGGTAAGAATTTTCCCCTGAAGCTATGCAACCAACATTACATAACTGTCGACAATTCTCAGCCTCATTCTGCAGGGGCAATGAAGATGTTCCTGCATCGTTTCAATTGGAAATGTTTGGTTACCCACAATACAGCCCGTAATTGTCTCCCACTGAGTTTCATCTCTGCTCAAACGAACCACTGGTTATGAAGACAACGTTTTGGCGCAGACAACGAGCTTTTGGCCAGCGTAGAGAATTGGCGGAAAGAACTGGCGGCTGCCTTCTATGATGAGGGTATTTGAAAGTTGGTACAACGCTACGACGAATGTCTGAGTCAGAACGGTGACTGCGTAGAGAAGTAGCTGAAAGGTGTAGCTAACTGTTACAAATGAAACATTTCTGATTTTCACTGTGATTTTCATTTCGCGATCAATCGTAACTTACTTTCTGGACAGCCCTCGTATTACATGACATGGGCACTAATAAGAAAGGTAAAAAGGCGCGAATATGTCAAGATGCTCTGATTAAAATGTCTTTGAAGCTGCCCAGGTAAGTGGGAAAGCTTCTTTTACATCCCTAAATCTGTCCCAGACATATTCGCCTTTTTTGTGCTATGATACGAGCATGTTTTACTCTCGTGTTTCTTTGTTACGAATAATGATAGACACTCAATACTGTGGTCACATGACTGTAACTCCCTCTGCCGTTACACTCTGATACTCTGCAAAATGTGTGTCATGTCTAAGCATATTCTTTGGGCTCTGCAAGGTCTCGCGATTTTGTAACAAGAGTGTTTATGTGTGAGGAAGCTAAACGACACGTTATGCTGCCTGTTCATATTTAGCACTAAACAGGTTTGAAATATCATACACGCATCACCCACACAAATGTATGTAATATAACAACAACTGTAACATGCAAAGCAGCCGCGCGGGGCAGCCGTGCGGGGTAACCGCGTGGTCTTAGGCGCCTTGCCACTGTTCGCGCGGCTGCCCCGTAGGAGGCTCGAGCCCTCCCTCGGCCGTGGGTGTGTGTTTTGTCCTTAGCGTAAGTTAGTTTAAGTTAGATTAAGTAGTGTATAAGTCTAAAGACCGATGACCTAAGCAGTTTGGTCCCATAGGAACTTACAACCTACCATGTAAAGCATAACGATGTTTACTACTTGTCTTACCTTTTTACTGCGTTTGGTGCTGTAACTGTAGACATTTAGAAATGCCAATAGGCTGTAATGTCTTATGCATACAAGCTGCAATAAAGATCGTCTTGCAAAACAGAATTTGACAGCGTACGATGGAGGGAAGAGTGCACTAAAATTCAGCGCCGTGTTGCACATGCGATCAGGCGTCAATTAGCAGTTACGTAATGATATCAAAGAAGTCACCATAGAGAGAAATCAGGGGATCATTTACGCCTCATAAATAGTAAACTTTGTACTCGATTTTCATGGGTTCCCACCTACTCCTAAATTGCTTGCAACTTAGAGCCAGACTTTCGCCGACCTGGCGCCTGCCACGGGGTCCTCTGTGATGGAGACTTACCACGCCGACGCTAAGGACGCTAGGAGTCGACTGCTCCCGGACACTGACAAATATGAGGCTGAGTGACCCTGCTGAGTCCTATTTAACAACTCGCTCTCAGTAAGAAAACAGCGGACTTTCAGGATGAGCACCGTCATTAACGCTAATTCCTACAAAAGGCTGTCTTACAAGGGAGATCTACTGCAACACTTCAGATCTCGTAGACTGCCATTACCCAGCTGGTTCTAATCACCAACTACCTCCTAGGAAGGTATCCCTTCGAACCAGGAGTCCTTCTTCAAACCAAAGAGTCTCCTTCTAATAGCACCCCCACCCCCCCCCCCCCCACCTCCCCAGTCTTGGTTTTCACCATTATCGCAATTTGAAAGACGTTGCATTAAAATTAATGTGATCCAAAATTACTCCTATACAACAGAAGTGATATGCAATTTACGACCCATTCTTGCCTCGGAGACACGTAGAGCACGGTGGTGTAGTGATAAAGCCTGTGCCTAGCAACCGAGAGATCGCCAGATCGAAGCGTGGCGGGGGTCATGGAAATTTTTAACCTGTCTTTAATCTAACCTTCACTTCTCAACGATGTGAAGAATCGCCAGGAACGACATATGGTTCGGATTTTACATTCAGCTGTAGTCGGACTGCTGATATTTTTAAAAATATCGGGAATCCGAACTATCGATATTTAAGAAAGTGCCATTGTCGTCTATCGGTGTATTGAAAAATTGTCGATATATCGACGTACGGGCCTAGAATAATATCGGCTACCATTGTAAATATACTCACTCCGTCTTCAGGCCACGAGTGGCCTACCAGAACCATCCGACCGCCCTGTCACCCTCAGTGGAGGATGCGGATAGGAGGGGCGTGGTGTCAGCACACCGCTCTCCCGGTCGTTACGATGGTATTCTTGACCGAAGCCGCTACTGTTCGGTCGAGTAGCTCCTCAATTGGCATCACGAGGCTGAGTGCAACCCGAAAAATGGCAACAGCGCATGGCGACCTCGATGGTCACCCATCCAAGTGCCGACCACGCCCGACAGCGCTTAACTTCGGCAATCTTACGGGAAGCTGTGTGTCCAATGCGGCAAGGCCGTTGCGACATTGCAAATATACTGCCTGTGTTAATGTTGTATGTTTAAGTATTGATTTATTATTAGATATTCTGTACATCAAGAAGCTAGCAGCCTGTCCATCTCCCTTACAGCAAAAACTGACATGAAAACGATGCACGTTCACGGTTGGCTATAACCACTTTGTTAACGTCGGTAACTGCATGTAAGTGGCTCAATAAAAGTGCCCGATGGGTCCGTCTTTCGGTTTCGTCACATAGCGCATTTATCCGGAACACTTCATGTCGACTTCCCTTTTTTTTTTCAACGCCAGCGGCGTAGCAGTTGTAGTGTCAAATGCGTGGTGAAGTTAAACGTTGTAGTTTCTGTCGGTAGCGCCAAGCGTCGATTACGTCGGCATTTCTCCTCACACGTCACCGTCCACCGCAAAGACCAATCTTGTCATTTAGAGTTTTGTTCATTATTTTCAGCAATTGTTTATGAAGAATGCTGATGTGAATAAATAGCACCCTAGTTGGTTTTTAACGCTACTGGTGTGCTACTTGTATTTCTTCACAACGGAAATTTTGTTATTCCATTCAGATCGCCACCCTCCAAGTGCCATCGGACTTCTTTTGTGTCACCTATACTTGCTTCACGCAGTCAAATAGAAAGACTGGATGTGATGAAAGCTCAAAAAGGCAATTGCAGTTTGAAAAGAACAACTTCAAATATTTACCGACAATCGTTTTGGTATCGATATATCGATATTTCAAGGAAGGACGTATTGCTGAGTAACATCGATAATTTTTGGATAATTATATCGATATCTTTCTCACAGCCCTAAATTGTTGGTCACATTTCCCCTGTTGGATGGCTGGTGACAAGGACACTAAAGTGCCGTCCGGTAGAAAGACTTGTACCAGGCCATTAGGGCACACACACACACACACACACACACACACACACACACAATCTTTCGCTCTCTCTCTCACTCTCTCGCTCTCTTCGCGAAAGACTTTCATACAGCCCCGCGCCGTCACATAGTGAACCAAATAGTGACTGTGGAATATTGAACTCAAGACTTATCAGGTAGGAGAACCCAATATGGAATCACTGTAACACTGGAGAGAAAGTTCAGAGTACCGCAGGGAGAGAATGACTTACTGTTCGCGCTTTCCATGTACGACATAGCCGATCACGTTTTCAGATCTCTGGGGCTTTTAGAAGTCAGGGAGGTGCTGATGATGAAAAACTGTTAGGAAACACAGGAGACCTGAAGACAAATAAACCAGAACGAAACTATATGTCTTCAGTAAAACAGGACGTCCACTGCCACGAACTCTGTCCATGTTTATATCACTTGGCACAAACGGAGAAGAGTCACGTGGTAACACACAATGACAAATCATTTATTGTTAGAGCGAACGGTCTCATTTTGACGAGGCAATATAGAAGCGAAAGACTTTTTTGGTCCTGCTACTTCAGGAGACGAGAAAAATGCTAGCACTTGTTAGACGTGTGTGACGGTTACATACCTAGAAAGCTTACAAAGACAAATACTTAGATGCCACTTCGCACCACCATCCAACCCAGAAGCAAGAAGTGCTTAACAGTCTCTCTTCACATGCCTTCCGTATCAATGACAATCACAGATTAGAATCAGAGTTGGATCTTATAAAGAAGACAATGAGCCAGCCGGGGTGGCCGAGCGGTTCTATGCGCTACAGTCTGAAACCGTGTGACCGTTACGGTCGCAGGTTCGAATCCTGCCTCGGGCATGGATGTGTGTGATGTCCTTAGGTTAGTTAGGTTTAAGTAGTTCTAAGTTCTAGGGGACTGATGACCTCAGATGTTAAGTCCCATAGGGCTTAGAACCATTTGAACCATTTGAACCAGACCGCACGAAAGTTAGGAATTCCCTGCACAAGGTCAGTCATAGAGGAATGATTCTATACCTCTTATCCTTCTTAAATCGTCAATCCTATAATATTTTGCTGCTGGTTGCGTTACCGATTTCTTCTTTTGTTGTTGACACGTGTTACTGACAAGCGCTGGAGTCTCCTAGACCGCGACTAGCGAACTACATACCTGTTGTTTCAGGACACCACAAGATGTGATCTCAGTACCGCCTCAGTTTTAACTATCGTAAGTTTGATGAAATTATTAGTCGCTGAATGGAGAAAGATGCCAGTGATATAGATAAAAAAACAGACGATAATGACGACGATTTCACAATAGCCAGTGATCATAGTTCTGATAGCGAACAAGACGATCATTCCGATGAAGAACTTCAGGACAACTCTGATGAGAACCTCTTTCTTTTTGTAATACAGTAGTCAAAGTGTTAGTTGAAATCAAACGTCTTCCGAGTGGAGATAAAGAAAAACAGATCCCGGCGCTGATTGGCAATTTTGTTCACTTTTTTTGTACCTATGTAGTACAATTTCTATGTGTAAGTTTAAGTGCTGGAATTTATATTTTGTGTGAACATTTGTTTGTTACAGAGATTCTGCAATTTTTCAGAAAGTAAAATTCAGTACTCTAAAAGTTCGTTTATGTGTACTATTTTAAAAAGACCGCACAAAGCTATGTTGGGTTGTTTGGGGGAGGAGACCAGACAGCGAGGTAATCGGTCTCATCGGATTAGGGAAGGATGGGGAAGGAAGTCGGCCGTGCCCTTTCAAAGGAACCATCCCGTCATTTGCCTGGAGCGATTCAGGGAAATCACGGAAAACCTAAATCAGGATGGCCAGACCCTGGATTGAACCGTCGTCCTCCCGAATGCAAGTCCAATGTGCTAGCCACTGCGCCACCTCGCTCGGTGATGATTTTTTGTGATAAAAACTAAAATACTGCAGGTATTATTTAGTGCAATAAAATGGACCAGAACTATTTAAACAACATTTAAATAACTGTAAAAATAATTGTTATTAACTTAAATTAAAACTTTCAGATGATTTGTGCCTTTTATCTCGGACTAAACATAGGGATCCAAGGGACCTCACCTCGTAGTATACCACGTGTATGAGAAAGGTAATGAGACCGACATCAGTGCGAGAGATCTCGCAACGCTGTGTTATTCTACTTGTGTAGACTGGTATGTTCAGCCTTACCAGATGCTCAGTCCGAGCTTCAGTTCCGTACAGCCACCACGTGATTTCTGAGAACCCCATCAGTGAAGCTGTACTTTTGTTGGTGTGCTACGAAAATGGAACAACGGAATTTAGAACAAAGTTACGTCACTAAGTTTTGTGTTAAAGCTGGGGAGTGAGACATTTGAAAAACTGAAACCGGTCTATGGGGGAACATATCTCGTCAAGGGCACACGGTTTTCGTTGGCATAAATCATTTCTGTAAGACTGAGAACACTCTGATGAAGAACCTCGCGCAGAGAGTCATTCGACTTCAAAAACCGATGAAAACATCGAACTTCTGTGTGCTCTTATGGAATCAGACGGACGTTTAACAGTAAGGATGATGGGGGACATGTTCAACGTAAACACTTTTACCGTACATCGAATTTTGACCGAAGTTTTGCACATGTTAGAAGTTTGTGCCAAAATGGTGCCGATAAACCTCACAGCTGAGCAGGACTATCGCAGAAACGTGTGCGTTGAGGATTGCCAATAATCAGGAATTGTTCAGAAGTTTAAGCACAGGTGCTCTGAATCCTGTATTTTTAAGTACCAGCCTGAGACAAAGCGGCAAAGGGAGGAGGGACACACTCTGAGATATCGCCTCGACCGGAAAAAGCTCTAATGAGCAAATGAAAGATCAAAACAAGCCAGATTTCCTTTTTTGACAGTAGGGGTATTGTGAATATAGAATTTTTTCCTCCAGGACAAACTGTCAACCGAGTATTTTAAAAAGATGTCAGGAAAGGATGAATTGAGTGAGGTCGGACATTGTGGACAAATCGATGCTGCATCACAATGTCCTACGTCACACGGCCACCTCCATCACGGAATTTTTGGCTTCGGAAGGCATTCCTGCTGTTCCACAGCCCCTCTATTCACCTGATCTGAGTCCTTGTGATTTTTTGAAAAATATCTTTAAAGGACGTCATTTTGAGGCTCTGGAGAACATTAAAAATGCTTCACCTCAAGCTGAAGCCTTGCAGCGCTGCTATCAAAACTGCAAACAACCGCTCCCCCTGGTGTATAACTGCCGAAGGAAACTGCTTTGAAGGGGAGATATTGTTGTCAGAAATAAATAAAATCTTTGGTAAATAAAAATTCAGTCTCATTACTTTTCTCGCACACCTCATGCATTACAGAAACGTCACCTCGTCCGTTAATGTTTAATGTAGAAATCATCAATACCACCCACCTATACGTGTTTCTTAAATCATCACTTATTGTCATCTGTTTTTGAGTATTTTATGCCATGTTTTCAATTTAAAATCATTCCACTCCATAACTATAGCGGTGACGCTGGTACAGCAACCGTAATAAATCTTTTGATGCATAAAAAACAGTCTTGGTTGTACAAGGAAGGTTTATTTAATCTTCATATTCTGGAAATCATCAGACAATCGATAAAAACTCTTGCTAATCCATGAAGTAATGAGTGCTGTCGACAAGCGATCTCAGATCGATTCCATATTCCTAGATTTCCTGAAGGCTTTTGATACCGTTCCTCACAAGTGACTATTAATCAAATTGCGTGCATATAGAGTATCGTCTCAGTTGTGTGACTGGATTCGTGATTTCCTCTCAGAGAAGTCACAGTTCGTAGTGATAAGATGGTAAATCATCGAGTAGAACAGAAGTGATACCTAGCGTTCCGCAAGGTAGTGTCATAGGCCCTCTCCTGTTCCTGATTTACATAAATGATCTAGGAGATAATCTGAGTAGCCACCTTAGATTGTTTGCAGATGACGCTGTAATTTACCATGTAGTAAAATCATCAGACGATCAATTCCAATTACAAAATTATCTAGAGAGAATTTCTGTATGGTGCGAAAAGCGGCAATTGGCACTAAACATAGAAAAGTGCTAGGTCATCCACATAGATACTAAAAGAAATCGGATACATTTTCGGTATACGATAAATCGCACAAATCTAAGGGCTGTCAATTCGACTAAATAACCAGGAATTACAATTACGAGCATCTTAAATTGGAAAGACCACATAGATATTGTGGGGAAGGTGAAACAAAGACTGCGCTTTGTTGGCAGAACACTTAGATGATGCAACAAACGCACTAAAGAGAAGGCCTACAATACACTTGTCCGTCCTCTGCTGGAATATTGCTGCACGGTATGGGATCCATACCACGTAGGATTGACGGAGGACATCGAAAAAGTACAAAGAAGGGCAGCTCGTTTCGTGTTATCGCGCAATAGGGGTGAGACTGTCACTGATATGATACGCGAGTTGGGATGGCAGTCTCTGAAACAAAGGCGGTTTTCTTTGCGGCGAGATCTATTTACGAAATTTCAATCACCAACTTTCTCTTCCGAATGCGAAAATATTTTGTTGACACCCACCTACGAAGGGAGGAATGATCATTGTAGTAAAATAAGATAAATTAGAGCTCGAACGGAAAAATTTAGGCGTTTCTTTTTCCCACATGCCATTCAAGAGTGGAATGGTAGACAAGTAGTATGAAAATGGTTCGATGAACCGTCTGCGAGGTGCTTGAGTGTGAATTGCAGAGTAACCATGTAGGTGTAGATGAATCGTGACCGAGACTTCGAACGGAATTTTTGATCTCAAAAGACATTTCTGCTGTTCCACAGCCGTCCTCTTCACATGATCTGAGTCCTTGTTACTTTTATCTTCTCCCGAAACTGAAAAGTGTCTTAAAAAACCGTCATTTGCGCCAAAATGGTGCCGAGAAACCTCACACTTGAGCAGGAGAATCGCAGAGACGTGTACGTTGAGGACTGCTAATGACCACAAATGGTTCAGTCGCGTAAGTACCAGTGATGAATCCTGGATTTTAAGTACGATCCTGACGCCTCGGTCACGATTAGTAAGAGTTTTTATCGATTGTTTGATGACGCCTAGAACAGGCGAAAAGCTTCATATGTGAATATTAAATAAATCTATCTTGTGCAACCAACACTGTTATCAGTTAATGCAACTTATGGTTGAGGAGTGATTTTATCTTATGGCAGCCCGCCCCTTCACGGGGAATTGAAATAACAGTAAATAAAAAATAGCCTTTTGCCACTGTTCCGTTAACCGTGTATCCTGAAGGCGGCCCCAGCAGAGGGGTCGAAACGTCGATCGTGCAGAGGAAATTATGATGCGGCCTAACAAGCCAGAAGACTTTAACTTCAGTGATAACGGCCACGAAAGCCTACAAACTTACGCAAGTAGTAGATTATACAGGGCGCGCGCTGTACGATGGTAGCATGGCGGCTGTGCGCTGTTTTCCAGAGCGGCTGGAGGCAGAGCAAGGACAGGGATGGCAGCCCTGGGCCCTGTAGTAACGCGGAGCGCTCTTCCCGCAGCTCGCGAGATCGCTGACCTCCGGCACGCTTCCCCCGCGCTCCAGGGGACATTGACCCCTGGTCATAAGTGATGCGGGCTACGGGCCGTGGCTACTGTTAGGCCACCGCAGACCTCGCAGCCAGCCACAGGTGGTCGCTGTTTCGCTTGTAGTGGCACGACGAAGGGTGCGCTGGTCTCTGTGCTTACAAGCCGTCCACGCTGAGGGCACTTACAAGGAATCCCTTGACTACGAGGTCGCAAGTACACTCTTTAGCAAGGCTCATTTGCAAGTGTTGTGTTAACAATTGTGACAGGAAAAATATTAGCTGCTAATGAGACACCATGTGCATCAGGAGGGCGACAGAAAATGAGTGTCCGGGAGGTGCAGAGTTCAACCTTCTAAGGGATGTACGTTTTTCATTTCACAAAATGGACATCGTAACCATTCAAGAAATATTCTAGACAAACCATTAACTTGCACCATGAACACCGAATGAAATATGGGGCGTTGCAGTAACGACAAAGGTTCACACCGTCAACATCAAAGGCGAACTCCTCAGGAGTGGCCGGCTGGGGTGGCCGAGCGGTTCTAGGCGCTACAGCCTGGAACCGCGCGATAGCTACGGTCGCAGGTTCGAATGCTGCCCCGGGCATGGATGTGTGTGATGTCCTCAGGTTAGTTAGGTTTAAGTAGTTCATAGTTCTAGGGGACTGATGACCTCAGAAGTTAAGTCCCATAGTGCTCAGAGCCATTTGAACCACAGGAGTGTAGGGCGTTCAGCTAGGTATCCACTCTTAGAGAATGCAAATAGAATCATACTACCAGAATGTGGGTTTCACTCTGCAGTGGAGTGTGCGCTGATACGAAATTTCCTGGCAGATTAAAACTGTGTGCCGCACCGAGACTCGAACTCGGGACCTTTGCCTTCCGCGGGCAAGTGCTATACCATCTGATCCGAAGGAGAGCTTCTGTGAAGTTCGGAAGGTAGGAGACGAGATACTGGCAAAAGTGAAGCTGTGAGGACGGGCCGTGAGTCGTGCTTGCTTAGCTCAGATGGTATAGCACTTGCCCGCGGAAGGCAAAGGTCCCGAGTTCGAGTCTCGGTCCGGCTCACAGTTTTAATCTGCCAGGAAGTTTCAAATCATACTGGTGTAACGGGATGATGAGAACTGACGGGATGTGATGACATGCAACAGAAAGCGAAACCGTCTGTCGTGGGGCCTATCGTGGAACTGGCTATCTTTTAAGGCGTGGCTGCAAATAATGGGATAATATGTTTTATGTGTACGAAAAAAAAATCAGAAGCTGAATTTGTCTAATGGTTCCAAGTGGTATGAACTGCAATGTCACACATTTTTCAGACTGGATAGTTTGCTCTAAATGAGTATGATTTTTATACGCAGAGAAGGAATCAAGTACAATCTAGTTATTTTGACCAGCTATTGTCCAAAAGCAATGCTTATACCGCAGTTGCAGTTTTCTTGCGCCCATTTTCCCACGCTTGCTTGTTGTGACGTAAATATTCCCTACTGCCCTAGTGACATCACTCACACGAGAAAGAATTGTAGGGGGCAGAGCACCTCCAACTTCTCACAGCACTGTAAATAACTTTCCAGTCAATTTATCATCCAGTTTAACAGTCGGCACAGTTGCATACGAAAGCATTAAGGCATTGATGGGTTGTTGATCTTGATACAACCCACTTGGTACCTTTAATTTCCAGTGTTCCTTTTATAGGCATTTGTTCTTATTTATTTATTATATTTTTATTTACTCATCAAGTTACGCAGGACCAAATTGAGGAGCAAATCTCCAAGGTCATGGAGCGTGTCAGTACATGAACTTACAACATAAACGTAATAACAGATAAAAATAAATGTTCATGAACCTTAAAAAAGTCAGTCCATAAGTTTAAGTTCAAATGGCTCTGAGCACTATGGGACTCAACTGCTGAGGTCATTAGTCCCCTAGAACTTAGAACTAGTTAAACCTAACTAACCTAAGGACATCACAAACATCCATGCCCGAGGCAGGATTCGAACCTGCGACCGTAGCGGTCTTGCGGTTCCAGACTACAGCGCCTTTAACCGCACGGTCACTTCGGCCGGCCTAAGTTTAAGTAAACGCTATCAGCAATACAATAAAAATCAGCTTAATTTTTCAAGGGACTCCTCGACAGAATAGAAGGAGTGACCCATGAAAGCGAGTGGATTACAGCTAACATTTTTGAATTCGAGTGGCAGCTTATTGAAAATGGATGCAGCGGTATACTGCACACCTTTTCGCACAAGAGTTAAGGAAGTCCGATCCAAATGCAGGTTTTATTTCTGCCGAGTATTAACCGAGATAAAGCTGCTTATTCTTGGTAAAAAACTAATATTGGCATCAAGAAACGACAATAAGGAATATACTTATTGAGAAGCCAATGTCAAAATAGCCAGACTCGTGAACAGAGGTCGACAAGAGGTTCGTGAACTAACACCACTTATTGCCCGAACCGCCCGTTTCTGAGTAAAAACTATCCTTTTAGAATGAGAAGAGTTACCCCAAAATATAATACCATACGACAATAGCGAATGAAAATAAGCAAAGTAGAATAATTTTCGTGTCGAACGATCACTCACTTCTGATACCGTTCGTATAGTAAAAAAAGGCAGTATTAAGTCTTTGAACAAGATCCTGAACGTGGGTTTTCCATGACAGCTTACTATCTATTTGAACATCTAGAAATTTGAACTGTTCAGTTTGTAATTTTTCCTCTCCTTCTTTTATACGTAATTCTGTAGCTCTCAATTCGTTCGAGCAATCAATCATTCATGATAGGAAATACAGTCATAGCTCAGTCACTCAAAATGATTCTGAAATTTTACTTGTTAGAATGAAATCAAGCGATGATTCTTCTTCCCTGCAGGCTCGTGCTTTGCGGCAGTCTGCTAATCTGTACAAATAAAATGCCTCGTAATTTTGTGAGCGTTGTATAATCAGTCGGGAAACCTCAGATCAAGCGGATATTTGGCTTTGATGAAGTTTAACCTTCCGAAGAAGCAATGGAGCTCTTGGATTATTAAATGCAGGTTCGTATCCAGTCTTTCGGAAGTCCCTTCTGATTAACAACTACGCAATATATCGATAAATATCATTAATTCTCAAATTTAAAATACACACCTTTTATTTGAAGAAGCCATCTATATATATTTCCTTTTAATCGTACAGTTCGTATCAGTTATCTTCTGTGATAAATCTCAATAATCAGATTACAGTTCTTCTAAACCAAGCTCTGGCTAATCGGCACGAAGACAATCTCGGAAGCTCCCTTTCCTTTTTTTTTAACAACCACCAGAGAGAGTACTACAAAGAATACTTATGCGCTCATGGCATAGCTATTGTATGAGCTACTTTTCGCATGGATTCTGCGAGTATGAAGATAGAAAATAAGTAAACGTCATTCAAGGGTAGAATTGTATCTGAATAATTCATCGAATATAAAGAGATATTACAAGTTTCACTAATCATATGCGCATTCTGTGAAATTAAAACGTCAGGTTTTGTTGAATTGTGTGTTAGAAACTGTAAAAACTGAGTCTTATTGTGATTTAGCGTTAGTTTATTTTCTACAAGCCATGAACTGAGGTCATGTACAGCATTATTTGAAACCGAGCCAATGTTGCACGCAACATCCTTTAGTACCAACCTAGTGTCATCAGCAAACAGCCCTCACACATGTTTACGCACTTGAGAGGAACTCTCAAAACTTCAATGGGCTATTCTCCTTCATCCACCCTACAGCCCGGATCTCGCACCGTACGACCTCCATCAGTTCAGCCCAATGAAGGATGCACTCCATGGGAAGCAGTACGTGCATGATGGGGAAGTTTTGAAGTTTTGATGCAGAAAGACGTTGTCTCCGACGTCGAGCAGTGGACAGGTACTATGCGGGCATACAGGCCCTCCCAGTAAGACCGTTGCATTGAACAGAGATTATGTTGGAAAACAGGGTTTTGTAGCCAAAATAGTGGGGAATAATATGATGCACTGAAATCGTGATTACAGAAAAAAATACGTTGTATTACTTACTAAACGCCCCTCTTATATAGATCAGATAGCAGGTAACGTCGGAATTTCCATTAGGCTTTCTGTTGATGACGCCGTTGTATAGAGAGGAGTCGAACGCTGGAAAATTGTAGTGAATTGCAGGAGGACCTGCAGAGGATCTACACTTGCTGGAGTTAGTGGCAGTTGAACTCAGTATAAAAAAGTAACACATTGACAATGCGTATACAAAAAGACCCTTTACTATATGATTATACGATTGCAGAACAGTCACTACGAGTAACTACTTGCATAAAATATATAGCAGTGTATGCTACACAAAATTAACCGTGGGTAAGCAGATGCCAGACTGAGATTCAATGGAAGAATTCCCAGGAAATGTAGTCCACCAACAAAGGAAGTGGTTTATAAAATACTCGTTCGGCGCATATTTGAATATTGTTAGTCAGTCTTGGATCCGTACCAGATAGGATCGATAGAGAAAATACAGAAGATCCAAAGAAAAGGAGACGGAGATGCTGAGGCATTTACAGCGGCAGACGCTGCAAGAGAAGCGTTCTGCATCACGGTGTGCTTTACTGTTAAAGTTTCGACAGTGGAAGTTCCCGCAAGAGTCAACCAGTATATTGCTTCCTCCTATGTATATTTGGCGAAAAGACCATGAAGATAACATCAGTGAGGTTCGTACCCAAACGGGGACT
The DNA here is from genome assembly GCF_021461395.2 of Schistocerca americana. NCBI lineage: Eukaryota > Metazoa > Arthropoda > Insecta > Orthoptera > Acrididae > Schistocerca > Schistocerca americana. The sequence goes on from NC_060120.1 coordinate 954,639,884, forward strand.
TTACAGCAATCGTTCTTTCCACGAATAATTCGCGACTGAATCAGTAAAAGGGAGAAGTGACAATGGTACACGAACCACCCGCCAGCATGCAGCCTAAGGCGGCTTTCTGAGTATAGATCGAGATGTGAATGTAGAGCTTTGTGCAGTCAAGAGAAGAAAAAGAAATCATTGAGTAACCAAGTCAGGAGAGTGCTAGGGGTCAATGGATGAGGAAAAATTTCACAACCTCAAGAAGTGGCTATGCCCTGGGCAAAATGAGCTGATGCGTTGTCGTGGAAAGAGAAATCTTTGAACAGTTCGAAATTTATCAAAATAAATAAAAATAATATAAGTGAAAATTCTATTTCGGGTAGTAAGATCTGAGCTGTAGCAATGAATGAACTATTGTAATGAAACTTGTACTGTCATAATGTGAAAGCAAAGCTGCACTGTAATAATAATTAATTGTCGTAATGTAAAGGGAAGTCTTTCATACCGTAGAAGTTAAGAATCAGACTGCATGAATTTTGAACAGTACTAACTGCCTGAATAATGAACTTTGACATAAAACACACGATAATCAGTTTTGCAAAACTGATCCCAGATCCCAGAGCTAAAAGTGATAAACAATACCGAAAATCCGGCCGGGGTGGCCGAGCGATTCTAGGCCGAGCGGTCGCAGGTTCGAATCCTCCCCGGGCATGGATGTGTGTGATGTCCTTAGGTTAGTTAGGTTTCAGTAGTTCTAAGTTCTAGGGGACTGATGACCTCAGAAGTTAAGTCCCATAGTGCTCAGAGCCATTTGAAACAATACCGAAAATCTAACTGTCTTTGAATGATGTAAATTGACCCTGATTGAATAAAAGGAAATCAAAATATTGAATCGTTACCTCTATTCTGTGCAAATCTGGATAAGGCGTTGCACTACTGCTCTGTCTTGCGCGCCGCTATGCTAAAGCCGCAAATTACTGTATCTACATAGAGACGCTTGTGAGGCACAATGACTTCTCTGTTGGTTGCAAATCGAAGTATACGTTTGGAAAAACGATGATCAGTTACAAAATTGTAAGAGACAGATAAGTGAAAAATGAAATATGGGCATAAATGACAACACTAAGTTTTTTTGCATACTGTGAAAAAATTGCTCAAGTCTGATTTTAAATTTAATGAACGTCTTAACATCCAAACAATACACTTTTCTATCCTTCAAATCTAGAAACTCTCAGTACAAAAACCAAGTTAGTCCAATGGCGCAGCAATAGTGAAAAAAGGTAACATTTGAAACATCTCATTACCATTGCTTCGTCACTCTAACGCAGTTCAACATTATCTTCTCTCTGTGCCTCGGCGCACACCAAAGATAATAACCTAACTTCTGTGATACAGCTTTACAAGATCACTGCTCTCTCACAATCAATTCATATACCAAAATTATACATGACACCTATCAAGTTTTTCGCGGTGCTTCATTCTGACATCCTCCCGTAATCTCGTCAGGAAGTTAGATTAACGATTCAACTTTGCGTCGGATACGAGTCATTAATCGTAAAAATGAAATACTGTCGAAGAAATTGGCCAGTAGTGTGTAGGGCTCGCTCACTTTGGGTTGTGTACAAAATTATGTGTATAGACAGTTCAATCATTCTGGGCATCGAGATTCTCGACCATTGTCGGCTGTTATTAACATTGACACTGGCAGTATATCGGTCCAGGGATTCCAAGATTTTCGGGAATGTTTTAATTTCAATCATACAAATGTGATATAAAGTCATGCAGGAACCAGGCGACCATTATTGTAATAATCAGTAGCGAATGCCTGTTGCACATACAACTTGAAACACCAACAAAAGTTGTACTTGATGCTCTTGATAAAGATGAGTGTGTCATAGACATATTTTTGGACCTTTCTAAGGTGTTTGATACAGTCGACCACAAGATTCTATTTAATAAATTAGAAGCATTAGGAAGAAGAGGGGTAGCTAATGACTGGTTTCGATCATACCTAACAGATAGGGTACAAAGAATAGAGATAAAAGATACTTCAAAAAGATCTGAACATTTAGTAAAACACTTATCAGAACCAAAATAAATTAATATAGGGATACCACAAGGTAGCATATTAGGACCAATACTGTTCGTGATGTACATCAATGACTTTCCCAGCAGTGTTACTTATGGTGAAAAAATTCTCTTCGCTGATGACAGCAATATTATAGTCACTGAGAAAACAAGAGAACTCCTTTCCGAGAAAGCAAATGAAACTCTCAAGGAGGTTTATGACTGGTCAATAAGCAATAAAGTGACATTGAACATAAAGAAAACTAATGCCATGAATTTCAGTTTGAAGAGGAAAAGTGACAGTGTTAAATTAAATGTAGATGGCACCTCTTTAGACTGTGTAACAAATACATAATTTCTAGGAATGAATATTGATTCTCAGTTGAAGTTGTGTAAACACACAAAGGTACTTGCAAACAGAATGTCATCAGCATGTTATGCCATTAGAATCCTGTCATCAGTGTGTAACATGCAGTGTATTTTAGTTACCTATTATTCATATGTACAATCAATTCATAGCTATGGCATTCTTTTTTGGGGAACAAATGCACTAAATATGAACACAGGTTTCAAACTCCAGAAAAGAGCCATGAGAATAATAACCAAAAATAGTAGTCGAGCTCATTGTAAAGATCTGTTCAAAACATTGGGGATTTTAACTGCTCTATGTGAATACATTTATCAGTCAGTTATACACATCAAAAATAACATAGGTAATTACTGCACAAACAGCTCTGACTATGACCATGCAACAAGAGATAGACTCAATTTACATTTACCAAGAAAAAATAAACATAAAACTCAAAACAGCATTTTCTACCAAGGAATGAAACTGTGCAATAAATTAGCAAAAGAGATCAAGGAAACTGCAAAAAATAGACTTATTTTAAAAGGCACCTAAAAAGTGCCTGTTATGCAATGCATTTTATACATTGAAGGGTTACTTAGCTAAAACAGAGTAGGGGTTTGATAAAAATTTTTATACAAATGAATAATGACTATAAAATATCCAACAGTCCGCATAACACCTTCACTTAATGTTTTTTTTTGCTTCCTTTTTCCATTCTAGAAATACTTACACCTGAGCTATGCATAGCACAATACTAACATGACTTCCTCTTTCTGAGCTCAACATCTCACTCGTTATGGAGGGATGCTGACTCAGTTTTTCAGGGTAGCAAATGGGAAGTTGCGGTACAGAAAATGGCCCAGAGATCACCTGTGTGTGTGTGTGTGTGTGTGTGTGTGTGTGTGTGTGTGTGTGTTTGTGTGTAGCGAGTGAAGTGTTATGAAACAATGTGTGTATAGTGTGTGCAGTGACTAATAGTGAGATATGAGTGAACAATGTGGAATTACATTATTTAATAAGTTGTTTGTATAAATAGTATTGTATACGAGGAGTAAATCTAATGATTGTCTCTAACTAGAAGTCTGTATATATATGTTTATACGAATTACCTTTTTTTGTATTGGTTTAAATTTGTAAATACTTTGACATGTCCCATATCCTTGTAAAAAGAGGTCTTTGGATGAATAAAGTTACCACTACTACTACATATCTACGTGCAGTAATCGCTCCGGGATATCTGATGGTGGATAAATTCCGAAATGCGTCATATGAGCAATACAGCCATTCCTGGCCTGATGTTTAACTTCTACCATTCCGACTCAGTCAACCTGAATGTAGAACTACTGACTGTTTTCGCTTCATGTTTGACGTCGGATAAAAAACGACAAAAGAAATATTTCTTTGTTTGGTGTAAATACAAAGCAACAATTTCCTTTACTTGTACTGTGAAACCTCGCCTCTTGCCAAATTTCATAATTCTAGATCAACGGGAAGTACCCCATAGGTTGTAATGTGTGCCTTTGCGAGTGTCAAAATATGTTGTATAAATTGCCGTATGCTTTGACTGCATTGGCTTAGAAGCTTGACTTTTTTACACCGCCAAGGGACCACAGATTTCAGTATGTGACATGAATTTCAACCTGATACGTGCACGCGCTCTTGAGAAAAAGGGGTCTTAATAGACGGACGGATAGACAGAAAGTCCGATAACAAATGACCAAAAAAAATCGTGTGATATAATTACAAATTTATAATATATATGTATATATATATATACATATGTTGTTGTGATATTCAGTCCTGAGACTGGTTTGATGCAGCTCTCCGTGCTACTCTATCCTGTGCAAGCTTCTTCATCTCCCAGTACCTACTGCAGCCCACATCCTTCTGAATCTGCTTAGTGTATTCATCTCTTGGTCTCCCTCTACGATTTTTACCCTCCACGCTGCCCTCCAATACCAAACTGGTGATCCCTCGATGTCTCAGAACACACACACACACACACACACATATATATATATATATATATGTGTGTGTGTGTGTGTGTGTGTGTGTGTGTGTGTGTATATATATATAAAATTACAAATTTGGTTGTACCGCGAAATCTTGCTTCTCGCCAAATTTCGTGATCCTAAGCCAAAGGGAAACACCCTATAGGTTTTGATGAGTGATGAGTATCGAAATATGTTACATAAATATGGTACTGCAGTGCCTGTGTTATTCTGATTACGATGCAACGTTCCTTTGGACATGCATGCAGCCGGCCGGTATGCCGAGCTGTTCTAGGCGCTTCAGTCTGGAACCGCGCGACCGCTACGGTCGCAGGTTCGAATCCTGCCTCGGACATGGATGTGTGTGATGTCCTTAGGTTAGTTAGGTATAAGTAGTTCTAAGTTCTAGGGGACTGATGACCTCAGATGTTAAGTCGCATAGTGCTCAGAGCCATTTGAACCATTTGAACATGCATGCATTTCCGTGGGAAAAGGCACTGTGGCGACCACAGCTGTTACAAAACACGTCAAATGAATTCGCAATTGCGAATAAGGGCTTCCATCAGCTGTAGAATGGAATGACGACAAAGAAACTTCGTGCCGGACAGGGACTCGAACCGGGATTTGCGCTTATCGCGAGCGGCCGCCATACTATTTGGCTATCCATGCACGACTCACGACCAGACTCATAACTTCCATACGTCGTCAAACGTGCGTCTACGACCTGTACTCGTATGTCCACTATGTATATTCCCGTATAGTCAGAAGTTGAACTTGAAAGTCGCTTGCCCGGTAGCGGCAGATAAACACGATATTGCGGTACCTGTGTTATTCTGATTACGATGCATGCAAGGAATTTTGGACCGGACGGACAATAAAGTAATCCGAAAAGAGCTCCGTTTCTACCGACTGAGGTACGGAACCGTAAAAAAAGTAGATATCTTCCACATGATTCAGTCTAACCCCACTTCCCGTATACCTCTTCTCTCTGCTCACAACCTATGTATCTCTGAACGAGTCGCGTGTGTCTAGCGCTAGCGACGTATACACATGAGCGAAACTGTCATGATCACTGATTACACCAATTACTATCCTTTGCTTTTATATTGTAGCGTAGCATCCTGACAGTAAGTCTAACTTAGAAATGTCTGCTAGTCGATACACATCTCCATTTCTTCTAATCCTGTTCCAATCTGTTCATCGTAACGTCCCGTATGGTATTAACTGTTTCACTAAATTTTGTCACATATTCCAAAATTCTTTGCCCATCACAGTTTACCCTGTCTGCAAGTCCCTAAATTGCTAAGGTAATTATCACTGAGGAATACGGCGATATCACCAGCCTGTTCCACTTTCTGGAAAGAGTAAATCAGTTCCATTTCCGCATACGCTTTTTAATACTTTTTCATTTCTAATTTTATCTGCTCACTTGATTTTTAACAACGTGTTCCCACAATCCAAGGGTGTACTATGTCGCCTCTTCGTACACGACGAAACGTCATTAGTGAAGGTTGACTCGGAATAAATTTAACTGTGCCCGACATTGCAGCACTTTACTTGTACATTTAAATATCGTTTTGCAACGAAATCTGTTTTATTAGGTAGGTGTATAAGTTCGCAGCGGTTTTTTTTTTTTTTGCATGTTGGTATTTCGAGTGCTATGGATTTATTTATGGCTGGTCATTGTTTATTTGGAATTCACAAATGGTTCAAATGGCTCTGAGTGCTATGGGACTTAACTTCTGAGGTCATCAGTCCCCTAGAACTTAGACCTACTTAATCTAACTAACCTGAGAACATCACACACATCCATGCCCGAGACATGATTCGAACCTGTGACCGTAGCGGTCGCACGGTTCCAGACTGTAGCTCCTGGAACCGCTCGGCCACTCCGGCCTGCTGGAATTCACAGCTGCTATTTGAGTTTACATATTGTCATTTTGTCATTTGGAAATAGTGAGTGGGGCTGTGGACGCTAGAAAATGTAGTGTCTAGTGGAGAAATCTGAACATTTCCGACATATTCTTCTGTTTGAATTCAATAGAGGCGTGACAGCAGGGGAGGCAGCCAGAAACATGTGCGCCGTGTATAGGAATAACGCCATTGGACAGAGCACGGCAAGAAAATGGTTTTCTTGTTTTAAGGAGGACCGTTTTCACATAAGTGACTTTCCACGTTCAGAAAGACTTTCGGGGTTTGATGAAGATCCTTTAAAGGCATTGATCCACAATTATCCAAATGAGTGTACCGGACAACTGGCAAACGTAATGAACTGTGATCATTCCACCATCGTGCGACATGTGCATCCAGTGCGGTAGGTTCAGAAATCGAGTGTACGGATATTGCATGCTCTAAGCCAAAACCACAAAAATTAGCGGATGCACCTCTGCTTGCTCGTCATCAATCGGCTCGTGAACAAAACCGACCATTCCTTTCCCGTATCGTTACTGGTGACGAGAACTGGTGTTTTTATGCTTACACAAGGAAAAGAATGGAATGGTTGAGCCCAAACAAAACAGAAACCCTCCGTACAAAGACCTGCGCGTATCCACAAAAGATAATGTTATGCATCTGGTGGAACAGCGACGATGTGGCGTACTATGAATTGCTTCCCCGAGGTATAACCATCACGGCTGACATTCATCGTCAGCAACTGAGACGCTTACAGACGCAGTCCGAGGATGACTACCAGGAAGAGTGCGTCAAGTGACGATACTCCACGGTAACGCCTGCCTGGATTCTGCCAGATTGACAAAAGAAATTATACAGGAGTTGGTAAGTCTTTCCGCACCCACCTTATTAAGTTGATCTTGCAACCCCGGATTTTCACCTTTCCCGCCGTTTATCGTACAGCCTTCAAGGAACTTCCTTTCCGGATGAAAATACGCTCCAAACATGACTCGACGAAATCTTCGCCTCAAAACCACATGGTTTCTACAGCGCGGAATCGAAAAGTTACGCCACACTGTTGGCAGACTTTTCTAAATAGTGAAGGAGAATAAATGACTGATGAGTAAAGTCTCTGTTATTTTTATCCGTTGTGTTTTTTTTTAAGCTTATGCAAAATAGCTACGAACTTATGAACCAACCTAATACATATTTCTCCGAACAACAAAATTACAACGATACGTGATAATTAGCCCAGCAATCACCTACATGTGCAAACAGATCCGTTTGCCTCCAAGTGAAGGACAACAAATGGTACAAATGGCTCTGAGCACTATGGGACTTAACATCTAAGGTCATTAGTCCCCTAGAACTTAGAACTACTTAAACCTAACTAACCTAAGGACGTCGCACACATTCATGCCAGAGGCAGGATTCGAACCTGCGACCGTAGCGGTCGCGCAGTTCCGGACTGAAGCACCTAGAACCGCTCGGCCACAGTGGCCGACGAAGAACAACAGCCTACGATCTTACTTATATAAGAGGAAACCAGCAGCAAGAAAAACTGAAGTAAAGCAAAAAGTCTCTGTCTGTTTTCTTTTTTCTCTCGTAAATACTGCCTATCTCCATATCCTGCGCGAATTTTCTCATCCCGGTCTGCTTGTTTCATTAACCATCCTTATTAACCAGTATCATATAATCCGATCTCTCTCACCCTAGCTTCTCGTAGCTTTTCGTTCCTACATTTTCAAATTAGTTAGTACTGACTGCTTCAAAATGTGTCCAAGCGACCTGCACCTTTAGCTGGAGATCACAATGAATCTTTTTTCTTCGTCCCTTGCATCCGATTTCATTCCAGTGAATATTTCGCTTGTTCATTTAACATTATTTTTAAATATTTCTGTAGAAGAACATTTCAGATGGTCCCGTTTATTTCTTCCGTAGCGTTTTAACGGTTCACGTTTCAGATTCTTGATACCAGTGTTATGCGTGAGGTGTACACTTTCTATAATTTCTTCCTCAGTTTTACGTCAATTTCGTTCAACACTAGTGCATTTCTTACAGCACATTTCGACCTGTGTCAGTGTGCTTCTGGCATCTACCTTTCGTCGACCACTGAGCGTAATATCGCTTTCTGCACAGCATTAATCTTTTACTAGTTTTAAATATGTTTTCATCTGAATGTTATTCATTTCTGGTAGTCTTGAATACTTTCGTCTTCTTCTCGAAGATAGTAGTGATACTAGTGAGAAATTGACGTTTCAGCTCGCGTACACTCTTGGACCTCTGCACAAATGGTTCAAATGGCTCTGAGCACTATGGGACTTTACTTCTCAGGCATTAGTCCCCTAGAACTCAGAACTACTTAAACCAAACTAATCTAAGGACATCACACACATCCATGCCCGAGGCAGGATTCGAACCTGCGACCGTAGCGGTGCGCGGTTCCAGACTGTAGCGCCTAGAACCGCTCGGCCACTCTGGCCGGCGGACCTCTGCACACTAGAATGTATACTGTCATTAAAAGGATTAAACAAAAACAAGTATAAAAATCGTAGGCAGAGGATGATTTCTTTGGAGGTCCAGCGAGAGCACTTTTACATTAGTTAATTATTTACCTAGTTAAAAGTTTCATAGAGCTTTTGAACGACTGTTTTATCGAAATTATTTGGAATGAATCAGTTTACCGGATACGTAAGCGTAATTACTATTGACATTAATAAAAAAAATATTTTTTTGTCCTGCTCATACAACACTTAAAAACAAATTTCTTTTCTGGCTACCAGTTTTTTAAGCAGAAATTCATCAATGGAATAGATGTAGTTGTCCAGGAAAAATCATTTTAAGTTACAACTAAAACTTGGTTTTCTACCTATCAGACATTTAATGTTATTGGGCAAGTGAACAAAAATATTTGTTACTGCCTTTCTGACCTACTGACAATTTTAATAATGGATAATGAAGGACATTTTTCCCAGTAGTGTTATAGGTATGGTCATCACCCTTCTTATCAAATTGTGATGGATTATTTATGATGAAGATCATTAGCGAATATGCGTATTGTGACGGCTCAGTTAAAAGGCCTAGCTCGTTGAAGAGGTAGCGAAATGATGTCCATGGGTGAACACCACATATTATTTTTAACGTGAATCAACACGATGCCTTGTTGCGTTAACTTTGCTCATGGGCAAAAATTTCCAACATCGCAACAACGCATGCGCATTTACGTATGCATAATTTCCTGGAAATGGTGGCCGTGAGTAAAATGGCCTACTTCCGCCTTCAGTGAAAATCTTTGCGCTTTCTAACAGATGATAAGAAGCTGGGGACCAAGTGTGTTTGATTGTGCAGTCTGCTCGTGTTATGCTGTGAAGACATTATGTGCAGTAATATCTGTTGACTCCAAAGGAAACACGCTTAAATTTATACGAGGGTTGGAACTTTAATAGTGGCAACTATTTATTTACAGCTCGAACAAAATAGGTTTGTGTTTCAAAGTTTTACTGACCTTCAAAGTAGTCACCAGCATTGTGTATAACTTGTTGCCAGCGATGTGGAAGCCGTAGGATACGCTTACCAGTACCAGTTGGGTTGACAGTTCGAGTCCGACGAATTTGTAGCAGTTCTGAAGCGAATGCCGTGAAGTGTTTCCCCCAGTTTAGAAATCGAGTTGAACTTACGAGGGCCTAAGTCAGGGGAGAGCAGTAGGTGGTATAGCACTTGGCAGCCCCATCAGTCAAACAAATCAGTAACAACTTGCACTGTACGTGCTTGAGCATTGTCCTGCAAAATGATTGTCAGGTCCTGCAGAAAGTGTCATCACTTCTGTGTCTATGCTGTTCATTTCTGGAACACAACCTACTACCAGGTTAGAGACAAAAGTGATGTCACTTTCTGCAGAACGTTACCATAATTTTGCAGGACAATGCTCAAGCACTTACAGTGCAAGCTGTTATTGATTTGTTTGACTGATGGGGCTGCTAAGTGCTGTACCACCTAGTGCACTATCCTGACTCAAGCCCTCTTGAGTTCAACTCGGTTTCTAAACTGAAGGTAACACTTTACAGCGTTCGCTTCAGAACTGCTGCAAATTCGTCGGGCAACAGACCGCGCCGCTCGAATTGTCAACACAACTGGCACTGCTCAGAGTATCCTACGACTTCCACATCGCTGGCAACGGGTTATACACAATGCTGGTGACTACTTTGTAGGTCAGTAAAACTTTGAAACAGGTATCTATTTTGCACGAGCTGTAAATAAATAGTTGCCACTGTTAAAGTTCCAACCATCGTATATTGTAAGCTCTCTGTACAATTTAACTACATATGAAATACTGAATATTCGTTTTCAAAAAATTTTCTGTTTAAGTACACCTACACTGTTCAGTGTACATTTATCTGCTTGCTAAGTACAACACCTGAAAATCCTAACTATGTACTGTTTGAGCACAAGAATGCAAAATGAGATCTATATTGAAAGAAAAGTAACTCGCTTCATGCTCAGCATACTGTTGTTCTCGAAAGCAAATTGAAATCAGCAAATTCAACAGCTAAAGAAAAATGATGTACTCGCTACTAATTTTTTTGTTTACCCGTCAGAAGCAATCTTTAGCTGCGTGATGGAGAAGAGCTTTACTTTAAAGAAAAGTGTTCTTGAAAAATTAAACTCTGATTATTGTCAAAAACGGCTGTACAAATAAGACTACTCTAACAATTACGAAATTCACTCATTAGAAAAATTACAGACATTTAAACCAACTGCCTTACTTGTGACATAATGTAAACAAAGAGATCAAATTAAGACTAATCATGAATATTATTGGTTACGTAAAGGACAAAGATTTCTTTCCGTTGATAGTCCTGACAAAGAAACATTTAATTCTTGCGCGTGCATAGGTTACCTTGAAATATTTCTCAAAAAATCATCTGCATCCACTCAGTCAAGAAAATATGTTTAAAAACGAGTTTTCATCTCCTCAATAAAGCAGTCCAGACAGTTCGGCCAGATTCACAAATATCAGATCTCCTTCCTTGGAACTGAACTGCTTGTTGCTATGCCAGTTATAAGAACCCCCTAACGCTACGCAACTGAGTGGCGACCTAGCGCACCACAGATTACATTAAACACAGAATCAAGGATATTATCCATTTCTCGTGCGGCGCGCTCATGCATCTTTGTCCCAGTACAGGATAGTTGAAATACTTACAACGCCAGAAAACATACGAAAATTTCACAACTTGATTACAGACAAAGAAACATCGTATGGGACCCGCTTCTAAAAATAACAGAATAAAAATTTGGGGGGGGGGGGGGGGAGGGTCCTGAGCGTTAAGTATTAGATAAAATGTATCCTATCATATTACTGTAATGCATAAGATGCAATAAGTTTAGAAGTAGGATAAACAGAAGAATGTTCCATAAATGTATGAAAAGTGTATATGAAAACTGTGGAAGAATATTCATGCTATGGTGACTTAATAGCACAACAACTAAAGAGCCTGACATCTGAACAAAAGATATTATGGGGTATGTGTAGTCCTCGACAAACTATTAGCAACAGAAATGAAAAACATTGATGATGCGAAAATACAAAATTCGAAAACAACCTCCGATCTAGTGGATTCTGGTGTCTTCGAATTTCCCAAATTTGTCGAGTACGGGGATGTTAATCTACATAATCTTTCATGATTAAAATCGTATAAGCAATTTTTTTTATAAAATAAAATACCAATGACGCATTGAAAGTTAATTAAACCTCCACATAACGACTAAGATCCTCATTTACGTATTTCTCAGTTTCAGGAATACTCACTGAAATGTTTTGTTTCGAAATGCGAAATAAATAATACAAATTGGTACATAAGTCGTCGCTTACTAGATAACGAAATGTTATTGCCAGTCTTATCGCCGCAGTCTGCTAAGCAGAATATCTAAAATCTCTGTGATCTCCTCCTGAAATTTGCAAACAAAACGTTGTTGTCATTTTACATTTCTCGTACATCTGTTATATGGATACTTCTATACCTGCAATCGCTTTTGCATTTTCTTTTCCTGTCGCCTTTTCATGGCAACAAGTGCAGCACAAACTTTCAAGCGAAAAAGGCGAATCCATAGCAGACTGCTTGCGCAACGAGGCACACTGTGGACACGAGAAGGTCCACGTCCAATACTTTCTTTCCACAAATTTTTGTGCCTGCTGTTTCAATCCCGGGCGTCTGTGATTGCGCACGAGTACAAATACATAGTGTGTGGACGTACCTCTACGGTTCGCTTTTGTGCAATGGATACTTCCTTTTTAAGTGATGGGTTACCCCATTAAATGGTTCCACAAGACATTATTCAATGGAAACAGGCAAAATATGTCAGAAGAATGATTCGTTTGATTCCAAGATTAGCAGCTATACGAAGTGCAAAAATTAATTGAACTTTGTTTGAGAAGCTCAGTAGTATGCTTCTTCTAGTTCAAGTTTTCATCAATATGTACACCCAAGACTTTGGAGCATTTTAACTTATTTACTGACTCCTGTTCATTAGTTACACGAATTGTTGGTCTGACTCTGTTTGTTGCACAGATCTGAACATAGTGAGTTTCTTCAGAATTAATGGAGTGTCCATTTTGAGAACCACTTTATAATTCTTTGAAAAGTATGATTTACCATCTCTTCTGTTACTTTCTCTCTGATGGGATTGATTATGCAGGTATACTAGTATCATCTGCAAAAAGGTACCAATTTTGCTTTGGAAATGTTGAGTGGAAGGTCGTTCACATATAAAAGATTTAGGAGGGGACCAAAAACTGAACCCTGTGGGGTAACCTTTCAGAATTTTTTTTTTCCACCAGTCACTAACATTTTCTACCTTTTCAACATGATTTGAGTTATTCTGCAGAACCTTCTGCATCGTGCTTAGTAAGTATGATTCTAGTTGCGCATAAAACCATGAACTCCATAAAACCGGAGATTTTCTATGAGAGTAAGGTGATCTACACAATCAAACGCCTTGGAAAGATAACAAAAAATTCCAACTGCTGATATTTCATTATTTAAGGCTTGTACACTTTGTCAGTGAATGTATAAATAGCAATCCCAGTTGAGCCATTTTCTGGAATCCAAAGTGTGATATGATAAGCAAATTGTTTCCCCTTATGTGTGAGACTACTCGTGAGTACTTTAATTTTTCGAATATTTTGAAAAAAATATATCATTAAGGAAAATGGACGACAGTGGTTTAAGACTGTCTTGTCACCTTTCTTACAAAGTGGTTTAACAACTGCGTATTTTAACCTGCATGAAAAAACCACGTGTGCCAGTGATGAATTGCATATATCACTAAAGACGTTGCTTGTTAAGTCTTGAACAATTTCTCAGAATTATGTTTGAAATTCCATCGACACCACACGAGCTTTAGTATTTTAAAATTTTTATAACTCTTTTAATTTCAGTGAAGAATGTTGGCGTTATTTCTAGTTGCGTAAAGTTTTGTGGAACGACATTTTTAATATATTCTCTTGCTTAATTAACTAAACCATTTAATCCTATTTCCCCTATTGCGTGTAGTGAGCGATTGTTAAAAGTACTCTCAGTTTGTGTATTATCACTCACAACACTGTTATGTAGTTTAATTGTTAAGGCATCTTGTACACTGACTGACTGCCCTGTCCACCGTTTGACAATATTCTGTATAGTTTTAATTTGCCTGCATTACTTGTTCTGCATTACTTATTTCTGTCAGGAGGTGCATACTTGTCGCTATATTACTGACTGTCTTTAAAATACTACAGTATTTTTTGTAGTATGCAAGAAATGTTGGATCTTGATATGAACGTCGCTTTTCGTCTTACATGAAATTTTAGGTCTCATAGTTATACATGACTTACTTGCTTTTTAATGGATCGCCTGGATATTTTTTTCTGAAAGCAAATTGACACAAATTTACTACTGAATAAATCTCTTTCTGCATACACTCCATCCTACGCCACCTCTTTTAACCGACCCTTCAAACATTGAGTGTAACTGTTGATAGAATGAGCGTCGCATGGAAAGTGAACAACGCTGTAAAAGTGTTACAGAAAAAAAAATCTTCTTTGTCTTGAGTATCCAGCGTGATAATGCAGATCTGGAATAAACATGGAAAACTGTCGAATATGTATAGCTTATTTATCGTGGTGATTGCATGTGAATCAGTGACGGAGAAGGTCATTCAACTGGAAGCTCTTCTGGCTATCTGCCCTACGTATCCCACAGGAGAATGAGGACCTACTGTTTAACGTGGAGTACAGTCCAAGTGACATTTCTGGTGACTCCTCCCGTCGTTGAGAGGTGAAGGCTACATTAAAAGCAGACTTCCCGTGATGCGACAAGGATTGGCGATCTCCCGGTTTCAAGGCGCGCGCTTTATCGCTAGACCACCAGCCCCGACATCGTCGTGATGCGCATCGCGATTTTCGCCCGTTTCTTGTACCTGAGTAATAGCGGCATCAACGTCGGCGATTTATTTAGCACGAAGCGAGAGTTTCTCACCCAGCCGCTGGGTCAGTTTTATGGCTCAAGTAGGGTCACTCGACGGTGGAATGCCTCCGTACAAAAGATACATGTGGTACGTCTGTATTTGAATGTGAATGGCTACCTCCATGCATTATGTAAGAACGCGCTTTTTTTCCGTAGAAACTATCGTCTTGGGTAGCTTTCACTACCGAAGTACCGCAACGCCACCGCGCTTCGGATTCGGCAGTGACGCTCTGTGCGTAGGCGTGGCGCGGCAAGTACGTGCCTGGCCGTAAGAGCAGCCAGCTCGTGGCCCTAACTGTAGCTCCGAATCTCATTACTACGCAGCGCGCCCGGCACAGCTGCCGGCTTGGCCCGTGTTAGTCACAGTGACATCAGCTCGTAGAAAAAGATTCTATCCCCATGGACGAGAGCAAAGTACGAGACGGTGCGCTGACTAATTCGAGATGGTACACAGAACTGCAGCCGTGATTACACGCAATAGCTACTGCTGCGCTTCGACTGCCTCTATTCGAAGCATAGAGCACCGGCGTTACACGCTTGGCCAGTGGAAAAGTTTTACTACTGTGTTAACCAGTCTGGGCCTGCCGGACGCGTTGGCACTTACTCAAGCTTTTTGAGTAATAACGTGACGTAAGCGCTGTGCCAGTGTCGCAAAGTACTGAGCAGACTGCGCAGAGAGGCAGCACCGGCCACAAACAACACGCTACCATCACTACGTGTCAGGGTGCAATTTTCAATTTTCCACTTCATACAAGATTGAAAAACAGCGAGTTAAGTCGATATAGGACGATAGGGAGCATCTTCGTCGATATGTCTTTCGCTCGACGACTTTTGGGCTAATAGAATCGAGTACGTGAATGTTCAATAGTAACGGCAAGTGTCCCACGAGGACCGCTGTAGAAGCAGCAATGTCCTCAATACAAATAAATGGTTTATAAGACAGAGTCAGCAGCATTGTAAGACTGTTCGTTGACGATTGTTAAGTAGGCTGTTTAGGTTTTTATGTTGGTAACGCCACGTAGCGCTCTGTATGAAAATCACTGGCTGTGCTGTGTGCAGTCTGTGACTGGTCTGCATTGTCGCAATATTGCTATTGTAGTGTTGGACAGTTAGATGTGAACAGCGCGTAGCGTTGCGCAGTTGGAAGTGAGCCGCCAGCAGTGGTGGATGTGGGGAGAGAGATGGCAGAATTTTAAGAGCGGGCGATCTGGACGTATGTCCGCCAGAAAGAGTAAATTTGTAATACTGGATATCATGAACTGATAATACATTGTTTGTTCTCTATCAAAATCTCTCATTTGCTAACTGTGCCTATCAGTAGTTAGTGCCTTCAGTAGTTAGAATCTTTTATTTAGCTGGCAGTATTGGCGCTCGCTGTATTGCAGTAGTTGGAGTAACGAAGATTTTTGTGAGGTAAGTGATTCATGAACGGTGTAGGTTATCGTTAGTCAGGGCCATTCTTTTGTAGGGATTATTGAAAGTCAGATTGCGTTGCGCTAAAAATATTGTGTGTCAGTTTAGTGATGGTCAGAATAAGTAAAGAGAGAAGTGTCTCAGTACGTTCAGTTCTCCTCAGCTGCTAGAAAATCAAATAACGTAAGGGGTTTATTAGCACAGTAATTCATTAATATTTCTAAGGGGACGTTTCACGATATTATTGTCAAATGGGAAGTATCGCCTTTGGACTTGCACATATTTTCAGTTTTTGGACTGATTAGAAATTCATTACAAATGTAGATGTAAACGAGACGAGCAGTGTACCGATAAACCGCCAAGGGTTGCGTATTATATGATCTATTTGATCAGTTTCGCTAATCAGACGCGAGCACCTTCAATTCGATTATACAAAGAGTACTTCAGGCATTACCTAGCTTGCATTTATCACGAATCTCTCGCTCAGCACAAAGACCCACGCGATCGGAAAAAAGCGCACGCGACACCAGTATATAAGAAGGGCAAAAGAACGGACCCGCATATTTACAGACCAATGTCCATAATCTGTTTGTTGCAGAGTCCTTGAACATATTCTCAGTTCGAATATACACAAATCAAAAAAAAATTTGCATCACCTCGGTTCCTAGGGTTCCGGACCCTGTACAGAAAATTGGAATAGAGATCAATATAAACATCATTTCCGCTCTTTTTATTGCTCATGAAAACCACACATTGCATGTTGTACCACCATACAGTGAGACCTTCAGAGGTGGTGGTCCAGGTTGATGTACACACCGGTACCTCTAATACCCAGCAGCACGTCCTCTGCATTGATGCATGACTGTATTCGTCCTGGCATACTATCCACAAGTTCATCAAGGCACCGTTAGTCCAGATTGTCCCACTCCTCAACGGCGATTCGGCGTAGATCCCTCAGAGTGGTTGGTGGGTCACATCGTCCATAAACAACCCTTTTCGATCTATCCCAGGCATTTTCGCTAGGGTTCATGTCTGGAGACCATGCTGGCCACTCTAGTCGAGCGATGTTGTTATCCTGAAGGAAGTCATTTACAAGATGGGGGCGCGAATTGTCTTTCATGAAGACGAATGCCTAGCCAATATGCTGCTATATGGTTGCACTATTGGTCGGAGGATAGCATTTATGTATCGTACAGCCGTTACGGTGCCTTCCATGATCACCAGCGGCGTACGTCGTCCCGCATAATGGCACCCCAAAACAGCAGGGAACCTCTACCTTCGCTAGACAATGTGTCAACGGCGTTCAGCCTGACCGGGTTGCCTCCAAACACGTCTCCGACGATTGTCTCGTTGAAGGCATATGTGACACTCATCGGTGAAGAGAACGTGATGCCAGTCCTGAACGGTAGATTCGGCATGTTATTTGGGCCCATCTGTAGTGCGTTGCATGGCGTCGTGGTTGTAAAGATGGACCTCGCCATGGACGTCGGGAGTGAAGTTGCGCATCACGCAGCTTTTTGCGCACCATTTGAGTCGTAACACGACGCCCTGTAGCTGCACGGGAAGCATTATTCAACATGGTGGCATTGGTGTCAGGGTTCCTCCGAGCCATAATCCGTAGGTAGCGGTCATCCACTGCAGTAGTAGCCCTTGGGCAGCCTCAGCATGTCATCGACAGTTCCTGTCTCTGTATCTCCTCCATTTCCGAACAACATAGCTTTGGTTCACTCCGAGAGGCCTGGACACTTCCCTTGTTGAGAGCCCTTCGTGGCACAAGGTAACAATGCGGACACGACCGAACCACGGTATTGACCGTCTAGCCAAGGCTGAACTGCAGACAACACGAGCCGTGTACCTCCTTCCTGGTGGGAAGACTGGAACTGATCGGCTGTCGGACCCCCCCTCCCCCCCCCCCCCCCCCGCCGTATAATAGGCGCTGCTCATGCATGGTTGTGTACATCTTTTCGCGGGTTTAGTGACATCACTGAACAGTCAAAGGGACTGTGTCTGTGATATAATATCCACAGACGCCTATCTTCAGGAGTTCTGGGAACTGGGGTGATGCAAAACTTTTTTTGATGTGTGTAATAAACTTTCTTGAAACTGAGAAGGTTGTTATTGTTGTGGTCTTCAGTCCTGAGACTGGTTTGATGCAGCTCTCCATGCTACTCTATCCTGTGCAAGCTTCTTCATCTCCCACTACCTACTGCAACCTACATCCTTCTGAATCTGCTTAGTGTATTCATCTCTTGGTCTCGCTCTACGATTTTTACCCTCCACGCTGCCCTCCAATGCTAAATTTGTGATCCCTTGATGCCTCAAAACATGTCCTACCAACCGATCCCTTCTTTTGTTCAAGTTGTGCCACAAACTTCTCTTCTCCCCAATCCTATTCAATACCTCCTCATTAGTTACATGATCTACCTACCTTATCTTCAACATTCTTCTGTAGCACCACATTTCGAAAGCTTCTATTCTCTTCTTGTCCAAACTGGTTATCGTCCATGTTTCACTTCCATACATGGCTACACTCCATACAAATACTTTAAGAACGACTTCCTGACACTTAAATCTATACTCGATGTTAACAAATTTCTCTTCTTCAGAAACGATTTCCTTGCCATTGCCAGTCTACATTTTATATCCTCTCTACTTCGACCATCATCAGTTATTTTACTCCCTAAATAGCAAAACTCCTTTACTACTTTAAGTTTCTCATTTCCTAATCTAATCCCCTCAGCATCACCCGATTTAATTTGACTACATTCCATTATCCTCGTTTTGCTTTTGTTGATGGTTATGTCCATGAATCAGTATGGTTTTAGAAAGCATCGCTCGCGCGATACTCAGCGTGCCCTTTTCTCAAGCGGTATACTGAGAACTACGGCAACAAGAAGATTCCATATTTCTAAATTTCCGGAGAGCATTTGACAAGCTGCCCCACTGCAGGCTGTTAACGAAGGTACGAGTATATGGAATAAGTTCACAGATATATGAGTGGCGCGAAGACTTCTAAAGTTATATACCCCAGTATGTTGTCCTCGACGGCGAGTGTTCATCAGAAATGGTTCAAATGGCTCTGAGCGCTATGGGACTTAAGACCTGAGGTCATTAGTGTCCTAGAACTTAGAACTACTTAAACCTAACTAACCTAAAGACATCACACACATCCATGCCCAAGGCAGGATTCGAACCTGCGACCGGAGCGGTCGCGCGGTTCAATACTGGAGCCCCTAGAACCGCTCGGCCACGCCGGCCGACTGTTCGTCAGAGACAAGGGTATCGCCAGGAGTGCCCCAGGGAAGTATGGTAGGACGCTGTTGTTCACGATATACATAAATGATTTGGCGGACAGGATGGGCAGAGATCTGTGTGTTTTTGCTGATGATGCCATTGTGTACAGTATGGTGTCGAAGCTGAGTGACTGTAGGAAGATACAAGACGACCTACACAAAATTTGCAGTTGGTCTTATGACCGGCAGCCAGCCCTAAATGTGGAAAAATATAAGTTAATGCGGATAAGTAGTAAGATCAAACCTGCAATGTTAGGATACAATAATACTAGTGTCCCGCTTGACACAGTCAAGTTGTTTAAATGCCTGGGCGTAACGGCGCACAGCGATATCAGGTGGAACGAGCGTGTGGGAACTGTGGCGGAGAAGGCGAATGGTGGACTTTGGTTTACTGGGAGAATTTTAGGAAAGAGTGATTCACCTATAAAGGACACCGCATATAGGACGCTGTTGCGACCTATTCTTGAGTACTGCTCTAGTGTTTGGGGTCCGTTCCGGGTCGGATTGAAGGAAGACATCGAAACAATTCAGAGACGGGCTGCTAGGTTTATTGCCGGTAGGTTCGAACAAAAGGTAAGTCTTACGGAGATCCTTCCGGAACTCAAATGGGAATCTCTGGTGGGAAGGAGACGTTCTTTTCGAGAAGCACTATGCATGGGGGCTTAATTATTTAAAATTATGCAAATATTTTTAGTAGCTGTCTGTTCGGTTACGCTGTCTCGTAAACGGTTGGCCCTGTCTGGTATAGTAGGCAATCTGACTGCATAGAATAACAACAAAGAATGAAAGAAAACTTCCGTTAACGCAATTAATTAAGTCCCCAGCAACTATAAAACCTAGGAAACAACAAGGCACAAGTGTCGCTGTTCTGTGTGTGAAAGTGTGATTCAACGTACACATCTGGCACAGTTCTTCCTCAATACGACAAGATATTTTAAATACCATTTATACTGAAGTAATAAAAAAATAAACAAATACTATAATTGCCCATAGAAACCAGAAATACAGTCTAATACAAGAACACGAGCCAGATCCTTTGTTGACAGAACCAGTGACCCAGAGGCATTATTGTTTAAGACATTGAAATAATAAAAAAGAAGGAATTTTTTACCTTTATATATATTGACGAAAAGCACACTCTGATCATTACAGCATCCCCAATCCAACAATATCTGGTGTCTAGCCCATCAAAACAATATGACATCTGAACAAGCACTCTCCATGGGAACTTCTCAACAACGACTCACCACTGCTACATCTCAATAGCACTCTCCACCACGACTTCTCGACAAGAACTGCCAGTGGTGGCGGCTGAATAATACTCTTTGGCGCAATCTCTGGCGCTGTGGCTCAGTGTAGCCACCTTTCAACTATAAGAGAAAATTTAGGGAACCGGAATTTGAAGCTGGCTGCAGAACGATTCTACTGCCGCCAGTATCAGTGTGCGTGAGGACCATGAAGATAAAATACGAGCAATTAGGGCTTCTACGGAGGCATATAGATAGCCGTTTTTCCCTCGCCGTGTTTGCCAGTGGAACAGGAAAGGAAATGACAAATAGTGATACACGGTACCCTGCGCTATGTACAGGGTGATTCAAAAAGAATACCACAACTTTAGGAATTTAAAACTCTGCAACGACAAAAGGCAGAGCTAAGCACTATCTGTCGGCGAATTAAGGCAGCTATAAAGTTTCATTTAGTTGTACATTTGTTCGCCATTTCAGCCAATAAAGTTTTTGGTCCCATTTTCTTCGAAGGTGCTACTGTAACTGGACTACAGTATCTGGAGATGTTAGAGAATTGGCTGTTCCCTCAGCTCGAACAAGAAGCACAACAATTCATATTTCAGCAGGATGGAGCGCCACCACATTGGCACTTATCTGTCCATAACTACCTGAACGTCAACTACCCGAGGCGATGGATCGGCCGCCAGGCAGCCCGTGACAGAGCACTTCATCACTGGCCTCCAAGAAGCCCTGATCTTACCCCCTGCGATTTTTTCTTATGGGGGTATGTTAAGGATATGGTGTTTCGGCCACCTCTCCCAGCCACCATTGATGATTTGAAACGAGAAATAACAGCAGCTATCCAAACTGTTACGCCTGATATGCTACAGAGAGTGTGGAACGAGTTGGAGTATCGGGTTGATATTGCTCGTGTGTCTGGAGGGGGCCATATTGAACATCTCTGAACTTGTTTTTGAGTGAAAAAAAACCTTTTTAAATACTCTTTGTAATGATGTATAACAGAAGGTTATATTATGTTTCTTTCATTAAATACACATTTTTAAAGTTGTGGTATTCTTTTTGAATCACCCTGTACTGTACGGTGCCTTGCGGAGCATCTATGTAGATGTAGATGTGGATGTAGATATTAATTGCCGTGGTGGCAACGCTTTAGAGGTTCAGAGCACCACTCGGTACCACCTTCAACACGAAGTGGTGTGATTTGTATTAGTGTTGTAGATCCACCTGACAACTCTTTATGTTAACGATGGTGCCGATCAGTGCCTCAAACCGCTAACGTGTTGCCATCCGGTCAATGAGTATCCAGCGAAACTAGCCAGAGAAATCATACAAACCTTTGGAAGTTTATCTGAACAGTAATTGCAATGCTCGCTGTATTTCCAGCAAGCAATGGATATACGTGGTATGAAAACTGCTCCCCCGAAACTAGCACCCAGTACAGCATTCCTGGGAACTACATGATCACTCAGTGACGTCCAAACTGCACCTCTAGGATCCTTGCCCACGTGAAACGCCCCCCAACGAGTCATGGTCTACTTACAGCCCAGAAGCCCTTGTCGACTCCAGTGGATCACTACCTGAACAACCGCCCTTGGTACGACTCACAAGGGGAGGGCGCCAATTGTGAAATTCAGATTCGATTCATACTACGCATAATAAAAGCTCATGGCCAGAGGTGTAATGTGGCAAAGCGCCAAGATGCACTTCTCAGCCGTTGTCGAGAAAATCGACAGTTAAAAGAAACCGTTGCGGTGAAATACTCTCTACGATTAATAGTTTTCTACAGCGTCGTGGCGCAGCGGTAAGCGCACCGGTTCGTAATCCGAAGGTCGCCGGATCGAATCTCGCGCCATGCATTTTTTTTATTAGTTTTTTGTAATTCAAATATATATATATATATATATATATATATATATATATATATATATATATATATATATGATATTAATGAATTGCTTATGCATGTTGGTGAAGGCGGATCATTCTCCAATTGTACTGCCTCCATTTTTCCGTTTTTTTAACAGGGTGTACCAAAGCTCTCCCGTCCGCACTGATTTTCGACGATGTTGTAAGTTGCGCTAGGGACCGCATCTACCTCCTTTCGAAGTTAGCAGGCAACTATGCTGTTATGCGGCGGCTCGTTTCGGCCCATTCATCATCTGTCCTTCAAGTGTAACGAGCGAGTAACGGAGTTTATATTTCATACCTGCCACAGCGAATTTGTGTTCGTGGGGTCTCTATTCTAATTCGAACGTTTGACTTACACTATACGTATTCGTTTCGGAATATCGTTTCTACGTCTTCCGTTAACTATACGTGGTTAACATTATGAAGACAATTAATAACATTTGTGAAATACAACTTTGTTTGCGGAAAACATAATGATGTTCGAAGTCGCCAGTTTTTCCACGACAAACGACTTTCAACTTATTATATGCATAATTGTTGCAGCTAATTGCCATGATATATATATATATATATATATATATATATATATATCCCGGCAATCAGCTGCAACAATTATGTCGTGGAAAAACTGTCACACACACACACACACACACATATATATATATATATATATATATATATATATATATATATATATATATTGTGTGTGTGTGTACACACACATTTGAATTACAAAAAACAAATACTAAAAAAAAAGTTGCGTAGTGCGAGATTCGATCCGGCGACCTTTGGATCACAAACCCGAGCGCTTACCGCGGCGCCACGACGCTGTGGGAAATTACTAATCGTAGAGAGTATTTCACCGCAATGGTTTATTTTAACTGTCGATTTTCTCGACAACGGCTGAGAAGTGCATCTTGGTGCTTTGCCACATTACACCTCTGGCCATGAGCTTTTATTATGCGCAGTATGAATCGAATCTGAATTTCACAATTGGCGGCCTGCCCTTATCAGTGTCCCGTAAAACGGGACCAGTGAAATTTAGACTCAGAAAAGGTGGAGAAAAGGTCCACTAATCCCCCAGTCCGAATTCCCAACTTGCCCAA
Organism: Schistocerca americana; assembly: GCF_021461395.2. Taxonomy (NCBI): domain Eukaryota; kingdom Metazoa; phylum Arthropoda; class Insecta; order Orthoptera; family Acrididae; genus Schistocerca; species Schistocerca americana. The sequence goes on from NC_060120.1 coordinate 954,663,622, forward strand.
TAGCTAAAAGAATCGAGGGCTCCTACGTTGTGTTTCCCTTTACGATAACTGCTGTGCTCCGTGAACAGTTTGCACGATTAATCATAATGATGTGGAACGAGTCATTTTACATTCACATTAGATATCAGTATGTAAATACAAGTTACAGCATGTGCCTCCACCATTATGTACTGCTTGGTCGCAGTTTTCACTCCATCCGCATGTTGTGGCGGCTTGATCATAGTGTCAGAGGAACTGCGGATCGGTTTGGGGATGTATGTTCTCGCCTTGAAGCAATAAACCCTTCCGTTTTACGAACCTTACTGACAGATAAAACTGTATATCGCACCTGGTTTCGACCGCAAAACCTTTCCTTACACGAGCAATACAGCCATGGCTCAGTAATCCCCCTCCCCCTCCCGTACACACACACAGGCAGCTTCAGTCCTCCTCCAGTCCCTCCTACCCACTTTCCGAACTTGACAGGAGCGAAGACTTACGTCCCATACATAACACAGACCAACAATGGACAAAACGCGAAGAAAAACAGAAAGCAATGCGAAAAGAAGTAAATGCTCCTAATATATCTTTGTGTCCCAGATGTTTAAAGCCCGAAGACCTTTGTTGGTGATCCCATAAAGCAAGTAAGTTGTTCTTAAGCGACACTGAACACTGAGTCCAATGGCCAATAACAGAAAGCTGACAAATGCTGCTATGGAGCTGTTATATTTTAAAGGTCAGTCTAGCTTTCACGAACCCACTTGTGAAAGAAAACTTTTTAAAGAGCGCGCTACACATAAATCAGAAAAGTCACACTACGCCACTTCCTGATTCACGACCAACCTGTTTCTAAAAGTTCGAGAGATAAGATGACCATTTCCGTTATAACTTGCGCCAGATGACGAATTAAAACTTCATAGCATAGTACATCTAATAGCGTCCTAGAATTAGTCTTTGTACAATATTCGACATATTTACATTCCACGATTCAATAATCATTCAGTGTTGAGCCTGACATTTTTCCCTCATGCCTGATGTTCGCGTACAATCTTAGAATGACAGCTCATTTCTGGCGTGAAGAACAGTGGCTCCTGATGTTGTCTCAGCCGAAAATACTCTACCCTACTCCGATGAACACCATGCTGGTAACAGTTTTAGTCGCTGACGTCCCATTTTCGCACACTACTGACAGTTTTAGCAAGATTTTTTATGAAGTGTCTCAATTAATCGGCATATTTTCACAGTATGCAAACATAAATATGAAAATCACCAAATATTGCACTTTAGTTTTTCTTTCACGATATTCAACAAAGTGTCTGCTCGGTCTGCTTGCATCAACTAATCAAGCATAAAGTACGTGACGGCACGCAAACATCACAGTCATTGAAACTTCTTGGTAGATTAAAACTGTGTGCTGGACCGAGGCTCGAACTCGGGACCTTTGCCTTTCGCGGGCAAGCGCTGTACCATCTGAGCTACCCAAGCACGACTCACGCCCCGTCCTCACAGCTTTACTTCCGCCAGTACCTCCTCTCCTACCTTCCAAACTTCACAGAAGCTCTCCTGCGAATCTTGCAGAACTAGCACTCCTGTATAAAGTCCATTCTAAACTGCTGAAACGATTTCAGTCAAATTTGGCACACATACTAGTTAAGATGTGGAAAGAAATACTGTGGAGGTTGGAACTACCAGCCTTGTATTGGGGTGGGTGTGATAACGTGGAGAAAGAAGTGGGAGGAGCATATGGACACATATAGTGGAAGGAGGAGATGGACAGAGAGATGGGGAACAGGAAATAAATGGAGAAAGGGAAGAGGAGGAAATGGACAGGGAAAGGAGAAGATGGATGGAGAAAGGAAACAGGAGGAGATGAAAGAGGATAGAGGAGAAGATGAACAGTGAGAGATGGAAGGAGGAAAGAAGGAGATGGACAGCGAGAGGCGGAGGAGGACAGAGAGGGGTGGGAGGAATTAGAGAGAATATATATATATATAGAGAGAGTGAGAGAGATATATAGATGGAGAGAGAGAGAGGGAGAGAGAGAGAGGGAGAGAGAGAGAGGGAGAGGGAGAGGGAGAGGGAGAGAGAGAGAGAGAGGGAGAGGGTGAGAGAGAGGGAGAGGGTGAGAGAGAGGGAGAGGGAGAGAGAGAGAGAGAGGGAGAGAGAGAGAGAGGGAGAGAGAGAGAGAGAGAGGGAGAGAGAGAGAGAGAGGGAGGGAGAGAGAGAGAGAGAGGGAGAGAGAGAGAGAGGGAGAGAGAGAGAGAGAGAGGGAGAGAGAGAGGGGGAGAGAGAGAGAGAGGGAGAGAGAGAGAGAGAGAGAGAGAGAGAGGGAGAGAGAGAGAGAGAGGAGGGGAAGCAGAGATCTACAGAGAGCAGGAGGCGAAGGAGGTGGACAGAGAAGGGGGAAGGAGGAGGACAGAGAGAGGGGAAAGGAGGAGATGGACTAATAGAAGACTGGAACAAATACATACCTGGGCAATTTTTTTTATAAATAACTATGTAGCCGTCCGTAACACCGCATGGCTAAGCTACTTTGCCGTAAAATAAAGCGTTTTTTCCTGTTACGATTAGGAAGTCGTTCCATCAAAAATTTAACGTGATTTGTACAGATCATCACGTCAGTTTTCTGTTACAGAAAAGTGAGCCTTTTTTTTGTTGTACCCTTCATGGAACGATTGTACACAAGCTTGATGTCATGTCATTACAAATTGTTTATTATTTTTTTATTATTTAAAATTTTTTGTTGGTGTCTCCATTATATTCAACGAATAAATGTGATGTAAATTTATGCAGTGTACTACTCCTGTGAGCAGCAACTACCGTGCCACACAACGTCTATAGACATGATCACTCCATTCCCGAGACCTTGACGTCTTGCGCTTTTAGAACCAGTATTTGCCACCAGTATGGAGGCAAACACTAGCCCGCGTTGAGCATTCGCGTCGTACAGCGAGGTTGCACTAACACACGTTCGCAGTTTGCCATTTCCAAGCTTGTCGCTTCTGTGCCGTCATGGTCAGACAGCAACTTGCCGTTAGCTGCACCATTCCTACAGTAACTACCTTCACTCTCTCGCTATTATCTCGTAAGTTTCACTGAACCTTTAGTCGGTGCTTATCTCATGTATTGTTTAGTACTGCGACTTACCATGTTCACCTTGAACATTAAATTTACTTTTGTTGATTACTGTATTCGCTGTCTTCATTTAGCTTTTATTTCTTCGTAATGTGTCTACGTTTTGTACATTGAATAAAATATCGCTGTCCATTAGGTAACAACGCAGATGTTTTAGTTCTTACTATTTACATGAATACTGGCTTCCATCTAAGTCCTGGTGAAATGGTTCAAATGGCTCTAAGCACTATAGGACTTAACAAAAAAAATGGCTCTGAGCACTATGGGACTCAACTGCTGAGGTCATTAGTCCACTAGAACTTAGAACTACTTAAACCTAACTAACCTAAGGACATCACACACATCCATGCCCGAGGCAGGATTCGAACCTGCGACCGTAGCAGCCGCGTAGTTCCGGACTGAAGCGCCTGGAACCGCACGGTCACAGCGGCCGGCCCTGTAGATGAACAAAAGCGTACTATGCGCGATCTTCGATAACGTGGCGAACGATTCAAGAGCTGCATAACTAACATTTCACTCTGTTGTTTTCACCAAATGCTCATTGCGTCAAACCTATAAATGCGGCTGGAAGAGAACTTCCTATCTCCAAGGTAGTTGCTATCATGAGGTGGGTGGCTTGCGCTTAGCAGCTACATAAATTCGTCACAGGGCCGAATGGGGTTAGGCAAGGGCTGTGACAAATATTTATGGTAACAGTAGTTAGCAACAATTTATAATGATTTATTGACAGAAGTTTAGCAACACTTAACTGATCGGTCCTGGCTTGGCAATATATGTACTTCATTGTTCACTTGCACTAATCTACCTTCATACACTGGTATAGTCCTAAATCCAGTGAACGATGACTAACATCAGTTGTATGATGTCTATTCGTCCAAGAGACTCAGAGGGCCATAGACACGGGTTCCCAGTTAGATGCCGTGTTTCTTGACTTCCGCAAGGTGTTCGATGCAGTTCCCCACAAACGTTTAATGAACAAAGTAAGAGCATATGGACCATCAGACCAATTGTGTGATTGAATTGAAGAGTTCCTAGATAACAGAACGCAGCATGTCATTCTCAATGGAGAGAAGTCTTCCGAAGTAAGAGTGATTTCAGGTGTGCCGCAGGGGAGTGTCGTAGGACCGTTGCTATTCACAACATACATAAATGACCTTGTGGATAACATCGGAAGTTCACTGAGGCTTTTCGCGGATGATGCTGTGGTATATCGAGAGGTTGTAACAATGGAAAATTGTACTGAAATGCAGGAGGATCTGCAGCGAATTGACGCATGGTGCAGGGAGTGGCAATTGAATCTCAATGTAGACAAATGTAATGTGCTGCGAATACATAGAAAGAAATATCCCATATCATTTAGCTACAATATAGCAGGTCAGCAACTGAAAGCAATTAATTCCATAAATTATCTGGGAGTAGGCATCAGGAGTGATTTAAAATGGAATGATCATATAGAGTTGATCGTCGGTAAAGCAGATGCCAGACTGAGATTCATTGGAAGAATCGTAAGGAAATGCAATCCGAAAACAAAGGAAGTAGGTTACAGTACACTTGTTGGCCCACTGCTTGAATATTGCTCACCCGTGTGGGATCCGTACCAGATAGGGTTGATAGAAGAGATAGAGAAGATCCAACGGAGAGCAGCGTGCTTCGTTACAGGATCATTCAGTAATCGCGAAAGCGTTACGGAGATGACAGATAAACTCCAACGGAAGACTTTGCAGGAGAGACGCTCAGTAGCTCGGTACGGGATTTTGTTGAAGTTTCGAGAACATACATTCATCGAGGAGTCAAGCAGTATATTGCTCCCTCCTACGTATATCTCGCGAAGAGACCATGAGGATAAAATGAGAGAGATTAGAGCCCACACAGAGGCATACCGACAATCTTTCTTTCCACGAACAATACGAGACTGGAATAGAAGGGAGAACCGATAGAGGTACTCAAAGTACCCTCCGCCACACACCGTCAGGTGGCTTGCGGAGTATGGATGTAGATGTAGATGTATGATGTCCACTTTGGCTGTTCTCGGCGGCGGCTGTACATGAGTCCTGAAATACTCGCCCAGACACTGACCTGATGCTGTCTGGAGATTGTACGATTGTCCCATATATTCTAGAGGACACAGCACATTCCACACAAATATTTTCCGTATTATGATGTCACAAAAGCTGACCTCTACAGTCCTGACACGAGGAATGCGTCACCAAATGTGCTTCCTGGTTGATTAGTAACTTGTCAGAGCGAATCAGTACGTCTACCATGACACATCAAACCAGGCGACATATTTTCCCGTTTCTCGAATGTCTAACAGTGCTGTTGCTGTCCACATGTTGCCCGATATTGCGCCGGTAGAGATCTCTGCACTATGACTCGTCCCCCTGTTACGACCATTCCAGTCCCAGCTCGCCGAAGGCACTCCCAGTAGTTCGCACGTTCCTGACCATGACGAACTTCAGGTTGGAACATTAGCCCAAACCGAGGCACTCGGAGTAGACCGTTAATTCAGTGTCTTGTGTGAGTCCAATGCATAAAGGTATGCGAAGATGAAATTTTTGATGCATCCGAGCATACGTATATAATCAAATAGATCAAAGCCAATGCAATCACGATTCTTTGAAGAATCTAGCTCCCATGTATAACAAAGCTTCAAACTTCTAATTACTTTACAAATGAGTTAATCTGTTGAATATTTGACGGTAAGCATGTAAGTGAGAAAAAGTTGAGAAAAGGTTTGAAATTATGTTCAAAGTTTGTTGGAAGTGGCTAAGCGTTCTCATTATCAAACACTAGATGAATATAATCTGAGTAATTTGCCCTCCGTTTTTAGCAAAAGATAGTTTTTAACACATCACAATGATTATGGCGTCATATCTCCTGAATCACGAGTCGTACAATGATATAATTTTGCAGGTACATTCTATATCATATGTGAACTCTGCAGTATGTGTTGCCGATACAGTTAGGAAAGAGGAAATAAATTAAAACGTCATGACTGATGCTCCTGTTTTGCTGTATGAACATCGAAAATGTTGTAAGTGATACTTTTTCCTTTCACCATTTTGTGAGTGCTGCCATGGAGAAAAAGTGTGATAAAGGTTTGAAGTTTTCTGCAAAGTTTGTTGCAAGCCAGTATGTGCTCTCATTCTCAAACACTGGATGAATATACTCTGGGTATTTGCACGCGTTGAGTTACGCTTCCTCATGACATATACATAGTTCTCAACTTAAATACTTGTCGTACTGTGTTCAGCCTTGGCCCTACACGGATATGAAACTTGGACAATGGGAAGAGAAGAGAGAAGACGGTTAGAGGCGCTGGAGGTGTGGTGCAATAGAAGGGCGATGAAGATCAGCTGGAGAGACAAAGTGACAAATGAAGATGTGCTTAGAAGAGTACAGGAAACCAAATATTTATGGAGGCACATCCAAACAAGAAGAGGCAAACTTGTAGGGCACATCCTACCACACAACAACGTCATTGGAACAATAGCGGAAGGAGCTATTGAAAGGAGGAATCGGCGCGGACGACCAAGGATATCATACATGCAACAAATCATGAATGACGTTGGATGTAACACATCGTGGAAATGAAGAGGAAGGCAGACAGGAGAGAGGAATGGCGCTCTGCTGCAAACCAACCTCAAGGTTGAACACTAAAAGAAGAAGAAGATTTGCAAGCGTTGATTTACGCTTCATCATGACATATACACAGTTTCCAACTTAAATGCTTGTCGTACTGTGTTCAACCTTTCTCATAAGATCTTGACCATTAACTGGGAGGACCATACGACCAACATGGAGGTTCTTGAGAAAGTGTTTGTACACTACTGGCCATAAAACCACGAAGATGACGTGCTACAGACGTGAAATTTAACCGACAGGAAGAAGATGCTGTGATATGCAAATGATTAGCTCTTCAGAGCATTCACACAAGGTTGGCGCCGGTGGCGACACCTACAACGTGTTGACATGAGGAAAGTTTCCGACCGATTTCTCATACACAAACGGTAGTTGACCGGCGTTGCCTGGTGAAACGTTTTTGTGATGCCTCGTGTAAGGAGGAGAAATGCGTACCATCACGTTTCCGACTCTGATAAAGGTCGGATTGTAGCCTATCGCGATTCGGTTTATCGTATCGCGACATTGCCGATCGCGTTGGTGAGATCCAATGACTGTTAGCAGAATATGGAATCAGTGGGTTCAGGAGGGTAATACGGAACGCCGTGCTGGATTCCAACGGCTTCGTATCACTAGCAGTCGAGATGACAGGCATCTTATCCGCATGTCTGTAACGGATCGTGCAGCCACGTCTCGATCCCTGAGTCAACAGATGGAGACGTTTGCAAAACAATACCACCCGCACGAACAGTTCGACGACGTTTGCAGCAGCCGGAGTGGCCGAGCGGCTCTAGGCGCTACAGTCTGGAACCGCACGAACGCTACGGTCGCAGGTTCGAACCCTGCCTCGGGCATGGATGTATGTGTTGTCCTTAGGTTAGTTTTTAAGTAGTTCTACGTTCTAGGAGACTGATGACCGGAGCAGTTCAGTCCCATAGTGCTCAGAGCCTTTTCTTTTGTTACGACCCGTGACTCTACTCTTCATTCGATCCCTGTGAAACCCTACATTTCAGCAGGATAATGCACGACCGCATGTTGCAGGTCCTGTACGGGCCTTTCTGGGTACAGAAAATGTTCGACTGCTGCCCTGTCCAGCACATTCTCCAGATAACTCACCAATTGAAAACGTCTGATCAATGGTGGCCGAGCAACTGGCTCGTCACAATACGCCAGTCACTACTCTTGATGAACTGTGATACCGTGTTGAAGCTGCATGGGCAGCTGTACCTCTACACGCCATCCAAGATCTGTTTGACTCAATGCCCAGGCGTATCAGGGCCGTTATTACGGCCAGAGGTGGTTGTTTTGGGTACTGATTTCTCAGGATCTATGCACCCAAATTGCGTGAAAATGTAATCACGTGTCAGTTATAGTATAATATATTTGTCCATGAATACCCGTTTATCATCTGCATTTCTTCTTGGTGTAGTAATTTTAATGGCCAGTAGTGTAAATATCACATAAGGCAACCATCTTCGCTCATCAAGTGAGACTGTTAGGCCATGTTCATCGCATGAGTAATACCAGGATTCCCCGCCAAATCCTTTATGGTGAACACTGCTCTGGCAGTAAACCTCATGGTGACCCTCTTAAGCAATTTAAGGTCCATCTAAAACACATCATCAAAACGACTTGTATAAATATATAAACATGGGAAGAGTGTACTGTGGACTTTTTAATGCGGTGGAACACTGTATTCATTCCTGTCAACCTGTTTGAAGGAGAACGCCGCAGACACGAAAAGGCCAAGTGTCGAGCAAGAAAGCTCCATCAATTACAAAATGGTTCAAATGGCTCTGAGCACTATGGGACGCAAATGCTGAGGTCATTAGTCCCCTAGAACTTAGAACTAGGTAAACCTAACTAACCTAAGGACATCACAAACATCCATGCCCGAGGCAGGATTCGAGCCTGCGACCGTAGCGGTCTTGCGGTTCCAGACTGCAGCGCCTTTAACCGCACGGCCACTTCGGCCGGCCCATCAATTAGAACACGACCCTCCTTCAACCATTCAGTACGATGTTAGGATTGGTCTCTTCAGTTACCAGAAACACAACCTTAAGGTGAATTGAAATACTCATACTGTGCGGGAGGACGTTATGCATACACGGATTTGTGATGCAGCCGCCGCCGTTGCCGGCCGCTGTGGCCGAGCGGTTCTAGGCGCTTCAGTCCGGAACCGCGCTGGTGCTACGGTCGCAGGCTCGAATCCTGCCTCGGGCATGGATGTCTGTGATGTCATTAGGTTAGGTTTAAGTAGTTCTAAGTGTAGGGGACTGATGAACTCAGACCTTAAGCCCCACAGTGCTTGGAGTGATTTGAACCATGAACCGCCGCCAGCGACGTCGAGGATACGTATTACTTTGAGTAGATACGTCAGTAAATTTTTAAATTCGGTCACTATTTGTATGAAACTATCTGAGTACATGGCATTGCCTAGGTATGTATTTTTTCTGGCTCCGTTAGGCAATCTCCTACTTCCTCATCTCTTTGTCCATCTCCTTCACCCTCTTCTCTGTCCATCTCCATCTCCCCCCTCTTTCTGCCCACCTCCTCGACCCCACATACTCTGTCTGTCTCCCCCTGCCGTTCACTCTGTCCATTTGCTGCTACTCTTTCTCTGTCCATCTGCTTCTCCTCACTCTCTCTTGCCATCTGCTCCTTCCCCATCTACTCCTTTCTGTCTGTCCATCTCCTGATCCTCTATCTCCTTCCCACTACCTGTATCTGCTTCTCCCCTCCCTGTCCTTCTCTTCCCTTCTCTTCCTCTGTCCCTTCTTCCTCCTCTCTCTCCCTGTCCATTTCCGCTTCCCTTTCTCTGTTTATTTCCTCCTCCTTGTCTCTCTGTCCATCTCGTCCTTCACTACTCTCTGTCCATCTCCTCCTCCTCCTCCTCCTCCTCCTCCTCTTTGTCCATGTCGTTCTTCCCACTCTCTGCCTGTCCTACTCCTCCTCCCCCTTCTCTCTCTCCATGTTATCACGTCAATCGCAACAGGGGGCTGCTCGTTCTTGCCCTCACCGTACTTCTTTACAGATGGCGAGTAACAAGTGTGGCACGTTTGGGTGAAATAGATCGATGGGTTTAGGAGAAGCTTTTTACCCAAGGTTTTGCGAGAGTTTCCACATGTGACATATATTTCACATTTTTTAAACAAATTTCAGACATATTTGGACATATGTTCCACTGGTATCTGTAGCTAGGGCCGGCCAGGGTGACCGAGCGGTTCTAGGCGCTACAGTCTGGAACCGCGTGACTGCTACGGTCGCAGGTTCGAATCATGCCTCGGGCATGGATGTGTGTGATGTCCTTAGGTTAGTTAGGTTTAAGTAGTTGTAAGTTCAAGGGGACTGATGACCTTAGAAGTTAAGTCCCATAGTGCTCAGAGCCGTTAGATCTGTAGCTAATTTCGCGCCGCACTTCCTGTCTCAATGACGTCATATCTCTTGAATTATGGGTTGTACAATGGTGCGTTCAGCGAGATATATGGATACTGCCTTCGAATTTGTTGCATGTGGAGTTAGCAGCACAGAAATAAAAAATTTAATCATCTATGTGTCATATAACGTTATAGTTTTGTAGGTACATTCAGTAATACAGGGTGTTACAAAAAGGTACGCCCCAACATTCAGGAAACATGCCTCACACACAAATAAAGAAAAGATGTTACGTGGACATGTGTCCGAAAACGCTTAATTTCCATGTTAGAGCTCATTTTAGTTTCGTCAGTATGTACTGTACTTCCTCGATTCACCGCCAGTTGGCCCAATTGAAGGAAGGTAATGTTGACTCCGGTGCTTGTGTTGACATGCGACTCATTGCTCTACAGTACTAGCATTAAGCACATCAGGTTAGTGTTCATCACGAACGTGGTTTTGCAGTCAGTGCAATGTTTACAAATGCGGAGTTGGCAGATGCCCATTTGATGTATGGATTAGCACGGGGCAATAGCTTGGCGCGGTACGTTTGTATCGAGACAGATTTCCAGAACGAAGTGTCCCGACAGGAAGACGTTCGAAGCAATTGATCGGCGTCTTAGGGAACACGGAACATTCCAGTCTACGACTCGCGACTGGGGAAGACCAGAACGACGAGGACACCTGCAATGGACGAGGCAATTCTTCGTGCAGTTGACGATAACCCTAATGTCAGCGTCAGAGAAGTTGCTGCTGTACAAGGTAACATTGACCACGTCACTGTATGGAGAGTGCTACGGGAGAACCAGTTGTTTCTGTACCATGTACAGCGTGTGAAGGCACTATCAGCAGCTGATTGGCCTCCACGGGTACACTTCTGCGAATGGTTCATCCAACAACGTGTCAATCCTCATTTCAGTGCAAATGTTGTCTTTACGGATGAGGCTTCATTCCAATGTGATCAAATTGTAAATTTTCACAATCAGCATGTGTGGGCTGACGAGAATCCGCACGCAATTGTGCAATCACGTCATCAACACAGATTTTCTGTGAACGTTTGGGCAGGCATTGTTGGTGATGTCGTGATTGGGCCCCATGTTCTTCCACCTACGCTCAATGGAGCTCGTTATCATGATTTCATACGGGATACTCTACCTGTGCTGCTAGAACATGTGCCTTTACGAGTACGACACAACATGTGGTTCATGCGCATTTCAGTCGAAGTGTTCGTACGCTTCTCAACAACAGATTCGGTGACCGATGGATTGGTGGAGGCGGACCAATTCCATGGCCACCACGCTCTCCTGACCTCAACCCTCTTGACTTTCATTTATGGGGGCATTTGAAAGCTCTTGTCTACGCAACCCCGGTACCAAATGTAGAGACTCTTCGTGCTCGTATTGTGTACGGCTGTGATACAATACGCCATTCTCCAGGGCTGCATCAGCCCATCAGCGATTCCATGCGACGGAGGAAGGATGCATGTATCCTCGCTAACGGAGGACATTTTGAACATTTCCTGTAACAAAGTGTTTGAAGTCACGCTGGTACGTTCTGTTGCTGTGTGTTTCCATTCCATGATTAATGTGATTTGAAGAGAAGTAATAAAATGAGCTCTAACATTGAAAGTAAGCGTTTCCGGACACATGTCCACATAACATATTTTCTTTCTTTGTGTGTGAGGAATGTTTCCTGAACGTTTGGCCGCACCTTTTTGTAACACCCTGTGTAGTTGAATAGTGTCTGGGAAATGTGTTGTGAATACTGTTAGTAGTAAGTAGCAATAAATGCTTGATGCAGCAGTTTTTCATGCATGTAATGTTTACGATGTCATATCTTCTGAACTATGTCTCGCAAAATGATATAATTTTGAAGGTACATTCAGCAGTATATGAGGATACTGCCTGCGAAATTTATTGTAAATGGAGTTACTAGCAGAAAAGCGGTAAATTTTAACGTCACGCAGGATGCAGCAGTTTTACTGTGTGAACATCGAGAATGTAGTAAGCCATAAACTACCTGCTTTCGTCATTGTATGGGGGTTGTCAGCGAGAAAAAGTTTCGTAACGCCTTGAAATTATGTGTAAAGTTTGTTGGAAGTCACTACGTGCTCTCATTATCAAATATTGGGTGAATAAAATCTGCGAATTTGCGCGTCGTGAGCTTCACTAGTTTTTCACCCCCACTCCCGCCCCTTTCATAGGTACATTGTTCGTAACTCCATAGCGATTCTTTCCATACAGTAAGTGATATGCGTACCAAGTTTGGTTGTAATCGGTCCAGTGGTTTAGGAGGAGATGTGGAACATACATACATGCATGCATACATGTATAAATCTATACATGCATCCATTTTTACAGCATGTTCGGATATTGAAAATCAAATTTTCTTGCCTCTGGTGACCGTTATATAGGCAGCCTGGAACAGTGTTTGGGTTCTGTGCTCGGCGATGGTTATAGATATCTCGTCTTGCATACATTGTCCATAACTGTCACTCACCGATGCCTTTCTACGTCTGACATCACGGTCAAGTGGTAACACTTGGCATTTGTCTGTGAACTGTGAGGTCGATTCATGTGGTAGAATTTTGTAAAGAACTGGTGAGCTCCCATTGGTGAATATTATAGATGTCAATCTGACTTTGCCTGATTCCCTGACTGTTGCTTCCTTCCCTACTCTGGCAAAAAATCCCTTATCTCAAGAGAAATTTTCCTGTCACCCGTACGTGGCAGCGTCGGACTTCTCATCGTACTGCAGGTGTTTTCTACTAAAACTTGATGTATGAATTATATTGTGGCAGGTACGACGGTTACAGAAAGGAAACAGTTAAGGTGAATTTTAACGCAACTCAGATATATATTCTCCAGGCACAAATGGAATTTGAAGCAACTTTTTCATTATGGAAACTACCAACAGAGAATGTCAGTGGGAATTCGCGCTTCGACAGTGTGAACAGGCTCTAAGTAATAATTAAATTTTGTACGATATTATTCGGTACTGTTGAGACACATGCCCGTTACAAAGTACTCATTACTTGTTAGTTTCTTTACTAAACATTAATACTCATGTATCGATCACTTACATTACTTTTTTCCAACATAGCAAATTGTAGGTATAACCGTGCTTGTGAATGCGCTATTTGCAGCGATTTTCTTCCCTGGATTTTTGTCTTCTACATACAGTGCCTGTACTCGCATGAAAGGTAACAGATGAAGTTGTAAGAGTTGAACTGGTTGTGATATCACAGACGAAGTTGTAGGAGTTGAACTGGTTGTGATATCACTATAATTTCGAACTGCATCGCCACGACACTGCCTGTCGTAGGACACCATAGGCTCAGACGGGAGTTATATGTACATTGAAGGTGTAGAGGGGAAGAAAGCAGGTGCTGTCAGCTGCATCGATACATTAGCGGATCCGCGGCGATGACTGCAAATGTGTACCAGGCCAGGATTCGAAACCGGGATGCTGCTTACTAGGCAGTTGCGTTAATCACTGTGCCATCCGGGGCCACAGCGGTATCGCAATTACGCAGACTATCTAGGCACTCGTCATGGCCGATCCACACTCCCATGGAGTATCACCTGTCCTCAGCCCCTGCCCATTACCTCTTAGTTCGCTACTCTGAGATTCCCACAGGAGGTCGGACGTATTCGCGCATCCGCACTGAAGAAGGTTGATCCATTGCCCAGCTAGTTGTATCAGTTATATGACTGCATGGTGTCTGTTCTTTTGGACCAGTCCAAAAGAACAGACACTACCCATTGATATAAGAGACGGCAGTTCTGCCGTAGGGCGACCAGGCAAGCCGCCGTACGGCAGCAACCGTGTCCCGACCACTTGGCTGTAGCCCTATTAAAACCACCGTTTAACGCTGTGCTTTACCCAAAAGATTGCGATTTGGTTGTGAAACGATGGAACTGTAGCATGACGAATATTGTCGACTGTGCCCGAGTCGGACACGAACTCGATGCGGGAAAGAAAGCACGGGGAGTGACACAATGCGTTCGCTACACTCTGTCACAAACGACTTTATTCGACTTCCCTTACTACGAATCCACTGAGGATAACGAATTGGAGGAATTCGAAAACGTACCGACTCGACCCGAGTAGGGCACGAACTGTTTGCGGGGAAGAAAACATGTAACGAAACATTTCAGACAGTAACGAAACGGTACTTGAATCTCGTGGAACACCCTTTACTCCATGAGGGATACATACGACATGGAACTGCCCTTGTTGCGAACGGTTAACCCCGTGTAAATATTGCCAGTTTCGCAAGGAGCACTTTGCAGGCCTTGCACAAGACCTGTGTTATTTTTAACATTTCCCGAATCTCTGGTACTTTAGAACACCACTCTCAACACACATCACTGGAGAACGCGCCCTACCTTGGTGGACGTCGCACCGTAGTGCAGAAGAAATACTGTCTATTAAATCTCTTGCGCTGAGTCACGAAGAGTGCTTCGTTGATTGTACCTGAAAGTCACAGCGGTTTCTTTCTTGCTGTAACGGTTTTCTTTGAACACGAGCGCTAAATGTCAAAGCTCAGACTGGAGTCGGTCGTCATCGGAAATATTTACGTATCTTCGCAAGTGTCGACAGTGGCGCTACAAATATGGTCTCTTTACTTACTGTATGACACCTCCTTGGAGGAGAGAGCCACGTGGCATCGACAGTTTGCAACTGACACATTTTATTTTCTTCATCGTGATCATTCCCTCACTCTGAAGCGAGAGTGAGCTGCCAGCTGTATACTGCCACTCTCCAGCCGTGAGCCTTTATAAAAATACGCAAGGATAGATTTAAAATGAACTTTGTGGCCAAAACTCACGGGAACGGTTGCCCCATTTAAAGGTGCGCTGTGCGTGCGTGAGACCTGAATGTTGCGCCTAGAAGGGACGTGTGGTGCGACTGTTGGCTGCAGTATGTTATTACGCCGTTACACGATCGACTTTCTAATCTCAGCTGACTGCTCGAATTAAGTGAGTCTACTGCAGCGACCCTGGCGTTTTATTCCCGTACAAATCTCGTTTGCTTCGAGTGGAGATTTTCGTTTACACGTAAGCGCCAAAATAGCGTGTGTTGTGAAAGCTGTTTGCTGTGCAATTTAGTATCTGAACGATGAAAGTGAGGTTGCGACGGACTATCACTTGTACGAAAAAAATCTGTGTGTAGTAACGAAATGTAGGAACAAGCAATGGCAGTCGATTTATTAATGAACAATGGAAATTCTGGTCAAAGGCTGCGTGGTAAATTACTTATAATCCTGAGTAATGAAACCGTGGGAAAAAAACACAGTAAATAGCGCCATTTTGCTTTGTATTTTGTATCTTGTTTTTTTTTTTTATAAGTGCCAAAACATCGAAAATAATTTTTTTCGTTACATAATTCCGACTTTTTCATTCATGAAATAATGTTCTGTAAAATACGTTTGTGTATTTGTGTTATTACTTATGCAAAGTGTAGGCATTTTCTTTAAGGAAGTTCAAATGGTTCAAATGGCTCAGAGCACTATGGGACTTAACTTCTAAGGTCATCAGTCCCCTAGAACTTAGAACTACTTAAACCTAACTAACCTAAGGACATCACACACATCCATGCCCGAGGCAGGATTCGAACCTGCGACCGTAGCGGTCGCGCGGTTCCAGACTGTAGCGCCTAGAACCGCTCGGCCACCCTGGCCGGCATTAAGGAAGTAAATACCTTATTGATTTCATATATTTCGTCTCGATTGTTGCAAAACACTAGTAGTATAGGAACAAAGCAGACCTGATATGCAGACCTTATACATATTTGTGATCAGTTTCTGACTTCTTGTACTTCATTACAAGAATATATAAGTATGTATGCGTAGTTTTTTCGATGCACATGTCTGTAAGTAACTATTTTATGCCTTGATACGGAAGTTTGGTTCTGATTCATATACGCCTGAGCAGTTCAAAGTAATGCATTTTCAAGTTGGTGATATTTTCATGTTACTTGGCTATTTTTGCACATTTAATATCGGTTTTGTGTGTGTGTGTAAGATCCTTGTGTTCATCATCGCTATTTTTCACTGTTTTATGCTGCTTAAGCCTGCGTTATGATGTTCAAATGTGTGTGAAATCTTATGGGACTTAACTGCTAAGGTCATCAGTCCCTAAGCTTACACACTACTTAACCTAAATCATCCTAAGAACAAACACACACACCCATGCCCGAGGGAGGACTCGAACCTCCGCCGGGACCAGCCGCACAGTCCATGACTGCAGCGCCTAAGACCGCTCGGCTAATCCCGCGGCTGCGTTATGATGCAGCTAACTATCTACATGTGTTATCTGCGGTTGTATGGTCCTTGACTTAGCTTTGTGACTACATGTATGCTTGACTACCAGTAATTCACTTGTTGTTGATTGACCCATTGCTGTTGTACTGAACACCAGTCTCAAATGTTTCTTACCTTTTTCACTGACTATTTTATTCATTTATATTAAAAACATGAATGTCACGTGAAGTTGCCAGTGTAAAAATTTTTCGTAAGTGTCTGAGGTTTTCGATTGCATTTCTCTTTGGAAATTGTATCTCTTATCGATGTTCATGGCTTCCACTTTTGTTTCGTTTGTTTGTACAGCACTGTGAAGATGGTCTATGACCGAAACCAGATGCTTAATTTACAAGACCCCCCTGTGTCATTACGCATTTTTCCAAATAAATCGATTTGTCTGAAAAAAAAAGTTCATCTGTCAGGGAAAATACGAACATCTCGAGCAACCTTTTCAGTGTGTCACAAAAACAAAGCAAACTACACAATAAACACCACTCGAAAGCACAAAATCCATTTCTATAAGAGGAGGGAGCTCGGCCAGAATAGGTTAACTTCCAGTGTTAGCAGAAGTCGCCATAGTCCCTTGTTTCTTCGCATGCGCAGTCTAAAATTTACATCTCCGAATTCAGAACAATCTATGCATCATTGACGTCATAGACACGCTCGCTTCGGAGCTGGTTGCTGATTTACATACAGGCACGAGAGGCGCACGCATGTACAGTAGTCGATTTCGACCAGAAAGCCGCTCTGTTGAAACGGGCTTTACAGACAAGTGTGTAGTGAATACAGCAGCACATCGCGAATTATCTGCTCTGGGCGTGGGGCGATAATCGGTTCAAGACGCGTGGGTCATAGCATTGTACAACAAATTCAATAATAATTCACGTTTCAGATATCGTTAACTTCTAGGGTGGACCTTCACTATCGTACAGATACAATGTTGCCACGGGCTTCAGCTGCCTTACAGGACGACCGCAAATGCCTGACTAATGGGTGTCACGTGTTACATCAACGCCTCAGAACCACACGGGGCAGTCGGTCTGCTATGACTCATGCCGCCGACAATCTGAATATGGGCCGTCAGTAACTCGTCCCTACCAAAAGTGTACGGAGACAATAGCACCACATAAGCTTCTGAACTCTGTTCATTGTAAGAGTAAACCTGATGTAAACAAACACAAAGGCGACGATTGGTCAGCAGCCGTAGCAGATGAACACTGGTGTTGTTGCGATCTTGGAAATGGGTCCTACTTATGTATTAGATATCTTATTACTATGCTACGGTAAATGAAACTTTTAAAGTAGTCTAATGTTTTAATAGCTAACAATGATTTTCTTAATCATACTTTAGCTGTGTAGTCGCAGCCCTCAGTTACTGTTGCGCTCTGATGGTCACGATGTTAACCAATGTTAATACGTACTGTGAAAATGGCTGACGTTGCTTCCTGCTGCGTAGTGAAACACACGCTTGGAATACCTTTAAAATTGGCGAGAAATAGATTGTTCTCAATGTTTTTAATAAGTTTACAGAAAAACTGGCTTTGAAGTTTTCCTTACCAAAGCTAAGACATGTTTGTAATGGGATGTTAAGCTGAATCGGTAGCGTGGTAGAACAGTAATCCGGTAAGTCTATGGATCGCTAGTTCAAATCTCGCTTTGGTCTTTTTCTTGTCCAGTTTAGGCTACCTACAGCTTTAAATATAAAATTCATCAAATATATGCTAATTAACAAATATCTAATCTATTTTTGTGAAAAATATACCTCTTTCTTCTAATTACATACTGCACACAAAATTCCAGTTTTCATTGCAAGCATAAATTCTTGTTGTTGTTGCCGTCTTCAATCCAGAGACTGGTTTGATGCAGCTCTCCATGCTACTCTATCCTGTGCAAGCTTCTTCATCTCCCAGTACCTACTGCAACCTACATCCTTCTGAATCTGCTTAGTGTATTCATCTCTTGGTCTCCCTCTACGATTTTTACCCTCCACGCTGCCCTCCAATACTAAATTGGTGATCCCTTGATGCCTCAGAACACGTCCTAAACGGATCCCTTCTTCTAGTCATGCTGTGCCACAAATTTCTCTTCTCCCCAATTCTATTCAGTACCTCCTCATTAGTTATATGATCGACCCAACCAATTTTTTGCATTCTTCGGTAGCACCACATTTCGAAACCTTGTATTCTCTTCTTGTCTAAACTACTTATTGTGTACGTTTCACTTCCATACATGGCTACACTCCATACAAATACTTTCAGAAACGACTTCCTGACACTTAAATCTATACTCGATGTTAACAAATTTCTCTTCTTCAGAAACCCTTTCCTTGCCATTGCCAGTCTACATTTTACATCCTCTCTACTTCGACCATCATCAGTTATTTTGCTCCCCAAACAGCAAAACTCATCTACTACTTTAAGTGTCTCATTTCCTTATCTAAATCCCTCAGCATCACCCGACTTAATTCGACTACATTCCATAATCCTCGTTTTGCTTTTGTTGATGTTCATCTTTTATTCTCCTCACAAATTCTTAATTATCGATATTTTATAAAAGATTGTTAATAACGGTTGTTTAAATTAAGATACCTTAAATTAAATTTTTAGACCAAAAAGAGAAAATCAAATAGTCTTTTTTGGACTATGTCCACTGTTTTATACCACAGATATGGTCTACACCAGCTAGAGTGATAAGCGTCATAGAAACATGGAAAACAATACTTTTCATGGCATTGAGCACTCCATGCAAATGCTGCATTTTTACAGTTACTAGCGTAACATCGCAATATGAACCCATTAGGACTGATCTGGAGCCATGTTGGGGGATCTGTCGCGAGAAATAACAAGACATTTAACTCTTAGCTTCCGAGGCCATTTTTTGGTCACACATTGTCGCAGGTGCGATCTGACAGACCGCCATGTTTAAACTGCCATAAAAATTGCACTCAGCAATGTCAGTGGGACAATTTATTTTTTTTATGTGAAATGTTACATTAACGCCATACAAAAAACATATATTCAAATAAATTGTAATCTTTATTTTCGTAAAATGTAGAACAAACCGCCTTCAGTCACAAGTTGTGTTTATTTATTGCACTATGCAGTTCGAGCCCTGGAGGCTCATCTTCAGGTGCTTTAATCACTAAAAAGCACCTGAAGATGAGCCTCCAGGGCTTGAAATGCATAGTGCAATAAATAAACACAACTTGTGACTGAAGGCGGTTTGTTCTACATTTTACGAAAGTAAAACAGTCGCGGACGAAACACTGGAAAACAATGGATTATATTAAGAAACTTTATTTTTACGAAAAAAACGCATTTAAGTAGAAAAATGCACAAAATGAATGTTACCCTTACATGATTATATGAAAGCTATAAAAACTCAAATACGATGCACTTCAAATTTTACTTTTTTGCTATATTCTATTGGGTACTATACATTTAATAATAAAAATGTAAGAAACACCCACATAGCATTTAAAAAATAAAAATTACACTAGTACTTTTTTGATTTTTAGTTTTCCTTCTCAGAAGTTTTCTTTGCACACTCTGTAATGGTTTGTAAAGCATTCAAGGCAGACTGGTTTCTTGCAACAAAGGCTAACATAAGAAGTCTGCCTCTTCTTTTTTGGGTCACAGGTGGAGCGTGTTTGCCTTTCTTCCAATCATTCTACGGCGACTTCTGCTCTTGGTTCTCCTACACCCAAAACGCAGCAAATGGATGCATGAAGTTCACGAGATAAGTGAAAACTGCTGACTCTCTTTTTCTTTCGTGGTGACACCAATGTGTATGCAGTCTTTTTCAAAAATTGAAGCGTCTGATTTGAGTAGTGTCTTTGTAGGAGTTATGAAGGACACAGCAATTCACTCCCCCTTATGTGGCAACACTTGGAAAACAATGCCATTTGGCATCGTTGGATACGTCGTCCAGTTGAATACTTGACACACTTCTCAAGTAGGGCGTTAACACCACGTTTAATGTGATTATAGTATGAAATTATTTCTGGTTTACCTGTATCACAGCTTTGCATTCACCATGATGCATAGACGATATTAGAAACACTACCCTAGTCTTTTTTGGCACAATTAAACTAGAGTTAGATCATGCGTGAATGTATATATTGCAGAAACGACTTCCTTGCTCCTCACGGGTAAGAATTCTTTTAGTATTTCTCTCTTCTTCTTTTTTTTTATGTTCCCACGTACGTTAGTCCTTTTGATTTGAGACTTGCTGCTAACTCGATTCAGCTAAACCAGTTGTCTGCAGTAAAATTGTGGTTAGTCTGTTAATTTGGTTTAGCTAGTCTAATCACAACCTGAGCTGGTTTATGGAACTTTTTTTCTACTGCTCTTAAATGAAAGTATACACATTAAACAGATAAACAGTGTGAGCATCAGTAAGGCATATGACACGTTTGGAATGTACATTCTGAATCTGTAATACCAGAATTTCATCGAAACAAGCGCATTCTCCAACACCGTACAACGTTTGACAGTTGTCAATAAATTTTGTAAAAATTTCTGACACTGGAGTCAAACGATCATTTTGCTTCCATTCAAAACGGGTTGCAGGGTCATTTTAGGAGTTCACCAAACGGGTCTTGGACACAACGCGTGGCATAAATTGATTTGCAATCTTCTCTGCTGGATTAGATAACAGATGAATAAAATGATACACTGAGAAATGCTTTTAGTTTACATAAATCAGCTTCATACCAAACATTTGGATCATTTTCAGGCATTTGGTTTTTTACTTTTACATTTCAATGTGATAATCAAAATATCGTCAGTCAAAAGCAAATTCTAAATAACAAGAGAATCTGGATTATTATCTGCTTGAGCAGGTGGTCGCACTGTCGGCAAACGATTGATGCTGTGCTGCCGAACACGAGATGGCCTGAGAAGAGGCTTTGACGATCAGCCATATTTGTTTCGACCAAATATATTTCTAGCAGAATGTTTAGTTAAAAATTCAGTCTCTACACCTCTGACCTCATCACTCTGATCACTTGTTTCATTCAAGAAATTCGTAGATGGTAAAAAAAAAAAAAAAAAAAAAAAAAAAATCGTCTTCGCTTTCACACTGTTCCGACTCTGAATTATGTTCACTTCCCATTTAGTTGTCACTAACTGATCCAACAGCTGTTCCTCAAACCATATTAAAACAGTTACCTTGAAGTCAGGCTCTGTACCACGAATAGTAGGCGAAGACTTGACTGTTGAATCCACAACTCTAAGTCCCACGTGTGGTTTCAAAGACCGCTAGCACGAAAGAAGCAGTAATAGCATCGACCCACCTCACGTTCAAGTGGCCAATGACTACGGAAACCACGGCAGCTTCTGGAAAGAACAACTAGACAACGCTGTAATCACCTTTCCCACCCCTATCCATTAGCAACAGAGTAACGACAAACGCTGTAGGTCTGTCAGACCGCACCTGGGACGTTTTAAGGGTTTTTAAATTGCCAAGCGTATTGGAACTAATGCACGAAGTTTCGTCACACATCACTGCCGAGTGCTGATTGGATACAGAACAGCGCGTCATTAAAGAAGAGTCGAAAATATGGCGCTTGGGTGGCTTCGTGGATACTGTCGTTGACCAATTCGCTATCGACGTAACAGATGATAGTTCCAGGACTGAAATGTATTTCTCGGGTTCAGACATGAATGGAGTTCAGGGATTACCAGACTACTGACGAAGCAATGCCTCCAGTGGCTTCAGTATTTAACTATATGATGAAATGCCTGCAGTACGCTTACGAGCCACACAAAGCTTGCACAGAAAAATTGCCGTTTGTTTAAGATAGGAATTTTCATCACTCTTGTTTTTGATTACAGCACTATATCAGCTAAGAACGAGAGCATGTTCTTCTTCCCTTGTGGTCCCCTGAGAAGTGTGTGGTATTGTTGGAATTTCGCCAAATATTATTCCATTCTCTTTAAAAATTAGATGGCATGCGAAGCTATATTCCTTCTCTGCTCTTCTCTTTTTACGCCGTAACTGCAACTGCTCACATCATTGTGGGTTAGTTGGACAAGCTGTGCTGACCGAGTTAAGTGCGCCGATAAAGCAGCTGACCCGTATTATCAGTGGATACCCAGAATACCCAGAATAAAACATATCCCTGTTATCTTACTTGACTATAGTCGAGACAGCTTGGCTTCCGATCCACGTGAAACGAAATCCAATAAGATTCCAGCAATTGCGGAAGACTGCGTGGTGTAACGCTTACATCAGGTTTATTCATATTGTGACCACAGTATACAGCTAATGAATGCACTTGTACCCCCTTCCCTTCCCTGACTTTTGGCCACTCAGTGTACTAAAATGATAAAAAAATTTAGGTTTCGATTTTAGTTTTTGAAATGAACGATTGTACAATGACAATGTTAAAAATCTGTTTTTGGTGTGTTAAAATAAAATTTGATATTTTTTATAGTAATGTGAGAAGACCATATCCTCGGTTATCTCACAATGTTATTAATGCATGTGGATGATTAGTATCGTTTATATGTAAATTATTATCTAATTACGCCCCTAAACACAATGCCCCTTGGACGTAGCCGTCTGATTATAAAAGTATGAAATAGAATAGGAATTGCTCGAAAGAGTAATGCACTTCTTTGACGATCACGTGAAAACCGCATGCTTTTCTGCATAATCGCGAAGTTTCTCGCAAGTAGACGCACTCATCGGAAGGGACGCTAAGATAGTGCGAGTCGGACGGTAGCAGTGAAGGGAGTGACGACGGATGACGTGTCAAGTGCTAACAAAATCAACGTTTGGGATACAACGTCGAGGGTGAAAGAAGGATGCGAATATCACAAATAAAATAACGAAACAAGTACAGAAGTGACCTTAAGTGTCTAACACGGTTAATCTAACGTATGCAAACGATACAACATTTGTATATTAACAGTTGGTTCGCGTACTTGACGAGGTGGAGTGGTGGACTTGTAATTCGCGATGATATTGTGAATGATCGAACTGTGTCAAATGGATATACGCTCGACTGTAACAGTAACTCTAAATACGAACACTTTCGCTATTAGTTTGCTTTCTGAATAGACATTACTCTAACCAAATCTAGCTGTGTGGCCTACATCATTTATGGGTCGTTAATTTAGTTCAAGTGGTTCAAATGGCTCTGAGCACTATGGGACTTAACATCTGTGGTCATCAGTCCCCTAGAACTTAGAACCACTTAAACCTAACTAACCTAAGGACATTACACACATCCATGCCGAGGCAGGATTCGAACCTGCGACCGTAGCGGTCACGCGGTTCCAGACTGAAGCGCCTAGAACCGCACGGCCACACCGGTCGGCCGTTAATTTAGTTCCCGATATTATTATTACTGTTATTATAGTGTGTTATGTTAACTTTGATTTTCGCAAACTTGCCATCAGTCAGATAATTTAACAAAAGGTCACAAGTGTCTTATTTAGGGCGTGTAAACGACACGTGTGGTTCAACCCCTAGACGAGTTTGAGCCAAGAAATTTCGACATAGAGGAACCGCATGTGAGCCCGAAAATCTTTGGAATGTTAGCTCACAATGTCTTAGATGTTCTCAGTAATATAAACTTCTGCAGTCAGATCAGATCACACAAAAAATGAAATGGTTGCGCAGTTAAAAAAATGATATTTTCAGGGTTTAAACATTAATAAGCTATTGTTGTAACCGAAGAAAACGTTAAAAATGGTACAGGTCTTAAAAATAAAAAAACTGCAGCAATAATTTCACAACACAGAAATATAGTTGTAGAGGAGCCTTTGTAAGTATATGTGTGTGTGTGTGTGTGTGTGTGTGGGTGTGCGGGTGGTGGTGGGAGACGGGGAAGGGGGGGGGGGGAAGAGCGATCACTTGGTGTGACAGAATATGGTGATGTGTAGTGGATGTGTACTGCAAACAATGGGCTACAGGAGACATCGGATTTAGGATAGCCGTAACTAGGACACAAACCGTTCTGAGGTGTGGGGTTGATCTGTTATTCTGCGCAACGGATTTATCTGAGACATGCCCTTTACCCTGTGGCTCCTGCAAGATGCAATTTCCACCCCAACACTGCTACAGAAGTAAGACAGACGCTCCTAACGTTCTAAAGAGAAATGCCTGAAAAACTTTCAGCAATAAATATCTTCTGGAGTCGTCCGCTGTAAGGAAATGACACAAAAATTCACAAAATTTCTTACGTAACTGTCGGGATACTTGGGTACTGGAGTAGTTCTAGTTAGTGTAAGAAAAACATGAAACTAACGAAAGTTATTATTTATTTTGCAAAAATTCTGAGAAATCACAATGGCACTTTTAGTTATGAATTGAACAAGTTATATCCTGGTTCTTTTCGGAATGTGAAGTTACCTCTCAAGGATAGGATTCGCTAATGAAATTTCTATACAAAGTTTAAGATGGTTGTTGACTTGACAGAATGGCTGAGAGTCGCGCCTACCCAACTTGAATAATTATCCTTTAGAATGTTGCTATGTACGGTCGAGGCTAATTCAAATGGCTCTGAGCACTATGGGACTTAACTTCTAAGGTCACCAGTCCCCTAGAACTACTTAAACCTAACTAACCTAAGGACTTCACACACATCCATGCCCGAGGCAGGATTCGAACCTGCGACCATAGCGGTCGCGCAGTTCCAGACTGAAGCGCCTAGAACCACTTGGCCACTCCGACCGACCGGTCGAGGCTGTCGTCGTGTGTAATGCAGTGAAGTGTACTGTTGTGGAGGAAATATGGGGCTCGCAATAGCTGTAGCGCACAATACTGTAAGCTGCGATAACTGCTGCCTGCGCCACTCGCTGCTGACAAATAAGATAACTCTCGTTCTATCTGGATTGACCTTCACCAATCAAACTCTCCCTATGCCTTGATGTAGTTAAGGATTCCTATTTGCCCCTAGTCTAACTACTGGCATGGTACACCGGTCAGATAACCAGTCCACTGTGATGCCACTCAAAATTCGCTCGCAGGCGTTTAACTATAAGTCTGTCCATTCACACCGCACAATAAGTGTGTCAGCCAACACAGTGAACAATGCTTAATCGCAAGGACTCAATATAGAGTAGCACTTCGATTCGCTCTCGACAGAGGTGCTCTCCCAGTGAAGTACTGAGGAGAGACTTGTTGCTCGCTCCAAGAGCGACAACGGAACAGCGCCTCTCCACGCCAGACGTGAAGGGGTATATCTTTTGGTCTCTTCCATTATTCCTTCAGCTAAAGGCGTCAGAAATACCGTCTGCCAATCAGCATTGCCCTTCTAAAACGGGAGAATGATGTTTCATTTAAGGCAACCAATCCGGAAACCTGTAGCATTGGCGTTTGGCATTTGCTGTCTCCCTGTGAATATCTCTGAAACTGCGTGCTATGTGTAAAGAATGCGTAGGCTGGCCGCTCCCACACAATGTAGCGGAATTTGCTTTTACTCCGAACACGGGGTTGTTCCCCCCCCGTCACTCGGGCCCACGCTGTCCGCTACACGGGTGATGACCGGCCGACATAGGCTGGGTCGTCCTCTGAAGGGACTGGCATCCCATTGTGCGGTTTCTCTCCCGAACTAAAACCTTCTGTAACCGTCGTGTCTGAAATGTATGTGTGTCTGCCAGCCTTGAGTATTTCAACCACGGTGCGCTTCCTTGTTAATTCGATATCATTTACATGAATTCATACAACATTGACTTTATCTTATCGAGTTTGGCTTCGAATGAAGCGTCTTGATGTGCTGAATATGATTGTGAGGGCGGAATATGTAAGCAATGAAGGTCAGGAGACCATGACGTCTTACACCGAGCCATGGTATATGGAGAATGAAGAAAGGTTAGAGTAGGAAAGGAAGAGGAAATCTCGATGAAACAGGGAACAACAGGTTAAGGGCTGGTTGCACAGTCCCCGTTTAGCAGCTGGTTAACCTCTATCCTCCGAATGGTACAATAAACGCGTTGTACGAACCCCGAAAACGCCTAACCGGAGAAAAACTCGGAATAACTTAAGTGGTGATTTCTTGACGGTTAGTGAGCTTAACCGGGGAATAAGTTTTCAAGATGGCAGAAACAGTGATTGATTCAGACGGCGACGACGAGATTTTGGCCGAAGTGTTCATGAGTTTGAGCAAGGAGACCGAAGTGAGACGTCGCTCCAATTATTTCGAGAGTTCTGAATTTCTATCCAGAGTTGGTAGCAAGGGAAGCCGCACTTCGTCTTTTCAACCTTTACGTGACAAACTGGAGCATATAACGGGCAAGTGAGACTGCAGCTCTGTTTTCTAAAATAATGCTGTTTCAAATGGTTCAAATGGATCTAAGCACTATGGGACTTAACATCTGACGTCATCAGACCCCTAGACTTAGAACAGCTTAAACCTAACGAACCTAAGGACATCACGCACATCCATGCCCGAGGCAGGATTCGAACCTGCGACCGTAGCAGCAGCGCGGTTCCGGACTGAAGCGCCCAGTACCGCTCGGCCACAGCGGCCGGCTAATGTTGTTTGTTTGTAGTAATGTGCATTTGATTTTGGTACTTTGTGAATTCCATCATGTCATTTATAAAAACTAGGCACATTAAAATGACAATCCGTGTTAAAATAGTCTTGTTTATCTGGCGTGTGTTATAGCTGCAGCAGTACTGGAGAGGACTGTTTCGTTTTATTTAGCAGACAGTGCTATAAGAGACCTAACCAAACCGAAAAACCATACCAGTTATGGGTACTATTTCTATCAATAGCATTTCGGTTTTAGACAAAAAGAATACGATTTTTGGTGTAAAACGTTTTGATAAAGCTATAGCGTCCCAATTTCACTCAGTCACATCGCGTTAACAGCAGAAAATATTGGCCCCCTCTGTTTTCTATTGGCAATGACCCTTTCTGTAAATACCAAAGCAGTGTCAGAACAACTGTAAGTCTTCTAGTGAAAATTTTAGGACCACGGCCCCATTAATGCTTTAAAGCAACAACACTGTCTTCCACCCACCATTATTCACTGAAGCATTTGTGGTTACTCAAGCTAAGTTTAACAAAGTAAGATTAACAGAAAAGTTAGTATTTTTTCTTTAAAAATGTGATGCTTCTTTAGCTGTAGAACATAGCTGTTGTGTTTCTCAACTATCAGTACTATCCACATAAATCCATCCATATTTATCCTAACATAATAACATATGTTTGTGTTATAATAGGAGAACAGGAATCTAGCTATTGAATCTGCGTAGTTGTTGCATGTGGAAGGAGTGCCGGGAATGCTATGTTTTTAACTTTCCTTGAATATCGAGTTATGTTCAGTGTCCTTTATGCCAAATTATAGCTGGTTAAGGTAAATTAAAGTGAAATGTGTTCTACTGTACTTGTGTGGATTACTATTTTTTCAGTAAATTGTTTAACGTATAGTAACATAGAGTATAGTACCGTATAGTTTGATATTACGATAATGACCCATGTTCACTCAGTCCCATCTATAGTGGAAAATATTTTTCACTCTTATCTCCCACTGGGACAACAACTTTGTCTTTTAGTATATGCTTCAGAGCAACAAAATTGTCCATTGCGTAGCATTATTCCCATAAACGTGATAAATTATTTATGCTTACTCAAACTACTTTTCACACAGCAAATTAACAGGAAAGCCAGTTTCTTTCTCTCTCTCTCTCTTTTTTTTTTTTTTTTTTAAGAAAACTGTAGCTGTTTTGTTTCTCAGTTATTAGGATTATCCACATAAACACAGCCATATTTATCATAAAGCAATTGTTGTCTGTATTTTATTAGAACATAGGTACTCGTCATTCAGCCAACAGGAATATTTAGTAACTGAATCTGCAAAATCATAACCGTGGAAGGAGTGGCTGGCAAGTTGCGTTCAATTGGTTCAAATGGCTGTAAGCACTATGGGACAACATCTGAGGTCATCAGTCCCTAGACTTAGAACTACTTAAACCTAACTAACCTAAGGACATCACACACATCCATGCTCGAGGCAGGATTCGAACCTGCGACCATAGCAGCAGTGCGGTTCTGGACTGAAGCGCCTAGAACCGCTCGGTCACAGCGGCCGACGCAAGTTACGTTTTCTAAATTTCTCTGGAATTGCAGTACAAATTGTTTCGCGACATTCTTTTCTTTGTTTCAGAAATGAATCAGTTCCACCAATGACCAACTACTAATGTCACTCAAATATTTTGCCTCTGATGGTTTCCTTCTGTCCATTGGAGACTTCATTCGTATTGGCATGGAGACAGCCAGCAGTATGAGTGAAAAGTTCTCTGACATAATCAAATAGAAACAAAATGAATTAATACACTTTTATTCTGAAACAATTTGTTTTTATTTTTATTTTCTGATTCTGATTTTGAGCTTTATGTTCCTTTTCTTAAACAATTCAGTTCTTCCTTCCTGCTCTCGTTCTTGCCATGCTACTTTTGAAGAAGCACTGTCTACAGTTCTGCTAATTCTGTCAGGTTTGGGATAGGTATTTTTTATTCTGTAAACAAACCGATAGTTTTAAGGTGATATGTCAGAATACAAGAAGGAAGGTGTCACACCTCCAGTTACTTCCCCTTCCCTCCCAGACTACATATTGCTCCTATAGACGATTGCACAATTCGAAATCATGCTTGAAGTGGTTACTGTTCCTCACACATTTAGGGTGAGATTCAATAACAAGAGCCTCTAGTATAGTTATTTGCCATACGTACATTTCTACGCTAGGATTGTAAAAAGGATCATGGTTGTTTATGCTAAATGTTGGCATCTTATTCTTAATATATACCATCAATACAATTATTAATAATGATCATATCATAGAAACAGGATTTATATGTGCCCAAGAACTGCAAATGTGGATGCACAAAGAGCGTTCAATTATTTAGCAAAGGTATTTTCTGTAAAACACCCATTTCTGTTGTAACGAATAAATCATTCTAGACATAAACATAAAAGCAAGCCAGCCAGTAACATCTCTCAGAATTGCCAGTCAAATCAATCTCCATGATGTCTGTGTTGTTACAGTTTGTTGGAGACTCTGAAAGGACCAATTATTTCACAAAGCAGACTGCACTTCACAGTTCCTTCTATACTATGTGCCTACTTACAGTTCGTCTATCATACAGCTACATTTGATGGAATACTACTGTGTCTAGAATTGTTGAATAGGAATAGAACTGACTGCGGCGGCCTTCTGTTGACAACTTTATCAAAGCATGTATTTCTCTGCACACAACTTGGAACTTACATGGCGCCACCAGTCTGTAGTCTCTGCTACTTCTTCGGGCATCATATTTACGGGTTTCTCTCTTGAAAAAAAAAAAATGTCGCACGTCTGTTGTAACCGTGCTATCGATCTATGTCAAGTTGTTTGTGAATCGAAACTACTGCATATTTTTTCCCATACTTCATTCGGAAATCTAGAAAGATCTCTTACTGGCCATACAACAAATACAGGGTGATTCAAAAAGAATACCACAACTTTAAAAATGTGTATTTAATGAAAGAAACATAATATAACCTTCCGTTATACATCATTACAAAGAGTATTTAAAAAGGTTTTTTTTCACTCAAAAACAAGTTCAGAGATGTTCAATATGGCCCCCTCCAGACACACGAGCAATATCAACCCGATACTCCAACTCGTTCCACACTCTCTGTAGCATATCAGGCGTAACAGTTTGGATAGCTGCTGTTATTTCTCGTTTCAAATCATCAATGGTGGCTGGGAGAGGTGGCCGAAACACCATATCCTTAACATACCCCCGTAAGAAAAAATCGCAGGGGGTAAGATCAGGGCTTCTTGGAGGCCAGTGATGACGTGCTCTGTCACGGGCTGCCTGGCGGCCGATCCAACGCCTCGGGTAGTTGACGTTCAGGTAGTTACGGACAGATAAGTGCCAATGTGGTGGCGCTCCATCCTGCTGAAATATGAATTGTTGTGCTTCTTGTTCGAGCTGAGGGAACAGCCAATTCTCTAACATCTCCAGATACTGTAGTCCAGTTACAGTAGCACCTTCGAAGAAAAAGGGACCAAAAACTTTATTGGCTGAAATGGCGAACAAATGTACAACTAAATGAAACTTTATAGCTCCCTTAATTCGCCGACAGATAGTGCTTAGCTCTGCCTTTTGTCGTTGCAGAGTTTTAAATTCCTAAAGTTGTGGTATTCTTTTTGAATTACCCTGTACCTGATCCTTTAACTAATTTTAAAATAGATTTTGTTATACATACAAATACCCTACAAACTTAGTTAAATGTTTTACAGTAATATTTTCATTGAATGAGAGTGTATCAGTTTTTGTATTTTCTACAACACTTTTGAATTCATTTACAGTATCTACAAGCGAATAGTTTTGCGATCTGGAACGCTTATCAGTTATCGCTCGTGTTACATATGCTATTTCTGCAAACGACGACTAAGTAAATATCAAATGACGTACGCGAAAACACCCAGCGTGCTCTCTAGTTGTTACCATCTCAACTGGATGGGAACGCTGTTTCGGGAATAACTAACCGTGGAATGCAACGCGCACTTCAAGTTAACCATTGGTTAGCCTATTCCTCGGTTAGAAGTCCCTGTATTCATTCCGAGATTGTGCAACCGGCCCTAGGTCTGATAGGCAGGGTAAATGTCAAGCAGATTTTATTGACTGGGAACGGGACGCTATTGCAAAAATGGTTCAAATGGCTCTAAGCACTATGGAACTTAACATCTCAGGTCATCAGTCCCCTAGAGCTTAGAACTACTTAAGCCTAACTAACCTAAGGACATCACACACATCCATGCCCGAGGCAGGATTCGAACCTGCGACCGTAGCAGCAGGGCGGTTCCGAACTGAAGCGCCTAGGACCGCTCGGCCACAGCGGCCGGCAACGCTATTGATGTATGGTTGAAGAGGATATGGAAATTGTGCACTGGCAGGGTCTGTCGGATGTTTTGATGTTGGCTCGGCGGTGTGTCAGTATTACTGTGGTGGCTGAGACAAGTTTGCGGGATGTGCAGGGTGCACGAAGATGTTGATGAGATGGAGAAAAACTTGATGTGATGATAAATGATTCGGATAAAAGAGGGTAACAGGCTGCAGCAAATCATACGGAGTGCACAGATTTGTAAGCGGCATCTCTGGGTTCAGTTTTTTTACTGCATTTTTGTAACTATGTTGTTAATATCGGCTGCATACTGGCGGTGAGCTTGCGGATATAGTTTGCGTCTCGGAACTGAGAAACAGTGAGTTCCAAAAGTATATGTTACACATTTTTTGAATGCGATTGTCAACTGTTAATTATGTTGTGAAATGCATCACAGGCATATGTCTATATCTCCTTTCATTACTACCAGTTTTGGTTAATAACAATCATCACAGTATCTGTACAGCAAAAAAGCATGAAACAACCAGCAATGCGTAGAGTACAATCAATTACACACGAGGTGATATGACCTAATACTTGCAAGATTTATGCATTATTTGCGTATCATGTCACCTCATGTCAGTACAACATCCCATGTACTGTAGAACTAATTATACTCTATATTATACGCTCTGCGTTTCTGGTTGTTTCACGCTTTTTTTATTGTATACAGATAGTGTGGTGATAGATATTAAACGAAAGCTGTAGCGACGATAAAGGACATAGCAAGCTGTGTTTCATAATATCTACAGCTTTCGGTACTAAAGTGACTACCAAGGCTTATGACAGAAATTGCCCTGCTGTTCGTTATACAGTTTCTACGATCGAATTTCAGCATAACAACAGAAATGAAAGTGAAAGCTGATTGCGAATGACTCAGCAGATTAGTTAATCTCTGGAAAAAATGGCCAATAAAAAAGCGTAAGATGTTTGTAATGGTCAATCTTCTATTTTCAACAGAATAAGTTTGAGACACATGGAAAGTGAAACTTGTTATATCCTAGCCAGTAATGCCACCCGAGCCCGCTGCCAAAAGGTTGGCAGCATCAAAGTCCGGACGCCGTCCGCATAAGCAGTGCCAGCGAGACAGGAAATCGCCGCAAGTCTGCGCGCGCCACCGCTGGCTTCTGGGTTCTTAAGCGCTGGAGTCGCGAGCGCTAGGACAGTTCTGTATTCGCCGCTCAGTTGTATACTCGCCACCGAATTGTGTACTTGCTAGTCAGTTGTGTGTTCATCGCAGCAGAGTTGTTGTTTGTCGTCAGCCGACGCTGACCTAGCCGCTCCGACTCGAACTAGACAGATCTCTGTAGACACGGAGTTCACTACTGTGTTTCTGTATCTTCGTTAATAAAGATAAGTACCGACTTTTATTTAATCAGAGTGTTTGGGTTTTCATCTTTCTGTTCACTGTTCCAGCGGACCGGTCGGCCCGCTATTAAAAGTGTGGCGGTGACTTCGTAAGCCGTTTCTACAGCGAATTGTTTGTCCCTACGAACGCCGCCACAAAACTGGCGACGAGGACTTCCGAACTCGTGTGCAGGGCTGGTTCAACTTGTTTCTGGTTATCCTAATTATAGCGATAAAATTTTGGGGGCTGGTTTAATTTGTGTTCACTATGTCTGCCGAATTACAACAGTTGATCTTGTTACAGAGTCAGCAAATACAAAGTCTGGTGGAAGCGATCGCCAAACAAGCGGCTAATCCTCCAACACAAAAGGAACAAGCACAGGCAGCACCACCTTTCCGTGCTTTTGATGCATCAAGAGAAGAATGGCGAGAATATTTCGCGCAGTTGCAGGCGCACATGACAGTCTACAAAATCACGGGTACTGAGCGACAGCTTTATTTAATTTCCACTGCAGGCGTGAAAGTCTATCGACTACTTTGTAAGTTGTTCCCGGAATCCAAGCCAGAAGCTTTAGGCTATGACGTTGTTGTTAACAAGCTTGCTGAGTATTTCGAGTCGCGAGTTCATGTGGCAGCAGCCAGATTCAAGTTCTTCCGATTAAAGAAACTGCCACATCAATCTAATAAACAGTGGTTAACAGATTTACGGGGCCTCACCCGTCAGTGCCGATTTAATTGTGTGTGTGGAGCTTCCTACAGTGATGTCATGTTACGAGACGTTATTACTCAAAACATTGCAGATTCTCGTATTCGTGCTGCTATCTTAAAGTTGCCTGACCCGTCATTAGAGACTGTGATGAACATCATTGAAGCCCAAGATACTTTTGACTATGCTGAGTTTTGTGGCGGTGTTCGTAGCGACAAGCAATTCGCTGTAGAAACGGCTTACGAAGTCACCGCCACACTTTTAATAGCGGGCCGACCGGTCCGCTGGAACAGTGAACAGAAAGATGAAAACCCAAACACTCTGATTAAATAAAAGTCGGTACTTATCTTTATTAACGAAGATACAGCAACACAGTAGTGAACTCCGTGTCTACAGAAATCTGTATAGTTCGAGTCGGAGCGGCTAGGTCAGCGTCGGCTGACGACAAACAACAACTCTGCTGCGATGAACACACAACTGACTAGTAAGTACACAATTCGGTGGCGAGTATACAACTGAGCGGCGAATACAGAACTGTCCTAGCGCTCGCGACTCCAGCGCTTAAGAAGCCAAAAGCCAGCGGTGGCGCGCGCAGACTTGCGGCGATTTCCTGTATCGCTGGCGCTGCTTATGCGGACGGCGTCCGGACTTTGATGCTGCCAACCTTTTGGCAGCGGGCTCGGGTGGCATTACTGGCTAGGATATAACACTGAGTGTGAGTTAGATCAGCCATGTATTTCTCAAATTGCCTGTGCTAAGCAAGTTATGTCACGCCCGCGGCCCCACCGGCAGAGTCAGACTGTAAACACTAGCCGGCCGCGTCATGTTAAACACATTCGTCAGCCGCGTGTGCAAAATGATAGAGTTAAGTCTTGCCCTGAGTGTGTTCTTGCTCATCCTCGTGAACGTTGCCCGTTAAGAAACGCGGTTTGTCACTTTTGTCAAAGGAAAGGACACATCCAGACTGTTTGTTTGCGTAAACGCAAGAACAATTCTAGTGCTGCCCAGCCCATGGATATTCATGTTCTTCAAAGCCAGCCCGCCCGGAAGGTCGCGTTTAAAGACTCTTCCACGGTTCGTGTGGGTAATAAACTTGTTCGCAATAAGCCACCCACCCAGCCCTCTGCTATGCGATCCAAGCGTAATTCAAACGCTGTAAAAAGTATTGTACAGACTGCAAGTGAAGCGGGAGTTGTTGTTCCACCCGCCCAACCCACGAGTTGTCGTAAGCAGCGAACACGCGCTAAACGCGCTGATTTTGTGTCTTCCGCCTCCACTGCACCGATCCAGAGACAGTGTAATAAACTATTTGTGAAGCTACGCATCCAGGATAAGACCTTCAATTTTCAATTAGACACTTGTGCGTCTGTGACTCTCATAAATAGTGCTACGTATGCGGCTATCGACCGCCCTCAACTTTCAGCGGCAAAACATGCTTTGGCTACTTATAGTGGAGAACACATTCCTGTGTTAGGTGTATGTAGCGTGCCAGCCACATTCCGTGGCAATACAAAAACAGTTTCATTCACAATGCTCCGCGCTACAGACAGTGTAAACATTTTCGGATTAGACTGTTTTGACTTGTTTGGCCTGTCTATCCAAGACAATGTGTTGCAAATTAATTCTGTTGTTGTTCCTCAAGACAGCATAACCGATTTGTGTAAACGATACAGTGACATATTTAAAGACGAACTAGGTTGTGCTGCGAACTTTGCCGCTCATATTACGTTAAAAGATAATGCTCAGCCTCGATTTTTTCGTGCTCGTCCAGTGCCTCACGCCCTCTGGGCACCTGTAGCAGATGAACTTCGTCGTTGGCAAAACAACGGTGTTATTCAACCCGTTTCAGCGAGCCAGTGGGCTTCTCCCTTAGTTATTATAAAGAAACCGTCTGGCAAGTTACGTTTGTGTGCTGATTTTCAGTCGACAGTTAATCCTCAGACTGTCATTGATTCTTTTCCTTTGCCTAGACCGGACGAGCTGATGGATAAGTTAGGGGAAGCTCGTTTCTTTTCCAAACTGGATCTCCGTGAAGCATATTTGCAATTGCCCCTCGACGAGCAATCACAACAGTATTTTGTCATAAACACGTCGTTGGAGTTGTTCCGTTTTCTGCGTTTGGCTTTTGGTTGTGCGTCAGCTCCAGCTGTTTTTCAGCGTTTTTTGTCACAACTTCTGGCTAATGTGCCATCGTGTTGCAACTATTTAGACGATATTGTTGTGTCCGGTCGGACGCCTGCTGAACATTTCCGTAACTTGGAGTGTTTGTTTACAGTGTTGTCTCAGGCAGGCCTACGTTGCAACATCGATAAATGTTCATTTTTCCTTACGGAGATGGAGTATCTGGGACATGTTATTAATGCTCAAGGCATTCATCCCTCCCAGTCACATTTAGCAGCTATTCGTGATTTGCCCGCCCCTCACAATCTGCAGGAATTGCAAGCAGTTCTTGGCAAATTGACATATTACACTCCTGGAAATGGAAAAAAGAACACATTGACACCGGTGTGTTAGATTCACCATACTTGCTCCGGACACTGCGAGAGGGCTGTACAAGCAATGATCACACGCACGGCACAGCGGACACACCAGGAACCGCGGTGTTGGCCGTCGAATGGCGCTAGCTGCGCAGCATTTGTGCACCGCCGCCGTCAGTGTCAGCCAGTTTGCCGTGGCATACGGAGCTCCATCGCAGTCTTTAACACTGGTAGCATGCCGCGACAGCGTGGACGTGAACCGTATGTGCAGTTGACGGACTTTGAGCGAGGGCGTATAGTGGGCATGCGTGAGGCCGGGTGGACGTACCGCCGAATTGCTCAACACGTGGGGCGTGAGGTCTCCACAGTACATCGATGTTGTCGCCAGTGGTCGGCGGAAGGTGCACGTGCCCGTCGACCTGGGACCGGACCGCAGCGACGCACGGATGCACGCCAAGACCGTAGGATCCTACGCAGTGCCGTAGGGGACCGCACCGCCACTTCCCAGCAAATTAGGGACACTGTTGCTCCTGGGGTATCGGCGAGGACCATTCGCAACCGTCTCCATGAAGCTGGGCTACGGTCCCGCACACCGTTAGGCCGTCTTCCGCTCACGCCCCAACATCGTGCAGCCCGCCTCCAGTGGTGTCGCGACAGGCGTGAATCGAGGGACGAATGGAGACGTGTCGTCTTCAGCGATGAGAGTCACTTCTGCCTTGGTGCCAATGATGGTCGTATGCGTGTTTGGCGCCGTGCAGGTGAGCGCCACAATCAGGACTGCATACGACCGAGGCACACAGGGCCAACACCCGGCATCATGGTGTGGGGTGCGATCTCCTACACTGGCCGTACACCACTGGTGATCGTCGAGGGGACACTGAATAGTGCACGGTACATCCAAACCGTCATCGAACCCATCGTTCTACCATTCCTAGACCGGCAAGGGAACTTGCTGTTCCAACAGGACAATGCACGTCCGCATGTATCCCGTGCCACCCAACGTGCTCTAGAAGGTGTAAGTCAACTACCCTGGCCAGCAAGATCTCCGGATCTGTCCCCCATTGAGCATGTTTGGGACTGGATGAAGCGTCGTCTCACGCGGTCTGCACGTCCAGCACGAACGCTGGTCCAACTGAGGCGCCAGGTGGAAATGGCATGGCAAGCCGTTCCACA
Organism: Schistocerca americana; assembly: GCF_021461395.2. Classification (NCBI taxonomy): domain Eukaryota; kingdom Metazoa; phylum Arthropoda; class Insecta; order Orthoptera; family Acrididae; genus Schistocerca; species Schistocerca americana. Next base: position 954,700,671 of record NC_060120.1, read on the forward strand.
GGACTACATCCAGCATCTCTACGATCGTCTCCATGGGAGAATAGCAGCCTGCATTGCTGCGAAAGGTGGATATACACTGTACTAGTGCCGACATTGTGCATGCTCTGTTGCCTGTGTCTATGTGCCTGTGGTTCTGGCAGTGTGATCATGTGATGTATCTGACCCCAGGAATGTGTCAATAAAGTTTCCCCTTCCTGGGACAATGAATTCACGGTGTTCTTATTTCAATTTCCAGGAGTGTATATTAGGTTTATACCTAATGCTTCACAGATTGCTGCACCGTTGCATCGTCTCCGCCGTAAGAATGTTCCGTTTGTGTGCTCAGCTGATTGCCAATCAGCCTTTCAGCAGCTTAAAGAGGCTTTATTGAATGATCGTTGTCTGGTCCATTACGACCCTAACAAGCCTCTGGTGTTAGCTTGTGATGCCTCTTCTATCGGCCTCGGTGCTGTGTTGTCTCACCGAGTCGGTAACACCGAACGTCCTATTGCGTTCGCATCTAAATTGCTAAACAAAGCTCAGTGTAATTATAGCCAATTGGACAAGGAAGCGTTGGCTATTGTGTTCGGTGTCACAAAATTCCATCACTACCTCTATGGTAGACCATTCAATTTAGTAACAGATCACAAGCCCCTGATGTCACTGTTTCATCCGTCTAAACCAGTTCCTCAGCGGACAGCTCAGAGACTACAACGTTGGGCTCTTTTGTTTTCACAATACCAGTATGAGATACTGTATCGCCCTACAGCTCAGCATGCAAACGCTGACGCGCTTTCTAGATTGCCGATTGCTGCGGATGATGTCTTCGATTCCTCTGCCGACTCTTGCCATCAGATTGACGCCGATGAGCATCAATCCCTCCGGGATTTTCCGATTGATTATCGTCAGGTGGCACGTGAGACAGCTACGGATCCTCATCTGAGTTTACTATTACGTTTTGTTCAACGTGGTTGGCCGTCCAAAGCAAAGGATCCTGTGGTTCGTCGCTATTATCCGCAACGTCATCTGTTGTCTGTTTCGCACGGAGTTTTGCTGTTACGCACCGAGAATGACCAGCTTCGTGTAGTGGTTCCCCAAGTGCTCCAATCCAAGGTCCTCGACTTGTTGCATCAAGGTCATTGGGGAGTGGTCCGCACCAAGCAGCTTGCCCGCCGTCATTGTACATGGATCGGCATTGATAAGCAGATTACGCAGATGTCTACAGATTGTTCGACGTGTGCCGAACACCAAGCTGCTCCGCCTCAACGCTATTTTGAGTGGGCACGCCCTGCCGGTCCCTGGCAGCGAGTACATATTGATTTCGCTGGTCCATATTGGAATTCTCGTTGGCTCATCGTGATAGATGCATTTAGTAATTTTCCGTTTCTTGTGCCCATGCAGTCTACAACGTCTGCCCAAACTATACAGGCGTTGACGTCAATTTTTTGTATTGAGGGTCTTCCAGAAGTTTTAGTGTCTGACAATGGTCCACAATTTACCTCTGCTAAATTTGAAAGTTTTTGTTCTGCCAATGGCATTCGCCATGTTCTTACTCCGCCGTTCCACCCTCAATCGAATGGCCCAGCGGAACGTTTTGTACGCACATTCAAGGATCATATGGACCGCCTTCGTGCTACGCACTCTCGTCAGCAGGCCCTCATCACGTTCCTGTCGTCGTACCGGACCACGCCACGCGACGGCCCTTCGCCTGCGGAGCCTCTCCACGGCCGTCGTCATCGCACCCTACTACGGTTGTTGCACCCCCCGGATCGACCCGCCGCTTCTGAGCATCGCACGCGTTTTCAGCGCAGCGACGCCGTTATTTTCAGAGTTTATCACGGTCGCCGTCGTTGGGAACGTGGTACCGTGATAAGTGTCCAGGGTCGCGGTTTTTATACTGTTCAAGGTGCTACTGGGGTGCACAGGAGGCATCAGAACCAGTTGCGCCGCGCAGGCCGCCCGGATTCTGCCGCTCGTTCTTTGTCCACAGATTTGGTCCGCGGCGGGTTCCAACCGCGCCTTCCGACTACGCTGCCGCCCCCAGGGCAGCAGCAGCACCCGTCGCCGCTACCACGCCGACAGCCCGTCCCGTTGATGCCTCCCGCGCAGCTTCATCCGGGAGCGCCCCAGGTGGTCGCTCCGGCGCCTGCGGTCCCTCTTCAGTCGCCACCGCCATCGGAGCTGATGGACGTCGACCCCTCAGCTGGGCCGCCTTCCCAAGCGGTGGCTGTGCTGCCTGTCCTGCAGCCGCTTTCCTTGGGCACCCCCAAGGAGTCTGACACCGCAGCGCCCTGTCCGGCGCCCACTCAGCAGCCGTCGACGCAGCGTCAGGAGACGCTGCCTCTCTTCGTGGGTCCCGACGCCCCGTCGCGTCCGGTACCAGAAGCTGCGCCCGTGGACACAGGCGTACACCCTGACCTCTGTTTTCAGTCGGTGTTTCCCGAGGCCCCGCGCAGCCAATGCTGGGGTGCGGACCGGGGACTGCCACCGACAACAGTCTCCGCCCCAGTCTCGTCCGCTACGCCTGCGGCCAGACCCCTCCCCCGCCGACGACGCTCGCCACGTCATTATTCAACGACGGTGCGGCGATTTGGGGAGGAGGAGTGTTATATCCTAGCCAGTAATGCCACCCGAGCCCGCTGCCAAAAGGTTGGCAGCATCAAAGCAGCGCCAGCGATACAGGAAATCGCCGCAAGTCTGCGCGCGCCACCGCTGGCTTCTGGGTTCTTAAGCGCTGGAGTCGCGAGCGCTAGGACAGTTCTGTATTCGCCGCTCAGTTGTATACTCGCCACCGAATTGTGTACTTGCTAGTCAGTTGTGTGTTCATCGCAGCAGAGTTGTTGTTTGTCGTCAGCCGACGCTGACCTAGCCGCTCCGACTCGAACTAGACAGATCTCTGTAGACACGGAGTTCACTACTGTGTTTCTGTATCTTCGTTAATAAAGATAAGTACCGACTTTTATTTAATCAGAGTGTTTGGGTTTTCATCTTTCTGTTCACTGTTCCAGCGGACCGGTCGGCCCGCTATTAAAAGTGTGGCGGTGACTTCGTAAGCCGTTTCTACAGCGAATTGTTTGTCCCTACGAACGCCGCCACAAAAAAACTATTTTATTTAAATTAGGATACTGTATTATATTAATTAAATATACTTTGTCCCGTAAAATACACAAATCGGAACGTTTTGTGAAACAAACCAGTTATGACTCTGGTGTCACTGCCAGACACCACACTTGCTAGGTGGTAGCTTTTAAATCGGCCGCGGTCCGCTAGTATACGTCGGACCCGCGTGTCGCCACTGTCAGTAATTGCAGACCGAGCGCCGCCACACGGCAGGTCTAGAGAGACGTACTGGCACTCGCCCCAGTTGTACAGCCGACGTTCAAAGCTACAGTTCACTGACAACTACGCTCTCATTTGCCGAGACGATAGTTAACATAGCCTTCAGCTACAATTGCTACGACCTAGCAAGGCGCCATAATCCTTTGCTACATATATTGTGGTTATAACATGTACCATCAAGAGCGATGTTCTACAAATGTGGATTAAAGTTAAGTATTCCAGAAGCTACGTACTTTTCTTTATAGCATTCATTACGTATCCTGTTTCAGACCTCACGCCAGCCTGCGTGAGTTTAAACGCGTGCCTTTCGGTTACCCGTCACTGTGGACTGGCTGTCTTGTCAGTCCACAACATTTTTGGCGACGAGTAAAAACAGGGTCTTGTTCTTTATACTTGCTTAGATTACTTGCGTCATGGCTTCGCCACAATCTCCAGATGTACTGACCGAATTTTATCGCTTGCAGAATCAGCAGACGCAGGCCTTATTGGATGCCCTTGGACAGCTCGTCCACGGTCAACGTGCAATGCAAAACGATGCGGCCGTCGCCGCTCCACCGCTACCGCACCCACAACATGCAGTTGCACCACCGTTTCGACACTTCAATGCGGCGATGGAAAGCTGGACGGAGTGGTCACGCCAATTTGGATTTCATGTCGCCGCCTACAGAATTCAAGGTAACGAGCGGCAGCCTCATTTATTGGCGTGTGTAGGGGTGCAAACGTACCGTGTGATAGTGAAATTATTTCCCCGACGCGACGTAGCAACTCCGTCCTACGAAGAAATTTTGTCTGCTTTAGATGCCTATTTCAAGGAATTTCAGTTAATGTAGTTGCAAAAAGGTATACGTTCTTTCGTACAAAACGTACGGCCGGTCAGACTAATAGGGAGTGGGTTGCAACTTTGCAAGGCCTTACAAGGGATTGTGCTTTTGAGTGTGAATGTGGACTCCCTTATTCAGATACTATGGTACGTGATGCAATTGCACAGAACGTTTCTGATGTTCGGATACGGGAGCAAATTTTGAAACTAGTCAATCCCTCCCTTCAACAAGTGATAGACATATTGGATAGGCAAGACACACTTGACTTTGCTCAGGAATCATTTGAAACTTCGCCAGCTGTATGTCACATTAACCGGCCCGCTGCGCGAGCTGCATGGAATGGTAAACAGCCCTCGCGCACGTCCGCGCAGCCACGTGTGCCGCACAAGCACGCAAATGCAGTGAAATCATGCTCGCGGTGTGCAACTAGACATTCGCGTGAGAATTGCCCGTCACGCCAAGCTATTTGCTTTTTCTGTAATAAAAAAGGACATGTTCAGAGTGTTTGCCAGAAAAAGCTCAGATCGGACATTCACAACCATTCCAGGCCCTTTGCTTCGCGCCGGAATCGAACCACGAATACTCAGGCTCGTGAACCTTCGCCCATGGAAATTCATGTCGTTAATTCCACTCCGCCCAGTGCCGCTCCTTCTCACAGTGACTGTTTGTCCCACCAAAAGTTTGCGTCGACATCGACGGAAATCGCGTCAAGTCGCAAGTGCTTCTGTACCTGTGTCTGTTCAAATTGTACGAGACAGTCGCTCTTGTCGTCGGCAGGACAATAAACTTTTTGTAGTCTTGGACTTTCATGGCCACGTGATACCATTCCAGCTCAATACCGGAGCTGCAGTTTCATTGATCAATCACGACACGTACAAACAACTGGGCAACCCTCCGTTGCGTGCCGCAAATTTTAAGTTACATAGTTATTCCGGACAGCTTATCCCTGTGTTAGGACAGTGTAGCCTTTTTGCAACATACAAGGGAGAAACAAAACTTGTGTCATTTTACGTCCTTCGTTCTTCTTCTGCAGTGAACTTCTTTGGTTTCGATTTATTTCAGTTGTTTAACTTGTCTATTGTCAATCAGGTCCTATCACTGAACCAGACTGTGCCTTCAGACAGTGTTTCTCGTCTGTGCAGAATTTGCAGACATTTTTGCACCGGGCCTTGGTTGCGCTAAGAACTATGAAGCACATTTGGAACTGAAAGTACACGCGCAACCGAAATTTTTCAGAGCGCGCAATGTTCCCCACCCATTGCGTGATGAGGTCGCAAGAACATTACACGATTTAGAATCACAAGGTGTAATTGAACGTGTGCAGGCTTCTCTCTGGGCTTCACCCTTAGTAATTTTGATAAACCTTCCGGAAAATTGAGACTTTGTGTGGACTTCAAGGCAACAGTGAATCCACAGCTAGTGATTGCAACTTTTCCTTTACCCTGCCCGGAAGATTTTTTTGACAAACTGTGCCCGGGTAAATATTTTTCAAAGTTGGACCTAGCAGGTGCGTACTTGCAAATACCGGTGGACGCCGAATCTCAGCGCGTCTTGGTGGTTAACACGCATCTTGGTTTGTACCGATTCAAAAGACTGCCATTCGGGTGTGCATCCGCCCCTGCATTGTTTCAGCAATATCTGCAAACTGTTTGTGCGTCGGTCCCTACTGCAGCAAACTATCTGGACGATATTGTGATCTCCGGAAAGACAGAAGAAGAACATTTAGCCAACCTCCGCACATTATTTCAGGTCTTGCGCCAAAATGGTCTTCGCTTGCGGAAGGACAAATGTGTGTTTTTTGCTCGTGACTTACCATATTTGGGACATGTAATCAATGCCCAAGGCATACATCCGAGTCCAGAGCACCTTCGTCCCATACAAGACTTGCCTTCGCCGCAGAATTTGAAGCAGCTGCAGTGTGTGCTGGGTAAAATAAATTACTATCATCGCTTTCTGCGCAATGCCTCTTCCATTTCAGCTCCGCTTCATCGCTTACGCCGTAAAGGTGTTCCGTTCGTCTGGTCTACGGAATGCGAACGCGCCTTTCGCCAGTTGAAGTCGGCGTTGCTTTCAAATACTTACCTTACGCCATTCGATCCCCAGAAACCCCTTTTGTTGATGGTAGATGCATCGGATTTCGGGATCGGTGCTGTGCCTGCGCACAAAGATGGTTCGCGTGATCGCCCTATTGCCTTTGCGTCCAAATTGCTCTCGTCTGCGCAAAGAAATTATTCACAGATCGAGAAGGAAGCTTTGGCTCTCGTGTTTGGTGTTACAAAGTTTCATGATTTCTTGTATGGTCGTCACTTTACCATCATCACAGACCACAAACCTTTGACATCGCTTTTTCATCCGAACATGCCTGTACCTCCACGTACAGCGCAGAAATTCATTCGCTGGTCTATTTTCCTCTCGCAGTACCGCTACGATATCTTGTATCGGTCCACTGCTAAGCACGGAAACGCCGATGCGTTGTCCTGGTTGCCTGTTGCTGAGGATAGAGCATTCGATTCTTCCGAACTTGCTTGCATGTTCATTGATTCGGAAACCGATGACGTGGTCGAATCGTTTCCGATTGATTTTCGTCGTGTGGCTACAGCCACAGCTGCTGACCCTGTCCTTGCTACAGTTTTGCGTTTTGTTGCTACGCAATGGCCCTTGTCAAAGTCACGGATCGAGGATCCGTTGGTTCGCCGATTTTTTGCTCACAAGGAGAGACCTTTTGTTCGACGTGGTGTTTTGTTGTTGCGTTCTGATAATGATCAGTCCAGGGTCGTGGTCCCACGTTCGTTACAGTCCTCTGTCTTACGGCTTCTCCACCAAGGACATTGGGGTATAGTGAGAACGAAACAACTTGCTCGTCAGCACTGTACTTGGTTTGGAATCGATGCTGCGATTACGAATATGTGCTCTTCTTGCATGGCGTTTGCCGAACAACAATCCGCACCGCCGCGGAAATTCTTTGCATGGCCGAAAGCCACTTCCCCTTGGCAACGCTTGCACATCGATTTTGCTGGTCCATTCTGGAATGCTCGATGGTTGGTTGTGGTGGATTCCTTCAGTAATTTTCCTTTTGTTGTCCGGAGGTCTTCCACAGACTATAGTTTCCGACAATGGCCCACAATTCATGTCCGCAGAATTTCAGTCATTCTGCAAGGCCAATGGTATTCAACATCTGACGTCCGCGCCGTTTTCGCCTCAGTCAAACGGTGCCACTGAACGATTGGTCCGGACTTTCAAGTCACAGATGTTGAAGTTAACAGAGTCGCATTCTCGGGAGGACGCGTTATTGCTCTTTTTGTCCTCGTATCGCTCTCAGCCCCGCGATGGTCGCTCGCCGGCTGAGTTGCTCCATGGTCGTCCTCATCGCACGTTAATGTCTTTGCTGCACCCGCCGCATCAGGTTCCTGTGCAGCGGCAGACTCCTGCTTTTGCCCCTGGCGACGTTGTATTCTATCGCAACTATCGAGGTTCACGGCGTTGGCTCGCAGGGCGCATTCTTCGCTGCCTCGGCCGCGCTATGTATTTGGTTTTGGGGGCCTCTGGTGAGGTGTGTCGGCATCTCAATCAGCTGCGCCTCTGTCGTAGCCTGGGTTCTGCCGTCCGGTCAGCGCCCTGGGGACCCATCTACTGGCTCGCCTCATCCCCAGGTGTTACCGACGCTGCCTTCCATTTTGCCCCATGGCGACGCGCCGCCGCCGCCGCCGCCGCCGCCGCCGCCGCCGCCGTCGCCTGTTCTCCCGCCGGCGCCGCCCGCAGTGGACGCTTCGCTGCAGCCGCCAAGCGCCTCCCTGGGTCACGTGCCGCCGATCGCTTCCCGTGACCAGCTGTCCTCCGACATGGACCTCTTGCCCGCTCCGGACCAGATGTCGTCTTCGCCCGTCGGGTGCTCCGACTCGATGGAGGTCGACCCGTCGACCCCTCCTGACTATCTTAGGGCGCATACACCGCATGTTGGCGTGCACCCTGGACTAGGTTTTCAGGCGTTTCCTAGCTCCCCTCGGACCGAATGGCCGGGTGCGGGTGGCACAGCCTCGCCTGTTGTTAGGCTCCCCACCTCGTCGCATACGCCAACATGGGGTCCTCCCCACGGCGGGCGGAAGCCTTATAACACCACCGTTCGCCGATTTGCGGGGGAGGAATGTGGTGTCACCGCCAGACGCCACACTTGCTAGGTGGTAGCTTTTAAATCGGCCGCGGTCCGCTAGTATACGTCGGACCCGCGTGTCGCTACTGTCAGTAATTGCAGACCGAGCGCCGCCACACGGCATGTCTAGAGAGACGTACTGGCACTCGCCTCAGTTGTACAGCCGACGTTCATAGCTACAGTTCACTGACAACTACGCTCTCATTTGCCGAGACGATAGTTAGCATAGCCTTCAGCTACAATTGCTACGACCTAGCAAGGCGCCATAATCCTTTGCTATATATATTGTGGTTATAACATGTATCATCAAGAGCGATGTTCTACAAATGTGGATTAAAGTTCAGTATTCCAGAAGCTACGTACTTTTCTTTATAGCATTCATTACGTATCCTGTTTCAGACCTCACGCCAGCCTGCGTGAGTTTAAACGCGTGCCTTTCGGTTACCCGTCACTGTGGACTGGCTGTCTTGTCAGTCCACAACAATGACCAAGTGATTCTTGGAGCGGGAATATCAATCGAGTTACACTATCGATCTCGACAAGGAACAGTAAACTGAAATGAATATTTTGCCGATAAACCACAAGAAAATATGCAGTATTTAACAGGAAACACTGGTTGGAAACTGGCTTATATTAAGGGCTGTGTTGTGTTGCAGTGAGCTCGCAGCGTCCAGAAACAAAATCAGCGCCTGCAAACTTTTCAGAAGAGCGTATTTTGCGAGTGACCCGATTAAGGCCTTACTCCTGCTTCACGTTGGCTATATATACTGTTGAAGACTTTGATGTTTCGGAACAGTTGACTGTGTTATCTGCAAATGTCAGCACAAACAAAAAAAACAGATTTTCCACATATGTATTGTAAATGGTGATACTCGAAATCGCCTTTTCTTCCGAGCAGCGGTAACACATAACACCAATATGGACCTCCTACTCTGTGACCTGAATAAAATATTCAATAAGTCAGTAGCCTGCAGCTTCCTCAAAGAGGTGGGAAATAAGTCACGCGCAATATCAACGACCGCAGAAACTGCTATCGAGGTTACCATTAAATGTCAGTTAATAACGCATAAACGATGTAAGTCGTCAGGAGATACTCTGATAACCAAGACAGGAGAATGAAATCACGTGACTAATTGATATCGTCGTGGTTTCTGGAGTCGAAAGATGAAGGTTCGCATCTGGCCACACGCAGATTATTTTTCTTGTCCATGTTAGTGTTGTTAGCACATTCTGAGACGTTCTTATGAATCTAATACTAATATGTTCTGCAACATTCAATGTTATTTACATTTCTCTCTGAATGGAGAACGAAGGATGAAATAAGTATTTGGCGATTTCCGAGTGTGTGGTTAGGCAGGAACCAAAGAGGACAGTTTAAATTGGTGCAACTGAAACGAGCACAATAAAACTCATAGTCTTCCTTTTCACAAATATTTGGTTGGCTCTTTATTTCCGACTGTCTGGCGAATTCCGAGTGTCTGGTTACGCAGAAACCTAAGAGAACACACTAAAATAATATATTCTTCCTTGTCACAAATATTTATTCCCGAATATGTGGCGATTTCTGAATTTGTGGTTAGCCATGAACCTAAAAGGGCAGCTTAAATTGCTGCGAGTGAAACAAGGGGCAATAATATTCATATTCTTCCCTTTCATAAAATCAGTGATAATTCCTGCTATTTTAGATATTGTGAACGACGACAAAATGGCACCATGTTTGCAGAAAAGTCTTGTGAAATGAGTGTTACCCGGGAATGAATGTTTGCTTAACACAGCGTCACTTCTTTGACAGGAGTGTCAGCATAACGCGTGACGATGAGGTGTGATTAGATGTATCTTTCCCAATAGCTGATTGAATACAACCGTTCAAGTTAAATAACCAAAGATGAAGCTAAATTATGTTAAATATTCATCATAATTAGGAAATTTTACATGGTAAAGTTGGAGTTTGTGATCGAAGCAATTGCTCAGTGTTAATATTCTCAAATAACAAAACCCAACTTTCTTATTCGACGATGATCTTTAAGGCACATCGTGAATTAATGAATAGTTTTTCACGATTCTAAATAGGTAACAGATTAATAATTAATTTATATAATTGCGTGTGAGTGAAATAACAAGGGAAACATAATTCAGATCAGTTTCTCGCACTGAGATGGGAATAATCCTTCAAACCAACGACAAATATATTGTAATCAATAAGCAGTTGTACAGAAAGTTATAAGAAACTCTTCATTAATTTAGTTGGCGACAGTTAAAGCAGGAAGAAAAATTATATATCTGTAAAGTAGGACTATCTGATATATCAGTAGAGCCATCAATCAATTATTTGCTTACTGTATTTGACTTTTGTATAGCGTAAACTTGAAATGACCTGATTGATATTCTATAATGTATTAATTTCATTCTCTTAAGTTTCTTTACTGTTCATAGCGTGAGTTGCGCGTAACTAGTCGGAAACAGTTCACGTACCTAATGAGGCGAAAAAAGGGGCAAGTATTTCTAGCACCGATAATGAAACCATTCTCTTCTTCGCTGTTGATTTTCTTCTGAGCTATGGGTACCAATGTGACATGAGTGTATCACAAAAAAAGGAAGTGAAGAGCGTGGTGAATATCTGTAGCGTATTATGTTGGATGTGATAGTTTAATTGTGAGTTGGCGAAGCGATCGAGTGCGATATTATGACACGAATTCCAGGTACATTTACCGAAGGGTTCGTGGAGCTATTCCGAAGACAGTCACTCATCACCAATCATGGATCGCGTACTTGTAGGTTCTTATTTCGGTTGCATTCTAGGTGCCATACATAAGTTAATATTTTATTAACTGTTGTGTCTCCGCCAGACGCAGTATACAGCGAGAGTTCAGAGGGCTCCATACATAGTATGGTCTGTCGCCTCCTAAATGGCACACTACTTTATGCTTCCACTACAAGATGTTCAAATAGTCCACTCATCCGTCAACATTTACGTCTGACACCACAGAAAGCTTTGAAACCTGGAACCATTTGATGCATCCGCCAATTAGACCGCAGATGCACATTAACCCGCCGTGCGCAAGATTTACGCGACAGCATGCCGGCACTGGGCCAACCGCTTAAAGTTGCCTCCAGTTGCCAGCAAGCTATCTATGGTCGGTCACCATTTCCAGTTGTCGGCCAGTTAACGTCGAGTGTAGCAGATTACTAGAAGTGGTTGCCAAACTGTTTATCTACTGTGAAAGTGACATTATAAACTCTCTAACTTAAGGCCATACTGAATTTCAGTTAGTTTACTGTGTTAGGTGAGTTTCGATTCCGAACTTTTACATCAATGTCACGCCTTCTCTGCAAGCAAAAGTTGAGTTTATTTTTTGATATATTTTATTTTAATAATTGATTGTTCTTGTTTCTCATGTGTTGTCCAAATTATTCTATTATGGCGAGCATGCAAGTATGCCGCTATCCTATAGCCAACTAGACTCTTCACATTCAGGATATCAGGCGCATTTTCTCTGGAGTTTCGGCAGATATTTGCAATTTAGTTTTTGCAACCTCTAGCTGGAGCCAGCGAAAACAAATCCTGTTCATCACGTCATTCATGCGACGCCCAGCGTGGATGGAAAGCGTCAGGTTGTTTCTCGTTACAAACTAAATTATTTCTGAAGCGGATTTTTGCGTGCCCATTCGAGAGAGCGGTTCCAAATTAGTGCAATACAATGTTTGTTTTATGCTCAGGCCCAACTGACTGCTACCGCCATGCAGTAGCGCTGGTCTGCCGCTGCTGGAGTACTTGTTATTATTCGTGTTGTACTGTCCCTGTCAATGCATATCGATAAAACGAATGTTGCACTATACTAATTTGGAACCGCTCTGTAGCTAGGGATTCGCTTCCTGCATCCCTTATATTGGCTCCTCAGTTAATGGTGAATGCAAAATTAACTCTGGCGAACTAATTTTTTTCGAATACGTAGTGGATTTCGCATTTAGAGGGAATGGACAACAATATGGAAACACTACAAGTAATGCATGCTTGAATACGAGGTGTGGCTAGAAAAAAACCGGACTAGTACTGGTGAAACAATAAAACGAATGCAATAAGGCTGAAAGTCGCTTGGCCTGTCACGTGACTCTCGCTCCGCCTACTGCTCGAGTTTCATCTGTCTCCTGCACTCAGTCTGCGCGTGGCGTCTGTTTTAAGTAGTTGACGTTTTGTCTGCGCGTCGGAAAATGTTGAGTGTACAGAAAGAACAGCGTGTTAACATCAAATTTTGTTTCAAACTAGGAAAATCTGCAAGTGAAACGTTTGTAATGTTACAGCAAGTGTACGGCGATGATTGTTTATCGCGAACACAAGTGTTTGAGTGGTTTAAACGATTTAAAGATGGCCGCGAAGACACCAGTGATGACACTCGCACTGGCAGACCATTGTCAGCAAAAACTGATGCAAACATTGAAAAAATCGGTAAACTTGTTCGACAAGATCGCCGTTTAACAATCAGAGCAGTGTCTGAGCTAACAGGAGTTGACAAGGAAAGTGTTAGGCAGATTCTTCATGAATATGTCTTCAAAAATGGTTCCAAAGTGTCTCACAATTGAACAGAAGGGACGCCGAAGAATGATTTGTTCTGACATCCTGGAAAACATTGAAAGTGATCCCACCTTCTTACAAAATGTTATTACTTGCGATGAATCGTGGTTTTTTACTTACGATCCCGAAACTAAACGCCAATCGATGCATTGGAAAACTCCTGGTTCTCCATGACAAAAAAAAAGCACGAATGTCAAAATCGAAATTCAAGGCAATGATGACTGTTTTTTTTTTTGACATCAAAGGGATTGTGCACATTGATTGGGTACCAGAGAGACAAACAGTGAATCAGCATTACTACATTAGCGTCCTGGCTACCCTACGTGAGCGAGTACGGAGAAAACGGAACGATTTGTGGGGAAAAAAGTCATGGATCCTTCACCAAGACAATGCCCCAGCTCACAGTGCGTTGTCAGTGAAGACGTTTTTGGCAAAACACAACATTCCCATCTTAGATCGTCCACCCTACTCACCCGATTTGGCCCCCTGTGACTTTTTTCTTTTCCCTAGAGTCAAGTCAGCTTTGAAAGGAACTAGATTTGAGACTGTTGAAGCAGTAAAAGAAAAAGCGACGGAAGTAATGTATGGACTTACCGAAAATGATTTGCAGCATTGCTATGAACAGTGGAAAATTCGTATGGAGCGGTGTAGAGACCGAGGAGGAGAGTACATTGAAGGAGATAACATGAAATTGTAAATAAATGTTTTTTCCAGCATCAGTCCGGTTTTTTCTAGCCGCATCTCGTATAAATGCAAATGCTTACCAAGTCTGCAGGTTGCGCTGTTGTATTTCAATACGAACGCCACCCGTGCAGTGTCCCCAGCACGTTGCACGTGTCAGTCGTGTTCACAACTGTGTTCGATGTTCTGCGTTGGCGTTCAAGTGAATTCGAACGTGGGAAAACTGTTGGTAATTCCGTAACTGAGGTAACCGAAGTTCTGGTGTTCCAACACGGACCTCATCAAATATGTATACCGCATACAGGGAAAGCAGAAAAACATCATCCGCTATGTTACAGTGGGTAGGGTGACCAGACGTCCGGATTAATCCGGACATGTCCTCCTTTTTAGCTCTTTGTCCGGGGTCCGGGCGGATTTTTACAGTGTCCGGCTTTTTCGCAAAGTTGAGTGTAATACAGTTAAATTTACAATTCGTCCCGTTCTATTGCTCTTTTCTTGAATACTTTAACTATTGGTACAGCCTTAGTGATAAACACACGCGAAGGCGGTGTTAGTAGGTGGCACCAGGACCGACAATATTTTCTCTACTTACCACACAGTGGACTGTTGAGAGTTATAGATCAAACCTTGAATCAGTGAAAAATAATTTTCATTTGTGTCATTTTACAATTATCTGTTAAGTAAGCCTAAACTTCTGCAGAAAATTGTTTCTTCCGAGAAGAATCAATAATTATTAAGGAATGTATGTAATGTCTATAAATAATAAACTCATTTATTAAAATTGAACGTATGTTTGATGTTGAATACTGCAGATGAGTATACCACACGTCAGCTTTGGGCAAGTCACATGAAAGTGGCCAATCAGGAGTGGCGTTTAGGCAGCCGTGTTTGTTAAATCTTAAAACTACTCGTAAATATAAAAACAATTGATGCCACACTGTCACCACAATCAATGTTTTTAATTTAAAATAAAAAAAACATTGATCTGAGAATCACCACCCGACCACCAGTAACAATTAACTAGTTTTCCGGTAATTCCCGGCAGTCACGTGACTTGTCCAAAGCTGACGGGTGGTATCCTCTTCTGCAGTTGACCCGTTTGATGTGTCCTCTTTTTTCTTCCTTTGTCCTCCTTTCTGAAGCTGTTAGTCCTCTTTTTTATACAATTGCATCTGGTCACCCTAACAATGGGGACTAAAGTCTGTGTTGAGTACCGTGATGGACGGTCATTGAAGTGGATTGTGAAGAAAAATAAGAGAAAGACAGCTGGAAAAGTCACTGCAGAGTTGAATGTCTAACACGCGAACTCTGTCACCACTACCACAACACAAAGAGAGCTCTGTAAGCACGGAACTGCAGGCCGAGCTGGAATTCCAAAAGCGATGTAAATGCTCGTAACAGGAAAACGTGGTGGCTTGGCTATAAAACCTGGAATATGAAACAATGGTAGAATGTCATTTGGTCGGCTGTGTCTTGTTTCACAATGTTTTAGCTTCTGGCCGAGTTGACGTCCCAACAGTGAAAGATGGCGGAGGTTCGGTGATGGTTTCGGCAGCCATATTGTATTAATCCATGGACCCCATGGTCGCTCTGCAAGGTCACATTACTGTCAAGGATTATGTGACCATTTTGGCTCATCAGGTCCATCCCATGGTGTAATGCTTGTTCCCCAATGATGACGCTGCGTTTCAGGAAGACAAGAGTCCCTCTTTACACAACTCGCATCGACCAGGATTGGTTTTGTGAGCACGATGATGAATTGTCGCATCTCCCATGGCCACCAGAGTGACAAGACCTCGATATTATTGGGCTTTGTGGTCTACATTGGTGAGAAGAATGTGTGATCGCTATCCACAGCCATCATCGTTATGCGTATTCCTCACTATTTTCCAGGTAGAATAGTATAAGATTCGCTGGAAAACCGTATAGGACCTGTATTTATCGACTTTGGACGTAAGATGTTTCGAATGGCAACTGTTTTCCTACACCGTATTAGGCATGGTAATTTGTTGTGACTTTGGCGTTTAGATGGTTCTGTCCACTTCATGTGTGACCTGAGAGTACGATACTATTCCCTCATCGCTTACTACAAAACACGTCATCTGAAGGTGCTGTCTCATTGCCTGCATAGAACCAGTACCTGACAGACCCTCTTTCCTTCACGTCATACCTAATGGCGAGTGCCGAAAACACTGCTGCACGAAATCCATACGCATGGAAGGGGTCCCGATCTAAGCTTCTTCCTTCTATTAAAGTAATTGAAAGTTAATAGTAGACATCTTGGCTTGGTGCGTTCTTTGGACCATGACAATTGTGAATAATTCCGTAATTCGACTTTGCATCTCAGTGTATTCAGCTGTGCAGCCTACCGGACAGTTTTTCAATAGTTCAACAGCAGCAACAAAATGTACCGTACAAATTATACTGCCGCTCATAATTTATTTCCGTTTTATTATATGTTGTCTCACAGATCTTTCTATTATACTGATAACAACCCTCCAGGAAAAAACTTATCATTACGATCTTAGTGAATCCAACAGTGAAATGCGTTTTGCTTAATTTTATTTATTTAGCATTTCTCAGGTAACCATAAACGCCATACACAAAGTGTTTCCAGTGACAGAATGAAGCACTTACGAGTAACATATGGAGGAGCTACAACATCACTTAAAGCATAAAATTCATCCAGCTATATGTATTAACATGACAGTCACAATTCAAGGAAAGCAGTGGTCCAGGCGGTAAGACACTGCATTAATGTTCGAGAAGAGGGAGGTTGGAATGCCTGTCAGGTCACCAAGATTTGCGTCTTCTGCAATTTTCCTAAATCAATTAATGCGAGTTGCCAGATGCCAGAAGCTTGTGCTTTGTCCCTAATAAACTCGTCGTCGACTTGGTTTTAAACCTTACTCTTCCTTCTCTCATTGTCGCAATTTAATACACGCAACAAAAATATATCTCGAATGAACATGTACCGGGTGATCAAAAAGTCGTATAAATTTGAAAACTGAATAAATCACGGAATAATGTAGATGGAGAGGTACAAATTGACACACATGCTTGGAATGACATGGGGTAGAACCAAAAAAATACAAACGTTCAGAAAATGGCCGACAGATGGCGCTCCATCTGATCAGAATAGCAATAATTAGCATAACAAAGTAAGACAAAGCAAAGATGATGTTATTTACAGCAAATGCTCAATATGCCCACCATCATTCCTCAACAATAGCTGTAGTCGAGGAATAGTGTTGTGAACAGCACTGTAAAGCATGTCCGGAGTTATGGTGAGGCATTGGCGTCGGATGCTGTCTTTCAGCATCCCTAGAGATGTCGGTCGATCACGATACACTTGCGACTTCAGGTAACCCCAAAGCATATAATCGCACGGACTGAGGGCTGGAGACCTGGGAGGCCAAGCATGACGAAAGTGGCGGCTGAGCACACGATCATCACCAAACGATGCGCGCAAGAGATCTTTCACGCGTCTAGCAATACTTTGATTTTTTTGGTTCTAATAAAACCCCATGTCATTCCAAGCATGTGTGTCAATTTTTACCTCTCTATCTACATTATTCCGAGGTTTATTAAGTTTTCAAATTTATACTGACTTTTTGATCACCCAGTATTTGTGGATTGTAGCTACACATGAGAGACATTAGGGATGTCGGCTAAGAATACCAATCTTCATGAGTTTACATCGAAACGTATCTCCGTCTTGCTTACACAAATCAAAATATCCTTCATAGGGATTTAATTGAAAGTATCTGAACAGTCTTATGGGTCAATGGGCCATTTTCGCTACGTATTTTACTTTTCAGTACAATCGAACAAATGGATTACTCGACACACGGCATCCTTCAGAAATTACAAAAAAAATTTGTTTTGGGATTATAATTTGTCTGGAATATGAAAGACCTTACAAATATGCTGCTTAAACAAAGATTCATCCAGTGTTGTAAAATCAACAACACGTTACTCTTAGCAACACACACACACACACACACACACACACACACACACACACACACAAATAACATCTACAACTGAAAACTTAAAAGAAAGAGAAATTATACAGCAGCATAGATTCTGTTACACATATATAATACAATATGGAATCGTAATTTACATAATCTTCAGAGCTATCCCACAATGCTCATATTTTATTATCGCATCAAGGATTTAACTCAAAGTCATTCCAACCAAAGATTTCATTCTTGATAACATCTTCACTGGTAAACCCATAGTAAAAATGTCTACTGCCTGATATGCGCAGAATATTCTACACTGATCCTCTTGTCATAACGGTCGTACATACTGATAACGAGTTTCAATATATTTAGATTGTTCATAGAACCCAGTACCTTTTATGTATTTTATAGCACTTTGATTAACAATACGTAATGTTAGAACTGAACTTTCTCAATAATTTTTAATTTCGCTCAGTAAATGATCCAGCCCCCCTAGCGATTTACTTGCCTCGTTTGAAGCAACAAATTTAGCTTCCATTGATGACTGTGCAACACATTTTTGATGATTACTTTTCCACATTACTGGTTCACCACAATACTTCATGAGAATTCCACTCCTTGAACGTATTGTGAATCTTTCACCTGCATGATCAGCATCACTAAAAGTTTCTACAATGAACTCGTCGTTTAATTGAACTGAATTCCATCATAAGTCGTGCTTTTCAGATGGCGAAGAATTCGTTTAAGCAGTTGAAGACGTGCTTCAGTAGGTGAATCTTGCATTCTTGAAGTAATATTGACACCATACGTTGGATCTGGACGTTTTCCCAATGTTACATATAAGGGCGGTTTGAAAATATCTCGGAACGGAATAGAAAAAAAAAACTTACGTCACTGAAACATTTTTAGTTTTCAGTGTAGTCTCGTTTTAGATTAATGCACTTGGTCCAATGATGTTCAAGTGCCTTGATCCCATCTCGAAAATGAGCTTCCTCCAGGACTGCAAAATAGTTGCCAATTCCGACTATCAATTCTTCGTTCGAAGTGAATTCTCGTCCACCAAGAAAAATTTTCGGTTTTGGGAAGACATGGAAGTCTGATGGAGCCATATCAATAAGGCGGGTGTGGCAACTATTCATACCTTAGTTCGTGTAATTTTGCCATGGTGACGGCATATGTGTGCAGGCGCGCATTGTCTTGATGGAATATGACTTTCTTCCTTGCTATAGCTGGCCTTTTTTCGTGTACCCTTTGTTGCAATTTGTCCAGGAGGTTAGCATAGTATTCTCCAGTAATTGTTTGCCCAATGGGGAGATAATCTACAAACAGAATCCCCTCCACATCCCAGAACACTGATGCCATGACCTTTCCCGCAGAAGGAATTGTCTTTGCTTTCTTTGGTGGCGGAGAATCAGCATATTTCCACTGCTTTGACTGTTGTTTTGTCTCTGGGGTATAGTAGTGCACCCAAGTTTCGTGTGTGGTCACAAACTAGCGAAAAAAATCTTGTTCGTTTCTCCTAAAACGGGCCGAACGTCGGTCCGATATGTCCATTCTCATACGTTTTTGATCCAGCGCCAAGAGTCGCGGCACCCATCTTGCAGATAATTTTTTCATTTCTAATTCTTCAGTTAAAATGTGATGTACCCTTCAGATGACATCTGGAAAGCGTGAGCAATTTCAAGCACTTTCAATGGGCGATCCTCCATGACCAATTTGTGCACTTTTACAATGACTTCTGGAGTAGTGACACATCTTGGCCGACCACAGTGCGGATCATCGTCTAAGCTCCTCCCATCAAATTTAAATTCGTTTGTCCACTTGGCAACAGTTGAATATGAAGGAGCAGAGTCCCCAAGTGTATTCTGGAAATCGGCATAAATGTCCTTTGATTTCATACTTTTCTTTACGAAGTACTTAATCACTGCTTGATCTCGATTTTTTTCCATTTACGCAAATCATTACTCGGGAGCAGCAACAGAACCAAGTCACTGCCACCGCTCTCTTCCAAGAATACTGACGTGGCACGCGTTTACAGGCAACAGTCCAATGAATATCACGTGAACAACTCGTTGTGCTAGCGCTGACCTCTCGTGGTGATTGAGAGAACTTTTCAAACCGCCCTCGTACGTGAGACTACCAGTAATGTGTCGGTAAGTATCAGTGTCAGTATCTGGTGATGAATCGCCAGGTATCCACCCACTTAGGTTCAGTTGGTAACGATACTGGATTTGCATCATTCATACCATACCTTGCCAACTCTCTCTTTGCATAAGCAATTTAATTAATCGTCACACAATTTTCAAAACTCTCGGTTTATAGGCCACAGTAGCTACCCACATCACTTACCACAATAACAAACTTTTCTCGTAATTTTTTCTGCAGCTATGAACCATTTCACCAGGTACCATTACCAGTCCATCATCCAATGAAATAAAAAGATTAAATTTTCATTACAATACATAGAGGGACCAGCACTGCTCTCTTGTAAATTGAATTTCTTAGGATATCCTTTCAAACACTCATACCAACGTTTTTCTGCTTGCTTCATACCGTACAAGCTTCGAAGCAATCTGCACATACGACCTGTACCGTCATCATAGCCTTGTGGCTGCTGCATGTAAATCTCCCCCTCCAATGTGTCATTCAGGAATGCCGTTTCAATATCAAATTGTTTAATGTTCCAATTTCGTTGAACAGCAACACAAAAAAGAGCTCTCATAGTTTCAAACCTAACCACATGGCTAAATGTTTCAAAAAAATCAAGTCATGTAATCTGACAAAACCCTTTTGAAACAAACTTGCCTTTTAATGGACGATGTCATTATTGTTACTCAATTCTGTTGCAAACGCCCATCGATTTCGAACAGTTTTCTTCATCCATCGCAGCTTTCCAATTTTGCGCATCTGAAGACTCCACTGCTTTATCGTAGTCTTTCTGAGGTCACCTCAGGATCATCACCTTTTGCTGGTCAGGTTCATCTTGACAACATATTGGCCGTCTAATCATTTCTCTGTTTCCAAATCTCGATTTCCATTTGTACTTGCAGTTCGAATTAGAGACATGTCATTTTCATCTTCATTCACTTCAGCGTGATCATGATGATCCGATTCCGTAATATTTTCTTCTATGGTTTCTTTATTATTCAGGTTAGATGCTGTCGTATGTGTAAAATCATCCACAGTCGTGTAACCTCCCCACAAAATTTAATAAATATTAATAATAATAATAATGTGATTCTAATTTTTGTGTAACCTCAGAACAAAATTGGTTCCCGTTTAATGTACCCACAAAATTCTTTTCTCATTTAATGTAAGCTCGAAACAGAGAAATTCATAAATCTCGTAATAAAAAATAAATTCAGTAACCTGGTAAATTTTGGACGACAGCAGTGCTGCGTCATGGCCCTGTAAGATCATTCTGAATAAAAAAGCAAAAATTCTTACCTCAATAAACTCGCCAACTATCTGCTCTTACAATAACTTTTTCCGGCACAGCTCTGTGCAATGCTGGCCGATAGATTTGTCATTTATGAAAGGAAGCAACTGACTTTTCTTTTGCAACAATCGGAATGATCATGGATTGGAGAAATTAGTAAATTCTTTAAATTGAAATGAATGCTTGTTAGAAATTACTTTATATGACAAAGATTATTATTAGGACATTTTAAAAGATTTACATGGGAGTTCACATAACATTACTAGATATAGCGAGGCTGCTTTTTACCTTATACAATAATACTCAGGCTCCGGCATCGCTGCACCGCGACCGGCCCAGCCAACACGATACACTATACCAGACCAGAGCAGACTCCACACAAGTCACAGACTAGCGCAGACTTACTGCTACAGCTACACAGTTCCTACAGAGTCAACACTGCTCTCTGGTCAGCGATTCTCTTATACCATGCATATCGCAGGCAGCGCATGAGCAGTACATCGAAATTACATCTGCTCGGACCTCTTACAGTCGAAATGTCAATTAAATTGGTTGAATCACTCTTCAATGGTTGTTGTAATGTTTCATTTTTGAATTTTACGTCTTGGTTGACAGTAACTGAATGGCTCTCTGGAGGATATACACGAAGCCACAGCCATAATAGTCAGCTATATATACTTTCAAAGATTTGGTTTCAAATTTCTTCCATTTTTGAGCTGCAATTCATACAAAACATTCTGTCCCAAACATTTTCAGATGATCGAAGTGGCTCTTCTTTCTCAAAAATAATTCAATTGGTGTTTTTCCTTTAACCCTTGTTGGCCCATTCCATTTAAAAGTATTTTGTGGTCGTGTGACCATGGCCTCCCGTCGGGAAGACCGTTCGCCGGGTGCAAGTCTTTCAGTTTGACGCCACTTCGGCGACTTGCGCGTCGATGGGGATGAAATGATGATGAGTAGGTCAACACAACACCCAGTTCCTGAGCGGAGAAAAGCTCCGACCCAGCCTGCAATCCGACGCGGGCCCTTAGGATTGACATTCTGTCGCGCTGACCACTCGGCTACCGGGGGCGGACATTTAAGAGTATGAGTTGCAACAAGATAAACCAATTTCTACCATTGGACCACAGACATCTGCGAGGACTAATTCTCCTGGGTTAGTTGGTCTATCGACTCAGTTAGCACAAAATAACCGATGTTGTGTACCTAGCATATAACCTTAACAAAATTTGAGATCGGCCTTTACATCCATCATCACCATGTACTGTCAAGAATAAGTGGACATAGTGTTTACTCTGGTTCCCAAATTTTTCATGCCACGCTTTAAGAGTATCAGTAGCTCCTTTTGCAACAAAAGACTTTTCTTGCTGAATCACTTTCACTGCCAAACGGTGAAGTTCATACTTGCTTTTAGACGGAGAAACACCAATTGATATGTTGTGTCTGTAAAATAACTGTATTTTAGCATTGTTTTTGATACTTTGAACGATATTTTTCTCCGGCCATTTTAGAAGAGAATAAATTACATGCACCATCTGGACAGTACGACACGTCTTCGAAATATCGTCTAGTCCTCCTTCCATCAAAAATCTCAACATCAATATGATCTCTTCGAAATGCTTTTTTGTGCACGTTATTCTTAGCGCCGTCCATTTTTTTGGTGTAGCAATATGATTGTACGAAACAAACCAATCTTGGGAGTTTGTTACTTGATGCATAGCACCACTATCAGTGTACCATTCGTCACACAGTGATATATCTGTATTCAGAGGTAAATCAGATATCTCGGCCAAAGTCTTCCTTGGTCTTACTTCTGACATTTTCACAGCTGATAAGATTGAAGAATCACCATGGCTAGGACAGTTCCAGGATATATGACGTTTACCTTTGCATTTAAAACACACTAGTGCTATTCTGTAGTCTTTTGAAATGTGTTCACTTTTACCACAGGAAAATACTTCTTCACATTTTGTTTGCTTCAATTTTACCTTTTTTGTACAATAACCATTTCATTTTTGTTTCGTAGCTGCGATGATTTATTTGCTTTTGATTTTGAAATTATTGCAGTTGCTACATTTGTATCATGTCTTCCTTGTATTCACAACTCGTAATTCGGACATCTTTTCTGCAATTTATGCTATGTTTTCTGTTCTTGTGGAAGATCATACCAAGTCCTAGAAATATGATCAAAGTTTTTTGGAAATGTCTGAAGTAAACGTGCACACAAATCAGCTTCATCTGTTGGTTTTTGTACTATAGACATTTTTGTTTAAACTTGATCAAATTTTGCTAAGTGGCTCTGCACGCCACCTGACCATTCCCATTCAATATTATGAAATTTATGTCGTGACAAGTCGATATCTTCTGCAGACTAAATATCATAGATGTGGTGCAACTCTTTCCATACATCTTTTGCAATAATTTCATATGTGTCAACTCGAAGTAATGGCTTTGTACCTAGTGACAAAACAAGACCATTTTTTGCAATGGAATTTGCTTTTGGCTAAGTGGTTAATTTTGCAACATAACCTACAACGTTTGCTTCTGGTTTGATTAAAGAACCACTTACCACCTATAAACTGCATCACACTCCAAAATAACCTTCATGAGAATACGACAGGTTGCCTAGTTCTCTTCACCGATTAATTTTTCAGTTTGTTGTTTTGCTTCAGTCATGATTGTCTTGTTATTCTCTCACATCAACTGGAGTCCTTTTCCTACTCTATGTCTTCTTTTACACTCGCAAAGACGGCCTATGACTTCATAAGCCGTCCACAATAATGTAGTACAACATCACAAGCCGTCTTCTTGAATTCCTTCTTTCTTAGAATAATTTTCTTAGAAAAATAATTTCTAGAGTTTTTTTTACTTACGTATAAAAGACGTACAGTGAGAAATTATTTCGAAAAAGTTATGGTAAACAGGTTTGTATAAATTCTGAAAAGATGTTTGAAATTATTATTATTGTTACTCTACAATTTTTGTGATAATTGTAAATTACTAATCACATATTACTTTCTAAGAATGTATAAATCAATATCTTGTAATATCTTTGCATCGTAAGATTCGCATCTTTCGTCGTCTTTGTCTGACTTTTGCCACGTTTTAATGTAGTTGTGTCGGAGAAGTGATGTACTGTATTACCAGTCCAGTTTTGTTACATCTTTGAGTGTGAGGTGGTGAGATTTTCTGGCTGAAGCAGTAGATAATGAATGAAAAATCTCTACAACGTTTTATTATACAGATTAATGTGTACTTTGAAGAAAAGACTTATGTCACCGTGTAAAGCAGGAACTTAGACAAAGGGACGCTGAGCAACAAAATGAAAGAAACTTCTAGACGACTACATAGAAGAGACAAGCTAAGTCACATTACTTTTCATATAATATTCTGTTTACAACTTTATAATCTTTCGCCTCTTCATTTGTGCTTTTGATTGACAGCACTGGCCAGCCAGTGCCCCAACTAACCTGCAATGATGTGAGCAGTAGTAGTTCAGACGTAAGAAGTGACGATCAGAGAAACTACATAGCTTCGAATGTCATTTAATTTTGAAAGAGAACGCAATAATATTCGTCAAAACTTTAGCACTGCCGCACGCATCTTAGCTTACCAGACAGAACGCATAAAATGCCCTCGTTCTCACCTAACACATACTCCAATTACAAACAAGAGTGATGAAAATTTCTAACTTAAACACAGGGCAATTTTTCTGAGCGAGCTATGTGTGATTCAAAAGCATACTGCAGGGATTTCACCGTACTGTTTAGTACTGAAGCTACTGAAGGTGTTATTTAGTCACTCGACCGGTAATCTCTTAGCTCCTTCCTTATCCGAATCCGAGAAACGCATTTAAGTTCTGGAACTGTCATCTGCTATGGTGATGACAAGTCGACCTACAATAGAATCCGCGAAGCCACTCAAGCGCCGCATTTTCTCCTCTTCTTTCATGACGTGCGCATTCGGCAGTGACATGTGAAAAAGATGTGTGCCTTAGTTCCAGTACATCTGGCAGCTTCACAGTCTTGTTATTTCTCGCACAAATCCCGTAACTTGTCTCCACATCAGTTCTGTCGGGTTCACATTGTAGTGGTACAGTGGCAAACGTAAAAATACAGCATTTATATAGTGTGCTCGATGCTGCGAAAATGATAGTTTTTTCATGTTTCTACGGCACTTATCACGCTGGTTCGTATGAGACTACATCTGCGGTATAAAACAATGGACATAGTCCAAATAAGAAGTATTTGGTTTTTCATTTTTGTCCTAAAAACTAGATTGTTATGTTTTCTTAATTAATGCAACCTTTATTAACAATATTTCATAAAATATCGATAATTAAGAATTTATATTTTTTTAATGAAAACAGGAATTCCGCGTGTAATATGTAATTAGAAACAAAAAGACGTGCATTATTCATAAAAAAGATTATGAATTTTAGAATTACAAGATGTAGGTATTTCAAATTGAACGAAAAAAAGGATTACTAAGGCGAGACTTGAACCAGCGATCCATGAACTGCAAGAAATTGTTAACCTACTACGCTATGGATTCCACTATACATCCAACGTATATATGTATCTCAATTGTATTAAAACAGTCTCTCGGAAAACCTCCAAGCCGATGTTTTTCTGTAAATTTATGAAAAACATTAAGAACAACCTATTTCTCGGCACTTTTTAACCATGTTCTACACGCGTACTTCACTACGGATCAGGAAGCGGCCTCAGCCATTTTCGTACTGCGTATTTACAGCACTGCAAACAGAGCACAACAGTACAGGTACTGTGACTGTACACGATTTTTTAAATAAAAACGACATAGGCCTAGCTAAAGCGTGATTAAGAAAAACGTTGATGGCTGTTAATGCATTAGAATATTTTCAAGTTTCATTCAACGTAACTCTGGAATAGAATATCTAATACATAAGTAGGACCTACTTCAAAGAGCGTAACAGCACCAGAGTACGTGTGCTACGACTTCTGGCCAATTATCGCGTTTGTGTTTGTTTACATTATGATGAACAGAGTATAGTGCCGAAAGCGAGGTAGTGTGAGCTGGTAGCGAGAGTCAGACACTGTATGCAGACGTTGAAGCTGGACATGTACAGTTTAGGGAAACGTCACGAATGTTCTTCCCACCCACCTTAAGCAGCAGATATCCCAGTGTCGTAGGTCCGTTGATAGCATTTGCCATGGACTGTCATTAGTGGTCTGTCACACCAATGACTTTCAAAACGGATTTATCTCCAGCGCATTTTAAATCGCAAACACTCAGGAAAGATGTTCCTGCACTGAGCAATTGATCTCAGGAAGTATCACTGACTTTCACAAACTCAGTATGGACATACGAGATGAACCACTTTGGTGAGCTGTGACGCCAACCAATAACTTAACGCGCCGCGTTTTCAACCGCGAACCCGGGGTTTAAACGGACAAAGCGAGTACGAATTTTGCTGGGGTTTCTGTTTGGGGTGTTTCGGAGTGCAGAGATGCTGCTATGCCTGAGTAATATACTCTTATGTCACCTCCTGTTGATCATTCTTGGATCTCGTGTTATGAAGCCGGGTTCACACACGCAACTAAAATGACGCCATGGCTAATAGTAGACTGCAGTGGCACTGCATTTGCACGTGTAAACACACACTTTTCTATGGTGTCACGCAAGTGCCGCAACTTCTGTCGCAACACAAAAAGTTCTACTCGGGTATGCTTTCTGACAAAACTTGCCTGCCGCCACTGCTCCCTGATGGCTGTGAAAAAAATTTGGGTTAATAAATAAATAAAGTTAAGCTGTACCCAAAATGCGAGTCGTATAAACCTCGTGGTTTGAGAGCAAGCACTGTATAAATTATGAATTACATGCGGGAAATAGCCCCCTAGCGTGGCGTGGCAGTTGTTAAACTAAAAATTAGTTATTCGAAATGCCTACATCAGCGAATAAAATAAGATTCTGGAATCTTGGTAGAGTGGCATGTCTGCAGATGATTTGTAATACCAGCTGTATTTCAGTTTGAAGGAGACAACTGCATTTTCGTATATGAGCTTTATTTCTTTTAAGACCACCGATTTATGGCTGCGCGAAAGCTGTTTCAGATGTCCAGCGTTTGGATTCCTCTTCCTTATATTTAATTATTGTCAGAACTCTACTGTCATAACCTGCACTGTCACTCTAATAACAACCCACATGATTTCAGTTGACGCCATACTGGAAGCTGTGCAGCTACGTAGAATTTGTGGCGCCCTGTGTGAACGGTAGCTCACAGTGCCTCTACAGAATGCCACAAGATATAGCGTCACATTAGTTACGTGTGTGAACTTGGCTTTAATGTTTATCGAGGTTCTGACTTGCATAGCGCTGCTTGGCGTATTAGTATTTGCAGCTTTTCATATCTTTAGTGTACATTTACCCATGGTCAAACGTAACGTTCGCTGTTTGGTGAGATGTCAGTTCTTCAGGCATGGTACAGAATCGGCTTTACGTTAGTTCATCTGAATACTGTGGACTTTGAATTTATCACATCGTCGTCTAGTGACTGTTTCCAAAGATGCATATGAAATTCTTTTTGTTTAATATTTCTTTTGTGGTGATCTGTTGTACCACATGTTTCATGATCTGACGACTGTGTGCTTAATTTTGGCCATGATTGTGCTTGAGATGAAATTATGCTCTTGAATCAAAGACTATACGGTTTGTTTATGATTCCTTGTCATCGCTTAAATATTCTAATATGTTTAAGATAGAGTATGCACTTCACAGTTTACATCGAGGTATCTCAATGTTACAGATATTCTGTTCCAGTCTTGCTGAGCCACTGTTACAATTAGTATTCGAGGTTCCGCAAACTGCAGTCAGCAGTACGCTGCAGCCATTTCTTTGAGTGTTTTTCAGGCCGGAAGGTAACTCCTCAGACTGAGATGCAGAGAGGTAGCGGTTCATCACTATATATACGACGTGATTATTTTGTGTCTCTAAATTTCAGGTTTCTAAATAGGAAAAGATAGATTAACAGATTGAGTGCAGCATGCCC
This sequence comes from Schistocerca americana, assembly GCF_021461395.2. NCBI lineage: Eukaryota > Metazoa > Arthropoda > Insecta > Orthoptera > Acrididae > Schistocerca > Schistocerca americana. The sequence goes on from NC_060120.1 coordinate 954,728,648, forward strand.
ACTGCACATAAGTGGGCTATAAGCTGAGTTACTTATACATTTTGAAACTGTGCTATGAGCTTATCACAAATTAGCACGATCATAAAATCATTTCAGATGTTCATTTATGCCCGATATTATTCCGTTGTACAAAGTAAGCTATCGATGGTAGTCAATGAAAACCTCGTAACTCCAACTGCCTGCGAAAATTCGTAATTCCCCCATAATCAAAGATGGATTTGAAAGTGCGTGGATTTCTCTAATCTGTCAATAACTAGGCTTCTACTATGCAGTTTCACATGCTGCAACTGTCTGTATCACTCTGTATTATTTTTTAAGAAACCGTTTTTTCTTCACCTACAAAATTTAAGAAAATGAAGTTACACGGTTTTCATTGCCTACCATCGTTATAACTGTCCCCTTCTACTACTCCTTTAAAAAATTATAGTCAGATATCGATGTAATATTTCTTCGATCTAAATTCAGGGCATGTTACAGGGTATTTATTTGCGTGCAGTCAGAATTTAACAGGAGGCCGGGAACTTACGATGTTTAATGAGCCTTCTGGCTACTGGTGACTCGTATTTGAATAACTTTTGGGGATTCCATCATACTTCATACGTATCACAAGAACTAAATTTGTTAAATGTCCGCTATTCGTAATCACAAAAGCTTTTAAAAATGACACGCAACTGAAGTAGGTAAAACACACTCTCGCCCTATGTACGCCTTTCTCCATGAACACTCACTCTCTGACACCACCGACTTGTCAGGCCGTTCTCCAATCTGTTACCAAAAATTAGCCAATCGCTGGCCAGAAAACGAAACTCTTTTTCATAAGGACTGAGCTACTTTAGCCTAGTACTGGGCTGAAACATCACACATATTTCATTTCTATCGCACCAGTTTATAGAAATCGATTTGACGATTGTACCAATTCATAGGTATCTGTATGTTCACTGTCAAGTGTAATGTCAATGATTGTGGAGACAGAGCTGCTAACACCCATCTCATTTCATTTTTTGCATTTATCCACATCATCGTAAAAATAGTCACAACGACAAGAAGTAGCTGTGCGACATAATCAAAAGTTGGTAGGCGTGTTTCTGCAACTGAAAGATGTCTGCTAAAATTTCGTGCCAGTCGCGTAAGAGTGACGTTAGTGGCGCCACTGTGAGGATGCAAATCAGATTTCCTTTAAACACATGTTGTAACGTTCGTGAGCTTCAGTTACCTTTGAGACTGGATTGATGTTAGTCAAGAATGCATTTAAGGCGACACAGACGTCGTTATCAAGACCTCACTGAGTTAGAACAAGATCGCGTGCTAGAGCTACAAGAAGCTGGATGTTCCTTCTGCGATATTGCACAAAGGCTTGGCGGGAACGTAGCCACTGTACATGATTACCGGCAGCGTTTATCATGAGAATGTACGGTCGCAAGAAGACCGGACTCCGGACGGTTACGTGGCACTACCGAGAGGGGAAGACCATCGTGTTCGGCGTATGCCTCTGGTGCATCATAACGGCATCTGCAGTAGAAGTTTCAGCAGCAGTTGGCACCACAGTGACAAAATGAAGTGTTTGAAACTGGTTACTTCAAAGACAGCTCCGACTCAGATGCCCTGAGCCTCACTGACTCCAAAACACCGCCTTTTGCGGCTTCAATGGTGACAAGCGAGAGCTCGTTGAAGGGCAGGGTGGAGGTCTGTTGTGTTTTTTGATGAAATCTGGTTCTGCCTCGGTGCCACTGATGGTCGTGTTATTGTTAGGAGGAGGCCAGTTGACGACTTGACCCAACCTGAAACTTCCTGGCAGATTAAAACTGTGTGCCCGACCGAGACTCGAACTCGGGACCTTTGCCTTTCGCGGGCAAGTGCTCTACCAACTGAGCTACCGAAGCACGACTCACGCCCGGTCGGGCACACAGTTTTAATCTGCCAGGAAGTTTCATATCAGCGCACACTCCGCTGCAGAGTGAAAATCTCATTCTTGACCCAACCTGTCTGTGGCCTTACAGTAGGAGCACTCTCGTTGCTATCCCACTCACGGCGACTGAGTATTTGCATGTCAGCCTGGGGATTCGACCTGTTGTGCTGCTATTCATGAACAGCTTTCCAGGGAGTGTTTTCCAAAAGGATAACGCTCGCCCACATATTGCTGTTGTAACCCAATATACTCTATAGACTGTGGAAATGTTGCCTTGGCCTGCTCCGTCACCAGATCTGTTCCAATCCAGCACATTTCGGACATCATCGGACGACAACTCCAGCGTCACCCACAACCGGCATTAACCGTCTCTCTATTGACCGACCAAGTGCAACAGGCATGGAAAACCATCCCGCAAAGTGACATCCAGCACCTGTACAACACAAATTATGCACATTTGCATACTTCCATTCAATATTATAGCGGTTACACCGGTTATTAATGTACGAACATTTCACATTTGCAATGGCTTCTCTTGAGCTTACCCCAACTTCTGATCTCCCAAAGTTAATCACTTAAATATGTTCCCTACCCAAAAGTACACTTCTGGCCATTAAAATTGCTACACCAAGAAGAAATGCAGATGATAAATGGGTATTCATTGGACAGATATATTATACTACAACTGACATGTGATTACATTTTCACGCAGTTTGGGTGCATAGATCCTGACAAATCAGTACCCACAACAACCACCTCAGGACGTAATAACGGCCTTCATACGCCTGGGCATTGAGTCAAACAGAGCTTGAATGGCGTTACAGGTCCAACTGCCCATGCAGCTTCAACACGATACCATAGTTCATCAAGGGTAGTGACTGGCGTATTGTGACGAGCCAGTTGCTCGGCAACCATTGACCAGACGTTTTCAGTTGGTGAGAGATCTGGAGAATGTGCTGGCCAGGGCAGCAGTCGAACATTTTCTGTATCCAGAAAGGCCCGTACAGGACCTGCAACATGCGGTCGTGCACTATCCTGATGAAACGTAGGGTTTGGCTGGTTCAAATGGCTCTGAGCACTATGGGACTCAACTGCTGAGGTCATTAGTCCCCTAGAACTTAGAACTAGTTAAACCTAACTAACCTAAGGACATCACAAACATCCATGCCCGAGGCAGGATTCGAACCTGCGACCGTAGCGGGCTTGCGGTTCCAGACTGCAGCGCCTTTAACCGCACGGCCACTTCGGCCGGCAACGTAGGGTTTCACGGGGATCGAATGAAGGGTGGAACCAAAGGTCGTAACACATCTCAAATGTAACGTCCACTGTTCAAAGTGCCGTCAATGCGAACAAGAGGTGATCGAAACGTGTAACCAATGGTACCCCATACCATCACGCCGGGTGATACGCCAGTATGACGATGACGAATATACGCTTCCAATGTGCGTTCACCGTGATGTCGCCAAACACGAATGCGAACCATTATGATGCTGTAAACAGAACCTTGATTCATCTGAAAACATGACGTTTTGCCATTCGTGCACCAAGGTTCGTCGTTGAGTACACCCTCGCAGTCGCTCCTGTCTGTGATGCAGCGTCAAGGGTAATCGCAGCCATGGTCTCCGTGCTGATAGTCCATGCTGCTGCAAACGTCGTCGAACTGTTCGTGCAGATGGTTGTTGTCTTGCAAACGTCCCCATCTGTTGACTCAGGGATCTAGATGTGGCTGTACGATCCGTTAGAGCCATGCGGATAAGATGCCTGTCATCTCGACTGCTAGTGACACGAGGCCAGCACGGCGTTCCGTATTACCCTCCTGAACCCACCGATTCCATATTTTGTTAACAGTCATTGGGTCTCGACCAACGCGAGCAGCAATGTCGCGATACGATAAACCGCAATCGCGATAGGCTACAAACCGACCTTTATCAAAGACGGAAACGTGATGATACGCATTTCTCCTCCTTACACGAGGCATCACAACAACGTTTCACTAGGCAACGCCGGTCAACCGCTGTTTGTGTATGAGAAATCGGTCGGAAACTTTCCTCATGTCAGCACGTTGAAGGTGTCGCTACCGGCGCCAGCCTTGTGTGAATGCTCTGAAAAGCTAATCATTTGCATATCACAGCATCGTCTTCCTGTCGGTTAAATTTCGTGTCTGTAGCACCTCATCTTCGTGGTGTAGCAATTTTATTGGCCACTAGTATATTCGCAAAACGTCGTTACTCTACATAATTTTTTTTTGTAGTGTTGCGACTTTTTCCTGAGTAATGTATTTAACTGCATGTTTAATGAGTAGCACATCTCCAAAGAGGAGTAGTTGGGGCACTTATCAAGAAAATTAGGAAGCCCCTCCCTTGGGGGGATCGCAGCTTAGAGTAGAGTGCAGTGGCCTACCCATTGCTATTCAGCAGGTAGAATTTGCCAGCCAAGCTGTATTGTCTACTGCAGCATGTAACCTCCCCACCGAAAATTTGTATGACTAACAAAGTTGCTGTAAAATAGTGTGTACGTACTAATATCTTCTGTCCCACGTGAAAGTCTTGGCGTGTACAAACCTGTTTTTACTGTCTTCTCCGGCGCACTGCAGCACGTTTGATGTTGTTCAGTGCAATGTCAATTATTTCATGGTGTCGTAGTCGACGAGATGTAGGAAATGTTACTAATTCCTTAATTTTGTTAGGTGGTTCAGTATTTTTCAGTATAACAGACGGAGATAGCATAGTGGATTCATTTGGTATTTAATTAATTACATCTTGGAATGAGAATATGTGTGTGTCCCAATCAATATGTCTTTTGTGGCAGTATATTCTACACAGTTTACCAATTTCTATCATTAATCGTTCACAGGGGTTCGAAGAAGCATGGTACTTGGATATATAGATCGGAGAAATGTTTCTAGCTCGTAACATGCGTGTCCATATAGCAGAACGAAATTGTGATCCATTGTCAGAAATTACTTTCATCACATACCCTACATGAAATAGAAAATGCTTTACAAATGCTTTCGAAACAGTTTTAGCAGTAGCTTTGCTTAATGGAGTGAAAGTAACCAATTTTGAAGTGAGTTCAACAGCGACAAAGATGTAGCAAAAACCTCTGTTAGTTCTCGGAATTGGACCAAAAATATCTACTGCGGCCATATGTCTTAATTTAACAGGTACAATGGGATATAATGGAGGAAAATGTGAAGTGGTGTCTGACTTGGCTTTCTGGCAAATTTTACATGACGCTAAAACTCGTCTTATACGTTTCTCCATGTTGGCAAAATAACAGTTCTGTCTCAGTATAAGAAAACATTTTCTGGCTCTGTAATGTGCATAACTTAAATGAGTGTACCAGATTAATTTGTTAACCAGTTCGTCAGGAATGAATAATAACCAATTGTTGCTGTCAGGATGAGAGCTGCGAAACAGAATGTCATTGCATACTGTGTAATGGTTTCTAATCGTAACATTATTCTTATCTTGCCAAAGGTGTTTAATTTCTTTCCACACATTGTCTTTACTTTGCTCTTTTGCTATGTCCTGTAATGACGACGAAATAAAATTTTCAAATGCAACTTGCTGAATGTACATAACACCTAATTTGCTTTGCAGAAGTTGGTTGCGATGTCATGCTGATTGTTGCTGAGAGAACAAGAAAGTGCGTCTGCTATAACATTTTGTGTGCCGGGAATGTGAAAAATCGTACAATTAAATTCCTGTAAATAAAGTTTCCATCTGCTTAATCTGTCGTGAGTGAATTTAGCGGAAAGTAAAAATTGTATCGCTCTGTGATCTGTGTAAACGGTGGTATGTATGCCATAAAGAAAGTGCCGAAATCTCGTAAAAGCCCAAACAACACATAATGTTTCTAATTCTGTAACGGAATAATTTCGTTCAGCAGGTGACAGAATGCGACTTGCAAAGACGATGTTTTTAATTACTGTACAACCATCTTCCTCAATTTCCTGAAAAATATGTACGCCTAAAGCTGTGTTGGAACTGTCGGTGGCAATGGAAAAATTTCTGGTAAGATCTGGGTGCGATAAAAGTGGAGCATTCAACAAGGCTTCTTTCAGGTTCACAAATTCAGAGTGTGCTTGCTTATCCCAGGACCAAATAGCATTTTTACCTGTTAATTGGCATAATCTAGGTGTGTCTAAAGCAGAGTGATGAATAAATTTACGAAAAAAGTTAATTAAGCCCAAAAAACTGCGTAATTGTTTCTTCGTCGTAGGAACAGTAATGTCACGTAGAGCTTGAAGTTTTTCCGGCTCAGGCGCAATGCATTCTGCTGAAATTACATGTCCAAGAAATTTTATAGAAGTTTTACCAAAGTGCGATTTACTGAAATTAACTGTAAGTCCTTGTGCATGAAAAGTTTGTAACAGACGCTCTAAAATCAGATTGTGTTCAGACCAGTTAGCTTCTGCAATAAGAATGTCGTCTACGTACGTCGTGATAATACACTCCTGGAAATTGAAATAAGAACACCGTGAATTCATTGTCCCAGGAAGGGGAAACTTTATTGACACATTCCTGGGGTCAGATACATCACATGATCACACTGACAGAACCACAGGCACATAGACACAGGCAACAGAGCATGCACAATGTCGGCACTAGTACAGTGTATATCCACCTTTCGCAGCAATGCAGGCTGCTATTCTCCCATGGAGACGATCGTAGAGATGCTGGATGTAGTCCTGTGGAACGGCTTGCCATGCCATTTCCACCTGGCGCCTCAGTTGGACCAGCGTTCGTGCTGGACGTGCAGACCGCGTGAGACGACGCTTTATCCAGTCCCAAACATGCTCAATGGGGGACAGATCCGGAGATCTTGCTGGCCAGGGTAGTTGACTTACACCTTCTAGAGCACGTTGGGTGGCACGGGACACATGCGGACGTGCATTGTCCTGTTGGAACAGCAAGTTCCCTTGCCGGTCTAGGAATGGTAGAACGATGGGTTCGATGACGGTTTGGATGTACCGTGCACTATTCAGTGTCCCCTCGACGATCACCAGTGGTGTACGGCCAGTGTAGGAGATCGCTCCCCACACCATGATGCCGGGTGTTGGCCCTGTGTGCCTCGGTCATATGCAGTCCTGATTGTGGCGCTCACCTGCACGGCGCCAAACACGCATACGACCATCATTGGCACCAAGGCAGAAGCGACTCTCATCGCTGAAGACGACACGTCTCCATTCGTCCCTCCATTCACGCTTGTCGCGACACCACTGGAGGCGGGCTGCACGATGTTGGGGCGTGAGCGGAAGACGGCCTAACGGTGTGCGGGACCGTAGCCCAGCTTCATGGAGACGGTTGCGAATGGTCCTCGCCGATACCCCAGGAGCAACAGTGTCCCTAATTTGCTGGGAAGTGGCGGTGCGGTCCCCTACGGCACTGCGTAGGATCCTACGGTCTTGGCGTGCATCCGTGCGTCGCTGCGGTCCGGTCCCAGGTCGACGGGCACGTGCACCTTCCGCCGACCACTGGCGACAACATCGATGTACTGTGGAGACCTCACGCCCCACGTGTTGAGCAATTCGGCGGTACGTCCACCCGGCCTCCCGCATGCCCACTATACGCCCTCGCTCAAAGTCCGTCAACTGCACATACGGTTCACGACCACGCTGTCGCGGCATGCTACCAGTGTTAAAGACTGCGATGGAGCTCCGAATGCCACGGCTAACTGGCTGACACTGACGGCGGCGGTGCACAAATGCTGCGCAGCTAGCGCCATTCGACGGCCAACACCGCGGTTCCTGGTGTCTCCGCTGTGCCGTGCGTGTGATCATTGCTTGTACAGCCCTCTCGCAGTGTCCGGAGCAAGTATGGTGGGTCTGACACACCGGTGTCAATGTGTTCTTTTTTCCATTTCCAGGAGTGTATTTTTCATGCAAACGTGTGTCGGATGGCGTCAAAATTAACAACATTTTCGTGAACAAGATTCTGCGTGTCAAAATTACTGCTTACGTTACTGGAATATGCAACCTGTACTGTGTCTGGTCGAATTCTATCGTACGTGCTGTTATTTACGGAATGATGCTGTGGCATTTCGACTATTTAAACTGCTCTGTTATTTCTTCCTGACGTATTACGCTATAGATAACACCTATTGTCTGGTTCATTCATGATAATATGTTGTTGCTAATGTTCTTGCTGCTGAAAAGATCGACTGTTATTAAATGTACGCTGAAAATTGTGCTCATTATTTTTTACGTTTGTCATGATAGTCATTTCTATACGGTGCATTACGATAGGAATTGAAATAGTGTGTTTCTATACGTAGTTATTTCTTTGCTGCTGTGCGTTACTATTTGTTGTAGCTGGGACTATACGTGTACGCGGCGAAACATTAAAGCTTGGTTGACCTTGTAGACTGCATTGTTGGTTACGTATGCTAAGCGGCTGACTTTCATGCTGTTGTGGTGAAAAAACATCTATTGTTACAAAAATGTGGTCCCTGTTACTAATAATTTTACACATACTGATGATTATGATTTTATCTGTTATCAAAATTACGGCGGTAGTTGTCATTACGGGAGTGCCTAATGAAAATTGTCACATTCGGTAAAGATTTGTCATATCCGGTTTTCATTACATATTCTTAATCCTAGATAGAGCAATAGTTGAAGAGCTGTTTTGATAGATATAAAGGATAGTAGAAGAGAAGGCAGCAGTGCAGAAAACTAAAGATGAAACAGCACTACTACAGCTCGGGGCCCTATGCACGCTACGGCACATATTCATTAAAGCGTAATGAATCCCCTGAGGTTAATTACGCGCTGCAAATAAATTTTAGCTTTTGCGTTACAGGCAATGGTGGTAAAATTTCAAAAGCAAATTGTTGTATCCATGCTAATTCCAGTTTCTGCATTATAGGCAATAACGGTGAAAATACAAAAATAAATTGTCGTATACGGTGCAAATCGTGTATCTGTGCTCTGTCATTATTAAGCTCTTTCGATTTTTTTACGCATACAAATTGCTTATACTCAACGTTCTTATCACTGAATTTATGAACACGTTCAGGTTTCTGTGAGAATCTGTTTGTCTGTGTCATTTCGGATTTCAAGTTGCGTAGCTTTTCAGATTTTAAGTCGCGTAGCTTTTCGGATTTTAAGTCGCGTAGTTGCTGTAAATTGTTCAAATTATACGCGCTGCGTGACTCTGACAAATGCTCGCAACGTGGCGGATTCTGTGACGTATTGGTGACGGCAATAGTTTTCAATTCTGTTACTTTAATACTTTCGTCAATTTGGTTGTTATGTCGTTCACTTTTATTATGGACTTCCGTATTCAGAGTGTGTTTAACTTCCAGTGACTCTAAATTAAACTCGTCGCGTATCTGTACTGCGTTTTTACAGCATTGTTCAGTGACTGCATTAATTTTGTCTTTATGTGATTCTGTTGTGTCTATACGTGTACCACTTAATTTTTGTGCAACAGTGCCAACTTCTTCATTACTGTTATTAGCACAAGCCTTAGTATCCTCACGTAATTGTACTCTAGTGTCATGACATTGCACGGTAACACCTGTAATCTGTTCGCTAACCTGTTTGTTCTGTTCGTTAAGGTTGTCTTGTTTTTCGTTCGTCAGTTCGAAACTTTCATCTATTGTTTCGCTAAGTTGTTTGAAATGGTTGTCGAAACTTTCATTAAGTTTTTTGAAATCTTCACTCTGTTGTCTGAAATTTTCTTTAAATTGTTTGTTAACTTTGGTATGTTCATTAAGTTGTTTACTCATTTGTAGCAACAATGCCATAATTGGATCTGACACAAGATTAGCATTTCTGTTCTCTGTGCTGTTTAATGGTGGATCTGGAATTGTCTCGCTTTCTGTAACCATTTGGTTATTCTGAGATTTACACAAAGGTTTGCCAGTCGAATTTACATTGTCGGTCACCATTTCGGAATTAAATGGATCCGTCGTACTTTCAGTACACTGTCCATTTTCCTTCGAAAAATTTGTCTGTACGTTATTTGAATTTTCCAAACCGGGTGTGTTAAGCTGGGCAGCGCTCATTCCAACAGAACGCCCCGCGTCATCAATTGTCGTCAAATTAACAGAGGAGACAATTGAGTTCGTTTGTTCATCAGTAAGATAATAATCATCATTAGAGGTTGGAACGCACTGATTGTCGGTGAAAGCAGGATTGTCATCATTACACTGCGTGTCACAATTACTATCGGTCACGTTGTTTAAGTCGGTAATTTCATTCATAATACCACGCGATACACTATTCATAGTCTTTCGCGGCATTTTTACAATAGTCACAATTATTCACAAAAGAAATGAGCACAAATGCAAAAAGCAACAAACACAAATACAACAGAGCAACGAATTGCCGATGATCTGAGGAAAGAAAGTCATAAAATTAGTAAAAGCGTTGCGCCAATTCCTAATTATATTTAAGCAAATAAGAGCAGATTTCTGACTGTTTCTTAGAAGATTCCTAAAGAAATACGATCCTGGCCGGATGTCGCCAAGTGTAACCTCCCCACCGAAAATTTTGTATAGCAAAGTTAAATAAATAATGGAGCCACGAAGCAATATCGTCCCCACAGAAATATTTAAATAAAAAAATAATAAATGGGAGCCAAGCGTATCCTCCCAGCAATTTAATCTACTGACAATGACAATTAAATGTAAAAATCGCAATCTGACCCAAGTGTAACCTCCCCAAAAAATAACGAAAGACAAATTAATGACAATTAAATCTCAATGACAATGAAAAACGCAAATAGACCAAAATGTCGATCTTTTGACCATGTGCAAAAATTTAGAATTGATTTCTTACCTCACTATAACTGCATCTGCTCTTATTTTTCGCCATAGCTTGGAGGAAATGCATCGCAAATATTTTTTTTAAATTTAACAAACTTTTGTTAAGGGAAATTTTTTTTAATTAAATGGCTCTTTTGTTAAAATACTTTCAAAACAAAATTATTATTGGGGCACTTCTTGAAAATTAATTACAATAAATATACATTACATTATCTGATGTGCGCAATGCAGCTTCATTACCTTGTTTAACAATATACCTCATTCAGCATCTTGACCAGAGACCCATGTCGACGCCCGCGGACTGCGTCCCACTCGCGACTGTCTCTCGCGCGCTACTGCTCTCTGGTCTGAGATTGTCATGGCTCGCCATCGCTGCATACGTGTTTCAAGCACCAGGCGGGAACACTTACGAGCAGACGTTCTCACGACTGCAGTCATCGCCCTCCGCAGCTGCAAGCTCTTTCAAAGAAGCTCGGTTTGGAAAACGTGTAGGGCGTCCCGCCCATGCACAACAAATCGTTTAACGAGCCTGTATCTCTGCTCAAAGAATAGCTTGGTTGTGCTTTTTTGGCTGACGTGCATTCCGAGAAAGCTATTGGAAACCATCCTTCATGAAAGATAACAGCTTCGCTGATTTCACGTGGTAAAGCTATGCGGCAGTTATTGTTAGTTTTTTTCTTTCTGCTGTTGTGCGGGAAATATCGCGCCATCCGAAAGCCAGTCGAAATGCCGAACAAATTCTCTTTCTCACTACACGGGAGGGCACCTCATTGGGTGACTTAAGGAAACATGTGATTGGTGAGAGATTGCAGCTCCAATTCTCAAAATTTCGTATGTAGGAAGGCACCCCCTTCGGGGTTTACAAATTATCTGTTTGGTGGGTTGTTCGAACTTTGTACAGACCCTTTGCGGAAGCCTCCTACATCGTTTATACCGTGTAAGTCACTAACTATTGCCACCTAGAATAACTCCGAAAGTATGATAGTAGCCGGCCCGGTGGCCGAGCGGTTCTAGGCGCTACAGTCTGGAACCACGCGACCGCTACGGTCGCAGGTTCGAATCCTGCCTCGGGCATGGATGTGTGTGATGTCCTTAGGTTAGTTAGGTTTAAGTAGTTCTAAGTTCTAGGGGACTGATGAGCTCAGAACTCCCATAGTGCTCAGAGCCATTTGAACCATTTTTTTATGATAGCTGAAAAGTTTGTGGGACAAATGTTGCATGGGACAGCCGGGGACCATAACATGACGGGGTCGCGTCAGATATGAAGGTCAACTTTTTTTTTTTAAAGGGATGCTATATTTTGGTACTTATTTTCTGATAGCACCTATCGGGCCGAATCCAATGATGTCTGACAGTGAGGTCTTTGAAGGTCAACGAAGGCCAAAAAGGTGACATGAACGTCCATTTACAGAACGTGTTCAAACTGATGACCACTGGTTTCAATGCAGCACTGCAATCTTCTTATCATGGATTGAGTGATATTCCTTATCATTTCTGCACTTATCGAAGTACATGCTCTGACAATTCCCTATCGCAAATCGTGCAAATAGTAAATATTCGCCGAATACGGAGTATCCATCTAACGTGCCATTGACATGTTCAAAAATGGTTCAAATGGTTCTGAGCACTATGGGACTTAACATCTGTGGTCATCAGTCCCCTAGAACTTAGAACTACTTAAACCTAACTAACCTAAGGACATCACACACATCCACGCCCGAGGCAGGATTCGAACCTGCGACCGTAGCAGTCGCGCGGTTGCCATTGACATGTAAACACCGTTCGACGGTCTCGCAGTACAACACTAATAGGAACGGTAAGACTAGTATCGTCGAATCAATCGAATGTGAATGATGTATTCCTTCGAAGAACAAGTCGATATGCTTCTCATTTATGGCGAATGCCAACGAAATTCAGTGAGAGCTAGAGACTTATATTGCCGCGCCTTGTCATGGTCCGTGCGGCTTCCCCCGTCGGAGGTTCGAGTCCTCCCTCGGGCATGGGTGTGTGTGTCATCCTTAGCATAAGTTAGATTATGTAGTGTCTAAGCTTAGGAACCGAAGACCTCAGCAGTTTGGTCCCATAAGACGTTACCAAAAATTTTCAAAATAGAGACTTATACGCTGAAAGATATCCTCAACGTTCTCACCCTACAGGTCGTACATTTAAATATGTGTATGATAAACTGAGAACAACTAGATCTTTAACACACCGGAAACATATCCGACAAAGGGAAGTTACTAACGAGGAAACGGAAATTGGCATTCTTGCCACTGTGGTCCGAGATCCTTGTATTAGTTCGCGTCAAATCGCAAGAGAATCTGGTATGAGCCAGAGTAGTATTGTTCGTGTTCTGCATCATCCTTACCATATCAGTCTCCACCAAGACTTAACCGGTGCGGATTGTATGCGTCGCACTGAATTCTGCCCATGGGCTCAACTTCAGATCCAGAGGGATGACACATTTATTAATTTGATTTTATTTACTGACAAGGCTACATTCACGAACCATGGAAATGTTAATTTGCGTAACATGCATTACTGGGCAACTGAAAATCCATGTTGGTTGCGGCAAGTTGCACACCAAAAACCGTGGTCGGTGAATGTATAGTGCGGGATTCTGGAGGACAGAATTATAGGCCCCCACTCCAGCGAAGGAAATCTTAATGGTAGGAAGTACGCCACATTCCTGCGAGAAACATTAGCTCTGTTATTGGGAGAAATGCCTTTAGGAACAAGGAACAGAATCTGGTATCAACACTATGGATGTCCGGCACATTTTTCGCTGATGGCTAGACATGAGTTGCAGAGACAATTCCCAAATCGTCGGATTGGAAGCGGAGGAGATGTGTTGTGGTCGGCTCGTTCGCCAGACTTGACGCTTATGGATTTTTTCTTGTGGGGATTCGTAAAAGACATTGTTTATAAAGACATTCCAACTACAACTGAAGATATGCGAGAGAGAATTGTCAGAGCATGTGCTTCGATAAGTGCGGAAGTGATAAGGTATACCACCCAATCCATGATAAGAAGATTGCAGCACTGCATCGGAACCAGTGGTCATCACTTCGAACACCTTCTGTAAATGGACGTTCATGTCACCTTTGTGACCCCCGTTGACCTATAAAGACCTTACTGTTACACATCATTGGATTCGTCTCGATAGCCGCTATCAGAAAATAAGTACCACACTATAGCATCCCATTTAAAAAGCAAAGTTAACCTTTATATCTCTGAAGTGACCCCACCTAACAACAAAAAACTTACCTCAAATTATGGCCCCCGGTTGTCACATGCAACTTTTGTCCCACAAACTTTTCAAGTCCTATCACACTTTTGGAGTTATTCTTGGTGGCAGAGGGCGTATAACACTACCTTGGGGACCGCCAGAAATCACTTCTGTTTTGCTCGATGACTTTCCATGAGTTATTACGAACTGTGATCTCTATGACTGGAAATCAGGAATCCAGCCGCATAACTGAGACGGTCTTCCGTAAGCACAGAATTTGATTGCAAGACTACTGGAAATCTAGCAATGCAGAATCAGGTGAAATCCCTTGTCGATAGCACTCGACACTTCGTGTGGGTAAAGAGCTATTTGTGTTTCACAAGAGCGATGTTTTCTAAATCCGTGTTGACTATGTGTCAATAGACCGTTTTCTTCGAGGTTATTTATAACGCTCGAACAGAATATATGTGCTAGACTCCTGCTGCATATCGAAGTTAATAATATGGGCCTGTAACTTACCGAATTACTCCTATTGCCTTTTTTGAATATTGGTGTGATCTGTGAAACTTTCCAGGCTTTGGGTACGGATATTTAGTCGGGGGAGCGGTTGTATATGATTGTCGAGTATGGAGCTATTGCACCAGCATACTCTGAAAGAAACCTAACTGGTATACAGTCTGGACCGGAAGACTTGCTTTCGTTAAGTGATTTAAGTTGCTCCACTACTCAGAGCATATCTACTTCTAAGTTACTCATGTTGGCAACTGTTCTTGATTCGAATCTTGGAACATATATTTCGTCCTCTTTGGTGAAGGAATTTCGGAAGATTGTGATCAGTATCTCTGCTTTAACAGCACTGTCATCGGTGGTGTTTACATTTCTATCACGCAGAGAAGGCACTGATTGTGTCTTGCCGCTAACATACTTTAAATACGACCAGAATATCTTTGGATTTTCTGCAAGGTTTCGAGACAAAGTCTCGTTGTGGAAACTATTATACGCGGATCGTATTGAAGTCCGCGCTAAATTTCGAGCTTCTGTGAAAGATAGCCAATCTTGGGGATTTTGCATTCATTTCAATTTGGCACGCTTTTTTCGCTTTTTAATATTTTAAAAATTGCGCGGCCCTGTCAGCAACTGTATAAATATTAATTTTAAATTAACAACAGCCTCAGTTGCAATGTTTACATAGTTTTACCTAGCCACACAAGCGGCTTGTAGTCAAATTTCATGCTTACAGAATATCATCTCAGTCATGTGACTGATTTCCTGTCAGAGAAGTCACAGTTCGCAATAACTGACGGAAAGTCTTAGAGTAAAGCAGAAGTGAGTTCTGGCGTTCCCCAAGGTAGTGTTATAGGCCCTTAGGAGACAATCTGAGCAGGCATCTTAGGTTGTTTGCAGATGATGGTGTCGTTTGTCTTCGAGTCAAGTTATCAGAAGATCAAAACAAATTGCAAAACGATTTAGAAAAGATATCTGTATGGTGAGAAAATTGGCAATTGAACCTAAATAATAAAAAGTGTGGGGTCATCCACATGAGTGCTAAAAGGAATCCATTACACTTCGGTTACACCACAAATCAACCAAATCTAAAGGCCGTAAATTCAACTAATTGCCTAGGAATTACAATTACGAACAAATGAAACTGTAAAGAACAAATAGAAAATGTTGTTGGAAGGGCGAACTAAGGACTGTGTTTTATTGTCAGAACACTTATAAGATGCAACATGTCTACTAGACTGCCTGCACTACGCTTTGGAGTACTGCTGCGCGGTGTGGGATCCCTACCGGATAGGATTAACGGAGTACATCCAGAAAGTTCAACAAGAAGCAGCACGTTTTGTATTATCACGAAATAGAGGAGAGAGTGTCACTGACATCACACGGAATTAAAACAAAGGCGTTTTTCTTTGTGGCGGGCTCTTCTTATGAAATTTCAGTCACCAATTTTCTCCTCCGAATGCGAAAATATTTTGTTGGCGCCGACCTATATAGGGAGAAACGATCATCATAATAAAATAAGGGAAACCAGAGCTCGCACAGAAAGATACAGGTGTTCGTTTTTTCCGCGCGCTGTTCGAGAGTGGAATAATATAAAATTATTGCAAGGTGATTCGATTAACCTCCGGCCAGGCATTTAAGTGTGATTTGCAGATTATCCATGAAGGTGTAGATATAGATCTTCCAGCATAAATAACGGCAATCGTCGGAGTTTTTGATGCATTAATCACAATCCGTTTATATGTGCACCACTGGTCACACGGGACATATATACACGGTAACAAAATTCTTACCACATTAGGTGTAGTCCAATCACACGCTTCCTCAAGGGACAATGTCACTGACAGTACGTAAAATCTATTCATTGACATCACATAAAATCTAATTTTACAAACCCCCACACAAAGAAATCTCAGGGAGTTGAATTCGGCGAACAGGGTGTCCAAGGGAAAAGGTGGCTGGCTGCTGTTGCACCGTTGGTGAAGAACACGATTAAGAAACTATCGTACAAAATGGTTCAAATGGCTCTGAGCACTATGGGACTTAACATCTGAGGTCATCACTCCTCTAGAATTAGAACTACTTTAACCTAACTAACCTAAGGACAGAACATACATCCATGCGCGAGGCAGGATTCGAGCCTGCGACCGTAGCAGCAGAGTGGTTCCGGACTGAAGCGCCTAGAACCGCTCTGCCACAGCGGCCGGCGCTATCGTACATTCCTGTGAAAATGGGGCGGAGCACCGTCCAGTTGCAAAATGTGATGATCAAAACTCATGTGCAGATGGTGTAACAACCAGGTTTCTAACAATTATAGAAATGGTTATCCATCATCGTTTGTTGTTCGGGCCGTGCACTTTCTCAAGCGACAACGCATAGAAAACGTTCACTTTTCGACAATCGCTTTAATACTCTTGCAAGCGAATGTGTTTTCACGTTTCGCCATATACGGACATTGCCATTACATGGAAAGTCTTTGTACAAAACCAGCGTCCTCCATTTTTAACTACAGCTCTTCACCAAAGTCACGTCTTTTCAATTTTTTCTGGTGGTGAAAGGGCCTGCACTAGTCCCACTTCGCACAGTTTAAAAGATAGCCGCTTACGCTACACCTTCCACACCGTAATCTTTGTTATGAACAACTCCCTGCTTGTTACTAAGTAACTTGCGATGACTTCGGTGAAACGCCTCGTGCACTCTTTCGACGTTTGCATCAAGCAGACAGGATCGACCATGATTCTTCCTTCCCCTTAAGAAGCCGTCCGGTTTCCACGAACTGTCGGTACCATCTATTTATGTTATTCTTGTGTGGTCGCTCTTTCCTAAACGGTGCACGAAACTCACTCCGCACCATAACCACAGATATGGACAACTCGAAACGGAGTACACACAAAGCTTTTTCCTGTTGCGGCGCCATCTTGGCAACAGACGATACGCCTACGCAGTAAGTAAGACAGTGGATAGCGCATCAAAAATCTGGACAGTTGCCGCTGCTTATACTTTAAGTTTTGCTCACATAAAGTAATAAATCGATTTATTATTAATTTTTAAATCTGCACCATTCATTGATAAACACTTTGTATTTATATGTAATAACTACATTAGTAATCACGTTCAGTAACGGAAGTGATGAATACCTTGTAACGGATATGTCTCTCGACAATACCGAATACACGTGGTACAAAATTTACCTTTACAGTGCTATTCGCACCATCAAAGTTCACTGAACTGAACTGAAAGTGGCACATGAAATAAAAGGAGATAGACAAATCAGTAGTCGTAGAACGTTGCTCATTTCAACTGTGAAATAGTGAACAGTGTCGAATGAATTTAGGACATCTTGGAAGACAGGATCTATTTGTTGACTGAACAACTTTGGAGATGCCATATTAACTTCTGTTATATGGCAGTAAGCTGCTTTAAAGGCCCTAGTTCTACTAGTGTGCTGTTTCAGGGCAATTGTGCATTGGAGATTTATCACAAACATGACACCCTTGTAATTAAATGCCAGTTAATGATCCATCAACGATACAGGCCTTCACGAGATTCTATGACAGCCGAAAGCAAAGGCTTAGGCGTAGCGTAATGGATAAAAACGAAAAAAAAGAAGCACTGTGAACTACGAAGGGTAAGGTAAAAGGTTCGCATCCGCTTGCTTTCAAATTTTTTTCACTCGTTTTCTAAAAGATTATGGGCCTTTCTTATTCACTTAATAAAAGTATTATCTCAAAAAAAAGTGGTCCCACAATAAAAAAAAATAAAGATGTATTGTGCTTGGATAGCTCAGATGATAGAGCACTTGCCCACTAACGGCAAAGGTCCTTAGTTCGAGTCTCGGTCTGTACAAAAAAAAAACGTGGAGTATAGAGTCTAAGAAAGTAGGTTCACATCCTGCTATACGCAAACTTTTTCTCGTCTTACTGCTTTTAACACATTCTGGGACTTTCATACAGATTTAGTACAAGAATGTTCTGCAATATTCGATGTTATCTACATTTCCATCTGATTGAAAAACGAAGAATGAAATAAATATTTGGCTGTTTATTCTCTAATATGTGACGACTTCCGAGTGTCTGGTTAGGCAGGAACCGGAGGATAGCTTAAGTTGCTGCGGGTGAAACGAGTTGTAAAATTCATATTCTATCTTGCCACGAATATTTGGTTATTTGATTCCGAATATGTAGCGATTTTCAAGTGTGTGGTTAGGCAGGAACCTAATAGGGACCGAGCGAGATGGCGCAGTGGTTAGCACACTGGACTCGCATTCGGGAGGACGACGGTTCAATCCCGTCTCCGGCCATCCTGATTTAGGTTTTCCGTGATTTCCCTAAATCGTTTCAGGCAAATGCCGGGATGGTTCCTTTGAAAGGGCACGGCCGATTTCCTTCCCAAACCTTCCCTAACCCGAGCTTGCGCTCCGTCTCTAATGACCTCGTTGTCGACGGGACGTTAAACACTAAGCACCACCACCACCTAATAGGACGGCCTAAATTTCTGTCAGTGAAACGAGCAGCAATAAAATTCATGCTTTTCCTTGTCATTGTACTCCTCATTGTATGTGTAATGAATCAGGCGATGACACTTCGAAGGCCCTTTGCTATACGCTCAATAAAACTTGACCCATTAACAGCGGATGCTGCGAGCGCCTAGCTTACGGTCTGCCACGGGGGGTGGGGGGGGGGGGGGGGGGGGGGGGAGCGGGGCTGGAGGAAGAAGGAAGAAGTATAGAGAAAGAAGCCTCATCTCTTTCTCACAGGGCAAGGAGCGCACTGGAGTAAACGTTGTGTTCTTTCGTATGTGAAGTTGGCAACGGGTGGAAGATTTCCGTACCGGCCCTCTCTCTGGAATCAACAACGTATTGCTTAGTACACTACTGGTCATTAAAATTGCTACATCAAGAAGAAATACAGATGATAAACGGGTATTCATTGGACAAATATATTATACTAGAACTGACATGTGATTGCATTTGCACGCAGTTTGGGTGCATAGATCCTGAGAAATCAGTACCCAGAACAACCACCTCTGGCCGTAACAACGTCCTTGATGCGCCTGGGCATTGAGTCAAACAGAGCTTGGATGGCGTGTACAGGTACAGCTGCCCAAGCAGCTTCAACACGATACCACAGTTCATCAAGAGTTGTGACTGGCGTATTGTGACGAGCCAGTTGCTCGGCCACCATTGACCAGACGTTTTCAATTGGTGAGAGGTCTGGAGAATGTGCTGGCCAGGGCAGCAGTCGAACATTTTCTGTATCCAGAAAGGCCCGTACAGGACCTGCAACATGCGATCGTGCATTATCCTGCTGAAATGTAGGGTTTTGCAGGGATCGAATGAAGGGTAGAGCCACGGGTCGTAACACATCTGAAACGCAACGTCCACTGTTCAAAGTGCCGTCAATGCGAACAAGAGGTGACCGAGACGTGTAACCAATGGCACCCCATACCATCACGCCTGGTGATACGCCAGTATGGCGATGACGAACACACGCTTCCAATGTGCGATCACCGCGATGTCGCCAAACATGGATGCGATCTCATGATGCTGTAAACAGAACCCAGAGTCATCTGAAAAAATGACGTTTCGTCATTCGTGCACCCAGGTTGGTCGTTGAGTACACCATCGCAGGTGCTCCCGTCTGTGACGCAGCGTCAAGGGTAACCGCAGCCATGGTCTCCGAGCTGATAGGCCATGCTGCTGCAGCCGGCCGGTGTGGCCGAGAGGTTCTAGGCGCTTCAGTCTGGAACCGCGCGATCGCTACGGTCGTAGGGTCGAATCCTGCCTCGGGCATGGATGTGTGTGATGTCCTTGGGTTAGTTAAGTTTAAGTAGTTCTAAGTTCTAGGGGACTGATGACTTCAGATGTTAAGTCTCATAGTGCTCAGAGCCATTTGAACCATTTGAGCCATGCTCCTGCAAACGTCGTCGAACTGTTCGTGCAGATGGTTGTTGTCTTGCAAACGTCCCCATCTCTTGACACAGGGATCGAGACGTGGCTGCACGATCCGTTACAGCCATGCGGATAAGATGCCTGTCATCTCGACTGCTAGTGATACGAGGCCGTTGGGATCCAGCACGGCGTTCCGCATTACCCTCCTGAATCCACCGATTCCATATTCTGCTAACAGTCATTGGATCTCGACCAACGCGAGCAGCAATGTCGCGATACGATAAACCGCAATCGCGATAGGCTACAATCCGACTTTTATCAAAGTTGGAAACGTGATGGTACGCATTTCTCCTCCTTACACGAGGCATCACAACAACGTTTCACCAGGCAACGCCGGTCAACTGCTGTTTGTGTATGGGAAGTCGATTGGAAACTTTCCTCATGTTAGCACGTTGTAGGTGTCGCCACCGTCGCCAACCTTGAGTGAATGCTCTGAAAAACTAATCATTTGGATATCACAGCATCTTCTTCCTTTCGGTTAAATTTCACGTCTGTAGCATGTCATCTTCGTGGTGTAGCAATTTTAATGGCCAGTAGTGTATCAGTTGGCAACGGGCGAAAAGTCGGCCCGAAGTCATCCGATTTCCACCGATTCCTCCGCTCCCAGGAAAGGACCAAGTCACGCTCTGTGCAGAGCGGGGTGTAGATGTTGCGACAGTGTTTACTGTCGCCTGTCGGCGGAAGCCGCAGTCAGCTCTATCTATAGTCCTCAGGTGACGCGGTACTTGACTTGCAAGGTGGGTGGGCCGTGAATGCTCTGACCCGCACGTATAATAAGAAATGCCGTAATTCCTCACGCGACACAGCCTCTCAATACTCGAGGCAGCGCGAAACTTGCACTGACCGAAGATTTTATTTTCTACTTGCGTAAAGCACAGTGCTTTCTTTAGTAATGTCTTTAGCTTTACTAGTGTTGAAGTTCACCTGAATTCCTACTCCTCCTGATTATTTAGCAGTAATGGATTAAGGTACACCGTGACTGTGCCTGATATTACTAGGAAAGATTTTCAGCAACCAGACAACGTTCAAATTTTCTTATTTACTTGTTTATCTTCCACTTGTTAAGGAGATATTACATCTAGCTACGGGATGTGGACGTCGAGATATTTGTTCTCAGCAATCGCATAGTCTTGTATCTGTTCACAAGCTCAGATACTAACACAATGCATTGAAAACAGAGTTTGCACGTCTCTTACATGTCATATTACAGCACTATATCGCCATCTGACAGAAACCGGAAGCTACAATTCTTTTTTTAATTATTTGCCGATCGAGGCTGCGCAGTGGTTAGCGTACTGGACTCGCATTTGGGAGGACGATGATTCAAACCAGCGTCCGGCAATCGTGATTTAGGTTTTCCGTGATTTCCGCTTCAAGCGGATGCCGGGATGGTTCCTTCTAAAGGGCACGGCCGATTTCTTTTCCCATTCTTCCCTAGTCTACACTTGGGCTCCGTCTCCAATCACCTATTTCTCGAAGGTACGTTAAACACTAATCACCTGCTCCTCCTTTTTACTTTTACTTATTTGTTAATTTTATAATTATAACCTCCACAAAATGTGTCATAATATTGTCTTCGTTTTTGTGCAGTGTTATGTATATGATAGTCATTAATGTGACAGAATTATCGTACATTTGCCGGCCGTTGTGGCCGAGCGGTTCTAGGCGCGTCAGTCCGGAACCACGCTACTGCTACGGTCGCAGGTTCGAATCCTGCCTTGGACATGGATGTGTGTGATGTCCTTAGGTTAGTTAGGTTTAAGTAATTCTAAGTTCTAGGGGACTGATGACCTCAGATGTTAAATCCCATAGTGCTCAGAACCATTTGATTCATCGTACATTATTGTTGTTGTTGTCCTCATTCAGAAGAATGATTTCATCCACATCTCCACACTAGTCTACCCTGTGTAAATCTCCTCATCTCTGCTTGACTACTGCAACTTGCATTCAGTTGAAACTGTTTACTGTACTTGCTTTCCCACTACAATTCCACTTCGGAGCAGGTCAGTGTAGGGATGTAAATACAAAATTAGGAGTAATACAGGAGTAAACCTAATAATGAAATAAGAAATAAGAAAATAGGAACGCGGATAAGCTAATGTGAACAGCGTAGTCAACGAATTATCGTAGGCAGAACAGACACGGAACCAACATCCACCACTGAGGTACAATTTTATATTCCAACTTGCTTCACAGACGAAAAAGAGATTGAAAGAATGTATGATGAGATAATGGAAATTATTGAAATATTTAAGAGGGACGAGAATTTAATTGTCACTGGGCGATTCGAATTCGATAGTAGGAAACGGAATAAAAGAAACATAGTTGGAGAATGTGGACTGCGGGAAAGTAAGGAAAGAGGAAGCCGCGTGGTAGAATTTTGCAAGGAGAATAATTTAATAAGTGACAAACCTTGGTTTATAAATCAAGAAAGAAGGTTTACTACATGGAAGAGAGTAAGGGACGCGGGAAGGTTTAAGACTGATCATATAGTATTAAAACAGAGATTTCGAAATCGCGGTTTGAAGTGTAGGACATTTCTAGGAGCAGATGTGGACCCTGGCCGTAATTTATGGATTACGAACTGAAGATCAGAACTGGATAAATTGTAAAAAGTTAGGGATTGAAAGTGATGGCACATGTTTTTATTGAAAGAACAAGAGTCTGTAGAATACCTCAGAGAGGACATTAGGCAACGCTGGACTGAAACAGAGGAAGGAATACAGTAGAAGCTGGATGGTTGTCTTTGGGAGAAGACAGCAGAACAACATAGGTAAAAAGACAAGGTCTAGTAGAAACCCTTGGATAACGCAACACATTGAATTTCATTGACGAAACGAGGAAATACAAAAATTCAGCACATAAAGCAGGCGGAAAGGAATTCAACGCATACAAACTAAAACTGACAGAAAATGCATAATGGCTCAGCATGAATGGCTAGAGGCCAAATGCAAGGCTGTAGAATCAGGTATGACTAGGAAAGAAAGGTAGTTGCCGCATGTAGAAAAATTAAAGAGAACGTTAGAGAAGATACAACTGTATGAATATCGAAACCTCACATGACAAACTACGGGAGGTGTTCAGTAAGTAATACAACACATTTTTTTTCTCCGTCAATTTCGATTAAAAAGTGCGGAATTTGTTGTGGAGCATCGTGGAATATTTCCGCTTCAGCCCCTATAGCTTCATAATGTTCCGATAGCTGGCGGCGCTATTCGTACCCTTCAAAATAGTGCCTTACGGCAGTTGCATTCCAAACAGAGAGCTGTCCTTGAGTTTCTTTTGGCGGAAAACCACAGCATCGCAGAATGTCTACAGAGAGTGAACAAAAGAACAGTGCGTCTGTCGCCGTCACAACAAGGCGCGCGAACATGTTTGATCTCCCACTTGCCAATCTGCCGCACGCTGCTGTAGCTCTTGCAGTGTTGGTACGTGCGGACACTCTCATTCGAGGTGATCTGTAGATCACAATCAAACACCGCCCTCCGCTGATGGTAGTGGTGACACACTCGCCCCACTGGGATCTTCGCAGCCTGACAGGGGACCATGAAGATCAATGAAGGACTGTCTGAGCGGAATTGCTTGTAGGTTACGTAGTTGATCGTGACAATTTTTGTCGAACGTCGTAAAGGCGATGAAATATGGGTTCATGACTTGGAAGAGGGAAGAAACGACAGTCCACTGAATGGCGCCACACGAACTCTTCCGCAAAGAAAAACTTCAAAGCTGTAACCTCTGCCAGTAAGGTAATGGCGGCCCGCGCGGTTAGCCGTGCGCTCTAATGCACAGCTCTCCAAGTTGGGAAGGAGCGCCTGGTCCCCAGCACGAATCCGCGGACTTGTGTCGAGTTCTGGTGAGCCGGCCAGTCTGTGGATGGTTTTTATGCGGTTTTCCATCTGCCTCGGCGAATGCGGCTGTTTTCCCCTATTCCACTTCAGCTACACTATGTCGGCGATTGCTACGCAAACAAGTTCTCCACGTACGCGTACACCACCATTACTCTACCACGCATACATAGGGGTTACACTCGTCTGGTGTGAAACGTTCCGGGTTGGAGGGGGGGGGGGGGCGGGGGGACGGGGCTGCTCCACCGGGGGCCGAACCGCACACGCACAATAACCCTGAAAGAGTGGTTCGGTGTGGGGCGGCGGAGGGATGAAGTGGACTGCGGTAGTCGTCGTGGGGTTGAGGACCACTGCGGCTGCGGCAGGGACAGAGTCTCCGTCGTTTCTAGGCCCCTGGTTAACATACAATACAACACAATACAAGGTTATGGCGACGGTCTTCTGGTACGCTGAAGGGGTTATTCTGTTTGGTGCACTTTCTCATGGTACAACGATCAGCTCGGAAGAATATTGGCTACCCTCAGGAAACTAAAGAAATGACTTCAGCGTGTTCGTCGTCACTAAAATGCAAACGAACTCCTCCTTCTCCGTGACAAAGCAAGGCCTCAGAAAAGTCTGCCCACCCGAGAGGGGCTCACATAATTTCATTGGACTGTTCTTCCTCATTCAACCTACAGCCCATATCTCGCACCTTCCGATTTCCATATGTTTGGTCCAATGAAGGATGCACGTCGCGGGAGGCAAGACTTGGAAGATGGGGAGGTAATTGATGCAGCAAAACGTTGACTCTGTAGTGGAGCACTAACATTGTACCATGCGGGCGTACATGCCTTCCCAGTAAGGTGCGTAAGGCCTTTGAACTGAATGGATCAAATGGCTCTAAGCGCTATGGGACTAAACATCTGAGGTCATCAGTCCCCTAGACTTGCAACTACTTAGACCTAACTATCCTAAGGACATCACACACATCCATGCCCGAGGCAGGATTCGAACCTGCGACCGTAGCAGCAGCGCAGTTCCGGACTGAAGCGCCAACGACCACTCGGCCACAGCGGCCGGCCTTTGAATCGAATGGAGATTTTGTTGAAGAACAGTGTTTTGTAGCCAAAAGAGAAGGCTTTCCCGGCGTAATAAGTCTTGGAAGTCTCCTCCTTGGGTTTGCTGCCAGATCCTAAAATCAACTTGATTCAATATTTCGGTGATTCAACTGTCCGGTATTATCAGGAGAACGCTGCTGCTCAGCCCCGCTGAAAACTGATGTCGAGGTTGCAAATCGTTGTCCTACATACGCCTCTATACCGTACACCTTGCATGCGCCGCGTATCACAGTTGCTACCCTCCAAGACAGGGTAGGTGCGGACTGGCCGCACTGAAGAATGTTCTGTTTTTATGCGGGAGAGTACAGGATTCCATGTCCTCCTAAGAGGAAACCTACTGTCTCAATTAATCAAATTGCCTGCCAACCTAATTTCAATTGCATCTTTATAAACACTGTTCCAAAAAGCAGAGCCGCCCCGTGTGGCTGATCGGTTCTAGGCGCTACAGTCTGGAACCGCGCGACCGCTACAGTCGCAGGTTCGAATCCTGCCTCGGGCATGGATGTGTGTGATGTCCTTAGGTTAGTTAGGTTTAAGTAGTTCTAAGTTCTAGGGGACTGATGACCACAGCAGTTAAGTCCCGTAGTGCTCAGAGCCAAAAAGCAGAAATGTTGGCAGCTATCACAGTCTCATAAAATTTCATCCCGTGTCCCTCATTTAAACAATGTTCTGCTACCGACGATTCTTCCGGCTGTTGTAGCCCGTATGACGCCGGTGTTCCACGACCTGCCATGAACTGTGAGAATCGGACGGTCGATTTAAGCCTTCCCACATTGACACTGAATTTTGCATATACCAGGCTTCTGAAGCTTCAAATCATCTTTGACAGAGCCGAGTAGTGTCCTGAATTTGGAAGGTAGACGGAACAACTCTCTAAAATTCTTCCAATCTTAAACGATATGCCCCCAGCATAAGGAAAATAGGCCACAGATCTATTCTCCTCTTCATACACCTCCGGTGATGGTCGAAACTCCATAGCCGGATGAATCTGCTTCTCCGAGTATCCATTTCCCTTCAAACACAGCCATCAAATGTGGAAGTTCTTGGGTTCAAGTGTCCGCTTCGGAAATGGCATATGCTCTGCGTGCCGGGATCCCAAGGACGCCACTGCGTTGGAATGGTGGATGGCAACACTTAGCATGCAGCTACCGAACGGTATGTATCGGCTTTCGGTGAACACTGTTCCCCATCTTGTTTGCTGTAAACTATGACGCCAAAACTGGAAGTATCCCATCACAAGATGCTTTTTAGCTAAAGTTCATATACCTGTTCACATTGTCTAATATTAAAATTTACTTCCTGTTCATACTATATACTAGTACAAGGGAGAAGCAAAATTAAGAATAGCCGACATATTTGTGCCTAGGCAATTCAGCAACTGCGTTGATACGTATAGAACCAGGCAAGTGCGAGTAAAACTCTGGCACTAAGGCTTCCGTAAAAACTTATGTATATAGACTGTTCATTTATAGGTTTTGAAGAGTGAGTTTGCGAGTATCACAATCGGCGACATATATGGCCGTATCTTTTGTTTGCATTGACTTAGAAGCTTAAATTATCGCCAAGGTGCCACTGACACCAGAATTTGCCATACATTTTCACTTGTTACCTCTACCCGTTCCTGAGAAGTATTCTTACCAGACGGAGCCGCAGGCGGACAATAAATGGCAAAAAAAAAATTATTTTATGTGGTTGAGTTACAGATTAATAATTTTCGGATTTTTAATTTACTTGTACTGATTCTTGCCAGATTTCATGATTCTAGGCCACTGGAAGTACACTATATAGGTTTTGATAAGTGAGCTTGCGAGTATCAAACTAACCTGGTATCTATTTTTAGGAAAATCTGTGGAAGCTCAAATCTTGATGAGTGGACATTTCAGCCCTGTTCTCTGAAGTATTCGTACTTCCGACTGATGTAGTACAGTCGTTAGGACGCTGGACCAGCATTCGAGACGAATGAAGTTCGACCCCTGCCCGGCCATACATACAGAGGGGTCCAGAAAAATGTAGACACTCTTTGGTAGTCAATATTAGTGGAACAAAATGACAAACCGTTACAATTCTTGCATGAGGTAAGATTATTTTATGTGATCAAAGTGACCCCCCATTAGCAGCTAAACAACGTCGAGACCATTGTTGACGGAACTACGGCTCTCAGTGTTGCCGGTGCAATAGCCACACAGGACGCCTCGGTGGTTTCTCGTAGCTGGTTCAAGGTAGCCGGTCTCTCTAGATAAACTTCATTTTTCAAGGTTCCCCATAGATCGAAGTCAAGAGGTGTAAGTTCTGGAGACTGTGGTGGGTGCTCAATAGCTCGTCTTCGATCTACCCATCGTCGAAGTAGATTTTCATCCAAGTAGGCTCAGACATCTCTATGGCAATGTGGCGGAGCGCCATCTTGTTGTAAGCAAAATCTTTCATTCCCAAACACCTCTCGGATGGCAGGTAAATGTAAATGTCGTGTCACACGGGCCTCCCGTCGGGCAGAACGTTCGCCGGTTACGATTCTTTTGATTTGACGCCACTTCGTCGACTTGCGCGTCGATGGGGATGAAATGATGATTAGGACAATACAACACCCAGTCCCTGAGCGGAGAAAATCTCCGACCTCGCCGGGAATCTAACCCAGGCCCTTATGATTGACATTCTGTCGTGCTGACCACTCAGCTACCGGGGACGGACGGATGGCTGGTAAAATCGATGTTTGCAGCATAAAAAACACACTTCACCTGTTACAGTACCTTCAGAGAAGAATTGGCCAATCAAACCACACGATGACAGACCACATTATACATTAACGCCCGGTAGATTAACACGTTTGTCCATGTGAACGTGAAATTTTCAGGAGCCAATACACGCACCTGTGGCGGTTCACAGTACCGTTCAGTTTGAATGCGCCTAGTCAGACTAGATAACCATGCCTGCGAACCGTTCATCCACATGAAGCATGCCTTCGAACCACTAACACATTCCATCCTTCGATCCAGGTCGTCCTCATTCATAGCGTTCAGCGATCTTAGAATGTACACTTTCCACTTCGCAGCATTCAGAATTCGTCGTACGCTTGATCGGTTTACCCCGCTTTCACGTACACCCTGGTTCACAGATATCTGAGGTGGCCTAGTAAAATGTTGTCGCACATCAGCGATGGACGCTGAACTTGTTTACGTTTTTGGTTGGCCAGACCTTTCCTTATGCCCATCCTGAACAGTATCGTAGGCTTCAACCTTATCCAGAATACAATAAATTGTTGCAGGTGTAGGTGGCTGAGATCCGTACACATTATGCTATTACCGTTGTTCCTCCATGTTTTCGTGCTTCCAGTACCACTTTAATTTGCGTTGCTCAAACGACAATCTTACTTCGTTCGTTGCTTTACTATCATCTGCTGGAAAATGCGCGCCAAGATCAGATGAGAAAACAATATTTAATATTTTTTTTGGTGGGAGCTATAATTTAAAAAACCTCTCTCACACCGGCCTGATTGAGCTTCACTGATCAGGACAGTAAAAACATGCGTATGTTAAGGGAATTTTCAATCACAAAGCAGGCTTATCACATTCACACAGTTCAATACTGTTCTATACTGATTAAATTGAGCTTAACTTAAATTCCATAAGGCAGTGAAGCAATTTCGAAGTCTCGGTGCGACGAAAATTGTCAGTCGATCTCCTGGAAACATTTGTAATAATTATTAACTTTCGGTGATCGCATGGGGAAGACCGGAGATCTGCTGGTAAGATCGTGTTAGCCTATTTATTTGAAGTAACTGGATATCTTGAGCATACAAAAGAGCAGGTTCGTCCAGTGTAAATCAGACGTTCCCCACTGATCCCGTGCAACACAGCGTAGTAAGCAGACACTGTCAATAATAATCAGTTAAATAATACGCGAACACACTTACTTTAGTTTAGTTCGTGTATTAAATTCCTTCTCATACAGAATCTCATCAAGATGGCGACTAGCTCAACAATACATACATATACATCCTCCTTCTTTCACGACTAATCGGCAAGAATTCCTTCATTCTTTTCTATAAGAGAAAACATAGATAGCAGAGAAGCTATTCCATGGAGTAAATGGACGCTCCAAGGAATAATTGGGCTTGAAACTACTTTGCATTGATAATCGGTAAGATAAGAAGAGATATTTCGAGATATGTACTGAGTTATATAATTTATAAAATTTTCTGAAAATATCGCGGAGAGACCGCTGCAAGAGACATTACAAATAGACTACGCTTCCGCGCAAAAGTGCCACGATATGTCATTCCAAAGATATTAACTACCGAAAAGTGTCTGGACCCCTCTGTATTTTGGGTTTACGTGCGTTGCGTCGTCAACAACACTTTACCACTAGCTGATCGAAGCCGGTAATGGTATTGTGAAATGCTTATGTGATTGTATCGAAAAAAAATGTACAAAAATAAGAGAACGTTAAGACAGTCACCAAAACAATATTTCATTTTTCCCATTTTATACAACAAATCTGGTTCTAGGCGCTCAGTCCGGAACCGCGCGACTGCTACGGTCGCAGGTTCGAATCCTGCCTCGGGCATGGATGTGTGTGATGTCCTTAGGTTAGTTAGGTTTAAGTAGTTCTAAGTTCTAGGGGACTGATGACCACAGATGTTAAGTCACATAGTGCTCAGAGCCATTTGAACCATTTGAACAACAAATCTATATAGTTGTTAACATCTTCCCGAAGATTCTATGTAGGGTGCTTCGCGTAGGGCGCAAGTGTATATGAACACCGGCGTTGCGTTGCACGAACGCCTCTAACCCGCAGGCAATCTTCGTTCACAGGTTACAAACCAGCCAGTTGCTCCGACTGCGCTAGGTGGGGTATCAGCTTTTACCTCAGCTACCTAGACGATTGAACTGAGGCCTTGGAAAGAAGAACTAACTATCCTGCATCAGAAACACCTCGTAATACTGACGTGTTGTCGTGTACTCTTGCGCAATAAATAGAATTAAAGCATCAGCTCGATTTTGTAAACAGCTCTGTAACCAGGTATTGCTGACGCACCAGGCTGAATTGTTAAATGGTGCAACGATTTTTTCGGACTTGTTTCTAAAGCAGCTCCTAATACGTGTAATTTAATTCTGGGATAAAACCGGTACGTCACATGTCACATTTCGAACATCGGGCTGGAGCCTCAACAGAGATTCGAACCCTTTCCGCGGGTGTCCTGTGTTCCTCTAATGTCTTTACCATCGGTGGATGAAGACTCGTAGATGGCAGAACAGGCGACATAAGTTGTGTAAGTGTTTGATGACCAGTAAATACTGTAACTGTAAGTGTGTTTTTTATTGCTGTAGGCTACAGCATTTCCTACGCAACGTCGGAGACAGCGCTGTGTTAAGGAATTCAAAGACCAGTGCGTTCTTCTAGTCACGGTGGGTGAGATCGATAGCTACGATGCCACGACGTAGGTACAAGTTCTTAGGTTGGCACTACGACACCGACACCGACTAGAGCCCAGTATACAGGGCTCTAACACCGACGACAACGCCCTCTAGCCGGCGCTGTGCAGCTCTACGAGCGCCGCTCCCTATTCAGCCCATTTGATTCCGAGTAGACGACCTACCAACATTTTTTCTATTTCATAGTGGGCGAGCCACTACAGATTTTGCATGTGTAACTTTTGTGAGCTTTGATACATCCGGCTTCGCAGCTACGTGCTCCTCAGTGCAAAGTTAGGTATTCACATTATGCATGTACGTTAATATTGTTGTGATATAGTAAAACCATTTCTAAGAGCAGTACCGAGAGATTTTTACCTCACCTTCTCCTACTCGCTTCCTACATTCGGCCTACCCTTCAGTTTACAGGATCAGACCCACGCGCTGCCTACCATATGGGACAGAAAACGGTGGACATCCCGTAGTCCTAGCGATAGACTGTTGCCAGAAGAATTTCCACATGTTCGGTATACAGAATGGAACAAAAGTCACAAAGAGGTTATAACTGTGAGAAACTATTTTGTTTGTTTTGTTCTCCTTCCTTTTGTTTCAGTTTCTGACAGAGGAGGGACGGGAGATTGACCAAGCGACCAGCAAGTAAGTCTGTGAAATATGAGTGTATAATACTGATAAATAAAAAAGTTAACCACAGTTGCAAAACCTTAGTGACCTGGCCTATACTACAGAAGCAAACAGATGCCCCATTAGGTCCAGTGAACTTATGTCGATCGATTGTCTTCAGTTGCTGTTGTGGACTGACAGGACAGCCAGTCCACAGTGACGGGTAACCGAAAGGCACGCGCTTAAACTCACGCAGGATGGCGTGAGGTCTGAAACAGGATACGTAATGAATGCTATAAAGAAAAGTACGTAGCTGCTGGAATACTTAACTTTAATCCATCATTTGTATACATCGTTTTTGATGAGACATGCTTCATACGATAACTATCAATTGCTATGGCGCCTTGCTAGGTCGTAGCCATTGACTTAGCTGAAGGCTATTCTAACTATCTTCTCTGCAAATAAACGAGGCTTCGTCAGTGTTGCATCGCTAGCTAAGTCGTCCGTACAACTGGGGCGAGTGCTAGTAAGTCTCTCGAGACCTGCCGTGTGGTGGCGCTCGGTCTGCGATCACTGACAGTGGCGACGCGCGGGTCCAAGATGTACTAATGGACCGCGCCCGATTTAAAGCTACCACCTAGCAAGTGTGGTGTCTGGCGGTGACACCACAGTTGCCTTTTTCCTCTGCACTCGTTTATTTCGATATCTGCCATTTTCGTAGCTCTGAGACGATCGAAAGTAGGAACAGGTTTGCAGTCCGAGACATGACAGTGCGCCATGACCACTCTGTGCACGCTCAAGAAGATGACTAAACGATTTAAACAGGGAGGAATAATATTAAGAAAAATAATTAGCTGGAAGACGTGTTAATCGATACGGTATTTTATTACAAAAAGAATGTTGAAAACAGAATAGCGATCGGAGTATATGTAGTTGAGAGAATTCACTAGGTGGTGGATGAAGCGCGAGGTGGAAAGAGCGTGTTCAGGGGCACACGTAGCCGGCGATCCACAATATTGTAAGCCTGGTGGCTAAGACAGCGAGATTTGGAAAGTGGAGGAGCAGGCGCAGTGATCCTGAAAACGGATCCTGATTAAAAGTTTAGACGTGGTTTCCAGGGGCGGACATCCCTTCACTTTGGATCCTGTACATATGTTCCTAAGCTGACTCAGCCCAAAGGATAAACAGTCCACCTTAAATTTTATTATTGTGGATAGTAGAGAAGTTGCAGCATTTATTAAAGTAATTTGTAGTGTTGGCCTCCATGTTAGTCAGTCGCAGAGAGCAAACAGGGTTAATATTTGGTAAACTGCAGTGTATTGGGAATAGCGGGGAGACATGCCATTGTTAAAGACAGACGCAGCTCCGAACTTGAACCGGGCGGTCATCAGCTAGGCGCTGCTCCGTCTTGATTGCACAATAAGGGGAACCCCTCCCCCATCGTGATCCTCTCAGATTTAGTGGTAAGATGGCCCAGTGGACAGCCGGTCAAAAACTGAACACAGAAGAAGCACGGAAGCAGGAAGGAGTGTAATAAGAAGCAAAATAGAAACAGTGAACGATCGAGGAACAAGAAGTGCAACAAAGAACAGATTGAAACACCAACGGCGTCGTGGGTAAGTGGACACGCTGTTGGACTGTGCAGCGGGCGAACCGTGTTCAAAGCTCTCTTGTGCCATTTACTTTTTTCCACAACCAAACGAACTGTTCGTTCAGTCATTATAATGTTTGTTCTCTTTCTGTAGTCTTGGCAGTTTTCATACTGTATAATGGTTATAGAATATTGTCGCAGTAGATGCTGAATAACACAGTCACCATGGTGTAGTGGTTATAATACTAGACTGTTGCATGGAGGGTCGTGAGTTCAAAACTCACCTGAACTGTCGGTACAGTAGCTCAGCGTGTTCGGTCAGAGCTGTTTGGCCTCTGTAACAAAAAAAAAAAAAAACTGAGTGGAAGGATCAACGAACGAACTTGAACGGATATAATGTGCCGGCTGCAACTTTTTTTTCTTTCTTTATTGTGATTTTAAAACCTGTACAACAGGCAGGTTGGCAGCAGCATTCTACGCTGCTCTTCAGCCGTAGAATAGACAATGAGAGAAAACATAAGGAATACATATAATTTACATAATGACGGGTAATAAAACAGTAAACACATAAATACAAAAAACACGGAGCCGTTCACACTCGACGATAATCCACACTGCAAACTGTTGACACGACGCACAAACACTGAAGATGTCGATGGCACATGTGAACAATGGAGTGTGACGGTGAACACTAAACACAAAACACGACGGCGCACACGAGAAATGGATGGCGATGATTTCCGGCACGCTAATGTTCACGTAACGTGTGCGAGTCCGGGGACCTGCCAAGAGGGGGAGAAGGGTGAGGGGGCGGGAGATGGGAGCGCAAAGATGCCAATGGCAGAGGAGATGGGAGGAGGAGTAGAGGGACGGGGATAGGGGAAGCCCGGGGGAGGAGTGGGGAGAAAGGGAGGAGGGAGGGAATGGGGAGAGAAGGGAGGGAGGGTGTCCAAAGGAACAAACACAGGAAGAGGGAGGGAGGATCAAAGTCGATAGGAGGGGTAGATGGAGGGGAGGAGGGCATCATCAGGGAGGGGGATCTGGCGGAAGGCACCTTGGGAAAGGATAAGGAGGGTGGAGAAATGGAGACCAGGTGGGACGTGGGAATACAGATGCGGCAGTGGGCGGGGGTGGGAGAGGATGGGTGTGACAAGCGGGTGAGGAGGATCGAGTTTATGGGAGGTGTAGAGGATCCGTATCCGTTCAAGGAAAAGGAGGAGGCGGGGGAACGGAATTAGGTCGTACAGGATCCATGTGGGGGAGGGGTGACGGATGCGATATGCGAGGCTGAGAGCATGGCGTTCAAGGATCTGAAGGGGTTTGTAAAAGGTAGGGGGGCGGAGATCCAGGCTGGATGGGCATAACAGAGGATAGGGTGGATGAGGGATTTATAGGTGTGGAGTATGGTGGAGGGGTCCAGACCCCACGTACGGCCAGAAAGGAGCTTGAGGAGACGGAGTCGGGAGCGTGCCTTGGCTTGGATTTCCAGAGGTGGGGGGTTCAGGAGAGGCGACGATCGAGGGTGACGCCAAGGTACTTAAGGGTGGGGATGAGGGCGAAAGGACGGCCATAGATGGTTAGATAGAAATCGAGGAGGCAGAAGGAAGGGATGGTTTTCCCTACAATGGTCGCCTGGGTTTTGGAGGGATTGACCTTAAGTAACCACTGCTTACACCAAGCGGTGAACCAGTCAAGATGGGATTGGAGAAGGTGTTGGGAACACTGCAGGGTGGAGGCGAGGGCACAGAAGGCGGTGTCATCGGCAAACTGAAGAAGGTGGACGGGGAGTGTCGGCGGCGGCATGTCCGCCATATACAAAAGGTACAGAAGGGGGGAGAGGACGGAGCTTTGGGGCACACCGGCGGAGGGAAAAAAGGTGTAGGAATCCGTGTTATGGATGGTGACATAGGAAGGACGGTGGGAGAGAAAGGAGCCGATCAGACGGACGTAGTTAATGGGAAGGGCGAAGGTTTGGAGCTTGAAGAGGAGACCGGAATGCCATATGCGGTCATAAGCTTGTTCGATGTCCAGGGAGAGGAAGATTGCGGAGCGACAGGAATTAAGCTGTTCGGAAAGGAGATGAGTGAAGTGAAGGAGAAGGTCATCAGAAGAGAAGGACGGCCGAAAGCCACACTGGGTAACGGGAAGGAAGTGGTGCTGGCGGAGATGCTCGTGGATGCGTCGGGTGAGGATGGATTCCAGGACCTTGCTGAAGACCGAGGTAAGGCTGATGGGACGGTAGGAGGAGACGGCGGGCGGCGGTTTACCGGGTTTAAGGAACGTCAGGATACGGGAGGTTTTCCCACAGGTCGGGGTAGTAGCCGGTGGACAGGACTACATTGTGGAGCCTGGCCAGGGTGGAGAGGAAAGAGACAGGAGCATCACGAAGGTGATGGTAGGTGCCACGATCGTGACCAGGAGCGGTGTTGCGTTTTGTGCGGAGTGTAGCAATGAGATCCTGTGTAGTGATAGGGGCACTGAGTTCCGTGTGTGCAATGTTGTCCAAGTACTGGAAACCAGGTGCGAGGGGAGGGGCAGAGGTGTCAGTTCGATCGCGGACATCCGGGAAGAGGGAGTAATCGAACTGGGGATCGTCGGGGATGGAAAAGACATCGGAAAGGTAGGAGGCAAAGTGATTGGCCTTACTAAGGGTGTCAGGGAAGGGGTGATCATCATGGAGAAGAGGATAGTAGGGGGAAGGTTTAGTTCCGGTAAGGCGACGGAAGGCTGACCAGAACTTGGGCGAGCTTATAGGTAGGGTAGCATTTAAACGGGTGCATGTCTGTCGCCAGTCACGGCGTTTCTTAGCCGCGAGCAAATTACGAACGTGTCGCTGGAGTTGCCGGTGGCGTCGTAGTGTGTCCGGGTCACGCGTGTGGAGGAAGGCACGGTAGAGACGGCGGGATTCACAGAGGAGGAGGACACCCTGTGGGGCCGCCCGCAACGACAAAAAAGAGAACTGTACAATTTTAATTATTATATTCGGTTAGAGTACATTCTAGAAGTATCCACAAATGTCAAGAATCATTGTATTGGAATTTTCTGTAACTGTATACAGGGTGGTCCATTAATCGTGACCGGGCCAAATTTCTCACGAAATAAGCATCAAACGAAAAATATACAAAGAACGAAACTTGTCTAGCTTGAAGGTGGAAACCAGATGGCGCTATGGTTGGCCCGCTAGATGGCGCTGCCATAGGTCAAACGGCTGTCAACTGCGTTTTTTTTTAAATAGGATCCCTCATTTTTTATTAAGTATTCGTGTAGTACGTAAAGAAATATGAATGTCTTAGTTGGACCACTTTCTTCGCTTTGTGATAGATGGCGCTGTAATAGTCACAAACATATGGCTCACAATTTTAGACGAACAGTTTGTAACAGGTAGGTTTTTTAAATTAAAATACAGAACGTAGGTACGTTTGAACATTTTATTTAGGTTGTTCCAATGTGATATATGTACCTTTGTGAACTTATCATTTCTGAGAACACATGCTGTTACAGCGTGATTACTTGTAAATACCACATTAATGCAATAAATGTTCAAAATTATGTCCGTCAACCTCAATGCATTTGGCAATACGTGTAACGACATTCCTCTCAGCAGCGAGTAGTTCGCCTTCCGTAATGTTCGCACATGCATTGACAATGCGCTGATGCATATTGTCAGGCGTTGTCGGTGGATCACGATAGCAAATATCCTTCAACTTTCCTCACGGAAAGAAATCAGGGGACGTCAGATCCGGTGAACATGCGGGCCATGGTATGGTGCTTCGACGACCAATCCACCTGTCATGAAATATGCTATTCAATACCGCATCAACCGCACGCAAGCTATGTGCCGCACATCCATCATGTTGGAAGTACATTGCCATTCTGTCATGCAGTGAAACATCTTGTAGTAACATCAGTAGAACATTAAGTAGGAAATCAGCATACATTGCACAATTTAACCTACCATCGATAAAATGGGGGCCAATTATCCTTCCTCTCATAATGCCACACCATACATTAATCCGCCAAGGTCGCTGATGTTCCACTTGTCGCAACCATCGTGGATTTTCCGTTGCCCAACAGTGCATATTGTGCCGATTTATTTACCGCTGTTGGTGAATGACGCTTCGTCGCTAAATAGAACGCTTGCAAAAAATCTCTCATCGTCCCGTAATTTCTCTTGTGCCCAGTGGCAGAAGTGTACACGACGTTCAAAGTCGTCGCCATGCAATTCCTGGTGCATAGATATATGGTACGGGTGCAATCGATGTTGATGTAGCATTCTCAACACCGACTTTTTTGACATTCCCGATTCTCGCGCCATTTGTCTGCTACTGATTTGCGGATTAGCCGCGACAGCAGCTAAAACACCTACTTTGGCATCATCATTTGTAGCAGGTCGTGGTTGACGTTTCACATGTGGCTGAACACATCCTGTTTCCTTAAATAACGTAACTATCCGGCGAACGGTCCGGACACTTTGATAATGTTTTCCAGGATACCGAGCAGCATACATAGCACATGCCCGTTGGGCATTTTGATCATAATAGCCACACATCAACACGATATCGACCTTTTCCGCAATTGGTAAACTGTCCATTTTAACACGGGTAATGTTTCACGAAGAACATACCTTCCACACTGGCAGAACGTTACGTGATACCACGTACTTATACGTTTGTGACTATTACAGCACCATCTATCACAAAGCGTAAAAAGTGGTCCAACTAAAACATTGATTTTTCTTTACGTACTACACGAATATGTAATAAAAATGGGGATTCCTATTTAAAAAAACGTAGTTGATATCCCTTTGACCTATGGCAGCGCCATCTAGCGGTCCAACCATAGCGCCATCTGGTTTCCCCCTTCAAGCTAGACGAGTTTCGTTCTTTGTAGTTTTTTCGTTTGATGCTTATTTCGTGACATATTTGGCCCGGTCACTATCAATGGACCACCCTGTATATGCTGTATGTTTTCTGGCCGGAGGCAGTTCGCTCCGCGCTCTTGTATGCGCAAGTGCTGAATAAACCTTCGTTAAGTGAAGTTAGTGTTCCTCGTTTATCTAATTACACCTTCTTCTACGTGACGATATGAATCATGTGGTAAGAGTACGCCACCGTCGCAAGGAAATGTCATGAATAGTGAGAGCAGGCGAGATATCACATAGATGTCTCACAGAAATGAAAACAACAGTTAAACAGGTGTGAATTATGTTATAACAAAGGAACTCAAGAGTCAAGACTTCTAAATGGAACGCAACTTCAAAAACATTAAAAATTTATGTTTTGAGAGAGTACAAGGAAACTGTGTGATTGTGAAACTGTTGCGTTCATTTGTTATGTGACAAACTATTATGTTTTCGTCATTTCCTTGGAAGTGATCTCATTCACATTCATTCGAAGGTAAGGAGGCATATCTCACTCAGTTAACAGTCGCACAAATTAGGTGCGTCGATAAGATATTCCCATTAAATGACACACGTACTGTCACTAATGCCGTATGTGACACACCAGACGTGTTTTCCTGTGGAGGATTCGGTTGACTTGTCGCCTTGCCAGCAAACGTTTGCGGTTCCCATTCAAAAGCTACTTCCTTTCGGCTACTGACAGAGTAGTTGTGCAGAATCACCTTACACCTCTCTGTTACAAACGGACGTCACAATACGTCACAGACACAAATCTGAGCGAACAGCGAATATATATATATATTCGCACGGGAGAGGTTTGAACACGTCTCGTCCGGTTGGGAGTCCAAAATCGTAACTTTTTTTACGTTGTATTTGGTCGTAGCGGACGTCACTTGACAGCCGTTGAAGTTGGTTGTTGATCCCTTCGCTCAGTTTTTCTGTTACACAGGCTGGCTTGCGCTCGTGACGAACACACGTTTTTTTAATCTCATTTTGGCCGGCCAGAGTGTCCGAGCGGTTCTAGGCGCTACAGTCTGGAAACGCGCGACCGCTACGGTCGCAGGTTCGAATCCTGCCTCGAGCATGGATGTGCGTGATGTCCTTAGGTTAGTTAGGTTTAAGTAGTTCTAAGTTCTAGCGGACTGATGACCCCAGAAGTTTAGTCCCATAGTGCTCAGAGCCATTTGAACCATTTGATCTAATTTTGTTTTTATTAATTTTATTTATTTATTTATTGTTCCGTGGGACCAAATTAAGGAGAAGTCTCCATGGTCATGGAACGAGTCACTACATGAAATTGTAACACGATGGTAGAAACAGATAAAATGAAATATAAGAAACATATTCAGGCGACAATTCGTAAGTTTAAATAAAGGAAATCAACAATGTAACACTGGAATTTGCTTAATTTTTCAGCTCTTCCAGGAGCTCCTCGACAGAATAAAAGGAGTGAGCCATGAGGTAACTCTTCAGTTTGGACTTAAAAGTGTTTGGGCTACTGCTAAGATTTTTGAGTTCTTGTGGTATCTTATTGAAAATGGATGCAGCAGAATACTGCACTCCTTTCTGCACAAGAGTCAAGGAAGTGCATTCCACATGCAGATTTGATTTCTGCCTAGTATTAACTGAGTGAAAGCTGCTAACTCTTGGGAATAAGCTAATATTGCTAACAACAAACGACATTAAAGAAAATATATACTGTGAGGGCAATGTCAGAATTCCCAGACTATTGAATAGGGGTCGACAAGAGGTTCTCGAACTTACACCACACATACCTCGAACAGCCCGTTTTTGAGCCAAAAATACCCTTTTTTAATCAGAAGAATTATCCCAAAAAATAATACCATATGACATAAGCGTATGAAAATATGCGAAGTAGACTACTTTTCGTGTTGAACTGTTCTATATTGTTTCTTGAATTTGTTCGGGGCGGACGCCCGATGACACACCTTTAGGTTCTTCGTTCTTTATTGATACATTCACTCAGTTTTTTTGTTACAGAGGGTAGCTAACCCTCTGACCGAACACGCTGAGCTACCGTGCCGGCGTGCTACCGCGGCGGCAATAACCACGATGCTATTTCTGTTCCACGTACCTCTAGATTGCACTTCTTGTCTTTTGACCGTTCATTGTTTCTATTTTGCCTTTTTCTCAGAGTTCAGTACACCTTCTTCCTGTTTTCATGCTTCATCTGTGACCACTAAATATGAGGGGGATGCCATGGGGAGTTTCCCTTGTAAGTAAATTCGCACATTGAGCGAGCTTTAAGAATGTGTTTAAGTACATTCCTGTTAACTGCTGAGACTTACACTTAAGTAGTTATTGAGCGAAGCTTGTGTCGTGTGCGGCTCATCACTCCAGAGTATGAAGGTACATTGGGCGCGGCATACTATCAAGCTGTTAATTACTAAAACGTTGCGATATTGTCATCGCTGATGACCTATTGGTCACGACTTACAATTTACTGGCGTTCAGTCTGCTTGGAGAGTATCTAACCAATTATTTCACGCTTTTCCAAACTGTCCTGGCGATGTGTGATAAGTCCTTCATGGCAAATGGCATTAACTGAATCAAATTCAAATTTCAAATTGCTCTGAGCACTATGGGACTTAACATCTATGGTCATCAGTCCCCTAGAACTTAGAACTACTTAAACCTAACTAACCTAAGGGCATCACACAACACCCAGTCATCACGAGGCAGAGAAAATCCCTGACCCCGCCGGGAATCGAACCCGGGAACCCGGGTGTGGGAAGCGGGAACGCTACCGCACGACCACGAGCTGCGGACTTACCTGAATCCTTTCAACATAGATTAGCTGCATTGTGGCGTTTGTACAAAAAAAACCTCTTACGTGATTAAAGTTTTCGTGTGTGACTTCTGAGCCACTGGTATTACCATACTAGTGTTTGAATGAGCTCTGTGAATTCTGATAAGGGCCGTTTTTGATTTGGTTTCAATATAATTATAAATGTACGATCACTTTTTCTGAGGACACTGGGTCTCCACAAAGTAGATAAATTTTGCCAGAATTAGTTTCTCTTCATTTATAGGTGTACTGAATTTTGTCAAATCTGGTTATGTAGAAAATTTAGACAGAATTCACTTGTTGGAGTGCAGCGTACTGATAACTGCACTGGAGGTAAGGTCAGGTGAGTTTGGTTAAGTAAGTGCGGCTGGCCTTCAGGGATGCAGTACTGGCAGGTAAGTCACCGTCAATATAGTGTCTCGTAGCGCTGTTAACTGCTGCTTACTGTAAACAGCATTTTACGTTCAACTGTATGTTGTTAATACGAGGGTTTGACCTTCCAGTTTCTCTCAGTCGTGGCCTATGTATTTCGCTGAGTTCGTCAGTAACACAGTTGTTAGATTCAGAGTAAGAATTAATCTGCCCACGAGACGATATCAGAAATGTTTCAGGTCTTCTTCAATTAAACTGTTATGGAAGACACAATCTAGTGGGAGAAACTCGAGTAGAGCGTGACTTCGTTTCTGAAGATTGTATTGCAACAGTCTTTACACTAACAAGGGAACCTCCCCATCGCACCCCCCCTCAGATTTAGTTATAAGTTGGCACAGGGATAGGCCTTGAAAAACTGAACACAGATCAATCGAGAAAACAGGAAGAAGTTGTGTGGAACCATGAAAAAAATAAGCAAAATATACAAACTGAGTAGTCCATGCGCAAGGTAGGCAACATCAAGGAAAATACGAGCTTACGAGCGCCGTGGTCCCGTGGTTAGCGTGAGCAGCTCCGGAACGAGACGTCCTTGGTTCAAGTCTTCTCTCGAGTGAAAAGTTTAATTTTTTGTTTTCAGACAATTATCAAAGTTCAGGCACTCACATACAATCAACTTCGCTCTCCAAAATTCCAGGACATGTTCAGATTTGCTTGGACATATGCAGGATTTGACGGTCTACACACGGAAACATTTGAAAACGTAAAAAACATATGTTTTGACAGAGCACAGGGAAAACTGTGCGACTGTGAAACTGTTGCATTCATTTGTTGCAGTTTATGTGTCAAACTCTTATGTTTTCATCACTTTTTGGGAGTGATTATCACATCCACAAGAAAACCTAAATCGGGCAAGGTAGAAGAATCTTTTTTACCCATTCGCCAGGTGTGCAAGTTAGGTGGGTCGACAACATATTCCTGTCATGTGACGCACATGCCGTCACCAGTGTCGTATAGAATACATCAGACGTGTTTTCCTGTGGAGGAACCGGTTGATCTATGACCTTGCGATCAAATGTTTTCGGTTCCTATTGGAGAGGCACGTCCTTTCGTCTACTAATTGCACGGTTTTGCGGTGCGGTCGCAAAACACAGACACTAAACTTATTACAGTGAACAGAGACGTCAATGAATGAACGGACAGATCGTAACTTTGCGAAAATAAACAAAGTGATATTTTCACTCGAGGGAAGATTCGAACCAAGGACCTCTCGTTCCGCAGCTGCTCACTCTAACGACGGGACCACGACACTCCTCAGCTTACAGTGGCCTTGATGTTGCATATCTTGTGCATGGACTACTCAGTTTGTAGATTTTGATTATTTTTTCATAGTTCTACACAACTTCTTCCTGTTTTCTCGATTGATCTGTGTTCAGTTTTTCAAGGCCTATCCACTGTGTCAATTTATAACTAAATCTGAGGGGGGTGCGATGGGGTGGTTCCCATGTAAGCAATACTAGGATACGTTAGTTAATAGAAATATAAAACTCGATCTCATAAGAATATGCATTCATTGATTTCTAAGTATTTCTTCCACCCATTGCATTTATTTGCCGGCTGCTGTGGCCGAGCCGTTCTAGGCGCTTCAGTCCGGGACCGCGCTGCTGCTACGGTCGCAGGTTCGAATCCTGCCTCGGGCGTGGGTGTGTGTGATGTCCTTAGGTTAGTTAGGTTTAAGTAGTCCTAAGTCTAGGGGACTGATGACCTCAGATGTTAAGACCCATAGTGCTTAATAAAATGTTCTCGGCTGTTATGTCGTGGTCTAATGGATTTCGTCGTTAAACCCAACGTTTCGTCTCCATCTGCGGAGGACATTTTCAAGGGGGATCGCGGCTACTTTGAATGTCCTATTTACACCCTGGCTCGCTACTGATTACAGCAAAATCCGGTTCCGCGTGCTACCGCGCAGTGACGTCACGTCACATATTTCGAACGCGCGAGCGCAATTGGCTTTTTGTCGACTGCCGTCGTCCGCTGTTACTATCACTCTATGGTGGAAGACTGGTACACATCTTCTTCAGCATCGGAATCCATATGTCATTCAATTTCACGCCCTTCTCTTTCCTATTAAAATTTATGGGGTGTTTTAAAATCTCTATGGCCTCTCTGTATAACCTTTCGTGATATCTGCTTATGGGTGGCACTAATTGAGTGCTATCAAAACGAATGTGGCGACTGAATTGGTGAGATATTTTAATTTTGCATCAAGCAGCTCTCGCTCGCAGATTTTCCTTGTTCTATCCGGCAACGTTTTTATGATGCCTCACTTTTGTGATGGGTGGTGGTTCGAATCCCGGTGTAGGCGACGGTCTTTGCCGTTAGGTTTCCGGTAAACAGTGTGGTCGAAGCTACCATCATCTTGAAAACTAGCACATCAAGAAAATCCAATCTTGCGCCGTCTTCTCCTCCATGGTAAACTGAATCTTCGGATTAATCCCGTTGAGATGTTTGTGAAAACTTTCCAGTTCCTCCCTGCCAAGCGTCCACAAAACAAACGTATCATCCGCGTACCGGAACCAAATATTCGGTTTCTTAAGAGATCAACTTT
This sequence comes from Schistocerca americana, assembly GCF_021461395.2. Classification (NCBI taxonomy): domain Eukaryota; kingdom Metazoa; phylum Arthropoda; class Insecta; order Orthoptera; family Acrididae; genus Schistocerca; species Schistocerca americana. The sequence continues at coordinate 954,772,263 of NC_060120.1, forward strand.
CTAATGTAATGACAAAACAATGCTTAAGCACTGTCGTCTCCAAAAGAGACAGTAAGCAATGCGATCGAATGGTCTATTTGTTAAACAAATAGAGTAGTTTCTCAGTAATAAGTTTACGGCACTGAATTGAATTAAGAAAAAATTTTAGGAATATATCAGGCTAATGATATTGAACGAAAGAACCACCAATAAAACTATATCTTGATACGTTCAAAAGTCTTCAATGATTGTAATTACTAATGCGAAGTTTTTCTTCAGTTTTTTGGTGTCGTGAAGACGAGAACTGGCTTTACCGTGAACTATGAGCAGGAACGAACGTTTTTTTTCCGACGGGGGCTGCGCGAGACGACGTAATTCACACCGAACGTTTTCACACTCTTTGATCGCTGCGTAAGCGACGCATGGCGCTATTTCAGTAACAAGCGCCATTGCGAAAGGTCTTTTAGACAGTTGTTTGCAGAATGTCGCGTTCGTGGCCAGCGCCGCTTGTTGACTCAGGAGCAATGTGTGACTCTCTCTCGGCCCACATGCTTCGTACGGGGGCCGCGCCGCACCGTGGTGTTCACAGAGACGCCCCTGTCTTTCAAATCTTCAGTACTTTCCTGATCTGACGTCAACGCAACAGATTCTGGTCGGTGGTCCCAAGTATTCAACACATTACAGGTGCATCACCATTTTAAAACAGACTGTATTTATGCCAGACATGATCGGAGAAAATCCTCCTGGCTTCTTTTCACACAGCACAACTGTTTGTCTGGCAGTATCTCTTTTAAGAGCAGATTCGTTGCTTTACAATATCTTTGCTTTTTCATTTAAATTTCGATGACGTTGTACGTGCGACATAGGAAGCTATTTCATAACGTTATTGACAACTCCCATTCCTAACACAGTAAATGACACACTTTTTATTTGTAATACACCCATTACTACTCACAGTACCGTTTGAGTAAGAAATTGTCTTTTCGGTTGCGTTGTGGTTGGTCTGTAGTTGTAGCCCATAATGAGGGGAATGCTGTGGAGGCGAACACTAATACCACAAGCTGCATTATCTACACTACTGGCCATTAAAATTGCTACACCAAGAAGAAATGCAGATCATAAACGGGTATTCATTGGACAAATATATTATACTAGAACTGACATGTGATTACATTTTCACGCAATTTGGGTGCATGGATCCTGAGAAATCAGTACCCTGAACAACCACTTCTGGCCGCAATAACGGCCTTGATACGCCTGGGCATTGAGTCAAACAGAGCTGGGATGGCATGTACAGGTACAGCTTCCCATGCATCTTCAACACGATACCTCAGTTCATCAAGAATAGTGACAGGCGTATTGTGACGAGCCAGTTGCTCGGCCACCATTGATCAGACGTTTTCAATTGGTGAGTGATCTGGAGAATGTGCTGGACAGGGCAGCAGTCGAACATTTTATGTGTCCAGAAAGGCCCGTACAGGACCTGCAACATGCGGTCGTGCATTATCCTGCTGAAATGTAGGGTTTCGCAGGGATCGAATGAAGGGTAGAGCCATGGGTCGTAACACAACTGAAATGCAACGTCCACTCTTCAAAGTGTCGTCAATGCGAACATGAGATGACCGAGACGTGTAACCAATGGTACCCCATACCATCACGCCGGGTGATACGCCAGTATGGCGATGACAAATACACGCTTCCAATGTGCGTTCACCGCAATGTCCCCAAACACGGATCCGACCATCATGATGCTGTAAACAGAACCTGGATTCATCCAAAAAAAAATGACGTTTTGCCATTCGTGCACCCAGGTTCGTCGTTGAGTACACCATCGCAGGTGCTCCTGTCTGTGATGCAGCGACAAGGGTAACCGCAGCCATGGTGTCTGAGCTGATAGTCCATGCTGCTGCAAACGTCGTCGATCTGTTCGTGCAGATGGTTATTGTCTTGCAAACGTCCCCATCTGTTGACACAGGGATCGAGGAGTGGCTGCGCGATCCGTTACAGCCATGCGGATAAGATGCCTGTCATCTCGACTGCTAGTGATACGAGGCCCTTGGGATCCAGCACGGCATTCCGTATTACCCTCCTGAACCCACCGATTCCATATTCTGCTAAAAGTCATTGGATCTCGACCAACGCGAGCAGCAACGTCGCGATACGATAAACCGCAATCGCGATAGGCTACAATTCGACCTTTATCAAAGTCGGAAACGTGATGGTACGCATGTCTGCTCCTTACACGAGGCATCACAACAACGTTCCACCAGACAACGCCGGTCAACTGCTGTTTGTATATGAGAAATCGGTTGAGAACTTTCCTCATGTCAGCACGTTGTAGGTGTCGCCACCGGCGCCAACCTTGTGTGAATGCTCTGAAAAGCTAATCATTTGCATATCGCAGCATCTTCCTCCTGTCGGTTAAATTTCGCGTCTGTAGCATGTCATCTCCGTGGTGTAGCAATTTTAATGGCCAGTAGTGTAGCTTAGTACCACACAAACGCTCACAAAGCGGTCTAGGGCGGCATTGGATACAATGAATGAGACCGATTGTTGCGATTATGAGAACTCTAAACACATCACGGGCGCTACAGAGCACGAAATGATATCCGCTTCCCAAGTGCTTTCTTGAAAGTGTGTGACAATAGGACGGCACTCGTCCACAACTTTGCAAAGAAAGTTCAGCATATCTTCATTGCAAGACGGACACCGCTTGCATCTTAACAATGCTATTCATCTGACGTGCTGTCTATTAAATTGCAGCAGCGCGGGCTAACCGCGAGGTCTTAGACGCCTTGTCACGGTTCGCACGTTTCCCCCCGTCGGAGGTTGGTGTCCTCCCTCGAGCATGGGTGTGTGTGTTGTCCTTAGTGAAAGTTAGTTTAAGTTAGATTAAGTAGTGTGTAAGCCTAGGAACCGATGACCTCAGCACTTACCACAAATTTCCAAAAAAATTAAATTGCAATCACCGCCGGTGAGTTTATAAGGAGATGGACTGAGACACACCGGCACTTTGTCAGAAGATGGAAGAAGAGCTGATGCATTTGTAAACGTCGCGTAATCACTGCGAAATGACGCGACAAGAACCGCATCAAAAAAATGGTCCAAATGGCTCTGAGCACTATGGGACTTAACATCTGAGGTCATCAGTCCCCTAGAACTACTTAAACCTAACTATCCTAAGGACATCACACACATCCATACCCGAGACGGGATTCGAACCTGCGACCGTAGCGGTCCCGCGGTTCCACACTGAAACGCCTAGAAACGCTCGGCCACACCGGCCGGCAAGAAGAGCATCGTCACGGTATTTTTGAGTGCGGAGTTGCTAACAGCACCGGCAGAAACGAATTACCACCTGGAGATCTGCGCAGAAACTGTAGCATTAATGTCGGTATTCTATGGAGTCGAGCGGCGATCTAGATCTACAAGGAGGTGCTGATAAGTTCTTGGCTGCTTCCTAGTTACAATGCACATGATGTTTTGCCATCAAACCTTGTTCTTTACATTATACGTGACAGTAACTGCGTAGCAGTAACATTGGTTTTTGCTTTTCTGTGCAGGTTCGAACTGAACACAAGAAAATAAAGAATTAACAACGAAAGAGAGTCGTGTTGTGATTAAACATTTTTTAAAGGGATTGGGGCCAAACAATTTTATGATGATGCACACCTCAAGAAAAGTTTCGAATTTCGTAGAGTTTACTGCAATGACTCCTTATAGTAGGTCAACACTCATTGAGGTTTGTACAATACCTTATTAACAACATAAATATAATGCAATCTGAAACCAAAAACGATTTTGGTTAGTTACAAAAAAAATCACTACAAAACAACGCAGGCTCTCTCCTCAGTGTACAATTTGAAAACAAAAACAGTGAAAATCTTTATCTCATGATCATGATTATCAGTGTTAAGTAGTGAGTATATCCTCCCCAAACACGGACGAGTTCTTCCACTCTGCGAGGCATGCTCTCGATGAGACCATAAAGTTTATATAGGGGTATGAGGTCTCACTCCTCAATGACAGCTTCAGTGAGGTCCTGAAGATTGGTAGGTGGATTCTGTAAGGCGCCTCTTACGTGAGGAAGACATTTTTACCAGTTTTAATCAATTATTGTCTCTCATCGATGTATTCACGATAGTTAGGAAGTGCTGTAGACCGTAGCCGGCCATGAGTCGGAGAGCATTTCCCCCGCTGGCTGGCTAGGTGACGAAGCGACAATATGTCGCGCGTAGTGGGGTAGGGCTCGGCGCTGGACCGTAGCAACAAGCGTCAGCCTGGGAAATATACATGACGGGAAGTACTGCCATCTTGGCGCCAATGTCACCGATTTTGTTCATTTATTTTTAATAATTAAAGCCATTTATGACAACATGAATACTAGGAGGAGCCTCTGGATGCTTAAAACTATTTATCATAATTTTGCCTCGTTAAAATTCACACCCTTTCATTAACAAATGCACATCTTAGTAAGTACGGAAATCCACGAACTGTGACGCAACTAGTAAGAGATACGGACTGCGCGCCAAAGTCGGCAGTCGGCGTTAAGAGCTCTTCCTGTCTTGTTCGATGGTAGCCATGCTCTCGTTTACGAGAAGTTTGTGACATGAGTGTTTCATTATTGATCTAATAGGAATAAAAGTGATATTACGGCATTCTGAATGTTAATTTCGAGTAAATAGATACCCCAAAGTTGATCGACAGCAATTTCAGATAATTAGCTTCCACTGACAGAGACATCCAACGCGCCAATGAAGAATCTGCACGGGACGACATTTACGAGAGCTGCACCGCCCACAGGTAGGAGGAAATCCGACGACACGACCCACCAAGGCGGATCAAGGAAGGTTCGACTTACACTCGCAAATTCCGGGTGGAAATGCTGACCAGTTATACTGTACGTCACATATACCACCCTCTACGGACTCGCGGCTAAGCTGAGATATAATAGTATCAGTTTAGAAGCGAGGGGATCTTGCAATTCGGACGCTGTGCATGTCCCATATATGCTCAGTTGCACTCATGCCGGGGGACTGTGTTGGTCAGTGCATTTGGCTGATGTTGCAACTTTGAAGATATCGAGGCCTTGCATTGTCATCGACTAGGATGAAGTTGTCACCGACTTCACGTCTGTCGATCATTATAGTAGTTTGTAGGACCTCTTTGAGGTAACGGGTACCACTAAAATTGCTGTAGATGGGAATTAGAAATGCGTGCCGTCCCATCATTATTGCTGCCCAGAACATTACACTTCCCCTGCAAACGGATGGACTTCGTGAACGTATCGGCGCTCTTGGTGTCGTCTAGCACTCCTCTTAATCCTAATACATCCAGTATCCGGTCGCAAACAATCCCGGTCTCGTCAACAAGCATGACATTACTCCATTCTGCAATGGTCTAATGTTGATCTGCATGAATCCAGATCCTCCGATTGCGTCGGTTCCGTTGGTTCAGTGCAAAACGTCTCATTGGTCTTCTGGAATGAAGACCACCCTGATGCAATCTTCTTGCACTGTTTGGTCTGAGATACGAATCCCTTTTGCTCTGGAGAAGTCATTTCCAATATTTGTGGCAGTTGATGTTGAACGCCTGCGAGCCAACAGTTGGAGGAAACGATTCTGTGTTGGTGTTGTCATAAGAGAATGACCTCTGAGAGGTCTACCGTTGACATCTCCCATATCTTTGTACATTCTCCGCACCTTAGACACACCACATCGGCAACATCTTGCTGTGTATGGGACGCTGAAAGTAAAGCTACTATCAGCCGCGCGGGATTAGCCGTGCGGTCTGAGGCGCTGCAGTCATGGACTGTGCGGCTGGTCCCGGCGGAGGTTCGAGTCCTCCCTCGGGCATGGGTGTGTGTGTGTTTGTCCTTAGGATACTTTAGGTTAAGTACTGTGTAAGCTTAGGGACTGATGTCCTTAGCAGTTAAGTCCCATAAGATTTCACACACATTTGAACCAAAGCTACTATCCTGACTCTACCGAAGTACTGAATGCCTCTATGTGGCATGTTACTGCAGTACTGAAGAAACACTGAATGAAGCTGTTGCTGGTATTGGACTGCTCGCGGCATGCCTCTGAGGCAGCGTTATGTTTACATGACTGGGAAACGGCCACAAAATATGCCAATAGTAAACACCATCCAGTATATGGGCTCTAGCTGGATAATACATCAAGTGCCTAGGTCATTGAGACTACTTGTAATGTAGACTGCATTTTATGATAATATTCCAAACTTCTGTTGAGCAGTGTATATCTGGTGCAGAGGGTGGTAGCTGCCCTTCTTGCTTCACCGTCCAGAACCGGGTTGCTGCATTTAAAACATGGCATTTCAGAAATGTAGAGCATTCTGGAAGACAGACTCAGACCACAGTGCCGGAAACTATGGGTGCTGTTCATAAGGGGCTGTATATTGGAAAGGTCTCAACAAAATGGGTTCCCACATGTGTCAACGCAGACGAAAGGTGTGAACGAGTGGTTGCTTCACAGCTCATTTTCCTCTAATTTCGCCGGGATCCGATGGAGATTTTGGTACGTCTCGTCACCGTGGGTGAAACATGGATATATATTTATGATCCAAAGACGACAGAACACTCCAAAGAATGGAGACACTGTGGTTCTTCACGTCCAAAGAAGTTCGAAACACAAAGAACAGCAGACATGTTGCTCGCATCCGTCTTTTGGGATATAAGTGGAATCCTAATTATTGACTTGTTACAACATAGTAAAATCATGACAGTAAAGTTAAATATTTGAACTTCCATACAAACTGAAGTACAATTGGTCTCCAAACTTCGAGGAAACCTGAGAACAGTAATCTTGTTTCTCACAGACAATGCCCCTGCTTACAAGGTGGTCATCAAGCAGGAAAAATTGGCAGATCTTCTCCTTGAAATCCTCAAACATCCACCATATTCACCTGTTTTAGCGCCCTCAGACTATTAGCTGTTCCCAAACTCTAAGGACATCTTAAGGAAAGACGATTTCTGGACTCTGAGGAAATCAGAAAGCCTGCGGATAAGTGGTAGGCAGCACACTCGAAATCATTTTTTTAAACCCATAACAGCATTTTTTCTTTATAATGTCAACGTTTTATCAACATCCCCTCGTATTTCTACACATAAAACTACATCTGTACTCCAAAAGCTACTGTGCAGTGCACGGCAGAGGGTACATCGTAACAATATTATCGGTTTTCTCTCCTGCGCCATTTGCGTGTAGAGCAAGGGAAGAACGACTATCAGCATGCCTTTGTATGTCTCCTAATCTCTTTTATCTTATTATCATGACTCCTACGCGAGATATATGACGGTGGCAGCATAGTGGTCGAAAGGTCTTCTTCGAATGCGGATTCTCTAAATGCACCAAACGTAGTTTGCCTAGACCTGTGTCTTCCCTCCAAGGACTCCAATTTAAGTTCCCCGATCATTTCTGTAACACTTTCGTATGGGCTGTACCTGCCTCTTTCGATGCTACCAGTGTGTTCCTAACTTCGTTCAATTTCTGCTGTCATACCTACTTGATAAGGACTCCAGACACCGGAAGAGTACTCTAGAAACTAGTCACACTGGTGTCTCGTGCGCTTTTCCTTTACAGATGCACTGCACTTTCCCAACAAATCTAATGCTTACATTCGCTTTCCCTGATACTGATTATACGTGTTCGTCCCACTTCATACTGCTTCTTAATGTTACATCTAAATATATATGCAGAAGTGAAAATCAGTGTAAAGGCATGGATATTTGCAGGAAAACTAACATTGTCGGCTGGAATAATTGTGTATGGTGTATATGCAATAGTATGAAATCCAGTCTACCGTCAAATGCGGTCACATGGTGCCTCATTTGACATCAGTAGTACAATATACACTCCTGGAAATTGAAATAAGAACACCGTGAATTCATTGTCCCAGGAAGGGGAAACTTTATTGACACATTCCTGGGGTCAGATACATCACATGATCACACTGACAGAACCACAGGCACATAGACACAGGCAACAGAGCATGCACAATGTCGGCACTAGTACAGTGTATATCCACCTTTCGCAGCAATGTAGGCTGCTATTCTCCCATGGAGACGATCGTAGAGATGCTGGATGTAGTCCTGTGGAACGGCTTGCCATGCCATTTCCACCTGGCGCCTCAGTTGGACCAGCGTTCGTGCTGGACGTGCAGACCGCGTGAGACGACGCTTCATCCAGTCCCAAACATGCTCAATGGGGGACAGATCCGGAGATCTTGCTGGCCAGGGTAGTTGACTTACACCTTCTAGAGCACGTTGGGTGGCACGGGATACATGCGGACGTGCATTGTCCTGTTGGAACAGCAAGTTCCCTTGCCGGTCTAGGAATGGTAGAACGATGGGTTCGATGACGGTTTGGATGTACCGTGCACTATTCAGTGTCCCCTCGACGATCACCAGTGGTGTACGGCCAGTGTAGGAGATCGCTCCCCACACCATGATGCCGGGTGTTGGCCCTGTGTGCCTCGGTCGTATGCAGTCCTGATTGTGGCGCTCACCTGCACGGCGACAAACACGCATACGACCATCATTGGCACCAAGGCAGAAGCGACTCTCATCGCTGAAGACGACACGTCTCCATTCGTCCCTCCATTCACGCCTGTCGCGACACCACTGGAGGCGGGCTGCACGATGTTGGGGCGTGAGCGGAAGACGGCCTAACGGTGTGCGGGACCGTAGCCCAGCTTCATGGAGACGGTTGCGGATGGTCCTCGCCGATACCCCAGGAGCAACAGTGTCCCTAATTTGCTGGGAAGTGGCGGTGCGGTCCCCTACGGCACTGCGTACGATCCTACGGTCTTGGCGTGCATCCGTGCGTCGCTGCGGTCCGGTCCCAGGTCGACGGGCACGTGCACCTTCCGCCGACCACTGGCGACAACATCGATGTACTGTGGAGACCTCACGCCCCATGTGTTGAGCAATTCGGCGGTACGTCCACCCGGCCTCCCGCATGCCCACTATACGCCCTCGCTCAAAGTCCGTCAACTGCACATACGGTTCACGTCCACGCTGTCGCGGCATGCTACCAGTGTTAAAGACTGCGATGGAGCTCCGTATGCCACGGCAAACTGGCTGACACTGACGGCGGCGGTGCACAAATGCTGCGCAGCTAGCGCCATTCGACGGCCAACACCGCGGTTCCTGGTGTGTCCGCTGTGCCGTGCGTGTGATCATTGCTTGTACAGCCCTCTCGCAGTGTCCGGAGCAAGTATGGTGGGTCTGACACACCGGTGTCAATGTGTTCTTTTTTCCATTTCCAGGAGTGTATATCAAGACATCAACGATTAAGGTGGTAGGGGTGGAACTCATTACAAAGGCAGTCGGCTGTGTGCGTACGCGCCTATACTATAGACAGAAAGCAAACACCATTAACGACATTGCGTGTTGTGTGCATAAACCACGATTGCAACAACGCCACGCGAAAAACAGTTACCATGTGATAAAAGGCAAAAGTCGGTACATACAACGAAATGGGACTCTCTAATAGTCAAACTGCCACGAAGTTGAACTGTTTAAGTACAGTGATTGATGATTACGTTAGACTGGGCGCGCAATATGGACAGAACGGAAAATATGGGCAAATTAGAAAATTATCTGAGGTCTAGAAAAGGTTATTTCTGCGCAAAGCAAGGGTCACAAACCGTTATTCTTCTAACGTTGGCCAGCCGCGGTGGTCTAGCGGTTCTGGGCGCTCAGTCCGGAGCCGCGCGACTGCTACGGTCGCAGGTTCGAATCCTGCCTCGGGCATGGATGTGTGTGATGTCCTTAGGTTAGTTAGGTTTAAGTAGTTCTAAGTTCTAGGGGACTGATGACCATAGATGTTAAGTCCCATAGTGCTCAGAGCCATTTGAACCATTTTTTTCTAACGTTGTTGCTGATTTACAGTTGTCAGTAACTGCCAGACGCCCACGACAAATTTTATCACATGTCATACATCTTGCATTCAAGAAACCACTGCAGAAACCCATTACAACATCTAGTCATAAACAGGCTTGATTAAAGTTCGCTGAAAATCATATGTCCTGGACTTCCGTATGGGATAAACTGATCATCAGTGATGATTAGTTTAATTTAGTTGGACAGCGTGGGTTTCAGTATTGTCGGCATGATCTGAGCTCGGAGCAGCAGATGAGAATGAGCGGAAATTTTGATGGTGGGAATGATATGATTTGGGCAGCCTTCTGCGCTAAAGGTAAATTACGCAATGCTCGGGTTCAGTAAGATAATGCATCTGTGTATGTTTCTGCCACAACCAAAACTTGTTTCAAGATGAAGATATAGATGTCTTGCCCTGGCCTACACGTATCCCGGATTTCAACCCTGTGGAAAACCTTTGGGGAATACTTGTAAGGCGTACTTATTGCAATGGAAGGCAATTTGAAGCCGTATCTAAGCTGAAAAGAGCTACACGAGAAGCGTGGGCGATAATTTCGCTTGCAAGAGCTACAAACTATAAGAAAATCAATAGCGAAGAGAATTTTTGAGGTAATTAGGAGGGCTGGACAAAGTACTAACAGCGCAGCAACATAACAGGACAGTGAGAACCTTCATAGCTATTTCCATTATTTTGTTACTCGAGCTATGAAAGAAACTATGTAATTCCGTCAAGATTGTTTGTGTTTTATATGTATCTACTACTAGTAAATTCGATGCGCGTATATTGTACATTTCCTGATTTCCACAACTGCACCGTGAGTGTATTAAATTTGATTTATTTTATTTATTCACCACCTGTTACCAACTATTTAAACACGGGCTGTATTCATCCGTACACAAATCATTATCAGCAGCCATTTTTTCCTGCACATCGGGGGATAATGATAGAAAATGCACTATTAAGGGTGACATAATACTACTTCCCATCACCAAAACTTTTTCTACCAAAAATGAAGAATCTGTATAATACTAGAGGATGTATCATAATTAACGTCATAAAGGCAATCAGTGTAAGTGCACTATACTAGGACCAAAAAAAGTTCAGTAAACAAGGGCTATTGAATTCATGCCTCCAAATCGAAGGAAACTTCTTCAGCTTCGATACTGTGAAACAAATCTCTTGTACTGCACTCCCCTGTTGTCCATATTCTGAGAGGTGGTAATGTGGACTCAACAAAAAAGGTCCAGGCAATCAGGGCTCTTCAACTACATGCGTCAAGAACTATGTACAGATGGTCAGTAGAAGACGTGTGTTTCACAGTAGCAAAGATGAAAAATTGCTCCCAGATCTTAAGGTATGCACTTTGGAGCCTATGTTACCTGGCCATTGTTTCCTCATTTTGGTAAAGAGATTTGCTTCACAGTACCGAAGTTGAAGAAATGCCCACAGCTCTTCACGTATGAATTTTAATGCCCATGTTTACTGAGACAGTTTTGCTTATGTGTTGCCGCGCGGGGTAGCCGCGTGGTCTAGGCGCTCTGCCAAGGTTCGCGCGGATCCCCTCCCTCGGGCATGGGCGTGTGTGTTGTCCTTAGCGTAAGTTAGTTTAAGTTTGATTAAGCAGTGTGTAAGCACAGGGACCGATGACCTCAGCAGTTTGGTCCCATAGGAAAACAGTTACCACCACCGCCGCTTATGTGTTGTATACTAGCAACTTTGTCGGTTTACGCCATTAACCCGCAAACGGAGTTGTGGGGTCCCTTTTGATAGCAGTGAAACTGTGCGTTGTTCACCCCTGCCACACCCTCTGTTGGTCATTCTGTTGTTGGCGGTTCCACATATCTTCTTGGCACGCATGCGTGTATGAAGGAATAGGCACTGCGGCTATTACATGAAATGTATTCGCAGTTACGAATATGGACAACCATACATGATGGAATGACGACAGTGAAAATTTGTGCCTGGATTTCCGGCTAATCACGAGCGGTCATCTCACCATTAGCCTATTCGAGCACGTTTCGCGGCCAGACCCAACTTCCATACGTCGTCAACGATATGTCTACAACCTGCACTCATATATCCATTACATATGTTCCCGAACAGTGGTGACGTTTTAGTTGAAAGTCACCTGCCCAGTGTTAGCAAATAGATACGATATTTCAGTGCCTGTGTTGTTCAGAAGTACGATGAAAATTTCGAAATTTGTGGTAAGGTCTTAGGGGACCAAACTGCTGAGGTCATCGGCCCCAAATCTTACACACTACTTAGTCTAACTTAAACTAACTTATACTAAACGACATACACACCCGTGCCCGAGGGAGGACTCGAACCCCCGAAGGGGAAGCCGCCCGGACCGTGACAAGACGCCTTAGACTGAGCGGCGAAGTACGGTGCCATGTTCCTATAGACATACATGCATGCAGGTTGTAGACACTTTCTTGACGACATATGGAACTTGGTCTGGCCGTGAAATGTGTTTGGATAGCCTAATTGTAAGACGACCAATTAACATAAGCCGTAATTTCGGGTTTGAGTCCCGGTCCGCCATAAATTTTCGGTGTCGTCATTCCATTATATATCAGATAGTTGTCGATATTCGCAACTGCGAATACATTTCGTGCTGTAAAATTTGGATGGTGCCATTACTGACCAAATGACACCATGTTTCCGTTTCCTATATGGTCAAAATTTACTGATCAACTAAATATCATTTTATTTTCAGGGTTATTAGTTTTATTTTATTTTCAGTGTTATTATGACTGGAGTTCTCATTCACATATGTCAGTGCTTGGTCGAAATCTTCTAGATTTTGCGAGGAAAATGTTAGAAAAAGATGAAGCTAGCGATGCAAAAGACCTCGAAGATCAAAATGTCCCTCCTTACAATAATTAACAGAAAACTGCTGTATCGCCGAGCCAGCGGAAAAATATCAGCCAATATTGTACTTCCTGCGGTCGTCCAGTTTGTCAAACCTGTCGTTCAGTGACATGCAAAGAGTGCAGAGACAAGAACTTGGTGAATATTGAATATTCGTGAAAAATCGTGCATCAATTCATATGTGAAGTTCATCATATGCTGCTAATTTTTCAGCCCGCATCTCGTGGTCGTGCGGTAGCGTTCTCGCTTCCCACGCCCGAGTTCCCGGGTTCGATTCCCGGCGGGGTCAGGGATTTTCTCTGCCTCGTGATGGCTGGGTGTTGTGTGATGTCCTTAGATTAGTTAGGTTTAAGTAGTTCTAAGTTCTATGGGACTGATGACCATAGATGTTAAGTCCCATAGTGCTCAGAGCCATTTGAACCATTTTTTTTTTTTTTTTTTTTTGCTAATTCTTCACACCTTATATGCTCATCTCAAGCTTCCTTTTACTGTTTCATGATATTTCTAATAAAATAAACTAGTTCTAATTTTTATGTTTCATTTCACTTCACTGTTATGCAGGGTTACATACACTTGATCTCTTTGTGTAATTTAGTTTGAGTTTTTTAGTGATAAACTGGTGTTTTGTATCCCAAAAAAATATATGCAAATATGAAATTTACGAGAAAATATTTGCTATGAAAATAAAATAAATTACTTTTTATGATTAAAACAAAGCGGTATCATTATGGAGTCCACAACACCACTTATCATACAAGGAAGTCGAAACTCCATTTCAGGGTTATTAATTACGATACACCCTGTTTACATAACTATATCTAGCACTATTGTCTTACAACATTTTTCCCTTCTACCTGTCACTAGTATGCAATATACCTAATTCAAATAGAATATAACATCAGTTCTTTTAGAAGACACAACTTGCTCAAGATGTTCACCACTAAAATTGTAATCATATACTTCCTGTTCATCGTTTAGATTTGCAACTCCTTGTGTTGGGCAGTTAAAATTTTTGGATGTGAGGTCCGCCGGTTATGCGAAACACCGTTTTTTCTCAGTACCCAAACATGTTTTGGCACCACTGTGCCATCATCAGTGGGTTTTCATTTTTATTTATTCTGTAATGTGAACATTTTTGTTGAATGATTATAAAATTATGTGGATCTTTAGTTCAAATAATAGATCGTTTCTTTTCGTAAATGCCTTTACATTTGGTATCCATGAATTTTCTGGATCACTAGTGTGTTACTACAGGTAGCTTGTCATCTGCAACCAAACGATGTTGATGAGAAAGTTTTTGGTGGGAGTTAACCTATCTTCTAAAAAGTAATTTAATTTGTCGCGATGTTTTCGCGTCTATATTCGTTATTACTTACGTTTTCATGTGGCAAGTACTTCCATTCTCCGCATCATGCCGAGGTGTTGTGACACACATGTAACTATAACAAGCATTTTCCACAAACAACGTAGTAAAACACTTTTCACTTCACCAAAACACAGTGTGGTTGTGGTCTGTTGTGTGTCACAAGCCCAGCCAGTGTTCATTTGTTCACCAGAGAGTTCGGCGCCAACTTTGAATTTTCTTTGCGTTTAATCTTTGTGCGTGCGTGGAGGTGCGACTACCGCAGTCCACCCCTCCGCCGCCCCACACCGAACCCAGGGTTATTGTGCGGTTCGGCCCCCGGTGGCCACCCCCTCCCCCCCCCCCCCCTCCCCCCAGGGAACGTCTCACACCAGACGAGTGTAACCTCTATGTTTGCGTGGTAGAGTAATGGTGGTGTACATGTACGTGGAGAACTTGTTTGCGCAGCAATCGCCGACATAGTGTAACTGAGGCGGAATAAGGGGAACCAGCCCGCATTCGCCGAGGCAGATGGAAAACCGCCTAAAAACCATCCACAGACTGGCCGGTTCTCCGGACCTCGACACAAACCGCCGGGCGCATTCGTGCCGGGGACCAGGCACTCCTTCCCACCCGGAAAGCCGTGCGTTAGACCGCCCGGCCAACCGAGCGGGCTACATTTAATCATAGTTCAATATCTAATTACTGAAGCCAACTAACGACATGTAGACAACCTCCCAGATGGTGTACCCCGGGCAACGAGCTGCTAAGGCAGGACGGCGAAAAGTCTACTCTACCGACAGCCATACTAGATCAGTGTCTCATGGCTGCTTAAGACAACAGCACAAGAAAACAAACCAGCTTAATAACATCGCATTGCGATGACCGCAGCGAGCAGCTGGGCGAACAGCGATAGTGCAAGTTAAATGTACTGGTAAGACTCAGTGGGCTTGTGTAGTCATCACCGAGCCACTCCGGCTAGCAGCAATATGACATCCACCCTTACGGAAATCTAGGAAGGTAGTATCTGCCTGTTGAGCTGCATCTTTCGTTTGCATGATGTCTGTGAATAAAACACGCTGTTCCTCATACCAATGGTTTTTCCCGAATCAGAGCTGATCCACGCCAAGTACGTCATAATATCTCGGTTTAGAATAAGCTCTGGATCATGCTTCAGACGGATGACGGTGGTACTGGTCTGTAAATCGGTGCGGCAGACCTTTTGCCATTAATGAACAGGAGTATCTTGCACTTTTTCCAGTTTCACGGGACTGGCTGGTGCTTAAAAGATTATAAATATGAGCTAGGACAGGGGCTAATTCCTAGCGAATTTAAATGTAAAATCCAACTGGGTTTTCATCAAGGTCTCAGGTCTTGTTCACTTCAACTAGTCTTAACTGTTTTTCAATAATGGGAATGGTGGTGGTGGTTAGTGTTTAACGTCCCGTCGACAACGAGGTCATTAGAGACGGAGCGCAAGCTCGGGTTAGGGAAGGATTGGGAAGGAAATCGGCCGTGCCCTTTCAAAGGAACTATCCCGGCATTTGCCTGAAACGATTTAGGGAAATCACGGAAAACCTAAATCAGGATGACCGGAGACGGGATTGAACCGTCGTCCTCCCGAATGCGAGTCCAGTGTCCTAGCCACTGCGCCACCTCGCTCGGTGTATGGGAATGTTAATATCGATGTGTAGCGTCACATACCACCAGTCAAACAGTCCTCTTCTGCGAATATCTTCTTAAATGTGGAATTCAAATCATCCACTTTCAGACACATTAGGATGTTTGTAGAAACGTCTCATTTATGTGGAGTTCGCGCAGGTACTGTAGTTTCTTTTTATCGATTTCAGGTAAAAAGCATTTCATTAGATAGAATTATATCACCCAGTGATACATATGGGACATGAGCGAGGAACTGTAAGAGACAATTAGTCTACAAAGTACATTAGTTTGACTGCACCAGATACAATAAAAGTCATAGCATAGGAAAAACTCCTTAAATTTTGAAGTTTCCATTTACAGAGACGGATGAAATGGCAAATGTATTTGGAATAGACCTCTTCGTGGAATTAAGAGCTACGCCAAGAGAAAAAATAATTGTAAATTTTTGAAGTATTGAACAGGGTAACTGTTCTTAGATGATTGTATTTATCTCATTGTATTAGTATATGTACAATGTTCTCTTCAACGAGGCAGCTTCCTCAGCTTGGAGATGGAATAAATTTTAACCCTTTACCTACCATCTGGCCTCAGAGGCCAGTCCTTGATGTTTAATATCTTCTCTATTAGTAGTCCGCCCCCGGTAGTTGAGTGGCTGCCGGCACGGTAGCTCAGCGTGTTCGGTCAGAGAGCCGGTGAAATGAAATGTCATGTGGCTAGGGCCTCCCTTTGGGTAGACCGTTCGCCTGGTGCAAAAATATGGTTCAAATGCCTCTGAGCACTATGGGACTTAACATCTGAGGTCAGCAGCCCCCTAGAACTTAGAACTACTTAAACCTAATTAACCTAAGGACATCACACACATCCATGCCCGAGGCAGGATTCGAACCTGCGACCGTAGCGGTCGCGCGGTTCCAGACTGAAGCGCCTAGAACCGCTCGGCCACTGCGGCCGGCCGCCTGGTGCAGGTCTTTCGAGTTGACGCCACATCGGCGACCTGCGCGTCGATGGGGATGAAATGACGATGATTAGGACACCACAACACCCAGCCCCTGAGCGGAGAAAATCTCCGACCTAGCCGGGAATCGAACCCGGGCCCTTAGGATTGACATTCTGTCACGTTGACCACTCAGCTACTAGGGGCGGACAGAGAGCCGGTTGGCCTCTGTAATAAAAGAACTGAGTGGAAGGATCAACCACCGAACTTGAACAGCATGTCTTGTGACGTCCGCAACGACCAAACACACAAACCAAGGTGGTTAGCGCGGCGGACTGTCAATCCCGGGTTCGATTCCCGGCTGGGTCGGAGATTTTCTCCGCTCAGGGACTGGTGACGCCGAAGTGGCGTCAAATCGAAAGACTTGCACCAGGCGAGCGGTCTACCCGACGGGAGGCCATCGTCACACGCCATTTATTTTCTCTGTATTAGTTAATGAAATTTTATGAGTTTTCCTAATTTGTCAAGTTAGTCACAGTTTAGGAAAAAATAATTAAAATTTACGTATGGTATTGTGCACGTTTCCTCCCGTCTGGGTTAGAAGCAATTTTTCAACAACCAAATGTCTGTGTGCGCCGTGTCTGTTACGTATTTGCCATTGTTGACTCGCGCTGTAATTCTTTCAGTGATAAGCACATGTTTCTTTGGTGCATTATTTCAGGAAAGTTGTCTGCTCTACAAACTGAAAATGTTACGGAGAAGAGGAATATCAGATGAGCAGATGAGCGAATTGTTGGAGCAGTCGTCTGATTCTGAAACCGCACCTCGTGAATGTGAGTCTTCCAGTGATGATGATAATGATGTCGCTGAAAACTCAGAACTACATGAAGATGACGATCTTGAAGAGTCCCTTTACGAAGATGGAGAAGAACAGTATGACTTACTGTTTTTTCGTAATGGGAATAAAATATCGTCTACAGCTCCTCAAGCTGGGATTTCTGGTAGGCGGAGCAAAAAGGATGAATTGAAAGAAGACCAGGGACGTACAAGTTATTCGATTAGAAACAGTGATAATGAAGACCCTTGTTTTATATTGTTCTTCCGTGTGCCTCTCACTGAGAAAGTGCGTATGCGTACCGACAAAGAGGACTGCGTGGATATGGATAGGCATGAAATGAAAAACTTTCTTGGTATTCCGATCTTGACCGTAGTTTACAGGTCAAGAAATGCAGACATCAGTCAGCTTTGGAGTGCTGAGAATGACCGACCACTGTTCAATGAGATTAGGTCTTGCTACCACTTCAATGCTATTCTGATGATGTTGTGCTTTGACAAATCAGCAGCCCGACTTAAAAATAGGTTAAGTGACAAACTGGAAATAGTCAGACAAGATTTTGAGGTGTGGGAATTTCCCATTGGATACCTAAAAGCTACTGCTGGAAGAGAAATGTGTATTTCTGGAGAAGAAAGAAACCAGAACCGTGCGAGTTGGAGAGAAAGTTGCGAAAACCCTGGTGATTAAACTTGAAAAGTCTCTCGATTTAGCTCATTATTTGTTGTCAAAAAATCTGACACTAGTCGGTACTACCCGAAAAAACAAAGGTGAGCTGCCTGCAGCTTTTATTGCACCTAAATGATGTGAAGTATATCCACATTATTTGGTTTTCGACCAGATGTGATGACAGGCACCTATAATCCTAAGGAAAACAAAGTTGTTACCATCCTCAGTTCTCTTCATGACCAACCAACGATCTCATCTTCACAAGTAAAGATGCCTGAAGCTGTAATGACATACAGTGCCATGAAGGGCGGCGTTGACACATGGACCAGAAGATGCGATGCTACAGTGAGAAGAAAAAAAGAATGCGCTGGCCATTAGTGGTTTTCTTCAACATGATCGATGTAGGTGTAATACATAATTTGGATGATGCTGGCTACTAATAAAAAAATGAGA
Source organism: Schistocerca americana (assembly GCF_021461395.2). Classification (NCBI taxonomy): domain Eukaryota; kingdom Metazoa; phylum Arthropoda; class Insecta; order Orthoptera; family Acrididae; genus Schistocerca; species Schistocerca americana. The sequence continues at coordinate 954,790,916 of NC_060120.1, forward strand.
TGTCGGACTTTCATCATCAATTTGGGAAAGCAACTACTTGGAGTGAAGAAGTCAATGAATTCATGAGTAGCACCAGATGCAGGAATGGCAGTGAAACCACCAGCTAAGAAAAGGAGAAACCGTACGAATTGCATAGAGAACAAAGATATAAAAAGACAAATTACGTGTTATATGTGCACCAAATCTGTATCCTCGGATCATTCTACTATTGTCTGTAGACCCTGTGCAAATTTTCAATAAGCATAAAAGCCACCAGTAAAAGTATAAAAAATGTGTTTTTTTAATGTAAACTTTAAATAAATAAACTTATTTTAAATGCACTTATACCTCAAAAGTCGTTCATATCATAAGTAGTCCAAATAGTGTCAATTTATGTAAATTTAAACAATACGGGCCTGAGAGGCTCGACAGAGAGGCAAAGGTATACAGATTTTCTGGTGCGCAGAGGTTTAACAAATATCTCGTTTTAGCACCCATGCGACCTGCTCTTAGTCGGTTAACGATAAAATTTTCTTTTCTCGTGAGCACCGAGCTGAGAAACAGAATGTGGCGTGGAATCTATCGCTGAATCGCTCAGTATCATATGCTTTTTGAAACCTGGTATTCAAGGAAGGCACGATTGTGGACAGGGCCGTAATCAGTTACTATTGGTTGGCTTTTTTTATCACACACAAATTCTTTAAAATCAACAACAAATTAAAATAATGGTAATAATTTAAGAATTGTTTCACGGCTGAAAGCCTTAATGGGCATAAATTAAGAACTACTTAAACTTGTTGTAACTTACAATTACAGTTATTAAAACATAAAATACAAATCACCAACAATCTTAAAACTCACTGCTAAAATGCAATTACCAAATTAGGATTTTAAAAAGTAACCATGCTCACGGCTGAGGTCCATAATGGCAATAATTTAAGAATTTTTTTATGGCTGAAGGCCTTACTGGCAATAAATTAAGAACTGTTTCACGTTTGAAGGCCTTAAAGGCAAAAAATGGCAATTATTAAAAAAGTTTAACAAACATACTGTCAAACAGCAATGCAATAGCCAAAGTTAGTTTAAAAGACAGGTAACTAATCACCAAACAGGTGAGACAAAATGATAATAACTTGATAGCACAGCCGTTTAACTTTCTGTAACGCCAAGAGTGGCAATTAAATTTAAAAAATTTATATCATACAGTAAAACAGCAAATATAATAACAAGGTCAATTCAAAAGAACAAGCAACTGATCCCCAAACAGGTGAGACAAATGATGGTAACTTGGTAATACACTAATAAAATAATAACAATAACGAAACACAAGGGCCAGTCACAGACGGTGCTCTAGGAATCGAGAAAGGCAGCCAAGAGTTGCATTCATATCACAATATGGTAACTCAGACTAGTGGCAGTCTAACGATAATGATAATCTGCTGAAGCTACCTAACGTCCGATAACCAATGCAACGATGGAACAACACGCGAAGGCCGGAACTGGTGGTCAGCACTACGTCCTCAGAGTGCTGTGTTTAGAGCGCCCGAGAGCAGAAAGGAACCACTACTACCAGAGTAGAAGAAACACCAACCGACCTACGAATCTAGGAAACTGTCGAAACTACACGCCTTAGCGGACAGCAGCGGTAAGGCGAGGTTACGTACAGTGCCGTTACATACACTTACCTTCAGAACAGGTAATTGGGACGTTAGCGGCCACCAGGCAAGAAAAATACCGCTGGTTGAACTTAATAAACAGTAACACATAGAATGTAGCAATTAGTAACAAGAAGTCGAGGAAAGCTAATTAGATCCGCCTTCCCCAAGCACTCCACTCGCTGCTCTTCGTCTCGGCGACACTGCGAGCAGCAATACGAACTCAAGTCACTAGAGAATCGCGAGATCTCACAATGGTGGAGGTTTCACTACTCGGATTAAATCCAATGAACTTAAGGCTTGTTGGATCCGGTTGACGACTATGTCGTGTACCCTCGCGACCACAGCCCTTCCAACCGGCAGCGGTCCCGGCGTGTTCTCGCACTGCACACGTGGCTCCTCCGGAGTCCCCAACCGAACTGCTCACTCACACGACCACAGTTACTACATACCGATAACGCCGCTGCTGCCACTAGCAGACAGGCAACGCTTGCGAAATCAAGTGGCGCCAGTAAACACAAGAAGAAGACAAACAACCGTAACCATGTCAACTAAACGATACAGTCTGGCCTTCAACAGAGGACGGAAACCTACAACACCACCAACGCGAGCCGGAGCACGGCTGACCTTTGATGTTACGATCCATGTACACTAACATTGTCCGTTCCGTTGCTGCATGGTTGGCGAATGTACAGTGAAAAATCACTGTGTGGTAGCGGTATCTTGGTGGGAAGTAGATGCTGCATCATTTTCGCCATTTGGTCTACACGTTCATTGCCCTTAATACCAACAGGTCTCGGTACCCAATGGGGTTGACTCAGTTGTCGTAGCTTCTTTGCTCTGTCAAGACTTCTCAGCAAGTCTTCTGCTAAGGAATTTGAAGTTTTTGCTACGGGTATTAACAGCAGGTGAGTAAGGCGCAGGGTGCTCGCTTACGAGACAGGGCGGTGGGCAGGCCCGGATGGAATTCTCGCATCGGACTACTGACCTGGTACACTGGAGAGACAGTGTAGTCTTCCGGCGCTTTCGCTTAGGCAATGCTTGGCTCGTCGCTAAATTCCACCTCAAGGAATACAGTACACAAGCAGTTCAAATGCAGCACACACAACAAAATCTACGCGATTCGCAACTAGGCGATGTGATCGATTTTCCTGCCGTTGGTTACCTTGATGACAGTGCCGTCTGGAAGGGCATCCGGCTACAAAGTTAAATGAAAGATATAAAAAATGGACAAACACGGTAAAAATCAGACACCGTACTAGACGGGGTAAGAGCTAGATTTTCTTAGGAAAACATTGATGGCCAACACCTATGATGACGTTTCAGTAAATACGTCGTTCAACGAAGCGGTAATGACAACAAGAACGAGGAACCTCCAGAAAGTTATGTAAGGTTACCGTCTGTGTCGAGAGAAACCGATCGCATAGGCGGAATCCTTCCAAAGAATAGTTTAAGGAGTACGTTTTTCAGTCGACACAACATAAAAATACTTCTTCCAACCTGCAATGGACGTGATCGGCCGCCGCCACATTGCAGGACTGAATCGGTGCAGTTGTGGCAGTTGAAGGACAGTAAAAGAACGCGTTAAAGACCACTGGTTAACACAAAACGCAGAATTAGTGGCAGTGGAGGAGCACGGAGAGTGTGACCAGGTTATGGATTTTAAGAACACATGCGTGCTAACCAGAGAAAGTAGTATTTATAGAAGGAAAGTGCGTGAATCAGTACAGATATCGAAGAATGAGAACCATTTCAGTAGAAATGACGGCTACAGGATTAGGACTTCGTGACCAACCGCTACCACGGAAGTAAACACCGAACCACAGCGAGCGAGGAACAGCTACCAGGAAACAACCGAAGCGTCACAACTATAATACAGAGGTACTACACTGAAGCGCCGAAGAAAATGGTATAGGTACGCGTGTTCAAATACAGAGATACGTAAACAGGCAGAATACGGCGCTGCGGTCGGCAACGCCTATAAAAGACAACAAGTGTCTGGCGCAGTTGTTACATCGGTTACTGCTGCTACAGTGACAGGTTATCAAGATTTAAGTGAGTTTGAACATTGTGTTGTAGTCGTCGCACCAGCGATGGGACACAGCATCTCCGAGGTAGCGATGAAGTGGGGATTATCCCGTATGACCACTTGAAGAGTGTAACATGAATATCAGGAGTCCGGTAAAACATCAAATCTCCGACATCGCTGCGGGCGGAAAAAGATCCTGCAAGAACAGGACCGACGACGACTGAAGAGAATCATTCAAAGTGACAGAACTGCAACCGTTCCGCAAATTGCTGCAGATTTCGATGCAGGGCCATCAGCTAGTGTCAGCGGTACGAACCATTCAATGAAACATCATCGATATCGAGTTTTGGAGCCGAAGGCCCACTAGTGTACCCTTGATGACTGCACGACACAAAGCTCTACGCCTCGCCTGGGCCAGTCAACTCCGACATTGGACTATTGATGACTGGAAACTGTTATCTCATCGGACGAGTCTCGTTTCAGATTGTATCGAGTGAATGGAAGTATAATGGTACGGAGGCAACCTCATGAAACCGTAGACCCTGCATGTCAGCAAGGAACTGTTCAAGCTGGTGCAGGCTCTGTAATGGTGTGGGTTGTGTGCAGTTGGAGTGATATAGGACCGCTGATACATCTAGATACGACTCTGACAGGCGACACCTACGTAAGCTTCCTGTCTGATAAACTGCATTCATTCACGTCCTTTGTGCTTTCTGACGGACTTGGGCAATTCCAGCAGGACAATGCGACACCTCACACGTCCATAACTGATACAGAGTGGCTCGAGGAATACTCTTCTGAGATTAAACACATCCGCTGCCCACCACACTCCACAGACATGAACATTATTGAGCATATCTGAGATGCCTTGCAACGTGCTGTTCATAAGAGATCTCCACCTCCTCGTACTCATACGGATTTATGGACAGCCCTGCAGGATTCATGAGTCAGTTCCCTCCAGCATTACTTCAGATATTAGTCGAGTCCATGTCACGTCGTGTTGTGGCACTTCTACATGTTCGCGGTGGCCCTACGCCTATTAGCAGGTGTACCAGTTTCTTTGGATCTTCAGTGTATAAACGATTCATTCTTTATCAGAGCTCTATATTTTCTAAAAGTATTATTTGTACCCGGTCACGAAATCTGACAACGGCTGGGAGAGCGGTGTGCTGACCACGTGCCCCCCGTATCCGAATCCGGTGACGCCTACAGAGTGGCTCCAAGAGTACTCTTCTGAGATTAAACACTTCCGCTCGCCACCTAACTGAGGATGACACGGCGGTTGGTCGGTGCCGTTGGGCCTTCAAGGCCTGCTCGGGCGGTGTTGTTGTTGTGTTTGTTATTTGTACAAACAGGAATGATGGCTGGATAGAACCGTAAACTCGCCGAGTTTGCAATGTGCTCACCAGCTGGGGTCACGAGTGCCTTGACAAAACGGCAACGATGCAATTAAAGAGCACGCTTGAACAGAGCTCGCGAGGACGGCGGTTCAAATCCCCGTCCGGGCATCCAAATTTATGTTCCCCGTGATTTCCCTAAATCGCTCCAGGCAAATGCTGGGATTGATTCCTTCGAAAAGTGCACGACAGATTTCTTTTGTAATGCGAGCCTATGCTCCGTCTCTAATGATCGCGCTGTCGATGGAACGTTGAACTATAATCTTCCTTCCTTTCAAGAACAGATCGTTTTGTGTGTCGAAATATGCGAGATGTTTATCTGTTACAACAGAATGTTGGTATCAAAATAGTTCAAATGGCTCTACGCACTATGGTACTTAACATCTGAAGCCATCAGTCCCCTAGACTTAGAACTACTTAAACCTAACTAACCTTAGGACACCATACACATCCATGCCCGAGACAGGATTCGAACCTGCGACCGTAGCGGCAGCTCGGTTCCGGACTGAAGCGCCTAGAACCGCTCTGTCACAGCGGCCGGCAGTGTTGGTATCGATAACTTCTGTAAACAGAGCAGTATCTGTAACCAAGTGTGCCAGATGCAACCGTGGAGAAGGTGGATGAAGATCTCGCCTCAAAGCTCATATTTAGCGTCGAAGCAACCTTCCATTTATCTCTAAACGTTAATCGCCAGAAAGTGAGAGTATGGGGCACTGAACATCCTCATGAAGCTGTGGCGGGAACGAGATTCGCCGAAGGTTTATGTTGTGTGTGTGGTGTCACAGGCGAAGGTGTGTGGGACGTTTTCTTCTGTGACATGTGTGTGAAGGATACTACCTACCTTGATGCGTTGCATCTGTGTTTGTTTCCACAGCTGACTGCTGATTCTGAGAATTTCGTCTTGCAACAAGACGGGGCATTCCTTCATTGGAACATCGGCGAACATCTGCACCACTGGATTGGGCATAGTGGTGAAGATAATGTGGGTCCGTTTTCTTAGGCTCCCAGATCGCTTGACCTAACGCCTTGTGACTTTTTCCTTTGGGGCTACATTAATGATTGTGTTTACATTCCGCCACTGCGAAGAACACTGTAACAGCTCAGAGAATCAGTGTTGTTGTGATGGCCATCTGCAAGATGTTGCTACATAAGGTATGGACCGAACATTACCGCTGGGACGAGTGTCGTGCGAGCAAATGGGGGGGGGGGGGAGGGGAGGGGGCACTAATAGATCATTTGTAGAGTAAATGCGCATACTTCCTGAGTTTACAGTTCTATTCCTGCATCAGTCACATTTGTAAATGTAATACTTTGGAAAATATAGAGGTTTGAAAACGAATGACTCGTGTACAGCAGCCCTGTATTGTGGATTCCCTCTCTCTGTCAGTATCTGCTTTCAAGATTTATGACGGTCCATCAGTACCAAGCGCGAAATTTTTATCTAGTAACTACACTTCTCTGAAAAAAAGCGCAGGATAACAGCCTTTTATAAGTGAATGCGATACTGCCTTTCGATAGCGTTCAGCCATCCAGGTACACCTGTGTAATATTGAAAGAGTTCCCACCGTAGGATTCGAAACGTTGAGCAGTGAAGAATTTTGAAGAGCAGTGTGGCGTGGCCTAAGACTCAGAAATTCTTTATCATCAAGAAGAAGACTATTTGAGCAGAATTAGGATAAAATGACCATTTTGAGTGCGATCATGATATGCATAATTTTTATTTAAATGTGTTGATCGCACAGCTTTTTGAATAGAGTAATCGATTTTGGCTATGGAATAGAAACCTTCGGATTTTACAACAGAAGTAAAAGAAAGTACATTACAAGCTAATACATTAAGAGATTAAAAATGAATAACAGAGTTTCATAAAAAAACAATATACCTCTCAATCTGCTGCACTGCAGCTAGTCAGAACACGTAAAAATAACACAAGTCAAAAGTGCCATGCATGTCTCAACCATTTATACATAGGATGCAAAGCATGCCTAGAGGTCGTTGGTGCATGCATAACTATACAAGTGATTAAAAGGAAATTCATTTAAAAGTGCAGTTCTTTAAAATATTCTCAGTTGAAAATAAAATGTGTCATCTACTGACCACCACTGCACTTCACTACCTTCCCACAATAAACTATGCTATCTGTTATTTATTGTATTGAAATACTGTCGTAATTCTTTCGGTTACTTTACGTCCGTTCCCGTGACACTTTTATTACTTCCTTTCCTCATCTAAACACAAACTGGAATACGAGAAACGGGGCAATATGCGTGTTCTCGAAGCTAATTAGACCTTTTTCCTTTATGAGACTGATTTTAGAGCTCTGGCATTGTATTCAGCTATGGAATGATTGCTTCGTCAGTTTAATTTATAAACATCTTGTTAAATTCTAACCAGTTTAGAAACATCCACTTAGAAAAATTAACAAATTACTGTGCTGATAAATCTCTTACGTTATTTGATTTTCAAACAGCTGAGCAGAACTGAACGTACTCACCAAACATTTCTCTCTTTACTTATTCTGATCAACACTAAACTGACACACAATATTTTTAGTGCAACGCAATCTGACTTTCAATAATCCCTACAAAGGAATGGCCCTGACTAGCAGTAGCCGATACCTTTCATGAATCACTTATCTCACAAAACTCTCCGCTACTCGAACTACTGCAATACAGCGAGCGCCAGTACTGCCAGCTAAATAAAAGAGTCTAACTACTGAAGGCATTAACTACTGATAGGCATAGTCAGCAAATGAAAGATTTTGATAGAGAACAAACAATGTATTTACCTTAATAATGTTCAAAAGCCATCATATATATATATATATATATATATCAGTTCATGATATCCAGTATCACAAATTTACACTTTCTGATGGACACTCGTCCACATCGTCCGCTCTCAAAATTCTGCCATCTCTCTCCCCACATACAGCATTGCTGGTGGCTCACCTCCAACTGCGCAATGCTACGCGCTGTTCACATCCAACTGCCCAACACTACAATAGCGAATATTCCAACAATGGAAACCTGCCACAGACTGCACAGCACAGCCAGTGATTTTCATACAGATCGCTACGTGGCGTTACCAACATAAAAACCTAAACAGCCTACTTATATAGCATAAAAACCTAAACAGCCTACATACAGTTTAAACTGTCAGCAGACGAATACCGTTGAAGGAATAAACATTTAAAAAAATGATTTCTCGTATTAGACAGAAAGTATTTTAAAAAATTGTACTTTTAAATGAATTTTCTTTTAACGTCTTGTATAGTTATCTGTACGTCATTCATGCATCAACGACCTCTGTGTTTGCTTTGCATCCTACATATAACTGGTTGATTCCTGCGTGGCTGTTAATGACTCGTGTTATTTTTATGTGTTATGACTTGCTGCAGTGCAGCAGAATGAGAGGTATATTGTTTATTATAACTTCAGTCATTTGTGTTTAATCTATTACTGTATTAGCTGGTACTGTTCTTTACTTTTATTGCAGAATCTGAAGATGACTATTGAAAGGTGGCTACACTGAGTCACAGCGCCATAGATTGCGCCAAAGATTATTATTCCGCCGCCTCCACTGGCGCAGTAGTAGTTCAGAGGATGTCGAGAGCAGTCGTTTGTTCTGTTGGGCGAGAGAGTAGACGATCTGAGTGTTGACTGAAATATTGTACTGTTCGGTTGGTGTAATGTATAGATGGAAGAAGATGCAATTGTCAGAATATATTTAAGAAAGGAGATGGGCTTTTGATTTATGATGCTGGTGTAATGGAATATTTTCGTCAATATATAATGAGGTAAAAAGGTATTACAGTATTCTTTAATAACAATCCCTCTTGCTCACAGGTACAGTCAACAAAGCATCTGGCTCGTGTTCATTTATTAGACTTGCAATTCTGGTTTCTATGTCCAATTATAGTATTTCTGGTTTTTCAATTGGTTCATTGTAAATGGTGTTTAAAGTATTTTGTCGCATTGAGAAAGAACCGAGCCAGATACATGTACGTTGAGTCACACACAGAACAGTTACACTTGTGCTTTGTTATTTTGTAGCTTTTATAGTTGCAGGGGACTTAATTAATCAATTGTATTAATGGAAATTCCTTGTCATTCTTTATTTTTATTTTAAGCAATCAGATTGCGTGCTAATAATAGTCGGGTACAACCGGTTAACAGACTTCGTAACCGGTCATACAGCTACTAAAATTAGTGCATTTATTAATTAATATTAGTCTTTTCATTTTAGTTAAGCCCCCATGCACTATTGTACAGCCGAAACCGGTTGCTCTATTCGAGACAATTAAATAAATACTAAGAAGGCTACCGGCGTGTGGAGGGCCTGCTGAGCCCAACACACAGTCGAGATCCAGCGTCTCGATGCAGCCACCTGTTGGGGTTGTGTGGGCGGGACGCCCACACGCCTGCACAGGAAGTGAGTGACCTGGCTGGACGGCGTGGCTTTGCGGACAGCAGGGATGCCTACGGGGGCCCTTTGCTGAGCCTGCGACCTGCCCGCTGGGGCCGCCCTCATCATCTCGTTGCCGCCTCATTTAAATCAAGCGACGCCGGGACAAGGGGCTTTGCCCTGCCGGCCACGGACCCGGTGTCACGCTGCCGTACAAAGTTCACTGCCGCAGTCCGCAGCCGCATACACCACCGTCATCAATGGGGCTACGCTGTTTGTGGTAGGTTATATACACTACTGGCCATTAAAATTGCTACACCAAGAACAAATGCAGATGATAAACGGGTATTCATTGGACAAATATATTATACTAGAACTGACATGTGATTACATTTTCACGCAGTTTGGGTGCATAGATCCTGAGAAATCAGTACCCAGAACAACCACCTCTGGCCGTAATATCGGCCTTCATACGCCTGGGCATTGAGTCAAACAGAGCTTGGGTGGCGTGTACATGTACAGCTACCCATGCAACTTCAACACGATACCACAGGTCATCAAGAGTAGTGACTGGCGTATTGTGACGAGCCAGTTGCTCGGCCACCATTGATCAGATGTTTTCAATTGGTGAGAGATCTGGAGAATGTGCTGCCCTGGGCAGCAGTCGAACATTTTCTGTATCCAGAAACGCCCGTACAGGACCTGCAACATGCGGTCGTGCACTATCCTGCTGTAATGTAGGGTTTTGCAGGGATCGAATGAAGGGTAGAGCCATGGGTCGTAACACATCTGAAATGTAACGGTCACTGTTCAAAGTGCCGTCAATGCGAACAAGAGGTGACCGAGACGTGTAACCAATCGCACCCGATACTATCACGCCGGGTGATACGTCAGTATGGCGATGACGAATACACGCTTCCAATGTGCGTTCACCGCGATGTCGCCAAACACGGATGCGACCATCATGATGCTGTAAACTGAACCGGGATTCATCCGGAAAAAATGACGTTTTGCCATTCGTGCACCCAGGTTCCAGGTGCGTCGTTGAGTACACCATCGCAGGCGCTCCTGTCTGTGATGCAGCGGTAAGGGTAACCGCAACCATAGTCTCAGAGCCTGGTAGTCCATGTTGCTGCAAACGTCGTCGAACTGTTCGTGCAGATGTTTGTTGTCTTGCAAACGTCCCCATCTGTTGGCTCAGGGATCGAGACGTGGCTGCACGATCCGTTACAGCCATGCGGATAAGATGCCTGTCATCTCGACTGCTAGTGATACGAGGCCCTTGGGATCCAGCACGGCGTTCTGTATTACCCTCCTGAACCCACTGGTTCCATATTCTGCTAACAGTCATTGGATCTTGACCAATGCGAGCAACAATGTCGCGATACGATAAACAGCAATCGCAATAGGCTACAATCCGACCTTTATCAAAGTCGGAAACGTGATGGTTCGCATCTCTCCTACTTACACGAGGCATCGCTACAACGTTTCACCAGGCAACGCCGGTGAACTGCTGTTTGTATATGAGAAATCGGTTGGAAACTTTCCTCGTGTCAGCACGTCGTAGGTATTGCCACCGGTGCCAACCTTGTGTGAATGCTCTGAAAAGCTAATAATTTGCATATCACAGCATCTTCTTCCTGTCGGTTAGATTTCGCGTCTGTAGCACGTTATCTTCGTGGTGTAACACTTTTAATGACCAGTAGTGTATTTTTCGGTAAGACTGACATGTTCCTTAAATACACATAAATATTGATTACGAAAAAACTATGTGAATTACGGTAAGTCTGGGAAAGCTGGAACTCTGCGTGAGACAGACCCAGTGGCGTACGAGGTCTGTTCAAAGAGATTCCGGAACTTTCTCCACAAAATTTATCTACGCTTACCTTTTACTTATTGAGCATGGCCTCCTTCGAAACACTCTCCTCCACAATTGATACACCGCAACCAACACCATTTCCACTTCCGGAAGCAGTCTTGGTACGCCTCTTGCTCTATCGTGCGAAGCGGGGTTTTCAACTTCCGGAAATAAAATAGAAGTCCACAGGGGCCAGGTCTGGAGAGTACGGAGGATAAGGCAGCACAGTGATTTCATTTTTTGTACAATAGTCACGCACCAACAGGGATGAATGTGCGGGTGCGTTATCGTGACGCAAGAGCCATGAATTGTCTCGCCACATTTCAGGCCGTTTCCTTTTCACATTTTCTAGTAGGTGTCGCAACACGTCCCGATAGTACCATCCATTAACGGTTTGCGGCTGTGGCACGAATTCATGATTAACTAATCATTCTGAGTCAAAGAAAACTGACATCCGCTGTGGTCGAGCGGTTCCAGGCGCTTCAGTCTGGAACCGTGCGACCGCTACGTTCGCAGGTTCGAATCCTGCCTCGGGCATGAATGTGTGTGATGTCCTTAGGTTAGTTAGGTGTAAGTAGTTTCTATGTCTAGGGGACTGATGACCTCAGATGTTAAGTCCCATAGTGCTTCGAGCCATTCGAACCATTTCCAAAGAAAACTATCAGCATGGCCTTGACATTTGACCTGACCGTACGGCATTTTTTGGACCTTGGACGACATTTCCCGACCTATTGTGAAGTCTGAACCTTTATATCAACGTCATACCGTTGATCCACGTCTCATCACCAGTTATCATTCTCTTAAGGAACATCTCGTTCGTCACAGGGGTATTTGGTAAGCGTGATAGCGTTACGGAGATGTTTAGCAAACTCAAGTGGCAGACTCTACAAGAGAGGCGCTCTGCATCGTGGTGTAGCTTGCTGTTCAGATTTCGAGAGGGTGCGTTTATGGATGAGGTATCGAATATATTGCTTCCCCCTACTTATACCTCCCGAGGAGATCGCAAATGTAAAATTAGAGAGATTCGAGCGCGCGCGGAGGCTTTCCGGCAGTCGTTCTTCCCGCGAACCATACGCGACTGGAACAGGAAAGGGAGGTACTGACTGTGGCACATAAAGTGCCCTCAGCCACACACCGTTGGGTGGTTTGAGGAGTATAAATGTAGATGTAGATGTAGATTTGCGCGATCCAAAAGCTCTTCACAGATTGCGAGACGAAGGTCTTTCTAGTCTTGACTCATGAGCTGTGGGACGAACTTGGTGCCAACAGGATGTATTCCAAGATGCTGTGTCAGGATTTCGTGACATGATCCAATGGAAATGTTACATTCTTCTGCAATCTCTCGGGCAGTCACTCTTCGATTGACAGGCACAATTTTGTTGATGTTCCTGGCGTGAGCGTCGTCGGTAGACGAAGGGCGTCCTGCACGAGAGTCATCTTTAACTTCCGTCCGGCTATTTTTAAACCGTCTGAACCATTCGTAACACCGAGTACGGCTTAAGCACTCGTCATCGTAGGCTTCCTGCATCATTTGGTGTGTCTCTGTAAAGGTTTTCTTGAGTTTCACGCAAAATTTAATGCAGATGCGTTGCTCCAGTAATATCCCGAGATTCGCAAACTGTGCGTTACAACGTTGCACCCAATACAGCATTTAACAATAACTAACAGACATAGAACAATAAAACTTTCGGCTGTGATACATTAAACACAGGCGTGTGCAGGGATGCCAACCGTATTTCGCTCCAACTAACCATTGGCGCGAAATTACGAATGCTTCGGAACTTTTTGAACAGAACTCGTATTTCAAAAACGCACCGCCTACAGAGCAGATTCCACTACTTGTGAGGAAGCTCTTTTGTGAACAAACGTGGTACAAAAGTGTTGCTGTTAATTTCGTGTGAATTACAGAGAAAAAACACGTTGTCCCTTCTGGTAGGCCGAAACGCTTCATCGTGTAGTTACATAATTTTACTATTAAAGCTAAGTTTGTACAATATTGATGCAGTTTTTTATAGCGAGCTTTAAATAGGTGTAAGCTAAAATGGTCGCCGAGTTCGCTACCTACAGATAGAGGTCATGGTTGTCCACCACTCCCAGGCAGTTAGGAAAGATGGACCAGTGTTAATTTGGAGAGATGTACCTCTTGTTTTAAAGTGGGAGATAAACTGCACTGTTAAATTTAGCTGCAAGGCATTGGCGTAATCCCACTTAAGATGGCCGTAGTCACAGACTATGCTTATTTGTCGGAAGATAAGTCTGTGCCAACAAATGGATGATCAGAATCTCACACACAGCTCAGTCAACCACATCAAAGCTCATCAAAAGACCTAGTGATCCCAAGCACATCAAAAGAGCAGAATTATCTGCTCAAGTCAAATTCCTTCACGGAAATAATTTCGGAATCCACTCATACTATACCTAAAACTTCCAAAATAATTTCCTCAAAACTGACAGCTCCTAAGCCAACACAGACAAGAGTTCGGGAAGAAATATCACCGATTGCTTCTATTGATAAAACCATGAAACTTAAGAGGCAGACAGCAACTATATCCAGATGGCTAAACGCTGCTGAAAACATTGAAACTGTAAAGAAAAAAAGGTCTAAAAAAAGAAAGGAAACAGAAAAACGTCACAAAAAGATCACCAAAGGGAAATATTAATGAAGCGTGCAACACACTAACAAAGGAAAAAATACTGCAAATAGCTCTGTGTTCATCACAAGGAGACATTGTAGAAGGTTACGAAAGTAACTTCGATGTTGGATGTGGCGAAATTTATTACGGAACTAATGAAAATGACGATTGAATACAGTTTGTTTTTTGTTCACGATGGCCACATGAATGTTGATCAACATTTGACAGTAAGTGTAATTGTTATGGTGAGAGAAAGACAGGTTAATCCCTGAACAAAAGCAACAACTCATTAGAAAAGCCAATGTTCAATCAAGATTATAATAAACGGATAAAATATTGAATAGTATAATTTTGTATTCATTGCAACATATTCCATATAAAAATATGTAACTTTAATTGCCTCTTTTCTATATGTACACCCCTTTTTATGTGGTCCATCTCTCCCAGTACGTTGGTCCACCTCACCCATACACCTATTTGTGAGATGGGCCACTCATATATATTTTCATTTTATCGTATCTCGTGTATTTTATGTGGCAGTGCCTCAGTAATATATTGTACTTAAGTTTATATGGCACTCTATACGAAAAAGGTACCAGAAGATAAAAAAGACATGCAAAACACACAGTTTTCATGCTGAAAAGAAAAGCAGTCCAACGTTCCCGGACTAAGCCTGCTGTAAATTGTTAAGTCACTTGCATGTAAGGCCATTTCTCGCTGACAGAGCATATTTTAGTAAGTAAATGTTCATACCCGTTATATTTTCACCCTTTCAAGAAGTAAATAACTGTTCTCAAGCAATTTCTTTTTTCTATGTTACATTTCTCAGAACTCCGCATCTCCCCAATTTCGTTTGAATTCGCAATATGAACTTCACCCTCACGCATCAGTAAGCTTGTATGGCCTATTCTTACCCTGTGGTCAGGTAAGGGCTTAAGGTAATTTGCCTATGAATCCGCTCCAAAAATCGATTTTTTGTTTTTCATCATAAATCGACGTTTAGAGTTTTTTGAACAAAATAGTGGTTAAATATAAATGATGTAGACGTCAGGAATTTATTTAAAAATAAACTTAAAGATCGCTCGCTGTGCGTCCACAACCTTGTTTCCGCTGTTTTCACATGTCAATGTTGCCGTCACACTCCGAGAAACATATACCATACCACTGTTTTTCAAGTTTACAGCCCTGTTAGAAGAGAAGCTATGCTATGCTCTTATGTTTTCCTCGTACATATTTGGTATTCGAGCGTCGTTTCCGTTATAAACATTTATGTATTTTGAGTTGCTGCTGTTTTTACATTATCTGAAGTTATTACGCCTGTAATTTCTTTTAGCGTTCTAAAGTTGCTAGAAATATGTGCTGAGTTTAATATGGGACAATCATTGTTAGCAATCGATTCTATTAGAGTGGCCGAAGCTGAAAAGTGGATCCTTGAGGCAACTAAAGGCACCAGACTAACAACAAGAAACAAGAAAAGGAAGAGAGAAGATGAGTAACACGTAAAGCAAGAATATTACGTAACTGGAGCGTATTAGGAACAAAAGAGGTCAGCCATAGATCAAATTTCTTTGTATTAATTTCCCTAGCATTAAAGTTTTTGACACGTTTACTTAATCACAAAAAATCTAATTGAGCTAGAGGTCTGAAATTTTTTGGGAAGTTGCAGGATACTGTCCGGGGGACAGAGACTACAGGCACTGACTTACTATCAACAGAAAAGAAAATACATACTAATTAATTATAAAAAGAAACTTTTTGATTATCGGATGTAAATATTTCTAGAATAAAAACTTGTGACTGACATGACATAATTGTAGTCTACTTTTCAGGTAGATATGTTGTTAATTTGCAACTTAAAGTCACAAGCATCGAAGTCAGATAGTTATTTGGCGCATAGATTCCAAGTATGGGCTATTATATAAAAACGCAGTTAACTGATCTTTACAGAAAAGCTGTAATCAAGTTCGAAGAGAAAACTAATGTGACTAACTGTTTATTAAGATGTTTAGCAAAATGTTTAAAGTGAAGCAAAGCATTCAAATAAAATTAAAACAGGTCGAGTCTCAGTATGGTGAGAAAATATCTACGATAGAATACTGTATTGCAAACTGTGCAACGTCAGAGTACCTGCAGAGAAGTTACTTAAAGTTCAGCGGCATGTGGCAACGTGGAGTACAACGGAATCAGAATGAAAAACGCGACACTAAATGCTCCGAGGGATATCCCGCCAATGGTATTCGCCATTATATGAAGAATTTTGTACAGCATTCCTTTATGCTGACATTCAATTAAGTAAACTGCACCACACAAAATTTCGCCAATTCTTGGAAACACACAGGCACGTCTCTTTCTGATTCTTCCACATTAAGAAAGGGCCACATCAGCCGAAACTACGAAGAAACAATACAACAATTCAGGCAATGGGTAACAAATTTAAAAAATATGTGTATCAACTGTTGAAACCACAGACTCTGTAGTAAGATATATTGCAGATGTCTTTGTGGGAAATCTGGAAGAAAGTTTCTAATAAACTGTGAACATTTAGAAAAAATAAATTTTTGCGCCATTAGTAAACTGTTCGACAGATCCATACAGCCCGAAGGCGTTAAACACGATAATGTTCTACTCTTCATAACGGATGCTGCGCCTTATATGGTGAAAGGTGCCGCGTCACTAAAAACACTATGCAGTAAAATGGTGCGAGTGACTTGGTTATCTTAGGCATTACACAAAGATACAGAAGAGATTCTTAATAAATTCAGTGATGTAGACAAATTTATTGGATGCGTCAATAAGGTATTTTTGAAAGTCCCTTCAGGTATTTCATCATTCGCTTCTCACCATCTCCCATTTCGACAAGATTGTTATCCTAGACTGATGCCTGCAACTATTACTGGTAGAATTTCAGCGTTGTGAAAATCATCACTGGTTCATTCAGTAGTAGTGAAGCCGCTTCAGTTGGACTCACCACAGAATTAATGACCAATGGTGAAATTTCAGGCAAACTTTCCAAGCCGGCCGCAGTGGCCGAGCGGTTCTACGCGCTACAGTCTGGAACCGCGCGACCGCTACGGTCGCAGGTTCGAATCCTGCCTCGGGCATGGATGTGTGTGATGTTCTTAGGTTAGTTAGGTTTAAGTAGATCTAAGTTCTAGGGGACTGATGACCTCAGAAGTTAAGTCCCATAGTGCTCAGAGCCATTTTTTTTGAAACTTTCCAACAGAAATTCAAATTTTAGATTTATTCCTAATTCCATGAATGCTTTGAAGCAATGAGAAGTGTCACTAGTGAAACAGCGAGAAGAAGTGAAAAAACTGTGAATACATCAGATGATGTCTGTGGTAAAGTGGAAAAGAAAATGTCAAGGACAATCGAAAAATTGTTATAAAAAAATAAAAACGAAGTGCATACACCCTGTGTTCCATTTCAGTCATTTTGTTGGGTGAAGAGTTATTTCTTAATCATTTCGATCTAGATTCGTATGACATTATCCATTTTAATTATACTCATCTTCTGTAAGATGAATTAAAAAAAGTTGTTCGCAGGACAATGCTTTTTTTGGCTGACTACAGGAAGTCTGTTTTATTTTAATATATGCACAAAGTGCTCATTATACGAGTATACTGCAACGCAAAATTCACAAACTAATGTAAAAATGACAGTGTATAAAAAACTCATCCTAAGTTAAGTATGTTCTGATAATGTTAGTACAAAGCATATAAAGCGTCAAATTCTGTAGTTTACCTAGTTCCTCATGTGCATTTTATTTTTAAATAACTAGCTCATTATCATAAACCGAATTTCTAATTTCTCTTACAACAGACTTGTTCTTTCCTCACTTTAATACTGTTAGGTCATATTTTTATGTTATTGTGCATGTTTTTGTAAACTTTGGTGATAATACCTTATTTTATGCGCACATTATGGTGATCTTAAGTCATAAAAGTCCAAGCGCTAGTGAACAACAACCATTAAAATTAAAATACGCTTCTCCATAAAACACACATTATCACGACTGCAGCATATAAAAGTCCAGCCATTAAAATTGCATCATGAAGACAGCAAGCACCACACGTCAAACTGGCATGATATATACTACATGCATGGATACGTATACACGGTGCTCCATCGACCGTGACCGGACCAAATATCTCACAAAATAATCGTCAAACGAAAATACTACAAAGAACGAAACTTGTCTAGCTTGAAGGTGGCAACCAGATGGTGCATAGGTTGGCACGCTAGATGGCGCTGCCATAGGTCAAACGGATATCAACTTCGTTTTTTTTTAAATAGGAACCCCCATTTTTATTACATATTCATGTGGTACGTAAAGAAATATGAATGTTTTAGTTGGAACACTTTTTTCGCTTTGTGATAGATGGCACTGTAATAGTCACAAACGTATAAGTACTTGGTATTACATAACATTCCGCCAGTGCGGACGGTGTTTGCTTCGTGGTACATTACCCGTGTTAAAATTGACAGTTTACCAATTGCGGAAAAGGTCAATATCGTGTTGATGTATGGCTATTGTGATCAAAATGTCCAAAGGGTGTGTGTTATATATGCTGCTCGCTATCCTCGACGACATCATCCAAGTGTCCGGACCGTTCGCCGGATCGTTACGTTATTTAAGGAAACAGGATGTGTTCAGCCACATGTGAAACGTCAACCACGACCTGCTACAAATGATGATGCCAAAGTAGGTGTTTTAGCTGCTGTCGTGGCAAATCCCCACACCAGTAGCAGACAAATTGCGCGAGAATCGGGAATGTCAAAAACGTCGGTGTTGAGAATGCTACATGAACATCGATTGCACCCATACCATATATCTATGCACCAGGAATTGCATGGCGACGACTTTAAACGTCGTGTACAGTTCTGCCACTGGGCACAAGAGAAATTAAGGGACGATGACAGATTTTTTTGCGTGCGTTATATTTAGCGACGAAGCGTCATTCACAAACAGCGGTAACGTAAACCGGTATAATATACACTATTGGGCAACGAAACATCCACGATGGCTGCGACAAGTGGAACATCAGCGACCATGGCGGGTTGATGTATGGTGTGGCATTCTGGGAGGAAGGATAATTGACCCCATTTTATCGATGGCAATCTAAATCGTGCGATGTATGCTGATTTCCTTAGTAATGTTCTAGCGATGTTACTACAAGATGTTTCACTGCCTGACAGAATGGCGATGTACTTCCAACATGATGAATGTCCGGCACATAGCTCGCGTGCGGTTGAAGCGGTATTGAATAGCATATTTCATGACAGGTGGATTGGTCGTCGAAGCACCATACCATGGCCCGCACGTTCACCGGATCTGACGTCCCCGGACTTCTTTCTGTGGGGAAAGTTGAAGGATATATGCTATCGTGATCCAACGACAACGCCTGACAACATGCGTCAGCGCATTGTCAATGCATGTGCAAACATTGCGGAAGGCGAATTACTCGCTGTTGAGAGAAATGTCGTTACACGTATTGCCAAATGCATTGAGGTTGACGGACATCATTTTGAGCATTTATTGCATTAATGTGGTATTTACAGGTAATTACGCTGTAACAGCATGCGTTCTCATAAATGATAAGTTCACAAAGGTACTTGTATCACATGGGAACAACCGAAATAAAATCTTCAAACGTACCTACGTTCCGTTCTGTATTTTAATTTAAAAAACCTACCTGTTACCAACTGTTCGTCGAAAATTGTGAGCCATACGTTTGTAACTATTACAGCGCCATCTATCACAAAGCGGGAAAAGTGGTCCAACTAAAACATTCATATTTCTTTACGTACTACACGAACACGTAATAAAAAGTGGGGGTTCCTATTCAAAGAAACGCAGTTGATATCCGATTAACCTATGGCAGCGCCATATGGCGGACCAACCATAGCGCCATCTGGTTTCCCCCTTCAAGCTATACAAGTTTCGTTCTTTGTAGCTTTTTCGTTTGACGCTTATTTCGTGAGATGTTTGGCCCAGTCACGATCAATGAACCACCCTGTATACAGGGTGTCCTCCAAAGAGTCGTCAGGTGCGTTTTTTCTGGTGTTTCAAAAGATATTTGCAATTTCCTTTTTGCATTGTGTCACTGGAGTCAGGCCAGACAAACAGTGTTAATCAAGTCTCTCAGGAGACACCCAGTACCAAAGAAAAGGATCGGTTTGTTTCCCATCATAAACAAAATGATGTTTAAAGCGGAATCTTAAATGCCCATTCGATAGAGCGGCCCCAAAGTAGTATAGTGCGATATTTGTTTCATCTGTATACATTAACCTGGATAGTGAAACTCGAAGCATAACCAGTATTCCAGCAGCGAGTCAGTAGCAATGCATGCTTGGCGGTAGAAATCAGCACGCATCAAGGTGGTGCTGTTACTGATGGAGTGCTGGTTATTCTTGAAAGTTTACTCTCCCTGTTAATACATACCAACAAAACAGATATCGCACTAGGCTAATTTGGGACCACATTATCGAATGTGCATTTAAATCTCCACTTTACAAAAAGTTTTGTTTATGTTGGGAAACAAACCGACGCTTCTTGTCGACACTGGGCGTCACCTGAAAGACGCGATGAACGCAGTTTGTTTGGGCTGACTCCGGTTACACAATACCAAAACAGACGTGAAATTATAGCTGAAACGCCAGAGAAAATACGCCGGACGTCTCTTAGGAGAGTCACCCTGTATGTAATCAGCGTTTCAGAGCAGCTGCATGAAGTAGGCAATAGTAAAACTATCTATGTTCTTTATTCAAGTTGTTTGACTATTACAAACGAAAGCGGTGTGTAGAGGACAATGAAACAAGCAAATCTCTCTTTCCAAGCATTAATCCCGACATGCGGAATCTGCTGTTATGTTCGTTTTAAGGGGTGGCCGGATGCCCTTCCTGTCGCCACCCCCGGGATGGAATCAGTGTACCCCAGCTGTCTGCATCTTGTGTAAGCCATGGAATGGTGCGAACGTGTTTCAAGTGTCTGCAAGTCGTGTAACTGAGGGGGAACGTGGGGATCAGCCCGGTATTCAACTAGCGGGATGTGGAAAACCGCCTAAAAACGACATCGAGGCTGGCCAGCACATCGGCTCTCGTCGATAGTCCGCCGGGCGGATTCGTTCCGGAGGCGGCGCGCCTACCCGAGTCTAGGAAGCAGCGCATTAGCGCTCTCGGCTACCCTGGCGGGTCACAGTGAAACAAGCAAATGGTCCTAATAAATACACCTTGGAACACAATGGTTTCCCATATACCGTGTAGTCATGCCAGTGCTGCAGCATTATTAATGTCTGCGGCTACGTTTATGCTGTAGCTACACTGTTGGCGCATCGCTCTTAGTTAGGTGAGCGAGTTTCTTCCATTGTGAAGCGAAGGGTGGCCTTGCAGCAACCAATCACAGTTAAAAGTTTTGCGACATGCCAGCGATATGCGAGCAGCGAGGTTGCAGCATAAACAAGGCCTTATGTTCCAAGTACAGTTCCCACAGTGAGCAGCAAACGCATTGTGCACGTGTAGCATTTGAAGCGGTTGCTATGACCCAACACACGTCTTCAAACGAACACTTTATGCACGGACGTGCTAATGACAAGGTACAGGAGGCAGCACGATTGTGTCTCGAAGCGTTTCCTCAGAGAAAAAGCCAGACAGCAGTATGTTCTCTGCGTCCCATCAGCACCTGCACGAGACCGGTTCATTTAAACCCAACACGCAACATACGGGTAGACAAAGAACAGCGTGGACACAGCGAAGGATTTCTGCAGCAATGATTTCTGCAGCAGAATGCGTTTCGCCTTCCACCCTATATTACGTACACAGGGTGTATCATAATTAATGGCGCAAACGCATACAGTTGAAAGTACACGATACTAGAAGCAAAAAAGTCTCAGTAACCATAGGGTCGAAAATGCATACCTTAAGAGCTACGAGCAATTTTTCATCTTCGATCGGAGTATCTTTGTAGATGAAGATGTAGAAAAGCACTCAGATTGAGCTCCATACGAGGGGCGTTGAAAAGTCCATGCAAAGTCCGAGAGATGGCACCACCGATGCCGATCGAGGTCATATTTAGTTAGTAGCATCTTTGGAAAGAACGCACACTAAGTTTCAGCCACATTGGTCTATTTCTTTGTGTTTGGTATTCGTGTGAATTGAGGAAGTCAAGTGATTGTCAAAAAATGGACGAAAAAGAATTTCATGTGGTGATTAAACGTTACTTTATGAAAGGCAAAACGCCTCAGGAGACTAAAGAGAAGCTTGATAAACATTACGGTGACTCTGCACCTTCGATTAGAACAGTTCATAAGTGGTTTCAAAATTTTTAGAGTGGCCATATGGGCACAAGTGATGCTGAACGTTCTGGACGCCCTGTGGAGGTTAAGACTCCAGAAATCATTGATGAAATCCATGATACGGTGATGGATGACAGAAGAGTTAAGGTACGTGAGATTGCTGGTGCTGTGGGTATCTCGAATGAATGGGTGCATAATATTTTGCATAAATATTTGGACATGAGAAAGCTATTCGCAAGGTGGGTTCCGCGACTGCTCACACTTGACCAAAAACGGAATCGTGTGAAGTGCTGCAAGGATGGTTTGCAGCCTTCAGGAAGTATCCGCAGGACTTTAAGTGTAGTTTCGTCACTGTGGATGAAACATGGATACATTACTATACTCCTGAGACCAAACAACAATCCAAACAATGGGTTACCAAGGGAGAATCTGCACCAAAAAAGGCGAAGACCATTCCTTCGGCCGGAAGGGTTATGGCGACTGTCTTTTGGGATTCGCAAGGGATAATCCTCATCGACCATCTGGGAAAGGGTAAAACTATTACAGGTGCATATTATTCATCGTTATTGGATCGTTTGAAAACCGAGCTGCAAGAAAAACGCCAGCGATTGGCCCACAAAAAAGTCCTTTTCCATCAGGACAATGCACCGGCACACACCTCAGCAGTTGTGGTCGCAAAATTAATGTAAATAGGATTCCAACTCGTTTCACATTCCCCCTATTCTCCAGACTTGGCTCCCTCGGACTACTATTTGTTTCTCAATGTGAAGAATTGGCTGGTGGGACAAAGATTTCATTCAAACGAGGAGGTGATGGCAGCAACTAATAGCTATTTTGCAGACTTGGACAATTCTTTTATTTGGAAAGGATCAACAAATTAGAAGAGCGTTGGACGAAATGTATAAGTCTAAAATGAGACTATGTCGAAAAATAAAAAGTTTACCACAAACACGTAAGTAGTTTTTATTTTTGCACGGACTTTTCAAATTTCCCTCGTATGATCTACCGAAACCGTTCCGTCGCTTCCACTGCAACACTGTGCGTCCGACAGGGAATGACAGCAACCGTTCAACGAAGTCGTTGCCCGCACAGCAGTCCCGCCTGTGCTCATCGTCGTCTCGTCCGGTACCCTACCGCGTACCAGCACCTCGATGTCCTCGGACTTCGTTCCACCCCGGAACTTTCTCCTTCTGTGTCACTCCAGGAGCTCTCTGACTTCCTCCTGGACCTTCCAGCTGGGCGACGGCGATGCTTGCGCCACTCCCGTGTCTGAGGCAATCACCCTGTAGCGGCACCAGTACCACTCACGCCAATGACCGTGATCTCTAGCGCCGGGAAACTAGCCATGCCACTGGACACTGCACAGTCACTTGACCGTAACTGGTTGTGTGTGAGTAAGTACATATATCAGCAGCTTCTGGCGGTCGACTGAAATGAGTTCATCGGTTCATTTCATGTGCTGAAAAGGTTTCATCGGTTCATTGCATATACGAGGGGGGACCCAAAAACAACCGGAATTTCTTTCTAGAAAGCATATACTTCATTGTTTTCAAATACAACCTTAATCTCCTTCGAAGTACACTCCATTAGCATTAATACACTTGTCCAAACGTTCATTCCAGTGTTCGAAGCACCTTTTAAATTCGTCCTCTTTGATACCTGCTAGCACTTTCATGAAATTGCCTTTTAAGTCTTCCACATCCGCAAAACGCTTCCCTCCCTTCTCATCCTCGGGAATAGGAAGAAGTCCGAGGTACTAAATCCGGCGAATAGGGCGCGTGGGTCAAGGTAGTCGTCTTCGTTGAGGCCAAAATTGGCGAACGCTGAGAGCCGTGTGCGCGGGAGGGCTGTCGTGATGCAGGAACCGCACGCCAGAATCCCACAAAGCCAGACGTTTTTGCGACAAACTTCTGCGAAGCCGTTTCATAACCTCCAAATAGAATTGGTTTACTGTCTGGTTTTCAGGGACAAATTCAGAGTGTACGATCCCTTTGATGTCAAAAAACAGATCAGCATCGTTTTCACATTCGATCTCACTTGTCGAGCTTTTTTTGGTCGAAGTGAACCAGGTGACTTCCATTGTGGTGACTGTTGTTTACTTTCTGTATCATAACCACAGCACCATGACTCATCACCTGTTACCATTTTGTTGAAAAAATGTGGATCATCTTTGAACGCGTCCTTCATTTGGAGACAGGCTTGAATGCTACGATCTCTTGGATCTCCGGTAAGAAGCTTCGGCACGAATTTTGCTGCCACTCTTCGCATCCCAAAATCGATGGTCAAGATGCGCTGAATTGAGCTCCAGGACAAACCGGACAAGTTCTCGAGTTGGTCAATTGTCCTGCGTCGATCTTCACCGATGAGATCACGGATTTTGTCGATGCTGTCTTCGCTTCGAGCAGTTGAAGGTCGACCAGAATGGGGCTGATCTTCAACCACCATTTCTCTCTTTTTAAACCGAGAAAACCATTCGTACACTTGCGTTTTACTAAGAGCATGGTCTTTGTAGGCTGTCTGAATCATCGCAACAGTTTCTGCTGCGTTCTTGCCGAGCAAGAAACAAAACTTCACTGCCGCACATTGTTTGTACGAACTAGACATTTCCTCGTGTCACGTCTGCACTGTACGCGCACTTGAAGAACTGCCAAAGAAACCACACTTCTCACTGTTGGGTGACGCCGCGTGGCAGAATGACTCAGCAGAGCTCCTACTAGAACCCTCTGATGGCGCAACCTGCTACTGCAAGTACACGATGTGCAGCATTACGATTCCGGTTACTTTTGGGTCCCCCCTCGTAACTTGATTTGTTTTTGTCACTTGTGCATCATATATGAAGCGCAATTACCGAGTCTTCCACGCTAGTTTTCATCCTGGCAAGACTGCACCAAACCTCTGGAGAAATGATGGGCTGAGCTATTTGTGTTATTTCACTTGTTGCAGTGGATGCTATTTTTTCTTTTATCCTGTATTCCAGGGGTTTTCAAACTTTCTCCATCGCGTCCCCCTTCTGATGCATAAATTATTTTGACGCCTCTTCCCTCCCCGCGCCTTCAATTTTCTTTCCTTCCTATGCATGTCTCGTAATTGGCACTAAAACGATCCACGATATCTACTTCCTTCTGTCTAATTATTGCAACTATCAGTTGAACAATAGTAATAATAATTAGAGAGAGTCCATCAAGGACATCAGAGTTAAATATTAAAAAAAAAAATCATGTGTTTGTATTATTCAGAGGTGGTGAAAGTCAACAGCTACAAGTTCATAAATAACCAACGCTGCGTGTGCTGTTATTGGAAGTGAGGAAATATGTGTTTCCACTACATTTTTTTTTCTTTTTTTCAAAAAGTTCACAAATTAGTTGGTTAAAGTTTAACTATTTCCATCTACATTTATCTTAATTCATTTAGAGTGTTATTATACTTGAAAGATCACAGCATACAAATGACGATAGGACAATAGTCAAAGTTTAAACGCCAATTTAAAAACTGTTCTATTCAAACTGATCATCCAAAACGGAAGTAAACAAGAGTAAAAATATATCTAGTTCAAAATTCGGAAATTTTCTGACATTTGCACATTTAGTGTAATGTGTTTGCTTGAATTTTTGACGATAGCGGTTCCACTCTTAGTTGGATCTTTGAAACAGCAACACGTTTTTGTTAATACCATTGCAAAAAGTGTTACACAAGTAGGCTGAAGCGGAGGATAATGACACGTCCACTGTCTTTCTTGCTAAACTGGCCTATTTATTCCAAATCTGCATCCAAAACTTTACAAGAGGCGTCGATTTAAATTCATTTCGAATTGTTCTACCATTTGACAATTCTATTAGCTGCTCCTGTTCCGTTGTTGGCAAGCGCGCTGTTATGATCATATCGAACGGATTGTGGATCCAGACACACTCAGATGAAAATTCTGGAAATTGATCCTCAAGTTGCTGACGAAGATTTTTTGAGATGTACTACGCCAGCTCTACCAATGTTACCTGCGTCCAACTCATTATCCTTCACGAAATCATTCAGACAAGAAAACATCTCGCGGGTACCTTTCTCCATCTGTGTTTTTCAGAGTCCAAGTTTTCTCTTAATCGCAAGCATCTTCTCGCTTAGAAAGGCGATATTACTATTTCAGGCTTGAAGTGATACGTTAAGATCATTCGGTTTCTCAAAAACGTCGACCCAGTGGCACAATATTGCAGTAGAATCCATTTTTCATCCAGAAACAGAGCCGAGATTTAAGACTGCTGTTCAATACGAAAAGACGAAATTCATCGTTCAGCTCCACAACGCAACGGCGAACTGTATCACGAGGCACCCAACCAAACTCTGTGTACAATAGAACCCGCCTCGTTGCAAAGAATGGATAATATCTTACTGTTATGCTTCCACAAAATTTACGACACGGACTGCACCGGTCTTCAGTTTATTGGCTATCTTAGAAACCAAAGTCCTCCTGTGTATCACGCAATGTAGGAATTTTACAGAAAGAGTACAGCTACTTGCCATGAACCGTATTTTAGTTGCGGTAAATGTTGCCACACCAACGGTTCATATGCCAACACGATTTGTCCATGACTGATCGTTGTCAATAAAAATCGAATTCTCAAGAAAGAAAATATATTCGCCAATAGTCCTCCCTTCTATAGCTTTACAAAACAGAAGGTCCTCCAATATTTCCACAACAGTAGCGTACAAAAACAAGGAGATCAGGGAAGATTTCTGTTATCAGTACCGTCACAATGTTGCAGCGAGAATTTTGCACTATCATGAGGACGCGGTAGCAATTGATTTTTCGTGTCAGCGGCTACTGCAACAAAACGACGAGCTGCGGTATCAGCCGAGGGTGGTATCGACTTCAGACTCTCGCCAGACCTTTCGTCATGCATGATTTCGCACATTTTGACGGCTGTGCGAAGATGTGCGAGGTGTGGCTAGAAAAAAACCGGACTAGTACTGGTGAAACAATAAAACGAATGCAATACGGCTGAAAGTCGCGTGGCCTGTCACGTGACTCTCGCTCCGCCTACTGCTCGAGTTTCATCTGCCTCCTGCACTCAGTCTGCCCGTGGCGTCTGTTTTAAGTAGTTGACGTTTTGTCTGTGCGTCGGAAAATGTTGAGTGTACAGAAAGAACAGCGTGTTAACATCAAATTTTGTTTCAAACTAGGAAAATCTGCAAGTGAAACGTTTGTAATGTTACAACAAGTGTACGGCGATGATTGTTTATCGCGAACACAAGTGTTTGAGTGGTTTAAACGATTTAAAGATGGCCGCGAAGACACCAGTGATGACACTCGCACTGGCAGACCATTGTCAGCAAAAACTGATGCAAACATTGAAAAAATCGGTAAACTTGTTCGACAAGATCGCCGTTTAACAATCATAGCAGTGTCTGAGTTAACAGGAGTTGACAAGGAAAGTGTTAGGCAGATTCTTCATGAAAGTTTCAACATGAACAAAGTGTGTTCAAAAATGGTTCCAAAGTGTCTCACAATTGAACAGAAGGAACGCCGAAGAATGATTTGTTCTGACATCCTGGAAAACATTGAAAGTGATCCCACCTTCTTACAAAATCGATACATTGGAAAACTCCCGGTTCTCCACGACAAAAAAAAAGCACGAATGTCAAAATCGAAATTCAAGGCAATGATGATTGTTTTTTTTTTTTTTGACATCAAAGGGATTGTGCACATTGATTGGGTACCAGAGGGACAAACAGTGAATCAGCGTTACTACATTAGCGTCCTGGCTACCCTACGTGAGCGAGTACGGAGAAAACGGAACGATTTGTGGAGAAAAAAGTCATGGATCCTTCACCAAGACAATGCCCCACCTCACAGTGCGTTGTCAGTGAAGACGTTTTTGGCAAAACACAACATTCCCATCTTAGATCATCCTTCCTACTCACCTGATTTGGCCCCCTGTGACTTTTTTCTTTTCCCTAAAGTCAAGTCAGCTTTGAAAGGAACTAGATTTGAGACTGTTGAAGCAGTAAAAGAAAAAGCGACGGAAGTAATGTATGGACTTACCGAAAATGATCTGCAGCAATGCTATGAACAGTGGAAAATTCGTATGGAGCGGTGTAGAGACCGAGGAGGAGAGTACATTGATGGAGATAACATGAAATTGTAAATAATTGTAAATAAATGTTTTTTCCAGCATCAGTCGGGCTTTTTCTAGCCGCACCTCGTAATTTCTCTCCAATAATATGTGATGATTTGGATTTTGTAATTAAGCAGGACACCTTGAGGGATGCTCTTAGGGCTTTCTTAGGAACTAATACCTATTTATTGAAGAATCTTACATTTCCTTTTAGTTGTTGCTCATGACGCTTAAGAAATTCGATGGGTTTATTTACACGGTCTGGATGTCTTGTCTGCAAGGGTCTCTCTAGTTTTATAGGCTTCAACCTGTCGTTGGCTAAGATCTCTCAACAAAGAACACATTGTGCAACTTCCTTATTCAAAAGAATGCTGGTAAAGCCAAATGTCAGATAATCAACTTTATATTTGCACATCTACGCACGGTTTTATGTTAAGAACTAACGTTGTTGAAAAGAGGAACACGCAAAAGAAGAATGTACTTTGATTAAATTCGAATATTTTCCCCTATTACAACTGCATACTTTCGAAGGAGAAGAATTACTCGGTGAATCACTTCCACAGGATTTTTTGTTATCACCAGCCGTTTATCCATTGAATGGCGGAACTTGTATCAGTTTATTTTAAATCCGGTTAGTTCAGCATCTAGCTACCTTTAAACTGACTCCGGAAGCCTGGCTGAAATAGAGCGAACAGTCACAATGGCTGTGTTTAACAACTTATTCCAGTAGCCAGTGTTGAAAGAAAGTGGTGGTCACATTGGAAAGAGGATTATTCTCGTTAGTGGATGCTACTTGTTAGGTAAGTACTTAACTAGTCAGATGATCGGTGACCGAGAAAGGCAAATGTCCCGAGTTCGAGTCTCGGTCCGGCACACAGTTTTAAGCTGCCAGGAAGTTTCATATCAGCTCACACTCCACTGCAGAGGGAAAGTCTCATTCTGGAAACAGCCCCCAGGCTGTGGCTAAGCCATGTCTCCACAATATCCTTACTTTCAGTAGTGCTAATTCTGCTAGGTCTGCAGGAGAGCTTCTGTTAAGTTTGGAAGGTAGGAGACGAGGTACTGGCAGAAGTAAAGCTGTGAGGACGGGGCGTGAGTCATGCTTCGGTAGCTCGGTTGGTAGAGCACTTGCCCGCGAAAGGCAAAGGTCCCGAGTTCGAGTCTCGGTCCGGCACACAGTTTTAATCTGCCAGGAAGTTTCAAAAACGAACAAGTCTGCCCTCGGAAAACGAGTAGTCCTAGACATTTGAAGTCACACTGTCACTACAGGAAGAACTTCACCACAGGCTCTCCAGTCTAACTATTTGCAAGTGAAGTCGTTCTCAGAACAGGTCCCTAGCAGCAACCAAACATGCCAGAGCTTTGACCAGAAGATGCTTCCAGACTAAAATCCAGAAACCAAGTGTTTCACACCTCTCCAAATAAAAAAAAAGTTCCGTTTTCACACAAAATGCACGAATGACACCGCCTCCACCCTACCTTGAGCCAATCACAGGGCTTTAGAGGCGCTAAATCTCCCATCCTTCACGTCAGCACAAACTCATGTCGAACCAGCGCAAGAGTTAAGAAACCTGCACACTGGCTTTTTTTAATTTTTCACAGAGTGGGAAGATGGTTTTTTCCATAATCGTGTCACTTCCCATGGCAACAAGCAAACAGATACAATCTTAAAAGATCTTTATCTAAGTCGCCTGTGCCTTGGAGCTTGTTAGTCCTAGGTATGAGGTGTAATAAAGATTCTATATCTAAACGTTTCTCAGACGCTGGAGTTTCTTATACAGTTGAGACAACTGATGGAAGTGAGTCACAGGCCTATTTGCAGTATCGGCAAACATGAAAACTTGTAAATGTTTATTACACGTGGCTCTCCACACAATGCCCAGTTTACCACTCCACCGTGTAGACACGTCCCTTCAGTCTGTTGCCCCCAGCCAAGCCTTCCGCTGGCACTGTGGCAGGTAGCTCGGCATTGTTCTGCTGGAGACTTGTCTCGACTAGGGGCTGTCTGTCTGCCCTCTATGGCTGTGGACCTGTCCGGCAAGATTTACTGATGGATGGGCTCACTTCCAATTGCTTTCAACTTCCAACCTGCCTTTTCTGCAGGCTAAGAACCGTAAAAATACCTCATGCTTTTAGCGCCCTACCTGGCTCCATCAATGTCTGCTCAGGCCATTAACTTTCTAGAGTCTCGCTCAAGGTGCCCAATGTTGTAACAAAATATTTAATAATTTTCCGTCTACGAAAAAATAGGTGAGTGAGTAACTTGTCCTCTCTCACATTTATTATACATATTGGTTCCTGTTTCTTGAGTTATTGTTAGAGGTAGACTTGTTTACTTAACCTGCAAGGAAATGCAGTTGGCATGCCGCTCTTGCATGATTATGTGCACCTTCCCTCCTGTTTTTGAAACTGTATTTTGTGTGTGTTTTAGAGGCCACTAATTGGACTTGCTCAGACGGGCTATTGTGAGGCATCTCGCTTCTCCGTGATGTCAGAGTATATGTTGTTCAGCAATGTCCACTTTTGGTGTTGCTCTGGCAATTTAATACCCGATTTTACGACATTTACTGTTCTCGGAATTTGATGTCTTATTCAACTTATTTATTAATTCCCACTTGATATGTTTTTCTTCTTCTGATAATAATTAATTTATTAATCAGCCTTTGGTGCTCTTGAGATTTACTGCTCCATTTAAATTTAACTGGCTCGTACTATGATCTCATTCTGTGTTAATCCAGGTAATTGTTCTCTTTAGCAAAAAACAAAAAATATTGTCTTCATACTTATTACGATGATAGGCAATGAAAATATCGCATGTGAAAAGCTTGTGATCCCAGTAACTCCGTTATCAAAGAGAGATTTTAAAGTGCATATATTTCTGTAATCTGTCAATAACTAGGCTTCTACTATATAGTTAGACATGTAGCAATATTATCTGTATCACTTTATATATTTTTTAACAAAATGGAATTTCAAAGATTTCATTGCCTACCATCGACAAACTTCCGTATTTCAAGTGAATCTGTATTTTGAAATAAATGGCTTTTAGTACTGTTCTTGTAACGAATGATGTTCAATCCCCACTTGCCCTGTCCTGACACATGCAAACTGAATAACAGTCTACTGGAACGCAACAACAGCAACCATCTTTGGAGGGCAGAATTGCATGTTTATGGCCAATAACCGATAGCTTCCCAAGGCTGGTGTGAAAGGCGTCTCATATTGTAAACACACTGATCAAAATCCATGAAGTCCTATCCAAGGAAACAGGCTCAGTTGTGGGGGGCATATGCAAGTATATTACTTCACAGAATCAAAACAATTGTATGCCTCGACTGCACAGTTAAAGACAGTATAATGGCTATTAAATGAATCAAAGGCAAAATTGTTACTCTTTATGGATTACAGGTAGTAGACAAGAAAATCAGAGCCTGAGACTACACAGGCAGCGGTCCATCACTGTCTACCACATAGAGCAGCCCACCCCCCCTTCCTCGCCCACCCTCCCCCCCCCCCCCACCTTGGAGGCTCATAGCTCTTCGTGAGGTCATGTATGGTGCACAGGGGGTTCCCAGCTATGCAGCCCATTCTTCCTTCTAGGGCTGCATTTCCTCCCCCATGCCCTCCCTCCCTGCCCTTGCTTCTTCCCCTCTGTCCCCTCCTTCCCCTCACTCGGTGTTCTTATTTATGTCGACCCTGCTATCCGGTTATTATTCCCCTTGCCTTTTCTTTTTCACCTCTACTTTTTGGAGTTTATGGTTTGCCTTTGAGGTTTGACTTCCGTTTCAGAATTTTCTCTCTGTAGTGTGAGCCATCTGGGGAAGAACCATTCCCTAGCATCTACATCGTGGTTTCCTGTTCCCCTCCTTACCCTCTTCCTTCTCCACCATAGCCCCCCCACCTCACTATGTCATCAACACATGTAGCCATTCCGTGTGGTGGGCTGTTATCTACCCATCTGGCTGAGCCCCCTGACGAAACAGGGATCTCACTTCTGATACCTGAGTGGTTGCCTCCCTCTGCGTGCCTAGGAATGGTTGCTCGTAATTCTGGAGCATGAGAACTCCAAGCAACAGCTGCCATGCTAGACGGCCCTTGATGCGGCTGGGTGGTGCCCTGGAGAGAGCCCCTGAGTGAGTGGGTGGTATCAGGTGGATACTTTAAGTATGAAATGCATTAAGATTCAAAAAACTGGCCGATCTTGTACGACTCTCTCTTTGGTCATCAATGGACCACCTCATGCTGCTTCTTATGAACTCGCAGCAATCCCTTCCCTAGCTATATCCTGGGAGGTTGGCCAGTCTCGCCAGCTTCTGGTTGAACACTTTCTCCCCTGCCTGGTCTGCACTAGAAAAGATGGCGAGATTTTCACCGCCACCAAGCCGTTAATTTTTGTGAAAAATATCGACGACAAATTTTTATGGAATGGAGTCTCTCAGCAAGAAGTGGCTGGGTTCACTGTTGATCAAACCTTCTCCCGCCGCCCAATCTGCAGCCTTTTGTGCTTGTGACCATCTTGCCAACATCCTGGTGTCCATTACTCCTCACCAGTCTTTGAATAGGGTTCAGGGAGTCACTTCTCATAGGGAACTCATCTCTCAAACTGATGACTAATTCCAGGCCAATATGAAACAATGGGCTGCTCATTTTGTTCAGCATGTTCAGATACGTCATAGCAGAATCACATCGACAACAGCGCCTTTATTCTAGTGTTTGAGGGAGGTACCCTCCTGGAGAAGGTCAAGGTTATGTGTTATTGGTGTGACATGAAGCCATTCGTCCCATCACCAACGAGGTATTTTCGGTGTTTGCGTTTCAGGCACGTCTTGCTGCTGTAGGGAGGACCCTTTTGTGGTGAATGTAGATACCCTTTCCATGAGGGGAGCCCCTGTGTTCTGCTGCCTATGTCTTAATTGTTTCGACCATCACTCTCGATGCTAGCCACATTTCTCGATTTTTAAGAACAGAAAGAAGATACAGGAGTGTAAGTCCCTTCATTCTTTATCCTACACTGAGGCTCATCTGAAATATGACCACCTTCACCCTGTGCTTATGAATCCAACTTTGATGTGTCCGTTCCCCCCTCCACCCTTCTCCTTCCCCCAGGTGTAAACCCTGCCCTCTCCCTCCCTGCAGTTCCTATGCCCTCTCGTCCTCGTGCCGCTCCCCCACTCTGGCTGGAGAAGTGTCCCCCTTATTTGGCGTCTGCCTGTGATGGGGTGCTCCTCCAGAACCTCTCCCCCACCCCCCACCCCCGCGTTTGGAGGCCTACTGCCACAACCCAGCCACTCGTTCTCCCTCAGTTACGGATCTACCAGAAGCCTGCTCTCTTTCTACGCCATGCCTTCCTCAAACCATAAAAGAGAAGAAGAAGAAAATCCCAGGACAACGCTTCTCCAGTACCCCCAGAGGTGCTGACTTGCCCCTCACAACCTGAGTCAGAAATTTTATTTATGGATCTCACCACATTGTTGGTGGTGACTCAGCAGCATGATTGGCTCCAGCTCATTTGCCTCCCATTTCAATCCCTGTTCCATGCTATAGTGGATACTACTGTCATTACCAGAGTTCATTCCATTATTTCCTTTACTCAGCAACTTGTGTCATTCGCCACATATCTCATTTTACTAATGTTGACTCACTGAACCTTTATGGGTTCTGTGCATTCTGTCTGAACCAGGTCAGCCCATTGAAGGCTTCTGGTGGCATTCGAACATTGATCCATTCAGACAGTGTTAGTTCATGGATCCCCCTTCATACCACTCCAGAAGCAGTTGCTGTCCAGGTCCACATGGACTCTGTGGTCATGATTTGCAGTCTCTGTCTCCCTCCTGATAGGCCACATATACCCTCTGCCCTAACTGCCCACCACCTTTTGGAGGGCAGTGCTTCTTCATCTAAGCGGGAGGTCCTCATCAACCAATTTCCTGAGGACCATGACCTGTGCCATCTAAATGATAGCTGCCCTATTCATTTTAGTGCCGCCTGTGGCACTTTCTCTGACAAAGATCTTTCGCTCACTCCCCCTCCCCTTCTTCCTTCCTTAAACTGGTCGCCACACGATGATCTCTGTGACAGTGACCACTTCCCATTGATTATCTCGTTACCTTCAACCTCCCTATGACTAGGTTACTCCACTGGGCTTCCCATCATGCTGGTTTACACGTTCTTTATTAGGTTGTTCTGATGAAGTCGTTTGTGATCTGTCTGATTAGATAATTCACGCTGCCAGCATTGCTGCTACCCAGTCAGTGGGCTCTGTTCACCACCAGCCAGTTCCGTGAGGGTGTACACCAATTCCCACAACCATCTGAGATCACCGGCACATATTGCAACATCTTGCAACATCTTGCAACTTAAGCAGCACCCATCCTCTGTTGGTCTTATTACCTTTAAACAGCTTTGTGCCAAAGCTCATTTCCTTATGAAACAAGTGTATTGGGAACACTTTATCTCCTCCCTAGATTCTTCAGTCCCTTCATCATGGGCATGGGGTGCAATCCACACCCTCCAAGGTTGTCAGCAACGGTCTTCCATTAAGCACCTTGCCCTTCCAGGTGGCCTCTATATTGATTCATCAGTTCTCACACAACACCTTGAGACCCATTTTGTGATGGCATCACCATCAGCTACCTATCCAGCCACCTTCCTCCTCCAGAAACTGAAGCTTCCCACTTACGTTTTACCATTGTCAGGCTGAATCCTTCAGTGAACATTTTACTGAATGAGAACTTCTTCTGGCCTTCTCTTCTTTCCAGGATTCAGCCCCTGGCCCGATTCCATACATAACCAATTACTATAACATCTCAGTTCTCCACAATGACAAAATTTCCTCTAGATGTTTAACGATATTTGGTTCCAAGGCATTTTCCCCTCTCAGTGGAGAGACAATATTGTGGCTCCTGTTCTTAAGCCTGGCAAGGATCCGTCATCCCTTGATACTTACTGGTCAGTCAATCTGATCAATGCCCCCTTCAAGTCGTTTGAACAGATGGTGGCTCATCAATTCAGTTTAGTCCTCGAATCTTGGGACATTTTAGCTGCTTACCAATGCAGCTTTCAGGAGGGACATTCTTCTATCGATCACTTGCTTCATTTGGAAACCACAGTTTGGCAGGCCTTTTCTCAGCGCCGCTGTCTTATTGCATTCTTTGATCTTCGTAAGATCTATGACACAGCTAGGTGCCATCACATCCTACTTATGCTCCATGAGTAGCGTCTTTGGGGCCCCCTCCCGATTTTTATTCACCAGTTCCAGTCCTACTGGTTGTTCAGAGTTTTGGTTGGCACAGTTCTCAGTTCTCCACAGACCCAGGAGAACGGTGTTCCACATGGCTCTGTATTAAGTATCCTTTTTCTTATCGCTATTAATGGACTTGGGGCCTCTGCCAGACCGTTGGTCACCTACGATCTTGAGATCGCTGATTTCTAGATTTGGACTAGCTCTCACTCAGTGGCCTCTGCAATATGAGAGATCCAGGGCGCCATCCAGCATGCTTCTGTGTGGACAGTCTTCCATGGTTTTCAGTTCTCTCCGATCAAGTCGGGGGTGGCGCAGGTCTGTCACTGTACTACAGCCCACCCTAATCTGATGCTCTACCTCGATGCCCAACACCTGACTGTGGTCCCCTTGTTCTGTTTGTTGGATCTTCTTTTTGACAACAAGCCTACTTGGTTGTCCCATATCTGCCTTCTAAGGGTTGACTGTTTTTTGTGAACTCAACGTCTTTCCTTGCCTACACCTCTTACTGGATGGGCTCCACCTTGCTTGTCTCCACTGCCATTTTCATCCCCCCTCCTTGTCCTCTTCCTCACATCTCACCCAACCACCCATCCTTGGTTAGTTCCTCGGTCCTGGATTTCGATGAATCTCTTCTGGGATGGTAAAGCCTCCTTCACCCCAATGGCGTTTTGTCATTTGTTCCACCCACTCTTATAGGAGTTTCAGGATGCTATTGTTTTTCACACCGATGACTCTAAATCTGTCAGTCACGTGGAATATGCCTTCATGTCTTCTGATGGCACAGAATACCATCTCCTGCCTGTCACGTAAGGGGTGTTTACCTGCAGAACTGATGGCCACCTTTTGGCCCTCTGCTTTAGTGAAAGGTCCTTCCTCACCCAAGTTTTGTTATGCACAGACTCAATGAGTGGCCTTCAATCTATCACTCAGTGTTTTTCCCACCACCCTTTGGTCTCTGCCATCCATGGCCATCTCGACAATCTTGTCATTACTACTTACTCAGTTGATTTCCTTTGGATTCCCAGTCATGTGGCTATCCCAGGTAATAAACTTGCAAATCATCTGGCTAGGTGTGTGACTGTCTACCATGCAATTCTACATGACCCCTCTGCAGGTGGATTTTGGCTTTCATTAAATCCCTTTTGGCTCAATCATGGGCCAGCTCTTTGGGTGGGGGGCTACCCCCGTCTAACAAACCTGCATCAGGGTGACTCCTATCATGTGACGTTTTTCCCTCCCTAAGCTGACCCATGTTTTTTACTTTGCAATGAGCTGGCACCCTCTTTGTAGATGGGGCCCCCTCATGGTGACCAATATTTTGCTGGACTGCCCCAGCCTTTCGGCCCTTTGCACTAAATATGCTCTCCCATCTTTCTTGTCTTGAGTATCAGCAGACAACCCTTGTATGATTACGTCTGTCCTTAGTTTTCTTCGTGAAAGTGGTTTGTTCTCCCAGGTTTAAGCACCTGAACCTCCCTCTGGAACTGAAGTCCCTGGGTTATTCTTGGCACTGGTTTGGAGGCCTTGGCCTTGCTTCCACACTGATCTGGTTGTCCCCCCTTTTACCTACGTTTTGTGCCATTTTGTTTCCCCTTTTCTTGTGTCTTCTTCTCCTGTTGTTGTCCTCAATGTGTCGTAATCATGGTGTGGTGTGGGGATCCGAAAGGGTTGGTGGCGATGCTGGGGCCCCAACGTGGCAGCATATTTGGTCGCACCTGCTCTCGTCATCCCCACTTCCCCCCTCCCCCCTTCGTGTTTTTTACTCTTCCTGCTGCCCCAACATTACTTATACCTCTATGTTTACCCTTTTTCCCGTACCCTTGACTGTACTATACTGTTAGTGTAGTTCATCCCATGGTTTCTTCCACCTTAGGTCTTGGGAATGTTGATATAGCTGGCTGGTCCCCTCCCCAATCAACCAACCAAACAACGATCACATGGAGAAGGAATTAAGTATCATTCGCCGTCATCTCCTACACTTCTCACAGGGCACGAGTGATGTCACACATACAATGTAGATTAAAACTAAAAAGTTTGTCATACCCATGTAAGGACGCAAGGTGAAAGCACTTCTCTGAGATGAAGCGGTTGGCACAAGAGAAGAATACATGACAGATAACATCGAACCAGTTAGAAGTGGGTAAACAAATGAAAAAAATCTTCAACCAATGGAAGAAGGGGAGTGCGTTGCACCTTGGAACACTATTCAGACTTTCACTTCTAGCCATCCTTGTAACAGAAGTTTAATAAATTTTTGTAGTCAGTTTCTAAATTTTGGCGCTCATCTATTATGTGCTGCCTTTCTATGAAAGAACAAAAACTGCGTCGGAAAATTAATTTTTTTCCAAATGTGGTCCATTTACATTTCAAAGCGTTGCAATCAACGGAATCTTCTCAATACTCTATTTAATCCTCTATCTGCTACATTACCTGCACACCAGTAATAAGTGAAACGTAATTAAGCAGAAGTATTATCAAAAACCAGTTATAAATCAAATAAGTTTTGAAATAGAACCTACTGGAAACTAACATAAATTTCCATTTGCAACACAGGTAAAATTGTTAAGAGGTTAAAGAAACTCAGTTTATTTGTAACTTGCGTGTGTTCTGTGGTAAAAGAGTTTCTTCCGCTTTTAGTTACAAGATGATGCACGACCGGCGAAATACGTCTTAACTGCCAACATGTTCTATAAATAATTCTAAAGATATATAGCTGTTTACACACCATAAAACTCTGTAACTGAAGCATTACCAACATCTTCCAGATAGCTTTATTACATTAATCGTATAAAGCACTTAAATACTTAGAATGCGAAATATTTACAAATGCTCCACAAAACGCGTCCTCATGTCTGAAACTGTGGCAGTCTCTGTTACTTCATGCGATTCTAAAATCAGTCACTAGAGTGAAGCACCGACCAAAAAACATCATGTACGCCGAAGTATCCTTTAGGCACAACACTCTTCCCTACAACAGATTGATTTCACTCAAGATGAATAGCTCAGTCAACTAAAACAGTAATGAGTAGTTTCGGCTGAAAGAACGAAAACATATTCCATACTACAGTAAAGGTACAGTCTGATTTCACTTGTAAAGAAAGAATGAATAATTTAGTCAACATACAAAACTATAACGGACTGTATCGGTTGTTTCATGTAATTGCATCCACAGACTGGTTTCACTCGAAAGAAAATAAATCAGCAGGAACGAGGGTAAGTAAATTGTTATCCGCAAAGTAGTTATAAAATTTTATTCTAATAAAATAGGAAACTTACAAGAACATCATTTTTCGACATAGTCTCCCTGCGTTTCAAAGCACTTGGTCAATTTTTGTGCAAGCTTCCTGATGCCCTCATAAAAGAAGGTTCTCGGTTGAGCTGCGAGCCAGGAATGCACCGCTTCTTTCACTGCTTCGTCCGAGGCAGTTCGACGGCCCCTAATTGCCTGTTTGAGTGGACCAAACAAGTGATACTCAGAAAGGGACAATATCGGGACTATATGGAGGATGATCCGGTACTTCAAATTTGAGTTTCTGGGATGTTTCAGCAGTGTGGGCAGCAGAATGCAGACGGGTATTGTGCAACGACACAACACCTTTTGACAGCAATCCTCAGCGATTGTTAACGAATTGCAGGTTTTAGCCTGGCAGTAAGCATTTCACTGTAAAGTACACTGTTTATTGTTGTGCCCCTTTACGCATAATGTTCCAGTACTGGAACTTGTGCATCCTAAAGAAACCGTAAGCATCAGTTTTCCTGCGGACGGTAGGGTGTTGAACTTTTTCTTGCACGGCGAATTTGGATGTTTCCATTCCATACTCTGCCGTTTACTCTCCGGCTCGTAGTGTTGGATCCATGTTTCGTCGCCAGTAATGACCCTGTCTAAGAAGTTGTCCCCTTCGTTACCATAGCGATCCAAATGTTTTTTGCAGATGTCCAAGCGCGTTTGTTAAGCAACTGTGTGATTTGTTTTGAGACCCATCTTGCACAAACTTTATGAAACCCAAGTATGTTGTGGATGATTTCATAGGCAGAACCGTTGTTAATTTGCAGACGATATGCCACTTCGTCCATAGTTAATCGTCTGTCTAAGAGAATCATTTCACTTGAACGGTTAGTGTTTCCTCATTTGTGGTGGTAAACGGTCGTCCGGCTCCTTCATCATGCTTAACGCTTGTGCCACCATTTAGGATCCATTAGTAGACACTCTGTTGCGGCAAAACACTGTTCCTCTACTGTACCGAAAGTCTTCGATGAGTTTCGTCCCCTGATATGCCTTCCGACCACAAAAAAAAAACAAAAAAACAAAAAAAAAAACCGGATCACTGAACGTTGCTCTTCTTTGGTGCAAATAGACAGCGGAGCAGCCATGATTAACAGCACGGCAGCGATAACGAAACTAACCTAGCAGCTTGAAAACTGCAAAGATATATCAACAAATAAACAAAGGATGCATCATCGACGTAAAACGACAGTACTACCAAATAAACAGAAACATAACTAAATTGCGGATAATGATTGACTAACCCTCGTACATAGAACTATGAGGCGACAAAAAAGTTTCTGCTTTAGGACATTGCTGGAATGTACATGCAATGTAATGCGACTCCAATGCAGGTATATAAGCACCGACCTGAAGGCAAGGATTTAGTGTGCCTCTTCTACCTTTTCGACGTGAGTGCAGTTATTCTTTCCTTGGCTGCCGAAGGACAAACATCGTTAAACGTCCATCGCTGAATGAAGAATTCGTATGGGTCAGTATAATTGTCGAAAATGACCATTGTGGAAAGGTGCACCAAGTTCTGTGCTGATCCCGATTCAACACAAGACCCCCCCCCCCCCCCATATCGGAAATGTAACGCAAAAGTTAGGTCAACTCAAGTGGTAGACAGTCGACCACTCGCTCTTCGCTCTATAGACCTGGTCTCTCACCATGCCATTGTCACGACATCAATTTGTTAAAAAAGGTCTCCAAGGGTCGACGATTCCTGTCGGACGAGGATGTGCAAAAGGCAGTTACGGACTTTTTTATGTAGCAGGGCTCAGTGTTTCGCCAAAAGGTTATCTCTAATCTAGTGCATCGGTGGGACGATTTCCTCAGTGCTCAACGTGATTCTGCCCGACTGGCATACCGAATCTGGACTCTACGACCTTCGGATGGAAACTTCTTGATCGTCCGACTGAATCGATTGTTTTCATTCGGTTATACCTGAAGACTGGTTCTACTCAAAACAATGAATGAACATTCCAACCGATACGTGAAACGTCAAACGAATGACTCGATTGTTTTCGAAGAACCGACTGAAGGATTGCTTCCATTCGGTTTCTTCAGTGACTATTCTATGCCCTCATTTCTGTGCAGCCGTCCAGTGACTGAAAGTCTCTACGATACCCATGCGTGCATGATTTCTTAAGTGCGAAATTAAAAACATTGAGGCAATCAACACACACTGGCGGACCGTGTTGGCAATACCCGTTTGGTAAAACACTGGGTCGTGCTGGCGAAAAAGTCCGTCACTGCTTGCTGCAAATCTTCCTCCTATATGCATCGTCGACCCTTCCACAAGACCTGATGATCGCATGAGGAGAGATCAGGGCTATAGGGCGGGAGCTCGAGTGTCTCCCACTTGCACTGCCGTAACTTCTGCATTAAGACGTTTGCGATAAAGCGATGTGCGTTATGGAGCAGCAGCAACTCTTGCCGCCCACTATTCTACAACCGGGGTTTTCGACAGACATTGTAACTCTAATTTGGTTTCTTACTATTCGTTGTTCGTGGCAGGCTATGAAGGTTGCTTACTTTCGCTAGCAGGAACTTCTTTTTTATTATTTCTTTTTTTCCAGCCTGCTGTGATAGGATATCTTCTGCACATTCTTATTTTTCATTGGCGACGTAACCTTCTCTGATTATTTTGCCCGTTATTTGATTAGGGTTTAGGCCCATCTAAATTTTCAGAACGATTCCTTTACTGATTGAATTTATTAAGGTCGCAACGGATAACACAATGATATTCATGGGGCACTCAGAGAAAACTACGTGCTGAGAACTAATCTTGTGCTAAGGACTTCAGATTTGGCGAGTGTATCCATCAAATGCTACTAATATGACACTCCCTTCCGACATGTAGAGAAATAAATTAACGATAACGGAAGTTGGCTTCAAATGACAAAATCTTTATTTTGACTAATCTTTCGCATGTTAACAGTAATCTTTTTGTATTTAAGAGATGGGCAAAACATTCATGATACATTTATAATCAAGTTGTCCTACGTGTTTCTCACTCGAGAATTTCAAGCTACGTTGGCCTTAATCTCCAGAGTCCTTTGGGGTGGGGAGATCTTGGGAGCACGTGGTCACTGCTCGATTTTGAAACACAGACATCCACATGCACTTAATTCACACGGCAAGCAAAATGTCGACAGAATTTTTAGTCAGAAGAATAGTATGCACCTCGCGGCTGGCATCGAGCAGGATTTGGTGGCTGCATATCTTTAGCAAGAAGCGCTTGGAAACAAATCGACTCGTCTTGCCAAATGCACGCTCGATACTGTTTCTTTTTCTTTTTCATTTCTTTTTTTTTGTTGATAATTTAAAATGTTTACCACAAATAAAAATAACTTGGTTCAAATGGCTCTGAGCACTATGGGAGGTCATGAGTCCCTAGAACTTAGAACTACTTACACCTAACTAACCTAAGGACATCACACACATCCATGCCCGAGGCAGGATTCGAACCTGCGACCGTAGCGGTCGCGCGGCTCCAGACTGAAACGCCTAGAACCGCTCGGCCACCCAGGTCGGCTAAAAATAAGAAGGCAAGATGTAACTTTTAAGGTCTGGGTTGAGATTTGAATTTATAGTCCACGTGGTCGCGCCTAACGGAAATCACATTATTCTGCAATCGATTAACTGAACCAAAAATTGTAACCAATACCTAATGGTCATTGCAAAAATAGTTACGAGAGGAAATTGTTGAGTTTAACAAATTAATAACATATTCAAATACCTTTTGTCCCTTGTTGGACACAGCCGTTCTGAGGGAACGTCTTACCTGTCTTCAGAACAACTCACTCTGTAACGGTCGCGCGGAGCTCTCTCCGAACCGCCCATCACCAACCTCTGCATGGAAAACGTCTTACTTTACATATCTTCGGCCCAACCCTCTTTACGGTGGTAGAACATTAAGAAACCCACCACTTCTCTGGTTCGTCTGCTACTACATTCAACATTCAAATCACTCACACTTGACCACACACTTTGGGGAAGGATGAAAAACGGAAATAAGGACACAGGACGTGCACATAAGAATGAAAAAAAGAAGTACATCGAACCATATTTTTTCTACAAGCATGCGGTTGTGGGGGCTGAGATTAATTAGTTGCATAAAAGATCGATTTAATTTTCATTT
This sequence comes from Schistocerca americana, assembly GCF_021461395.2. Taxonomy (NCBI): domain Eukaryota; kingdom Metazoa; phylum Arthropoda; class Insecta; order Orthoptera; family Acrididae; genus Schistocerca; species Schistocerca americana. The sequence continues at coordinate 954,833,924 of NC_060120.1, forward strand.
TTGTACATCAGCCAGTATGAAGATTTGTTTTGGCACTAATTTTTAATCATGTAACGACACCTATTGTGGAAGGTTGAAACACGTATGTAACGTAGCAGCGATGGCGAGGCATGATAAAATCTTTGACCAGAGAGCCATTTATCGTAGTTAGTCTGCGCTTGACCGCGCGAGTGTTGCGAGTAGTACGCTAGTAGTCGTCGTGCTGTACAGTCTGTCGGTAGTAGCAGCCCAGTGCGGTTGTGTGATGTAGTCTGTCGGCAGTAGTCATCTAGTCCTGTCACGGTCGCGAGCGGGACGCAGTCGCAGGCGTCGACATGGGTTTCTGGTCAAGATGCTGAATGAGGTATATTGTTAATGTAGGTAACCATCAGATAATGTAAAGTTTATTTATTGTAATTAATTTTCAACAAGTGCCCCAATAATAATTTTGATTTCAAAGCAATTTTTTACAAAAAAAAACCATTTAATTGAACCAACGATTTCCTTCCATTTCCTTTAAAGTAAAGTTTCAGTTAAATTTCAAAAAAAAAAAAAAAAAATATTATTCACAAATCATTTCCTCCAAGCCATGGCCAACAATAAGAGCAGAAATTTGACATGGAGTTTTACTGAGGTAAGAAATTAATTCTGATTTTTTACACAGGTCCAAAGACCGATATTTCGGTTTAATTGAATTTTCATTGTCACTGAAGTTTCATTAGCACTGAATTGTTTTTCATCATTTTCGTGACAGCTTACACTTTGAGTCAGATTGCGATTCTCATTTTTTATTGTCATTAAATTTAATTGCTAGGGAGGTTAGCGTTCTTAAATAATATTGTCATTTTTAAATTTTTGTGGGGTGGTTACACTTGGCGACACCCAGTCCAGGATCGTATTTCGTTGAGAATCTTTTGAACAACAGTCAGATATCTGCTCTTATTTGCTTAAGTATAATTAGAATTTGGCGCAACGCTTTTACTAATCTTGTGACTTTCCATCTACAGGTCAACGGCAATTCGTTGCTCTGTTGTATTTGTGTGTTGTTTTTGCATTTGTGCTTATTTGTTTTGTGAATATTTGTGACTATTGTAAAAATGCTGCGAAAGACTGTGAATAGTGTATCGCGAGGTATTACGAACGAAATTACCGGCTCAAACAACTTTACCGATAGGACTTGTGACACGCAGTGTCATGATGACAATCCTGCGTTCACTGACAATCAGTGTATTCCAACCACTAATGATGACTTTTGTCTTAATGATGAGCAAACGAACTCGATTGTGTCTTGTGTTGATTTGACGACAATCGATGACGCGGGACGCTCTATTGTAATGAGCGCTGTCCAGCCTAACACAACCGGTTTACTAAATTTACGTGATGAACATACAAATTTGTCTAATGAAAACAAACAGGATACACAAAGTACGACGGATTTATTTAATTCCGAAATAGTGTCTGACAGTGTACATCCGACTGATAATCCTTTTTGTAAATTGCAGAATGACCAAATGGTCACACAAAGCGCGACAATTGCAGGTACACCATTAAACAGCACTGAGATTAGAAATGCTAATTTTGGTTCGGATCAAATTATGACACTATTGCTGCAACGAGTTAACCAAATTATGGAAAAACAAGACAACAGTAGTGAAGATCTCAAACAACTTAGTGAACAGGTCAAACAAGATAACGAAAAACTCAAACAACACTTAAATGAAAAATTAGACGATAGTTCCAGACAGCTTAGTGAACAAATTAGAGCCGTTGCCGCGCAGTGCCACGACACTAAGGAACAGTTGCGCGTGGAAATTGAGGCTTGTTCAAAAAAAAGTAGCGAAGAAATTAAGTCTGTTGCTCAGGAATTAAGGGAATTGCAAACAGCTGCAACAGAAACACTTATAGCGGAAATTAACGGAGTCGCTAAACAATGCTCTGAAAAAGCTACACAATTACGCGACGAGTTTAAAGCAATGACAGCAGAACTTTCGCGCACAATGGATGAAAAGATCGACGCGAAATTCGACCAACAGAACACTCAGATTGACGAACGCTTTAATCTCCACATACAAAACAGTGATACGCGTTTCCGCAAATTTATTCAGGATCAAAATAAAGTCAAACGTCAAGTCATGGAAACAATCACTGCACAAAGACAAGAAGACAAACGTAAAATGTTCGCGAAAGCGAAGACGTATGTAGACAATAATATTACTACAGTGTCTGACAAAATTAATACCATAGAACAGTTGAACACGGAATTACGTGATGAAATTTCTGATCTTAAATCAAAAACAGATACACACACAGTAAATATTCAAACAGTGACAGACAGATTCGAACAATTAGAACTAACACAGGATTGCGATGTCATCAAAGCTGATGTTAAAAAACTGAGCGAAACTACACGTAAGTTGCAAAAACAGATTAATGCGTCCGATTCTAAAACCGATGATCAGGCAAAAATACTGACTGAAAAATATGATGAATTAGCCAGTCGTATTGATGCTATTGAAAGTAATAATGATAATAAATCAGACGATACTGCACCGATTTCATTTAACCAAACACCTGAATTTCAAAATCTACAACAGACAGTCAATGAGATCGGTTCAGCTAATAACTCATTGCGGAGAAATTTGTCAGATTTACAGCATGAGGTAACAGATATGAAAAATATTTCAGTTAATAACTCAACACAGCAGACGCCACTTTGCGAACATTTGTCAGAGTCACGCAGCGTGTATAATGTGAGCAATTTACAGCAACTACGCGACTTAAAATCCGAAAAGCCACGCGACTTAAAATCTGAATAGCTACGCAACTTGAAATCCGAAATGACACAGACGAACAGATTCACACACAAACCTGAACGTGTTGTCAAACTGAGTGACGAGAACGTAGATTTCGAGCAATTTGCATTTGTAAGAAAATCTAAGGAATTTAATAATAACAGGGTAAACAGGTACACGCTTTGCACTGTATACGACAATTTATTTTTGTACTTTCACCGCTATTACCTGTAATGCAGAAACTGGCTTTGACCCCGATAGGACAATTTGCTATTGTACTTTCAACAGCATTACCTGTAATGCAGAAATTGGAATTAACAAGAACACAACAATTTGCTTTTGGATTTTTACCGCTATTGCGTGCAACGCAAAAGCTAAAATTTATTTGCAGCGCGTAATAGACCTCAGGGGATTCATTACGCTTTAATGAATATGTGCCGTAGCGAGCATAGGGCCCCGAGCTGGAGTAGTGCTGTTTCATCTTTAGTTTTCTGCACTGCTACCTTCTCTTCTTCTATCCTTTATATCTATCAAAACAGCTCTTTAACTATTGCTCTATCTAGGATTAAGAATATGTAATGAAAACCGGATATGACAAATCTTTACCGAATGTGACAATTTTCAGTAGGCACTCCCGTAATGACAACTACCGCCGTAATTTTAATAACAGATAAAATCGTAATCATCAGTATGTGTAAAATTATTAGTAACAGGAACCACATTTTGGTAACAATAGACCTTTTCACCACAACAGCATGAAAATCAGCCGCTTAGCATACCTAACGAACAATGCAGTCTACAAGGTTAACCAAACTTTAATGTTTCGCCGCGTGCACGTATAGTCCCAGCTCCAACAAATAGTAACGCATGGCAGCAAAGAAATAACTACGTACAGACAACACACTATTTCAACTCGTATCGCAATGCACCGTATAGAAATTATTATTATGACAGACGTAAAAAAAAAAAAAAAAAAAAAAAAAAAAAAAAAAAAAAATGAGCAAAATTTTCAGCGTACATTTAATAACAGTCGATCTTATGAGCAGCAACAACATCAGCAACAACAAATAATCATGAATGAAACAGACAATAGGTGTCATCCATAGCGTAACACGTCAGTAAGAAATAACAGAACAGTTCATATAGTGGATATGCCACAACATTCTCCCGTAAATAATAACACATACGATAGATTTTAACCAGATACAGCACAGATTGCATATTACAGTAACGCAAACATTACTTTTGACACGCAGAATTTTGCTCACGAGAATGTTATTTGAAACATGCTCTGTTGAATGCACCACTTTTATCGCACCCAGATCTTACTAGAAATTTTTCCATTGCCACCGACAGTTCCAACACCGCTTTAGGCGTACACATTTTCTAGGAAATTGAAGAAGATGGCTCTACAGTAATTAAAAACATCGCATTTGCAAGTCGCATTCTGTCACCTGCTGAACGAAATTATTCTGTTACAGAACTTGAAACATTATGTGTTGTATGGGCTTTTACGAGATTTCGGCACTTTCTTTATGGCAGACATACCACCGTTTACACAGACCACAGAGCGATACAATTTTTACTTTCGTCCAAATTCACGCACGATAGATTAAGCAGATGGAAACTTTATTTACAGGAATTTAATTTTACAATAGTTCACATTCCCGGCACACAAAATGTTATAGCAGACGCACTATCGCGCTCTCTGAGCAACAATCAGCAAGACGTAGCAACCAACTTCTGCAAAACAAATTTCAGTGTCAGGTACATTCAGCAAGTTGCATTTGAAAACTTTATTTCATCGTCATTACAGGACATAGCACAAGAGCAAAATAAAGACAACGTGTGGAAAGAAATTAAACACCTTTGGCAAGATAGGAATAATGTTACGATTAGAAACCATTACATTGTGCGCAATGACATTCTGTTTCGCCGCTCTCATCCTGACAGCAACAATTGGTTATTATGCATTCTTGACGAACTGGTTAACAAATTAATCTGGTACACTCATTTAAGTTACGCACATTACGGAGCAAGAAAATGTTTTCTTATACTGAGACAGAACTGTTATTTTACCAACATGGAGAAACGTATGCGACGAGTTTTAGCGTCTTGTAAAATTTGCCAGAAAGCTAAATCAGACACCACTTCACATATTCCTCCTTTATATCCCATTATACCTGTTAAATTAAGACATATGGCCGCAGTAGATATTTTTGGTCCGATTCCGAGAACTAACAGAGGTTTTTGCTACATCTTTGTCGCTGTTGAGCTCACTTCAAAATTTGTTACTTTCACTCCGTTACGCAAAGCTACTGCTAAAACTGTTTCGAAAGCATTTGTAAAACATTTTCTATTTCATGTAGGGCATGTGATGAGAGTAATTTCTGACAATGGATCTCAATTTCGTTCTGGCATATGGACACGCATGTTACGAGCTAGAAACATTTCTCCGATTTATATATCCAAGTACCATGCTTCTTCGAACCCTTGTGAACGGTTAATGAAAGAAATTGGTAAGCTGTGCCGAATATACTGCCACAAAAGACATATTGATTGGGATACACACATACTCTCATTCCAAGATGTAATTAATTCCATTCCAAATGAATCCACTATGCTATCTCCGTCTGTTATATTGAAAAACGTTGAACCACCAAACAAAATTAAAGAATTAATAAACTTCCCTAAATGTCGTCGACTAAGACACCACTAAATAATTGACATTGCGCTGAACAACATCAAACGTGCCGCAGAGCGCCGGAGAAGACAGCAAAAACAGGTTTGTACACGCCGCGACTTTCACATTGGACAGAAAATATTAGTACGTACACACTATTTATCCAGCAAATTAAAAGGTAAGTGCAGTAAATTTGAACTTCTATACGCAGGTCCATATCGGATTCGCAGCATCCCTCACCCCAATGTTGTACACGTCGAAACTTTGAGAACCAGAAAATCGAAAGGCAACCACCATTGGTCAAATATTAAACCCTTTATTGAATGAAGACACTTTATGATTCAACACACTATGATGCCATTTACTAATTTTTTTATGACCACTTATGCAATTATATTCACATGACTAATCATTGATGATTATCGTATTTTTCTTGGCAAGTGCCCGGCAAGGTAAGGTTAGCAGGTCGCTTTTCTTGTCGTTACACATCAGACCGTGCATATTTTTCCAGATGAACTTACGTATTTTATGAATAATTATGCAATTCTATGAAATGACGTATTAATTTTATCAAATTCTCTCTCCATTAAAGTCTTTAATTCTCGCCTCTATTAACTACACTACATACAAGCTGAACACAACGAACGTCACATTTTGTCTTTTTATGTACGATTGTTTTCGTGTTTTGTTTATATGCACTGTGAAATAGTTAAGGTATAACACACCAGTTGACTTTGACATTTTTGTTGCCCTATGACATCTCAAGATCGTGACTGTTTTACATTTTTTGCTGCTGCATTGTATTATTCTCTGTACATTTTGCCTTTGAACACTGTCTATGCTTTTGACATATTACGTTTTCTGTCATGTTATGCTGTATGCTTAATTGTGTCACCATTAACCAGTCATTATTTAATGGGTATATGATTTAAATGCAAGACATTAATCTTTGTTCATCAATTTCAGAAAGAAATGATGCGTGTAAGAAATAAATTCAACAGAAATGGGAATTTCACCTACGGAATAAACGAAAGAAGATGCAATAACTTTATGAGGAAGAGTAAATGGATCAGGATTAACAAGCATTAACAAGAATATACTATACTCATCGTAGAATAGCAGTCTTAACTAATTTTTTCTTTCAGAATACAAGGTGATTGATGCAGGCTGTCAGACAGAACTACACGTCTTAGTTTTAGTGATGAAATATGCTAGAGATAAGGAATAGTTGTATAATGAGTAATGAAGTGATTTTTTTGCAGATGATAATGAATGCTGATGAATAATGATGAAGGATATGCTGTTATGAATAATGAAGTTTTTCTTTACAGGTGATGATAATAATGAAGTTATGATAATATGGATAATGAAGTGATGGATAATGAAGTTTTTTCTTTACAGATGAGGATAATGTTGAAGTTATATTTAGGCTATGTAGTTATTTAAGTATTTGTTGCAGTTTGTTTTGACAGCAGGTGTTATATTGCATAGTAGGATGACGGAAAGTTTTGGAAAGGACAGCTATGGAACACATTTTAATACACATTTCACTACCTGTTAATTCGAAGTTCACTACTTTTCAGCATAGTGTGCGTTTCTTCTTTCAGGTCAATAATCCATTTTGTATTTTTTTTCAGGAGAAGTTTTTCATGATACTTACTAAACCTGTCACTTATTATACCTGTTCTAGTACTTGCATTTTTATTTTACCCATTTGTGTTTATCATTTATAAATGTGATCACATATACTGCCTTGTTACATAACCTTGCTACAGCTGACTCTAGACGAATGACGTTAACTATCCTCATTTGCAGCAATAAGTCAAAAGCAAATAGTGTTATGCCTCAGCAATTAATTATCGATCCCAACGCAATGCATTGCTAACAAAAAAATGTATTAACAGTCCCAAATAGTGATACCAGTTCGAGAAAGTTCTGAGTAATGCTGAACAGCAATGAATAATATGTCACTTGGAAAATGATTAATTAATTATGCTATGCTTTGTAACTGGAAAAGAATGCGATTGTTTCATAATGCATTGTAATTAGGAGAAGGCTAATGATTATTACTATATTGGAATGACACATAATTAATTAACTATGCTATACTTTGTAACTGGAAAAGAATGCGATTGTTTAATAATACTTTGTAATTAGGAGAAGGCTAATGATTCTTACTGTATTGGAATGACAAATGATTAATTAACTATGCCATACTTTGTAACTGGAAAAGAATGCGATTGTTTAATAATGCTTTGTAATTAGGAGAAGGCTAATGATTCTTACTGTATTGGAATGACAAATGATTAATTAACTATGCCATACTTTGTAACTGGAAAAGAATGTGATTGTTTGATAATGCTTTGTAATTAGAAAAAAAGCTAATGATTCTTACTATATTGAAATGACAAGTGATTAATTATGCTTTGTAACTGGACAAGAATGAGATTACTAGTGGAATGACAAATGATTAATTAACTATGCTATACTTTGTAACTGGAAAAGAATGCGATTATTTCATAATGCTTTGTAACTAGGAAAAGAAGGTTACTGATTCTATGTAAAACAATTAATGAACATTTTTCTGTAATACTACATACATGGTACAGAAATGTTCAACAACTGGGCTATGAATGCCGCAAACTACTAATGAAGAATGGTATGTGACTTAATGTCCTTCACCTTATGAGCTAACTACCCTGAATTACTGCAATGTCCATTTGTCCTGTCTATCCTAGTGATCATGGAGCACTATCTTTGGTTTTGCACTAATTCTACGTTGGTGTGCCTTGTAAGAGCGTGGTGTTGACACGACATGCTGTCCACCACCGTGAGCGATGAAGACGTTATTATGGTCCCACTGTTTGGTGTGCCTAGTGTACTGCCAAAATGAAAACATGGAACATTACTACGACAGTTCAGTGTCTTGGCTACGCTGATAAATTCTGATGGGAAAAGAACTTCAAATTGTGTCACTTGGTGTTGTACTTCTGTGGAAAGATATGGACTTTCAGAACAGCTGTGTGCAATCTAAAGTGCTACAACCATGATGCAATCCTTCCCTTTCGTATCCTAATTCTTGTCACATAGTGAAAATCATATTTTTGCTAACATCATTTATGTTCATGGGTTATACATTTTTTTTTCGATTCGCTGAACTCCAGTGCGAGTACACTTATGGCACTTGTCGACATGATTTTTTTGCCATTGTGTTTATTTATTGCGAAAATGCTAAAGACATTTTTTCGATTTGTTCTGAAGTACAGTATATGTGCACTCTTGTCTTTTATATTGTATATACATTTTTATTTTGATGATATGTTCTGAACTACAGTGCATGTGCACTTATGTTATGTGTTAATATGTTTTCTACTGAACTTCAGTGCCTGTGCACTTTTCTCATTTTTCAGTATGATTTGTACTCATTCTGTATGATCAATACTTCAGTGCGTATGCACTTATGTCATTTGTTACTCATTGTATATACATTTCGTCATTTGCTGATATGTTGTGAACTGCAGTGCATGTGCACTCATGTCACTTGTCAACATGATTTTTTGCCATTCTGTTTATTTGTTCTGAAAATGCTAAAGACTTTTTTAGTGCGTGAGCACGTTATTATCCATCAAATAATTTGTATGTACATTTTTCTGATCTGCGAATGTGTTTTGTACTCATATCTTGTCTTTGTCTGAAAGGTTTTGTACTCGGTGCATGTGCCCAACATTTAATTCATGTATCTAAATATTCTGTAAATTGTACAAGTTGATTAATTAAAGAAAAAAATTTGCCGCGCTTGGCAAGTCCAAATGACTCACCATCGCTGCCAAATTTTTGCCCCCCCAGTGGAGGGTTATGAAACACGTATGTAACGTAGCAGCGATGACGAGGCATGATAAAATCTTTGACCAGAGAGCCATTTATCGTAGTTAGTCTGCGCTTGACCGCGCGAGTGTTGCGAGTAGTACGCTAGTAGTCGTCGTGCAGAGCGGTCGGTCAGTAGTAGCAGCCCAGTGCGGTTGTGTGATGTAGTCTGTCGGCAGTAGTGGTCTAGTCCTGTCACGGTCGCGAGCGGGACGCAGTCGCAGGCGTCGACATGGGTTTCTGGTCAAGATGCTGAATGAGGTATATTGTTAATGTAGGTAACCATCAGATAATGTAAAGTTTATTTATTGTAATTAATTTTCAACAAGTGCCCCAATAATAATTTTGATTTCAAAGCAATTTTTTACAAAAAAAAAAACCATTTAATTGAACCAACGATTTCCTTTAAAGTAAAGTTTCAGTTAAATTTCAAAAAAAAAAAAAATATATTATTCACAATGCATTTCCTCCAAGCCGTGGCCAACAATAAGAGCAGAAATTTGACATGGAGTTATACTGAGGTAAGAAATTAATTCTGATTTTTTACACAGGGCCAAAGACCGATATTTCGGTTTAATTGAATTTTCATTGTCACTGAAGTTTCATTAGCACTGAATTGTTTTTCATCATTTTCGTGACAGCTTATACTTTGAGTCAGATTGCGATTCTCATTTTTATTGTCATTGTCAGTAGATTTCATTGCGGGAGGTTACACTTGGCTCCCATTTATTATTATATTTTTTATTTAAATTTTTCTGTGGAGAGGTTTCAAGGTTTATCCGTTTAGCAAGAGTAATAGGAGGCAGACATCAGACTGCCTCACAGATCAAAACGAAAATTTCTTTTCCGACACTGACAATGTTGAGTGTTTATGGAAAAAGTTCAAGGCAATCGTAAAATGCGTTTTAGACAGGTACGTGCCGAGTAAAACTGTGAGGGACGGGAAAAACCCACCGTGGCTCAACAACAAAGTTAGGAAACTACTGCGAAAGCAAAGAGAGCTTCACTGCAAATTTAGATGCAGTCAAAACCTCTCAGACAAACAGAACTAAACGATGTTGGTTAGCTTAAGGAGGGCTATGCGTGAAGCGTTCAGTGAATTCGGAAGTAAAATTCTATGTACCGACTTGACAGAAAATCCTAGGAAGTTCTGGTCTTACGTTGAATTAGTAAGTGGATCGAAATAGCATATCCAGACACGCTGGGATTGCAATGGCATTGAAACAGAGGATGACACGCGTAAAGCTGAAATACTAAACACCTTTTTCCAAACTTGTTTCACAGAGGAAGACCGCACTGCAGTTCCTTCTCTAAATCCTCGCACGAACGAAAAAATGGCTAACATCGAAATAAGTGTCCAAGGAATAGAAAATCAACTGAAATCACTCAACAGTGGAAAGTCCACTGGACCTGACGGGATACCAATTCGATTCTACATAGAGTACGCGAAAGAACATGCCCTCCTTCTTACAGCCATGCACCGTAAGTGTCTAGAGGAACGGAAGGCTCCAAATGATTGGAAAGGAGCACAGGTAGTTCCTGCAGCTTTCAAGAAGGGTCGTTGAGCAGATGCGCAAAACTATAGGCCTATATCCCTGACATCGATCTGTTGTAGAATTTTAGAACATGTTTCTTGCTCGCGTATCATGTCATTTCCGGAAACCCAGAATCTACTCTCTAGGAATCAACATGGATTCCGGAAACAGCGATCGTGTGAGACCCAACTCGCTTTATTTGTTCATGAGACCCAGAAAATATTAGATGCGGGCTCCCAGGTAGATGCCATTTTCCTTGACTTGCGGAAGGCGTTCGATACAGTTCCGCACTGTCGCCTGATACGCAAAGTAAGAGCCTACGGAATATCAGACCAGCTGTGTGGCTGGATTGAAGAGTTTTTAACAAACAGAACACAGCATGTTCTTCTCTATTTCTCTATGGAGAGACGTCTACAGACGTTAAAGTAACCTCTGGCGTGCCACAGGGGAGTGTTATGGGACCATTGCTTTTCACAATATCTATAAATGACCTAGTAGATAGTGTCGGAAGTTCCATGCGGCTTTTCGCGGATGATGCTGCAGTACACAGAGAAGTTGCAGCATTAGAAAATTGCAGCGAAATGCAGGAAGATCTGCAGCGGATAGGCACATGGAGCAGGGAGTGGCAACTGACCCTTAACATAGGCAAATGTGATGTATTGGGAATACATAGAAAGAAGGATCCTTTATTGTGTGAACATATACAGCGGAACAAACACTGGTAGCAGTTACTTCTGTAAAATATCTAGGAGTATGCGTACGGAACGATTTGAAGTGGATTGATCATATAAAATTAATTGTTGCTAAGGCGGGTGCCAGCTTGAGATTCGTTGGGAGAGTCCTTAGAAAATGTAGTCCATCAACAAAGGAGGTAGATTACAAAACACTCGTTCGACCTTTACTTGAGTATTGCTCATCAGTGTGGAGTCCCAACCAGGTCGGGTTGACAGAGGAGATAGAGGAGATCCAAAGAAGAGCGGTGCGTTTCGTCACAGGGTTATTTGGCAAGCATGATAGCGTTACGGAGAATTTTTAGCGAACTCAAGTGGCAGACTCTGCAACAGAGGCCCTCTGCATCGCGGTGTAGCTTGCTGCTCAGGTTTCGAGAGGGTGCGTTTCCGGATGAAGTATCGAACATATTGCTTCCCCCTACTTATACCTCCTGAGGAGATCACGAATGTAAAACTAGAGAAATTCGAGCACGCACGGACGCTTTCCGGCAGTCGTTCATCTCGCGAACCATCACGACTGGAATAGGAAAGGAGGGTAATGACAGTGGCACGTAAAGTGCCCTCCGCCACACACCGTTGGGTGGCTTGCGGAGTATAAATGTAGATGTAGATTGTGATGTTACAACTTACTGCCCCAAACACATTCTACGTTATCCGGTGACTGTCTACTGCTGCTGATCCTTCGGCAGCCAAGGAAAGATTAACAGGACGTTGGCCCTGCTTGTACGCATTTGGTAATAACGTCGCCATAGTTCACCTTTTTGGCAGTTACCGCATGCACATCGAAAAGAGACGAATGCCACACTAACCCTAGGCCTACACGTCGTGATACGTTAAATGTACGCTGCAAGTAAGCCCTCAAACGGAAACTTCTTGATGGCTCCTTATATAGGGTGTTACAAAAAGGTACGCCCGAACTTTCAGGAAACATGCCTCACACACAAATAAAGAAAAGATGTTATGTGGACATGTGTCCGGAAACGCTTAATTTCCATGTTAGAGCTCATTTTAGTTTCGTCACTATGTACTGTACTTCCTCGATTCACCGCCAGTTGGCGCAATTGAAGGAAGGTAATGTTGACTTCGGTGCTTGTGTTGACGTGCGACTCATTGCTCTACAGTACTAGCATCAAGCACATCAGTACGTAGCATCAACAGGTTAGTGTTCATCACGAACATGGTTTTGTAGTCAGTGCAATGTTTACAAATGCGGAGTTGGCAGATGCCCATTTGATGTATGGATTAGCACGGGGAAATAGTCGTGGCGCGGTACGTTTGTACCGAGACAGATTTCCAGAACGAAGGTGTCCCGACAGGAAGACGTTCGAAGCAATTGATCGGCGTCTTAGGGAGCACGGAACATTCCAGCCTATGACCCGCGATTGGGGAAGACCTAGAACGACGAGGACACTTGCAATGGACGAGGCAATTCTTCGTGCAGTTGACGATAACCCTAATGTCAGCGTCAGAGAAGTTGCTGCTGTACAAGGTAACGTTGACCACGTCACTGTATGGAGAGAGCTACGGGAGAACCAGTTGTTTCCGTACCATGTACAGCGTGTGCAGGCACTATCAGCAGCTGATTGGCCTCCACGGGTACACTTCTGCGAATGGTTCATCCAACAATGTGTCAATCCTCATTTCAGTGCAAATGTTCTCTTTATGGATGAGGCTTCATTCCAACGTGATCAAATTGTAAATTTTCACAATCAACATGTGTGGGCTGACGAGGATCCGCACGCAATTGTGCAATCACGTCATCAACACAGATTTTCTGTGAAAGTTTGGACAAGCATTGTTGGTGATGTCTCGATTGGGCCCCATGTTCTTCCACCTACGCTCAATGGAGCACGTTATCATGATTTCATACGGGATACTCTACCTGTTCTGCTAGAACATGTGTCTTTACAAGTACTACACAACATGTGGTTCATGCACGATGGAGCTCCTGCACATTTCAGTCGAAGCGTTCGTACGCTTCTCAACAACAGATTCGGTGACCGATGGATTGGTAGAGGCGGACCAATTCCATGGCCTCCACGCTCTCCTGACCTCAACCCTCTTGTCTTTCATTTATTGGGGCATTTGAAAGCGCTTGTCTACGCAACCCCGGTACCAAATGTAGAGACTCTTCGTACTCGTATTGTGGACGGCTGTGATACAATACACCATTCACCAGGGCTGCATCAGCGCATCAGGGATTCCATGCGACGGAGGGTGGATGCATGTATCCTCGCTAACGGAGGACATTTTGAACATTTCCTGTAACAAAGTGCTTGAAGTCACGCTGGTACATTCTGTTGCTGTGTGTTTCCATTCCATGATTAATGTGATTTGAAGAGAACTAATAAAATGAGCTCTAACATGGAAAGTAAGCGTTTCCGGACACATGTCCGCATAACGTATTTTCTTTCTTTGTGTGTGCGGAATGTTTCCTGAAAGATTGGCCGTACTTTTTGTAACACCCTGTATATTGTACATGCCATTTAAAAACCGTCCACTGTCACCTTTTCACGCAAGCAAAAAGAGTTCAAAGTTCCATACGAAAGCAGGCGGCAGTAACTGATCGCTGGGAGCATACCGGCGGTTTGCCTTTACGTGTTACGTGCCAGCCACGTGTGACCGGCACGCGATGCGGCACGATGAGGCATCCCTCGGACATCCTGCGTGCCTCCTGTTGCGTGTACCGCGAGTATTACCGTGCGTGTCCGTTCTGGTTCACAAACGTAACGGCAGGAATGCTAAGGTAACGCGCGGACACCTGAATTCAGCTTCATTCGAAAGCAAAATTCGACGACTGTTGGGAAGCTCTGCATGGCGCTTAAACTGATCAGTCTGGCCTGGCAACGGAAGACAGCAAAACGAAAGCTGAAATTTTAAATTTCGCATTTGAGAAATCTTTCACGCAGGAGGATCGTACAAACATATCGCCGTTTCAGTCTCGTACAGATTCCCGTATGGAGGACATAGTGATAGACATCCCTGAGGTTGTGAAGCAGCTGAATGGGTTGAAAATAAATAAATCGCCAGGTCCTGATGGGATTCAAATTCGGTTTTACAGAGAGTACTCTACTGCATTGGCTTCTTGAACATATTCTCAGTTCGAATATAATGAATTTCCTTTAGACAGACAAGTTGCTGTCCATGCATCAGCACGGCTTTAGAAAGCATCGCTCCTGCGAAACGCAACTCGCCCTTCTTTCACATGATGTCTTGCGAACCATGGATGAAGGGTATCAGACGGATGCCATATTCTTTGACTTCCGGAAAGCGTTTGACTCGGTGCCCCACTGCAGACTCCTAACTAAGGTACTAGCATATGGGATTGGTTCCCAAATATGTGACTGGCTTGAAGACTTCTTAAGTAATAGAACCCAGTACGTTGTCCTCGATGGTGAGTGTTCATCGGAGGTGAGGGTATCATCTGGAGTGCCCCAGGGAAGTGTGGTAGGTCCGCTGTTGTTTTCTATCTACATAAATGATCTTTTGGATAGGGTGGATAGCAACGTGCGGCTGTTTGCTGATGACGCTGTGGTGTACGGGAAGGTTGAGTGACTGTAGGAGGATAAAAGATGACTTGGACAGAATTTGTGATTGGTTTAAAGAATGGCAGCTAACTCTAAATATAGATAAATGTAAATAAATGCAGATGAATATAAAAAAGAATCCCGTAATGTTTGAATACTCCATTAGTAGTGTAGCGCTTGACACAGTCACGTCGATCATATATTTGGGTGTAACATTGCAGAGTGATATGAAGTGGGACAAGCATGGAATGGCAGTTGTGGGGAAGGCGGATAGTCGTCTTCGGTTCATTGGTAGAATTTTGGGAAGATTTGGTTCATATGTAAATGAGACCGTTTATAAAACACTAATACGACCTGTTCTTGAGTACTGCTCGAGCGTTTGGGATCCCTATCAGGTCGGATTGACCGAGGACATAGAAACAATTCAGAGGCGGGCTGCTAGATTTGTTACTGGTAGGTTTGATCATCACGCGAGTGTTACGGAAATGCTTCAGGAACTCGGGTGGGAGTATCTGGAGGAAAGGAGGCGTTCTTTTCGTGAATCGCTACTGAGGACATTTAGAGAACCAGCATTTGAGGCTGACTGCAGTACAATTTTACTGCCGCCTACTTAAATTTCGTGGAAAGACCACAAAGATAAGATAAGAGAGATTAGGGCTCGTACAGAGGCATATAGGCAGTCATTTTTCCCTCGTTATGTTTGGGAGTGGAATAGAGAGAGAAGATGCTAATTCTGGTACGAGGTACCCTCCGCCACGCACCGTATGGTGGATTGCGGAGTATGTATGTAGATATGTAGATGAACGAATTACGGTATGTTAGTTTCTGGCTTACGTGGCCCTTATCACTGAAGTTAAAATCTTCTGTGAAGTTACGCCGCGTCATATTCCCTCTTCAACTTCTTCTACACAATCGACGTTTCGACCCCTCCGCTGGGGATCTGCTTCAGGATTTTCTAGTGTTTCCAGTTAGCTGAAAACTGTCAACGACCAATGTCGCATTCACTTATAAAAGGGAGTCTCGCTGCTCTTGTTTTGAAGAAGCAGCATAGAAAACGACAGTAAAAGAACGTATTAAAGAGCACGAACGGCATACGCTGTGAAAACAAAAAGAGTGAAATCTGCGGTAGCGGAACACCTGCCAATACCTAGATTTCAACAACGCGCGATTGCTAGCCAACATTTACGGAAGCAAAGTCGGAGACCCGATTGACATTTCTAAGAACGGAAGTTTTTTCAATAGAGATGACGGCTATAGACCTCCAGCTTCCCGCCGTGAACGAAGTAAATACCCATTCTCGTCGCGCGAGGAACACAAATAACTATTAGTTGACCACAACATTATTTCGTCTGGGAGTGAAGGTGTTTCGGTCGCATTGTGTGTTTACCTATGCGCTTGAGGCCCATAAGAATGTGCTCTGATGTTGGAACGACCAGACAACTTGCTTGTGAATCCATTCTGACTTCCACAGAGTATGCGACAGTCAAAAAGATTAATGTGGATTTGTTACTGTTATGCCACCGCACCTTTCCGACAGCGGCCACGGGAGGCCATATTCGTTAATATCGTGGTTGCGAACCTCTGAGGTACGAAAATAGTATTTTGTTAAGGAGACCCCTTTTTTGCTCTGCCTTTTTCGCTACCTACCATTTCTGTGGCCATCAATAGTAGCCGAGAAATTTAACCTAACAACCCTCTGTCTTGGCAGTTGTGATACGTACAGAATTATGCTAGTTCATTAAAAATATCCAGGAGACATAAATATTTGATAGAAGCGTTCAGAAACAAAATTAGAGAGTTGTAGCAGAGGAAATGGCATATTATTAACTTTGAGTAGACGAAAGCACATATAGGAACTCCTGGGAATGAAGTGGCAGACAAGCTTGCCAAACAAGTAGCTCGAGAAAACACAACAGAAAGCTACAACCGAATCCCTTCATCTGTGACCGGAAGAAAGTTAAGAGCAATGCGAAAGAGAAATGGGAAAGAGAATGGGCTGAAACTACAAAAGGGGCGATCACAAGAGATTTTTTTTGGGACTGTTCAACATCGTCTTTCCATAAAGTTACCGCAGCCATCTAACCTTACAACAATGTTAACTATCGGTTCAGGCAAGCCCCAAGTGTTGCTTCTACGTGTGGAGAGGGTGATCAATCAGCAGATCACCTGCTACGAGTCTGAGGCGAGTTAATACAGAGAGAGAGGTGCGATAAAGACGAGCATTACAGGAAATAGAGACAGTTAGCCCGTCGATAAACAGTTTTAGTAAATCTGTACATGAACGAATCTCATAAATTTTGCACTTTAATAAAGTTTCCCAGCATATGAACATTTGCGTTACTAAAAGTTAAGAGAAAATGACGTTCTACCTGAAAACCTTATATGGACCTTACTGAAGTTTACTGTTGTGAACGTAATTATTAGAGTCATTTTATCGTGCTCTACCTGGGAACCTCACATCGATCATACAGAATTTTCCCAGTCTAAATATTTTTCATTCATACTCATTATAACCAGACTTCTTCTTTACGTATCTTGGTATCTACACATGTAGTATTACAAGCACTATAATGGAGCAAGTTGAATAAATGAAATGAAATGAAAAACCATTTATCTTCGGAGCAAACACCATAAAACTCACTTTTGTAAGTGAAGGTGACACCGGTCGTTCAGTGTTCAGCTGGCTAACCGTGAACGTGAGAAGATCCAGAAGAAGATCCCAGCAGAGGGATCGAAACATCGACTGCGTGAGAAGAGACTGAGGAACAACTATATTTTTATCTTCATAAACAAAATTTTGTCCCTCGAAAAGAATTGAAGTGTTTGTGTGTGGTATCAGAGAACGCTGAAAAATAAGTGATCTGATTAGAAATGAGGAAGCTCTCCACAAAATCGAAAACAAAATAAAAAATTATTCGTATGAAATTATTGGCCTAATTGGAAAGGGTTCCCGTCCTCTATGCACGATGGTGCGGTCTCGTGTTTGTAACGTACGATGATGAGGGATGCGTAAGAATTAAACCTAGTGCCGGCACATAGCCTGCTCCTCTCCAATATCACCTAAGGCACCGCCGAGCTTACTGTCTCCATCAGACGGATGCATTGTCATCGACGGCGTCGTATGCTCTCATATGATCACTGTTGTGACTTGGCAAGACAGCCAAGCCACTAGGAGAGGAAGCCGAAAGGCACGCGTTTAAGCTCACGCAGGATGGCGTGAGGTCTGGAACGGGTCAGGGATATGAGACTAGCAAAAATAGTACGTATCTGTTGGAATACTTAACTTTAATCCATAATTGGTGAACATCGGTCTGACGGTACATGCATCACAAGATAAATAGCAAATGATAATGGCCCCTTGCTAGGTCGTAGCAAATGACGTAGCTGAAGGCTATGCTATCGTCTCGGCAAATGAGAGCGTAATTTGTCAGTGAACCATCGCTAGCAAAGTCGGCTGTACAACTGGGGCGAGTGCTAGGAAGTCTCTCTAGACCTGCCGTGTGGCGGCGCTCGGTCTGCAATCACTGACAGTGGCGACACGCGGGTCCGACGTATACTAACGGACCGCGGCCGATTTAAAGGCTACCACCTAGCAAGTGTGGTGTCTGGCGGTGACACCACAATCACACACTACGAAACACTTCGGAGAGGCTTGGAATTTAACCCAAGACACTGGCGCAAAGTCTGGTAATCAGGGACTTGACGCCACCACCTCTCGTCTCCTTGTCAGCCAAATAGTGATAGTACAAGTTTCTTCCAGTTCCAGGGATTGAAACGGCACTTCTCGAGCAGAGGCGTCTGTGACGACTTCAGCTATTTGATTTCCTTTTTCTCGGTCTCTTTCCTTCCCTTATAACCGTCCTTCACTCACCAGTTTTGCCTTATTTGCCTGTGGTTTCTTCACCACTTCATTCTGACACTTTTTCCTCCCTTTTACAATTTTCGTCTTTCTCTTCCCTAAGTGGTGTTGGTTCTCAAATGTTTCAAATGGCTCTGAGCACTATGGGACTTAACTTCTAAGGTCATCAGTCTCCTAGATCTTAGAACTACTTAAACCTAACTAACCTAAGGACATCACACACATCCATGCCCGAGGCAGGATTCGAACCTGCGACCGTAGCGGTCGCGCGGTTCCAGACTGTAGCGCCTAGAACCGCTCGGCCACCCCGGCCGGAGGTTTTGTATCTATTTCCTCCTCCTTTTCCATCCTGCACAGAGTAGCTACTGTACAGATCACGATCACGCACACTGCTGATGACACAGAGACCAAGAACAAACAGGCAGTTGCTGTAGTTGGTGACAGTGGAGTTCACGAGGTGTATAGCTAGCTAGAAGCGATATCCAGAAGCACAGCAAAAGCCATTCTAAGAGTGCCCAAACAGTCCAGGGAGCGACCCTAATCTAAAAACATAAACACAGGCAAGGTTGTCACTCTAATATCAATGGCGTGTATCAAAAGCTTACGGGAATAGCGAAAACTATTGGACAGGTGTGTCGCCGCGGTATGTACGGACTCTTGTTGTGTCAGTGGATGGGCCCACGGCCGGCCGCTGTGACCGAGCGGTTCTAGGCGCTTCAGTCCGGAACCGCGCTGCTGCTACGGTCGCAGGTTCGAATCCTACCTCGGGCATGGGTGTGTGTGATGTCCTTAGGTTAGTTAGGTTTAAGTAGTTCTAAGTCTAGTGGACCGATGACCTCAGATGTTAAGTCCCATAGTGCTTAGAGCCATTTGAACATGACGCCCATGTACCTCTGCCACTACTTTCGTATCGACATTCGATCTGGGCAAGGAATCTGAGTCACTGTCAGAGGTGAAATTGTTTGTAATCTTAACTCTTCAAACTACAATTTTTCATGCTTAAAAAAAGAAGAGATAGTCCCCCTCTTTATGAGTGGAATATACTTTTTCGTCCAATAAAGACAATTAATATTTCAAGTGCGTTGTCGGTCTTCAGTTAATTTTAACTTGCATTCCTCATTAACGCAAACCAAAAGAGGTGATCAAAATCTTTTGGATCCGTTCAACGTACACTGAGGTTACAAAACTGTTGGAATAACGATATGCACATGTATAGATGGCGGTAGTAACGCGTACACGAGGTACAAAAGGGCGGTGCATTTGCGGAGCTGTCATTTGTTCTCAGGTGATATATGCGAAAAGGTTTCCGACGTGGCAATGGAAGCACGACAGGAATTAACAGGCTTTGAACGCTGAATGGCAGTTTGGGCTGGACGCATGGGACATTCCATTTCGGAAATCGTTTAAGAATTCCATGTTTCGCGATGCAGAGTTTCAAGAGTGTGCCGAGGGACCAAATTTCAGGCATTGTGTCTCACCCCAGACAACACAGTCGCCAAAGGCCTCCATTTGACAACCAAGAACAGTGGCGTTTGCGCAGAGTTGTCAGTGCTAATAGACAAGCAGCACTACGTGAAATACCCGCAGAAATCAATGTGGGACGTACAAAGAACGCATCCTTTAGGACAGTGCGGCGAAATTTCACGTTAATGGGCTATGGCCGCAGATGATTGACGCGAGTGCCTTTGCTAACAGCACGACATAGTCTGCAGTGCCTCTCCTCTTCTCCTGCCCATATTTGTTGAATGTTAGACGACTCGAAAAACGTTGCTTGGTCAAAAACAGCTCTAAGCACTATGGGACTTAACATCTGAGGTCATCAGTCCCCTAAACTTGGAACTAACTAAACCTAACTAACATAAGAACATCACACACATCCATGCCCGAGGCAGGACTCGAACCTGCAACCGTAGCAGCCGCGTGGATCCGGACTGAAGCGCCTAGAGCCCCTCGGCCACAGACGCCGGCCGTGGCTTGGTCAGCTAGTCCTGATTTCAGTTGGTAAAAGCTTATAGTAAGGTCCGAGTATGGTCCAGATCCCGCAGCCTGAAGCCATGGAGCCAAGTTGTCAACATGGTATTGTGCAAACTGGTGGCGGCTCCATAATAGTGTGGGATGTGTTTACATGGAATGGTCTGGATCCTCTGGTCCATCTGACCCAATCATTGGACTGGAAATGGTTATGTTCAGCTACTTGGAGACCATCTGTAGCCATTCATGGACTTCATGTTACCAAGAAAGATAGAAATTGTATGGATGACAATGCACCAAGTCATCACGCCACAACTGTTTGCGCCGGCCGAGGTGGCCGTGCGGTTCTAGGCGCTTCAGTCCGGAACCGCGAGACTGCTACGGTCGCAGGTTCGAATCCTGCCTCGGGCATGGATGTGTCTGATGTCCTTAGGTTAGTTTGGTTTAAGTAGTTCTAGGTGACTGATGACCTCAGATGTTAAGTCCCATAGTGCTCGGAGCCATTTGAACCATTTGAACCACTACTGTTTGCGACTGGTTTGAAGAATAGTCTGGGCAATTCGAACATATGGTTTGGCCACCCAGATCGCCCGATCTGAATCCTATCAAAAATTTACGGCACATAATCAAGAGGTCAGTTATTGCAAAAGTCCTGCTCCGGCAACACTGTCGCAATTAAGGACGGCTCTAGTGGCAGCATTACTCAAAGTTTCTTTGGCTCAAATAGCTCTGAGCACTATGGGACATCTGAGGTCATCAGTCCCCTAGACTTAGAACTACTTAAACCTAACTAACCTAAGGCCGTCACATACATCCATGCCCGCGGTAGGATTCGAACCTGCGACGTAGCAGCAGCGCGGTTCCAGACTGAAGCGCCTAGAACTGCTCGGCCACAACGGCCGGCCTCAAAGCTACTGCAGGGACTTGCAACTACTTGGTGTGTCCATGCCACGTCGAGTTGCTGCGCTACGCCGGGCAAAAAGGAGGTCCGACACGCTGCTAGAAGGTATCCCAGGACCTCTGTAACCTCAGTGCACTAGGGCTTGGAAATTAAGTTCCAATCCGCCGCGAAATGGAAACCACTGTGAAAATCCGATGAAGCTTTGCACACATGTGTTGGGCAGTGTCTCTAGTATGTCCGTCGATCACGTCAGCTCGCTCTTTTGAGATCTGAGTGTACAGTAAGCACGTGTAGATGCCTCGGAAATAGCGTCTCCCGCCAAGTATGAAGGCCTGATCAGAGATTTAACCTAATATCATGCAGCCCACAGGACACAACTGTCATGCGGTTCCTTCTTCACCGAGCGAGGTGGCGCAGTGGTTAGCACACTGGACTCGCATTCGGGAGGACGACGGTTCAATCCCGTCTCCGGCCATCCTGATTTAGGTTTTCCGTGATTTCCCTAAATCGCTTCAGGCCAATGCCGGGATGGTTCCTTTGAAAGGGCACGGCCGATTTCCTTCCCCATCCTTCCCTCACCCGAGCTTGCGCTCCGTCTCTAATGACCTCGTTGTCGACGGGACGTTAAACACTAATCTCCTCCTCCTCCGGTTCCTTCTTCATGAAAATTCTCGGCTGCACTCTGCAGGGGCAGATGTCGGAGCGGCGACTATGTAGAAAAGTGGTTATAAGGAGTAGCTAACTGTTGCAAATAAATTTTTTTTCATTTTCACAGTGATTTCCATTTCGCTACCGGTCGGAACTTACTTTCCAAATAGCCCTCGTATTTTACTGCTGCAGATAAGATTGAAAGTCCAATACGGCTCGAGTGGACATGGTAATCGAGTAGTGAGTGGAATGAGCCATGCAGCAAGCGTTCAGACAGCGGTGTTTGGTTCCTTGGAAAATGTGCCCATTCAACCTGTAACCTTCCAACAGATATGTTCCAAAACCTCCCTACAGTAAAAATATAATTATTTATATCATTCACATTCAGCGTAACCTCCCAATAAATAAATTCCGTAACCTACCAATAGTACAATGTGACTAACCTCGTAATGAAAAAATCTGACTCATAAACAACCTTTCAATAATTGACTGACTCTGAATCTAAACTGGTAAATTTTAAAGTCAGCAGTGCTGCGTCATGGCCCTGAAAGATCATGCTGAATAAATTGAAAATTCTTACCTCAATTAAGTCGCCGGATAACGCATATATATCTGCTCCTATATGAAACTAAACTTTTCTGGCACAGCCCTGTGCAATGCTGGCCGATAGATTTGTCATGTATAAAAAGAAGCAACTGATTTTTCTTTACAATAATCAGGATAACCATGGATTGGAGAAATTAGCAAAATTCTTTAAATTGAGATGAATAATTGTCAAAAGTTAATTTTTTTATGAGAAAGATTATTATTAAGAGATTTTTAAAACATTTTACATGGGACCTGATATAACAATAGTACATATGCGCGAGGGTGCTTTTACCTTATATTACAATGCTCAGGCTCCGCCATCGCTCCACACACACGACTTCTAGCTACTACTTACTCCTACTGCTACACAGTTCCTACTGCTCTTTGATCTGAGATTCTCTTAAAGCTTACATATCGCAGGTAGCCCGTGAGCAATCCATCGAAATTACATCTGCTCGAGTGCGCTAGCAACAAATTCCTTAATCATGGACCTCTTACAAACTGAAGAATGACATTGAAGTCTGTGGTGGCTGGGATTATTCTGTTAATTATGGTAAGTTTCTTTCTTGTCCACGACAACATTGACTTCGCTTCCGAACAAATAAATCTACATGTGAGGGTATCCTTTGAGAGACACTTTTTGCGTGTAGGATCTGATGTTACACTGATGCCGTTTTACTTCTTTCTCGTTCCAATATTCCCGTTGGTTGATTAGGCATCTGATATCAGAAATTTGTTAAGAAAATTTCGCCAAAATCTACTCCAGTTCAGCTATGGAGACAGGTCAACGAAAGAATTATACAAGGTGTAACGGGTATAAGTGCAGATATTTCTATTCGCGACCAAGGACAGAGTACCGAACAACATTACATCAGTATTTACATTTGCAGAGCAATAGTTACGGTAATTACAAGTCATGCGCTTTTAGGTTGGGTAGTACCTCCATGTTATACCTACATGTGGCAAGAGCAAGCCATTAGTCGTTATTTTTTCCTGAGAAGCAGGTCTAGTGCTGAAGTGTGGACATGCAGATCCAAAAACGTTCGTCTATACTGAGAGATGTAGTCCACTTAGTCGTGCATTACAGCTATGCAGAAAACAGTAGGTCGTAAAGTATGGGACGTGTTTGTGGGAAGACTGTTCAATGCAGAGAAAACGCAACCATCATACTGATGTGTGTTCATAGTAAGACACCACATATAAAAGTATCTGCCTTAAACGCGTTACACCCTCTATGCAGAATGGTAGAAGAAGAAACCACATGGTACGACGTAAGACATAAGGGAATAACTTTGTGGAGCAAGAGGGAAAGGTAGGAGGCAAAAAACTGTAGGAAGACAGAGATTGCAATACATACAACAAATAATTGAGGACGTTGGATTTTAAAATTTTTCTGAGATGAGGAGATTGGAACAGGAGAGGTAATCATGATGGGCTGCATCAAAATAGACAACAAATAACCCTGAGTGAAAAAAAGAATTTTTTTTATTCCTCGCTGAACTCGAGAAAATGGCTGTGTACACCGACTGTACATAAACTGAGAGGAACTAACCTGCCATAGTTACAGAGTACGCCCTTGAATAGAATATTTTTACACTTCCGCTCTTTCAATACTGCTAAGTCCGAGACCCACGACAGGCCGTGCTAGCAGCGATTAACATTCGTATTGAACTTCACAGACTAGCTGTGAAACTGTTTTCGAAAATGGTCCTTCGCGTAACCTAAACAGCATCGTGCGGCGATAATTCATTCAGGAAATAGTTATTATGCTACTGTTAGGACCGCTCCACTACAATTTTCCCGCAGAAATACTACTCTGCTGTGGTGTGTAGAAGCAATTAGAGTGTAGCGAAGTTAGAGAGGGCAACTGGTACATTGATGGTGTGGTCTATCAAACCATTCGTTAGAACATATGAAGATGGCATCTGTTCTTTCGGACACGTACTAAAGAACAGATGCCATCTTCACATCGCTAAGGCTAACCGGTTGATGACCTTCTTCAATGCGGATGCACACGAATTGCCTGAACTCTTACGGGACTCGGTGGATTGTCTGCCGCGAATAATGGGTATAATGGCAGGGGCGCTACGAATGTAGTGTGTGGACTATCAGCTGAGAATGTGGGTCTCACGGGGAGCGTGTCAGCGATAAGTCCCTGCAGTCGCACTGTCCTCTGTCCCCTCGGTGGCTCAGATGGATCGAGCGTCTGCCATGTAAGCAGATGATCCCAGGTTCGAATCGCGGTCGGAGCACACGTTTTCAACTGTCCCCGTTGATGTATATCGACGCCTGTCAGCAGCTAATGGTATTGATTTAATTGTAATATCATTCGTTAGAACAGTGACTCCTCCATTAGACTTCCGGTTTCGGAACCTAATTTGAATTAAAAACCTCTTTGAACTCGATGTGAGAACCAGTAACTCAAATAATTATAGAAATAGTACCTCCACCGAGTTCTCATTTTAAAGACCAAGGATCGAAGTTTATTCAAATTCTCTTCCACTATATTCGCGAGCTAAGCCCTTCCAAGAGATCGCATGATTTTCGGCTTTATCCATTCCACAGCTGTGCATAAATGGGATCATATCACAGAGATTAATTACCACATGCTAGAGAACCAAGTGTTGTTACGAAAAGTAGTCCATCTATTATAATCATTCTAGGCTCCAAGCATGTATCTCAAAAACTCTAAAAGGTTTAAGGCTGTTTAAAAACGTTTCCTAAGTTTATTAAAAAGTCGTGATGTATGAGAACTAAGTACAAGCAGAGTTCCAAATTTCGGGCACGAATTATGTGGTGAGTCTGCTTCAATTTAGGTTGTGGATTTCTTTGCTGGTGAGTCGTGACTAGGCTCAGATCCATCTGACTATTCCACTTGCAGCAGAGAAACGCAATCTTCGCAGCGCGAGATAAAGAAGGGAACTCGCCTTAGCTAATTTTCGGGTGGGAGGATGAATTTATGTTCGGTAGTAGACTTGTTCGAGGAGGGATTCAGCGTATATGAGGGTGGTACTGAGACTTAGGTAAGCCTTTCGCATCAATGTGAGTGAAGGTACGCAGCCAGTTATTATTGGAGGTTAAGAAAAGAGATTCTTATTTAATGTATATTGGCCTATTCTTCTAAGTAGTTAGTCTTTTCCTCTTTAAATGTTTTCCGGTGTTTTGAGTTTTCGCTGTATACCAGTTTGCGTCGTAATTCTTGAGTGTGGTAGATATAAGTGAGTACCATAAATCTGGAAAATGAAGAGGCACACTGCTTACAGACTTCGAGGAGCAACAATGAATTTCCATTTCTGATAAAACGATCCAAAACATTTTTGTGACGGCACAGCATTCTTGTTTTTTCATTTAAAGGAAGTGCCTAAACTACGGCTGCTGTAAAACACCTTATAAACAAAACTATTCCGCATGTAAACTTGTGTCAATAATTGAAAACCAAACCGCGTTGACATCGACACCATGTCTGTGATAGGAAGACAAAGTTGCAGATTATCCTAGTACCTTCAGTGAGGCAGTTCATACAAACAGTAGAAAAAATGCTGTTCAGTAATCCATTCAAGCATATCTTTGTACCAATGAAAGCCCAGGGTAATACTGACATCAGTTTATTACTTGAAATTGTTCCTAGCAGTTAATAACTTCCGAAAAGCGAAGGAAAACATAGTAAGATATGAAACTGCGCGCGTCTGGAGACTACAAATGCTATCAACATATTTGGTTCG
The DNA here is from genome assembly GCF_021461395.2 of Schistocerca americana. NCBI lineage: Eukaryota > Metazoa > Arthropoda > Insecta > Orthoptera > Acrididae > Schistocerca > Schistocerca americana. The sequence goes on from NC_060120.1 coordinate 954,860,724, forward strand.
AACTCTTGGTAAACAAGAGCTAACGGAGCGTACGTGATAGTCAAGTTCAGTTCCTCCATCTCATTTAGTATCTAATTTACTGGAATATATCTTCATACAAGCATCTGAAGCCGTACGTGTGAACGTGGTTTTGCCTCATTCGTGGGGCATGTCCACAACTCACGCCGCTGGCGGCACCATTATAATAATTAGTAAAATGTTTGTTTCCGGTCTTTTTTAGTATGAATTACCTTAAACTAGCTGTAGATGAAACTAGATGGGTCACAATGTAGGTGAAATTAGATGCGTCACAATGTGACGTTCCGATTGCGCTTTTAAATCTGTTCATAGGCACACTGTAATGTGGTCAGCCTGCTGCCACATGTTTTATCGCAGATGTTGAACAGTAAGCAAAAAGAGGTGTATCAGCTGATTAGTGGAAATGTAATGGAACGATAAACGACAGTAAATGTAAATCGATTGTGAAATTATAGTAAAAAGTATTATTTTAGGCATTTTCCTGGGGTGTTTCACTCAAGATCATAACATCAAGTGTCTAGCACTGCTGTGAATACGCTGTTGTAAATCTAACAACTGAGTATGTTCCATTTAACTGTCACCAACCAAGGTGGCACATGGTCGGCACACTGGACTAACGTTCGGAAGGACGACGGCTCAAACCCGCGTCCGGCCAACCTGATTTAAGTTTTCCGTGATTTCCCGACCTAACCGTTTCAGTAAAACCTTGAGGGAACAAGGGAACGTTGTTATCTGAACTTATTTACACTGCACCATAAGGCTGCATGCAACAAAGGTCAAATTGTACCACTTATTCTTTCCTCTATTTTGAATAAAAGGCGTGAGCGTTGGAGACCCTCCCTGAACCTGGGGGATAGTTTAAAAACATATACATATATAACTAGTGGTTAAATTAATGTAAGGCAACGGCTTTGCCACAGTGGATACACCGGTTCCCGTAGATCACCGAAGTTCAGCGCTGTCGGGCGTGGCCGGCACTTGGATGGGTGAACATCCAGCCGACATGCGCTCTTGCCGTTTTTCGGGATGCACTCAGCCTCGTGATGTCAATTGAGGAGCTACTCGACCGAATAGTAGCGGCTCCGGTCAAAGAAAACCACCATAACGACCGGGAGAGCAGTGTGCTGACCACACGCCCCTCCTATCCGCATCCCCAATGAGGATGATACGGCGGTCGGATGGTCTCGATGGGCCACTTGTGACCCGAAGACGGAGTGTTTTTTAAATTAATGCAAAATACTGTGGTTCTGCATGTAAGGCACGAGCATTACATCACACACTGTAGAGCAGAAAACACTATTATTGGCCACACGCAAATGCTGTAATATTTATGAATGTATTTTAATTTCCATCAGTTTTTCATGGAATTATCAGTTTAGTCCCCAAAGATGGAGAGTTTTGAAGGAAAATATTGGATCGTTCCTTCACGGGCTGTCGGTAACGAGAAGGTCAGCACAGACAGATGCCGTGCGTCCGTTTGCCGAGCAATTGCCGTAATTACAAAGGGCGGTTGAACTTGTCTTCAATTTGACTACGGAGGCTCATACTCACCTAAAGGTCATTCAGAAGTTTTTGAAATCATTTCAACATATATTGATGTGTTCAATGGAGCACAAAGTGTTAGGTGCAATAAACATAAGTAACGTTGCGATTCATGCAAGGGAAGTCACAACAGATGTTGAAAGTGCCGATATTAAGAATCTAGTGGAAGAATTAGGTCAATTGAGAGACAGATGGGATACTGAGACCTGAGTTTCTCCTGGCGTATACAACTTTCAAATAACTTCCAGGAATTCAGCCAGGTAACACTTTCAGCGACCGCCGATATTTCGGCGGGAGAACACCCCGCCATTTTCAAGGCAAACTGCAACGGACAGGCGACGTACATGCAAATTTAATACCTCGGTTCTCGGACCCAAGCAGGAAAGATAACACACACACACTGAACACTAGTGCCACCAAAGATGGCCAAAGTCAGAGCTATCGATAGTGAGACTATGAATTCGCAGGTGAGGTAGCATTGAGTCTGTCCCTCTGTTTCTTGACAAGGGAGAGAGCCGGATTCCAAACAGAGTTTAAACAGAAACCTCCATCCCTGTTAACAAGGTTGCTCGCTAATTTAATCTCAACTGCCTCCCGAATCACACTGTCCCAATAGCTGAACGTGCATGCCAATATCTCGGTGTTATTATATAACATGGAGTGACCAGTATCCAAGCAATGTTCGGCAATAGCAGATCTATTTGGCTGCTGTAATCGTGTGTGCCGTTTATGCTCAGTACATCTGTCCTCCACGGTCCTGATAGTTTGACCAATATATGCCATGCCGCAGCTACAAGGGACACGATATACACCCGCCTTACGCAGTCCAAGATCATCCTTAACGGAACTCAAAAGTGCTCTAATTTTAGATGGAGGTCGGAAAACACATTTCACATCGTATTTCCGTAAAATACGACCGATCTTATTGGACGTGTTTCCTACGTAAGGCAAGAAGGCAGTAGACTTAGGTGTTGACTCAGAATTATCATCAATCACCTGATGTACAGTTGGTCGATAGCGCAACGCACGTTCAATCTGTCTATCACTGTAACCATTTTGACGAAATGTAACTTCAAGATGGGACAGCTCAGCTGGCAAAGTCTCAGCGTCAGAAACGATATGTGCCCTGTGTACCAAGGTACGAAGTACCCCTTCACGCTGAGCCGAATGGTGACAACTATTAGCTTGTAAGTACAAGTCGGTGTGAGTACGTTTCCTGTAGACTGCATGTCCCAATGATCCATCATCCTTCCTCCTAACCAACACGTGGAGGTGGAAAAGGATGGTTGCCTTCCCTTTTCTCGACGTGTTGGTTAGGAGGAAGGATGATGGATCATTGGGACATGCAGTCTACAGGAAACGTACTCACACCGACTTGTACTTACAAGCTAATAGTTGTCACCGTTCGGCTCAGCGTGAAGGGGTACTTCGTACCTTGGTACACAGGGCACATATCGTTTCTGACGCTGAGACTTTGCCAGCTGAGCTGTCCCATCTTGAAGTTACATTTCGTCAAAATGGTTACAGTGATAGACAGATTGAACGTGCGTTGCGCTATCGACCAACTGTACATCAGGTGATTGATGATAATTCTGAGTCAACACCTAAGTCTACTGCCTTCTTGCCTTACGTAGGAAACACGTCCAATAAGATCGGTCGTATTTTACGGAAATACGATGTGAAATGTGTTTTCCGACCTCCATCTAAAATTAGAGCACTTTTGAGTTCCGTTAAGGATGATCTTGGACTGCGTAAGGCGGGTGTATATCGTGTCCCTTGTAGCTGCGGCATGGCATATATTGGTCAAACTATCAGGACCGTGGAGGACAGATGTACTGAGCATAAACGGCACACACGATTACAGCAGCCAAATAGATCTGCTATTGCCGAACATTGCTTGGATACTGGTCACTCCATGTTATATAATAACACCGAGATATTGGCATGCACGTCCAGCTATTGGGACAGTGTGATTCGGGAGGCAGTTGAGATTAAATTAGCGAGCAACCTTGTTAACAGGGATGGAGGTTTCTGTTTAAACTCTGTTTGGAATCCGGCTCTCTCCCTTGTCAAGAAACAGAGGGACAGACTCAATGCTACCTCACCTGCGAATTCATAGTCTCACTATCGATAGCTCTGACTTGGCCATCTTTGGTGGCACTAGTGTTCAGTGTGTGTGTGTTATCTTTCCTGCTTGGGTCCGAGAACCGAGGTATTAAATTTGCATGTACGTCGCCTGTCCGTTGCAGTTTGCCTTGAAAATGGCGGGGTGTTCTCCCGCCGAAATATCGGCGGTCGCTGAAAGTGTTACCTGGCTGAATTCCCGGAAGTTATTTGAAAGATGGGATACTATTTACGCAGAAAATTGCAATGTAGCAGAAAATTTGGAATACCACCTAATTTGAATGTAATGATTCGCGGCACAAAGGTAAGATGAAAGAAAAATGCTTTGCAGATAAAACAGAGGAAGAAAATTTAAACACGAGGTCAGAGCACAGTTTTAAAAGAAATCTTTTCAATGTTATTCCAGAAATAGTTCAAAATGGTTCAGATGGCTCTGAGCACTATGGGACTTAACTTCTGAGGTCATCAGTCCCCTAGAACTTAGAACTACTTAAACTTAACTAACCTAAGGACATCACACGCATCCATGCCCGAGGCAGGATTCGAACCTGCGACCGTAGCGCCAGAAATAGTCATAGGAAACTTAACTATAAGATATGGTGCCGTAGACAACATGATGAACACGTTTGGGTTTTTATGGAACAATACCGACGCAAAAAAAAAAATCGGAACACCATAAAATAATCAGTGTAGAGTGAATACCGTTATCTATGTACTATATTTAAGTGATTAGCACTGCAAGATTTGAAAAAGTTAACGCAGAACAGGGAATCAGCGATCATAAAGCGGTTACGGCATCGATGATTTCAGCCGTAAATAGGAATATTAAAAACGGTAGGAAGATTTTTCTGTTTAGAAAAAGTGACAAAAAGCAGATTTCAGAGTACCTGTTGGCTCAACACAAAAGTTTTGTCGCAAGTACAGATAGTGTTGAGGATCAGTGGACAAAGTTCAAAACCGTCGTACATAATGCGTTAGATGAGTATGTGCCAAGCAAGATCGTAAGAGATGGAAAAGAGCCACCGTGGTACAACAACCGAGTTAGAAAACTGCTGCGGAAGCAAAGGGAACTTCACAGCAAACATAAACATAGTCAAAGCCTTGCAGACAAACAAAAATTACGCGAAGCGAAATGTAGTGTGAGGAGGGCTATGCGAGAGGCGTTCAATGAATTCGAAAGTAAAGTTCTATGTACTGACTTGGCAGAAAATCCTAAGAAATTTTGGTCTTATGTCAAAGCGGTAGGTGGGTCAAAACAAAATGTCCAGACACTCTGTGACCAAAATGGTACTGAAACAGAGGATGACAGACTAAAGGCCGAAATACTAAATGTCTTTTTCCAAAGTTGTTTCACAAACGAAGATTGCACTGTAGTTCCTTCTCTAGATTGTCGCACAGATGACAAAATGGTAGATATCGAAATAGACGACAGAGGGATAGAGAAACAATTAAAATCGCTCAAAAGAGGAAAGGCCTCTGGGCCTGATGGGATACCAGTTCAATTTTACACAGAGTACGCGAAGGAACTTGCCCCCCTTCTTGCAGCGGTGTACCGTAGGTCTCTAGAAGAGCGTAGCGTTCCAAAGGATTGGAAAAGGGCACAGGTCATCCCCGTTTTCAAGAAGGGACGCCGAGCAGATGTGCAGAACTATAGACCTATATCTCTAACGTCGATCAGTTGTAGAATTTTGGAACACGTATTGTGTTCGAGTATAATGACTTTTCTGGAGACAAGAAATCTACTCTGTAGAAATCAGCATGGCTTTCGAAAAAGACGGTCATGTGAAACCCAGCTCGCGCTATTCGTCCACGAGACTCAGAGGGCCATAGACACGGGTTCACAGGTAGATGCCGTGTTTCTCGACTTCCGCAAGGCGTTCGCTGAACAAAGTAAGAGCATATGGACTATCAGACCAATTGTGTGATTGGATTGAGGAGTTCCTAGATAACAGGACGCAGCATGTCATTCTCAATGGAGAGAAGTCTTCCGAAGTAAGAGTGATTTCAGGTGTGCCGCAGGGGAGTGTCATAGGACCGTTGCTATTCACAATATACATAAATGACCTTGTGGATGACATCGGAAGTTCACTGAGGCTTTTTGCGGATGATGCTGTGGTGTATCGAGAGGTTGTAACAATGAAAAATTGTACTGAAATGCAGGAGGATCTGCAGCGAATTGACGCATGGTGCAGGGAATGGCAATTGAATCTCAATGTAGACAAGTGTAATGTGCTGCGAATACACAGAAAGATAGATCCTTTATCATTTAGCTACAAAATAGCAGGTCAGCAACTGGAAGCAGTTAATACCATAAATTATCTGGGAGTACGCATTAGGAGTGATTTAAAATGGAATGATCATATAATGTTGATCGTCGGTAAAGCAGATGCCAGACTGAGATTCATTGGAAGAATCCTAAGGAAATGCAATCCGAAAACAAAGGAAGTAGGTTACAGTACGCTTGTTCGCCCACTGCTTGAATACTGCTCAGCAGTGTGGGATCCGTACCAGATAGGGTTGATAGAAGATATAGAGAAGATCCAACGGAGAGCAGCGCGCTTCGTTACAGGATCATTTAGTAATCGCGAAAGCGTTACGGAGATGATAGATAAACTCCAGTGGAAGACTCTGCAGGAGAGACGCTCAGCAGCTCGGTACGGGCTTTTGTCAAAGTTTCGAGAACATACCTTCACCGAAGAGTCAAGCAGTATATTGCTCCCTCCTACGTATAACTCGCGAAGAGACCATGAGGATAAAATCAGAGAGATTAGAGCCCACACAGAGGCATACCGACAATCCTTCTTTCCACGAACAATACGAGACTGGAATAGAAGGGAGAACCGATAGAGGTACTCAAGGTACCCTTCGCCACACACCGTCAGGTGGCTTGTGGAGTATGGATGTAGATGTAGATGTAGAAGATCAGAGATTAATGTAAGAATGAGATAAGCCACTGTATTTGAATAGTACCTCAGCATCGAACGAAACAGGGGAACCTGCCTGAAAGCCTGGATTTGAGGCAGGATCACCTGTTTCATCTGGATTGAGGAGGGAGGATTGCCAGGACAGACAGTGCTGTTGTGCAAAGTCACTACGTCCGGATGGCGTAGTGTTTAGCGCATCCGTCTAGTGAACAGGTGACTTCACACAAATTTTCGTTCGTTGCTTCAGTCTGATTATACGCATAATAAACATTAATCACGCAAAGAAGCATCAGTAACTGTATTTAGTAAATTGATGGTATGTTACGAAGAGTACGAAGTACAATATACCAGAAACGTTTCCGCTATTTACGCGAAATAAGGAGTCATTATCACTGCCTATAAAACCCAACGTACAGGATGTTTCCATAAGAGCGTGCACAAATTTAATAGGATATAGAGGATGCCCCACTGAACAATTTGAGGTAGGGAATCTGAGGTTGGTGAAGCCAGCTTAAGTAGATAATAGGAATAAAATCACAATACTGTGTATTTTTTTTATTTGCGTTTGTTACAGTTACCTGCAAATACCAGCAAAGATACAATGAACGTAAAGTTTGTACTATATCTTACGAAATGTGCTGAAACTGGCGGCCATCCACCTCAACGCAAGCATGACACTGGCGAACAAGATTCTGACTAACCGTGACAAATATCCCTGGTGTGTTTCAAATCGCATCAGAGGCAGTTACAAACCTGGCAGCTAATTCCACATCCTTATCCACTGGGAGGAGGAGGAGGAGATTACTGTTTAACGTCCCGTCGACAACGAGGTCATTAGAGATGGAGCACAAGCTCGGGTTAGGGAAGGATGGGGAAGGAAATCGGCCGTGTCCTTTCTAAGGAACCATCCCGGCATTTGCCTGAAGCGATTTAGGGAAATCACGGAAACCTAAATCAGGATGTCCGGACGCGGGATTGAACCGTCGTCCTCCCGAATGCGAGTCCAGTGTGCTAACCACTGCGCCACCTCACTCGGTTATCCATTGGGGTCTCATACATAAGTGACTTAAGATATTCCGATGGGAAATAATCAAGGGGATTCAAATCAGGCGACCTCGCAAGCCATGGAGTAGGACCACCCTTTCCAATCCAGTGACCAGGAAAAACGACACTGAGATGATTGCGGGCATCCACACTGAAGTGAGACGGTGCACCGTCATATTGTATTCACATCCTCTCACGAACAGCGAAGGGTACGTTCTCCAACAATTCAGGTAGAACCCTTTGCATGAATATCAAGTACATTGGCCATTAAGACGGCTAGGTAGAAGATAAGACCCAATGAGATTGTCGCATACAATGCTGGCTCAGATATTCACATCAAAACATGCCTGATGGTCTGACTCTACTACAGCGTGAGGGTTTTCTTCATCCCACGCATGGCTGTTCCTGCTGTTTAAAATACCATTACGATCAAATGAGGCCTCGTCAGTAAACAGCACGATTCGGGGAAAATCTGGTCGATCAATCCATTGTTGGAGCAAACACTGAAACAATGTGAGTCTTGGTGCAAAGCCTGTCACAAGCATTGCATTGACTCGTTGTGGGACATATGGGTGCAATTGTTGTTCGTGGAGTACCCATATGTTGCCACACGCTATAGTTTAATTCTTTTATCTTGGCGGCTCGCGCGTGCCCGCCCAGACGCTGGAGATTGCTGCGTTGCCAGTTGCACACGACGCACGCACCAATAGAAGCAGCGCCATAGTATAGCATAGTTCGCAAGCTTACGTGTAGGGGGGAGCGCGCAGTTCATGAAGTAAAGCCACCACGGCCGCATTAACCCTTTCGCTGCTACTAAGACGTGCTTCCTGCATTCCGCGCTGTGGGCGATTTTGTCACTGCACTGCTCGCCTGTGCAGACACATTGTGTTCCGACTGCTTTGACACTCTTTATCATTCGATTCCACAAAAACTATTTGGCTCAAAAATTAGATTTTTACCTATCTTCTTGACTGATACCTTCCCCCCACAAATGACTTCATTTTGTTTCGATGTTCAACGCAGTTATTATGCAGCATTAAATATAGTAAACCTTTGCACGAAATTTTGAAGAGTTTGCAGAGGTAAAAGTCCATAGAGTATACTTTCCGTATGGTCGATTTTAGTTGCCACAATGTTGAGAATGGAATGTGGGCAAGATACCTATATATTTCATTTAATTTAAGTACCACACAAGTGTCGTATTTAATATTGAGAAATATTCCACCTTTCGCGACTGTAACAACAGTTTCACATACACTGGGCACGTTTGGCTTTATTTTAAAGCACTTCAATCAATCAAAAGGAAGTAGACAAAATACATTAAACAAAACTGTGGACTTACAAAAACATTAGGACTTGAATATACCGTCTGTCAGTGAAGTGCTCAGAGCTATGTCAAATATAATTTTGTGTGTGGCACACACAAACAGCATTTATTTGCTAAAACACTGATGAGCCAACACAAACGTTGAATATTGTGCTACCGCAGCACAAAACTACGAAAGGTGACTTGGCAATGGAGGACACAAAATACAGTCCTCTTATGATGCTTCAAAAGAGAGAAACGCGTCTGGTCTAAATAAGTCGCTTATTACAGTTGCAGAATACCATTGGTAAAACTGCGACTGTGGAACAAAAACAAGAAATAGAACATGAATACCATTGCGTATGTGCCATACCTTTCACCGATGGAAGTGCTTTAAAGTAAAGCCAAACGCGCCGTGTGTATATAAAACTTTTATTACAGTCGCGAAAGACGGAATATTTCTCAATATTACATACGACACCTATGTGGTTCTTAAATTAAATGAGATATGGTTATACAGTAAATATTATATGAAATTTAGATATCTTGTCCACATTTCATTCTCAACATTGTGACAACTAAAATCGACCATACGGAAAGTATAGCTATGGACTTTTACCTCTGCAAACTCTTCAAAATTTCGTGCAATGGTTTACTACATTTAATGCTGCACATCAAAACAAAATTAAGTCATTTATGGGGGGAAGGTATCAGGCAAGAAGACGCGTAAAAATCAAATTTTTTGGCCAAGTAGTTTTTGTGAAATCGAATGATAAGTGTGTCAAAGCAGTGGGAACACCATGTGTCTGCACAGGCGAGAAGTGCAGTGATGACAAAATCGCGCACAGCGCGGAATGCGGGGAGCACGTGTCTGCAGCAGCGGAAAAGTTAATGAAGTGGCAAAGCACTAGAAATTTCATTCAAACGAATAAAATTCGTGAAGTAAGGTACTCCAATATTGTTTTTAAATAAAGAAAATATCAAGCACCGCAGAAAGTTTGAACTCATGACCTTTCACATGGCAGCCCAACACCTTAACCGTTCCGCTACCTCAGCTCATCGAACAGTGTAACTCCATAAGGACTGTAACAGCTCATGCAACTACTTATAAACACTGTTGGTATGACTATGAATTACTCACGCTTCGCCGAAGTACAATAGGAAATAAACAATTACCGCTGTTCTTTATGGCGAAAAAGCAGTTTGTGAGATTGATACAACCACCTTTCCTCGCTATCGCCTGAATTAGGAGTCTTATTGGTTGTTTGGTTTAATTAATTAATAGAATATGATGCAATTGGTATAAAGAATGCTTTTTCCAAACTTTCTGTAAAAGAAAGTCTGCTATCAAGACATTGCTTTTGTTCTATTACTTTATTTATGACTGAACGTTTCTAAAACTGAAGACACTCGTCCGTGCTCTGCACTGCTGTCGAGATCTGGCAACGTCGTTCTCTGTTCATTGGCTGACTGTGTTTTGTGACGTCAGATGCGCAGAGCGAACCTAAACTCGGCCGCCAAGATATATGACGCGCACTCTTTTTTTTAGTATAATCAGCGCCCGTTTCACGTGCAATAGGACGAGTGCTTGCAGTGGGGTTCGCTGCAACACTTTCCAGCACCTCCTCTTAAAAATCGGGTGTGCGAGTGGTCCTCATGTTGCCATGTCCCTCGTTTCTTCTTTCCAACGACCAGTCTCCCTCATTCGTCGATAGATAGAAATAAACACTCGTCGTGATAGATGATGCCTGTTAGGAAATCGTTCGTCCCCTGTGCAGCTTTTCAGCAGCGAGAGCATTGCAGCGTATTTCCCTAACTCAAGGTGGATGTCAGCGAGCTCAATGACTCTGTACTGGTACTGCTCCATCGTGTTGTACTGTTCGTCTCTGAATAGCACTGAGTAATGATTGGGTCTGTCGTTGATTCATAGCACGTTCTGCCATGGGATAATGCAAATACGATACATCAGAGCCACCTTGTGGACAAGTAAAGCAAACAAACCCTGCCACATGACTTCCTAGTAATCAGGCTCAACTTCCTTGTTTCCTTGCATGAAAGAAATAATGTACATAAAAACAAACAGTACAGTATGTGTAAACTTGTGTTAGTTGTAAATAAACTGGGAAACAGTAATGCTAGACAAAGCGGTAGTCAAGTTTACTTCCATACGTCCTTAAGCTGGCTTCTCCGACCCCACGTTCCGTTTCTCAAATTTTTCAGTGGAGCATACTCTATGTCCCGTTGCATTTTTGCACGCTCTTACAGAAACACACTGCATATAATTTTACCCTCTTACTTATTGTGTGAAATATAGGTTAAGGGCCGGCCGCTGTGGCCGAGCGGTTCTAAGCGCTTCAGTCCGGAACCGCGCTGCTGCTACAGTCGTAGGTTCGAATCCTGCCTCGGGCATGGATGTGTGTGATGTCCTTAGGTTGGTTAGGTTTAAGTAGTTCTAAGTCTGGCGGACTGATGGCCTCAGATGTTAAGTCCCATAGTGTTTAGAGCCATTTGAACCATTATAAGTTAAGGGAAGTGATACAGTTCTGTCGTTATAAAGCAAGCTGAACCCTCCCTCATCCCCCCCCCCCCCCCCCAACCCTCCACCACAACAAAGAACCCTGTCGCAAAGAAGCATTTGCCTTCCTTAACGATGCAAACAGCTTGTGCTATAGACGCAACTATATCAGATGAGTATCTGTGCAGAGGTCACATTGACGTGTAGTTCCTGAATGGGGGCACCAGTCTTTTCAGTAGTGGCAAGGGCAGTACTCTGCACGACTGACTGATATACCCTTCTACTGTTAGGCAACATACCACGCTAGGTTGTTACTGTAGCACAACTGAAAGCACAGGGGAACTGTACCGATGATAGTCCCCGATGGCGTTCAACTCTTATCTAATGGCTCAAATGGCTCTGAGCACTATGGGACTTAACTTCTGAGGTTATCAGTCCCATAGAACTTAGAACTACTTAAACCTAACTAACCTAAGGACATCACACACATCCATGCCCGAGGCAGGATTCGAACCTGCGACCGTAGCGGTCGTGCGGTTCCAGACTGAAGAGCCTAGAACCACTCGGCCATTCCGGCCGGCCAGCTCTTATCTATGTTTTAATTATGATGGCAACCAAATGGATGAAATAATGTGGATTTACAATGGTCAGCAGTTATAAATGCTACTCTAAAGTATAATTTAATTATGACCCCATCCCCCTGGGTAAAATACTTCAGAGGTAAAACAGTCACCTTCTTAGATCTCTGGGAGAGAAATACTGAGTCGGCTGCTGTTGTCAGAAAAAACAGAAACGGCGTTATGCCTGTCATACCGCAGTATCTTAGACCTGTAAGTACGTTACAGAAACTGAAAACAGAAATCGATTGGTTGAAGTTAGATATAGGGAATTAGTGAAATGAGGTGTCAGGAAGAATAAAATTCGGTCAGTTCAGCACAGGGCAGTCATCCCAAAATCAAACAGGGATAATGTAGTAATACGTTCAAAAAAGACCAAAAAATTAATAATGTTGGTTAACAGCATTGCGGAAGAATTACTGCAGCCCAGGAAGACCCAAAACCAAGACCCTTGAAATTAGTACGTGTATATAGGGTGTCAGAAACAGAGAAGCTTGGAAGGGTGATGCAGGGTAGGTTGTGCTGAGAAATAATGGTTCGGAAAAAAATTCGATATTTTGTGCCGTTTCCGAATTAATTAGCATTGAGTTAGCCAATCAGGCCGCTATGCACGTAAATTCAAGTGGCCCGCAACGGATGGGATTCGCCACACGTGATCTTCGTTTAGTTTTCTAAAATCGAACAAGACAGAGGTACATAAATTGTACGTGGGGCGGTAGTAAGGATCGACCCCGAGCGAAAGGCTAAGCAGTCTCATCCGCTATCAACCGAGCTATGAGAACAACTGACGTTAATTACACTACTGGCCATTAAAATTGCTACACCAAGAAGAAATGCAGGTGATAAACGGGTATTCATTGGACAAATATATTATACTAGAACTGACACGTCATTACATTTTCAGGCAATTTGGGTGCATAGATCCTGAGAAATCAGTACCCACAACAACCACCTCTGGCCGTAATAACGGCCTTCATAAGCCTGGGCATTGAGTCAAACAGAGCTCGGATGGCGTGTACAGGTACAGCTGCCCATGCAGCTTCAACACGATACCACAGTTCATCAAGAGTACTGACTGGCATATTGTGAGGAGCCAGTTGCTCGGCCACCATTGACCAGACGTTTTCAATTGGTGAGAGATCTGGAGAATGTGCTGGCCAGGGCAGCAGTCGAACATTTTCTGTATCCAGAAAGGCCAGTACAGGACATGCAACATCCGGTCGTGAATTATCCTGCTGGAATGTAGGGTTTCGCAGGGATCGAATGAAGGGTAGAGCCACGGGTCGTAACACTTCTGAAATGTAACGTCCGCTGTTCAAAGTGCCGTCAGTACGAACAAGAGGTGACCGGGACGTGTAACCAATGGCGTCGTTGATTACACCATCGCAGGCGCTCCTGTCTCTGATGCAGCGTCAAGGGTAACTGCAGCCATGGTCTCCGAGCTGATAGTCCATGCTGCTGCAAACGTCGTCGAACTGTTCGTGCAGAAGGTTGTTCTCTTGCAAACGTCCCCATCTGTTGACTCACGGATGGAGACGTGACTGCACGATCCGTTACAGCCATGCGGATAAGATGCCTGTATCTCGACTGCTAGTGATACGAGGCCGTTGGGATCCAGCACGGCGTTCCGTATTACCCTCCTGAACCCACCGATTCCATATTCTGCTAACAGTCATTGGATCTCGACCAACGCGAGCAGCAATGTCGCGATACGATAATTCGCAATCGCAATAGGCTACAATCCGACCTTCATCAAACTCGGAAACGTGATGATACGCATTTCTCCTCCTTACACGAGGCATCACAACAACGTTTCAACAGGCAACGCCAGTCAACTGCTGTTTGTGTATGAGAAATCTGTTGGAAAATTTCCTCATGTCAGCACGTTGTAGGTGTCGCCACCGGCGCCAACCTTGTGTGAATGCTCTGAAAAGCTAATCATTTGCATATCACAGCATCTTCCTCCCGTTGGTTAAATTTCTCGTCTGTAGCACGTCATCTTCGTGGTGCAGCAATTTTAATGGCCAGTAGTGTATATCTGGTGGCCCGCTTGAATTTCCGCGCGAAACGGCCTGGTAGGCTAACTGCAATGTTAATTAATTGGGAAAGGATGCACGTATCGAATTCTTTTCTCATCAGTTATTTCTCAGCACAACCTACCCAGCAAGACCGTTACAACCTTTTCAGACTGGACCCTTTCGACGATTGTTGCAGGGTGGTTGGTTTTAGACACTTCACACCGTACACGCCAACGGCCATCTGTCCGCTGGAGCATGAGACATGATTCATCTGGAAACGCCACCTGTCGCCACTCAGGGGACATCCACCTCCTGTACCGTGGTGCATGAACCAGATGCCTGCTGCAGAGGCCCACGCGTAGCCGCTTGCTTCACCTGGGCTGTCATTTGCTCAACCGCTGCACGTCTATTCGCCCGTGCACATCTCCGCAGCTGTCGTTCACCCCTGTCACCTATGGTTCATGGTGCACCACAGTTGTCTTGGCGCCGATTTTTAATAGCGCTGTTTTGCCATGCACGGTATACTATAACAATGGCAGCACGCGAACAGTTTACAAACCTAGCTGTTACCGAAATGCTTCCACCTTTGGCCCAAAAGCCAAAGATAACGCTATTTTGGACGTTAGATAAATAGCCCCATTTCCGTATTACGAGAACGATTGTACCCCCTCCCCTCCTTCCCGCCCCCACGCGACACGCTTTGTACGCCCTCCACTGTTAGCTCTGGCACTGCCGTCTGTCAATGGTTATTGAACGTTGGCTTCGAATATAGGCAGTGGTCACATTAACGTGACTGAACCGCTGTAAGTAGGCTGTTTAGGTTTTTTTTGTTGGTAACGCCACGTAGCGCTCTGTATGAAAATCACTGGCTGTGCTGTGTACAGTCTGTGGCTGGTTTGCATTGTTGTTCGCTATAGTAGTGTTGGGCTGTTGGCTGTTAACAGCGCATATCGTTGCGCAGTTGGAGGTGAGCCGCCAGAAGTGGTGGATGTGGGGAAGTTGGATGGCGGATTTTTGAGAGCGGATGATTCGAACGTGTGTCCATCAGAAACAGTACATTTGTAAGACTGAATGTCATGAAGTGCTATATATATTACGACTTTTGAACACTATTAAGGTAAATACATTGTTTGTTCTGTATCAAAATCTTTCATTTGCTAACTATGCCTATCAGTAGTTAGTGCCTTCAGTAGTTTGAATCTTTTATTTAGCTGGCAGTAGTGGCGCTCGCTATATTGCAGTAGCTTGAGTAACGAAGATTTTTGTGAGGTAAGTGATTTGTGAAAGGTATAGGTTAATGTTAGTCAGGGCCATTCTTTTGTAGGGATTATTGAAAGTCAGAGTGCGTTGCGCTAAAAATATTGGCTGTCAGTTTAGTGTTGATCAGAATATGTAAAGAGCGAAATGTCTGAGTACGCTCAGTTCTGCTCAGCTGCTTGAAAATCAAATAATGTAAGAGGTTTATCAGCACAGTAATTCATTAATTTTTCTAAGGGGACGTTTCACCGCGTGTAAGAGGCAGTCAAATGAAGACGAGACAGGTAGGTAAAAGTAAGCACACACGTTTCAAAAGTAATCGCCGTAACCATTAACAGATTTATTCCACTGTGAGACAAGACGGTCAGTGCCTTCACGGAAAAACGTTTGTGGAACCATCATTGTACCCAGGCGTGCGCCTCTTCCTCCTCCGAAAAAAGTTAACCGCTGTGAATGTCTTTCTTCAAGGCTCCAAAAATAAGGAAATCGCAAGGGGAGAGATCGGGACTGTATTGAGAATGTGTAAGGACTTCACTGTAAAACTTCTGCAGGATTCTCGAAACAACATTGGCAACATACCTGAAGGAAAACATTCGTGGCCGTCTATTTGCTTCGGACGAAGAGGTGCACGCTTCGATACAATCACGGTTTCATAAGCAACTGCAAATATTTTTCCATGAAAGCACTGACCGTGTTGTCTCACGGTAGAATTAATGTTTTAACAGTTATGGCGATTACTTTTGAGCCGGCCGTGGTGGCCGAGCGGTTCTAGGCGCTACAGTCTGGAACCACGTGACCGCTACGGTCGCAGGTTCGAATCCTGCCTCGAGCATGGATATGTGTGATGTCCTTAGGTTAGTTAGGTTTAAGTAGTTCTAAGTTCTGGGGGACTGATGACCTTAGAAGTTAAGTCCCATAGTGCTCAGAGCCATTTGATTTGATTACTTTTGAAAGAATGATGTTTACTTATTTTTGTTCGTCTACTCGTCTTTATGTGGCTCTTTCTTGCACAGCATTTAAAGGGATTTAAATCTCATTGTCGTAAGGAACTGGAACGCCGTAGTATGCAAAGAAATAGAAGACAAGGTTACGGGAGAATGTGAGCTCGATAGTAGGAATGAGAGAGAAGGAAGGCTAATAGTGTTCTTCAGTAAACTTCAACTCGTAAATGCAAATACACTGTTCAAAAATCACGGAAGTATGAAGTATACTCGGAAAAAGCCTTGAGACGTGGAAAGATTCTAGCCGAATTATTTACTGGTGAGACAGAGTTTGCGAAATCAGATGTTTGATTGTAAGACGTAAGCAGGAGTTGATATAGATTCACACCAAAATTTAGTAGTGATGAAAAGTAGGCTGAAGTTTAAGAAAGTTGTGGCGTACGGAAATAACGAGGAATGGTATTGAGGGTTTGAAGTTCTCTAAGGTTGTAGGTACAACGATGATGAATACCACACTATGTAGTTCAGTTGTAGAGGGGCGAAGAAATAACTCAATTAAACGACGAAAGAAGGAAGTACAAAATTACTCACTGACATAAACTTGGGAATGAAATCAATAGAAAGTGCAGGGAAGCTAAGATAAAATGGCAACAGCAGAAACGTGAAGAAACAGAGAGATAATATCAGGTTCAACACAGAACAGCGTAGAAAAGTCAGAACAACCTTCGGTGAAATTACGAGCAAAGGATGAAACGTTAAGAGTGTAAGAGGAACTATTAAATGCAGAAGGGGGACCGGATAGGTTTAGAGAGAGCACTGATGGCATCTACGAGGGGGAGGGACTGTCTCATGATGTGGTAGAAGAATAACTGGGAGACGGTATGGCTGACATAGGTGGTCCAGTACTACAGTCCGATTTTGACAGAGCATTAGATGACTTGCGATCAAACTATGCAGAAAGCATAGATTACATTCATTCCGAATTTCTGAAATCACTGGAGGAAGTGGCAGCCAAATGACTATTGAAACTGGTGTGTAGAATGTGTGAGAGCAGAGACATGCCATCTGACTTTCGGAAAAATAGCATCCACACAATCCCGAAGATAGCAAAGCAGGTAAGTGCGAAAACTATCGCACAATCAGCGTACCAGCTCATGCATCAAATTTATTAAGAAGAATAATATGCAGATGCGTGGAACAGAAAACTGACAATCAAAATGGCTCTGAGCACTATGGGACTCAACTGCTGTGGTTATCACTCCCCTAGAACTTAGAACTACTTAAACCTAACTAACCTAAGGACATCACACACATCCATGCCCGAGGCAGGATTCGAACCTGCGACCGTAGCAGTCCCACGGTTCCGGACTGCGCGCCTAGAACCGCGAGACCACCGCGGCCGGCAAAACTGACAATCTATTACAGGCGCTCAGCTTGGCTTTATGAAGGGTAAAGGTACCAGAGAGGCACTTCTAAGGTCAAGCCCGATAACGACAGTAACACTTCAGAAGAATCGAGTAAAGATGAAAGTTATCTGTTTTAATTTATTTTAGTGAAATTGGATGTGTAATGTTGATTGTGTTTTTAACGTTAAATTGTCTGTTAGATCCTAAACTTTAGACGTCCTGATTAGAATGGTGGGCATACCAGACCTCGAAGCTGATAGCCTGCGTAACGCTAACCGTTACTGACGAAAGAATGCATAGAGAAATCTAACTGTGAGAATTCTAAGAAAATTATGCCCTGCCTCAGACATATTGTTATCATAAAATCTGACTATGAAGTTTGTTGAAAAACTGATTACTTTGAAACTAAAGTTGAACTGTCTGTCTCCTCTTACCGCGATGAACAGATAAATTTGGCGCGCATCTTCGCGGAGCGAAGATCACCTATAACTCGTCTTTGCGCAGCACATCTCTGCCAAGGCTGCGCGTGTTTTTCCAAGCAATTCAAGCCTTACGAGCGTGATTCCAGATATCCAAAACAAGAAAAATTTATATGAAAATTTACTCACACGCACTTTCCAACGTTCATAGAATTTTCCGACACAGAAAACGCTCTCGACAATGCAAAATGGTGCAAAATTTTTGAAATTCTGACAAAAAAATATGTACAACTAAAGAAAATGACGGGTAATATATCATATGTATGAGAACCAAGAAGAAACAATGAGAATACAAGGCCATGAACGAAGCGCCCGTTTTAAGTAAGGTGTAAGAAAAGAATGCAGCCTTTTTCTCCTACCGTTCTACCTGAAGAAGTTATGACGGAAATAAAACAATGGGTTCAGGAGTGGGAATAAAATCCAGGATGAAAGAGGAACAACGATAAGATACGCTGACTACATCGGTATCCTCAGTGGGAGCGAGAAAGACCTACAGATCATATTGAACGAAGTAGGGGTGTACTGGGCACAGAATATAGGCTTAGGGTAAACTGAAGAAAAAAGAAAGTGATGAAGAGTAGCAGAAATGGGATTAATAAAATGAGTAAAAAAAGGCGCTAAGCACTATGGGACTTACCATCTTAGGTCATCAGTCCCCTAGAAGTTAGAACTACTTAAACCTATCTGACCTAAGGACATCACACACATCCATGCCTGAGACAGGATTCGAATCTGCCACCGTAGCAGCAGCGCTGTTCCAGAATGAAGCACTTAGAACCGCTCGGCCACAACGGCCGGCAATATGAGTAAAATTAACTTCAAAACTGTGGCCCCGGAAGTATACGCAGGTTTGGAATTCTGTCACCTTAGAAGCAAAATAACACATGACAGAAGACGGAAGAACATAAATAGCAGACTAGCACAGACAAAAAGGGCATTCCGGGACAAAAGAAGTGTTCTACTATCAAACCTCTGCCTTAATTCGAAGAAGAAACTTCTGAGCACACTGTATATGTTTGGACCACAGCATTGAATGGCAGCTGGTTATAGACATTCGGTAGGGAAAGCGGAGAAGAAGAGGACCGAAGCGTCTGAGATGCGGAACAATGGAAGGACGCCAAAAATTCGTTGGAACGATATAGTGGAAACGAGCAGTTTCTCTGCAGAATCGATGAGGATATAAATATATGGGAAACACTGACAAGAAGAAGGAACAGGATGATAGCATAAGCGTTCAGACGTCAGGGAATCAGAATGAGATTTTCACTCTGCAGCGGAGTGTGCGCTGATATGAAACTTCCTGGCAGATTAAAACTGTGTGCCCGGCCGAGACTCGAACTCGGGACCTTTGCCTTTCGCGGGCAAGTGCTCGCAGGAGAGCTTCTGTAAAATTTGGAAGGTAGGAGACGAGATACTGGCAGAAGTAAAGCTGTGAGAACCGGGCGTGAGTCGTGCTTCGGTAGCTCTGATGGTAGAGCACTTGCCCGCGAAAGGCAAAGGTCCCGAGTTCGAGTCTCGGTCGGGCACACAGTTTTAATCTGCCAGGAAGTTTCATCAGGGAATCAGTTTCACAGTACTTGAGGGATCTGTACAGAACAGAAGCTGTTGGAGAAGACCGAGCTTGGAATATATCCAACAAGTAATTGGGCCCATTTATGCAATATGGAACCAACTCCAGATTTATAGTTTTGAGTTATATCATTGACCCGTGCTCCGACTCGCGTTGGTGCTGTTGTAGGTTTCTGTCCTCTGTTGGAGGCCAGACTGTATCGTTTAGTTGACATGGTTGCAGTTGTTTGTATTCTTCTTGTGTTGACTGGCGCCACTTGGTTTCGCAAGCGTTGCCTGTCCGCTAGTGGCAGCAGCGGCGTAGTAACTGAGGCCCTATCTTTGGGGTGACGTCGTTGTTCTTCCGGGTCGTGTGAGTGAGCAGTTCGGCTGGGGGCGCAGAAGGGGCCAGGGCTGCACAGAGCGCGAACATGCCGGGACCGTTGGCAGTGTGCATGGACTGACAGATCGAAGGGCTGTGGTCACGAGGGTGCACAACCCCGTCGAAATCGGATCCTGCAAGTTTTAAGATAAGTGCATTTCAGTTTGAGTAGAGGAAGCTCCACCACTGTGAAATGTCGCGATTCTCCAATGACTTGGGTTCGTGCTGCTGCTCACAGTGTCGCCGAGGCGAAGAGCAGCGAGTGAAGTGCTTGGGGAAGGCGGATCTGGTTAGCTTTCGTGGGTTCAAATGGTTCAAATGGCTCCGAGCACTATGGGACTTAACATCTATGGTCATCAGTCCCCTAGAACCCAGAACCACTTAAACCTAACTAACCTAAGGACATCACACAACACCCAGCCATCACGAGGCAGAGAAAATCCCTGACCCCGCCGGGAATCGAACCCGGGAACCCGGGCGTGGGAAGCAAGAACGCTACCGCACGACCACGAGATGCGGGCTAGCTTTCGTGGGCTTCTAATTACTATTTACTACCTTCAGCTTGTTTATATTGTTAAGTTCTACTAGCAGTATTTTCCTCCCTAGTGGCCGCTAACGCCCCACTTACCTGCCCTGGTCGCATTCGGGAGGACGACGGTTCAATCCCGCGTCCGGCCATCCTGATATAGGTTTTCCGTGATTTCCCTAAATCGCTCCAGGCAAATGCCGGGATGGTTCCTCTGAAAGGGCACGGCCGAATTCCCTCCTCATCCTTCCCTAATCCGATGAGACCGATGACCTCGCTGTCTGGTCTCCTTCCCCGAAACCAACCAACCAACCAACCAACCTGCCCTGGGGGTCAGTGTATGTAACGGCAGTGTACGTTTCCTCGCCTTGCCACCGCTGTCCGATGAGGCGTGTAAGTTTGACAGCTTTCTTGGTTGTAGATTGGTTGGCGATTCTTCTACTTTGGTCGTAGTGATTCCTTTCTTGTTCTGGGCGCTCTAACCACAGTATTCTGTGGGCGGAGTCCAGACAGCCGGTTTCAGCTTTCGCGTATTTTTCCATCTTTGAATTTGGTTTAGTGGACGTTAGGTAGCCTCACCAAGATTATCATTAGTCACTCGTTAGACTGTCACTAGCCCGAGTTACTATATTGTGATGTGAATGCAAATCTTGGCTGCCTTTCTCATCCCTCGCGATAGTGTTTTTGGCGTCACCTATTCAGAGGTCGATTCCTGAAGCACCGTTTCTGACTGGCCCTTGTGTTTTATTATTGTGTTATTGTTTTCTTGTTGTATTACCAAGTTACCATAATTTGTCTCACCTGTTTGGTGATCAGTTGTCTGTCTTTTAAATTAACTTTTGCTATTGCATTTCTGTTTGATAGTATGTCTGTTTATTTTTTTTTAATAATTGTCATTCTTGGTGTTAAAAGCCTTCGGCCGTGACTGTGGTTACTTGCTTTAAAATTCTGATTGCGATCACATTGCCTTGTTTTCAAGACATTATTTGCTGTGTCTGTATTTTATGTATGTTTATTAAATCATTTTAATAATTGCCATTCTTGTCGTTAAAGGCCTTCAGCCATGACTGTGATTACTTGCCTTAAAATTCTGATTGCGACGACATTGCCTTGTTTTCAAAACATTATTTGCTGTGTCTGTATTTTATGCATGTTTGTTAAATTTTTTTAATAATTGCCATTCTTGGCGTTAAAGGCCTTTAGCCGTGGCTGTGGTTACTTGCCGTAAAATTCTAATTGCGACCACATTGCCTTGTTTTCAAAATATTATTTGCTGTGTCTGCATTCTATGCTCATTTTAAAATTGTTATCTACTGAAAGTACTATTAATCAGGCAGTTGTTTCTTCCCTATTACTAATGTGTGATATTTTTATTTATTGCAAAGTCTGGAATTATTGTCTTAAAATAAATGTGAGAAATTGCAAAAGCAAACCAATAGTAACTGACTCGGGCCCCATCCACAATCGTAACCGAATCCTGCCTTCTTTGAGTACCAGGTTTCAATCATGTTTTGCAAAACATTAAAAATAAAATTCTACAAGTACAATATAGACAAGGTGAGAATGTTATTACAGTGTACATTTTAGATATCAGAGTTGAAAATAAAGAAAGGTTTAAAATATAGATTTCCCTAGGTGGGAAGGGCCTAAATGGGAGTTGGTTCTTTATTGCATACCTCGATAAGTCAAAATGGCACTTGGATCTTTTGTGTTGTATTTTGAGGGACTGGATAGTTGCATCAGGAGCTTGAAAAACCTATAAATAGTGATGTTTGCATGTATTAATATATTAAACTTCAATTATTTACCAAACAGTATGAACATAATACAATGGAAAGACAAATAATACATTTTGCGCAGTGAATCACATGTTATTCCAAGGTGAAGTCCAACTCCCCATCAATCCCATCAATCTACTGAAGGGTTACTGTAAAACGTGGTAGCAGCACTCGGAATGAGATCCGTAATGGATGCGATGTCGCGCAATTTAGGCTGTGATATAGGCTGTCCATTAGGCCACAAAGGTAACAGGAGCGATGAGAAGTTTACCACAGACTTTCAGTGACCAGCTCCTTTTTTTTCTTGACATCAACTTCAACAAAATTTTCATGTAATTCTGCATTCATAAATATAGAGAAGGGTTTGCTCTTTAAGATTCTGATTTAACGGTGTTGCAGCCAAATTACATTGTTCTGATGTATGTCTTGTTTACCATTAATAATACTCTTTTCAAGTTGTGCGATTTCTTTAAAGTCATGTTTTTGGATCCTATGGACCTGTAGACATGACTTAGTTCCGCATTGCAAATCACTGCAGCTTTGATTCTAGTGCTGGCAGTTGTTTCTGGAGACTGTAGTTGGCAGCACATTACAGAAAGGAGTTGGTTCTATTTTGCATAACATGGTACACACCTTCAAGCACATTTTACAATGTAAATCCAAAAATCCATAAAATGGTGTTGGATCCTTATTGCATGACTTGGCCCTATTATGGATGAGAGATGTAAATGCTACTGTGAAATGAAAAGATTGGTACAGGGTGGAGGACCGCATCAAACCAGTGAAATGACTAACGACCCAAAAAAAAATCTGTTATTAAGAAGCAAACATATTACTTTTAGAGTTCCGTACCTCAGTCGTTAAAATACTGCCTCCTTATAGGAGCAGTTTGCTGTACGTCTGTCTATCCGCCCGATTGTTACAAACCCCTTTTCTTAGTTACGAGTAGACGTACCAAGTTCAAATCTATGTCACATGCTAAGGTTTACGGTTTCTTAGCGCCGTAAAAACTCGAGGCTTCAAAGCCAATACAATCGATATGTGCAGCCACTTATGTCACATATTTTGACAATCACAAATTCACTCATCAAAACCTACGGCGTACTTCCTGTTGACCTAGAATCATGAAATATTCCGGGATGCATAAACCAGTGCAACAAAAGAAAAAAGTCCTAAAGTTGTTAATTTGTAATTACATCACACGAAAAAATTATTTTTTTTTTTGTTATTTGTTTTCTGGTTGTCTCTCTGCCCGTCCGTCTGTTAAGACATCTTTTTCTCAGGAACGGGGAGACGTACCCTTGGTGGTATAAGAAAGTAAAGATTCTAAGTCAATGCGATCAAAAGCTTCGGCTATTTATATCATATTTTGATACTCGCAAAGTCATACATCAGAACCTATAAGGCATCTCCCGTTGACCTAGAATCATGAAATTTGGCAAGAAGCAAGGTTTCACAGCACAAGAAAAACAGAAAATTGTTGATTTGTAATTATCACACACGGAAAAATTTTTCTTTTGTCATTTGTTATCCCACTTCACACTTAAAATTAAAATGTTCTCGAAAGTCTTGGAATTCCCATGACCTATATCTTGCCAGTATCAATGTCGATAACGCCAAAATCGCCGAAGTTCTTACTGGATGAACTGTCTATATACATAATTCAGTTTTTGCGAAATCACAAGAGAGCCTGTCCTTCTCGCACGTGGCCAATTTTGTTTGTAACAATATCAGGGCGGTAAGCCTTCAATAGTCTACAGTAATACCACCGTTTGCTAGTCATTATTCCAAACGCACCTCAACCTGTCCAGCCTTTTTCAGCCGTGTGTTGAAGAATTTTCTTCAGAATTGTCATAAAGGTAGGAATCCATTACGTCCACTGCTATACATGCGACATGCCGACGAACATGCTGGCCACGTTCGATCTAAAATCGCACGACTTAGGCCCCATGAAGTCGTGCGACGGTTTATACATCGATTAAAATGACTTCGTGACTCATATTTCAGCAAATTGATTGTTATAGGGCAGCCGCCAAACAATCGGGGTTTTTGCTCAAATGCAATGTGCTCGTTGCCTTGCCTCATTGCAGGGACATCCAGAGCCTTATCTAGGATCGCGCTGGTTGCTCGGCCGCACCACTGACCCCTGTCAAGACAATCTGTCAGTCACAAGGTTATTTATACAAGCCGTAGTCGTACGATTTCGATCCAGCGTGCGCGCCGCCCAAGCATTCTATCAAAGTTTCATACAAAAGAAAATTTCAAACGTGCGGAGAGGCATGATGCAATGACGAAATCGTGTAGCGTCCGTCTACTCGATATTTTTATCGATATTCTGCACCAGGCCATCAATAATGAAAGGCTGTCGCTCAATTCGTTTCTCATAGTGCACATTTCAGGGAAATATGGTCTTGGTACAACAAATGAAGCTGGACAGAGACTCCTAGAATTCTGCCAAGAAAATTCATTGATAATTACTAATACACTGTTTCAACTACCAAAACGACGCCTATATACCTGGACTTCGCCAGATGGCCAACACCGGAACCAAATTGATTACATACTTTGTAATCAGAGGTGGAAGAGCGCGGTTCAGTCAGCTACAACAAGACCTGGGGCTGACTGCGGATCAGATCATGAGCTCCTGATTGCAAAATTTCGGCTGAAACTTCAGAATGTAGCAAAAAGTATCCCAACTTGCAGATACGACCTTAACTCTATACCCTCCGACTATGCTGTAGAGGTACAAAACAGATTTAATGTATTACAGCTGGAGGACAAAAGCTCGCAAGAGATGTGGACAGAAGTAGCTAATACTGTCAAGGAGGACGCAGAGAAACACATTCCCAAGAAAAGGAACAGTAAGAAGGCTAGATGGCTATCAGTTGAGGCACTGCAAGTTGCAGAAGAACGAAGGAAAGCAAAAATCAAGGGAGATAGATCAGCTATGTTTGAATTAAATAAAGATTTTCAGAAATTAGCTAGAAGAGATAAAAATATATTCTTTAATGAACAGTGCAAGGAAGTTGAAGATAGTAACGTAATGGGGAAGACAAGAGATCTTTATAAGAAAATTAGAGAAATTAAAGGAAAATTCCAGGCAAAAATTGAAATGATAAAAGATAGAAACGGGAAAGATCTGAGTGAAGCAGAGGATGTTAAGGAAAGATGGGCAGAATATGTAGAAGACCTATACAAGAAAGAACTGCATCATGACAGGGCTCCTACTGCTGATGTTAATGTTAATTTAGAACTAGAGCCAGATATTTTGGAGAGCGAAATCCAGTGGGCCCTCGAAAATATGGCTGATAACAAAACTAGTTGACATGATGAAATACCAGCAGAATTGTTTAAAGTCACTGGAAAGGATGCAGTGAAAGTGCTGCACTCAATATGTCAAAAAATATGGATCACGCAGCAGTGGCCAGAAGACTGGAAAAGATCAGTATTCATCCCCATTCCAAAGAAGAAAAGTTCTAAAGAATGCTCAGATTACCGAACAATCGCACTTATTTCACATGCTAGCAAAGTTATGTTGAAAATCTTACAAAATAGACTTCGCCAATATCTAGATCGAGAGCTGCCAGAAGAACAAGCTGGATTTAGGAAAGGAAGAGGAACTAGAGATCAAATTGCTAACATTCGGTGGATTATGGAAAAAGCGAGAGAATTCCAGAAAGATGTGTACCTCTGCTTTATTGACTACGCCAAAGCCTTTGACTGCGTCGATCACAACAAATTATGGAACGTACTGAAAAACATGGGTGTACCAGATCACCTCATTCATCTGATACGGAGTTTATACCTTGACCAAGAAGCCACGGTGAGAACTGTGTATGGAACAACGAAATGGATAAAGATTCAGAAAGGGGTCCGGCAAGGCTGCATACTGTCACCGTACTTATTCAATCTGTATGCAGAACATGTCATGAGGAATGCGAGGCTAGATGAAGGAGAAACAGGAATTAAAATAGCTGGAATAAATGTAAACAACCTCAGGTACGCGGATGATACGATCCTGTTGGCAGAAAGTGAAGAAGAATTGAGAACACTCTTACTGAAGGTGAAAGACGAAAGTGAAAAGGCTGGTCTTATGCTGAATGTGAAGAAAACGAAAATTATGGCAACTACACCTACCAATTCATGGGATATAGCAGGAGAATCCATGGAGGTAGTGACCACATTCAGTTATCTCGGTTCCCAGATCTCTGCTGACGGTGACTGCAGCCATGAAATCCGGAGACGCCTGTTGCTCGGTAGACAGGCGATGTCAAACCTTGACAAGGTTATAAGGTCCAGAGATATAACACTAGCAACAAAGATCCGTATTGTTAGGGCTATGGTCTTTCCAGTTGTGATGTATGGATGTGAGACCTGGACCATTAGAAAGGCTGAACGGCGAAGAATTGACTCCTTCGAATTGTGGTGTTGGAGGAAACTTCTTAGAGTTCCATGGACGGCAAAGAGAACCAACAGATCAATATTGGAGCAAATTAAACCAGATTTCTCCCTGGAAGGTCTAATCTTAAAACAAAAGCTGACCTACTTTGGACACACAATGCGAAGGCATGCCTCGCTGGAAAAAACATTAATGCTGGGGAAGATTGAAGGAACTAGAAGAAGAGGACGTCAGAAGATGAGATGGATCGATGGCATCACAGAAGCAATGTGTTCCAACCTGGAAGGTCTACGGGAGAAAGTGCAAGACAGGAAAAAGTGGCGTGATTTGGTTCATGGGATCACGAAGAGTCGGAACCGACTAAACGAATAGAGAGAGAGAGAGAGAGTGCACATTTGTGTTGCTACCCTCAAATGCTTCACGCCATTTTTTAACCATACTAACGATAGCATATTCTTCATACACTTCACTGGCCCACCGATGAATTTCGGCAGTTTTCACGTCTCTTGTATTTAAGAAACGAGCTGTGTTTAAGAAACAGGCTGAGTCATTTTAATTACGTATGTCTAAACTTTCATGCAAAAGAAAGCTACCATAATGGCGTTTCTTTATAGTCAACAGTTGAAAATACTTGGGGAAATGGCGTTTCTTTATAGTCAACAGTTTAAAATACTTGGCGAGTATATGCACCGCAAGGCTCCAATGGCAATATTTCAAGCCATTACTTACTTTCAAAGTTTCTTGTTATACTTAAGCTCGTTTTTGTAAGTGTTATGTCAGTATTTGAAAGATATGTAAATTTTGACAACGAAACACGTAAACCTCAACCCATGGGAGCAGAACTATGTGAAAATTAAATTTCGAACGGAAATTTGTGACGCTTCCGCAAGAAGATGCGAAATCCAAAATATCTGGTACATTAAATAATTCGTCTGCGAGAAAGCAATCCGTTTTCAATTAAATCTACATGTGCTAACTGACTGCAAAACAATATTGGCCCTGGGTATTGTTAATCTTTATCTTAGTCTTGCAAACAATCATTGTATCAGAACTGTTGTTGTAATTACAGAACAAATGGACATAAAAATTAATGCGGCTGGCAATCTGATAAAACTGCTAGAAAATTTACAAGACTGCACTTTATTGAAAACTTTTGCTGTTACTAAGTCGCAGAACTGATACCGATATTTTCACAAAAACACTCTTTGACAATCTTTGTGCCTTACAACGGACATGAGCTTTGAAGATAATTAAATTTATTGGCATACCTGTGCTCACGGAATATTCGTTCTGCTCTGCAACCTATTGCAACTAGGAATATGGATATGACTACCCAAAACCGAATTTCCCTTGCCTAACTTTCGTTATGCAATGCAAAGCGGTATCTTACTAATCTTCACAAAAATGCTTCTCAGTACAGAACTCGCGATATGCAGTGCGAGTATGCAAACTCATTTGTGAAAGATAAAAATGAAAAGTGAGTAACTAAAGTTAACGACTGATAAATGAGAACAAAGACTCCAAGTATAACTGTGCTTCATTAGGTCATAACAACAATATACCTTTTCATAAAGTCCTCAACCTAGACAAATTAGCAAAATATTTCTTAATAACTCTCTCGTGTACAACTGCCTTCACTGACACCTGTTTCAACAACCAGACAAGTTCATGTGCTTTCTACAGCAAACTTTAACCACATACAACTCTCTAACAATAACGTACTACACAGTTACAAATACAGGGTGCCCCAAAATAATGTGTATACTCTTTGAAACTGAACATCTCTTAAATAAAAGGGGTTAGAAATATATTTTTTGTGGTGTTAGGTGCGTCATGGTCCGACTTAAGGTGGTAAATGTTCAAAACTCGTGTCCGTCCATCGCAGAACACCGTCGACAACGATTTACGACTGAGCGACATGACAACTTTATTGTTTCCAACGGAATAGCTTCACAGGCTTGCTCAATTTGCCCTCATTCAGTGTGTGTGGTCTCGCAGCGTAGACTGTGTTCTTCAGAGTACCTCACAGAAAGAAGTCTAGAGGAGTTAAATCTGGAAATCGAGCGAGATACTCCACACTCCCTCTTCGTCCTATCCATCTGGCAGGGAATGAGAAGAGCCCTCGTATCCAGTTGTGAAAGTGAGGTGGCGCCCCATCCTATTGAAAGTAATAATCTTCATTTCCAAACACAACGCTAATACCAGGAGTTATCATTTTCAACATTTCCAAGTACGAGTCGCCCGTGACAGTGTTGTCAAAGAAGTACGGCCCCAGACCAGACTGTTACTCCCAGTAGATTAACATGCCTTTGCTCGTTTACATATGGATTCTCTCTCGCCCAGTACACGCGGTTAATTGTTCCGTCAAGTTTAAACGTCGCTTCATCTGACCAAAGAATTCGATCTTGGGAACGTTGCTCTTCTTCACATCTGTTAATGAACCACTCACAAAATTCGCTACGCCTATCAGTATCATCCTCTTTAAGGGCGTGGAGAAGTCTTGGAATGTAAGGCTTAAAGTTCTGAGACCGCAAAATTCTATGAACACTGCCTCTGCAGATCCCAGTCTCACGAGAGCATTGCCGCACAGATTTCTTCGGGGATCGTGCGTATGCCTGGATTACTGCACCAACACTCTCATTGTCTGCTGAACTTCTCTTTCGCCCGCCATATCCCTTCTTCATATCGTGCACCGCTCCTTCGACTTCAAACTTATGTCTGATTCTTGTAATTGTTACTCTTGTCGGTGGTAGTGTTCCAAATTCAACTCTCCAACGCCGGCGTACTGCAGTGACATTCTGTTTTAGAGTAACACTGTAGCACCCATTTCCGTTGTTCAAACTATAACGCCATGTTTCCTGACAATCCTGAAACAAAAGAAAACATTGTTATGTTTTTCACCGTCTTCTATATTATTACCCATAAACATTGTATTTCTGTCTCCTTTAATTAAAGAGATATTCTGTTTCAAAGAGTGTATACATTATTTTGGGACACACTGTATATTACTTTAAAAATTGGCTTTTGTCACTCTTGCATTGACATCATCTGATTTCCTCAAAACATATTATTACAAAATCTTTTTCAAATAATGCTGCCTCCATTACACAGCAGGCCAGCTTCCACACTTTCCAGACCAAGCACATAACCAGACTGACCAACACACACTACGCACTGCTACTCTCTGACTTACTCTAACATCTTTGGTCTCAAAACACAGACTTACGAAGATGATGATTATATCGATACTACAGACATTGAGTACATTTACCAAATTCACAACTTCATTCACATTTATGGCTGAAAATAAACATGGCAAATAAGACAGCCCTTTTCAGCTTTAGAAACACGCCTCTTATCTAGCTAAATATGGATTAGTTGTACGCAGCAACGCTGTTTTCTTCGTTGTTTCTGATACTTTTTCATCTAAACTAAAAGCAGGCCTACTTATTAAGTGTGTATGTATAACAATTTAAACACTGTTATCCATGTTCCATATCAGCAGGCCTACAATAAGCCGGAAAAATATATGCATTTGAGACTGGCACAGAAACGTTATCTGCCTCCGATCGTCGCAAGGGCGAATGAGGGAAAAAACCAGTCCCATTTTCTGTGCACGACTTCTGTACACGCGACCTTGAAACCTTGGTGGTTACGTCAGTCGTGACGCATAGTTGATGTGTGGTAAGAGATGGATGTAGACATACAAAGTGGATATT
Source organism: Schistocerca americana (assembly GCF_021461395.2). Taxonomy (NCBI): domain Eukaryota; kingdom Metazoa; phylum Arthropoda; class Insecta; order Orthoptera; family Acrididae; genus Schistocerca; species Schistocerca americana. The sequence continues at coordinate 954,891,267 of NC_060120.1, forward strand.
TATGCAACGGGGCGCTGTGGGAAACCCAGAGAACAATTACTCAGCAGTAGCGTGTGTGCCGTATTTGAAGAACTTCCGGGGTCGCAGCTAAACCACAGGAACTATTGTTTCGTTCACATTAAAAACAAGTGCTTCGAGGTCGCCATGTTTCTGCTATCTACAATTATAAACAATACAGTAAAAGTTATTCTAGCTGTGCCGTGAAAGCAGCCACACAGGTTCTGGAATGACTTAAATTGGGAGTAAACAGATCTTTTGTCGTGTTGACTAGAAATAACTTAATAGAACTCAGAGATACGTTGCCATAGGTACACGTATGTAAAAATACGTAACAAAATCAAAATCGTAAACCTATATAGTGATTGTGCGCAAAGCCAGTATCAAATATGAAAATATTAATCAATTATCATCGATTATCCCATTTTAAGCTTACTGCAGATAAAAAGTGTTTTTTAGGAGACGCGTTTCGGTTTTATTCCTTTGAGACCATCCCAGAAATATGGATACATATACGTTTTGATATTTACATATTAAAAAGGGTATTCGCCTGTAAAATTGGCTTATAATTTACTTATTGTTTGCCCATTGCTCACATATTCTGAAACCAGTGCTTTTTCCTTCATAGTTACCGAAAGTTGTGGTCGAAATCAACCAACGTGCACGTTCACTCTTGGCAGTTTTTCAGCTTCTTTGAATCCAGTTTTGTTACGCTGTATTGGTGTTATTTCCACTTCACCTCACTTTTTTAAAACTTCACATTGGTAATAGTACTGCAGTTTCAAGTGTTCCGCAATCAGCAGTGTTTATGTTCATTCATTTGTTTTCTGTTTAGAGAGAGAGAGAGAGAGAGAGAAAGAGAGAGAGAAAGAGAGGGGGGGGGGGGGGAGAGTGAGAGAAAGACAGAGACAGAGAGATAGAGCTTAGACGGAGGTGGAGTGGCAGAGAGAAAATGGTTGTCTGTGTGTGTGTGAGACGCTGGGTATGACTGGAAATTAATGACGATGTCTTAGGTCTTCATCAGACAATGAAGGAATACAGTGTTTCGCAGAATATATAAAGAAGAGACTAAAGCACAAGAAAAAGTTAATAGCCAATATTTTTAATCTACAAATACCAAGCACTCCGACTTCAGGCCACGAGTGGCCTACCGGGACCATCCGACCGCCGTGTCATCCTCAGTGGAGGATGCGGATAGGAGGGGCGTGGGGTCAGCACACTGCTCTCCCGGTCGTTATGATGGTAGTCTTGAACGAAGCCGCTACTATTCGGTCGAGTATCTCCTCAATTGGCATCACGAGGCTGAGTGCACCCCGAAAAATGGAAACAGCGCATGGCGGCCTGGATGGTCACCCATCCAAGTGCCGACCATGCCCGACAGCGCTTAATTTCGGTGATCTCACGGGAACCGGTGTATCCACTGCGGCAAGGCCGTTGCCATGAATACCAAGACGTATCCATATTTACCAGTCTGACCACAGAGGATGCTTTACAAACAAAAGCGTAACGCGTATGGTTCAAATGGTTCAAATGGCTCTGAGCGCATTGGGACTTAACATCTGTGGTCATCAGTCCCCTAGAACTTAGAACTACTTAAACTTAACTAACCTAAGGACATCACATACATGCATGCCCGAGGCAGGATTCGAACCTGCGACCGTAGCAGTCTCGCGGTTCCAGACTGAGCGCCTAGAACTGCTAGACCACCGTGGCCGGCTAACGCGCATGGTAAAAGGTACTCTTTCATTACTTGTAGCAAGCTTAAGATGGAAAACCAATGATAATTTATTATAAGAGCCGCTGTGGAAGGTAGCTATCCAGACACACTACGAAAATACGAGGGGCGTTCAGTAAGTAATGCAACACATTTTTTTCTGAAAGCAGTTTGGTTTTATTCAGGATTCCTATATACCATACTATTGCCCACTTCTTTTCCTGCAAAACACAATCTCTGTTCAGTGCGATAGCCTTACGCCACCTTACTGAGGGGACATAGCGGGAGGAAGGGGGGGGGGGTTGTTCTGTACTAGCGCATGGTACCATTCTACTGGTCGACATCGGAGGCAGAACCAACGCCTTGCTGCGTCAATAACCTCTCCATCTTCCACGTACTACTTTCCGCTGAAATGCATCCATCATTGGACAAACGGATGGATGTTGGAAGGTGCGAGATCCTGGCTGTAGTATAGGTGAGGAAAATAATCCAATGGCCCCTCTCAGGAGTGCAGACTTGTGTGAGGCCTTGAGTTGCCATGGACAAGGAGAAGTTTCTTGGCATTTCTTATGGTGACGAACACGCTGAAGTCGTTTCTTCAATTTCCTGGGATAGAGTAATACATACCAGAGTTTATCGTTGCACGATGAGGAAGGACATTAAATAGAATAATCCTTTCAGAGTCAAATGGCTCTAAGTACTATGGAACTTAACATCTGAGGTCATGATTTCCCTAGACTAAGAACTACTTAAACCTAACTAACCTACGGACATCACACACATTCATGCCCGAGGCAGGATTATAACCTGCGACCGTAGCAGCAGCGTGGTTCCGGACTGAAGCGCCTAGAACCGCTCGGCCACAGCGGCCGGCTAACCCTTTCAGAGTACCAGAAGACCGTCGGCATGACTTGACCGACTGTGACGATGTTCCACAAAAAATTGTCAGAGTCAGACTTTTAACGCGCAAGCAGTTCCGCACAGATCTTAATCGTCTTCTGTTAGGCGGCGAGGAACCCAGGGTCACACATCACTGAGTGCTTCAACTGATCGACGAGTGTGTTAAGTCCATCAACAGAGACGTCCAGTTGAGCAGCGAGGTGTTTGATTGCAATCCGTTGATCACTTCGGATTAGAGTACACGCGCGTTCCAGCACTGCAGAAGTCACAGCTGTGTGCTTCGGGCAAGTACGCGTGAGACCGGACAGGTTTGAGCTGCCTTTCCCATAAGATTTCACACACATTTGAACAGTTTTGATTTGAGCTGCCTTGTTGCACTGATGACAGACACCTCGCCCAACGACTTGCCGTGTCTTTGTTCACGGGCAGGTCTCCGTAGACATTCTGCAAGAGCCTATGAATGAATATCCGTGATGCTCTGGTTTTCCGCCAAAAGAAACTCAATGAAAGCTCTCTTCCTGGAACGCAACGCTTTCACAGACGTCGTTTTGAAGGCTTCGTAAGCGCTGCCACCGGTCGGAACGTCTTGAAGCTGCAGAGGCTGAAGCTGGAATATTCCACGATGTCCCACAACAGATTCAGCATGTTTTCAACTGAAATGTGCTGAGAAAAAAAAAATGTTGCGTTACTTACTCGTAAAAAGTTCGTTTATTCATCTTTCGTTTCACATCCAGTTTCGACTCCTTAGCAAATCATCACCAGATGATCCATTTCAAAAGAAACAAAAAATATGAAAAATAACAGGGAAATGTTTCATGAAATGCACTGAGCGAGATTCAACCAGATAAATATTCTCGAGCACTCGTCAAAATTCCAAGTTTCCAAGTTGAATATTGAACTTTAAATTCGCTATCAGCACCTCATTTGCTGTACATGATTTTGATGGTCGTTCAAAACCATGTCAAATGTTTCTCTAATCTATTTTAGTTCCTACTTTAAGATACATCGTTTTCCAAAACACTTGACTTCTTTCCAAAACTATTTTTTTATATTCAAGTTTTGTACAAAAAGCGTGAAATATATTTAAATACCGATCGCTGTTCTTTTATTAGTGAGGATGTAGATCAAGAGAAAGCAGCGAAGTTCCAATTTATGCTGTGATTTAACATATTTTGACACATCCTTCACATAACTAGCAGCCTCTGATGAGTCCCTCATATCACTAATTAAATTTTTCTTAGTTACCCTGATATTTACAAGCAATTAAATCTTCTTTTGCAAAACTGGACCTCACAATGGTCAATTTGATACCCTATTTGTCCATTTCCCACTCTTCGTTGGATTATGAAAATTCGGACAAAACTCCATTGTGTAATTTCTAGTGAGACTTGTTTTCGTTCCGCTCAAATATTTGACCAAAAAGCGGGACGGTAACACACTCTGAAGCTGATAACTCTTAGATTTCAAACAGAAAAGTAAAAGTGTTCACAATAGGAAACTGAAGAGCAGAACTAAGTTACGTAACTACTGGTGTAGGCAAGCCAGACGTACACTTCTAGCTGGTTACATGACGTAGACGTGCAGACAAGGTCCTTGAGTAACAAACAGGTCTCTAGTGGTCGCAGGTGCGGCTGGACACGGTATCGAACAAAAAATATTGATACTTTACTCGTGGATAGTACTACAAGAAAAATATCGCACTCATCGTAGTGGCGAAGGTGAAGTACTGGGACTTTTCTTTAATCAAAAGATTAGAGCAAATACTCTCTATCGGCTAAAGTTTCAAACTCTATCAACAATAAGTAGTAGATTTTCACGAGTTTCAAATAGAATAATACCAATCTTAAATCAAGCAATATTTTTATTTAACTACAAATTGCAATTTCTAAACAACTGGAACTTTAAATATGAAATTACATTACAAGTTATCAGAAAAAATTATTTCATAGTGGCAAAAAGTAAATAAATTAAATCTTACCGATGCTTTCCTTTTTTCCTCTGTACAGTCACTCAAAAATCAATCTTGGCAGATCGCTCTGTGATTTGTTCAGAACAGCTTCTTAACACTGTAATTTTTTAACTTGGCTACTTCAAAACTAAACCTTTCGATTTTCGCCCTTATTCCAGCCATGTCTTTAAGTATTTATGCTAAGAAATACGTAAAGCACTAGCCCCCCCTCTTATAATCTTGTCAAGTAAATAATTTTACCCTGCTGAGGTGTTTTCTTAAATGCTTTCTCAAGTTTGAAGTATTTCCCGAAAACTTCAAATTTTTCATACAGGTTTACACCTTACTTCCTTGTAATCCGGTTAAACAAAATACTGCCGAGAGTCACTTTTGGTAGGCACCATTTAGCAGTTACTGTACTTGAACTATTTTACACAACAACACAAAAAACAACAAGTAAGTCGAATCCTGAAAACAGTGGGATTCCGAACCTCGACCGAAACGTTCACAAGCTTGGCGACGCATCGCAAACCTTTTCATGCCCTCGCTCTGTCGCTCACACACACAGCCTTTGTTCAGTTTTGGCCTGTTGGTGCTCCCGTGTTTAATTGTTGAATGTCTTCAAACTAAGTCATGCCGCCAAAATCTTCGATAAATAATAAAAATTTAACAAATCATTACTAGGATTAATGGATACAACGCCTGGTATATGTACTGTATGGGTAAAAGCATCAATTGAAAAGTCTCGACTGAAAAAACAACCTTATCAAGATGTAAGTTCTTGATGCCAAGAAGAAGCAATATTTTTTTCTGGATTTCTTGTCACAAATGTACACTAACAACCAGAATGAAACAACTGTTAAATTGCTACTAGACAAGTGCGATACGGCAGAAAAACTTACCCCAACAAAAGGAAAAGGCAAAAAAGAAGAGAGATCTTCACAGATTCAAAAATCTTTCGAACAAGCCTTTGTTATAGAAATAACTTTGTTGTCTTAACGTATGATGTGAGTATTTTTTAAACCAGTAAATTTTTCTACCCGTAAAAGTATATCTAAATTTCACTCTTTAGAAACATAATGACGTTGAGTTATTGATCTATATGCCCTACTTTATGTCCACATTTTTTAAAATGAAGATCAGAAGCGTTGTGTTACTACCAACTTTACAGTTTTCACTAAAGCTCGCAGAAAAAATGTGCCCATTGCCCATATGTAAAATACTGGACAAGTGCCACATTCTATCTTATACACATATGACTTCGAGTATTAATTATGAACTACCCTTTTATGCCATACTTAAGTAAGTTAGTTATATGTTCCATGAATAGTTTGAAAGGTTCTTTTATCGAAATGATATGGAACGAGTTAGTTTACAGGATATGTATGCATCATTAGTGTTAACGTTAATGAATGTATTATTCTTTAGACCTACAAATGCAGTCTTGCAATTGCACTTAATAACTATTTTTTTTACAGGGTTCCAGTTTTCAAACAAACCTTCGCATATGGAATACAAGGAGTTACGTAGGAGAAATGATTTTAGGTTAGATTTAAAACGTGCTTTGCTACTTGTCAGACATTTGATGTTATTAGGCAAATGATCAAAAATTTTTGTTGCTGAGTACTGAACTCCATTCTGAGCCACTGACAGCTTCAATAGTGGGGCATAAAAGGATTTTTTTCCTCTAGTGTTGTAGCTGTGGACATCGCTATTCTTCTGAAACTATGAAGTAATATATATGACGTATTCCATTTGCGAATGTATCTATTGTGAGGGTGAGGTTGAAATGCCTAACTGCTTGAAAAAGTACCTACACAACTTTAGGTGAACACCACATGTTATTTTTCTGCTAGCTTTTGTACAATCAATACTGATATGTACTGTGAGGCTTTAGGCACAATAACAACACAGCCCAGATAAAACAAGCAGAACAAGTTTATTAGTAAAGACGTTAACTCAAATGCCCTCCTTGGTGTAAGTTTTTACATTGACAGTACGTAGTTGAATCAGAACTGCATTTGAAAGGTGCAGTAACTGTTTACTGGACTGATAACCCCAAGGAATAGTTAGATCAATTTCTGAATTAACTTTGGAATGAAAAAGTCAATAACATAGTGCACTATGGCAGTCAATACCAAAGTCCGCAAATATCCCCAGTGCAGAGGCTCGGTGAATTCTGATGACGGCACTGACTCCTCCACATAGCAGAGCTTGCTGGCTGGAATATAACGTCAAAAATCCTGATGATTCTTTAGTGAAACTCTGATGAATTGATACTGTGGTCAGCACCTGGCCCAGAGGGCTCCTTAGAAGTGAAAGGCCCAGCCAAACCAGGATGTCACTGTGTGAAGGCGCCAGCATACAGCTGCGCCTGTTTGTGGCCCCATGACCCTGTGGAGGCAAGTAGGTCCATGGGAGCATCGATCTCTTTTGGCAAACATGCTGCCGCCTCCTGGCCAAGTGGGTGCACAAAACCTTCTGGCTGTCTTCTGCTAGAGTAGCACTCGCAGCTTTGCTGCATAGGACACCCAGTTGATGCTGATTTATGTCTGGATCCTAAATGAGGGGACGAATAGCTCACACGTAGCAAAGCGACAAGTTGTTCCAGAAAATTATTTTACAAGACATCACTGAGTGAAAGTACACTCCTGGAAATTGAAATAAGAACACCATGAATTCATTGTCCCAGGAAGGGGAAACTTTATTGACACATTCCTGGGGTCAGATACATCACATGATCACACTGACAGAACCACAGGCACATAGACACAGGCAACAGAGCATGCACAATGTCGGCACTAGTACAGTGTATATCCACCTTTCGCAGCAATGCAGGCTGCTATTCTCCCATGGAGACGATCGTAGAGATGCTGGATGTAGTCCTGTGGAACGGCTTGCCATGCCATTTCCACCTGGCGCCTCAGTTGGACCAGCGTTCGTGCTGGACGTGCAGACCGCGTGAGACGACGCTTCATCCAGTCCCAAACATGCTCAATGGGGGACAGATCCGGAGATCTTGCTGGCCAGGGTAGTTGACTTACACCTTCTAGAGCACGTTGGGTGGCACGGGATACATGCGGACGTGCATTGTCCTGTTGGAACAGCAAGTTCCCTTGTCGGTCTAGGAATGGTAGAACGATGGGTTCGATGACGGTTTGGATGTACCGTGCACTATTCAGTGTCCCCTCGACGATCGCCAGTGGTGTACGGCCAGTGTAGGAGATCGCTCCCCACACCATGATGCCGGGTGTTGGCCCTGTGTGCCTCGGTCGTATGCAGTCCTGATTGTGGCGCTTACCTGCACGGCGCCAAACACGCATACGACCATCATTGGCACCATGGCAGAAGCGACTCTCATCGCTGAAGACGACACGTCTCCATTCGTCCCTCCATTCACGCCTGTCGCGACACCACTGGAGGCGGGCTGCACGATGTTGGGGCGTGAGCGGAAGACGGCCTAACGGTGTGCGGGACCGTAGCCCAGCTTCATGGAGACGGTTGCGAATGGTCCTCGCCGATACCCCAGGGGCAACAGTGTCCCTAATTTGCTGGGAAGTGGCGGTGCGGTCCCCTACGGCACTGCGTAGGATCCTACGGTCTTGGCGTGCATCCGTGCGTCGCTGCGGTCCGGTCCCAGGTCGACGGGCACGTGCACCTTCCGCCGACCACTTGCGACAACATCGATGTACTGTGGAGACCTCACGCCCCACGTGTTGAGCAATTCGGCGGTACGTCCACCCGGCCTCCCGCATGCCCACTATACGCCCTCGCTCAAAGTCCGTCAACTGCACATACGGTTCACGTCCACGCTGTCGCGGCATGCTGCCAGTGTTAAAGACTGCGATGGAGCTCCGTATGCCACGGCAAACTGGCTGACACTGACGGCGGCGGTGCACAAATGCTGCGCAGCTAGCGCCATTCGACGGCCAACACCGCGGTTCCTGGTGTGTCCGCTGTGCCGTGCGTGTGATCATTGCTTGTACAGCCCTCTCGCAGTGTCCGGAGCAAGTATGGTGGGTCTGACACACCGGTGTCAATGTGTTCTTTTTTCCATTTCCAGGAGTGTATGCAAGATATTGGCGAAGCTGATTGTCATTATGGAAGACTACTCGTATCATATTCCTAGCGAAAGAACTTGTAATTTGTTCAGCCACTTTTCGTTTTTAAGTCAATACCACAAATTTCTCTTTTTGAGTTTCATCTCTGTATCTATTGTAAGTATGCTGTTTAGGTTTTTATGTTGGTAACGCCACGTAGTGCTCTGTATGAAAATCACTGACTGCGCTGTGTGCAGTCTGTGGCTGGTTGGACTCATTGTTCCAATGTTTGCTTGTGTAGTGTTGGGCTGTTGGATGTGAACAGCGCGTAGCGTTGGGCAGTTGGAAGTGAGCCGCGAACAGTGGTGATAGTGGGGAGAGAGATGCCAGGGTTTTGAGCGGACGATCTGGACGTGTGCAGGGATTATTGGAAGTCAGATTACGTTGCGCTAAAAAATATTGTGTGTCAGTTTAGTGATGATCAGAATAAGCAAAGAGAAAACTCTCTGAGTACCTTGAGTTTTACTCAGCTGTTTCTGTATCAAATAACATAAGAGTTTTTCCAGCACTGTCATTCGTAATTTTTCTAAGGGGACGTTTCACTATACTACTCGTCTCTTTCTTAATTAATTCCTCGTGCAAGTTAATGAAATATGTTGCTTAATAACCATTAGTCATTGCTGCTTACTTTCAAATATGAAATTCACAGTTGTATTCTCTTGATTAAAAGTTGGACTACATAATCCATACATCATGGACGGAAAATTCGTTCATTTCTATGCCGTGAAATGCAAAGGCTTAGGATTAATGACAATATCTTAACAGATTGGCATGTATCACACAGAGAAAGAAATTCAATGTGTTACCCTTAGGCAGTATGCCTAGATTGTGCAAAATAATATTTACAGTAATAACAGAAGTGAAGTTGATATTTAACATTTAGTATTTTTTATTATACATTTATTTATATATTTGCTTTGTATACGTGTATTAATGCTCCAATGATGCTCACTGTAATAGCTGTAGTCATACAGGGTCTTTATTAATACTTGAGTGCTGAAAGGATCCATTGATTTTGGGAACATCCGAATCAATCATTTTAAAAAGAAAAGCTCAACTGCTTGATATTAAAGTTACTATTTATAATTTTGACATTAATAATATGTTCTTAAGGTTCAAATACCAATGAGCGTATGTGCAGAATTTAGATTTTAAATCATAAAGCAAGGAATGTATTTAGTGTGGCGCAATCGCCGGTGAAAGTATTTCAGTTGGACGCCATTTCGACAACTTTCGTGTCTGTAATCCACCCTAATTATCCAACCACGGAAAAGCACCTACAATTCAAAGTCATTCCTAGTGACTCTTTGCATCAATGAGAAGTGGATGCTAGATTAAAGAGAGACTGAAAATTGTGTTCTGATCCTGCTTTGCCCTGAGTTTTTCCAGTCATAAATAAGTAATGGATAAATTTTCGTATTGTAGGAGTAGGTATGCTATGACTTAGGGACGTGAAGGATGTATGCTCAGCAGTTACATTTATGTCGCCTAAGTTTTTTTCTTTCAGTAACTCTTCTTTGGAAAGCTGATATGTCGCTGTAGTTTATCTTGTAAACAAGAACAACTACTGGTCATCTCTTTCAGCAGACAGTTCTAGAAATTTGGCTGCAAAAGATGGGCAACAGTTACTCTTCTTCTTCTTTCTAAGACATTTCTGCTTATGCAAGCCGTTCACAGAAGCTTTTCCAATCTTCTCTTTTCTCCTGCAAAAGTTAAATATTGGGGATTGTGGACTATCATCATTTTCGTGTAGAGTTAACACTGAAGGAGTAGCAACATATATAAAAGTTGCATACAAGGTCAAAAAATTGAAAGAAATACTATTTGTATGGATCAAACCTAGAAGCATTTACTTGTGAATTATTACTGCAGAATACTTTCCTGGTAACTGCAACAGTCTACAGATCCTGCCTAAGAACATTACAAGAAATCTATATGCCTAGTTGAGCTACCAGTCAAACAAAAAGAACAGCTAGTAGTTGGCGGGGATTTCAATGTAACCTTCTTAAAAGATACAGATAGGAAAAATGAACTGTTATCATATTCCAATTTAATTTTTAGAGTCAATTTTCCAGGCTTTGAACAGCAATATAATAGGACACTGATCGATAAGGTTTACATAGATGGTGCTTAGGCTGACACAGTTGATTTGTTAATCGACTATCTGATCATGATGCCCACTTAATGGATATAAACAATATAGCACCTTATAATCCTGAGGCAGGTTCATACAAAATAGTGAGGCTTATTAATAAGAACGTGATATAATGGTTTAAGAGAAAATCCAAAAGATCCATTAAAAAACAAGTAAGCTGTGGAATACTAAGGGAATTAAAATCTCACGTAAGAGGAAGAGAGAAATTTGTATAAAAACCAGAATAAATAAAGATCTGACGTACTTGCATGCTACAAAAAATATCGCATTATTGTGAGGTAAGTCATTAAAATGTCAAGTAGTATGTACATCTTGTCAGAAATGAATAATGAAGAAAATAAAATTAAAACTATATGGGATATTGCCAAAGAGGAGAGAGGACAGCTAGGCAGTGTACAAGATAAAATGACAATTCTACTAAATGACAATGTTGTGATTGATAATTCACAGGCTGCAAGTATCTTAACAGTCTATTTCGAATTGTAGCAACAAAAATAGTATTAAATGGTTCAATTGAAGAAGCAAGAGAATGTACTGAAAATGTCATTCCACAAAACTTCAAGCAACTACAAGCAGCAACAATAGCCTTCATTGAAAGTAATAGAATCATAAAAACACTAAACAACAAAAGCTCATATGGTGATGATGGAATTTCAGACATAATTTTGAGAAGTTGTTGTAACTTAATGAGTAATGTCCTGAGAGATATATGTAATGCATAACTGGCAAAGGACAAGAAGGACTTAAATAATTATCATCTAGTTTCCTTGGTGACATTTTTTTCCAAAATATTAAAAAAAGTAATGTACTCAAGAGCAGTCTCATATTTAGATAGAAACAATTTACTAAACGTATCACTGCTCGTATTCCAGAATGCTTGCTTGAGTGAGAATGCTATTTATACATTTCTCATCAAATATTACAAGCCTTACATCATAAAATATTGCCAGCTGATATTTCTTGTGACTTTTCTAAGGTATCTGATTATGTAGAAAAACTCAAGTTTTATGGAACTGATGGCCTTATGCACATCTTGCTTGAATCATATATAACAATCAGAAAGCAAAAAGTTTTTCTGAATAATTCAAACAATGTTGGAAGGTTAGAAAATTTTAATGACCAGGAATAAATTACAAAGACAGGCCCACAGGGTTCAGTTTTGGGTCCACTCCTATTCCTTCCATATGTGAACCACATTCCACTTAAGGGGATTTGGAATGCCCTATCCTGACAATGTTAAATTTAGTGATTTGGCTTCCCTGTATTTCATGAACCACTGCAACCATTGACATGAAACTTTTACAAGACATTAAACTGTATGTTCTGAGTCTATTGAACTGTCCGCAGCTCGTAGTCTCGCAGTCGCGTTCTCACTTCGCGAGCACGGGGTCCTGGGTTCGATTCCCGGTATGGTCAGGGATTTTCTACTGCCTTGAAATGACTGGGTGTTTGTGTTGTCTTCATCATTTCATCATCGTTCATGCACGTGGCAAGATTGAACTGAGAAAAGGCTGAGAATTTGTATGGGCGCTGACAACCGTGCAGTTGAGCGCCCCACAATTCAAACATCATCATCATCATCATCTATTCAACTACAATAATTGCATTTCAGCCACTACTTTTGGAAACAGAATTTTTTAATTACATGGTTAAAATTTTGTGTACTTTTTTTGTCTGTTATCCTAAATAATTTTACTTATATATAACATTATGTTCCTCTTTTAGTTCAGTAGACTCAGGATATATATGTTATTACTCCCTGAATTTGAATACTCTACTCAAAGGGGTTTCTGAGATTTAGGGAAAAATGCACCAGAAAATGTAAATTTTCAGGAACGGATTCTGAAGTTTCAGAAAACTGTAACTCAATATATGCTTAATTTTTTATTTTTAGTCACTCAGAAGCACCCTACACCATTCTGTACATCAACCTCTTGATCTTTTTCCAAGTTTTTTCTTCTTTTCTTCTTTCTGGATTTCTTAGTGGCCAATGGTGCTGCACACTTTGCTTTATCAATGCGAACTTTGTCCATCCATTCAACTTCTCTGACGCATTTTCCTCCAGGATTTTTTCAAATGTGTGTGAAATCTTATGGGACTTAACTGCTAAGTTCATCAGTCCCTAAGCTTACACACTACTTAACCTAAAGTATCCTAAGGACAAAAACACACACCCATGGCCGAGGGAGGACTAGAACCTTCACCAGGACCAGCCCCACAGTCATGACTGCAGTGCCCAAGACCGCTCGGCTAATCCCGCGCGGCGCTTCAGGATTCATTGCAACCTACTGTAGTTCCTTCACCCCACCAATGTTGCCATAATTAAAAGCAATAAAACATCACTGACGCCCAAATTTAATGTCTTCATTTCAACAAAAGCATTTTTTGGTAAGCATGTCCATATAAGATTACTGAACAACTCATTGCGATTTTGAGTCTGACCATGCAGACACCTCATCAGTAATTCAGGATTTGCCAGGTCTCTGCAAACAGGTTTTATGGTATCCATGACTGCTGTTGGGATGGACTGTTTATGGCTGTATGAACTGTTTCAGTACTGGGCATTGCAGCAAATGCACCATGAATCAGGTCCAGGATGGCAAAGGTTGTGTACTGGTTTTTTATCAGCTGACGGTCTGTGGAAGAAGGTAGCCCATACTAACTGCTTAATTTTCAACAAATCCTCAGTATTATTTCTAATGACCATCCCCCTGCTGTAGTTCATCAATCATTTTGTCTGTCAGCCTGCCTCTTATGGTTCTACCATCAGAAAGTTTCTAGTCTCTCAAAATTTGTTTCAGCTACCTCAACCTGGTGCCCATCCTATTCTGGACATGACCAACACTTTCGAGTTTTGCGATAGTCTTTTCGCCATAAGGCTGAGCGGCTACTACACTGTTATATGCTTTTGAGTCTCCATCAACTAAAAATTTAGTGTAACACACTCCCCTTTCGCTCACAGTTTGACTGAGAATTTCAGTAGCTGCAGCGGCCTCCATACCATCACTTGTTCCTTCATAATTTCTGACACAGATATGCCCTTCTTCATTCCCTGATTTACACTTACAGCAATGTTTAGTTAAAATCTGGAAATCTATTACCTTTCCAGCATTCACACTGGTCACCATAGCAACAGAATTCTTAGAACTGTAACCGCACTTCTGCCAAGTGCCATCAAAAGCTACTAGCATGTCAGTCATACCATCAATTATTTCAACACCTTGGTTTGAATCACCCTTCACATGCAACAGATTCTACAGCAGCTACAAAAAATCCTGCATACTTGTCGATTTTACAAGGTGGGCGTGGCATATTCATCATGGCACATATTGTTTCTGCTGTAGTGTGTCCTTTGCCAGTAGCTCTCGATCAATAAAACCACCTAACATTTACTTCAAAATAATTATCTTTACACTTATCAGAATTCCAAAATAATGAGTATATTTACAACTGGCACAATCAGTGATAAGTTTCTTCATGTTAACTAACACTGGCTCTCCACATACTTTACAACACCCACATTCAACTGACACCCATGTTAGGATGTGTAAATCTATCAGAATATAACCTAACCTACCACTTACATCACTTTCGTTTTGAGAAAACTGTGTGTCACAACGTTTTATTTTAATCTTCGAAGCAGTAATGGGTGTTTCTTAGATACTGACGAGTTTCCTGAATTTCATTGTCTGTAACTTCACACTCTACATACTGAACACGTTTCCCTTTATTCGAAAATCTATTACCATGAAACCCACGTTTCTTAAAAACACTTCGTTTTGGCGTCATTCTTTACTTTTTGAGAGATTTACCAATCTATTCGTCACTTTTCCTCGGAAAAGCGTTATCACTTCGACATACAACACCTGTTTAGACCATGAAACCATACGATACTGTTTTTGACAGTACTGCCAATACAAACACGTAATTCAACCTCTATAACACAGCAATCCACAGCCTCCTATATAAAAAAATTCCGATTTTATTAGATCTTGAAGTAATGCACGTAAAAATTTTAACATTTTCAACTGTTGTAGATTATATTTAAAAAATAAAATAAAATACTTCTCATGTGAGTTTATAAGTGATATATATATACATATCATTTTATTAGGAAAATTGAAAATTTTATAATGAGATAAAAATCCGAAAATGTGAAAAAAAATTTCCATTCTAACTCCCCTTAATGTTCAGCAATTAGAATTGGCGCTTTTTGCGTGATTCTCTGAAAATGGATTCACCCCTAATTTTGAAAAAAAACACTGTATTCATTGCTGTCAACAGAGGCATATCAACAGTTAATGTAGCACATGAACAGGAGTCAGTGAAGAGGGTAGAATGCTCTAAATGTTTGGATGTACATAATTACGAAAACTTTGAGTGGAAGAAGCATATTACTGAGCTCCGTAAACAGTTAAGTTCAGCCAGTTTTGCCATTGGTATAACTGCTAGTCTTGAAGCAAGCGAATTAACCTCTTGACCTATTTTGCATATTTCTACTGAATAATCTCCTATGGAATAAATTTTTGGGGTTAACTTACAACTAAGAAAGAAAGTACTAATTATGCAAAACCGAGCAATAAGAATAAAATTTTACATTCACCCATGGTCGTCATGTAGGTACCTCTTCAAGAAGTTAGGCATCTTAACTGCATCGCCACAATACAAATATTAGCCAGTGAAATTCGTCATAAATAATCCCTCAGAATTTGAGAAGAGCAGTGATGTCCATACCTTCAATACTATAGGAAACAAGTGATCTTTATTGCATGTTATTAAAGCTGTCAGTGGCTCAGAAAAGAGTTCAGCATACAGCAACATCTACGTCTTGCTCCCAGTCTTTTAGGTGGCATTCTTCTAGATTCTGTCCATTCCAGAGATTTTCTTGGAAGTCTTTCATGTTCCATTCTTTGAATGTGGTGAGACCATTTGGGCCTATTTCTCTCCATAGGTTCATTTAGAGAATTGATCTGAAACGTGTTTCACATTGTTTCATTCCTTATCCTGTACCTTCACGTCTTAGGCAAGATCGTTCATAGAAGGTACATCTCCAATGCTTGTATCTACTCAAATCTTTCATTGTCCAAGTCCAACATTCTAATCCATTGATCAAAACTGAGAGAAAATGTTACTTCTGTATCATTAACTTTGCATTATCAGGTATTTTCCAAATCCTAATTATGTCCAATTCACAAAAATAAAATTTTAAGCAATTTTCTATCCTCTCCAAAATTTCATCCTTGATGTTTCATTTTTTGGTTACATACTTCTTAGAAATTTGAAGGCATTTACTTTTTTAATGATCTTTCTATTACAACTTACATTCTTTATTTTATAATTTTTCCTGATGGTTTTCACTACCTCACTTTTTGTTAAGCTTATTATCATGCCTGCAGCTTCACTTACCCTCTGCCAGGTATTTAGTTGTTCTTCCAGTATCTGTACATTGTCATCGCAAATCATCACATCGTCTACATGTTCTATGATATTTGTATTATCTGCTGTTGTTTCTTGGTGAACTTTCCTGATGATATTCGAGAGCAGTAGTGAGAGCTCACTTCCTTGTCAATCCCTTCTATATATCCAAAATCATTTTTTGCCACAGAGTAACAGTAGAATTGATGGGGAATGGTGATGGTGGGACAGTACTGCAGGCAGGCACTCTATGTGAACAGTGTGTGTTGGCGTGTATACACGTTTATCTCTTTGTGGATACAAATGTTCGTTTTATTTTTATTCTATCCGAAGTTGTGATTCATAGGGAGTGTTATTCTTCTCTTGGTGCTTTTGTGATCATTGAGCTACTTTTCTCTTTTCTTTATGCACCTCTGTAAGAAATTCTCTTCCTAGAGAGTGGGATTGGTCTTTATTCTGTTATTAAGGCATTAATTGCCGTTTCTGTTTGATTCCGGTGCCTTTCTTATGTTAAGTGTTCTGCATATGTGGAATGGGTGCACTCACCCTTCAATGCTCTTTAGTGCTCTTTGTATATAATATTAGATTTTCTGGTAGTTACCCCAACATATTTGAAGTTGCAGCTGTTAGAAAATAACTGATAGTTCAGTGAAGTGTTATGATTACCTTTTTCTTCTTTCCCTGTTTTTAGTTCTTTTAAACAGCACTTCTTCCTTTATAGACAATCTTAATTTCATGTTATATTTACAGATATTCTTAATTTTGTGTATGAGTTATTTGTGATATGTCATTTTTCGTGTCCTACTACTCATGTTGAGATATGAGTACACTTTGTGTTACGTATTGGTATGTGTGGATTACTCTTATATTGGGTATTTTATGAGTGTATCTTTCTGTTAATGTTGTGCGCTATCTAAAAATTCATTGTTTTGTGCCCTATTTATGCCCGTGTTCAGCTCCTGATCGGAGTAATAACTGAGAAAGACTGCAAATATTAACATCAAAACTTAATTAAAGTGAGCAGACAAATCTCATGTACTGAAATTTGACATATACCTGCTCAACACAAAAAAGAGGCTGCTCGCTTTACTATGAAAATATTTTTATGCTATCTCAACAGTTCACTGTTGTTTTCCGATCTTAAACCGTGTTCTTAGGCTACGATCATTTCAGATTCCTCGGGTAAAGGACGAGTCGTTCACCACTGTGTTCTAACGGTCCGCCGGAAGGAAAAAACGGCGGTGTTTTTGTGTAACATTACGGAAGGCACCATGTAGAGCGTTTGCAACGGAGGAAGGGATGCAGACGTGTGTGACGTAAGATGGTTAACGCCGAACAATATTACAGCATTGAGACAAAGTCGTCACAGCGAAATAACAGTCACAAGTTTTTTTGTTAAAACGTTTTTACTAGTAATATCATAAGAAACAGAATTCGCCTGTCAGCACTACTCTGTGGAAAAAATGTCCTTGTTACGTCAATATTACGAACAGGCACACTTTTGTCTTGGGCTTTGAAGGGATAGTGCATGGATCTATAATAGTCTCAGTCTGTGGAATAATCGTATTGGTGCTAGAAACCTTTAAAGATTGTCGAAAGTTGATTTAGTTTCAACGGCGAAATTAGTGTCAGCGAGTGAACACTTCGCCTCCGAACTTCTCTAAAGGATTCTAGAAACATATTCTTTAATGAAAAGGTATAAAAACCATTATTTACTTTAAACAGTGACTGATGTTTTATTGTGCCAATGAACTACGCCCATAGGATCTTCGTAACGACGTTTGCAGGATGTTTCAACGGCCGAATCTGCAAGCACGGTCATTTATTCTTTGGATAACAATATTATCAGGTTTACTGATTTTTATGAAATTCTACGGTGCCCTAAATATCATCAAATCTCATCGCAGGACTGTAATTTCGGTACACAGACCCGTTGATTCTGTGACCACAAGTAAAGCACGTTTCTAAATTGCAGACGACCGGAGAATTAATGTAGCGGAGTCGCTGTTGAACTACGAGATCTTCGGAACCAGCACGGCGATTTCTAGGAAGTTTTCATATTACCAGAAGCAATCCAACAATAAAGACAGTTTTAAATAATTAATTTAACTCAAAATTAAACCTCTACTAATAATATTTTTCATAATAATAAGAAACAATAATATTCTGCTTCTACACCCATACTTCCTTCGTTTTTACTCAGGAGGATGGTAGCTCTAACCACTGCCAGACCATCCAGATTTTGGTTTTCCGTTATGTAAGTAGGCTTGCCAGAAAGTCACTCCGTTTAAGTGTGTGAAGGGGAGGAGTCCCACCTTGTGCTCTGTCCGTGGGAAAATTAATTACGACTTCCGGTCTCAGTCTTGACCGCATAAGGCTCTCGAAGTTGTCTGTAATTGCAGGTGATTCAAAATTGATTAATGAAGAAACTGAAGACGTGGACAGGGGTTAAAACACACAGTGACGAAGGTTAACAAAATTATGCATATATTTATACAGAGAACGCGTACATCACCGAGAACAACTTTCACAGAAGTACGGATGCAACTACGAATTCACTGCAGACAATCATACGCAACGTACTGACACTCAAACGGAAACAGACATTGTTAACACAGTGATTTGAATGAACATCACTACTCTGAAATTCACACTTATGTGCTCGGCAGAAGGTTCTTCTAACCACCTTCAGAATATTTCTCTACCGTTTCACACTCTAGCAACTCGTAGGAAAAATGAACACTTAAAATTTTCTGTATAACTCTGGCTTCTCTTATTTTACTATGATAATAACGTCTCCCTGTGTAGCTTATCGACAATAAAATATTGTCGCATTCGAAGAAGAAAGTTTGTGATTGAAATTTCCTCGAAAATATCTCGTCGCAACGAAAAACACTTTTGTTTTATTGACTGCCAATCCAACTCGCTTATAATATCCGTGACAGTTTCTCCCCAATTTCGTGAAAATACAAAACGAGTTGCCCTTCTTTGGACTTTTTCGATGTCCTCTGTCAATCCCATCTGGTAAGGATCCTATACCGCACACCAGTACTCTAGCAGAGCACGAACAAGCTTAGTGTAGGCGGTCTCTTTAGTAGGTCTGTTGCACCTTCCAAATGTTCTGCCATTTTTTGGTTTGCCTTCCCCACAACATTATCTATGTTATCGCTCCAGTTTAAGTTGTTCGTAATTGTAATTCCAAGATATTTAGTTGAATTCACAGCCTAATTTGTGTGATTTATTGTGTAATCGAAATTTAACGGATTTCTTTTCGTACTCAGACTTTTACTTATCCAGAGACAATTGCCACTTGTTCCACCATACAGATATCGTGTATAAGTCATTTTTCAATTGGTTTTGATTTTCTGATGTCTTTACTGGACGGTAAATAATAGCATCATGTGCAAAAAACCTAAGAGGGCTGTTCAGATTGTGTTCTAAATCGTTTATATAGATTAGGAACAACAGGAGGCCTATAACACTTCCTTGGGGGACGCCGGACATCACTTCTGTTTTACTCTATGATTTCACGTCGATTACTACATACTGTGACGTTTCTGATAGTAAATCACGAATCCAGTCCCACCACTGAAGCGGTTCTCTACAGGCACGCACTCTGATTAGACGTCTCTCGTGAGGAACGGTGTCAAAAGCCTCGACGGAATCTAGAAATATGGAAGCAATTTGAGATTCCCTGTCGATAGCACTCATTACTTCGTGCGAACAAAGAGCTAGTTGTCTTTCACAAGAAAGATATTTTCTGAACCTGTGCTATGTGTCAATAGCCGTTGTCTTCGAGATAATTCTTAATGTTCGAATACAGTATATTTTCCAAAATCCTTAACAAGTAGTGAACAGAGAGTGGAGGGCAATGTGCCGTTACTGTAGACGCCAAATTTAAACTCTGCGCTGTGGATACTGTTGGGGGAAAGCTTTCTTTATAAGGTAGAGAGATTTGAGAGATCACTGCAGTCGGTTGCCGAAGTAACAAGCGGCGTGGTAGTGATGCTGAAGAGGGATTACAGCATACAGTTAAATCTCGCCGCGTTAAAACGATGGTGCTTTATCGCAGGCGTCATAAAGCATATCTGTCCAAGGTAATGAACAGTAAAACCGTAACGAGACTCTAGGCGGCATGTGCCCGGGGCAGAATGCGATAAGTGTGGCGTCTTCCGAACGTGCAAACCGCTGATGTCTCAACAAAGACAATAGGATCAAGTTTGTTGACTTAGTCAACCAGGAGATACGCGATCAGTTGTAAATTTTTTATTTGTGTTAGGGATTGAAACCCACCAAGTCAATATCCTGCATGAAGTCTTCTTTATTTGGATGGATTACTAGTTTCGCCTAACAATCTATCCATCTCCCGATCATAAGACATTCGTGATTAGTGCTGACGTCATTACGGCTTCGCACATCGTTAAAATCTGTCTTAATGACAACATCCATACATGACGTAACTAAAAACAGCTTTGCATCATTCGTGCAAAGTGTAATTTAACGATGATCAGAAAAAAAGGCGTTGTGCCCTTGAAATTCAGTAAATGCCACAATACATATTAATACAAAGGAGAAAAAGCCAAAGTTCCAAGTTTCGCTTTTATTTGTTTTATTTACTTCAGATCGGGACCCGTTTACACTTTGTTATACGGGTATGTTTATCTTGACTTGGTTCCGAAATGCCATTTTCACTGTCTGGGTCATTTGAAAATGGGTCCCGACCCGAATCTAGTCATCAAATAAATAAAAGTGAAATTTTCAACTTTGGCTGGTTAACACAATTCGCTGCCCTGCAATTACTCCAGTATACTGGAAGTTCGTAAATAAACAGCTTTTACTTAATCTCGTAACAGATATCATCATACGAAAGTTGCTACCACGTACTACATGTGAACAGTATTGCAGCTGATGCCTATCACAACGTTTAAGAAAGGCAACGTTCGGCACGTACATAATACACACATGTGTGGCCGGTATTGTAGCGAAATGGGGACTGACGACCATTAAGTTCGGGCAAGTTGCCTGAGGCGAAGATCGCTATGTGACGCTAGCGGCTAGCGCTAAGTGACGTTCATGGCTACAAGTTCTAACAAGGGACATTGCGAAAATGTATTTAAAATTATATAGCTTGTCTTATAGTTTAAACCAACAGGACTTTAACAACTAGCATGATTGGAATCTACTGGTGCTATACAAACCAAGCGATATGGTTTTATGTAATAGTTTATCGTATTTGATACTTTACAAGGGACTGTCAGCGTTTGCCCGTGTCTCAAAATATTTTTATTTTTGATACATGTCTGAATTATGAGGAACAATTTCCGCTGCCTCTTCTCTGTATTAAAGAATATTTTCAGTTTTATAGGCGTCGTTCAATAACGAGCGATGAAAAGCTATTTTTAAATATGTCATTTATGGATGTTGTCATTGTAAGAAAAATTTTAACGATGTGTGAATGAACAGAATCAAGAATGTTTTATGTGATTCTTCAGTTTCTCCCGGTATATTTGTGGATCTAACAGTCTCCGGGTGTACTGCCGGTTGATAGTGCCCGACGGGCACAATATTTCGGCGATAGGATGTGTCGCAATCTCCAGGTGCGCTCACGAACTGAGTACCCAACAAGAAATCTGCCACAGCTCTGTACCAACAGATTACAACACGACAAAACACACACAAGGCAAATTTAGTTTCAATGGATATTTCCATACTAAACTAAGAAAACCTAAACTCCCCCCCGAACAGGCAATAAAGGCCCAACAGTACCGACCGGCCACCATGTCATCCTCAGCCCACACTGTATGCGTATATGGAGGGGCATGTGGTCGGCACACCCAACTGTACGTCAGTTTCCGAGCCGGAGCCGCTACTTCTCAATCAAGTAGCTCTTCAGTTTGCCTCACAAGGGCTGAGTGCACCCCGCTTGCCAACAGCGCTCGACAGACCGTATGGTCACCCATCCAAGTGCTAGCCCAGCCCAACAGCGCTTAACTTCGGTGATCTGACGGGAACCGGTGTTACCACTGCGGCAAACCCGTTGGCGTGTTTCAACACAACATCTGAAAACACATCCTAATCTTGTCTATAAAACCATATATAATAAAAATAACAATATTGTAAGCCAGCGTTTCTCCAATTCGTCCCTCACTGTCTGTTCCCTTCTAGTCATCCATTTTGATTTTGTTTATTTATCTTATTGTCTTTGTCAATCTATTCCAAATTGTTATTTAATTTGTTATTTTATCATATATACATAGTCCCTAGAGTAAAGTATAATAGTCCATACTTAATTATACATGGCGCAGCTTATGTACATCCAACTATGTTACAAAAGTCAGTCGGCCGGAGTGGCCGATCAGTTCTAGGCGCTACAGTCTGGAACCGCGCGACCGCTACGGTTGCAGGTTCGAATCCTGCCTCGGGTATGGATGTGTGTGATGTCCTTAGGTTAATTAGGTTTAAGCAGTTCTAAGTTCTAGGGGACTGATGACCTCAGAAGTTAAGTCCCATAGTGCTCAGAGCCATTTTTTTTATTGTACCTTGCCCCCTATGTGTAATTACTTGTTCAAACTTATTCATTTGTACTATATCTTCTTTGATGTTGAAAGCATGTAGTTATTGCCTGAGCATGACTTCGTAAGCCGAAAAGGAGTTCACTAAATAAATTACTAGTGCACAACATATACATTTTTTGTTTTAATTCAAAAATGTCTAATTTTCTAGCAATCTGCGACGAAAGTGGCGATTAGTGTATTGACAATGCGTGGAGCTCTCGGGTCACCCTCTCCAATGAAAGTTTTCAGACAGCTACGCAACACGCCAGACGTGTAAGAGAGAAGTAGAATAGATGTGACACGAGCTACATTGTAAATATGTGCACCCACAAACATCAATCCAGACAGTAAGTTTCAATCCATGAAGGCCCATTTCGTTTATATGGAGATCCAGTTTCTTGCCGCGAGACCCAGTGTTCGTGTCGATGAAGGCTGAGTTATATGATAGCAGCCTTTTCTCCGCACCTTCACCTGCATATGTGTTCGACACATACACTGACGGGGAAAAAAATCGTAGCATCAAGAAGGAGTTGTGCGACATAAACGAAAGTTGGTAGGCACGGTTCTTACTTCTGAAAGATGATGTCAATTCAAATTTCGCGCTAGTCGCATACGAGTGGCACTAGTAACGCCACTGTGAAGATGGAGATTAGGTTTCCTTTCAATACACGCTGTAACAGCGGAGAGCCTTAGTTACCTTTGAACTGGACGTAGTCAGCTGATGTTAGTCAAGAATGCCTTTAAGGCGACAAAGGCGCCATTGTCAACACCTAACTCAGTTTTAACGAGTCTTGTAATAGGGCAGTGAGAAGCTGGATGTTCCTTCTGCGATACTGCAGAAAGTCTTGGCAGAAACGTAGCCACAGTGCATGAGTGCTGGCACCGGTGCTCACGAGAATGTTCGGTCGCGAGAAGAGCTGCCTGCGCACGGCCGCCTGGCACAACTGAGAGGGAAGACCATCGTTTCGGCGTACGGCTCTGGCGCATCATACTGCGCCTGCAGCAGCAATCTGAGTAGCAGTTGGCTCCACGGTGGCACAACGAACTGTCACAGATCGGTTACATCAAGGACACCTCCGAGCTAGACGCCCTATAGTGCATCCCGCTGACCGCAAACAGCCGTCATTTGCGACTTCACAAGTGTCAACCAAGAGCTCTTTTGAGGGCAGAGTGGAGGTCTATTGTGTTTTCTGACGAAAGTTGGTTCTGCCTCGATGCCAGTGATGGCCGGTGTGTTGGCTGGAAGGAGACCAGTTACGGGTCTGCAACCAGCTTGTCTGCGTGCTACACACACTGGACCTACACCTGGAATTATGGTGTGGGGTACAATTACATATGACAGTAGGAGCACTCTCGTGGTTGTCCCACGCACCCTGGTGGCGAATTTGTGTGCCAATTGCGACGGGACGGTAAAATAATTAAGAAGTTCGGTTGCAGCGTTTTCACACGAATGTGCATATACAAATGTTGGTAAAAAAAAATGTTATTGCAAATTTTGGCTCTCACGTGAGTCTCAGGGAATGATTTCCACATTTGGTGTGTTAGTACACTTCCACACCCGCGCATTTGTTATAGTTTTGAATTAATTATTCACTCAGACATAAGTACAGTTTATGCTAGGGAACAAGAATTAGGCGATTATTATATTAAAATCAGTTATTCACGACACAATTCAATCACCATTTATTGGCGTTGTCCTTTTCTTTCACACAATGGAATTATCACTGGTGAGACGGTTTACAGTTTTACTTTAATAATAATTTGACTCCGAGCCCCCAATAGCAGTAATAGCAGTATAATCGAAAGGTATTCAATCAATTCGAACAGAACCACAAGTCCCACTGTCCTCTTTGTTTTAACAGTTTTGACGCGAAATCACCGTTCACCACATGTTCACTTACGACGATGTATACCTCGTAAATCGCACTCACACAAATAATCGTAGCACTTCCAGTTCACCAAACATATGCTTATTAAACAATACTCTTTGTCGAAATAAATCGGCGCGAAAAATTCTGACTCAAACGACCTCATGGGCCACCATCAAGTGGGGCTTGCTCGCCATTCACCCTCCAAAACGACTGACCAACGACTGACCTCTGGCCAAGATGGCCTCTCGCTTATATAGGCTCGGACATCAACCCCCTCGTTATGCAAGTACCAGTCTCACCAGTTAAGGCTACAAATTTTCATACATACATCCCTCGACAGAAATAAGTACACCATCTGAACCGCGCTAAAGAGTCCATCTTATTTACTATGTTACATTAATTTCTAGTATTATTCTATCGCCCGTAAATCAAGTTTTAGTTTTTGAAAAATTTCGCCACTTAGCGCAAATTTGTTTGTTGACATCTGTGCTGCAAAGTTTTAACATAGAACTGCATATAGCACCGTTTTTAGACTTAATCTACAGCGATCTACACATTACGCTGCTCAAAATCTTCATATCTATAATAATTAATTAATTATGGGCAATAAATGTTAAAAATAATTTGTAAACAACGAAAACTATTGCAAGTCAAGTGTATAGTATAACTTAACTAGTTTAAATTACGTGTGATGCCACCCAAAGTATTATACAGGGTGATTCAAAAAGAATACCACAACTTTAGGAATTTAAAACTCTGCAACGACAAAAGGCAGAGCTAAGCACCATCTGTCGGCGTATTAAGGGAGCTATAAAGTTTCATTTAGTTGTACATTTGCTCGCTTGAGGCGCTGTTGACTAGGCGTCAGCGTCAGTTGATGCTAAGATGGCAGCCCGTGACAGAGCACTTCATCACTGGCCTCCAAGAAGCCCTGATCTTACCCCCTGCGATTTTTTCTTATGGGGGTATGTTAAGGATATGGTGTTTCGGCCACCTCTCCCAGCCACCATTGATGATTTGAAACGAGAAATAACAGCAGCTATCCAAACTGTTACGCCTGATAAGCTACAGAGAGTGTGGAACGAGTTGGAGTATCGGGTTGATATTGCTCGAGTGTCTGGAGGGGGCCATATTGAACATCTCTGAACTTGTTTTCGAGTGAAAAAAAACCTTTTTAAATACTCTATGTAATGATGTATAACAGAAGGTTATATTATGTTTCTTTCATTAAATACACATTTTTAAGGTTGTGGTATTCTTTTTGAATCACCTGTATAGTGCCGTTCTTTACGTCATGAATTTTCTATTGAATTTTATAAACAATTTTCCCTCAAACATTGTTTATTGATCTTTACGGGCTTAATTATTTATGAAGCTTAACATATGACTACGGCACTCGATCCGATATGATGAAACGTTTTTAATGTATGCTCACTCATCCCTGTAAGTCGGTATTTACTATTTTTATTAATCTTTCAGTATTCGTGATATTAACCGATTTTGAGGTTACTATAACTTTTGCGTCTCGTGACTTGAAATAAAGATCGATCTTTCAGAAGGTGCACATTGCTGACCACAATCCACTGCCGCATCGCTCTTCACCGTAAGTTACATAGTTTTCGCGTAATGCGCGAAAAACCAAACAATGCCCCAAGCTGCAGGCCACGTGGTCACCCGGCCGCGGAAACCGACCGTTACAAATCCCGCGCGGACGCGGCACGCGCTTCCGCGAGTCGCGCGCCGTGTAGCGCGCACGCTCTCCACAAAGCAATCCTTGCATACTAGAAACATCCATCTAGTAACGGGGGTTTCTACCGTCACACAGTCTGGTGATTTGACCTGTTGTGCTGCAATTCATGAAGAGCCTTCCACAGGGTGTTTTCTAACAGGATAGTGCTCGCCCACATACTGCTGTTGTAACCCGATATGCTCTGCAGTGTGTCGACATGTTGCCTAGGCCTACTCTATCACCAAATCTGTCTCCAATCGAGCATGTGTGGGGCACCATCGGACGACAATTACAGCATCATCCACGACCAGCATTAACCGTCCCTGTATTTACCTACCAAGAACAGTCGTGAATCTGTAATCTTTGTAATGTTAATAAGTTTAATGTATTACCTAGACAAATGCATTCCCGAAAATTCGTTACTCTACAATGATTATTTTTTGGTGTTACGATTTTGTCCCTTGGTGTGTATTGAACACACCTCTCTCCCTGTGTCCACCTCTCCCTCCCTCCATTTGTCTGCCCACATCATCTTCCCACCTTTGTTTTTCTATCTCCCAGTCCCCTCTCTTTCTGCCTCGTCATCTCCTCCTCCCCACCTCTTTGTTCATTTCCTCTACCCCTCTCTCTGAACATGTCCTCCCCTCTTATTTTCCACCTGCCCACAACTCCTCTACAACTTACATTTCTCTCATTCATCACCCCTTCCTCCCAGTTCTTCCTCCCACTCGCAGACAGCGGCCTGAGCTAGCGAGGTGAGCTTATCGCTGCCGCTGCGCGTTACGCTTTCTCGGCCGTTGAGAACTCCTGAAGAAGTTCTGTGCTGTGGGCGCCGCGGGGAGCAAATTGTCGTGTTGTACCCATAGAGTAAATATCTCTGGAGTGAGCATTGCGTTCTGGGCATGTTGTCAACATTAAAACAGGATTGTCACGTGTTTTCGGGACTTCGCTGTGCGTGTGTGCTTTCTGCAGCGTTTGAAGTCCATAATATCAAGAGTTTTTGTTGTGTTTCACCGTTTGTTGATCGTGTAATAGCAATGGTGAATTACTGTTGTTGCACCGGATGCAAAGAAAAATATGTGAAATGAGGGATAGTAACTTTTCATGGATACATACCATGTAGCTCTAATTATAGTTATCATATTAGTAAGAGATACTGTATATGTTTAAAAATTTTGAGACTTTGAGGCTTGATTCTGTAGACCTATTTTTCTACGATTTTATGACTATATAATAGATATTACGGCTTGTACAAAATCTTACAAACAACAGTTTCCTCTCGTAAATTTGCTAGTGGAACAGGAAAGGGAATGGTTAGTTGTTTCAGCAAATACTATCCTCCATGAAATTATCAATGACTTGTCGATTATGTATATAGATTACTCAGTCTACTATTTATTTAATAAACTGGGAGCAAGTACGTAAAATGCGTTAAATAAATACTTCAAAGTTTCACCAGTAAGAAAAATTGTGCTTTACGTTGCAAAAACGAGAAAATAAATACGCAGAAATAGCAGAAAAAAAGGACGAATTAGCAGGGATATAATCGCTAATGTGTGGCAAATTCGGTGTTTTTCGGACACTTGCAAAAGTAC
This sequence comes from Schistocerca americana, assembly GCF_021461395.2. Taxonomy (NCBI): domain Eukaryota; kingdom Metazoa; phylum Arthropoda; class Insecta; order Orthoptera; family Acrididae; genus Schistocerca; species Schistocerca americana. The sequence continues at coordinate 954,919,245 of NC_060120.1, forward strand.
TAGCGTACTGTCAAGTCGTTTTGCAAGACTATCACTGCAAAAATGTACGTCAGGCTCTGTAATACTATAAAGTGCCGTATCATACCGAAAACTACCAAAAATCGAGTGCATCTGAACTGTAACACCTATCGCAAAGAAGCAGGATGTAATATCAAAAAAATGGTTCAAATGGCTCTGAGCACTATGGGACTTAACTTCTGAGGTCATCAGTCGCCTAGAACTTAGAAGTACTTAAACCTAACTAACCTAAGGACATCACACACATCCATGCCCGAGGCACGATTCGAACCTGCGGCCGTAGCGGTCGCGCGGTTCCAGACTGTAGCGCCTAGAACCGCTCGGCCACTCCGGCCGGCGATGTAATATCACTTGTCCTTAAAAGTTACGTAGCTGGTTTATTCCCGGTATCAAATGGACACTGTTAAAATGTCTGTGCAACATATATAAATAATCTACGACACGTACGAAATGAATCCGTCTGTATTATGGATGTAGTGACATTCTAAATATACAGGGCGCTATACGAACAAACACACGACGTCCCGAGAACACGTGACCACGCCGGCAATGTGTGTATACAACACAACATCTGTTCTGAGCATGTGAATGCTCACTCCAGAAATATTTACTCTATGGTTGTGCCACTGTGACCTTGATCGCCCTGTGGTCAGCCACGTTTGCAGCCCGAACGCAGATCAGCGAGTCTGTGTCGACAGACTCGAAGACCACCTCGTTCTTGGCGCAATTCGTCATAATGTCGAACAGCGCCTTTGCACTTGACGTACAAATGGGGGACAGGCTGCGACTCGTCTTCTCGGGACTTCCTTGCTTGGTCGGTAGACTCAGTGAGTTGCACAACCGAAGGACCCTTCGTAGCAGCAGGTTTGTCTCTCGCGTACTTCTTTCCCGTGCTGTGGGGCGCAGAACACGACAATCTGCAGGCGTTGTGAAAACAACAGTGCACAGACGTGTACGTACAGGTTTACAGCTGTCAATAGTCTGAGCCTGGTATAGAAAGGACGACAGTGCTCTCTGGAACCAGTTATACCCATTATTCGTATCATTATTTTCTACATTTTCAAAATTTTGGTAATGTAAGTAATCGATCATGAAACGAGAAGTATGTATGTGCCTGGAAGAGTCCAAAGTACATCACTCTATGGAAGTCCACACTAATTAAGTCTTTAATTTTCCAGTGGATATACGAGACCCTTGAAATCTTTTTGACTCTATAGAATTGAAAAGTTCTATTGTGAACTAAACCCACTAGCTCTTCTCGTGAGAAACAGTTCTTACACTTTCCTCGACGTAAATTAAACAAGTTTAGAAAAGGAGCTGTTGTTCAACCCAGGATATTCTACAAACTAAACATAAAATACTTATTTAACGGTGTTCCAGTTAATGGTTGGTGGTATACTGTTGTGGTCTTCTGTCCAGAGACTGGTTTGATGCAGCTCTCCATGCTACTCTATCCTGTGCAAGGTTCTTCATCTCCCAGTACCCACTGCAACCTACATCCATCTGAATTAGCTTAGTGTATTCATCTCTTGGTCTCCCTCTACGATTTTTACCCTCCACGCTGCCCTCCAATACTAAATAAGTAATCCATTGATGCCTCAGAATGTGTCCTACCAACCAGTCCCTTCTTTTAGACATGTTGTGCCACAATTTCCTCTTCTCCCCAATTCTATACAGTACCTCCTCATTAGTTATGTGATCTACCCATCTGATCTTCAGCATTCTTCTGTAGCACCACGTTTCGAGAGCTTCTATTCTCTTCTTGTCCAAACTATTCATCGTCCATGTTTCACTTCAATAGATGGCTACACTCCAAACAAATATTTCAGAAACCACTTCCTGACACTTAAATCTATATTCGCTGTTAACAAATTTCTCTTCTTCAGAAACGCTTTCCTTGCCATTGCCAGTCTACATTTTACAAACTCTCTACTTCGACCATCATGAGTTATTCTGCTCCCCAAATAGCAAAACTCCTTTACTACTTTAAGTGTCTCATTTCCTAACCTAATTCCCTCAGAATCACCCAACTTAATTCGACTACATTCCATTATCCTCGTTTTGCTTTTGTTGAAGTTCATCTTATATCCTCCTTTCAAGACACTGTCCATTCCGTTCAACACCTCTTCCAGGTCCTTTGCTGTCTCTGACATAATTACAATGCCATCGGCGAACCTCAAAATTTTAATTTCTTCTCCATGGATTTTAATTCCTACTCCGAATTGTTCTTTTCTTTCCTTTACTGCTTGTTCAAAATACAGATTGCATAACACCAGGGATAGGCTTGTAATATTAGTAATTTTCGCCTCACAAACATTAATATACGCTCAACAGTAAACGCCTGATGGCCTAAAGTTATCGAAAAATTGTAAAGTAAAAGAAATGAATCATCGCATAGCAGCGACAGAATCTATTATTCTTTATCTTTGCCGTTCTTGCGCGGTGCCAGTAAATCTCTATGTACATGTATCGATTAATGGTATAAAAAAGAATTCTGTTGTTTCAAGACAAATGAGGCTTTTGGCGCCTCACCTTTTACTGTTTGTATTCCATGAGAGGCGGACGCGGACTTGCTGCGTTCCACAACTGTATATTATATTTGATGTGAAAATATTGAGTGAATATGCTAATTGTTATTTTTTTCCAATCAGAAAAGATGTAGTTTCTTGTAACTGATATCGAACAGACAGCATCCAGAGGACATTTTGACTGTTATGTATAAAGTATTTAACCACAATGGTCATCTATTGTAACTTAATATGAAAAGGTACGTAGCATTAAAAAAAAAAACGTGTGTTAAAGATAAGTGTGCTTATTTTCGTAAATTAACCTTGATGAGTCCATCTCCTTATTTACTTAACTTAATTATTTTGTGTTACTTCATCATCAGAAATTACGATCACGCTGATGGGCCGAACGCAGCATGAGGCAGAAGGAACATTATCGTTTTCCTATTATTTCTGAACCAACTCTTTTTAATTGCGTAGTGTTGCATTTCTTTTAAAGTCTATAAATCTTCTGGTCCCTTAGTGTTGATCCGGGTATGACTACATCGCGACTATAAAAATGCACAGAAATGATAATGTTTCTTCCGAGCGATCTCAAATATATATATATATATCAATATGCTGCTCTTATTCAGGTATTTAATGGTCAACGTATGTTATTATAATAGCGTAATAAATCCCTGATTCTGTTGCCAAGTGGCCCACCAAAATATTCACTTTTTCGACATTAAAAAAAAAGTAACAATTCTTTTTATTTTTGTCCCCCAAGAGCAACGCTACACTTGGCGCCCGAACAGGGACATGATCAAAAAATCATTTCATGTATGTGTTTAAAAAATTTTCTTTGCTTGTTCCAATAACTGTTTCATTTTTTCATGTGGATGCAATTCAACCGAGAAAGAGAAGTGGGAAAACCTTTTAATTAATTCAGAAGAACGATTGATGAAATTACCAAAAAACGCGAGTATTCATCCGTATCACCATCAAGACAGCCATAGTAAGTCAAATTTTTATACGCAGTAGCCAAGCTTTCGTAGTGACGTAGCATCTTTCGAGTTGATCGGAACGTAAACCTGTCTTTCCTTGCCTTGAAACAGCTTTATTTCAATTTGTCCATAGCCCATTCCTATGTAGTTAAATTCAGTGAAAGTGTACCATTGTTGTCAGTGCATAAAAAAAATTACGATATGGCGGATAACTACGTTCAAAACTGGTAAAACGTGTGATATTTCATTTGTTTGTAATTAGTAGGAACCATCTTGTCTTCTTGGCGTAAATGAACGTCAGTTGTTACCCAGAGTTAAAATTTTATCTTAGGTCCCAGTAAGCCATAGCACTACGTCACAGACAAACGACTGACGGCAGTGACAAACAATATCTGTAGCATTTTGACGTTTGACAAATAATTCATGAACATGGCTGACGGTAAACAGCGGACACAAACAAAACCAGACGACAGCGGTGATGCGAATGGACCTCACTATCCATTACGATCACGCGCGATAGGTACACGAGCGGAGGCAGAAGCAGCCTCGACCGAAGTTTTAGAAGCTGGTCCTAGTGTGCAAACTATTCCCGCTTTTGAAAAAAATGACTTGGCTGCAATGATCGAAGCAATAATGGAACGCAAGTTCGAAAGTCAAAGACAGAGAGAGGCGCAAAGACAGGAACGTGAAAAGCAGGAAAAATTAGATGAAAAGGCCCGCGAAGAAAAAGAGAAGGCCGAAAGACGGCATAATAAAAATCAGGTCCTTACAAATCTGTGCAACTCAGTAAAAGAAGACATAAATTCAGTAAAAACAGAAATAAATTCGGTAAAAACAGACATAAATTCAGTAAAAACAGATCTGCAAACGGAGATAAATGACCTAAATACACGGTTAAATTCGGTAAAGGCTGAACTAAAGGCAGACATAACAGCTGATTTAAATACCCTGTTGGGTAATGTCCAAAGCCAAATCAGCAGTCAGATCACGATCATGAGGCTAGAAATTGACACACAAGTAGAGTCAAAAATAGAGGATATTTCAAAACGGTTAGATGAAAAAATCGAAGCAGCCAAGGGAGAGATAAATTCAAAAGTGATAGAATATCAAAAACAAGCTGCGACCTTAAAAGAAGATTATACTGCAATCTCTGATGAGGTCAAAGGAGTTAAAACCGCAGTAGACACGATCGAGAATGTTGTTGATGATCTTTCGAAACAGATTGAGACTCTTAATGTAGAGGACCAAATAAATAATACTGTTAAGGCACATGCTGAAGCATTGTCTGATCACTACCAAGAGTGGATTAAAAACAAAGACGGATTCATAGAAAACAAGGTCAAGAACGAACTCAGGGAAACTGTCAAAAACATGACCTTTGAAATATTGGCAGCCCCTGGAAAAACAGGAGACACGGTGATGTCAGAATTAGGCCAGATAAGACGAGCGTTAGCTCAAGATTTACCTGAATGGCGTCAACAGATAGTTGATGAAGTTCGTACACTAAAATGTCAAGTTGAAAATTCCCCACCTCCCGTGTCAGGAAACTGGAATAATTCACCACGAAGTAATGAACAACAGCAGGTACATTACCGTTCACCATTTGATAACGCTCAAACTCATAGTTCTATAGAAGCACAAGTTAACCAGACTACCAGCCCATCCACTTTTGTCAGTTTGATGCAGGAGGAAAGCGTGATCAAACATCGTATTTTTCCGATCTTTCACCCACAGAAAAGAGAAATTCATCCTATAGTGTTCCTCCGAAATTTTTCAGGAATTTTCCCGAGTAGCTGGAGTGACCGCCAGCGAATTCAATTTGTTAGTGGATTTATCGTAGGCGATGCTGCCTTATGGGGAACCGAAATGGTCGACTCTTGTAAAAGTTACAAAGAGTTTGAACAGATGTTTTTAGCTAAATCCTGGAGTTCTGGTGTGCAGCAGCGCCTGAGAAAAGAGGTTTACAACGCCGAAGTGTTTAACAGTAAGCGCGGTAGTTTGAGAAGATATTTTGAAAAGTATTTAGCGAAAATCAAGTTCTGGGATTCGCCGATCACCGCCAAAGACGTTATTATGATTCTAAAAACTAAGCTACCGATTGCGATCAGAGAAAAGTTAGTAAACGTGTCTGAGGACGATACGGACACTTTCCTATCTGTGTTAGACTCGTTAGATCTGATTTACGAGGACGCTAGAGTTGATGTTGGCAACGCCCACTTCAGTGCAGGCGGCCAGCACAATACAGAATACGCAGGCAACAATGGTGGCCGAGCGAAAGCGCGTCACAGCGACAGCCAGTACCAACCCCACAACGGTTTCAAAAATAAACACACTACGTACTCCAACAGCAAATACAAAAATAAGTACAATAACGGCCAGAGATACAATCCAATATATAATTCGTCACCACCTCAGTACGAAAATACACATTATAGCACACAGCCCCAGCAATATGGAAACACGCAACCGATCAACGGTAATTATCAAAACGATCAGTCTTACGATTCAAATCGTCAGTGGAAAAGAAATAAATGGCATAATCAAGGTGGAGACCAATGTACACCTTTCAGTAACGGTTACAATCAACACAAGCCACAGCAAAATACCTTTCAGCCACAAAATATACACTTCACGCAGCAAGCGAACGGACCTTCGGGAACTCTGAAGCCTAAACGCCCGCATAATACGCAAATTTATTATGCGCAAGCGAATACGCCAGGACAACAAGATCCGTTTCCAACCGAGTTCGTACCACAAAACCAACACCAGTTCCAGACGGAAGAAACATTAAGAAATATAAATCAGCAGGAAAGTAAGCGTCGAGCGGAAAATTAAAAGCAGCACCTTTGAGCCTCCTAGAGGATGCTGCAGGTTTGAATGGGGGCACCCTGTCCGTTAGTCCACATGAAATTAAAGCAATTAGGTATGACAAAGAGACAAACTTACGGGATGATCTAGTAGCAGACACTGAGACGAAAGACAATGATGACGTATGGGACGAACAAGTTCAAGCTTCCATAAGGGTATCAATTGCCAACATACCTGTAACAGCTATTGTAGATACAGGAGCTAATATAAATGTCTTATCTTTATGTTTATTTAAGCAAATATCCTCTGTATGCAAAGTTTTATCACTTCCAATTCAAGGTTGCACCATATCGGGAGCAATTGGTCCACTAACACAACGTGTAAATCTTCAGACTCAGCTTCAAATCCAGATAGAGTCTATTTCAGTAACGTGCATTTTTCTTATTGTTAAAAACCTATCAGTGCCATGTATCCTGAGTATGGAATTCTTGAGGCAGACGAAAGCTAAAATTGACATCGAGTGTGGAATCTGTACTCTAGTAGCGAGCCAGCAACAAGTAACTGTAAATTTGTTAAGAAGTAAGGTGAAGGCAAACTTTGGGGTGCTTCAAACAGCAGTACGGCCATGGACTAAAAGACAACAGTACAGTCAGACAGAAGACATGACAGATCTTGAAAGTGTTAATGACGATGAGTATAAAGACCTAATTCCCGGTCAGAATGAATTATACGGTAAAGCTAGTGAGTCCATTGAATTATTCAAACAACAGAAGAATGAGCTTTACAATTTGTTAACAGATTACGTTCAAGTATTTTCTAAGAAACCTGGACTAATAAAAGGCTTTGAATATCGAATGGATGTCCTGCCCCATTCAACCTACTGTAGAACAAGCTATTCCATTCCATATGCGAGACGCGAAGCTGTCAAGTGCGAGATCAAGAAAATGTTACGCTGGAATGTGATAGAAGTATCTCATTCACCTTATTCGAGTCCTTTATTGTCTGTGCTAAAATCAGATGGTAGCGTAAGGCTAGTCCTAGATGCAAGATTAATCAATAAAATTATAGTACCCATAAGAACTAGACCAGAGGCTCTTGAAGAGCATCTGCAGAAGTTTCATGGAGTTAAGTATTTGAGTACCCTTGATTTGAAAAGCAGTTACTGGCAAGTAAAACTTGCGCAGGAGTCAAGGAAGTACACTGCGTTTATATTTGCAGGTAGATCTTACAATTTCAAAGTTGTACCGTTTGGACTAAATGTGAGTTCCGGAATTTTTATTTCTGCCCTTGACTATGTACTAGGTCCTGAACTTTTAGATGAGGTAACAGTCTATGTGGATGAAGTTCTTGTAGCATCGAAAAATTGGGAAGATCATGTGGCCCTTCTGCAAAAGATATTTCAACGATTCAGAGAGTATGGTGTTACAGCAAATCTTAAGAAATCCAAGTTTGGAAAAAGTGAAATTAAATTTTTAGGGCACATCATCACCCCTGAAGGAATTAAACCCGACCCGGAAAAATTATCTGCTATAAAAAACTTTCCAACCCCTGTTACAAAAAGGCAACTGAGAGGATTTATCGGTCTTACGTCATTTTTCAGACGTTTTGTTCCCAATCAGGTATTGAACAATCCCGCTCTTCACAACCTTTTAAAAAAGAATTCACATTGGAATTGGACGCCGGAATGCCAAGACGGATTTAAGAAAATTAAAGACAGTCTGGTTAACAGTAACATTCTCCATCATCCTCAGATGGATAAGGAATTTTGTATTACTGCAGACGCTTCCTTTGTGGGTATCGGCGCTTGTCTTTTCCAGATTCAATTAGTAAATGGACACGAGCAAATCCAAGTGATTAGCTTTGCGAGTCGAGTGTTATCAGAGTGTGAGAAGTCTTATTCGGTTACGGAGTTGGAGGCACTTGCCGTAATATGGGCTTTTAGGCGATTTAACTATTATATCTATGGAAGAAAAATTAAAGTCTATTCAGACCATCAAGCCTTATCATTCCTCCTTACATGCAAGTTGCAACACCCTCGTCTTACTCGATGGTGCTTATTCCTGCAGGAATATGACTTTGACATTGTATACATAAAAGGTAAAGATAATGTTATAGCAGACGCACTTTCTCGCTCACCTGAGGGCTTACTAGAAACCAGCGAACTGGTGGAACAAATGTCTAATTATAAAGTTTTGTTAATGAAAGATCCAATTCACAGAAAGTATTTTCTTCAGTTATGTAGGCAGATTCAGATTCTTCAAAATACAGATCCAAAATGGAAAAAGGTTATACAAATTCTTCACGAAAATCCAGCCCACAAGTTGTCCAAGTTTTATAAAGTTCATAACCAAGTGCTATTTCATAAGACGTCTGAGTCATCTGAGAGGTGGTGTGTTTGCATCCCTCGAAATTTCATTGAACATCTTCTGTGGTACACTCACATTTCATGGGGTCACTACGGACCAGAAAAATGTAAAAGGAAAATCTCGACTTACTGTTATGTTCCGAATCTACACCAGAGAATTCATAAATTATTGAGAAACTGTGTCATCTGTCAAAAGGCAAAATCCTTAAACATTTCCACTTCAATTCCACTAAATCCAATAGTTGCTGAAAGGCCAAACCAGCTTCTTAGTATTGATTTAGCAGGTCCACTACCCACCGGTAGGGGAGGCGCTAAATACTTAGTAGCAATCCTGGACAATTTTTCTAAGCACATAAGACTGTACGCAGTAAAATCTTCTTGTGCAAATCCAATAATTCGTCGCATTGAAAATGATTATTTCCCACGATTCGGGGTTCCAGAATCAATTTTGTCTGATAATGCTTCAAATTTCACATCACGCCCGTGGCGTGCATTTCTTGCTCGCCATAGAATCAAACAAATTTTGATATCCCTGTTTCGACCGCAATCGAATCCGACAGAAAGAATCTTCAAAGAATTTAACAGATTTATAAGGACGTACATTCCGAATAAGCAATCTAAGTGGGTAGACTTCGTAACACCATTCGAACAGATTGTAAACCACCTTCCTCATCTGTCGACCGGATTCACGCCACATGAGTTAATGTCAAGATCAAAAGAGAGGAATGAATGGATAGACCCCCTTCCAAAGTTACAAGACAACGAATTGGACCTAGACGCAAAAATCAGGCAAGCTCTCATATCATTGACAACGTATGCTAACCTCCGAAAAAAGGCATTTGATAAGAAGATAAACAGAGTTATAGATTTCAAAGAAGGAGAAAAGGTATTAGTCAGGACTCACTTTAAACCATCCCTGTTGTTAAAGAAGAATCGTAAGTGGCAACACATTTATGAAGGTCCCTTTGTGATAATGAGGAAACCACACATTGGTAGCTATTTGTTATCTGACCCTGCCACGAATAAAATCAAAGGATTGTTCCACCATCAAGATTTAAGAAAATTTTATAACGCCAGGAATTAAGTTAACTTAAGCTGTAAGAAAATTCTAAGGTATTGGAGATCAGGATTAACCAATGAGTAACAAGAACGGATCTGAACTGACTACGGACGTTAGCCGGTGCTAAAAGGAAACCTTATGTATCAAAACAACGTGTCTGGAAAATAAAATACAGAATAAGTTGTAGACAAGTATTTACATGAATAATCTTTATGTAAACAGGAGGACATGTCCTAGAGGCGATTTTCAATTTTAGTTATAAGTTAGTATGTAAGGAAAATGATGTACTCGAGAGGTATTAATTAGCCCCGAGGTACTAAAATGAGGAAAGAGGAAGGAGCGAATAATGCACTTCTCTCGCTAAATAGTAATTTGAGAATGAGCAGGAAGGAGCGAATAATGCACTTCTCTCACTAAATAGTAATATGAAAATGATGATTATATGTGCTTAGTATTAGTAAGTGAAATTTAATCTAGGACAAATTAATGGCCTGTTTTAAAAGGAAATACTTAAACGTCCAGACAAAAGAGGTGACATAAATAAGGCACCACCTGTTAGCGTAAAACAGTCGGTAGATTTAACTTGTAAATTCCAGCACAGTGCTGTGCCAGCGATAAAATAACATCTCTTTGAAGTGAACAGATACCTAGGATTAAGCAGGAACAGATTGATAACGCAGTGCAATTGTTCTAAAAAGGCCTGACGTTAACCTTAAGTAAAAGCGTGATGGAATAAAAAGGAAGTTTATTATATAACGCAAAGTAAGATGAGTCCAGACTATAAACAAGCTGAGTAAAAGAACATATGAGTAACATGGTTTATTATGCCAACTTCACGGTACTATTGAGCATTAGCGATACTGCAAATTCACAAGCTAGCAGCACATATAATAAGGATCTCGCCCAAGCTTCACAGGTAGCGACAGCAGCAAAAAACAACACTCTAGTGAGAGGCTTATATATACAAATGATAATTAATACCCAAATGCGTAATGCATAAACTTGACTTAGTCTAAGAAATGAGCAAAGAGTAGTAAGCAAGCTGCAGCAAGATACATATTAGATATACATGCTTGAAGTGATAGATTTTATTTTAAGTGTGCACTGCAAAATTTATTGTTTTCTCTGTGATTATGTGATTATTGAATCCCTTTCCTAAGTGCAAATCCTTTAAGATCCTTGATCCTATCCACTCCTCAGGATCAACTTGTAAAGATGCACGTGTGCTTAGGAAGTGAGGCACTACATATAAAAATGAGTAGGTTCGCGACGCGCAAATTGCTTTTGTAATGCGCAATGTAAATTAAATTTTCGACCTGGTAGAGGAGTAATTTAAATTCTGTCGACGATCAGCGAGTAGACCCGCTTTTCCCACCTTTCTTTTTTCGACTGTTTGTATTTCTACACGAAACTCAGAGGCGGAATTGCTATTTTCAAATCTGTCCTCGAACTTTCTTTAAGTACAAGCACATACGAGAAAAACTTTTGACATAAATGAAGCTCCCCTCACAAGTCACTAAATAAGACGAGCACTAAAAAAAATGTATTGGTCCTACGAAATGAATAAGCAAGCGTGATAAAGATTACTATGAATGAAATTAATTTGTAAAGGAGATTGGAATGGATTCGGTCAAAGAAAAAGGACTCATAATAGCCTACCTGTGACCGTAGGCTTAAATAAAAAAAAAAGACTAATTGAGAAACAATTGTTTTGATTCAAAGTGGTCAATTAGATTATTTATCGATTTAAATGAACTCTTGTAAATATTAGTATGTAAATCAACTTGTAAACACCGTGTGATGTTATGACGCGAGAATTTCTTTTAATACACCGTTCACGCAGACGCTCACCGCAGTGCAAGTGAAGTTTTAAAGTTCGACGATTGTCAGTGGCAGTATTCTACTGCACCATATGTGTGAACAATTTCGTTGATGTGTGCAGTGTGTAATAATCAGTGTCATTCCACACATGCAGTTGCAGCGGTAACTACCACTTACCTGTAAATCCGTAACTGGATAGTGGACAGGAAGTGATGTGAGGCAGTTTCGGTGGCAGAAGCTCCCTCCAGCAATCTAAAAAGCACAAAGCCACGATCCGCCGAACAAAAGCGACGCACGGCACCTCAAGCGCGAAATCAACGCTCTGCAAGAAAGCTCCGGTCACGTGCGCGCGCACAGACTGAATTTCAAGATTGCTCGCAACAGTGGAGGCGGACAGCCACCACGTGACGAAATAATGTAAACGTTCAACCGACAACACAGTTGCTGTGCGCTACATTCTGTAGCAAAAACATTCACACCCAGTACTGAAAACATTTTGTATGTATCATAAACCTTCCGAGAGACTCTAAAATAGAGAAGTTAACGTAATTATTATAATGACTGATTGTACACAGAGACAAGTCACAAGGTCACCTCTGAACACTGTTGAAATGTAAACTTTGACGAGAGGTCACGATACGAATGAAAATAAGCACACGAAAATACGTCAAAGGATCCGATCCTTCCTATATCCCATCCCACATGTATATAAAATTAGTTTTGTAAGCTATTCTAATATAAGATACTTTATCTGTTTCATATGGGAAATAATTCGGAGAGCCACACTCGAGCCCTGAAAGTGAAAGATATGGACTTCCTTGTCGAAGCCATCACCAGTGGCCGCTCTACAATCAAAGTCTATCATAAATAGTGTATGTGCGACGAAAATAAATGTATAATTAAGTGCGACGACGGACAAGGCAATCAATCGACAAGACGATGACAATGTAATGAATACTGTCAAAGCAGAAAGTTGTGTACCAGTTGTGATAGTCAAATTACTTTTGCAACGATGAAAAATGAAGTGTGACTCTATTTCCTTATAAATTTTGTAAATATGTGTACTTATAGCCTTAATTTTAAGAATCATCAAGATAGACTGAATCCATACAAACACAGATAGAAACACAGAACAAATTCACAATGATCCACCGTCAGTAATTACAAATTGAAGCGTTAATTCTTTTATTATGGAATGAATATGAAATGAAACTTCTAATAATCTGTATGTTACATCCGAAAATTACAAATATTCCAATGGGCATGAGGATGAAAGTAATACCTTCGGTATTCCTTCCCTCCTCATGGGAGGCAGTGTAATATTAGTAATTTTCGCCTCACAGACATTAATATACGCTCAACAGTAAACGCCTGATGGCCTAAAGTTATCGAAAAATTGTAAAGTAAAAGAAATGAATCATCGCATAGCAGCGACAGAATCTATTATTCTTTATCTTTGCCGTTCTTGCGCGGTGCCAGTAAATCTCTATGTACATGTATCGATTAATGGTATAAAAAAGAATTCTGTTGTTTCAAGACAAATGAGGCTTTTGGCGCCTCACCTTTTACTGTTTGTATTCCATGAGAGGCGGACGCGGACTTGCTGCGTTCCACAACTGTATATTATATTTGATGTGAAAATATTGAGTAAATATGCTAATTGTTATTTTTTTCCAATCAGAAAAGATGTAGTTTCTTGTAACTGATATCGAACAGACAGCATCCAGAGGACATTTTGACTGTTATGTATAAAGTATTTAACCACAATGGTCATCTATTGTAACTTAATATGAAAAGGTACGTAGCATTAAAAAAAAAACGTGTGTTAAAGATAAGTGTGCTTATTTTCGTAAATTAACCTTGATGAGTCCATCTCCTTATTTACTTAACTTAATTATTTTGTGTTACTTCATCATCAGAAATTACGATCACGCTGATGGGCCGAACGCAGCATGAGGCAGAAGGAACATTATCGTTTTCCTATTATTTCTGAACCAACTCTTTTTAATTGTGTAGTGTTGCATTTCTTTTAAAGTCTATAAATCTTCTGGTCCCTTAGTGTTGATCCGGGTATGACTACATCGCGACTATAAAAATGCACAGAAATGATAATGTTTCTTCCGAGCGATCTCAAATATATATATATATATCAATATGCTGCTCTTATTCAGGTATTTAATGGTCAACGTATGTTATTATAATAGCGTAATAAATCCCTGATTCTGTTGCCAAGTGGCCCACCAAAATATTCACTTTTTCGACATTAAAAAAAAGTAACAATTCTTTTTATTTTTGTCCCCCAAGAGCAACGCTACAGGCTACAACCCTGTCTCACTCCCTTCCCAACCACTGCTTCCCTTTCGTGCCCCTCGACTCTTATAACTGGCATCTGGTTTCTGTACAAACTGTAATAGCCTTTCGCTCCCTGTATTTTACCCCTGGCATTCCAGAATTTGAAAGAAAGTATTTCAATCAACATTGTCAAAAGCTTTCTCTAAGTCTACAAATGATAGAAACATAGGTTTGCCTTTCCTTATTCTGTCTTATAAGATAGGTAGTCAGGGTCAGTATTGCTTCACGTGTTCCAACATTTCTATAGAATCCAAACTGATCTTCCCCGAGGACGGCTTCTACCAATTTTTCCATTCCTCTGTAAACAATTCCCGTTAGTATTTTGCAGTTGTGACTTATTAAACTGACAGTTAGGTAATTTTCACATCTATCAACACCTGCTTTCTTTGGGATTGGTATTATTATATTCCTCTTGAAGTCTGAGGGTATCTCGCCTGTCTCATACATCTTGCTCACCAGATGGTAGAGTTTTGTCAAGGCTGGTTCTCCCGAGGCTGTCAGTAGTTCTAATGGAATGTTGTCTACTCCGGGGGCCTTGATTCGACTGAGGTCTTTCAGTGCTCTATCAAACTCTTCACACTGTATCATAACTCCCATTTCATCTTCATCTACATTCTCTTCCACTCCCATAATATTGTCCTCAAGTACATCGCCTTTGTATACACCCTCTATATACTCCTTCCACCTTTCTCCTTTCCCTTCTTTGCTTAGTACTGGGTTTCCACCTGAGCTCTTGATATTCGTACAAGTGGTTCTCTTTTCTCCAAAGGTCTCTTTAATTTTCCTGTAGGCAGTATCTACCTGACCCCTAGTAATATATGCCCCTACATCCTTACATTTGTCCTCTAGCCATCCCTGCTTAGCCATTTTGCACTTCCTGTTGATCTCATTTTTGAGACATTTGTATTCCTTTTTGCCTGCTTCCTTTACTGTATTTTTATATTTTCCCCTTTCATCAATTAAATTCAATATATCTACTATTACCCAAGGATTTCTACTCGCCTTCGTCTTTTTACCTACTTGATCCTCCGCTGCCTTCACTATTTCATCTCTTAAAGCTACCCATTCTTCTTCTACTGTATTTCTTTCCCGCATTCCTGTCAATTGTTCCCTTATGCTCTCCCTGAAACTCTGTACAACCTCTGGTTTAGTCAGTTGATCCAGGTCCCATCTCCTTAAATTCCCACCTTTTTGCAGTTTCTTCAGTTTTAATCTACAGTTCATAACCAATAGATTGTGGTCAGAGTCTACATCTGCCCCTGGAAATGTCTTACCATTTAAAACCTGTTTCCTAAATCTCTGTATTACCATTATGTAATCTTTCTAACACCTTCCAGTATCTCCAGGCCTCTTCCATGTATACAACTTTCTTTCATGATTCTTGAACCAAGTGTTAGCTATGATTAAGTTGTGCTCCGTGCAAAATTCTACCACGCGGCTTCCTCTTTCAATTCTTACCCCCATTCCATATTCACCTACTACGTTTCCTTCTCTTCCTTTTCCTACTATCGAATTCCAGTCACCAATGACTATTAAATTTTCGTCTCCCTTCACTATCTGAATAATTTCTTTTCTCTCATCATACATTTCATCAAGCTCTTCGTCATATGTGGAGCTGGTTGGCATATAAACTTGTACTACTGTGGTAGGCATGGGCTTTGTGTCTATCTTGGCCACAATAATGTGTTCACTATGCTGTTTGTAGTAGCTTACCCGCACTCCTATTTTTTTTATTCAATATTAAACCAACTCCTGCATTACCCCTATTTGATTTTGTATTTATATGTCTGTATTCACCTGACAAGAAGTCTTGTTCCTCCTGCCACCGAACTTCACTAATTCCCACTATATCTAACTTTAACCTACCCATTTCCCTTTTTAAATTTTCTAACTCACCTGCCCGGTTAAAGGATCTGACATTCCTTCTCCTGATAACGATATCCTCCTGAGTAGTCCCCGCCCGGAGATCCGAATGGGGGACTATTTTACCTCCGGAATATTTTAACCAAGCAGATGCCATCATCATTTAACCATACAATAAAGCTTCAAGCTGTCGGGAAAAATTACGACTGTAGTTTCCCCTTGCTTTCAGCCGATCGCAGTACCAGAACAGCAAGGCCGTTTTGGTTAGTGTTACAAGGCCAGATCAGTCAATCATCCAGACTGTTGCCCCTGCAACTATTAAAAAGGCTGCTGTCCCTCTTCAGGAAGCACGCATTTGTCTGCCCTCTCAACAGATACCCCTCCGTTGTGGTTGCACCTACGGTACGGCTATCTGTATCGCTGAGGCACGCTAGCCTCCCCACCAACGGCGAGGTCCATAGTTCATGGGATATATATACCGGTATACAAGGCGTATATACTGAAGGCATGTAATAATATTGATATACATATTGATTTATGCCAGTTTTTTCCACCAGAGCGCAGCATCGAGAAAGCTCAGGTACATCTACCCATGTATTATACAAGCCACATTACAGTGGGTGGCGGAGGATAGTTGGTACCAATATTAGTGAATTTCTGTCATACTTTCATTGAGAGAGGAAAAAATTACTATGGGCTCTCTAATGTCTCTTCTTTCGTTCTCATGCTCCCTTATGCAAGATCTACGATGGTGGTAGCAGAATTTCCTCACTGTGTTCTTTCCTCGAATACCGATCCTTCAAATTTATCCAACAGGCTTCCGAGAAAACAACATTTTTTCAGAAATTCCTATTTAAAATCCACAATGATCTTACATATAGTTTCATAAGGGCTACCGAGCCCATCCAAAAAGTTCCAACTGATTGTATTCCCGGTGTATAAGTGACTTCAGTGCAGTAACTGCGGTAGCAGCTTGAACTGATAGCGGTAAACAACAGAAGATGTGCATTCGACCAGCCAGTTTTGAGTAGGCGGTGGTAAGTAATGAGCATGAGGCCATTGTCAATGTTGTTGTGACACAAATCACAGCAGTGCAACATCTCTGAACAAAGTTCTCAAGACAATCTCCAGAATGTTTTGATGGAGAGAAAAGTGTGTACAAAGTTTGCCATGCACAATTTCACTCCCTAACAAAAACAACGACGCGTGGATACCTGCCACAGTTTGGAAGAAGTGCGAAATGCGGAGAAATATTCCATGAAAAGAAAATCGTCACGGTTAGCGAGACGTGATGTTACCAGTACAGACCTACCACAAAACGACACATTGCAGAAGTTCGCTTGCAGGGTCAAATCTTTAACGACAGACCGAAGTTCAAGCCAAAATAACATCCGAGTTGAACAGCATCCCAAAGAAGTTGTTTTCTGCCAGTTTTAGGTGGTTGTACGAACGTCCTGTGCGTTGTATTCAAGTGAGATCAGGCTGTGTAGTATACCCGAAGCATTAAAATCACCATCTTAACTTTTCTCTATCTTTTTATTGATCCAGTGTGGAAACATTTTGGACTAAAGGGATAGGCCTACATGCTACAATCCACAGCACCTCTCCTAATTTGTTCGACAACTGCCCTGACGCCCTATCGGAGACAGGCACACCAAACACTGGAGCAACACAAGTTTTTCGCACTAGCCTCTTTCATGCAATTTTCTTTGCAGATGAACTACACTTTCCCTCAAGCCTACCAGCAAATCTAAATCTTCCATTCACCTTCCCTCCTACAGTTTTATATGTTCATCCTATTTCAAACCGTTTCTTAGTGTTATTTATAAATATGTAAACGACTCGGCAAGTTCCAAAATTTCACGATTCGTAATACGAGGGCTATCCAAAAAGTACATTACTTTTGGAATTAAAAATAAATAAAGTATTTGAAATTTTTTTATTATATACAGATGAAAGCCACATTTAAAGACTACTTTTCTACATAGTTGCCATTTAATTTAAGGCACTTATCGTAGCGATGGACGAGCTTGGAAATTCCTTCGACGTAAAATTCGGCCGCCTGTGCCTTCAACCACATGGTTACCTCTTCTTGAAGCTGTGCGTTGTCATCAAAACGCTGCATAGGCAACCACTTCTTCATTGCTGGGAATAAGTGGAAGTCGCTCGGTGCTAGGTTGGGTCTTTACGGCGGCTGAGGAAATAACTCCCACTTAAAAGATTCGAGAACTTCACGAGTGGCATTTGCCATGTGGGCCCAGGTGTTGTCGTGAATCAGCAAGATCTTTGAGCCCAATTTTCCCCTGCGCTTGTTTTGTATTGCTCTTCTGAGGTTGTGCAGAGTTTGGCAATACCTTTGAGAGTTTCTTGTAGTGCCTCTTTCCAGGAAATCCACAAAAATCACACCTTTTCTGTCCCAAAAGACAGTCGCCATCACCTTCCTTGCCGACATTGTCTGCATGCATTTCTTGGGTTTTGGGGGGGAATTTGTGTGCTCCCACTGCATTGACTGCAATTTTGTCTCGCAGTTCACATGCTTAACCCATGTTTCGTCACCAGTAACGATGCGATCGAGTAAAGAGTCGCCATCTTTCTCGTAAGCGTCCAGAAGCGTTAACGCTGCAGCCATTCACTGATTTTTGTGAATCTCTATCAAGATTTTTGGTATCCATCTTGCACAAAACTTGTGATAACCAAGCTTTTCGGTAATGATTTCATGCAACAAACTTCGTGAAATTTGTGGAAAACTCATAGAGAGTTCCGTTATTGTGAAATTACGGTTTTCACGGACCGCGGCATCGATTTTTTCGACAAGTTCGGCAGTCACTATGCTGGATCTTCCACTTCGCTCTTCGTCGTGAACGTTAGTTCGGCCATTTTTAAATTTTATGGCCCATTGACGCACTCCACCTTCAGTGATTATGTTGTCCCCATACACTCCACAAAGCTGTCGATAGATTTCTATCGGTGTACAGTTTTTTGCAGTCAGAAACCTTATTACAGCATGCACTTCACACTTCGCGGAATTTTCAATTAACGCTGACATTTCAAACTGTAACAGTAACTAACGGAGTACAGCACGAACCTCTCACTAGCACGGCAGGATGCCGACTGAGCGGCGGAATGCCATGACACCAAGATGGCCGCGCTAGCCCCGCCCCTAGCGGACACAAACGAAAACGTAATGTACGTTGTGGATAGCCCTTGTATGTACTATCACCCTCTTTCTCTTTGTTGTGGACATTACATCGCATTTGTCCACATCTAAAGACTTCTCATTCATCATACCAACTGGAAATCGTTCTGCTAGCTGACCCCCTCTGACGAATTGTTATATTGCGAACGTAACGATCCCATTGCGCCAGGTCACTCAAGCCGAACGATTGGTAACTATAAAGAAAAAGTAAATATTCGAACCGAGTTTACAGTACTTGATGTATACATTAGAAGCACACCAGATCTTATTTTCGTTGTGCGTTGAACATTCTCTGTCCAGTATGCAGTACTTGGTTCAACTGATAAAATTTCATCGGACCGATCGCATAATTATGAAGATATTCCGTATGATCCTATCTTGGTTATTATTCGACAGTCTGGTACAATTCCGAACGCATTTCTGAAATATAAGAAGATGGAATCTACCTATTCACATTCGTCTACTGTTTTCCAGATCCCTTGCATGAATAAAGGAAGGTGTGTTTCATACGAGTGATATATTCTCCAGTCCATGCTGATTCTTCAAGATAAGCTTCTTACCTACAGGAATGTCATGATGTTTGAGCTTCAGATATGACCTAGGAATTTGCAAGTGACGGACGTTAGCGATCTTGTCCTGTAATTCTGGACATCTGTTCTGTTATCCCTTTTTATAAACAGGAGTGACTTGATCTTTATTTCAGTTACGCTGCATTATTCGCTGCACAATAGATTCTAGAAAACATGAGCTAGGAAGGGGGTCAGTTCCACAGTGCAAAATCTAATATGGTCTTCAACTGATCGAGATGTTGGTTTCAATATAAAGGCCCCTTAAAGAATAAAATTTGTTTGTTATATTCGCTGTTTTGCTTTCCATGGATTTGTAAAACAAGAACGCAGACGTACAAACCAAATTATCAAACTTTTGAAGCAGACGTCACGCTGTGTGTGTTTATCGCGACGTGAAGCACTTTGACACTATTGGGAATGACTACCAATGAAGACAGAAATTTGCTTGCATTGACTTTAGCACTATTAGGCAAAGAAAATTAGAGTTCTGCTTTCCAAAAATTAATGAAATTTTAGAAACTTTTTTAATCACTCAAGCGGGCTTCTGATAAATAATACGAGTTTACCCTCATTTCCGAGTGGGGCCTCAGCCGTGATGAAAGAAAGAATCACCAAAATTTCGGACTCTTTTCTGCTTTTGTTTTTTCAAATTCCTCCGAAATTAAGCATTCAGTCGAAAAAGCCAAGCTTACCAAATATGTAGAGCATTAAATTCTGCATTCATTGAATATCAAAAATTTTCTGTTTGATTAAATTTTCCTGTAGATAAGGTAAATCCGAAAACGGCATGTTTTCACATTTCGAAAAACACTTGCTTCGTCATTGTAAAACGTATAGCATCTGAGAACGGGCCAGTCTGAAGCAAAATTTTGTAGAAGAAATGTTGTTGAGCATCAAACTGTGTTTTCAAAAAGTCAAAGGAAGTGGCAAAAGACCAAGCTAGTAAGTATATATCGCCATTATTCATTAAAAGTAAATCACATGGTTAACGACCAGCATCAGCTTTCTACTTTCAAATCAATAATTTTTTTCAATACCTGTTTTTTTAAAATTTTTGTTGCAGGTACATATCTCTAACTTACACGTTACCGAGTGAATAGTTCTGGAAACTATGAAATTAACGAAATAATAGAAATATATTATATTACAAAAAGTGATTCTCTGAAGATGTTACATTCGATTTCCGGCGGGGTCGGGGATTTTCTCTGCCTCGTGATGACTGGGTGTTGTGTGATGTCCTTAGGTTAGTTAGGTTTAAGTAGTTCTAAGTTCTAGGGGACTGATGACCATAGATGTTAAGTCCCATAGTGCTCAGAGCCATTTTTTTGAAGATGTTAAACTCTCATTGTTGATGGAGATGGATAAATGTATCAATTTGAATTAAGGGACCCTGATGCGGAAACGATCAAGTCGAAAGTTATAAGCGAAGATCGATCTCATCTCTGGAAGCGGAATACGTGCACCGGTACTGTTGTTGCCAAGATTGTAGGGTGTACAACTTTCAAAGGTGGTAACATGGACTGAAAGAAGAAAAAATGCGTAGTATACATGAGCTGTAACATACACGACTTAAGAGCTACGATACTGTGAAACACATCTCCTCTACTGAACATGTGCCCATAGCTCTTAAGGTATGCATTTTACAGCCCATATTTACTGAACTTTTTTTCTTGTTTTAGTCCATACTTCCTGCTCCAAAAATATTGTGACCAAAGAGCTTGCAGTGGAAGAGATGTGTTCCCCAGTATCGAAGATTAACAAGTGCTCATAGCTCTTACAGTGTGGATTTTACAGCCCATATTTACTTAGACATTTTTTCCTTGTTTTGGTCCGTACTATCATCTCTGAGAGTTGCCTACCCTACAATCTTAGCAGTACATGTACCCCACTTGTCAGAGGTATCAGAACGATTTTCGCTAACGAATTTCGACTCGGCCGTTTCCGGTTCTAGGTCCGTTACCTCGATTGGCACGTTTACCCATCTCCATCCTCTCTGAATGTTGTAACATCATCCTAAAATCACCCTGTATAGAGGACAAAAAAATTGCTTAAAAGGATATTAGTGAAAAGAAATGCGTTAGTTTTATTATTGTTCTATTAGAAATAAAGAAACTTAATTAAGTTAACAACAAATTGAGTTACATAAAATTATATGAAACTGCGTTGAAGTAATGCAACAAAACAAAGTATCTTAGCGTAAAATATTAATGTTTAGCTACGTACACTCTGATTTTCAACAGTTCGCTTCTATGATAGTGGGAAATGACAAGAGGCCGGATTTTGAAACCTTCCAGCCGCATTGCCGTGGATCTAGTGGGCTGTTTTTCCAAGCTTGTCACTGCTTCCCTTGTAGTAGAATAACGTCTTTGCTTTACATTTTCTTGAGTCGTGTCGCAGCCGCTAAAGGCCTGTAGGAACAGAATGTTGTCTTCCGATTCTTGAGCAACTTGATATTTAGGAAGCTGTAGACTACTTCGCCTTGTCTACCATTCCCTGGCTTCAGTAGAAAAATGTTGAAGGCAATGGGGCGGAACCAGTCAGAATCACAAAAAAGTCGGTGTTCTCCTCCTCCTCCACAAAAACAACAACAAACTACTGAGCAACGTCAACAGCAGTGTCTACAATTGCAGTATCGGCATCCTGTGCATCTTGCTTAATACTGAAGTGCCAACTGTCAAGTTGCCCAGTCAGTAAAGAAATGAGGTGTTGTTTATTTTGTTCGTTCGACGGAAAAAAATCATTTGCTATGATTATTGGCGTTGTTACATTAAATGTGACAAATGGTGCAGTTCCTTTGGTGGCTCTGCGCAGTCGCCCGGCTGATTTCGTGCTCCCGTCACTTATCATATTAGAGTATCCATCAAACATAATAGTGATCTTTCTGCCATACCAACGCTTGATGTAATCTACATACTCTGTAATTATGGAAGAAAGTAGTTCGGTTACCTCCCATGCCAATCTACGCAACAGAAATCCCCCATCTACAATGAATTCTGTCTTTTCGAAGTCAATCGGGTCTTTAAAGGCACCAAACAACTTGTAAAACGCAACTTTTCGTGTTTTCCGCATGCGTACGTAGGCAGAGAATTAAGGTACTGAAAAGTAATGTGCAAAACTGAAAGCTGGAATAAACAATTCAGCTGAAACTGAAAGCTAATATTGGTCGTTAACCATGTGATTTACGCCTCCACACGTATTATAAAAATGGTACATTTATGTGTGTATATTCCTCATAGTCTCTTAAACCATTGAACCGATTTCAACCTAACTTAGTACAAATATCCTTTATATCAAACAACAATCGCTGCGAAGGTAAGAACGATCTACCTATCACAATCCAAAAGATAGACGCCATAAACAACGAGATCGTGAAAAACTGTCGCATAATGCATGACGTTTAAATTTATTACTTCTGTGGTACTAACTCTATTCGCAATAAATTTCGCACACAGTATCCACACCTGACGCTAAGTACAGCTACACAATTATGTAATGGTACTGCTCATAGTTCAGGGGATTTCACGTCATAAACACTGAGATGCCTGGAAAACTGCTGCATTGTACATGACGTTCCTTAGTGAGTTGCAACAAACTTTACACATAATTTCAAATGTTTATGAGATATTTCTCACTCGCACCACTCACAAAATGGTGAAAGGAAAAAAGTTTATCGCATACTACGTTTCCGCTGTTTGTGAAGTTAAACTGCCGCATCGGGCATGATCTTTTAATTTATTACTTCTTTACTGCTAATTCTATTCGCAACACATTTTGCAGACAGTACCGTCATATGCCGCTGCATGTATATACGAAATTTTATCACTGGATGAGACATAGATCAGGAGATATGACGTCATAAACACTGTGAAAAATGCCTCATCGTGCATGAAATTTTAATACATTTATTCTTTACTGCTAACACACTCCTACAGTCGAGTCAACTTAAGCAATTCCATAACACCTACCAGCGCTTTTGACAACTTTCAGCTGCGAAACGCAAAAGGCTGTAGTCGAAAACAATAGCTGTCTATAGAGCTGTGAAGAGACGTTGCCATAGTGACGTTTACAAAATCGTGTTGTAGAGGCGCGAAGCAGTTGTGCCCAGCGAACAGAAATTGTCCGAGATTGTCTCACACTGAGTCTACTGCAGGAGTACATGCGAGGTAATAATAAACGAAAGACAGCTGCTCGTCTCGGTCAACGTCAAATAGGCAAAATCAATACCTGGGAAATGACTGGTTTGTCAGTTAGTAACTGAATAATGGCGATAGTTAATTACAGCTAAGTTTTTTGTAATTTTCTTTGACGTTTTGAAAACACAATTTGATGCTCTACAGCTTTTCTCGTAAAGTTCTCAAATGCTGCCCGTTTTATAGCGATGAAACGTGCGTTTACTGAAAAGTGTGAAAAATTGCCGTTTTCTGACATAGCTGTCCTGAAGGAAAAATTTAATCAGTTTTTGTACTGGAACGGTGCAGAATTTAGTGCTCTACTTTTTGGTAACCTTGACTTCCGCGATTAAACGGTTAGTTTCGGAAGAATCTGGAAAAAACCGGGAAATCTGAAAATTTGGCAATTTTCTTTTCATCGCGACTGAATCTTCACTCACACCCATAACTCCAGTTGTCAGACACTCAGATGGGTTCCAGACGTTGTCGATAAAATATCTACCAAAAAACCGATTTAGTTCGTGCTATGTGCTGTCGCCCAGTAGAACATCCGTAAATGATAATTAAAAGTAACACCACAACAATGGAGCATAGGAAAAACGTATCTGTGACAGATCGTTCTGTCGATGTTGTGTGGGTGAGTTGGTAGAGCGTGCAGGTATCATATCGAAGGTCCCAATATCAAATCGTACTGATTGTAAACTTTTTAAAATTGTTTACGCTTGAAACTGTTATATGAGGGCACATTTTCCTGAGATGTAAAAAGACTTTTCGGAGCTTTTAGCAATGTTTTTTCGGAAGTCTGTTTTCGTTTCGATAGTTGAACGTTACGTACTTATTAATTATCTTATTATTGTGTTTATTACTACTATTAGTTTTATTACTATTGTCATTATTATTATTATTATTATTACTATACTTCCGCGTGCGTGATGCAATTGTTTCTTTATTTTTCTGTTCTGATTGTATACACTGTGAAACTTCAAATGTATTCTATAGGTTTACTACCTTCAACGAATCGAAGCAAAAGCAGACTGCCAATAGAATGTTGCTGTAAACTTCAAACAACGCATTTACATGTCGTAAAAACGTTGTCCCATATAATACTTTCATGCATAAAACAGTAAAATTTTTTGTTGTTGTCACTGACGTTTGAACCCACGACCCGATATACGACACTCTGACGCGGTATCAAGTTCCCCACTCAAACTATACATATTAGGTACTCATAGTTATGCTTTCCGGTGCTCTGTAAATCTGGAGCTACTTTTAATTAACGTTTACGCTGGATGATAGCACACAGTAAAAATGAAATAGGAGTTCTGGTTGATACTCTATCGACATACAACATTTGCTACCGATCTGAGTGTCTGACAGAAACCTGGGCAAACTCAGATTATTGATACCAGAGACGTACTTGAGTGATTAAAACAATCTCCAGAATTTCACAAATTTTCTGGAGGCGACCAGCTTTTTAGAGCTAACTGTGGTGATCGCTTTCAAATTTCCGGTTCACGGTACGCACACAGCGGGACAATGGGCTCTGACCTGTGTGCTGCAGGAGTACGTGGCATGGGCAAGGTTTCAAATACTTGTCCTCGCGTTCTCTTCTATGTGGTGTAGGAGGTCCTCTTCAAAATCGAGTTGCAGTGCGGCTGTGGAGCACCACAGTCCTCCTAGTTTCGAAAGTACCAATTTCTCGCAGTCACTGTTGTAATTCAGTGGTTCCCAACCTAGAGGTAATGACACCCTGAGGGGTAAAATGAAACTTTCCGAGGGGTGAAACCAAAATGGATTATTGATGATTTAATGACCACTGAAAATTATTTTTAAGAGTAATCATCATTATGGTACACTCCAATATGTAACGGAGGATCATCATCTGCCATTTGACATCCAGTTCCTGATAAAAGCCTCCTCTAAATATTTCGATGTACTGCGACTTTGAGCGATACGAATTCCTGTGGCTCCTGATTATTTTCTAATGCCATCTGCCTACGTACCTTCCGTTAATTTTCCTCCGTCTTTGGTTGTTTCTTAGAATCCATAAGAGAATTCCCTTTGCCCGTGTACCATCCACCTTATTGGCTGTTGTCCACCCCACATCCGCCTTTTTCTGTCTCTATCACAATTACGCCTTCTACTCTATTCTGTTCCGTAACATGTTTATTTGCATTCTTGTCGTTTCCAGTAATATGCAACGTGCCTCTCTCCATGCCTCGCTGAGTAGCTCTCGAACTTTGAATGGTTTTCTTGTTAAAAGGCCATGGACCACTACAAAAGAGTCATCAGCACTCGAGACCATTTTAACTTTTCTGCTTATTCCTTTTGCTGTCCATCGAGTGGTAGTAGTTATTGCTCGTTGCGAATAATAAATTCTAGCAGCAACTATTCTTCTATGTAGAAAGGTGGCACGTAAATACCTGGGCTCTAAGCTCAAATTCTGTGGCTGACGGAATATTTTCAGACAAGGAAATTAATGCGAAAGCACTATTTCTCACACCTCAAAAAGGCAACATACTCCAAACAGATTTCCTTGAAAGGGAAAAGATATTAATTTGGCGAAAGTTCGGTGATCAGAAGCTTTATTATTGGATCGGTGATTATTGCAAGAGCTCTTAACGTGAACGTGCATCTCCGACTACGGTGGCAAAGGAAACAAAATCGAAGAAGTGAATTAACGTTATTTCTTGGTGCAGTGAAAAACGTAGAGAACATGTGAATTTCAGTTGTTTGAACATTAGTTAAGAATTGAAAATCATTTGTCATCTTGAAAGATTAGTGTTAATTACTTGAAATTTAATGTTTAATTAGGCCCCAAACTTTGTTCGGAATATTGGATATCATCTGACCTCGTTCAGGGGCAATGGGCGTAGAAAGATTGGGAACCATTGTTGTAGTCGGACGAAGGTATCATGTGATGTCTTAACTACAGCAGGGTCTCACGACTGCGCCCCCTTCTCAGATTGTGTGCGTACCATGAAGCGTGAGATTGAAAGTGATCCAATCCTCAAACTTATTTTACGAATATATCCATACAATATATTTCCGGACACGATTTCCTTCACAAAACTTCATCTACTAAGTATCCTCTACAACACGTAGAAGCTTGTAATAGGAATTTTGAATCACCCTGTACCTACAAAGAAGAAAATGAGGCGGCCAGAGTGGCCCCGTGGTTCTAGGCGCTACAGTCTGGAACCGCGCGACCGCTACGACGGCAGGTTCGAGTCCTGCCTCGGGCATGGATGTGTGTGATGTTCTTAGGCTGGTTAGGTTTAAGTAGTTCTAAGTTCTAGGGGACTGATGACCTCAGAAGTTAAGTCCCATAGTGCTCAGAACCATTTCTGAAGAAAATGAAAACAAGACGCGAGTCCGGAGAACATGTGAAATTGAGAGATAAATACATCCATGTAAATCTTCTAAAGGAAATACTACACTCAACTTTTCCCGAATGGGCAGTCAAACTTTCAATAACTCGTTAGAATTGCTTAGCTCTGAGACTGAAAAGGAGTACACATTTACGCGAAAGTCTGTTCCAGTTTGTCAACGACAATCTATAATTTTGAGATATCTGGCAACTGGAGCATGTCTAAGATTTAAAATTTGTATCCTGCAGTGCAGCTTTCACACTGGTTTTTACTACGAACTATCAAGTATTGAAAGACAATATTATTTTGTTGGATTCCCGCTTGTACGTCGTACGTGGAATATTGATTCGTTCTCTGCTTCTTCCACTATAATACTTGGATGGGAAAGACCTCTTCCATTTTGCTGGTGGCATGCGATCTTTTGTTTTTGTCCATATAATCCTTTGATCTAAGTTTCACAATTGTGGAAACTCACGAAGCAAAGAGGTAAAATGCAATATAGAGAAAATTCCCTCTCGCTCAAAATGGGCGACGAGGCATCAACATTTGTGCGGTCCATCATCTTCAGTGCCCGACAGGGAAATGGCATTTATCTGGCAAATGCAAGCGTAAACGGTCGAAACTGTTTCTTGAATCGGTCGTCTATCAAAATTTCTCTCAAACACACCAAACACAGTATTTATTTGATAACGTCAAACAAAGTAGCACATTGCCAAAAAAAATTTACACGCACGAGAAACTTGACAAATTCTTTTATCGGCTACAGGTGCCTTAATGATCATGCACGTTCTGCATTATCTAACGACTAAGTATCCATCTGTTGCACGACGGGAAAGAATATCTCTACCCGCCAGTATAGTGAGCGGTAGTGCTATGGAATCATGTATAAGATATGAAGATGGCATCTGTTCTTTCGGACATGTCCGAAAAAACTCTTCATATCGTTTAAGGCTAACCGGCTGATGACCTTCTTCAGTGCGGATGCACACGATTTGCCTGAACTCTTACGGAACTCGGTGGATTGTCTGCCGCGAGTAATGGGTATGACGGCAGGGGCACTACGAACGTAGTGTGCGGACTATAAGTTGAGAATGTGGGTCTCACGGGGAGCGTGCCGGCGATAAATCCCTGCAGTCGCACTATACTCTGTGCCCTCGGTGGTTCAGATGGATAGTGTGTCTGTTATGCAAGCAGGAGGTCCCGGGTTCGAGTCCCGGTCAGGGCACACATTTTCAACTGTCCCCGTTGATGTATATCAACGCCTGTCAACAGTTAATGGTATTGATTTAATTGTAATTCCATATATAAGAGTTGTGCGGGTTTCCTGGCCTAATAATACGATAAATATCTGAACCAGCCATGACGACGAGAGAATGGGGGATCGAATAACACATTACAACATGAAATCGCACACCCGCGTTGGGGAACGACCCACGATCTAAAGTTTCAGTGTTGACGTTTTAGTGTACCTTCATGGCGCACAGTCCATTTGGGTATTGTTAACCTTTGTTGGGCGCTGGATCAAGAAATAAATTGTTCTTGGCCATGCATGTTAATACGTTATTGCAGTGCCTGCATGTTAAGAGGTATGATCCAATGTTCCTTCGGACATGCACGCTTATATGTTCGAAGGAACATTTCATTGTACTTCTGAACAACGCAGGCTCTGCAGTATCGTATTTATCCGCCGATACCAGGCTGCGACTTTCAATTAAAATGTCCTCCCCCCGGACAGGAATTGTACGTCTAAATCTACATGGATACTCTGCAAATCACATTCAAGTGCCTGGCAGAGGGTACATCGAATCACCTTCATAATCCTCTATTATTCCAATCTCGTATAGCGCGTGTAAAGAATGAACACCTATATCTTACTGTACGAGCTCTGATTTCCCTTATTTTATCGTGGTGATCGTTCCTCCCTATGTAGGTCGGTGTCAACAAAATATTTTCGCATTCGGAGGAGAAGGTTGGTGATTGGAATTTCGTGAGAAGATTCCGTCGCAACGAAAAACGCCTTTCTTTTAATGATTTCCAGCCCAAATCCTGTATCATTTCTGTGACACTCTCTCCCATATTTCGCGATAATACAAAAGGTGATGCCTTTCTTTGAACTTTTTCGATGTACTCCGTCAGTCCTAGTGAGGATCTCACACCGTGCAGCAGTATTCTAAAAGAGGACGGACAAGTGTAGGGTAGGCAGTCTCCTTAGTACGTCTGTTACATTTTCTAACTGTCCTGCCACAAAACGCAGTCTTTGGTTAGCGTTGCCCACAACATTTTCTGTGTGTTCCTTCCAATTTAAGTTGTTCGTAATTGTAATACGTAGGTATTTAGTTGAACTTACGGCTTTTAGATTAGACTGATTTATCGTGTAACCGAAGTTTAACGAATTCCTTTTAGCGCTCATGTGGATGACCTCACACTTTTCGTTATTTATGGTCAACTGCCACTTTTCACACTACTCAGATGCCTTTTCTAAATCGTTTTGCAGTTTGTTTTGATCTTCTGATTACTTTATTAGTCGATAAACGACAGCGTCATCTGCAAACAACCGAAGACGGTTGCCCAGATTGTCTCCCAAATCGTTTATATAGATAAGGAACAGCAAAGGGTCTATAACACTACTTTGTGGAACGCCAGAAATCACTTCTGTTTTACTCGATGACTTTCCGTCAGTTACTACGAACTGTGACCTCTCTGACAGGAAATCACAAATCCAGTCACATAAATGAGACGATATTCCATAAGCACGCAATTTCACAACGAGCCGCTTGTGTGGTACAGTGTCAAAAGACTTCCGGAAGTCCAGAAATACGGAATCGATCTGAAATCCCTTGTCAGTAGCACTCAACACTTCATGCGAATGAAGAGCTAGTTGTGTTTAACAGGAAAGATGTTTTCTAAATCCATGTTGATTGTGTGTCAATAGACCGTTTTCTTCGAGGCAATTCATAATGTTCGAACTCAATATATGTTCTAGAATCCTGCTGCATATCGACGTTAACGATATGGGCCTGTAATTGAGTGGATTACTCCTATTACCTTTTTGAATATTGGTGTGACCTGTGGAACTTTCCAGTCTTTGGGTACGGATCTTTCGGCGAGCGAACGGTTGTATATGGTTGTTAAGTATGGGGCTAATGCATCAGCATACTCCGAAAGGAACCTAATTGGTGTACAGTCTGGACCAGAAAACTTGCTTTTATTAAGTGATTTAAGTTGCTTCACTACTCCGAGGATATTTACTTCTACATTACTCATGTTGGCAGCTGTTCTAGATTCGAGTTCTGGAATATTTACTTCGTCTTCTTTTGTGAAGGCGTTTCGGAAGGCTGTGTTTAGTAACTCTGCTTTGGAAGCACTGTCTTCGATAGTATCTCCATTGCTATCGCGCAGAGAAGGCATTGATTGTTTCTTGCCGCTAACATATTTCACATACGACCAGAATCTCTTTGGATTTTCTGCCAGGTTTCGAGACAAAGTTTCGTTGTGGAAAGTGTTATAGGCATCTCGCATTGAAGTCCGTGCTAAATTTCGAGCTTCTGTAAAAGAACCCGAATCCTGGGGATTTTGCGTCTGTTTAAATTTGGCGTGTTTGTTTCGCTGTTTCTGTAACAGTGTTCTAACCCGTTTTGTGTACGGTACCAAGGAGGGTCAGCTCCGTCGTTTGTTAATTTACGAATTTTTATCTGCTTTTTTGAATAGGCATATTTTTCGCTTATTTTTCGAGGATTTGGGAATTGCAATGTTCAATCTCGCTACGACAACTCTGTGTTCACTAATCCCTGAATCGGTTTTGATGCTCGTTATTAACTCAGGATTATTTGTTGCTAAGAGGTCAAGTGTGTTTTCACAACCGTTTACTATTCGCGTGGGCTCATGAACTAACTGCTCGAAATAATTTTCAGAGAATGCGTTTAGCACAATTTCGGATGATATTTTATGCGTACCTCCGGAATTAAACATGTATTTTCGCCAACATATTGAGGGTAAATTAAAGTCATCACCAGCTATTATCGTATGAGTCGGGTACGTGTTTGAAATCAAACTCAAGTTTTCTTTGAACCTTTCAGCAACTGTATCATCTGAATTGGGAGGTCGGTAAAAGGATCCAATTATTATTTTATTCCGGTTGCCAACAATGACCTCTGCCCATACGAACTCACAGGAAGTTTCTACTTCAATTTCGCGACAAGTTAAACTACTTCTGACAGCAACAAACAGGCCACCGCCTACCGTGTTTAGCCTATCCTTTCGGAACACCGTTAGGTTCTTCGCAAAAATTTCGGCTGAGCTTATATCTGGCTTTAGCGAGCTTTCAGTGCCTATAACGATTTGAGCATCAGTGCTTCCTATTAGCGCTCGGAGCACTGGTACTTTCCCAACACAGCTACGACGATTTACAACGGTTATACCAATGGTTCCTGTATCTACGTTCTATGTACAAGTGTACGAGTGCAGCTTGTGACGCAGGTACGAAGAAATATGGGTGCGGTCGTGGGTCATACACGGGTAGTCGAAGCGGTTAAGGCGAGCGCTCGTATAAAGCTGGAAATCCTGGTTCGAGTCCCAGCCGGGCACAAACTTCCGTTGTCATCATTCCATTATATAGCTGCGAATACATTTTATGTACTAAACGTTAACGTCCTTCTATTAGAATCTTCACTATCCGTGTCATTATGGAGTACTCAACAATTCGACGTGGAAGAGAAGCAATACTGAGGAACATAACTGACGCTGTGTATGGTGAAATCACAGCCTGCAACAGTCGATCAAATCTACGATTCCTTGAGGCCTCAGAGTGTCCTGTCAACCGATCCCTTCTTTTAGCCAAGCTGTGCCATAAATTTATTTTTTTCTCCAGTTCGATTCAGTACCGCTTCATTAGTTGCTCGAGCTACTCATCTAATCTCGAATATTCTCCTGTAGCACAGCATTTCTACAGCTTCTACTATCTTTTTGTCTGAACTGTATACTGTCCACGTTTCGCTCCCACACAAACAGGGTCAGTTCGAGGATATTTTTCCACACAAGCAGCATTTCATTTGGCGCCCCCCCTCCTCCCCTTCCCCTATCACCCCTTTCCCCGTGGACACTTTCACCCGTATCAAACTTTGCTGTCAACTGTGATACGCACTGTGTACAAATCTTGCACCTTTGGTGCCCAAGAGGCGCTACTAATTGCATACGTCCTCTCAACTTTGAGCACGAAATGGCGGCTCGTATCGCTTGGGCTTTAAACGGCCACGCATGCAAATTCTCTTTCTCATAAAAGCTTTCCTTGCTTTGCCAGTCTGCATTTTATAGCTTCTCTATTTTTGCCATCTTTTGCTGCTTGAATAATTAAAAAAAAAAAAAAAAAAAAACAACTCATTTACTACTGCCAGTGTTTACTTTGTCTACACTCCATTAGCCTTGTTTTACTTTTGTTGATAGTCATCTTATAACCTCTTTTCAAGACATGATCCATTCCATTCAGCTGTTCTTCCAAGTCTTTTGCTGTCTCTGACAGAACTACCAAGCAGCTTCATGGAATCAGTAAACTTTCTCCCAGGATTTAGTTGTTGTTGTTGTTGTTGTAGTGTTTTTTTTATTAACAGATATGTCTCTATTGGATGTTAACTGCATCAGTTGTTAAAGAGAATTTGTGATACATCCTAAGGAAAAAAACAGACCCACTACAAAGGAATTACATTATCCCGGGACGGCAATTGATAAATGTGATGTACATGTACAGACAAACAAATGATTACAGTTTCAGACCAACTGGATGATTTATTAAAGAGAAAGAGCCTCACAATCGAGCAAGTCAACAATGTGTTAGTCCACCTCTGGTCCTTATGTAAGCAATTATTCGGTTTGGCATTGACTGATAGAGTTGTCAGGTGCTCACTGAGGAATACCATGTCAAAGTCTGTCTAAATGGCGTGTTAGCTCGTCAAAATCATGAGCTATTTGGAGGGCCTTGCCTACAATGCTCCAAATGTTCTCAATTGCTGAGAGATCCGGCGACCTTGCTGGCCAAGGTAGGGTTTGGCATGCATGAAGACGAAAAGTAAAAACTCTCGCTGAGTGCAGGCGGGCATTATCTTGATGAAATGTAAGCCCAAGATGGCTTGCCATGAAGGGCAAGAAAACCCATGTAGAATATTGTCAGTGTATTGCTGTGCTGTAATGGTGAGGCAGATGAGAACCAAAGGGGCCCTGCTGTGAAATGAAATGGTAACCTGACCATCACTCTTGGTCATCAGGCCAAATGATGGGTGGCAGTCAGGTTGGTATCCCACAGTTGACAGGGGAGTCTCCAGCCTCCAGGCCCTGATGACCAGCGAGACGTCCCAGGCAGAGATGAGATACCTGACTGTCACCTACCATATGGCCGTACAACCAGGAGCGATGGTCTACGGTGCCATTTCATTTCTTAGCAGGACCCTTCTGCCTGTCATCCACTGCATCCTAACAGCACAGCAGTATGCTGACAATATTCTATGCTCTATTTTGTTGCCCTTCATGGAAAGCGATCCTCGGCTTACATTTCAGCAAGATAATACCAGCCCACACACGGTGAGAGTTTCTATTGCTTGTCTTCACACTTGCCAAACTGTACCTTGGCCACTTGGCCAGCAAGGTCACCAGATCTCTCCCCAAACGAGAACGTTTGGAACATTATCAGTAGGGCCCTCCAATCAGGTTGCGATTTTTACGATTTGATGTACCGATTGGACAGAATGTGGCACAATATCCCTCATGGGGACATCCAGCAGCTCTATCAATCAGTGCTAATCATCCTCTTGAATAAATTATCCAATTTGTCCGAAATTATAATCATTTGTTTATCTGTCTATGTACCTCACATCTACTGATTTCAGGCCCATTCAAATAATTCCTTGATAGTGCTTCTTATTTATTTCATTGATTTTTTTGTTTTGTCTTAAGGTATGCTTTAAAAGAGAAACAAATAAATTCGTTTACTGTTTCATAAAACGTTCCACCAGCCATAATGCATTCCCTCTGTGAATGCTGTTCTCAGGAACAGAATGAGTTAGCTGCTGTTTGTAAGCAGCTGGAAATCACCCTGGAAGCTATCAAATGATTGGAAGATGCTGCAAATAAGTGTGTTTGGGAGTGCTACCAAGAGACATGTACCAGTGGTACAAAAGGTACCTCAGGAACCAGTACCATCATCTCTTATGGATACTGTCTCCTCTACAGCAAGTACACAATCTACACTCCTGGAAATTGAAATAGGAACACCGTGAATTCATTGTCCCAGGAAGGGGAAACTTTAATGACACATTCCTGGGGTCAGATACTTCACATGATCACGCTGACAGAACCACAGGCACATAGACACAGGCAACAGAGCATGCACAATGTCGGCACTAGTACAGTGTATATCCACCTTTCGCAGCAATGCAGGCTGCTATTCTCCCATGGAGACGATCGTAGAGATGCTGGATGTAGTCCTGTGGAACGGCTTGCCATGCCATTTCCACCTGGTGCCTCAGTTGGACCAGCGTTCGTGCTGGACGTGCATACCGCGTGAGACGACGCTTCATCCAGTCCCAAACATGCTCAATGGGGGACAGATCCGGAGATCTTGCTGGCCAGGGTAGTTGACTTACACCTTCTAGAGCACGTTGGGTGGCACGGGACACATGCGGATGTGCATTGTCCTGTTGGAACAGCAAGTTCCCTTGCCGGTCTAGGAATGGTAGAACGATGGGTTCGATGACGGTTTGGATGTACCGTGCACTATTCAGTGTCCCCTCGACGATCACCAGTGGTGTACGGCCAGTGTAGGAGATCGCTCCCCACACCATGATGCCGGGTGTTGGCCCTGTGTGCCTCGGTCGTATGCAGTCCTGATTGTGGCACTCACCTGCACGGCGCCAAACACGCATACGACCATCATTGGCACCAAGGCAGAAGCGACTCTCATCGCTGAAGACGACACATCTCCATTCGTCCCTCCATTCACGCCTGTCGCGACACCACTGGAGGCGGGCTGCACGATGTTGGGGCGTGAGCGGAAGACGGCCTAACGGTGTGCGGGACCGTAGCCCAGCTTCATGGAGACGGTTGCGAATGGTCCTTGCCGATACCCCAGGAGCAACAGTGTCCCTAATTTGCTGGGAAGTGGCGGTGCGGTCTCCTACGGCACTGCGTAGGATCCTACGGTCTTGGCGTGCATCCGTGCGTCGCTGCAGTCCGGTCCCAGGTCGACGGGCATGTGCACCTTCCGCCGACCACTGGCGACATCGATGTACTGTGGAGACCTCACGCCCCACGTGTTGAGCAATTCGGCGGTACGTCCACCCGGCCTCCCGCATGCGCACTATATGCCCTCGCTCAAAGTCCGTCAACTGCACATACGGTTCACGTCCACGCTGTCTCGGCATGCTACCAGTGTTAAAGACTGCGATGGAGCTCCGTATGCCACGGCAAACTGGCTGACACTGACGGCGGCGGTGCACAAATGCTGCACAGCTAGCGCCATTCGACGGCCAACACCGCTGTTCCTGGTGTGTCCGCTGTGCCGTGCGTGTGATCATTGCTTGTACAGCCCTCTCGCAGTGTCCGGAGCAAGTATGGTGGGTCTGACACACCGGTGTCAATGTGTTCTTTTTTCCATTTCCAGGAGTGTATAAATCTGCCATTGTTCATCCACTTGGCTGTGAGTAATATGCCAGTAGTAAGTCGAGGGGCTCTGCACTGTGGAGACAGGAATGAGGGAGACTCGCAATTTTGCAGCCATCTGCTGAACCAACAAATTTGAGGTGCTGTCCACCATGAAACTGAAATAAGGCAGTAGACTAAACTTCATGCATCTGTGTCCAGTGTTTGTTAGCAGGAGTACTCATTTACTACCATTTTATTTGCCATACTGCATTTATAAGAGTATTGTTTAATATTGCTCCATATTGCGTTCAATTTCTTGTTGGGGGTGGTTCAGTTTTTGGTGCAGAGTACATGTGTCTTATCTTTAACCTATACACACATATTGTCTGGGAGCTTTTTCATATTTTATAACATTTAATTATGATCAACTGTCAGAATTAGGTGGAGGTTTCTCTTTCCGGCAAAGCGTGCTTAAATCCAACATGTTGTCCATCCCTTGGCCTTGTTCTCTTTAATTTTACACTCATTTGTAATAGGGGATAACAAGAATCAAATATTAGAGGTATTACATTTTTAAAAACTTAAATTTTTATCAACATTGTGTGCTGTTCACAATGTTCCTCTCATATGCTTCCTGTAGACACCATGTCAGTCAGTGGCTAAATTTCTCTTATAAATGTTTTTACTGGTTTTAGGTTTTACTATGAATATTTAACCTTCATGGTCAGATAAATCATTTATATTCAGTTTTACAATTAAATAACAACATGTATTTAGGTCTACAAACAAGCTGTCAACATCTATTGTATTCTGGTCTTCGGTCCTTGTTGGCATCTTTATTCTTGGAAGTAATCCAAATTAGGACATCAATATATGAAGGGGTCTTCAATTAGTACTTGCTATAGCAAGGACAAACATGATTTATGGACCATAGTACTTTATAGAGAAACACATAAGATATAGGTTGTGCATAGCACTGAACACATTGACTGGACAACAGTAATACAGCATAAAGAATAGGCTGAGCACTCGTTTGCAATAGCTTAAATAATGCTGTTTTTTGGGTGGCTCAGCAGAGCATGCCAGGGGGCTGATCCAGGTGGCCTCTATAAGCGGGCCTACACACACACACACACACACACACACACACACACACACACACACACGCATACACACACAGTGGTCAAAGGAATTAGGGGAAAATGCGAATCAATGTCTGGTATGTTAAATCTATTTTCAGACAGCCATTGCCTGTGGTCTTATTGCTTAGCTTGAGACCTATGCTTTCACCATAACAACAACTAAAGTCATTCACAATCTATTGGTTACGTTGTCCATTACAGCACCAGACGACCCCTCAGAAGCAAGTGAATGGCGGTGTCCTAATGCTCTCTAATGAGGTACGTAGATGACAGCTGTTGTTTTTAGATGTGTTATTCAACCAAGCACATCCAACTCAACATCTTAATTCAGTGCAAGTTGCAAAGGCTTTCTGTCTGATGCAACAAGGATATCTCTCCATCTGTTGTCCATAGGTTGTCCATGCTAAGGGAGACAAGTCACTACACAGCACGAGTTGGATAAGGTTTTCAATGCATTAAAACCTCACATGAAGACTTATCTCTGTGTTGTGGCATCGTTCATTGTTCACAAAACACAGTAATTGATTCTTTCAAGCATGTAATGTAGTTCACCGAGTTTACAGCTATGAGATAGTACATTTAAATGAAGAAGCAGAACATCATTATTGCTACAGAAAGGTATTTTCATTTCACTGGGTTTTGTGTGTTTACTTGTTTCCACTGAATGATCACCAATAAAACTTTGTTTTTTTCCCAGATCCATGTGAGTTAGGCTTGGTCAATACTGGGAGTTTCCTTGCAGTGTCTTAGCATCTTGCAGCTTACACATCGCTTTAGAATGTTGTAATGCTGAAGAGAAGTAGATTGTTGCCTGGCCAATTGCTCTGGCTACCCCCCCCCCCCCCCCCTCCCCAAGATGATGGTGCAAAACTGTTTGAGAATGGAGCCTCTGTGGGGCCGCTGATGTGGGCTCCCATAACGGGAAAACTATCTGCAGCTTGTTGCACCTCATTGTCCAGGTAGAAGCAAAGAATTTCCTCTTGATCAAATTGGTAGTCTGGCCCCAGGGACAGACAGGAAAGAACATCCACATTTGCATGCTGGGAGGTACTTCTGAAATATATTTTTTATGTGTATCTTTAGAAAAACAATGCCCATTGCTAGAGCCAATGAGCTGAACAATCTGGGAAATGGGCTGTGGGGGTTGATCAATGACATCAATGGCTTATGGTCAATTACCAAGTGGAACTTGGTGCAATAAAGAAAGCAAATATAATTTCCAGTGTTTCTTTCTCAGTTTGAGATTGTGCAGAGGGGAGGGTTTTCGAAGTGTAAATTGTGGGGTGCTGTGAACTTTCAGCCCCTCAGTGAGTGAGGATGGCTCCCACCCAGCAGTCCAATGCATCCATCACGACCAGTATCTGATTCATGGATTGGAACATTGCTAAACTAGGTGCTAAGAGTAGACATCTCCTAAACTCTTGCAATGCTGTAATTCTTCAGGCTTTCCTGGCGATCTAATGACATATTGGGTTGTCGGGTGTTCTGCCACATATCAGCAGAAGGAGCACTTGGTGAAGGGGGAAGGCCACAGGCATAAATACAGGACCAGGTCCACTCGAGGAGTAGTCTCAGATCACACGTGATGAAGGTAACGAGTTACGCTACCGAAATATTGTGCAGTACAGCGCTGATATCCGGCAGAACACCCGTCAACCCAAGATGTCTAGGAATGCTGTTTCACTTGCGGCTGACCACACAAAAGCTACTCCCTTCTTACAGAAGGGACATAGTGTATGAGTTATTTGAGATGCCACTGGAATGAATTTTGCATAATATAGAATTGTTGCCAGAAAGGTCTGGAGCTGCTTCAGATTCACAGGCCTAGGCATGGATCCAATTGCTTTGACATGTTTTTGTGTTGATAAGACACATTCATAGAAAGGACATGGCCTAAATATTCCATTGAAGGTTGAAAAAAATTCATGTTTGATGAGGTTGCACTTAAATCCTGCCTCCTGAAAAACAAAAAGAATAACTTCAGGTTCATTAAATGCTGCTTGGTGGAACTTCCTGTAATGACAATGTCATCTGAATAGTTAATGCAACCTGGCATGATGTACAAGCTCTTCCAGGAACTTCTGGGAAATTGCTAGGGCACTAGAGACCCCAAGGGCCAACTACTTATATCTGTATACAGTGCGTGGCATATTAATCACCAGTATCTTCTGTGAACATTGGTCTAATGGAAGCTGTAAGCAAGCACCAGCGAGTCATATCTGGAGATAAAGTGTCCACCCACCAGCTTTGCATACAGATCCTCAGCTATGGAATGGAATGCATACCCTTGTCAGCTGGAACATTCACTGCGACCTTAAAGTTTCCACACAGTCTGAGTTCGCCATACAGTTTCTTGGTGACAAACAGGGAAATAGTCCTCTGATTTGATCATATAGGTTATATCATATCCAATCTTTGCAACCTGTCTAATTCATCCTTGGCCTTCTCCTATAGCGCCAGTGGCACTGGCAGATGGCAAACTAAGCAAGGCCTTACTGAAGGTTTCAGCAAAATGTGAGCTTCAAAATTCTTCACTTTTCCCATACCAAAAGAAAAAAGTTAAGGAATCCAGTGCAGAGCACAGCCAGTTGTGGAGAAAGAGAAATATCTGAGATCAGGTTTACTGTGTCACTGATGTAAAATCCGGGAAATGTTAGTGCTTACGGACTGAAAAGGTTCTCAGTGTCATAATTACTTATGAATAAGAAAGTTAAGTCCCTGGTTACTCTGTGAATGGTGATCTCATGACCATGAGGTGAGAATTGCCACCCAACAAACAGACACAAGACAACCATGTCTTGCATATTAGTGCAGTCTGTGGACCAGAATGGACACTTCTGATAACAGTCTGGGCAGAATGAGTAATGCTGTTGAAACCTGGGATGATGTGAGACCCCTGTTTCAATGCGGAAAGACGCGTATGCCACTGTTTGAATATTGGCATGACATCACTGCTGGCTGCCAAATCTGCTTTGCGTCTGGGTTCGCTGTTTCATCAAACTGTAATGCTTTTAACTGAAACTCTTTATTGTGTGGTGTGTGGATGATTATGTCTATGATGATGCCTTCAGCATAAAATCTTTGGTGATGGGTGTAAAAACCTTACATCAGTGAGTTAGCCGATGGAGTTCAGCCACCTAAGATTCACAAGACTGACTCGGTTGCTTGCAACACTGGTAAAATTTGAGGCAAGTAGAAATCACCTGACAACGTTTTTGACAGTGAGTACTTAACAAAGAATAAATTTTGTTGAAAGTCAATTTATCAGGTTCCATCTGGGGGGGAGGGGTTCAGCTTGCACAGCAACTGATAAGTTTCACAGAAGAATGTGGATTACCAGTATCACCATCATTTTACTTAAACACAGATGTTGTCACAGCCTTTGTTCGTAAGAGTTTTAGTCATCCAGTTTTTTCTCATATGGTTGGAATGGTGAAGGACTGACCATTAGCTGCTGCAGTACTATAGCCAGGAGGTCCTCCATATGCCTTTGACTTTCCACTGGATGAGCCATCAGCTGTTGCATAACAACAGTTAGAGATGGTTCCCCTTGGTAACTGGAAATAAGGAAATGACAGTTATCATTCAGTGCACAGAGTCCATAGTTCACAGAAATGGTCACTGTCCTAAGCGTCAGTCGAGCACCAAAATTTGCACGCACATTTTTGCCGTTCAAATGATTCAACATACGCAAGTTAAGTCCACAGAAACAAGTTGTGTTATGGAACAGACTACAGCACATGCCAGCACAAGGCACACTAATATGAAATTGAGATCAGGAGTGTTACAACATCCAAACCTTGGACTTTTACTTGTCATGTTTCCATCTCTTTGGATAATTCTTGTCATTCTTCACTGATGGATCAGCCTCTTCACACCAAAAGAAAAAGATTTTATTACACCCTACACACATCAGTCCTGTTTTTATAGTTTTACAGCATTTTCTACAGAGCTCTGCACTCACACTTAAATTTTCATGAGAAAGCGATGGTCACTTTCTTCCTTTGTCCATTTCCTTTGTCACAGATATTTTTAAATTTGATCCCAAAATCTTCTTGTTGTTTTATGTGTGTTTCATGTTCATATTTTTCAATTAATGTGCACATTTATTAATACTCCGCTAAGGTCATTTATGCACTCTGTGTTGATAAATTTTTAATCTAATTCAATATTTGGGGCTAACCATATTTTCTGTTTAGGATCTGCATTCACACAGCTACAATGATGCATAGTTTTGCACTGAAGACACATAATGCCCTTCATTGCAAACTTTTCAAAAAATCATGGGTTTCCATTCACACACGTGTATATTCATAAGATGACATGGTTTCTCTGCATGCAGAATTGCTGCCGTATTTTTATGTTTTCACGTTGCATATCCTAGAGTTATTATTTAAAGGTGGTTCTTAAAGCCTTGTAAGTAGGGTTTCTTGGGAAACTTTACATCTATCTTCAATAATAAGCCTGTTCGGTTTTTCAGCATCTCTGTGACCATTTGTGCTGCCCTTCTCTGTGTTCATTCAATATCCCTTCATAATCCTATTTGATATGCATCCCATGCACTTGAGCAATATT
The DNA here is from genome assembly GCF_021461395.2 of Schistocerca americana. Taxonomy (NCBI): domain Eukaryota; kingdom Metazoa; phylum Arthropoda; class Insecta; order Orthoptera; family Acrididae; genus Schistocerca; species Schistocerca americana. The sequence goes on from NC_060120.1 coordinate 954,960,672, forward strand.
CTAAGATTGATCGTGCATGTGATTTGTAAGCAATCTCCTTTGTAGACTGATTGCTTCCTAGTATTCCACCTCCCTTGCAATTTACACTCAGTGGCATGTTACATCATATTCCAAAGGCATGAAACTAACCTCGGAACAGAGTAACATAATGTATAGGATTTCATAGGGATTGGTACTGGCCCAGATCTTGTTCTTAACTAACATAAATGATCTTCCAATGACTTCAAGGATGGTTAAAACCCTGTAGTGTCAGGTGTTAGCTCCAGAAGTAGGCTTTGTTGGTCTTACACTAAATGAAGCATTGTGTGTAATATTTCCTTGAGATAAAAACATGTAAGAAGTTGAAATGATGTCAGTACATAGATATACCTATGCAAAAACCTCACTTCAGCATAATTTGGCCAAGTGACTCTTACTCTAATGACCTAGGGCTTATTATGTGTATTTTCACTCTCTGTTGTCTAATCGCATTATTTTCTGGGGTAGTGCACCTAAAATAAATAAAATATTTATGCAACAGAAGGGTGCAGCAAAAGTATTGTGTGAAGTACATAACCACACATCTTGCAGAAGCTGTTTTATGGACAAACAAAATAATGAGATTTTCACTCTGCAGCGGAGCGTGCGCTGATATGAAACTTCCTGGCAGATTAAAACTGTGTGCCCAACCGAGACTCGAACTCGGGACCCTTGCCTTTCGCGGGCAAGTGCTCTACCAACTGAGCTACCGAAGCACGACTCACGCCCGGTACTCACAGCTTTACTTCTGCCAGTACCTCGTCTCCTACCTTCCAAACTTTACAGAAGCTCTCCTGCGAACCTGCAGAACTAGCACTCCTGAAAGAAAGGATATTGCGGAGACATGGCTTAGCCACAGCCTGGGGGATGTTTCCAGAATGAGATATTCACTCTGCAGCGGAGCGTGCGCTGATATGAAACTTCCTGGCAGATTAAAACTGTGTGCCCGACCGAGACTCGAACTCGGGACCTTTGCCTTTCGCGGGCAAGTGCTCTACCATCTGAGCTACCGAAGCACGACTCACGCCCGGTACTCACAGCTTTACTTCTGCCAGTACCTCGTCTCCTACCTTCCAAACTTTACAGAAGCTCTCCTGCGAACCTGCAGAACTAGCACTCCTGAAAGAAAGGATATTGCGGAGACGAGGTACTGGCAGAAGTAAAGCTGTGAGTACCGGGCGTGAGTCGTGCTTCGGTAGCTCAGATGGTAGAGCACTTGCCCGCGAAAGGCAAAGGTCCCGAGTTCGAGTCTCGGTCGGGCACACAGTTTTAATCTGCCAGGAAGTTTCATATCAGCGCACGCTCCGCTGCAGAGTGAAAATCTCATTCTGGAAACATCCCCCAGGCTGTGGCCAAGCCATGTCTCCGCAATATCTTTTCTTTCAGGAGTGCTAGTTCTGCAAGGTTCGCAGGAGAGCTTCTGTAAAGTTTGGAAGGTAGGAGACGAGGTACTGGCAGAAGTAAAGCTGTGAGTACCGGGCGTGAGTCGTGCTTCGGTAGCTCAGATGGTAGAGCACTTGCCCGCGAAAGGCAAAGGTCCCGAGTTCGAGTCTCGGTCGGGCACACAGTTTTAATCTGCCAGGAAGTTTCAAACAAAATAATGTTCATGTAGATCTTGTGGCCTTCTCTAGTACACAGAATCAGCAAAACCCCACCCAAATCAGAAAAAGAAATTGAGAACCACAACCTTTACAGAATTGAGGACTGAAAGTTCTGTTAGCTAAATGGCCTGGAGTAGCATTAATTGTAAAACTGTATGGCATGTAGATACACATATATTGTCAAGAGGACTCTGTATTTACAAATTGTTAGAATATGAAGCACTAAACAATATATTTTGGAAATATCTGTGACAAGATGTGAGTACATATAATGAAAATTCGAGAAGACAAGCTGCTGATTAGCAAAAGACTTTCTACATCTACATGTATTCTTTGCAAACTATTGCAAACTGCATGGCACAGGGTACTTCCCATTGTACCATTTATTAGGCCTCCTTCCACTTCTATTTATATGTGGAGGATGGGAAGAAAGAGTGCTTAAATGCCTCTGTACACATCATAATTAGTCTAATTTTGTCCTTGTAGTCCCTGTGGGTGAGATATATAAGAAGTTGTAGCAGAGTCCTAGATTCCTAACTTATAGCTATGGCTACCATCTGTTCCAATTCTTAGGGATCATCCCTACTTTTTATAACTGTCCAGTGCCCTTTGATGAGTATGATGGGACCCACTCAAGTACCTCATGATCATCTATTTTTACAGTTTTTTTTCCTCTTTTATTTTACATTCTGTTGCCCGCAGCACAGTATGCATCAGTATAAGACATTATGTCTCAGTAAGTATAATAGTTTTTGTAGTTATGAAATGTAAAAATATGTTTTTGTCAGATATTTTGATGGTTCAGTTTTGACAGTTCTTTACTATGATGCTACATGTCAAAACTGAACTGTGGTTCAGTTTTGACACTTCTTTACTATGATGCTACATGTCAAAACTGAACTGTCAAAATATCTGGCAAAAATGTATTTTTACATTTTATAACTACAAGAACTATTAAACATACCGAGACACGACAGAAAGACTTTACTACAGATGCAATATGGTTGTCACTTCCAACTACACATCACCTGATGATGACAATAAGCCAAAACAGGCCTGTCACATAAAATATTTTTTAAAAAAAGCGTATTACCTTATTGCCATTGGTTTGGAGCATCCATTTCCATAACATCTTCTTCTTTTAGCCAAAGTCAGTATGTTTAAAAGACATGAGAGAGCAACAAAAATGGCTTTAAGAGTAAGTGTTCCACCACCTCCTTTTCATTATGTGTTGCAACATGGTTCATAGTTACTGTGGAAAGTGAATTTCTTGTTAAAATAAACTATAAAATGAGCTGCTCACAGTTCTGTCAGCATGTTCTAAGCGAGAAGAAATTTCCCATGTCAACTACATCAGACAAATACTTCTATAAGTTCCATCCACAACCCCACTATTTTTCATCAGTGTATCAGATAATCACTATTAACTTTCAAAATAATCAATTTTTGACAATATAATTACATCATATTGCACTATTGAAATATTTTAAGTTTCAAGTGTGGTATTTGTAGTTTCATTTTGCTGTGAGGATAAAAACTAACAGACATTAGTACAAATTGCATGTTTAATATACTAAGTGCTTCCTTTTGTTTGAAGTGTTCTGAACCTTGACTTGCCAAAGTTGGCAGTCCCAAGTTTACTTGTCAAAGGTGGAAATCCTGCTTACAGCTGGTTCTTGAGCTCCACAAGTTTCTCTCATTTGTCATACAAAACTGTGACCATTCACAATACCCTTCTTTGTATACTTTTATAATTCCTGAGCTGTAGTGGATATTTCTGGTGGTAAATATGACATACTAGTACCCTCAAAAGAATTATTTTATTCATAATGAGCAACACAATACAACATAGGTACAATAGGTAACATGGTCTGGAAAACCAAAGTACTTGTTACGACTGTCTCTCAAGAACCCAAAATTTTTGATTATGCAGAAATCTTTCCCATTATCAATCATGTTTGGATCAATCATTAAATAGTTATTTCTGTCATTGCTACACTTTCACTATCTCCTGTGAGACTAATTTGGTATGGGTCCCATACACTTGAGCAATATTTTAGGTAGTGTGACACAAATCTATTATCAGCACACTTGTTGCTGTCCTACATATGACCTGAAGTCTGCCACTTGCTTTTCCTACAGTTGAGCCTATGTGATCATTCTATTTCAAATTTCCACAAATTGGAACTCCCGAGTATTTGTGTGAATTGGCTGATTCCAACTGTGACTTATTGATATTATAGGCACAGGGCACTATATGTTTTCACTTTGTGAAGTGCACAATTTCACATTTTTGAAAATTTAAAGCAAGTTTCCAAATTTTATACCTTTGAAACCTTATTAAGATATGACTGAATATTTGTGCAGATTTCTTCAGATCATTCTATCACTATCGATAGATTATATCATCTGCAGAAAATCTTAGGTTACCGTTAATTGTCCGCAAGATCATCAATATACAACATGAACAGCAAGGTTCCCAACAAACTACCAGGAAGCACACCTAAATTTAGTTCTGCATCTGCCAATGACTCTCCATCCAAAATAATATTATTGTTTATTCTTGTACATGTGTTATTGTAGAAATGTAGTACAGTGCCCTAAATGTTTCATTGCACAATGCATGTCACCACTATAGATCAAGGGAACTTACGAGAAACAGAAGGAGAAAGTGATGTATGGAAGACTTGTTCCAGCAAAGCAATAAAAAGTCATGACGATGAATATTTGGTAACACAGGCTGTTTATTAGGTCAGACAAACTACTACCTTATTTAAAAAAACATACAGAGAAAAAATTGTCAGTGCACCAATTTGAGGTGGGATTTGTATAGCCGAGGTTCTTAATTCATGAGTTCTGGCACAGAACGGGTGTTAAATTTATAGTTGGGAGCCTTCACTAAGATTAACACATGTTAGAAAATTCAACATAAACACTAAAAGTTCATTCCTCATAGAGGCTGTGGGAAACCATGTAAGAACTAAATGGGATGGTCTACATGGATACTCCGCATTTGCATGAATGAATACAATGTACAGATCACTTACAGGGGTAGCTGCATGTGGAATGATTGGCCTCTGGAATTGGAAGGCAGGTTCTCCAAAGTGACCTGGACTGCTAAAGAGGATGTGACATATTAGCCATACAGTATGAATGTGACTGGTTCTGCTTGGAAAATTGTGGCATTTGCAAACTATGTGCTGCTAAGGAATGCACAAGGCTGACTGACCAGATTTGTCCTCTAATAGTCATCTTGTGGTGCTCAGGTCCTTGTTGGAAGGACTAGTTCACCAATGAAAAGTTGAGCATTCACACTCTTGCACACACTGACTGTTCACCACTAGAACAAGTGGAAGAATGCCAGCATTGCACATTAACTACAATTCCAAGCAGAAGTCCTGGTAAGCAGGTCACAATAATGGGGAGGAAACACATTCCCAACAGTAGGTGCCCACTATGGCATGGGTACTTTGGAGAGCATGTAGGTGCAACTGTGAGGTAAGGATCATCTGCTAGGACAGACTGTGGGATTCACAAAATTTTAGAATTTAGAGAGGTGCCACTCAACTCCCGCCCCACCGTCAACTACAAGAGGAGGACATTAGGATAACAATGCCACTTGCATGTATGGGACATTGAACATTGAGGTTTGGGTCCCATTGTCAATGGTGGTGGCGTGTGGTAGTGTCAGTCAGGTAGCAGAGGCTGGTGACAGGCATGTTCTGTGATGTCTTACAGCTGCCATGTTCATAGCAGGGCATGCCAGCATCATGTGCAGTTGGAGGGAACAGATGGCTACTGTTGGTGGCTGGTTTGGTGTGCTGGCTGTGGTGGCATGGGTCTGGCTGTATTCTGGCAGTAAATAAGCATATCGTCTAGGTAGGCTGCAGAGGACCTCATCTAAGAAACATTTCCAAGTTTTTATGGCAGTGTGGAGGCCAAAGGTCATCAAGAGACTTTAAAAGAGACCACAAGGTGTAACAATTGCTGTCTTACCAATGTCTGCTGGCGTGACCAGGATCTGTGTAAAAGCATGTTGTGCAATCTGTTTCACTACAACTGTGTAAGAATGGGATGGGATAAAAGTCAGGAATGGTTTTCGCATGAACCACCAATATCACTGCAAGGGCACCAGGCCCCAACCTTCTTAGGTCCTAAATGAAGTGTGGAGCAGTGAGGGCTTTTGGATGGGTGGAGGATTCGAGCAGCAGTGGTCTCGATATTTCTGCATGCACAAATCTGTGCTTGTCTGGTAGAAGAACACAAATGTTACAGTGAGCAATATAGTGCACCATGTCGTAGTGCACCTTGCGGGGGTGGCAAGGGGCCCAGGTGAGGAAGGGGAATTGGGAAAGGAGATTGGTGAAAGTTGTTTGATAATAAAGTGAGTGGCAGACTGGGAAGTGTAGAGGGTGTAGTGGCCCGATGGATTGTCAACTTGGCAGTATTGTGTGAGGCCAGGGAAAAGATAAAAAATTTGCACCAAGGACTAGGTTGATCATATAAGCCATGGTGAAGGCCAAAGAAACTCTTCACAGAGGTCAAGATCAGTATAATAGGTAAGGTACTGTATGTAGTGATGACAGAGCCATTTGCAATAGTGAGGAGGAAGGACAAGGGCAGGAGTTTACACGGGAAGATGGACAGGCCTGAGCTGATGTCAGTGAGGTAGGAGATGGGTGAAGTGGGGTTACAGCAGTTAAATGTGAACAGATGTTAGGAAGTTGCTGAGCAACTGGGCATACCTACTGCCAGTTACTGATTGCTTCTGGATGACATGAGCACAGCGGTTTACAATTGGTATTGTCACTGCCAAAGCACTTATGATAACAGTACATGGGCTTGGTATCCTCTAGCTCACTGGTCAAGTGGAAGGAGGGATAGAGTCATAGGGATACACAGGCCAGTACATTGGGAGTTACCATGGAGGGAGGGAGCACAGTTATACAAGATATTTGGATTGTGACCTTGGGTCATGTGTGCTGGGGTAGAGGAAAAGGGAGAGGGGGGTGCAGAAACAACTGAGTGTAATAGTTAAGTTTGCCATTTTGCTGCTCAAATGCAACATTATTTGTGTTAGGTCTGGCTATGCATCCTGAAGTGTGGACTGTGGAGGCATAACTGTCAGCTGTGCTTCAGGGCGACCGGGGGCTTGTTGTTGTAGGGGCGGAGGAGATAGCCGAGTAAGGGGCCCAGGAGGTGGCTGCAGCTGACAGGCTAAGGCACTCAAACACCCTCTCTGTTGTTAAGGTGGTGTTATTGATGTCAGTATGTGCCTGAACAGTGAGCACTATACAGCTCACAGCAGGCAGGTGAAAATTTCAGTTCTGAAATAAAAGCTTGTCTGGCAAGACACATGGTTCAGCTAAGATATGGAGATGTTTCAGGAGCTGTGTGGGTCTTACGTTGGATTACTCCTCTGAAGAAAATAGTGCCTGAGAGAGCTGCATTTTGTATGCTGACAATTGCATGATTAGGTGCTCTTTTAAGTTACAGTAACTGCTGGACCATGGAGTGTCAGTGATGGAGTCATGTGCCTCTGTTGTGATAGCTGGTTTGAGTTTATCAATGGTAAGAGCAAACTTGTTGCTTGTAATTTTGGACCTGTAATTCAGCAGGGAGGTGGATGGAAGCTGGGCTCATCTAATGGGTCATCAATGGGACATATGCTTAAAGTGTAGCAAACTGGATGAGGAACTGATTTAAACTGGCCACCTGTACCAGTGGGTTGGACAGATGAGGCGCAGGAGTCTGACTGGACTAAACACTCTCTAGTGTGGATGATATTTCGGGGGTCTGCTTGGTGGGACAGTTCTCAACATAGGGTCATCCTTGGACATGAGTGCAGTATGTATCCTAGTGGGAGAGAGAAATAAAACATACACTTGATGCTCATGAGGATGCAGGCCCAGTAGAGAAACAGAGACTAAATACTGCATGTAGCTCATGGTGCAAAACAGAGACACTTGAATGGTAGCCTAATAGGGAAAGGCATTATTGGTGGAACATATGAAGACTGGAACTGATAGAATGAGGGCAGTCGAGGTCTGGATCACCAGTGTGGAAATACAGTGTGATGCTATAAGTGTTTCACTGCACTATGGGCATCACCTCTACACAGTGAGGGTAATTTAAGGGAAATGTAAAGAGAAAGTGGGAGGCGACATATGGAATGTCCAGTAAAGCAATAAAAAGTCATGGGGGAGAATTTCTGATAACACAGGCTATTTATTAGGTCCGACAAACTACTACACATTATTTACAAAAAAATATGGAGAAAAAATAGAAGGGAGAACCGATAGAGGTACTCAAGTACCCTCCGCCACACACCGTCAGGTGGCTTGCGGAGTATGGATGTAGATGTAGATATAGATGTAGAATTTGAAGTGAGATTTGCATCACCGAAGCTCTTAATATGTCAGTTCTGGCAGACAAACAAACACATTAAATTTGTAGATGGAAGCCTTCACGAAGATTAACACGTTTAAAAAATATCAACATAAACGTTGAAAGTTTGTCCCTCATACAGGAGAGACAGTGACTGGGTGCTGTCACACATGAAGGAAGAACATGAGAACTAATTGGGACAGACCACGTGGATATGCAGCACTGGCATGAAGCGATACAATATACAGGGCACTTATGTGTGTCATTGCGCATGGAATAAATGAGCTCTGGAATTGGAAGGTGGGCTCTCCATAGCAACTTGGGAATGCTAAAGAGAATATGGCACATGAGCAACTGGTACTGCTCAGAAAGCTATGGTGCCAGAAAGCAATCTGCTGCTAAGTGATGCACAAGGCCAACTCATCAGATTTTTTCTCGAATAGTCATCGTGTGATGCTGAGTTTCTTGTTGGAGGCACTACTTCACAAGCAAAATATGGAGCACTCATGTGCCTGCTGCAGTGACTGTTTACCAGTAGAATACATGAAAGAATATCTGACTTGCACACCAATGGGAATGCTGAGGAGAAGGCACAGTAGGCAGGTCATGGTAGTGGGGGAAAGACATTCCTGTTGGTAAGTGCCTACAATGGCATAGGTTCTTTGGAGAGCATTTACTGTGAAAGTGAGGGAAGAGTTATTTGCTAGGAAAGGCCTTAGGACCTGAGAAATTTTTGAATTTAGAGAGGCTCAACATTGTTATTGTTTGTGTCATTCTATGAGGTGTGTTCAAAAAGAAACCGAACTTTTGCTGTATTAGATTTCCTGCTTAATGTACAATGTTTTAAGCACTGTCCTCTTCAAAATAGTCCCTCTACTAGCAATACACCGTTCCCATTGTTTCTTCCAGTTTTGGAATGCATCCTGGAACACATTTTGTGAGATTGCATGCAGGTTTCTCATCATATTGTCCTGTATCTCCTCTAAGGTTTGGAAAAGATGTCCTTTCAATGTGTTTTTCAGTTTAGGAAACAGGGAAAAGTCTGCTGGGACTATGGGACTAGGTCCAGAGACTATGGTGGATGGGGCACAACAGGAATCTGTTGTTTTGCTAGATAGCTGCAGACAAGGAGTGCTGCATGAGTTGGCACATTGTCATGCTGCAATATCCATCTCTGGCTTTCCCCACAATTTAGGCTTGTTTCTGTGCATAGCATCCCTCATACAAACTAGAACTCCCTGCTAGATTTCCTTATTTACCATCAGACCATGTGGCTCAAATTCATGATGGATAATGCCTTGGTGGTCAAAAAACACAACCAACATCATTCTGACCTTTGACCAATTCATGTGTGCTTTTGACAAGGTGACCCTTTGCCCACCAACTGTGATGACTGCATTTTTCGTTCAGCATCATAGCCGCACACCCATGTTTTATCGCCTGTTATGATGTTCCTAAGAAAGTTTTCATTGTCATTAACAGTGGCAAGCAGTTTCTTGCACATTTCAACATGGATCTGTTTCTGATCTTCAGTCAACAAAATCTGGTATGAATTTTGCACTGACATGATGCATCTCAAGTTTTTCACTCAAATTTTGATGGCATGATCCCATGCTGATGTTACCCTCCTCAGCAACTTCCCAAAAAGTTAAACAACATTTTCCAAGAATCACGGCATGAACACAATCCACATGGCCATCATCTTTGAGTGGAAGGACATCCAGACTTGGAATTATCACAGACCGACATTCTGCCCTGTTTAAAACACTTAAACGACTCATAGCACTGCGTGCAACTCATACAGTCTTCCTCGTATGCTTGTTTAAGCATTTGAAATGACTCTGTGAAAGTTTTGCCAATTTTGTACCTAAATTTCACACACACACACTGTTTTTCAAGCTCCTTCATTACACTAATCCGACAATTACTACTGATTACTACTGATGATTACTTCAGCAGCTGCGCTTCATTTGCTAATTGTCCGAGTGACACGAGGCAAATGTCAGTTTGTCATCTAAACCTGCTGCTAGGCACACTCACTAGCCACAGTGCAGGCTCTCTGGTTGGCAATATATTTTAAAAGTTAGGTTTCTTTTTGAACACACCTTGTACGTTAATGCATGTACTGTACTGTACTGTACTTGTGCACCACCTGCCTGCCCTGTTTATTTCTGTGTCTGTGTGAGAACAAGTATAGGCCAGTTGTGTTTTGACTTTGAATGGAGATAGTCAAATCAGTCCATTTGGACATTCAAGTATTTTATTTCATAGGTGACAAGTTCCACAGTGCAGTGATGGCTGTTTTACATTTTATGACTGACTAGGATTTTGTCAACCAGATTATGCATTCCCCTTAGTTTTGTTACTGCTTTTAATTTTCTACTATTTACTATATATTGCCTGTTTTGTTTCCTACAGGTGTAGAACTATTCTTAATTGTTGTGCCATTGCATAAAAGCTTTTTTGCTGAACTTGCCTTTCATAAAATTGCAAGTTAAGGATTGATGTGGTTTTTACTGATATAACAAGTTTGTTCTCATATGAGTATGGTAAGTTTTTAAATTATTGGTGTGCCATCGGAATCTTGTGTGTTCACTGTAAAATGGCAGTTATGTAAGATATTTGTTGTGTATGTAATATGTTGACATTTTTACCATGAACAATACGATGAGTCAAAACAAGGCCCCGGTAGTAGACAACATTCCCTTAGAACTACTGACAGCCTTGGGAGAGCCAGTCCTGACAAAACTATACCATCTGGTAAGCAAGATGTATGAGACTGGTGTAATACCCTCGGACTTCAAGAAGAATGTAATAATTCCAATCCCAAAGAAAGCAGGTGTTGACAGATGTGAAAATTACCGAACTATCAGTTTAATAAGTCACTGCTGCAAAATACTAACATGAATTATTTACAGACAAATGAAAAAACTAGTAGAAGCCGACCTCGGGGAAGATCAGTTTGGATTCCATAAAAATGTTGGAACACGTGAGGTAATACTGATCCTATGACTTATCTTAGAAGCTAGATTAAGGAAAGGCACACCTACATTTCTACCATTTGTAGACTTAGAGAAAGCTTTTGGCAGTGTTCACTGGAATACCCTCTTTCAAATTCTGAAGGTGGCGGCGATAAAATACAGGGAGCGAAAGGCTATTTACAATTTGTACAGAAACCAGATGGCAGTTATAAGAGATGAGGGACATGAAAGGGAAGCAGTGGTTGGGAAGGGAGTGAGACAGGGTTGTAGCCTCTCCCCGATGTTATTCAATCTGTATATTGAGCAAGCAGTGAAGGAAACAAAAGAAAAATTTGGAGTAGGAATTAAAATCCATGGAGAAGAAATAAAAACTTTGAGGTTCACCGATGACACTGTAATTCTGTCAGAGACAGCAAAGGTCTTGGAAGAGCAGTTGAACAGAATGGATAGTGTCTTGAAGGGAGGGTATAAGATGAACATCAACAAAAGCAAAATGAGGATAATGGAATGTAGTCAAATTAAGTCGGGTGATGCTGAGGGAATTAGATTAGGAAATGAGACACTTAAAGTAGTAAAGGAGTTTTGCTATTTGGGGAGCAAAATAACTGATGATGGTCAAAGTAGAGAGGATATAAAATGTAGATTGGCAATGACAAGGAATGCCTTTCTGAAGAAGAGAAATTTATTAACATCGAGTATAGATTTAAGTGTCAGGAAGTCATTTCTGAAAGTATTTGTATGGAGTATAGCCATTTATGGAAGTGAAACATGGACGATAAATAGTTTAGACAAGAAGAGAATAGAAGCTTTTGAAATGTGGTGCTACAGAAGAATGCTGAAGATTAGATGGGTAGATCACATAACTAATGAGGAAGTATTGAATAGGATTGGGGAGAAGAGAAGTTTGTGGCACAACTTGACTAGAAGAAGGGATTGGTTGGTAGGACATGTTCTGAGCAATCAAGGGATCACCAATTTAGTATTGGAGGGCAGCATGGAGGGTAAAAATCGTAGAGGGAGACCAAGAGATGAATACACCAAGCAGATTCAGAAGGATGTAGGTTGCAGTAGGTACTGGGAGATGAAGAAGCATGCACAGATAGAGTAGCATGGAGAGCTGCATCAAACCAGTCTCAGGACTGAAGACCACAACAACAACAACATTATGCTGTAAAGAAACTTCTAAAATGATTTTCTGTATTTTGCTTGTTTACAGATATGAAGGTGGATGTTACTTACAACCAAAATTAGATAGCCATCATATTTTAATTTCCTCATGTAAATGCAATCTAGGCATTAAAAGACTTTTGTAAAAAAATTCTTTTAAATTTTAACAAATTACATAATGGTCTCTTTCTCCATTCCTGCATTCCTGATAATGTTGAGTATTATGAGCCACACTGAGTCAACTGAACACACAGTGTCCAGACTACAGTTCTGTAGGTTGACTGGAATGAAGGGCTTTCACAGGTGGAGCAGAAGAGAGGAGAAAGGGGAGCAGAAAATGAGAGGAAAGGTTAGGGAATGGTGGCTGACAGCTCAGAGGGAGGTAGAGGGTGCACAGGATAGGAATGAGGCAGTACAAGGCAGCAGATGTATGAGATGGGAATATGGCACTTAGCCACCAGCACAATGACAATGATGTGGAGGAGTGGATTGGGAAGGGGTGGCAGTGCATGGGTAGCAATGACTGTGGGGAAGAGGTGGAAGGTGCAGGCTGAGTGAAGTTTGGGTTCTGCGGCAGGTTGGAAGTGGGTGTTGGGCAGGGGGTTATTGGAGATTGAAGCCAAGACAATTACAGGAATGAAAGACATGTTTTAAAGACAACTCCATCCATCTAATTCAGAGAAGTTGGTGTTTGGGGAAAGCATCCAGATGGCACAGGTTGTGGAGCAGCCAATGAAATTGAGCATGTTGTTCTCATCATTGTGTGGCAGGTTGAACTAACAACACTGAAAACAACAGATGTGTATTTGACCAGTCAGTTGTGAACAGGTAGTGTTAAGTAGTGGACTTTTGCCTTGCTGTGACAACATTGTTGTGTAACAGATCATAATAAAGCAATATCTCTAAATCAGGTGTTCAAGATATTCTACAGAATGTTCTGAAGAAGAGAAAAGTGTGTGCAAGGCTTTTCTCCACATACTTGACTCCCAAACAAAAACATCAATGCCTGTGTGACCACCACAACTTGAATAAAATGCAAAACTATAACAATAATTGTAGAATTATTCCTGCCTGGAAAAGAATCATCATGGGAGTGAGATTTGGTGTTGTCAGTATTAACGTGCCACAAAATGACAAAGGGCAGTAATTCACTCGAAGGGTCAACCTTTTAAAGATGTAATCAACATTCAACCCAATGTGGTGCTCAAATTGAAAAACATCCCAAAGAAAGACTTCTCTGACTGTTTCACATGGCTGTATGAATGTTCTCTACATTGTATTAAAGTGGAGGGAGATTTCAAAGAACACCTGAAGCATTAAAACTGCCACCTTAACTTTCCTCTGTTTTGTATTATTTTGGTCTTGAAACATTCTGTACTGATGGGATATGGCTCTGAGCTCTATGGGACTTAACATCTGAGGTCATCAGTCCCCTAGAACTTACAACTACTTAAACCTAAATAACCTAAGGACATCACATACATCCATGCCCGAGGCAGGATTCGAACCTGCGACCATAGCGGTCGCGTGGTTCCAGACTGAAGCGCCTAGAGCAGCTCGACCACACCAGCCGGCCACTGATGGGATAGGATGATATGCATAAATTGCATCAGAGCCGGTATATGATATGGCTGCTTTCACATGTGGTGCTGTGTCTGATGCCATAGGGTAAACCTATGACTGAAATGGAGCAGGATGTGCTGGATAGGTGAATCAGGCAGGTCCTGCACCTAGCGCTCCCACAGGGGTATGATCCAGGTGGCAAGGGATTGGGGGTGTGTGGCATAGTGATGGATCCGGATGTTGCATTGATTGAGTTGGTGGCAGAATACCTAAAGGAGGGATGGAAAGGATTGTAGTTAGGGATTTCCTCATTTCTAGGCACAATAATAATTAGTCAAAACCCCTGTAAAGGATATGGTTAAGTTGTTTCAGTCTGGAATGATACTGGGTAATGATGAGGGGTCTCCTTTGTAGTTGGTTTTTGGGGATGTTGGGAGGAGTAGGGAGGATGTGAGAATATGGTGCAATAAATCTGTCTGCACACCTCATTTAGTAAATGTTGCCTGTCTGTGTTAGCCTTAATGAGGCATTCATAATCTGGGCAAGGCATTTCTCAGTTCTACAGGTGGGCTCTCCATGAGTGTCCAGACTATATGGTCGTGATGTTTTGGTTTCCTGTCTAGAAATTATCCCCCAGCATAAATAACCTTTATCAAAATGCAGAACTGCCTCTTGTTCACAATAACGTAATAGGTTTTGTGGAATATGGTTTCCATGAACTAACCCTCCGAACCTTAAAGTTAAGAACTGCATTGTAAAATATGCAGCTGTACTATTATTTTTAGTTCATGGAAGCTATTGTCAATCATCCACAAAATCTATTATGTCACTGGGAATAATAGGCAGCTCTGCATTTCAGTAAACATTAGTTATGTTGGGGGACAATTCAGAGACAGGAAACCAAATGCAAAAACTACATTCACAAGATGATAGCTGATGAAGAAAATATAAGTACAAAGATTGATACAATTTTATATTGTAGTCAAAAGCATCTGTTATGTTACACCAGAACAAATTTCCACAACCTGAAAATTGAGTTATGATGAACAAAGTGTCTACTGGCTGAAGCAGTTCAATTACATACAAACTGAGTACTTGCAGTTGATCTTAAGTGAATAAAAAGAGCAGGGAATTCAATAGAGTTATTTAACAACTTGCCTACAGTTCATTGTACTGTGTACAGTTTCTAAAAGCAGTTTGCTCCTTTATTTTATTCAAACGAATGTTTATTTTATGCAGTAGGTAATGATTTCAGTGAATATTGTAAATGTTATGGAGAGTAGGTGAATAGATCCACAGCTGTTCCGGTTTATGTGTAATTACACCTCTCTCAGAATCCTCCTGACTTGAAACCCATCACTTCATTCCACAGACATTTAACTGATTACATGCTCCCTTATCACTAATTCTCCCTTGAGGAAAAGAGATTCCAAAATGTCTACTACATGGCCATGGGCACTTACATGGCACCTTCCTATGCCAACCTGTTCATAGACCTTCTAGAGGTAAGCTTCCTAGCCTCCCAGAGCCCCAAACCCTTTGCCTGGTTCAGGTTCATTCATAGTTTTGTCATCATCTGCACCCAATGCCAAGACGCCCTTTCTAATTCCTCAACATCATCTCCCACATTGACTCCACCTTGTCCTCTTCTGGCCAATGTGGCACCTATTTGGATGTTGACTACCTCTCTCACAGCTCAATCCACACTTCTGTTCATATGAAGCCCACTAACCATCAACACTATTAGTTTGTTGATAGCTGTCACCCCTTCCATACCAAAACATATAGTCTTAACACTCATGGACAGCACACATGCAGCACTGAGGAGTCTCTTGCCCAGACAATGGCCAGTGCCACTTGGATCCTTCCCCTGATCACCAACTTTCCTGAAGTACATAGATGAGAATTATCCTTGCAACACATTCTTCAATTTAGTAGTCTACATCTACATAGAAACTCTGCAAGCCACGGTATGGTGGATGGCAGAGGATACCCCGTACCGCTACCAGTCACTTCCTTTCCTGTTCCACTCTCAATCAGAGTGAGGGAAAAACTCTGTCTATAAGCCTCTGTATGAGCCCTAATTTCTCAAATCTTAAATTTGTGGTCCTTAGGTGCAATATATATTGACAGCAATAGAATTTTTTGGCAGTCAGTTTCAAATGCCGGTTCTCTAAATTTCCTCAATAGTGTTTCTTAAAATGTACATTGCCTTCCCTCCTGGGGATTCACATTTGAGCCCGAAGCATCTTCGTAACACATGTTGTTCAAACCTACCAATAACAAATCTAGCAGACTAACTCTGAATTGCTTCAATGTCTTCCTTCAGCCCAACCTGGTATGGATCCCAAACACTTGAACAGTACTCAAGAATAGGTTGCACCAGCATGCTATATGCAGTCTCCTTTACAGGTGAACCACTCTTTCCTAAAATTCTGCCAACACACTGAAGTCGATCATTCACCTTCCCTACCACATTCACACATGTTCGTTCCACCTCATACCACTTTGCAATGTTATGCACAAATATTTAAATGACTACCTGTGTCAAGGAGGACACTAGTAATAATGTAACTGAACATTATGGGTTTGTTCTTCATCTGCATTAACTTACATTTTTCCACATTTAGAGCTACCTGCCATTCATCACACCAACTTGAAATTTTGTCTAGTCGGCTTGTATCTTACTACATTTCCTCAACTTTGACATCTTGCTGTACACCACAGCATCAGCCAACAACTGCAGATTGCTGCCCACCCTATCCACCAAATCATTTATGTATACAGAGAACAACAGCAGTCGTATTACACTTCCCTGGGGCACTACTGATGGTACCCTTGTCTCTGATGAACATTTGCTGTTGAGGACAACATACTGGGTTCTATTACTTAAGAGGCCTAAACAACATGCATATCTGTGAATTTATTCTGTATGCTTGTAACTTTGCTTACAGTCTGCAAAGGAACACCGTCTCAAATGCTTTCCGGAAATCTAGAAATGTGGAATCTGCCTGTTGCCCTTCATCCACAGTGCACAGTATATCGTGTGAGAAAAGAGCAAGCTGAGTTTCACACAAGCAATGCTTTCTAAAACCATGTTGGTTCATGTACATAAGCTTCTCAGTCTCAAGAAAGTTTATTATATTCAAGTCAATGGTTTGATGTCATATCATCTGTCTCGCTGCTATTGTCATCCAGGAGTTCAGTGTCATTTGCTTTGAGTTTATTTTCCCATGCCTAAAATGTTCCAAATGCCTCATTCTTGTCATTTTGAATTTTTTGTATGCAGTACACAGTTTCTGCCTGTTTTGGTGAGACACTGCCTGTACTGCATTTTTAAGTCTTGATTAGAGCTAGGCCTTCAAATTAAAAGATATTTTGTTCCCATATGTTAGCCCCCTTTTTCTTTGCTTCCACAGTAAATGTCTCTGATCTATTATAAAGGGACATTGTATTCATAATGTTGTAAAAAAACTTTTATTACATAATTAAATTTCTCATCTTCTGTGTGTCCTTGATGAGTTTCTTCCCATTTTTCATCCTGTAAATTCTTTCTGAATAGTGTAACTTATTCAGCATTTACAGTTCAGTGAGATTTTACTTTTCCTTTCTATGTTAAATTTGTTTTATGGAGATGCTTTATTGATACCGTTTGATCATCAAGTTCATATAAACCATTTATTATGGGACCCACATCTATTTCATGAAAGACAGTCCATTTTGGAACTAAATTATCTATCACTGTTGCCTCAAGTCATGCTGTTCTCGTTTTAAATGTTGCTGTGGGGGCGTCAAACAAAGTGCCCTCAATCCTAACTGTCCAAAATGCAATTTATTTTCAATATCCATATATAAGAGGCATTCAATTAAAACCTGGTCACCGGGGTAAAGTAATGGTAATGATTTTATTAACTCAAAAATGTAGTTAGACGCAGTACACATACTCGAAAATAGTCACCAAAACTGTTGGCACATTTATCTCATTGTGTCACTAGGCAGTCAATTCCATCCTTGAAGAAGCTAGTAGCCTGCTGTCAGATCCAGGCCTGGACCCAGTCACACTTTGTTGTCCATTGCGAATCGATGTCCGCGAATAGCTTGTTTTAGACGTCCAAACATGTGGAAGGCACACAGTGAAAGTTTGGGATTGTATGGTGGATGTTCCAGTATTTCCCACCCAAACTGCTACAATATCATCTTCACTGCACTGGCTGTGTGTGGGCAAGCACTATCATGCAGGAGGATAATACTATTGGACAACATGCCTCGGCGTTTTGACTTGATGGCTTGTCTAAGGTCTGTAAAGTGGCTTGACTATGCTGAGCATTGACGGTGGTTCCCAGCTCCAGGAACTTGACAAGCAGTGGGCTGTCGTGGTCAACAAAGGAGGACATCATGACCTTGCCACAACTGGTGTGCATAGCCTATGATTTCTTTGGAGGTGGTGAAGTCACGTTTCCACTGCTTGCTCTGACTCTTGCTTTCCGATTCAAAGTGGTGACACCATGTTTCGTCACCTGTGACAATATGCAACATAAAGCTGTATTCATCCTCATGGTAACATTGCAGATGACTCAAAGACAGCATCATTCAAGTTTTGCACTGTTCAACAGTCAGTTGGTGGAGAACCAACTGTGCTCAGATTTTTCAAAAATTCAAGTGTTGATGGATTATGGTGTGGGTGGTGCCCATGCTGATACCCAGTAACCAATGTGTCATATCCATGGTGATTCTGCTGTTGTCCAAGACTAAAGCATTCACTTCCATAGCCATTTCAGGTGTGATGACACAATGAGCCTGTCCAGGGTGAGCATCGTCTTCCAGTGACTCACACCCTTGAAGGAATCATTTCTACCATTCCACAACACTTGAATGACTCAGACTGTACTCATTGGACACATTCTTCACCTGTCAATACATTTCATGGCCTCCAATTCCCTCCACCATCAAAAATCGAATCACTCCTCATTGTTCCTGCTTACTCACCTGCATGTTCAGTACTGGTTTATAACTTGTGTGACCACCTTCTCTTCGGTGTGAAACCACACTGGTGCTATGCAACATCAAATGGTGTGCACACCTCAGTCTCTCTGCCAATAGATGGCACCATCATACCTGCAGTTTCGTGGTGCCACATTACGTGTAAGGCAAAAGTAGACGCACTGACGAGGTTTCATTTGAATGAACCTTGTGGTACTGCCAGCTGAGCTTTGAGTTTTAAGAGTAGCTGCTCTTTCTTCATAATTGTAGAGTGATAGGCACAAGTACTACAGTGCCAAAGGCTAGCCACATCACCACCCAAGCTGTTTGCTTCACAGCATCAAACATGGAAAAAGCATACAGTCCTTACACTGTCGACAATTTCTTTGTACTCATTGTTAGTTTCCACATTTGTTTATTGTGACAATATTTTTTGGACTAAATGATCATTTAGTGGTAGTTCCTCAAAAAAATTGCAATTAAGTGACTTTTTCCAGTTTCATTTAATCAAAAATGATGTCTTATTATACCATTGTGTAGTCCTTCTGCCATCATTTCAGCCCAGTTCAATCAATGTACCAGTGTCATGATTTGGATGCAAACAATACCAGCAATCTGTGGTGGTTCCCAAATCCTATTTTGATCCACTAAATTTTGCCTGCAGTTGGCCTTCACTGTTATTTGAAATGATATAAATAATAATTTGATTCAAAAGCTATTTTTTATCTCTGATGTACTGCTTCATTGATGTCTTAAGAATAATGTCTCAATACAATAGGTGCAAGATGTTGCCTCAGTTAAAGGTGGCAGTCTTTCTGGGAGTTAACCACAGATACTAGGAGAATGGTGGGAACAGCAGCTGATAGTTTGGTTTGGCAGTTACAGATGAAATTGTGTTTATATTTCTGAGCAACAGCATGATGGCCATACTGAAGTGTAGCAGATACATGTTTTTATTTTGTACTGGAAGTCAATAATAATAAATAAACAAACATAAATTTTTCGTTTGTATTTAAACCATTAATGTCACATCAGAGGTATGAAACTAACTGTGATATCTGATGCAAGTTTTTCCTTGTGTGTGTGTGTGTGTGTGTGTGTGTGTGTGTAAAAGAAGGCTATCTGATCACATTTTTAATCTGCCAGACTTCTTGTTAGTCGTATACATGCCAGAAACATATACTGCAAGACAGATTGCTGCTCACTACTCCCACATGTGACACCCACTGTCAGGCTAAAATTAACTGGCCGGCACAAAAAAAACAGAATAAATTAGAGGTATTAACATACTGCATGTTAATATGTCCTTCACTAAAAGGTACACTGTACATTATCTATAGTGTTAACAAACTAGGTTGCTGGCAACAATTAATGACATGGGATACTGTTTTACAGCTAGAACTAAGACTCCTGGTGCACATAGAGCAGCAGGAAAAAAATTATTAGTAAATAATCTGCTGATGGACTGAATACATTTAGTCATGCTTCACAAGAAATCCTTGAAAATTCCAGTTTGCCTAGCTGCAGATATGTTGCGCAACAGTTGATATAAGATTGTGGTTTCATTAGTCATCCACATAAATGACAGTTCCAGAACATACAGAATCTTTGTTATTGGTTGCAAAAGATACAAATCAATAGGAATAAAATGAAACTGAAACTACCAACCACAGAACTAATAATAAAGTGGCAGAGGTCACAACAAAAACATGGCAGAGAATTTACTTGTTCAACTTGCTATTCTTGCAATGCACAAGTACACAAAAAGGAATCACTGTCATACAGCCTAACTCCTACAGTGTGAAGCACTGGAGAGATCTTGGCACTTGAACTTGATTCATCAACCAGTTCTTGTGTGGGTTGGGTGTCACAGTGGCGGTGACACTGTCAGTTGCAACCCTGGTATGTTCATCGGCGGTGAAGATTGTTCTGTTGTTGTTTCCGAAGCATGACTCATCTGCCCTGGGTTGGTTGTGGCGTGATGCGTC
This sequence comes from Schistocerca americana, assembly GCF_021461395.2. Taxonomy (NCBI): domain Eukaryota; kingdom Metazoa; phylum Arthropoda; class Insecta; order Orthoptera; family Acrididae; genus Schistocerca; species Schistocerca americana. Next base: position 954,981,357 of record NC_060120.1, read on the forward strand.
AGCAAGATGTCTAATGTTGTTATGGATAAAATCCATGCTGGTTGAACACATTCAACTGATACTTTCAATGGTGTGCCAATGCACATTATGTCTATGGTGTGCAAGGCTCTGCCCAACACTGGAAAAGGGCCAGTGTACAGTAGCTGTAGAGGCAACCCGATTTAGTCCATTTGCAACATCAAATGTGAGCAGCTCTTGAAATTTTCATGTACAGACACCTGATGGGCACTATGGAGAGAAGGGTTGGACAACGTATATTGGTGCAGTGGCGCTTTAACTGCTGCACCATCAGCAGAAGTTCTTTTGTATCTGGCAGCAATGCTGGCACTAAATTGTCTGCCAGAATCTGCAGAGGTTCACCATAAACTCTTTCTGCTGGGACACTCTGATGTCATATTTTTACGCCATTTGAAGGCCTAACAACATTAGAGGTAATGTGTCTATCCATTATTCTAGCTGACACATTAGTGACACTTTTAAGATTTTACATCAACTTTCTACCATACCATTAGTGGCAGGATGGTAGCTGGTTGTGTGGTCTCATTGGAACTACAAAGTCTAGCTTGTCCCAGGAACAGCATGGACTCAAACTGGCATCGTTGATGAATTGTAATATGGAGAGCACCTGAATCATGCAGTCCACATACACATAAACATTTTTGCTGTGTTTTCAGCTGATATAACTGTTGTTGGCGCTGCATTTGCCCACATTGTACATCTGTATATGTCTGAGAGTAAATATTTGTATCCATCCAGTTGCAGAAGAGGGAGTATGAGGTCAATGTGAATGTGCGCAAATCTAGTCAGTCAGCCCTAGAAGTTACCAGTTGCATTGTGTATGTAACAACCCACTTTACTTTGTCGGCATTCACTTGCGTCTTTCTTCATAGCAGTCACATAAAACAGTCCTTAAAAAATCTGATCAAAGCCCATCTTTCAGAGCTTCTCTGAAATGTATGGTCATGGTTTGCCCTGAGACAAGTCACACTACAGCCTCAACATCCCAGAATTTGTTCAAATTTTAGACCTGTAGATGTGTCATTTAACAGTTGTTGCGACTGTGGATCCTTGGTTTGCTCCGAATGAGTTCTCTATAGTTTATAAACACTGACACTCTACAAATATGGAAGAAGAAATCAGCTACTAAGTTTTCTGCATGTTTACCTGGTGAATGTTTATCATAAACTACATTATGTTTATCATAAACTACATTATGAGTTCAATATATTGTAACTCTGGCATTTCTTAATGTAGAGCTATGGCTTTCTGATCTGTAAAGATAGTCACTGATTGAGCTTCTGCTTGCACACATAGGTACCTGACTGCTTCGTATATTGCCAAAAGTGCTGTACCATACACGCTCCACATCTGTCGAACCAGTTGCAACTTCTCAGAGAAAAACTCCAGCAGTTGCCACTGTTCATCCACTTGTTGGTGGAGTGCTGCAGTGACTGGTGACTGACTTGCATCTACTGCAATGATGGACTGTGTGTAGGAGACTGGGTGAGAAAGTAACAATGCCTGGCTTAAACTCACCTGGAGAATGCTGAAAGCTTTACCCATCTCTGATATCCACTTGAAAAATCTGTGCCCCATAAGTGCATCCACAAGCAGTGTCTGTACTTTTGCTATTGCTGAAAGATGATGTCTGTAAAAATTTGTCACCCAAAAATGCCTCAGTTGTTGGTAATTCACTGATTTTGGCAGAGATTATAGTGCTGTAACTTTTCCTTCTAATGGGCAGCTGCTGTCAGCTGAAAGAGTATAGCCCAGGAAGGGTAATCAACCATTTGCATACATGGCACAGATGTTATTTGTACACTTGAGCATTAGGAGAGAACACTAAACTATCATCTAAGGAAGTGAAGCAAAATGGAAGTCTTTTGAGTACCTCATCAGTGAAACGTTGCCATATTTGTGCTGCATTCTTGAAGCACAAAGGCATGAATAAAAATTAAAATAAACTGATTGGTGTAATCCTTGCCATCTGTGGAACATTGTTAGCAGCTACTGGTATCTGATTATTTGCCTCTTTATGGTCAAAAATGTTAAAATCTTCTGTCCTGATCATTATGCATGTGATGTCATGTATGTTGGGAACCAGGTACTCATCCAGGATCATCCTTGCCTTTAATGCTTGGCAATTACCACATGGCCTCCACAAATCATCTTTCTTGTGGACTAGGTGTAGAGGCAAAGATCATGAATTGTCTCACCAGTGAATAATTTTTGACTGCTACATTTGTTTCAAGATTTTCTTTGCCTCTGTCAGCCTTTCAGGCATGATTCTTCATGCACACAGCAAGTGGTATTGTTCTGGTGTCATACATATGTAGTGTACTGTATTGTGTTTGATTTCTTTACAGTGAATATGCTCTTGTGACACGTTTCCTAATTCCTGTGTGGTCATCCGAAGGCTTCTCTGTTTCAGTTGTGTTCCATTTCTTCAAAGGGAGTGTATTGTCAGTTTGTCAGTTATCAGTGGCACTGCATACATCACATGACTCCCTGACACTGCACTGTTGTTCATTAAGCTTAACAATCACACTCCCTGTACACCAACTGCTAGTGCAAAATGTGCTAAGAAGTTGATAGATTCAGAGATATTGATGGTAAGAGAAGACCATGTGAAGTGATATCAGTGAATGTGCTGATGTTGGAGGTGGTATCTACCAAGAACTTTGTGCTGGTTTGTTTGTCTGATACATACAGTCTTTTCAATGTGGCAAAACATGTGCATAGGACTGGCTGCTGTCAGTGGCATATAGGCACTGCACTGTTACTGTGGACACCTTTGTCCTTTATGTAAGCACATGGTGATGTGCATTTGTAGCATTTCAGCCACAAAACTTATGATACCAGCACACTTCATGTGACTCTTTCTGCTGACATTGAGTTTCACTTTGTCATGTCACCAGTTGGAACTGGTCTTGATTTCTATCATTGAAGTCTTATCATCACTGCATTGTCAGTGCCTCCACTGTGGCTCTTAAATCCCTGATCTTGTCTGAAATGCTCAATGGAGGTCACAGTATGACTGCTTCTCAGTTGGGAGTTGTCATTTCAATTGTGTCTGACTGATCGCAATAGATTTCATTCGACAGGCCCGATGATGCCATCACAACTGTTGCGGTTGACTCAAGTGTCACATGCACCCTATCTGTGGCCTGCAGTAATTTTTTGGGTGATCTCTCTTCATATAACGCCAATGCTGTTTGAATTTGAGCCAGAAGTTGTTGCTGCCAAGTGTGTAGCAACAAATTATCAGATACTGCAGAGCTGTCTGCTAAGTTGGGCAGGTGCTGCCAGAACTCCAATGGTGCTCTGTCCATCCCCTTCTCCTGACATAGCACCTGCCTAAATCTGAGGTTAACAGATGTTATCTAGTGGGAGATTAGCTCTTCTTTCAGTTCCATCTCTCAGTGCTTCACTATAATGTCTGATATCAACTTCATGATTTGATGGTCTAAATTGCTTAGCACAAAGGCGAATTGTTCATAGCTGTTGTCACTTTCTGTTATCAGAATATATTTCCCACAGCTACAAACCGCATAAATGGTTGAGAAGGCACAAATGGTGATGAGATGAGATGAGATTAGATTAGATTAATTATTCATTCCATAGACCCATAAAAGAGGGAATACTCCTGGGTGTGGAACATGTCAAATAAACACATTACAAGAATGTAATTAGAAAAACTTGAGTTTCATTAATTTTAATGATCCTCAGTCAATAAACAGTAAAATTATGTAAATGAATTAAAATTAAACTTCTAATATTTACAGGTTTAATACTTACATCTCCTTTCATTAAATCCATCATTCAGACATTTGCTAGTTTCTTGGCTATTACAACCGAGTATTGTCAAAAATTAAAGTAAATTATTAATTTCAGTGATCATCAGTTAAGAACAGTCAGATTATGTACAAGATTTAAAATTAAACTTCCACTATTTACAGACTTAAGACTTAAATCTGCTTTCCATACATCCATCATTCACACTGTAGGTGGTTACTTGGCTGTTACAACCAAGTATTGTCAAAAATTAAAGTATAATAAATTTTCATTAAAATGGTCTACTGCACTTGTTGATAAACTCATGGATGGAATAGAAGGAGTTGGTCACCAAAAAATCTTTTAAATTATTTTTAAATTGTGCCTTGTCTGAAACTAAACTCTTAATGGTTACTGGTAACTTATTGAAAATATGCGTTGGTGAATACTGGACTCCTTTCTGGGCAAGAGTAAGTGATTTTAAATCTTTATGTATATTGTTCGTATTCCTAGCACTGATACAGTGTACTAAGCAGTTAGTTGGAAAAAGAGATGTGTTATTTACAACAAACTTCATTAAGGAATAAATATACTGAGAAGCTGTGGTTAATATGCCCAATTCTTTGAATAGGTTTCGACATGATATTCTTGGATTTACACTACTCACTACTCTTACTGTACGCTTCTGTACTCTAAAAATTATTTCTCTGTTTGTGGAGTTACCCCAAAATATGATGCCATATGACATAATGGAGTGAAAATAAGCAAAATATGTCCATTTTTTAAATATTTATATCTCCTATGTCTGATGTCATTCACATTGCTAACACAGACTTGTTTAGGCGCTTTAGCAGTTCATTAGTACGTTGCTCCCAACTGAATTTATTATCAAGTTGTAATCCCAAGAATTTTACACTCTCAACTTCTCCTATTTCCATGTCGTCATATTTTATACACACACCAGAAGGAAATCTCTTGGAAGTTCTGAACTGCATATAGTGGGCCTTTTCAAAGTTTAATGACAGTGAATTGGCTATGAACCACTTATTAATGTCAGTAAAAATTTGATTAGCTGCCCTTTCTAAATTTATATTTGATTTACTATTTATTGCACTGTTTGTATCATCTGCAAATAAGACAAACTTGGCACCTGGTAATGTAATAAATGACAGGTCATTAATATACACAAGAAACAGTAGTGGACCTATTATGGAACCTTGGGGAACACCACATGTAATTTCTTCCCAGACAGATGATGGCTGATTGCCTGCTGCTGAAGTGTTACGTAATGACACCCTTTGTTTTCTATTAGTAAGATATGACTGAAACCACTTTGCAGCACTACCAGTGACGCCATAATATTTTAATTTACTTAAAAGAATGTTGTGATTCACACAGTCACACGCCTTTGATAGGTCACAGAATATGCCTGTTGCCTCTAATTTGTTGTCCAATGAATTAAGGACATCTTTGCTGTAAGTGTAAATAGCATTCGCAATATCAGAACACTTAAGAAACCCAAACTATAACTTTGACAGTATGTCATTTTCACTAAGGTGCTTAAGTAGACGCTTGAAAGCTGGCAAAAGTGAGATCAGTCAGTAATTTGACGGCATTTCTTTGTCCTCTTTCTTGTGGAGAGGTATAACTTCAGCATATTAAAGCCAGTCCAGGAATGTTCATGTTACGAGTGATTGATTGCTCAAATAACTTAAGATATGACTAAGCTCACATGAACACTCTTTTATTAACTTTGTTGGTACATTATCATAACCACTAGAATGCTTTGATTTCAAGAACTTCATGTTGGATCCTATTTCTTTGGGTGAAGTAAGTGTCAATTCTATTTTACTGAGATTGCTTGTGTGCACTGGTCTCAGATATTCCATTGCATTATTTACTGAACCTGACAATCCAATGCTATCAGTAACAGAGACAAAATACTTGTTTAAATCGTTTGCAACACAACATGCATTTGTTATCAGGGTTTCATTTATTTTTAGAGCTATTTGTTCCTCCTCATTTCTGGTCCTACCTGTCTCTGACTTAACTATACGCCATATTGTTTTTATTTTATTGCTGGATGTATTTATCTTCTTCTCATGATGCGGGTGTTTAGATTTCTGGATAACCTTCTTCAATATTTTGCAGTAATTTTTGTAATGAGGTATAATGCTAGTATCAAAGGTGTCCCTACGTATCAGATAGAGTTTCCTTTTTGTCTCACATGATACCTTTGTCCTTTGGTTTCTTATTAGACTTCTGCTTAATTTGAGTTACCCTCAGGGGAAAACAATTTTCAAATAAGGTGCTAACTTTATTAATGAATGTTTTGTATTTTCCATTTGTGTCTTGGATGCTGTAAACATCCATCCAATTAATTTCTTTGAGCACTCTCCTAAATTTCTCAGTTTTTGACTGTTTTATTGGCCTTCTGTGCTCAGTTCTGATAGATGTTTTACCCTGACAATTTTCAAAATTTAATGTTAGGTGTTGCATGTCATGGTCAGATAGCCCATTTACTACTGGTTTTGTAATGTGGCTTAGTTGCCTAGAATTGTCTATAGATATATTATCAATGGCAGTCTTAGAACATTTGTATACCCTAGTTGGGAAATTTACAGCAGAAATTAAATTGAATGACAATGTAACTGATTTCAGTAACTGTTCACTGACAGTGTTTTTCAGGACATCTATATTAAAATCACCAGCAACCAATAGTTCTTTGTTTTTTAATTTTAGATGAGATAATAAATCTTCAAGACCGTTTATAAACAGGTTGAAATTACCTGAAGATGCTCTGTATATGGCTTCTATTATAAAGAACCAATTATGACTGCAACTGCAAGTGCTATAGGGGTGAACTGCTGGAACTGATGGGTAGATACCTTGTTGCTGCAAACTGTGGCCTTGGTTCTGCTATATCATTCACCGTTATACCTGGTCATAGCAGTATGTTTTACTTGCGCCTGCAGATATTTCAAATCTTGCTTAACATCTTCCTGTACTCCACAGGAAGTGTCTGCCATGTTGTGGTGCATGTGTGTTGTTGTCCTGCAAAGTTTTTTTGCTCATATTTGTGGGGATGACAAGCTACAAACCATTACTTCATTTCTAAGCCTACTAATTTCCTCAGCAAAGATGGTGAAATGCTTGTCATCTTCACTCATGATTTCATATGTAACTTGGCTACTTGCTATTTATGCCTTTTGCCAAAAGGTACAAATGCTTTAGAGGTGTCAACAGTTATGTGGCTTCATAAATCAATGACATAAACGATGGCACATAACTGCTGAGTATGCAGAATTCTTTATTACTAACTGTGAAAGTTACAAATTAATAAGAATGAAAGGAAACTAAAAGTGTCAACCACAGAACTAATACTTAAGTGGTAGAGATCATAAGAAAAACATGGCAAAGAATTTAACTATGCAATTTGCTGTTCTTACCGTGCACAAGTACACAAAAGGAATTACTGCCACAAGACCATAGCATGGAGCTTACTCAGTTTGAGTTGCCCCAAACCCATCACATCAGTTATGTTGAGTCTTCGTGGGATTTCTTTGCAGTAAATCTGAATGTCTCATATCTATATACATTCATCTACATCTACATCCATACTCCGCAAGCCACCTGGCGGTGTGTGGCGGAGGGTACCTTGAGTACCTCTATCGGTTCTCCCTTCTATTCCAGTCTCGTATTGTTCGTGGAAAGAAGGATTGTCGGTATGCCTCTGTGTGGGATCTAATCTCTCTGATTTTATCCTCATGGTCTCTTCGCGAGATATACGTAGGAGGGAGCAATATACTGCTTGACTCTTCGGTGAAGGTATGTTCTCGAAACTTTGACAAAAGCCCGTACCGAGCTACTGAGCGTCTCTCCTGCACAGTCTTCCACTGGAGTTTATCTATCATCTCCGTAACGCTTTCGCGATTACTAAATGATCCTGTAATGAAGCGCGCTGCTCTCCGTTGGATCTTCTCTATATCTTCTATCAACCCTATCTGGTACGGATCCCACACTGCTGAGCAGTATTCAAGCAGTGGGCGAACAAGCGTACTGTAACCTACTTCCTTTGTTTTCGGATTGCATTTCCTTAGGATTCTTCCAATGAATCTCAGTCTGGCATCTGCTTTACTGACGATCAACATTATATGATCATTCCATTTTAAATCACTCCTAATGCGTACTCCCAGATAATTTATGGTATTAACTGCTTCCAGTTGCTGACCTGCTATTTTGTAGCTAAATGATAAAGGATCTATCTTTCTATGTATTCGCAGCACATTACACTTGTCTACATTGAGATTCAATTGCCATTCCCTGCACCATGCGTCAATTCGCTGGAGATCCTCCTGCATTTCAGTACAATTTTCCATTGTTACAACCTCTCGATACACCACAGCATCATCCGCAAAAAGCCTCAGTGAACTTCCAATGTCATCCACAAGGTCATTTATGTATATTGTGAATAGCAATGGTCCTATGACACTCCCCTGCGGCACACCTGATACTGAAGATGACATTGTATATTCTGTTATGTGACACCCACACATGTACACTACCATATCTTTCACTATGATTATTTCATTCCTCAGAGAGGAGAGAGGGATATGTTAGACAAGTTCAAAAAGGAAGAACAGATGGCTCAGACCCCAGGATGGGAGTGATCAACCATTTGTGAAGACAAGGGAAGACAAAAAGGAAGGAGAGGTCGGTAAGTAAGAGGTGAAACATAATACACTGTTAAGCAGAGTCCAGAGATGGTGAGGACAAAAGAGAAGTAAAGGTTGATTAGAGAATGAGAAGTGAATATTGCACTTAAGAACTAGGAGGGGAGAAAACATTGAGAAAAAGTGGAGGGATAAGAATGAAGATAAAAAAAAGTAAATGGAATAAAGAAAATATTGAGAAATTCTGGAAAGTTTCATTCATTCCTTTATAAATTATATCCTATAAACTCCATTAAGAAGGTGATTCATTAGGAATGTGGATCAAATCAAATTATAATGTTTAACTTTAAACAGACAAAGAAATGTGTCTGTATAAAGGTAAAATTAATGCTTGTTTAGTGAGGATATTAGTGTTAAGTGGAATTCGTATCCCCATTCCATATACTCAGATAATTTACAGGAGTGGCTAATAAAGTATTCTTTTATTTCAGTTTTAAAAATTTGGCATTTTCTGCCTTCAGTTTTTTATTTTACTTTAGATACATATTTTTTAGATACTATTATGTGCAAGAGATGCTAGAATGTGGAGATTATATATAGAGCTGCAGGGAAAATAAAATCATAAATTCAGAACAAACCAGAATCAGAGTGGAAAAAGATATTGCACATGGATTGGCACATATTGTACAATACATAACAAACAAACAGAGTAAATATAGGCATAAAAGTTCTATATTTCTCTGTTAAAAATGCACCAAACAAATAAAAAGTTTCATCAAGTAAATACCTTTCCATTTTATTTTTAAATAATGCACTGTTACTACATACAGCTTTGATTTGACAATGAATTAATTATTGTAATACTGGTAAACTGTACAACTGTTTGTACCCGAAAAACATTTAAATAAATATATTGGGAAGTTGTAGTAAGTGTCCCAGGTTCTGTAAAGTGTTTATGACAGGAGGTTCTTGAGGGAACTCTGCACATAATTCACACGAACTTTTATTGCAGCTAGAAACTTTTATTTGATTTGGGTAAATTGCTGCAGGAGTTAATTCCATAGCAGATAATAGAGTGGAAGCACCCACAGTAAGTGCACTTGGAACAATGATGTCTCCAATATGTGAGATTGTTCTAATGGTAAAACTAGCCAAGGACAACCATTTTATGATTTGTAAGATACGATGTCATAGCCAATCCTGCTATCCATGTGGAGGCATTAGAATTTGATGCAGAGTACCCTTCAAATTTGCAGATTGTCTTAGGCAATAGGTGTCTCCCATGGGATTTTGCGATCAGAGTTGAACTGAATATAGCTAATTTTGCTCAGGTTTGCTGACAGTGTGTTTACATTGAACCAGCTTAAGAAAGTAATTTGTTAGGATCAACGTTAAATCAGTGGAATGTTTGTTGTTTATTTCAATGCTATGTCACCTAATATGATGAACTTGCATGTTTTACACACATGCACAGTATATATAGTTAAACTTTCACACCACTGTAGAAATAACACCACTGGTCAGAATGACATCAATTTGCAACATAATATTATTGGAGAAGGGGAAAACATATGGCAGAAGAAAAATAGTTATAAAATGTAGCAATAGATAGCATTGTAAGCATTATAATTTAATAGTGGTCGAGCACAAATGACAAATGAATACATACAACAATGCCTAAGGTGGACATTTGACATTAAATAAACTGTACTACTCAATTTGCACAGGTGTACAGGTGCGATACTGTTAGTTATGTAAGCCCATCCTCCATGAAAAAGGTCATATCACATCAGATGAGAAAAATCAGTTTTTAATTGTCCTGAGGCCAAAAACTGCATAAAAAGCATCAGTCACATCAGTTTTTAACGCTAGGACGCCTAAGGGGGGGGTTCGTTGAACCCACAATTTTTTTATGTCCCCTGCTTTTGCCCAAGTAAGTTTCATACTACATATTCCCTTTGAGTTATTGTTTGTTGGCTATTTTATGAAACATTAGTGTCAATATATTTTATAGAAAATTCCTGCTTTGAAAGAAAGAATAAATAAACTTATTGTGGGTCCAACAAACCCCCCCCCCCTTAGGCTTCCACGCTATAGAAAATTTCCCTTAGTAGGATTTCGTATTTCTCATCTCTACAACAATGCAAGTTAGTTCCTTGTTGGTTGGTATTCTTGATATTCACAACAATCGGTTTACTTTCAGAGAAGTTATCAATGATGTCAGTCAACTGTTACTTATGTTGTAAACTTGCAGTGAGTTAGTGCAGTTCCCTACTGTTCACACCCAGACTTAGAAATGACTAAAAGAATACGTGACTCATCTTTAGAAAGAGTTCTGAATGAAATTTTAGATGAAGATTCTGACATGGGGAGTGAAAGTGAATATGAGGATGGTGTGATGGAATATGATTCAGATCAGGAAAGTGATGTGGATGTTAGAGAAGATGAAGATACCGCAGCTTCAGGCAGTGACCATCAGGATGTTATTGTGGCCAAGTCTGGAAGAAGGTATGTAACCACACAGCCTAGAATTCCTCGGAGGTCTGTTGCTAATATAGTAAGAGAGCAGGCAGGAGTAACTCCAGCTAGTGTTTGCCATTCATCTGGAGAAGCCTTGAAGTTACTTCTTACACCTGACATCATGGATGTTACAGTAAAACATTCAAATGAAGAGGCAGTGAGGCGAAATCTTACTCTGACTAATGAGAGAGAATTGTATGCCTTTATAGGAATCCTGATACTTATGGGGGCAAGTAAGGACAGTTCTGTCAGTGTACACGATCTTTGGTCAGACCTAATGGGTCGGCCAGTTTACAAGGGTAAGAGAACGTTTCAAGGAACTTATTGTAATCATAAGGTTTGATGACAAAAGTACCTGCCAGCTAAGAAGGGAAGCAGACAAGTTCACAGCAATACGTGATGTTTTCAACAAAGGGAATGATAGGTTTCCACTACTGTATAAACCAGGGGTCCACCTCACCATTGATGAGGTGCTCAGCTTGTTTAGAGGGCGCTGCCCCTTCAAAGTATTTATGAAGGATAAACCGGGCAAGTATGGCATCCTTATACGCATGATGTCCAATGCAGTTGGCAGATACGTCTTGAATAAGGAACTCTATGCAGGTAATGTTCAGAATTTGTCGAAAGAAGAATGGGGTTCAGCAGCTGTCGTCAAATGTCTGGTAACACTTGTGAAAAATACTGGTCAAAATATTACTACAGACCGATACTACACATTGGTGGATTTGGCGGAGGAGTTATACCAAGACCACAAAATTACTAGAGTAGGAACTCTCCAGTCAAACAGGAAGCATATTCCAGACATAATGAAGAACACGTCAAATCGAGAGCTATATTCATCAATGTTCTTGTTCACAGACCCATCAACAGGTAGGCCTCCAGTAGCTTTGGTGTCCTACATAGCAAAAACGAAAGCAAGTAAAAACTTACTGATGTTGTCAACAATTCACCAAGATAAAGGCACTGTTGGAGGAGAGAAGAAAAAAACCGAGATAAATGCAATTATAATTCCACTAAAGGTGGAATTGATACCATTGATCAAGTGGCACGTATGTACACCTGCAAGAGGGGAACAAAGACATGGCCTCTATCTGTATTTTACTCTCTCATTGACATTTGTGCTATCAATGCAACCACCATATTCATCCAGCAACATCCAAGATGGAATGAAAAGAAACACAACAAACGGAAAATTTATCTTCTGCAAGCTGTGATGGAACTAGTGAAATTGCAGGTAGAAGAAAGAAGTGCCAGTGCAAGAGGGTTATCTAACCAAATTCTTCAATCAATGGAGACTATTCTACAAAAGAAAATTAAAGAAGTGACAACAGAAGCACGTCAGCCTCCTGCAGGGAAAGGTCGGTGCCATATTTGTCTAGGAGAAGCTAAAACAAAGAAGCAGTAGTACAACAATCTAAGCAAACCAAAACAGTATTGTAGACAGTGTCATAAACATGTGTGTAACACACATTCAGAAAAAATTGTGAAGTGTGTTCCTTGCATTGAAGTTGAGAACTCAGTAGTCTATTGCATATGAGCACATCTGTATTTTGTATTGTAATATGTCAATTTTTTATTCACTCAATCCAATATTTATAACAATTAACAAAATTTATAAACCGATGCCTTAGTTAAAATACATAAACCATTTTGAAAGTTGTAATTTTTCGTCAGTAAACTTATTTAATACCTGTGTGTGTGTGTGTGTGTGTAAAACAGCAGTGGTACAAAGACAGATCCATAGGGGACCCTATGGAGTACAGTGCCTCAGCCAGATTCTACCCCCTCACTATGGAGTACAGTGCCTCAGCCAGATTCTACCCCCTCACCTGCTTTGCTGCTCACAATCAAAACCACCTTCTGCTTCCTGTCTTGAAGGCAGGATTTAGCTAGTTTCCCTCTGTCCCTATGATGCCACAGTTGCATACTACTCTGAGAAGTATTTTGTGATCAACACTGTTGAAAGCCTCAGATAGTTCACAAAATGATAAAATCTTCTTGGATGATCAGCATTACAGATAATGAAATGTCTTAACTTGCTTCTTTTTTTATCTAGGGATTCCAGTACATCATTCATGAAGGAAAATACAGATTCATTGGAAGACAAACTGCCTTTCACTCATTATGTCAAAGTTTTTTAGGTGCATCACAATTTTGGGAATCAGTACTTTCTTTAAGACTTTTATCTACATGGTCAAGAGAGAGAAAGGATGATAATTTGTAACTTGCATTGTATCTCCCTTTTATGAAGTGCTTCACTATAGCAACCTTTATTCCACCTGCACAGACACCATGATTCATGTAAACATTATGTGAGCAAAAATTTTGCATAATTGATCTGAATATACTTTTAGAACTACACCTGATTATCCTTAGCTTTTTAAAGAGACAGTGGTTTTCTTTACTTAATTTCTAGTTATGTTCTGGTATTTCCATGACATTTCCCAAAAAGTCTTTGCAACCTATTTGTCCAACAGCACTTGTGATGTGGTCACTGAAGATTTTTGCAATAAACTCCTGGTTGCTTATATGTTTATAACCAATATTTAATGCAATGACTTTGGTTTTAGTGGCACAGTTGGCATCCCTCCCACTCATGATATACCAGCTGCTTTGACTTTATTACAGGAGCTGTTGATTTTGGAGCTAAAATATAAACTTTCACAATAGATGTATAGGTGTAACTCCAGTGAACATCTTGGAGGCATCATTTAAAGACCTTATCATTTCTTCATTTATGTGTCTGGTAACTTTCCATTAGTGCTCAGTTTCACTCTGGCAAATAGTCACATCAAAGAGATCATTCAATATTTTACTAATAAAGACACTGGCAACTTTCCCTTCGTCTATAAAAATATTACTGATTAGAACAGTTGAATTTGGAGTTACTTTGGTGAGAAAACTGACTGCTGGCATGTGGCTGTAGGTAAACATCAAATTTTCCTTGTGTATCTTCCCATTACTGCAAGTTAAGAAATGTACATTGGCATGCAGTAAAAGTGAGTCTATCTGCTTCAAAAAGAAGCTAAGATTCCTGAAGGTACACTATATATTGCTACAATTAATAACATAGAACTATTACAGCCCATGCTTCAAATTGTTGCTCTAGACAAAAATCATGTATACATGTTAAATTATACTTGACACAGTTCTTAACAAAAACAGCAATACCTCCTCTTTCCCTTTGTTTTCTGGAGCATAAAGTCATCAGATTGTAATCAGGAATTAAAAGTCTTTCCACCCCGCAGAAGACATGGTGTTCAGTGAAGCACAGTACATGAGTGTGGGCTATACTTTCATGGCCACGCATATTGATTGTAATTTCATGTAGTTTATTACCAACCTCTAATATTCTGGTGGAAAATCGACAGTTGATGCTTTCCAGAAACAGTTACAGTGTTTTGTCTACAAAAGAATTAGTAACTGAGGAATGCATTCTTATCCTGAAAATTTAGAAATCATTTGTCTAATATAGTCTCTCTATATGAAATGCTTTTTGTAAAGTTGTATTCATTTTTACATAAAATAAGGGACAAGCAGCCACTCACCTATAGCAGACACTGCAACAGAAATTAGTGTTCACTAGCTTTTGAGCTCTGACTTTTTTTTCTTGAAGAAAGTACACATGTTCACACACACAGCCACACAGACATTGAAACACAAACTGTGGTGACCACAGCAACAGTGTTGCCATGGCTACAGTAGTGTGCATTTGGGTGTCCGTGTGACTGTGTGTGTTTTTCACTAGAAAAAGAGCCAAAGCTTGAAAGCTAGTGAACACTGTTTTCTGTTACATGTGTCTATGTGGCACAATCAGTCTGCTGTAGGAAAGTGGTCGCCTGTCTCTCCTCATATGTATTGTTCCATCCAGGAAATTCCAACAGTTCATTTTTAAAGAGCCATCTGTCAAGGGACATTGGTTTGGACTGTGCCCTTTTTCTTGTTTTCTATTTGATATTATTAAAAATTCCTTTGGCTGCATAATTTTTTCATGCCAGGTAAGACAAGTCTGTGGTTTGTGTAAAATGTTTGATGGGCTGTGTCTGGTTCGATCATATTCACATTCGTGAAGCTGTTATAAACTTTTGAATAATTTTCTTTATTTACATACAAGGGTTGAGTTAAATCATACCTGTTTAGAATGTCCAGTACAATCATATTGGTGTTTTTTCAATTTGTTTGAACTAGTAACAAAAAATAAAAAATAAAAAAAGATAAAAATTAATTAATTATTTTGTGTAAAGAAAACTTACGTTAAAATGGCACATTCCACATTGTTATGAAATGTCGTATTCATGATCTATGGAACAAGGGTTAATATATGCTCTCAATGCATTCAGACCTTGCTAGCAAATTCTACAGACTTTTGTACCAGAATATAAAATTTACATTACACACTGAATTCATCCTTATTATATCCCAAATACTATTAGAGAACTAATGTATTGGCACAAATGTGTAAGAATAACTACATTCATGGGGAAGATTCTGAAAGATGTTTCGTTACATATTTTACCTCCTAACATTTGTACTGCACAATTCTGTAGACTATTAGCTTTTCTGGCCAAGGTGGCATTGCCTTAGGAGTTAATGACACAAGATTACACTGTGCAAAACTATACTATATATGCTAACAGCCCCATCGCAACCACCTAAATAGAAGGCCGTGGCGCACTCAGTGTGATGTCGCACATAGTGGGCCAGGATTGACGTGGTGCTGCACTGACAGGATCAAGTTGCACATCCCACAATCTCTCTAAAACAGTTTTATAGAATCTACTCAGTAAAGAAAATCATTTCTATATTACTAGTAGTTTTATATGTCAGCTTCATGGTGAAGTGCTCATCCTTTCATTAATGGTCATAATTATTGCAATATTTCATGTAACAAATCTGAAAACATTGCAATGAAAAAAGGGGGCCACTATGACTTTGTGTATGGTGCTAGTAGACCATATGTTGCTGTGTATGAAATGAAGGTAACATTTTGAATTTTTCTTTAAACTTGGATGGGGTCAATATCTGTCTCCAATCTCAAGAAAATGGACTTTATGTAGCAAGTTCATTTCCGATTACACATGTGCAGGAATGAAATATTGATAACATCCCTCATACTTCATAAACTAGTTGAGATATCAAAACAAGATTTTGGCAAATGATGGCATGTGAAGAGGAGAGTATTTTTCCATTGGTAAATGTTGTCATATAGCAGAAGCTACAACTTTTATTTTATTTTTTTCAAACCAGTGTTGAAGTTTTTAAAGAGTTATTGACAGCTGCTGATAAGAAAATTTAATAATATGAGAAACATGAAATTTCTTCTCTTGTGTTACTATAAACTGACACAATGAGAGCTGTTGACCTCTCGTATCACAAACTGCCTGTTTAATAAGACATTCTGTTTCAGTACCCTGTCACAGTAGATTCTGTGATATTCTGTGTAATTTATACTGTGTTTTAGCACCTGTCAGCAAAAGAAATGTCTGTACTTATAACTGATGATGCTTTGAGAAAGGTTAACACATCTTTTTAACCAGAGATAAACAGGCATCAAATTTGTTATTTCTAGTCAAACAATTCTGCATTTTTCTGCAGACTACAACTGACCCAATAGAAAACTTTTTTAACTCTGAAGCTTTGGACAAACTGACAATTTGCAGAACCTTACCAACTATTTGTCAATGTCACTTTCACTGATGAATTAAGAGATATTTGTAGTAAGAAGATTCACTCCCTTACTCTATACAGGGGCAGGAATAGAAAGATGACATGTTATTTGCCTTAAACTTTTCATATGTCAAAGGTATCTGAAGTGTGGAAAGAAAATCTGTTGGAAAGTTTTATTGTGTCAGTTTATAGTACCATTAGAGATGAAATGTCATATTTTTCATACTAATGAATTCTCTTTTCACTAGCTGTTGATGACTTAAAAATTGCAGTACTGGCTTGGAAAAAAAAAAATGAAATAAAATTAAAAATAAAAACTGTAGTTTCTGTTGTATCATTGTAGATAAAGATCCATATGTTAACCATATTGTAAAATATTCTCCTCTTTGCACACTAACATTTGAACATGTAAACACGCTACATTTTCTCGAAACTGCCAAGTCTGAAGAAAAATTAAAAATGTTAGCTACATTTCATACACAGCAATATACAGTCTAATATGCACCAAATGCAAATTCACAGCAACCTCTACTTTTCATTGAAACATTTATGAATTTGTTAGATACAGTATCATGATAACTATGACCATTAATGAAAGGGTGGGTACCCACCATTAAACTGAAATACAAGGCCACTAGTAATGTAGAAATCAAATTTTTTACTGAATAGATTCTGTAAAATCATTTAAGAAAGATTGCAGGGCATGCACCTTGATTCTGTCAATGCAGCATCTCACCAAGTTAACTCACACTAAGTTAACCATGGTCTTCTCTCTTGGTGCTGGTGGTCTCATCCACAGATCAATACATTAAGGAAATTTGTAAGTTCAAAGCAAAGATGAGTCAGTATGCACTCAAAATTATATTTTGCATTAAAAAAAATCAAGTGGATCTGAACACTATGGGACTTAACATCTGTGGTCAGCAGTCCCCTAGAACTTAGAACTACTTAAACCTAACTAACCTAAGGACATCACACACATCCATGCCTGAGGTAGGATTCGAAACTGCGGCCATAGTGGTCACGCGGTTCCAGACTGAAGCACCTAGAACCGCACGGCCACACGGCCGGCTATTTTGCATTAAGTCTCAGGGTTTATAGTTTTTTCACTGATGTAATGTATGGTCCTTTGAATACTGCACTACAGTACAGTATCTGGAAACATTCAGACTGTAATATTGAAAGTGTACAGGCTACTAACACAAAATATTAGCAGTTTTATCATGTACTTACAGTATTAACAAGGTTATTCAGTCTTAACTGGAGACGCTGTTTGTGGTAACTTTAATGTCAATTTTCTGATAGGCAAATTATGGTCAAGAACAGTTGAGATTTACTTAGGAACATGTTTGGATTATTTTCCTCAGTAAAGACCTAGCTACGATTGAAGGTCCTAATCTGCTGATAATTTATATTTGCACACCCTCTTACCTTGATTTAGATGTAAAACCATAACAAATGGTTTATGAACCATAGTGCTGAAACAGAGACAGCAAAATGTGAGAAATTATATTTAGATAATAAAAGAACAATATAGCTTGACAGAATCATAACTGATGGCTCTGCCACCTTCATTGGTTGCATGGTAAACTTATAATAGGGAAACTAACATGTAGTGGTGTTGATGGTATCCCACTTTTGAGGATGGAATCTTATCTTCATAACAGAAAGCAGAAGGGAACAATGATAAACTGCATCACAGTGTCAAAATTAAATGTATACTGTGTCAACAGAAAATACCAAGTCTTACAAGGATTAGTACTGGATCTCCACCTGTTCTTAAGATTCATAAATATACTTGCAGTGTATTTGTGGACTACTCAGAGACTGAAATGCCTGGTGATAATCTAAGCATACTAACCAAGAATCCTAACTAACCTGCACTAGACATAGTCTGGATGAATCAAGAATCTTTATTCAATATTGCCATTATTCAATAAAACAATAGCTAAATGGGCTTGCAATGGTTTCACAGCTAAATGTTTGAATCTTAATCCTACAAAAATAATTTCAAGCATATAAAAATGGCTAGCTATTATCGTAAGAAGCCATTAATGGCCATAGAGAAAATGAAACACTGTGTGTAAAATTCGCATGGTCTAGCTGGATAGCTTGGGAGTGAACACATACTGGAACAAATCAAAAGGCTTGGTTCAGCATCTTTTCCATTTACCAATATTTCTCATTGTTCTGGCTTGGAGCTCAGGATGTTGGCTTATGTTGAACAACTTCACTCACTTTTTTAAGATAAGCATCTTCTCGAGTACTGCAATTAGAGTGAAGAAAGTATTCATTCTTCAAAAGTGAGCAGTAATAATACTTTGTGAAGTAAATAGATATAAATTTTTACAGAGAACTTCTCAAACATCCTAGAATACTTAAGCCTTAATGGTATTTGTTAGTTATAATGAAAGTAATACTCAGTTGTTCAATTCAGTTTTCAATTACACATCCATAATACAAAACAGAAAAGTAATTTCCATATGGAGTCAGCCTCATTGTCAAGGGGTCAGATTGGTGCAATGATCTTCTACATCTTCCATCTGATATAAAGTGAGAAACTGAAGTACTATATAAACTCAAAAGAATTAATAGCACAATGTATCAGCCTATTCTTCTGCAAAGTGTCTGTTCATCTGAATTAAATAAATGTGGCTCCTGTCAGCTGTATGACAGATATTGTTGGTCTTTGTCAGCAGCCCTTGTTTTCTTTCAGCAGCAAGTAACTGTTATTCTACGATAAATTGCAGTGTTACCCTGCAGATATTAAACTAGCAATATGTGATAACAGCCACTATTTAATACACTTAAGGAATCAGCAGCTCTTTTTTTTCCAAAATAGCAGCAGTCCTCTTAATTTTACACTGAGACATATAGCTGTCATAAATAGTTGATATCAGCCTACAAATAAATAATTAGTAATGAATTGTCCAACAGCTGGTTCATATTTTTAATCTATCCCTACTCATTCCATATCCACAAGGGGTGCTCATGATAACAGAATCTATAGAACAGCATGAATGAATGTTTATTATACTGTATGTGACACGAAAAAAGTACTAATGACACAAAAACACACATGCGTATATGGTATGACACATGTATTAATTTGTACAAAATGTTTCTATTTTATTGTTTAAATTATTGGATTTGATCTAATAGCAATTACAAAAAAAATGAGAACTATGTGATAAAGACAATCAATAACATATAAAGCCAAAGAAGACATAGAGTTGATCTTCAACTAATAAATAATTTCTTCATAACAACACACATAATTTTTAGACTTTGACATATACTGATATGATTTTGTGGCACAGCAATCACAAAACTGAACTTATACATATATCAAACAACATGAAAATACATATTGTATATTTTCTTCACCATCGTAGAAAATAACACTTCACAAGAACACGTACAGTTGCACACAATAAAATATTTCCTGAAGATGTTTTTATTTTAGTCTTGTATCATTAACTGTGTTTTCAAATAGATATTTAATATTACACATAGCATAATATACAAAAAAGACAATGTAAATTCAATACCTTTAAAGAATTTCTATCTACTTGGATATTTAGATTTTTGACTATGTGTGCAAAAACACACATCAAGGATTGTGTAGATAAGACAGCAGTTGTACAGTTATTATACAATAATTTGAGAAATAGTAAGAACAATACCGATACACTCATTTCTGATTCCCTCTTCCATGTTGGTCATACAAAAGGGTCATTCTTTTAAACACTGGAAAATCTAGCATGGAATAATGACAATATTATGAAAAGGATAGACTGCTACTCACTATATAGTGGAGACATTGCATAGCAGATAGGAACATATACGCTGCCTGGAAATATCTTAGAAAAAGAAACAACAGCATTGAACTAACTCTGATACATAACAGGAGAAGGCAAGACTGTTTGAGCCAGTACAAATTATGATTTTAGATAAGTATTACAACTTTCATTTTCATTTGAAACCAAAAATAAACAAGAGGACTCATACAAATCAACAAACAAAATGGAATTGCACATGAGAGAAATGATGGAACTACAAACAGAATCTTGAGTAATCAGGATACTCCAAGTATAAATTTGAAATATTCTCAAGAGGTATGGAAAATAAAAAGTTAATGACTCATAAAAAAGGAAGAAGAGAGGGTAAAATCTGGAAAGAGAGGAATGTGAGTTGGGGAATAGGTAATGTAGCTGACAAAGACAAGGTGCAAATGGCAGAAAAGTACATGAGAAAGGGGAAGAAGGGATGTTTAGGTGGCAAGAGCAAAAAATGTTAGATGGCTTGTGCTAGGATCACTTTGTATGAGAAAAGCAAATGATTAGGAAGCACCAACAAAAACTCAACTGTAACCTAAAGTCAATTGTTTGGTAACAACAAGCATTCTTTTCGCTTGTCCTTTACCACATCAGAAAGCTAATCGTCACTGAAAGGGGCCCTAACTTTCAGTGTTTATGCGAGCCACTGTTGTCAAGATAACTACTCTCCTTGTTGATAAGCTCAATATTTCTAACTTTTTTCCCTGATGACCTCATCATTAACTTTATGAATAAGATATTACTGCCAGATATTTATCTCTTCAAAATTTAGTATTTATTATTTATCAGAGCAAGTAATATTCACAGAGATTAATGCAAAAAAAAAAAAAAAAAAAAAAAAAAAATAACTAGGATGAGTATAAATCTGCCACCAGTTCAAAAATTGCCACAAAGTAGTTCTTTGTTATGGTACCTCCAGTTCCTTTCAATACTTAAAGCTGTTGATTATTAATTTTACAAATTCCTGATGTCTGATAGCTAAACACAGACATGGAATAACACAGTACTTTGGACACTGCAATGATCATCTTCCTGCAGTAACTTTAAGAGGAAATGGTATAAACAGCACCAGAGCAACTGAAAGCTATTGCACACTTCAGAAGTGAGACTTTATTGAACCATTTAGAAATGCAACGATGACAGACACTACTGCTACCCAGTATGTGGTCCTTCTAGCTGGAGCTGTGTTGCACCCATCCTCTGTACAGACATGGCAGCGTTCAATGCTGCTGTGAGGAGGCAGCTGCACATTACATGACACATTCATCGGTCCATTCATAGGAACTGAGCCACAGTTACGCATTGTAATCACCTCCAGTGTGTTTACTGAAACATAAAAGAAATATTTTACTATTGTCATTTTAATAATTTAATAAGGTAAATGTTGCTGACTATAGAATGGATTACTGAGACAACTTAATACCAATTTTTCAAAAATGTGTTGCTGTTCATCTGTCAGATAATATTAATCAAACAGCTTATTTGAAATAAGTCATCAAGGCACTTTTCTTCTACCCACATTTGAAAACAAGAGTGACACACAAATTTTTCTCTGGTTGTTTTCTAGAACCTGGGTTCACTGAAAAACTGTACATGAATGGCTTCCATTCCAAGATTTCAGTTGTATTTTGATTCTGGAAGCTAAAACGTTTTAACTCAGTAGCTAAATGAATAAGTATCAGACTACAAATGTAAAGGTGTGGGGCTCAAGTGCCAGTTGGTCTGGTAATTTTTTTCTGTAGCTTATAACTCTTTTCCAGCTTTGGTAGTAGTGACTCATTGATCAAAACAAAATCCAAGTTGCATCATGATTTGGTGTCCATAATAAACTGTAAGTTCCATTACAAGTGGCTGGTTAAGTCAATTCAAAGATCAGGGGGATACCTCAAACAAAATTATGTGTAGTAGAGCTTAGAGCTCTATGGTGCTCAGGCCATCCACTGGCTTGAGGACAGCTTTACATTTTCTAAGCTAAAAAGCTTGTATACTCTGCAACCAACAACTCTTGATACTCATTGCAACAACCTTTGATATTAACATTCATAAAACATAAATTGAATGTGGAATAAACTACTGTGCTAGTTCTGCTCTACCTAACTAAGTCATTAGTTTGTATTGTATGTTAAAGATATTCAGCTGTACTCTGGAGATGAAATAGAAATGATAAACAACAGTGTGATTTGGAACTACTGAAAGAGGACTTCATTCACTTCCTCACGCTATAACTAGTAAATAAATTAACTTATAAATTACAGGTAAATGCAAAAAAAATACTCATATGTGTACAATCACAAAAAAGGACAACCACACTACTGTTTTAAGGCTTTTGGCACAAAGAGAAAAGAAGAACATGGGAACTATTGATGGAAGAGCTCACAGAAGACAAGACAAGACAAGACACACACACACACACACACACACACACACACACAGAATATAACAACAGATAGTTAGCAATGCTGAATCAAGAGAACTGAAATCTCAACACCAGAATAAATTGAAAGACAAAGAAAGCAATAGCTTGAACAAAAAATACATCTTGTAAATGTAAAGAGCAAAAACAGAAATTGTGTAAACATAAAAAATGGTTCAAATGGCTCTGAGCACTATGGGACTTAACTACTGAGGTCATCAGTCCCCTAGACCTTAGAACTACTTAAACCTAACTAACCTAAGGACATCACACGCATCCATGCCCGAGGCAGGATTCGAACCTGCGACCGTAGAGGTCACGCGGTTCCAAACTGACGCGCTTAGAACCGCACGGCCACACCGAAACATCCAAAGGATACAGATGGAAGAATGAATGAAATATTATTCTAATCTACTGATAGAAGAAGGACAAAATTTGAAAGTAGAAGATAATATATTGTAAGTTAATGACAGAGCAGTGTGTTCAGTGCACAAGTAAGGAAGAACACAGAAATCATTTAAGGCAATGAAAAATGAAAATCCCCTGCCCCTCGATGCATTCCATGATCAGCCAAAAATGCTTCAGATAAAGCAACAGGGATCTAGTTGATGTATTTAATTGTATGTGACTGAATTGGAAGAAAACTGGTTTGCTAAACACCACCAGTAAATACAGAAAGTTCTAAGAAAATATAATTTGATAATTATAGGGCTGTTCATGAAATTTTGGTTATTGGAAGGCTGTAGGTGCAAATCATAAGACAAAGGAAGAAAAAGAAATAGATACTGAAGAGAAACAATGCAGATTCACTGTGAATAGATAATATGTTGGCAACACCTTGTCAGTGAGACAGGTGAGGAGGAGGAGGAGGAGTTACTGTTTAACGTCCCGTCGACAATGAGGTCATTAGAGACGGAGCACAAGCTCGGATTAGGGAAGGATGGGGAAGGAAATCGGCCGTGCCCTTTCTAAGGCACCATCCTGGCATTTGCCTGAAGCGATTTAGGGAAATCACGGAAAACCTAAATCAGGATGGCCGGACGCGGGATTGAACCGTCGTCCTCCCGAATGCGAGTCCAGTGGAGACAGGTGAGAGAGGAATTGTCACAATAGATGTATACATTTAAATTTGATGATGGAGAGTCCTTGGTGGCATATAGATGATGGAAGGAATAAGGGTACGGCTCTGGCATTGAATGACTGACAGACACATACGAAGACTGACAACATTGCTATGCTATCAGACAATGTCCTCCTTCAAACTAGAACAGAATGGACAGCTAGTCTGTCTGGGCCAGTTACATTGTATTGACAGTGTAACTTATCTGTTACTGATTTCGAAAAGACATATGATAATGCCTTTGTTGCAAATTGTATAGGATGTTAGAAAAATGTGGTCAGAGCAGAAAATTTATTTCAATAATATAAAATTTATGTCAACGTATGGAAGTAAGATGAAGCATCTGAATCCTCCTGGTAAGAAGCTACATGCACAACTAATTATTAGGAACAACAAGTCCTTTTCTTGGTAAATTTTTGTGAAAGACAGTTACAATACAAGCAGTTAGTCAAAAATGTAAATACTGTAGTTTGGACAAAGCCATGGATCTTAGAGAACATTCATTTATTGTCCTCTGTAAAAGCACCAAAGGCCTCATTAAAAAAATGATAAACTTCTCATTTCCACACACAAAGGAAAGGGCAGATAGAATGTCAACAGATACATTGTGCTTCCATTACATTGATTTTCGGTGGAAATCAAGTAGAGATATCTTACTGGATACAACTTAATATCAAACTACTGTAGAATTAGTAAGAGGAAAGGCAGAGTGACTATATATACAAAAAAACAGAGTTAAGTCCCAGGCTCTTCTGATTAATGAATGCTGTGTTGAACAAGTCTTTGAGTACTGTGCCACAATATTGGATTGCAAAACACAAGGTGGGACTCAAAGTGAATTTCAGTATCACAGAATATTAGACAGTAGGGCAACAGGGATAATGAAGTACATGAAGGAACTATCAGTTTTTTGGGGGAATATAAAGATTTAGTACTTAACTCGAAAGAAATTTCAGCTTCATGCGAGATTAGCTACATGGTCCAGTCACGTTAATGTGACCACTTGTGAGAAGCCTGAATAACCACCCTTTGCAGTGGAGACATGCAGGAAGAGAGTCAGTGACATTCTGGAAGGTATCAACAGTGATTTGGAACCATCCCAACTCCAGTGCTGTGGCCAGGTGCACTAGGTTTCAGAGTTGAGGATGCATGGCATGAACAGCCCGATTGAGACTATTCCACAGATTCTCAATTGGATTTAAATCCGGTGACTTTGAAGGTCAAAGGAGTACAGTAAATTCATCCTGGAGCTCTTCAAACCGTGCCCATACACTGTGAGCTCTGTGACACATTGCATTGTCCTCTACGTAGATGCCATCATGCTGAGGAAAAAAAACTGCAAATAGGGGGGGGGGGGGGGGGGGGGACATGGACCCCAAGTATAGATGCATACTTGTGTTGAGTCACTATGCCTTCCAGAATGATGGTATCACCCAGGGTAACATTCCATAGGCCATAACATTCCTTCCTCCGGCCTGGACCCTCACAGTGATCCAATGCCCCTCTGTCTGGTGGAACATGAAATGTGATTCATCTGAAAAGGCCACCTGTTGCCACTCAGGCAACCTCTAGTTGCTGTATTGGCATGTAAATTCCAGCCTCCATCGTCAATGGAGAGCAGTCAGCATGGATACATGAACCAGGTGTCTGCCGTGGAGGGCCAGATGATAATAATAACAATAATAATAATTTTATTGTCCTTAAGCCATTATAGCAATAGAAAAAGTCATACACATAATACAATAAAGTACATGCTATAAAAGAACAGAATTGTTAATAATGTTACAGTTTAATATCACAGATCATGAAATCCTTTATATTGTATAATGGGTTTACAACTAACCAGTCATAAAGTTTTTGTTTGTATTGTTGCTCTGGTAAATTTTGTATAGCTTGTGGAAGTTTGTTAAATAATTTTTGGACCATAAGTTCATAACTGTTAACTGATTTTGACTGTCTGTGGTAGGGCATATAGATACAGCTGTTTGTCCTAGTGTTGTAACAATGTATATTTGCCCTGCGTTTTACTTTAGGTAAGTTCTTTTTTGTGTAGATTAAAACGTAATAAATATATAGGTTTATTACTGTCATGATTTTTTGTTGAGTAAACAAAGGTTTACAATGAGCATTGTATGGTAGGCCTGTAATTATCCTAATAGCTTTCTTTTGCAGCATTAGTATATCATGCACACAAGTGGAGTTTCCTCATAAAATAATACCATAGGATATGATGCTTTGGAAAAATGAGTAGTAAGATACTCTAACATAATTTTTAGGTACACAGTGCATTAACCGCCTTCCAAGAAAGTTTATCATCCACATATACTCCCAAAAATTTAACACAACTAGGATCATCTGATGGAAACTTGTCTTTTAAACTAAATACCATCTGCTGGGTTTTGCTTTCATTAACCAAGAACCCATTTGCTTCAAGCCAGAGTGAAGCTTGCTCAATTGTCTCTGTAACACATGTTTTACGGCTATTAAGATCATAACTGCTGTTCAGAAACGTTGTATCATCAGCATAGAGTACTGTTCTGGATTTAATAAATGATGGCAGGTCATTTATCATTATTAGGAAAAGGAAAGGGCCCAGCACGGATCCCTGCGGAACACCTACCTCAACTTGTTCTATACTGGACATTTCTTTCCCACCACAGGCGGCTTGCTTACGGTTTTGTAAATATGGTCTTAATAACTTCAGGTTGTTACCTTTAACAGATACAGAACCTTGGCTGATCTGGGTTGTCAGTTGCTCAATGGTGGCACATGTGTTTGCTCCTACACACATGTGCAGCCATCATTCACTGCTGTCATCCTGAGATGCACCACTTGCCTTGGTGCCAGTTTTGAGTAGCACCATTTTTCCATGCACAGTATACTTTAACTACAGTGGCATGTGAGCAGTTTACAAAGTTAGCCATTTTGAAATCTTCCAAAAGCCAAAGATCAAGTCCTTTTGAATGTCAGAAACATCTCCCTGTTTCCACACTATGACAATGAGTACACTATCTACCACATCCTCCCAAGACACACTTTATATACCTTCCACTGATACTGCTACCACCTGCCATCTGTGAGTGGTTATTGCTCGCTGATGTCAAACATAGGCAGTGGGTCACATTAAAGTGACTGGATTGTGTATAATTAAAAAGAATGCCCAGTTATAGTATGAACAATTACAAAGATGTCAAAGAAAAAATGTATGGGAGAATTACTCAAAGTATATTATTTGTATTGTATTGTATGTTAACTGGGGGCCTAGAAACGATGGAGAGGCTCCATCCCTGCCAGCCACAGTGGTCCACAACCCCTCGACGACTACCACAGTCCATTTCACCCCTCTGCCGCCCCACACTGAACCACTCTTTCAGGGTTATTGTGCGGTTCGGCCCCCAGTGCTCCCCCTCCCCCCCCCCTCCCGTCCCCCAGGGAATGTCTCACAGCAGACAAGTGTAACCCGTATGATTGCATGGTGGAGTAATGGTGGTGTACACGTATGTGAAGAACTTGTTTGCGCAGCGATCACTGACATAGTGTAGCTGACGTGGAATTAGGGGAACCAGCCTGCATTCGCCAAGACAGATGGAGAACCACCTAAAAACCATCCACAGGCTGGCCGGCTCACTGGACCTCGACACAAGTCCGCCAGGTGGATTCATTCCGGGGACCAGGCATTCCTTCCCACTCCGGAAAGCTGTGCGTTAGACCACTCGGATAACCAGGCAGGCAAGTATATTACTTTGTGGAGCATAAATATGGACAATGATCCAAAGAAATCAACAAAGATTATCAGTCTTGGAAAATGTGTGCATGAGGAGAACTAGCTGATTGTTGATGTTGTGGTCTTCAGTCCTGAGACTGGTTTGATGCAGCTCTCCATGCTATTCTATCCTGTGAAAGCTTCTTCATCTCCCAGTACGTACTGTAGCCTACATCCATCTGAATCTGCTTAGTATATTCATCTCTTGGTCTCCCTCTACGATTTTTACCCTCCACACTGCCCTCCAATACTAAATTGGTGATCCCTTGATGCCTCAGAACATGTCCTACCAAGCGATCCCTTCTTCTAGTCAAGTTGTGCCACAAACTCCTCCCCAATCCTATTCAATACCTCCTCATTAGTTATGTGATCTACCCATCTAATCTTCAGCATTCACTAGTTGATTATCAATGTTATAATGGAAGGCTATTAAAGAAATAAAAGGAATAGAAGGGGTAGCAAAAGACATACTTGAAGAAATACAGGAGTGTAGTCTAAACTTTATGGTCACATAAGGAGACTGGAGCAATGTCATAAGGCAAGGTGAGCTTGAAAATGATGTCCACGAAAGTGGAGGAGAAGAAGAAGATGAAGAGTATGACCAAGAGGAGATTAAAGAAAACAACTAATGTTAGTAATGGAAGAAAGAAAAAAGGAAGATACGGGTGCTTGGAAGAGGATGTAACAAATGGCCAATGAGCCTGAAACAAACACAAGGGAAGGGGCACGGAAGGAAGTGGAGGGGTTCCTCCTGTCTGCAGCTCCCAAGTTGTCACACGCAGTCTTGGCAACAAAATTTTTAAAGTAATATTCCAAAATGTAACACAACATTGTGTTTCAGACACCTAAAGATATTTCATAACCTTGGTTTCTGTTGTTTAAAGTGTTGTTCAATTGCTTTACTCTCTATGAATGTGTGATGTATCGATACTGCTAAGCCACTGCAATGGGCACAGCTGCAATAGTACAACAAGTACTATCAGCTCTGTAAAGCCGTTTTGCCTCAAATATTTAATACTAGTGCATAAATACAGAAAGAAGTTTGGTAATTTTCATGTACCAATCATAAAAATACTTACTTACCTTTAAGAACAATAGCCTCACATGTGGGCTTTTCCCCTTTATGTTTTGCTTTGCATTCAGTAAGTGTCTTATGCGATGGGTAAAAAGGGTCAGCACAATCTGGGTCTGCATCAGATGAACAAGACCAGCACTGCAATGCATATCCTGAAACAATAAGATTGTCATTTGTTTCACTTGCTTCATTTGGTTAAGCCAATGCCAATAAAACTGTGCCAGTGCAAGCTCAAATGCTAATCAGTTCTAGGACTCTGAGGAGAAAATGCAGAAAATACATAATATTGAGGTATCTGACCATTGACTAAACCTGACTGAAGGCTGTCCTTGTTCTGGGCTTGTACCACACACAGGTTGTGTGTGGGTAGCGTTGTTGGCAATGTGGCATCATCCTGAGTTAGAGGATGCCCATGTTACAGAAAGCGAAAAAGCTAACATGAGGCCAAATGTGACATAAAACATAGGGCACAAAGAAATTCTCTGACTGCATGCTATATAATTATAAATTTAATAAAGAAAGGGAGGAAAGTGGATGTGAAGTTTGCAGAGATAACAGGAAACGGAGAATTACACAGATTT
Source organism: Schistocerca americana (assembly GCF_021461395.2). Taxonomy (NCBI): domain Eukaryota; kingdom Metazoa; phylum Arthropoda; class Insecta; order Orthoptera; family Acrididae; genus Schistocerca; species Schistocerca americana. The sequence continues at coordinate 955,010,782 of NC_060120.1, forward strand.
CAGTAGGTGAAGGTGAGTTGAGGAATAGAGATATTAGTGTGTTACAATTAACAAAGTATTCTCGGTTATTATGCTGTGGTCGTTGGGATTTCACTTTAAAACCCGACCTTTCGTCCCCATCTGTGGAAGACATTTTCAAGAGGGATCGTAGCTCTGTTGAATGTCCGATTTACACATAGCCTCGCTACTGACTACAGCAAAAATCAGTTTCCACGAGCTTCCGCGCAGTGGCGTGACGTCACATGTTTTGAATACGTGAGTGCAACTGGCCGTGTCGACTGCCGTCGTCCGCTGTTGCTATCATTCCATGGTGGAAAACTGGTACCCATGTTCAGCACCGGAATCCAAATTTCATGCGCAGTGGCCCAGTTGCGCTCGCGTATTCAAAACTTTTGACGTCACGCCAATGCGCGGAAGTGAAATTTGTTGTAGTCAGCAGTGAGCCAGGGTGTGAATCTGATGACATTCAACAGTGCTACGATCCCCCTTGAAAATGTCCTCCACAGATGGCGTTTAAACATCGGGTTTTAAAGTGAAATCCCCTCGACTACGGCATAATAGCCCGGAATATTTTACTAATCGTGACAATTCTGACCGCGAAAGTTTACATTTTGCAATATTAATGTGTTGTCACAATTTTCAATTTATTTTTATTATAGTGACCTTTGCATATTGACCCAGAACTGCCACAAGGGGAAAATTATTTTGGCTCTTTCGGCATTGGAATGAAAAATATTACTATGAGTTGATAATGAAAAATCTTTCAGACATTTAATGATTCTTCATTTTTACTCTGGTAATGTGTGAAATGGTCACCCCTTTATAAAATTTTGAGTTCTTCGTAGTCTGATATTTGGTATGTTGCTCATACACATGAGCCGGGAAACTGTAAACGTATAGAAATGTGAAACTAAACTTGTAAAGTATCTTTGTAGATACTCTTATAAATTATATGATTATTTTGATTCTGGGTTTGAAAAAGTCTGCAAGTACTGTGGTAAGAAATAAGTCTATTCGTTTAGCATACTTTAATTTTATTCTTCAACAGAATTCAGTGTACTGTCATAATTGTCAAGTAAGTAACAACAAATGAAAGGCAACTCACCTGTGTGACAGGAAAGCCAGCAGTTTTTTCCCAGTATAGTAATTTGAATGCTAATTATTTATATTATCAATCTGACGCTTTTAAAATGTAGACAGAGTATTGATAGCCTTGGTATGTAACATACTCTGTTAATGAATGTAGCTCTCTGAATGGCTAGTAGGAGCAGTTTATAATTCCTCCATCTGCATGATATTGCATATCCTGACTCATTCCACATCACTTAGGATTCTCTCTCATCACAGCAACATGATGTATGAATAACTGAAAGCTTGACTGTGGAACGGCTAATAATAAAACCTCAACTTTCTGAACAGGAGGAAAACTGTACTTAGACAGTTGGAAATTTCTCACAAGTCATATTAAATTTTACATTTTAAAGCTGGTACACAAATGAATGGCATAAATTAAGTTTCCTACAACTTATCCTACTTAAAAGCACAGAGCTAAGTAGTTGTAGTCATAGCTGCTACTGAAGCTGACAATTTTTTTTTAGATACAAATCACGTCACACTGACCTGTAGATGGACAAGATGCAGAATAATATAAGGATAAGTACAGCATCTGCATAGATGAGTGTAACAAATCACTTAAAAATCACTCTCAGCTTGTCTCACAACGCTAAGTAGTTGTAGTCATAGCTGCTACTGAAGTTGACAAAATTTTTTTAGATACAAATCACGTCACACTGACTTGTAGAGGGAAAAGATGCAGAATAATATAAGGATAAGTACAGCATCTGCATAGATGAGTGTAACAAATCACTTAAAAATCACTCTCAGCTTGTCTCACAGTTTCAGTTGACATTAACTAATTTATACCATGTTTAAAGAATTAACACTGCCAAAATCTCGTCAGCATTGCAGGTCACATTAAGTCATATGGAAGGTATCCTACTCTCTCTCTCTCTCTCTCTCTCTCTCTCATACACACACACACACACACACACACACACACATACATACACACATTGGTGCATAGTTTTAATGCATATAAACGCAATACCTCATAAAAAGAACAAAAATATTACTGTTTTGCAGCTCTTGACTGTATTGACACTAATGGCAATTATGGACATTTGATATAATGTCCCTCCCACGCAAATATTGAAGCCATCCACAAGATACAGAGTTTACTACTTACAAAATTTCATAAACTAGTATTTAGCGAGGAATCTAGGAATAAGCTACAGCTTCCTAGGTATCGCCCTGGCAGAGGCTGCAAAGACAAGATTAGATCAGCTACAGTGGGCACAGATGCACTTCCACATACCTTTAGAAGTTTATAAGGTGTGTGCTTGAAGCAGGAAGCACTCTCCAGAATACCACTCAGATGATGATGTTCACATGAGTATAGTTATAATGCATTACAAGGAAGGAACGTGTGCACAAAATAAAATTAGCTTCAAACAGGGGAGAATCTTTACAAGTGCTCCACTTTTCAAAGTGGGTAATTCTTTTACAGAAATGCATTAAAAATAGAGGAAGTTAGAGATGGCCAAACTAAAGAATCCTCACTCAATTCCAACAGACGTTACAATTGCAAATGTAAGGTAAGGACACTGAAATTTAATAGCTTACGAAGGTTACAGTAGGTTCCTGTTTCTTCTCCAGCAGTGCAACGGGAGGATTGAAGGACACTGCTGCTAGTGTTCTACATTGAAATCTATGTTTATATTCCGCATGCCACCTCATGGGGTGTGGCAGAGGGTACTTTGGGACCAGTGTTACTTTCTCCTTTTACTGTTCCTGCCGTGTATGGTTCGCGGGAAGAACGATTGCTGGTAAGCCTCAGTATGAGCTGGAATGTCTAACTTTGCTTTGATGGTCTGTTCACCACATACATGTAAGAGGAAGCGATACATTGGTTGACTCTTCTAGGAACAAACCTCTCAGAACTGTAACAACAGATCGTACCTTGATGCAGAACGCCTCTCTTGCACCATCTGCAATTGGAGTTGGCTGAGCATGTCCATGACACTTTTGCAGTTACTAAATGAACCTGTAACAAAACATGCTGCTGCTCTTTGGATCTTCTCTCATTTCTCAGTGAATCCTTTCTGCTACCGATCCCATACTGACGATCAGTATTCAAGTATTGGTCACACAAATGTTTTTATACGCTGATTTGTTTGTTGATGGACTACATTTACTGAGGATTCTTCCAATGAATCTCAATCTGGCATTTGTCTTATTCCTGATTAATTTTACGCGGTTCTTCCACTTCAGATTGCTCTTTATGCATGCTTCTAGATGTTTTGTGGAAGTAAATGCTTTCAGTGATTATTCTGCAATTTCTTTATCGTAGAATAAAGGATCTTTCTGTCTATGTTTTATCATATGCTACATTTGTTTATGTTGAGGGTCAACTCCCACACACTGACCAGATTTATATACAGGCTGATTATAATTAAATTTTCCCTATTTAACATGCTATAACACGGAAACTAATTACTGTACGAGTACCAAACTTGGCAGCATTAATGTCCAGAGTATGGGGTGCATGATTTCCATGCGTCACAGCGCCGCCATCCAGTTCCATCTATGGCCACCAGAAGCCTGATCAGCCATCCTGATTCATAGCCTCACACACCCGACCAGTGGCAGTGCACTTGTCGACGTGTTAACATGAGCTCGGGCAAAAGGAGCAGGGAATTATTGGTGAAGCTCTATTATCAAAATAACAGTAATGCTGCAGCTGCACTTCGAGAATATTGCTGTCTGAAAGGATAACGGAAGGGTCATCTTCCTCCACCTGCTGTGCAGAGCATGATGAAGTAGTTCGAATCAAAAGGAGAACTGGGTGCTGCTCCAGGAAGTGGCCGACAACTGGTTGCATCACAGGTGGTTGATGAAATCGCTGTTGCTATGGCAGACAATACTGCACACAATTCCCGATCGTCAGACAGCGCGCATGCTATGTCATGACAGTTGAATATCCCATGGTCCACTGTACGGGAGATGCTTCAAACCATTCTCAAATGGTATCCGTACGTCATGATACCATACAGCAGTTTGCATCACAGGATGCACAACGACATGTTGACTTCGCTCTCCACCTTCTCGCTAGGATTGAAGTTGCCGGGGGCTGGTCCTGGACCATCCATGGACAGACGAGGCTCATTTTCACTGACGGGTGAGCTGAATACACAGAATTGCCGAGAGTGGGGATCTTCACCTCCAGTCACTGTGCATGAAGTTCCTCTGTATGGTGGTCACCATATGGTGTGGCTTCATGGCTATGTGCATCATTGGCCCACTTTTTTTTGAACAGGCTGATGCTCAAGGACCAAAGACGTACAATGTGACAGACCAGCATCACTGTGATATGCTTTGCTAGCACGTCATACCCACCCTACAGGAGAAAGACACATTGGACTCAACAGTTTTCATGCAAGATGGAGCCCCACCGAACATCGCTCGTGAAATTCACCTGCTTCTCTGAAACATATTTGGAAACCATCAAAGTATCAGCCGATTGTTTCCAAATGCTTGGCCAGCACGATCACCTGATCTCACTCTCTGTGATTTCTGGCTCTTGGGGATGCTTGAAGGACAGGGTCTAACAGTGGTACATTCACACATGTGCTGATACGAAGAGCAGCATATCAAGAGAGGTAGCCAGCATACCTACAGACATGCTTCGTTCTGCTGTGCAGAATGCATTCCTGAGCTTTCAGACTCTTCTGGACACTGATGGGCGCCATGTTGAGGCCTTTTGTAGCATAAATGGTACTGGTATGTAATGGTATGATGTACCGTAGCAGCACATTAAAAATGTTTCAGTTTAATTGATTCTGCCACGTTTGGTACTCGTACGGTAATTAGTTTCCGTGTTATAACGTTTTAAATAGGGAAAGTTTAATTATAACCACCTGGTATACTGTGAAAATTAATAGTCCTATAACAGTCCCCTGGGGCATACCCGATGCTAGTTTACATCTGAAGACTTCTTTCCACTCAGAATGACATGCTGTATTCTGTTTGCTAGAAACTCTTTAGTCAAATCACACAGTTGGTCTGATATTCCATACGCTCGTTTTTTTTCATTAGGTGGCAGTGTGGAACTGTATCAAAAACAGTTCGGAAATCAAGGAACACTGCATCTTACTGGGCGCCTGCTATCTACTGCTATTTGGTCTCGTGGAAGAACTGAGCGAACAGGGTTTCACACGATCCTTGTTTTTGTAACATATGTTGGTTCCTACAGAGGAGATTTTGCGGTCTCCAGAAATGTCGTAACGTGCGAACATGAAACATGTTAGAAAATTGCACAACAGACCGACTGCACAGATATAGGTCTATAGTTTGCGTGTCCGTTCCACAACCCTTCTGAAAACGGGAATGACCTGGGCTTTTTATCCAATCATTAGGAATGCTTCGCTCCTCTAGAGGCCCACGGAACAGTGATGCTAGAAGACGGGAAAGTTGTTTCGCATACACTGTTCAGAACTGAACGGGTATCCTGTCGGGTTCAGTGGCCTCATTCTGTTGACCATTTTCTGTTGCTTTTCTGGGTGTTCTACATGTGCAGCCAGTGTTAAACCTCCTGCAGGGCATTTTGTCACTGCTTTGGACAATTGGACAGCTCAGTGAGTTGATCTCAGAGCTGTTCACACAGTTCACTGATGCAGCTCTGTCAGCATTAACAACATTAAAAACTAAGACTACTGGGTGAATATGTATATCATTGCAAAGCGATGTTTCTACACTTATTTTTCTCTTTGTGACAAACAGTGGGTTAACTGGGTTTAGCTATTGGCTTACTGAATGAACTTACTGGGATCTCATATGGAAACTTATTGCAAAATGAATTGTCACTGTGAGATGAAGAGGCTTGTTCAGGTATATATTTTTCCAGCAGTATTATGTAACTCTGTCGACAAGAATTTTTGTGGGATAATCGACTCTAAATGCTCATTGTACGCAGTTCTCTTTGCATCGTTCGCTCGGACCCTGACTGAGATGAACGAGTATTAACTGACAGCAGCAATTCTGTCAGCTCTCAAGTCGATTGTCATTCACAGGTAGTCGTCTCTGGTCCTTGCCGGTTAGGATCTTTTTATGCCCACCGTTTGTATCCCGTGTTGCAGGGGGCAGACAAACTAGAACCGAGCACTCGCTACAACTATACCATCGAATTATTCCGTTCAGAAGTATTCACCACATGCGTTTGACATTCGTCCCACTGGGAAACGAGACGATCAGTTCCTGTTTCTTGGAACGCGGTCGGCCGCAGACGGATCCACAACCGCACCTATTCTTGCAATTCCTCATCCGACTGAAACCGACGTGTCCACGCACGTCTTTCTTCAGGTCACCAAAGGTGCGAAAATCACACGGGGAAAGATCCGGGCCGTACGGAGTATGTTGTAGTGTTTCCCAACCTATACTGTTGGCCATTAAAATTGCTACACCACGAAGATGACGTGCTACACACGCGAAATTTAACCGACAGGAAGAATATGCTGTGATATGCAAATGATTAGCTTTTCAGAGCATTCACACAAGGTTGGCGACATCTACAACGTGCTGACATGAGGAAAGTTTCCAACCGATTTCCCATACACAAACAGCAGTTGACCGGCGTTGCCTGGTGAAACGTTGTTGTGATGCCCCGTGTAAGTAGGAGAAATGCGTACCATCACGTTTCCGACTTTGATAAAGGTCCGATTGGAGCCTATCGAGATTGTGGATTATCTTATCGCGACACTGTTGCTCGGGTTGGTCGAGAACCAATGACTGTTAGCAGAATATGGAATCGGTGGGTTCAGGAGGGTAATACGGAACGCCGTGCTGGATCCCAACGGCCTCATATCACTAGCAGTCGAGATGACAGGCAACTGATCCGCATGGCTGTAACGGATCGTGCAGCCATGTCTCGATCCATGAGTCAACACATGGGGACGTATGCAAGACAAAAACCATCTGCACGAACAGTTCAACGACGGTTACAGCAGCATGGACTTTCAGCTCGGAGACCATGGCTGCGGTTACCCTTGACGCTGAATCACAGACAGGAGCGCCTGCGATGGTGTACTCAACGACGAAACTGGGTGCACGAATGGCAAAACGTCATTTTTTCGGATGAGTCCAGGTCCTGTTTACAGCAGCGTGATGGTCGCATCCGTGTTTGGCGACATCGCGGTGAACGCACATTGGAAGCGTGTATTCGTCATCGTCATACTGGAATATCACCCAGCGTGATGGTATTGGGTGCCATTCGTAACACGTCTCGGTCACCTCTTGTTCGCATTGACGGCAGTTTGAACAGTGGACGTTACATTTCAGATGTGTTACGACCCGTGGCTCTACCCTTCATTCGATCCCTGCGAAACCCTACATTTCAGCAGAATAATGCACGACCGCATGTTGCAGGTCCTGTACGGGCCTTTCTGGATACAGAAAATGTTCGACTGCTGCCCTGGCTAGCACATTCTCCAGATCTCTCACCAATTGAAACCGTCTGGTCAATGGTGGCCGAGCAACTGGCTCGTCACAATACGCCGGTCACTACTCGTGATGAACTCTGGAATCGTATTGAAGTTGCATGGGCAGCTGTACCTGTACACGCCATCCAAGCTCTGTTTGACTCAATGCCCAGGCGTATCAAGGCCGTTATTACGGCCTTCTGGGTACTGATTTCTCAGCATCTATGCACCCAAATTGCGTGAAAATGTAATCACATGTCAGTTCTAGTATAATATGTTTGTCCAATGAATACGCGTTTATCATCTGCATTTCTTCTTGGTGTAGCAATCTTAATGGCCAGTAGTGTAATTGCTAAAGCGTAGCCTTCGTCCGATAGGCAGCGTGGGAGGGCGGGGGCCACTTACTTGCAACAGGATGATTTCGTCCGACAGCATTCCGACACGCAAATAGCAAAGCCAGCAGTGGAACCATCCTACATCTCCCACGAGAAATAAATCCAAAGCTATTCACACAAGTTACGGTATGGTCATGATGACCTTCCTCTTCGACTGCAGGGGCCTTCAGCTCATCTAGTTTCTGGTGTGTCGAACCACAATCAATGCACAGCGCTATGAAGACACTTTGCAGAAATTGCGACTTACCACAATGATGATTAGCAGCATTTCATCCAGAAGACGAGGAAGAAATCGTGTGAGAAAGTTGGCATATGCGCTGCCGTTTAATTACCATTAATGAAACAAGTGAAAACAATTGCAGTACCAAGCTTCTCACACCAGAACATTTAATGTGTTCATGTTTCACCTGTCTAAGCCATCGTGAGTTTTCGCTGGACCAGTCATGCATGTTCTTTTTACTTTCTGCCTTTTGTTAGAGAAGGAACATTCATCTGCAAAAAGAACATCCGAGAGGAAGTTCTGTTTCGCGATGATTTGCTTCTGTCAGCGCTGACACAATTGTACACAGTTCCGGGAATCATTCCCAGCCGGCCGAAGTGGCCGAGCGGTTCTAGGCGCTTCAGTCTGGAACCGCGCGACCGCTACGGTCGCAGGTTCGAATCCTGCGTCGGGCATGGATGTGTGTCATGTTCTTAGGTTAGTTAGGTTTAAGTAGTTCTAAGTCCCATAGTGCTCAGAGCCAATCATTCCCATGCAATTTTTGTTGTGAGTATAAATGACAAGCACGCAACTGGTGGCATATTAGAATTTGTTGTACAGTCGGTTTAGGAACGCCAGTGTCTTGTTCAAGCTGTCATGTGCTCACGTGTGCATTCATTGCAGCTGAAACAAGAAGAGTAATTTCGACAGCTCCGTCCGCGCGAGCTCTACGATGATTGCTTTGCGTTGGGTTGCAATTTCTCATTTGCTGAAGCGTCATCTGTCGTGAAGGTGGGTTCTTGTCGGGATATCGCCCTCTGTAGAGTTCATCTGCCTAATCAGCATTACGTCTACCTTCAACCAATGTAAGAGAAAAGTAATGGTGATGCATTTTTTAATCAAGGATAGCCTTTACTATATGCAATACATCGTTTAAAAGTATACAGTACTGTACCAAAGTCCCATTATTCTAAATAAGAAAACATTACTGCAAGTACTGTTCTGCAAGCTTACATTATCCACAGGTGAGTGGCATTTCTATCTGCTCTCCGTCGGTGTACATTGTACTCACAAGTAAGTTGACGAGGTACGTTTGCTACCGTAGGCGCCTGTTGTGTGCTCTAGTACAGGTGACCCACACTCAATTTTGTGTTAAGCTTTTAATAATATCATGTTTACGTGAATGATACACTGTGATACGTGTTTCAACAGGTCTTGAGGAGAGGAAGTGCATTACCCAATACAAAAATGTAGGGTGGTATTTAAAAAAGACTTACTCTTCGTAATGAACAAAATTACAAGAAAGTAAATCATGTTGGTTAGTGTCCCCCTGGTAGCTAAACAATATCCGCTTGATAAATTTATAGTGAAGACATGTGGGACAGCCTGACTACAACCAAAAATCTGCTATAAAACGCCTTTCTGTGCAAATGGTTGCCACTATTTTGTCATAATATGGCAGAATTTAAAACTGGAAATAGTAAAGGTATAGAATGAAATTTTCACTCTGCAGCGGAGTATGCGCTGATTTTGAAACTTCCTGGCAGATTAAAACTGTGTGCCGGACCGAGACCCGAACTCGGGACCTTTGCCTTTCACGGGCAAGTGTTCTACCAACTGAGCTACCCAAGCACGACTCACGACCCGTCCTTCTAATTTTACTTCCGCCAGTACCTCGTCCCCTACCATCCAAACTTCACAGAAGTTCTCCTGCGAAATTTGCAGGACTAGGACTACTGAAAGAAAGAATATTGCAGAGACGTGGCTTAGCCACAGCCTGGGGGATGTTTCCAGAATGAAATTTTCACTCTGCAACGGAGTGTGCGTTGATTTTGAAACTTCCTGGCAGATTAAAACTGTGTGCCGGACCGAGACCCGAACTCGGGACCTTTGCGTTCCGGACAAGCGCTCTACGAACTGAGCTACCCGAGCACGACTCGCGACCCGTCCTCGGGTCTCGGTCCGGCACACAGCTTTAATCTGCCAGGAAATTTAGGTAAAGGTATATACCATAGGTCGGTTTACAAGCTTTTAAAATCTGCCGGTTGATGACAAAATAGTGAAAACTAGCCGGAGCATAATAAATTTTTACAGCAGCTTTCTGGCTGAACCGTACTTGTATGTACAAAAACATGTACAAATTAAAGAAGGTTTTATGACGGGTCGGTGACAAAACCTCCACAACAGCAAACACTGTATTAGAAATTGCTCTTTGAGACAACGCCGTCCCCCAATCCTGCTCAGATTCGCAGCCTTGTCCACGAAGCTATTTTGGTGCCGTACTTCATTCACTGGCGCCGGTGTGACGAAATTCGCACGGCAGCGGCGCCCTTGATGGAAGCCAAAAAGAGTTCCGTCGGAGCTGCGAAATCAGAACAGCTGTCTGCTCGGGAGGTGTCGACAGATGCAGCTGCGCGTCATCTGGTATCGATTCAACATCCTATTCCTCTTCCAATCTCCTCAGAGCTGTATCAGCTGATTCGACAACGCTTTCTACGAGACTGAACCACTACGTTGGTGATAACCAAAATGTAATCGTACTGCATATCTTCACAGATATGTAGTTCGCTGTGTCCATCGTTTTACTACGTGAGCCTTGTACGCTAAACCGGATGCTGAATTATTTTTTTAATTTTATTTACAGGTGTTTATTGATTTATTTAATTTGGCAAGCTTAAGATCATTAGGGCCTCTATTACCTCTAACCAGACATTCTACTTCTTTTACATTACGTATATTACGATAAGCATGTTGTAAATTACACTTACTATAGAATACTTCATTTAGAAATAACAACAGTGCGGGCAAAAATACGCCGTTTCAAATTCTTCGTGGTAAGCACAACAATAGAAGGAAATTACTGGAAGGTACTCTAGCAGAAATGGACATGAGGGAATAGGGTGGAAGAGGCAGAGAAAGGTTAACGTGAGAACACAAAATTAATGTAGATAATGGACAAGAAACTGGCCTGACTCATAGAGAAACGAAATGAGGAAGAAACGTGACTGGGAGAATACAGGACCATTAGTTCTATTGTCTGACAGAGGGAAAAATTAGGAAAGCGACAGAAGGAAGTACTCCAGCCTCTTCTTAAAAGCAACAGGCCAGTGAATTGTGGGTAGAGTGAAGGATAGCTTGTTCCAGAGGCGGACGGCAGCAACAGAGAGCATGTTTACGAATGCTTTCAGTTTTATGGTTGGTTGGTAGATTCGGGTGAGGGTATCATACTAGGACGTCATCGGTCCCATCGGATTAGGGAAGGATGAGGAAGGAAGGCGACCGTGCGCTTTCAGAGGAACCATTCCCGCATTTACCTGAAGCAATTTAGGGAAATCGCGGAAAACCTAAACCAGGATCGCCTGATTTTCCGTGATTTCCCTAAATCGCTTCGGGAAAATGCTGGGATGGTTTCTTTAAAGGACACGGCCTACTTCCTTCTCTTTCCTTCCCTAATCCGATGGGACAGTTGACCTCGCTGTCTGGCCCCCTCCCCAAATCAACCAGCTAATCCCACCACTGCACAAAAATTTTGAACTACACAGGATAGTTCCCATATTCGATCCTTTTAGGATTCCGTTCTTGAATTTGTAAAAAACCTAATAGCATCGCTTTCTTGTCCGTTTGCCTGACTGTCTGCCTGTCCGACCGGTAAAAAACCCGTTTTCTCAGGAACGGTTAGAGATATCAAGTTTTGCCGGCCGGAGTGACCGAGTGGTTCTAGACGCTACAATATGGAACCGCGCGACTACTACGGTTGCAGGTTCGAATCCTGCCTCGGGCATGGATGTGTGTGATGTCCTTAGGTTAGTTAGATTTAAGTAGTTCTAAGTTCTAGGGGACTGATGACCTCAGAAATTAAGTCCCATAGTGCTCAGAGCCATTTGAACCATTTTTAGATATCAAGTTCAAAATTATGTCTCATACTAAGGTCTATGGTCCCTTGGCGGTGTATAAATTTTAAGCTTCTAAGTCAATGGAGTCAAACGATTCGGTCATTTACGTCACATGTTTTGATAATCGTAAATTCATGCATCAGAACCTATAGGGTACTTCCCGTTGACCTAGAATCGTGAAATTCGGCAAGAAATAAGGTTTCGTAGTACAAGTAAATTAAAAAATCAGGAAATTGTGAAGTTGTAATTATATCAGATAATTTTCCCCCATTTGAACAGGCATTGCATTTATCATCCTCCAAAAGCATAATAGACAAACATTACTTCACACAAACGTAAAATGTAAGTTGTAGTCCTGTTTTAGTAAGTATAAAATACGTTTCATGAAATCTTCTCTCGCTACATACATAAGCTGAAGTACCCTTCTGTTTTTTTTTATTATTATTATTTTTGTATGTCCGGACTAGTCTGAGGAAGTACTGTAGAGATTCTGATGATGTCTTGGAATTCCCGAGACCAACATTTTGCCAGTATCGATATTCGGGAACAGGCAAAAATCATTGAGTTTCTCGATTCCGAGGGTTGATGAACTATATACATACATAATTAACTTTGTACGGAATCATCAGTGTGTACTCCAATTCGCCAATTTTTTGGTCTTCACTGACTGGGCTCATTGGTGCCGTGGTAAGACTCAACTATCATTCGGGAAAATTGTCATTCAGCTCCGCGCCCAAACAAACACAGTTAAATTTTTCTTGGTTTCTGTAAAGTATTAAGGCGAATACCGGAAATAATCAAGGAGAATGCCGGGGTGGTTTGTTTGAATAAAAAAAGGTAACACGACTGTTTTCCTTTTCTATCGTGGTCGACGGGACGTTAAACTCTAATCGTCCTCCCTTCCTTCGAGAAGCAACAGCTCGTAGCGTTAAGTACGTTTTTCCGTGACGCACAACAGCCTGCACTCCAAGACGAAAACAAAAGGGGTTTATCTTATCAGTGAGCATATTTGCCGCCAAGATTACCTCCAGAGAGCTAACACGCTCGATGCGTCCGTTTGCTCGTGCGTTCCTCTACGGTGACGCCCCTTGTAATGCGGCTTACGAGGTGCCGGCTGGAATACGTTGGTAACAATGCGCATATATACAAACGAAAAGAGTGGTGGGAGGGGCGGGCTGCTAAAGACCTCTTCACTATCCAGTCATTTGTTTGTGTTACCTTGTTTGCTCTATCCCTGTAGGTTCACTTGGCAGTAGTCAAGTGCGCCGACCGAAGTGGCCGAGCGGTTCTAGGCACTTCAATCTGGAACCGCGCCACCGCTACGGTCGCAGGTTCAAATCCTGCCTCGGGCATGGATGTGTGTGATGTCCTTAGGTTAGTTAGGTTTAATTAGTTTTAAGTTCTAGGGACTGGTGACCTCAGAAGTTAAGTCGCATAGTGCTCAGAGCCATTTGAACCAACATGGAAAACAAAAACGCTACGAACTTCTGCACAAACCTAATAGAACGTCATTGAAGTCCATCACCATTACACAGTTCACATCAGGGATATTTTTAAGTTTATACTGACATATCATATAGTTCGGAAGAAGGTGTTAAACATCTCATTACAGTACTTCATTACGAGTTTTTTCATGCTGTGAAAGTGTGGTACATTAAATATATCCACCGAATGAAATTGTTCGGGTAACCTATTGGAAATCTTTTTATCGTACTGTAATGTTACTCTTTGACAGAGGCTAAGTTGATTTTTTGTTGTGGAAATTTGTTTATGTCGTGCATTATTTCTTAGAAGAGGTGTAGATTTTCGTTTGCATATTCCTTAAATAATATAAAAGTCTCATAAATATTTATACATGGAAGGAGGAAATTCCCGTTTTTCTAAATAACTGGTTACTAGATTTCCTTTTTTTACACCTTCGATTATATACATATCAATAAAAGCTCAGAATCACCTCGGTTCCGAGAGTACCGGAACCTGTATAGAGAACTGGAATAGACATCAATATAAACATCTTTTCCGTCCTTTTTATTGTTCATGAAAACCACACATTGCATGTTGTACTACCATACAGCGACACCTTCAGAGGTGATGGTCCAGACTGTTGCACACACCGGTACCTCTAATACCCGGTAGCACGCATTGATGCATGCCTATATTCGTCGTGGTATACTATCCACAAGTTCATCAAGGCACTGTTGGTCCAGATCGTCCCACTCCTCAACGGCGATTCGGCGTAGATCCCTCAGGGTGGTTGGTGGGTCACATCGCCCATAAACAGCCCTTTTGAATCTATCCCACTCCTGTTCGATAGATTTCATGTCTGGAGAACATGTTGGGCACTCTAATCGACCGATGTCGTTATCCTGAAGGAAGTCATTCACAAGATGTGCACGATGTGGGCGCGAATTGTCGTCCATGAAGACGAATGCCTCGCCAATATGCTGCCGATATGGTTGCACTGTAGGTAGGAAGATGGCATTCACGTATCGTACGGCGCCTTCCACGACCACCAGCGGCGTACATTGGCCCCACATAATGCCACCCCAAAACAGCAGGGAACCTCCACCTTGCTGCACTCGCTGGACAGTGTGTCTAAGGCGTTCAGCATGACCGGGTTGCCTCCAGACACGTCTCCTACGATTGTCTAATTGAAGGCATATGCGACATTCTTCGGTGAAGAGAACGTGATGCCAATCCTGAGCGGTCCATTCGGCATGTTGTTGGGCCCATCTGTACCGCGCTCCATGGCGTCGTGGTTGCAAAGATGGACCTCGCCATGGACGTCGGTGGTGAAGTTCCCCATCGTGGAGGTTATTGCGCACAGTTTGAGTCGTAACACGGCGTTCTGTGGCTGCACGAAAAGCAGTATTCAACATGGTGCCGTTGCTGTCAGGGTACCTCGGAGCCATAATCCGTAGGCATCGGTCATCCACTGCAGTAGTAGCTCTTGAGTGGCCTGGGCGAGGCATGTCATCGACAGTTCCTGTCTTTCTGTATCCCCTCCATGTCCGAACAACATCACTTTGGTTCACTCCCAGATGCCTGGACACTTCCCTGACAAAGTAAGAATGCGGACGCGATCGAACCACCGTATTAACCGTCTAGGTATGGTTGAACTACAGACAACACGGGCTATGTACCACCTCCCTGGTGGAATGACGAACTGATCGGCTGTCGGACCTCTCCGTCTAACAGGCGCTGCCCATGCATGGTTGTTTACATGTTTGGGCGGGTTTAGTGACATCCCTGAACAGTCAAAGGGACTGTGTATGTGATACAATATCCACAGTCAACATCTGTCTTCAGGAGTTCTGGGAAGCGGGATGATACAAAACTTTTTTTGATGTGTGTACTTATATTTCTTCTTTATACCTGAAAACTCTCACACTGGATGCTTTATTGCCTCAAAATATACAGTAATCCGATATTTTAACAGAGAATGAATAGAAGAAAATAAACGCTTTGCAGGTGGTGTGTCGAAGTCATACACATACATTCACACAATCATATGATTTCTTTGAGCAGTTCTGGATCGTCGTGAACTTCATTCAGCAACTCCGAAAAGAAAAATAGCATGGAATCAGCTGTATGGTGTACCAATATTATGACCAACCTTTATGACAGTGATACAGCGTTCGTCGATAATAATTTTCTTTGCTTTTTCGACATTGTTGCTGAAGTGCTTGGGGTTTCAGAGCGCTTGTCATCAAGGGGACTCAAATGATAGATCGTAGGGCGGAGAGGCTAGACCTGGGGGTGCAAAGTATTTTTAATATTTTGGAAGAAGAAAGTCGACTTCTAAATCACCATTAAAAAGTATAGTTCCGACACTGTTAAAAACCTGCATAAATTTTGCTGTCAGAAAAACACGTGACTACATCGTATTTCTTCCTGTCCCTTGCTTTTCATCTTCACCTTGTTCGCATCCATAGTTTATTCTTTTTCATCCGTAGAAAATGAGTGTATTTGCTTTAAAGATTCGCCAAAAGCGCAAGTCTATAGCGCTGTGCTTTATTTCATAACGTGAAGTTTTATACAAAACTTCTGTCCCTTTAGTTCCAATATTTATATATCACATGCATTCCAGAACACTTGTAACTTCTTCGACAGCCAACAATAAATTAAAAGTGCAATATGACTATCAGTGTCAAAATACAGGGTGTCCCAGAATAATGTATATACTTTTTGAAATTGAATATCTCTTTAATTAAAGGAGATAGAAATGCAATTTTTGTGGGTAATTATACAGAAGGCAATGAAAAACATAACACTTTCTTTCGTTTCAGGATTGTAAACATGGTGTCATTGTTGGCTCAACGGAAATGCGTGCTAAAGTGTGGAAAACAGAGAATGTGAGTGAGGTATGATGAGGTATGATGAGGGCTAAATTTGGAACTCCATCACCACCAAGGGTAACAATTGCAAGAATCTGAGATAAGTTTGACATCAAAGGAACAGTACAAGATTTGAAGAACGGACATTGCGGAAGAAACAGATGTTCAGCAGACAATGAAAGGGTTGATGCAGTGATCCAGGCATACACACAATCCCAAATAAATCTGCAAGGCAATGCTCTCGTGAGACTGCGACCTGCAAATGCAGTGTTCATAGAATTCAGTGGGCTGAGAAATTGAGGCCTTAAAAAATGGCTCTGAGCACTATGGGACTCAACTGCTGAGGTCATTAGTCCCCTAGAACTTAGAACTAGTTAAACCTAAGGACATCACAAACATCCATGCCCGAGGCAGGATTCGAACCTGCGACCGTAGCGGCCTTGCGGTTCCAGACTGCAGCGCCTTTAACCGCACGGCCACATGAGGCCTTACATCTCAACATTTTTCCATGCTCTTAATGAGGATGATCCCAATAGGTGAAGTGAATTTTGTGAGTGGTTCGTTGACATATGCAAAGAAGAGCAACATTTACACGATCTAATTCTTTGGTCAGATGAAGTGATCTTTAAACTTATTGGAACAATTAAGTACCATAATTGCGTGTACTGGGCCAGTGAGAACCCATACATAATAGAGGAAAGACATGGTAATCTACCAGGAGTATGAGTCTAGTGTGATCTGCCTTCTGGAATGTTAATTGGACTGCACTACTTTCAAAACACTGTCACAGGTAACTCTTAAATAGAAATGTTGTGGTCTCAATGACTTTTTTGAAAATGAAGGTTGTTGCTTTCAACGGGGTGGTGTACCACATCACTTTCACACTGATGTGATGGTATTTGTTAGTTGTACACTCCCTGCAAGATGGATCGGACAAAGAGAGAGTATGGAGTTTTCAGCTTGATCCGCTGATCTAGCTCCTCTAGACTTCTGTCTGTGGGGTCCTCTCATAAACACAGTTTACACTGCAAGACCACAAACACTGAATGATGCAAATTGAGGAGGCCTGTGATGCTATTCCATTAGAAACAATACAGTTGGCATGTCGCGCTGTTGTTAAGTCGTTGTCGATGGTGTATTGCGGCTGAAGGAGGCAATTTTGAATATTTACCACCTTTAGTTGGACCTTAAAGTACACCTCAAACTTTGTACTTTATTTCTATCTCCTTTAATTAAAGAGATATTCGGTTTCAGAGAGTGTATACATTATTTTGGGACACCCTATGTATGCGATAACTGCACGTATACAGGGATTATAATTTTTAACATGTTCT
The DNA here is from genome assembly GCF_021461395.2 of Schistocerca americana. Lineage (NCBI taxonomy): Eukaryota > Metazoa > Arthropoda > Insecta > Orthoptera > Acrididae > Schistocerca > Schistocerca americana. The sequence continues at coordinate 955,028,472 of NC_060120.1, forward strand.
TTTCTTTTAACTTTTAAGCTACTAATCATCTTGTGGTGTTGCTGAAAAGGTGTCTTGCATAAGGCGGAATTCCTCGTCCTAAATGTGAAGCTACTGTTTACACTTTTTTGGAGTAAAATGTTGCACAAGATACGATGCTGCATGGGTGTCAGCAGAAATTTAACCGGTGGAGGATGGGAGGGAGGTGGGGGGACAGGATTCCGTTAATTCAATTTTTTATATAAATTAACTTTGTGACAACCAAACAAACATAAATTGCATAGTACTGCCTCAATGGGATCACCCACGTAATGCTACAATTATCTAAATGACATTATCAAAATCTTAACGAATAATTAAAAACCTAACTGTGGTTGTAATTAGCCACAAATACAGGAAACGACGATTTGAAATCATATCAATCGACCTCAAACTTAGAAGTAACCCCAATGAAACTGTTTAGTCACGCGCTGCACACTCTTCTCTCCGTATCAGAAATGCAAGAGGTTAGGAAGAAATATTTTAGTGGATGATATACACAGACACAACGTTTGTTTTACTGCCTTAATTCAACGCGTTTCACGAATACTAACGTAAGAGAGCTCTCGATGTTTTGACCTTTTTTCGTGCAGTGAAGCAACTAGTTTAAATCAGGCGAGTGCGCCGGGCGCGTTAATGGACTCCACAGTTCTCTATGGGCCGTGACCTTGGATGCTACAACTGCTTTTAGCGCCATGTGGCTGACGCACGAAATAAGCAGTAACGGACTCTATAGTGCGTTTAAAATTAGACGCGACTTTAGACGTTTGGCTGGCCGGAGCGGTACGTGACGCCGTTGCCCAGGTAACACCAATGGCGAGCCGGCTTCCCCTACCACGCCGCCAGTGGCAGTGCTGGTAAAGTACCCCTGTTGCCACAGCATGAATAAACAGTACCACGTGGTGTCACGCGTTAGATGTATGAACGTTTGAAACCTCTCGTAAAGTAATACTTTTTGGCGTTTAAGTCTTCCGTAGTTGCCAGGTATTGTGAACAAGTGTTTTGTGTTAGCACTGCATTAGTAACAACAGTGTACATCTGATCACGAGATTTGCAATAAAAGTGTCGTCCAAGAGCGCGTTCACCGGCTGCGAAGGTAAAGTTCTGCTGCAAAACATTCCTCGGAATTCGACAACAGTAATGGGCGAAACGCCATATCGCTCAGTGATGTATAGAGCTCCAACGACGCAGTGGAGGAAAGCGGATTTTTGCTCTGGCTACAAAGAAATGTTCCATGACACGAAGTTGAACCTAGCATGTATAAGGCGAAGTTAATCGAACTTGTGCTGTGCAAGCCAAACATTAACGTTACTAGGTCGACGAACTGGCTAACGATAAAGGGCACATTTTAATCAGGCTTCTCCGCATCATGCTCGTTCAATTCCGACAGAGCATATGAGCTAGGTGAAAAGTAATGTAGCAAAAAACACCAAGAAATTTACGCTCACTGAGGTTGAAAATACCAGCAAAAGAAACCACTGCGCGGTTCTGGCGCTGCAGTCTGGAACCGCGAGACCGCCACGGTCGCAGGTTCGAATCCTGCCTCGGGCATGGATGTGTGTGATGTCCTTAGGTTAGTTAGGTTTAACTAGTTCTAAGTTCTAGGGGACTAATGACCTCAGCAGTTGAGTCCCATAGTGCTCAGAGCCATTTGAACCATTTTGAAGCCACTGCAAATGTTACGCGACAGGACTGGCCTTGAGTTCAGATAGAATTCCGAAACAGTATGTTGTTAAACTAACAACTGAGTGCAACCCAGGTCAATAGTATGGCCTATTCTCAGTATAAAAATAAACGTGTAACTTCTTCACTTACGTTGTTACGAAACCCACAGAAGTTCTCGTTTCACAAGCTATCGATGGCCCTCAATAATCACATCATTTAACTGAAAAAATCTGTAGTCGCTTGAATATTGCGACAGATATGGAACTTCCGCATATTAATCATATGCCAAAACATTCTCGTCTTTGGCCGCTGTCATTTGCCAAAATGTTGTTTCGATATCTCAAACCATTTATGAGATATAATGAATTAATAAATATTCCATTACTGTTTTTAGACTGACGCACGAGTTCGTGACGGAACGCTTTACATACATTCGACTTTCCCGAGATTGGAAACAGACAGCGATAACATTAGAAGTTTAAATAGTAATTACATATATTTTCTACATTTAATAAGTAGAACATGTAACTTAACACGCACCAAACACAAATTCATAGCGAGATCTATTTTTAACTGCAAACTAAGGATTTCTTGCAGTAGTTTACCAACTATCGAAATATCACAATAACTATGACTGTTAACGAAATGATAGGCGGCTCATCATTGAAGCTGACGAATTAAACTGTAGATATACGAGAATGAGAGTTCATTACCGAATGATTTCTTTAAAATCGTTTGAGAAAGATCGCAGATCGGCCGGTTTGAGCGGCTTGCTGTTCACCCAGTGAAGCGAGCCTACTAGATTCTGCGCCGAGTAGGCCTGTCATTCTGTGGTCACCTACTGACGCGTCGAGCACAAGCTGGCAACTACGCTTGCTCCACCCGCTCCGAACTGAACTGTCTAAAGTCACAACTTATTTTAAACGCTCTACAGCATCTCCTCTGCCGCCCCCCCCCCCTTATGTTACTGGCAGTGACGTCAAACGGGACTCCAATTCGCACTCGTGTCTCAATGAATGGCCCAAACTAGTGATCTCTATACTACCCGGAAGAGAATAGAGCTTTGGCGTGCCTCCAGATTCTTGTCATCTGCATAGTTCGCCATGCTGCAGTTGGGCAAAATAATTTCCACCGGTCTGTATGTGATAAAGAATTCTTTACTTATTTCTGGCTTTATATCAAACTGCGCTCCGAAAGGCTGATGTGCGACTAGAATAAAAAAGTATTTTCATTTTACGTTGTCGTGAACATTTCGTGGCAGCCATGTTGTAATTAGACAAGAATGAAGTACAAGCATCTTTGGCCGACAAATTCAGGCAGATGGAGTTCCACCTGTGGCACAGTGAACATAACTGGCGCCCGGTGCACAAAGCTTAATTGCTCCCCCCCCCCCCCCCCCCAGAAAAACACAGTAATATAATACATAGAATTCGTACCGAGATCATTGTCCAAAACAGAAGTACCAAAATTGCGCTTCCGCCCCCAAACCCTCCCACTTAAAACTTCCTTCCAGTGATTTTCATAATTATGTTTAATAAAATAGAATAATTATTCAAATATATTACTTAAATGAACTACACTGATGAAAAATATAGTCTACAAAAAGTTGAATGTATCATTTAGTATGTAAATTACAACCTTTTTAATTGATTCAACTGTGGGTGTTTGATGAAACATTACATATTCAATTAAATAAGCGAAATACTTTTTTAGCCTTGTTTCACAAACTTTATTACCGCTTGGTTTCGGGTCATAAGCCCATTTTCTAGTAAATAACTGATCTCAAAGATGAGAACCAAGCAAAGATAAACATGTCGACTTCTTTGCTCTATCGATTCTTGACTGAAATTGTAAAAACTATATCTGTTGACAATTTTGACAAATTACACAAGGATTTACAAAATTCAATAAGACAGAATTTACTAAATTCATTAGTACACCATTTACAATAACTATGACTAAACATAAATTGGAAAAGACTAATGCACAGAATTGAATTTTTTGTTATGTGAATGGAGGCACCAAGGTTATTCTTCTATGGAGGAGCCACAATATTGTCCAAAAGGGGTGAGTAATTGAATTGAGTTTGTTCATTCAGTAATAAATGCGGGATACATTTCTTGATTTCTAAAATATTGCAACTCCTACAACGAGAAAAAACCTTGGTGCCTTCATTGACATAAAATAATTTCATCCCTGGCAGCCAGGTATGTTCAGTTGTAGTTATTGTAAATGGAGTACTAATGAATTTTATAAATCCTTATGCAACTTGTCAAAATTGTCAACAGATATAAATTTTACAGTTTACGACAAGGATTGATAGACATAAAAAGTTGACATGTTTATCTTTGCTTGGTTAGCATCTTTGGGATTCGTTATGAACTAGAAAACCAGCTTATAACCCAAAGCCTAGGTCATACGATAATAATAAAGTTTGTGAAACAAGGCTAAAAAAGTGTTTAGTTAATACAAATTACAAAATGTATGTTTCAACAAAAATAAAATAAAACATATTTTTGTTTCTTGTAGTTGGCGCACATAAACCATGTAAGTTTTCGTCACATTTAATGTTTAATTAACTTTAAAATCATTCAGTGAAATTCAAAAAAGAAAAAAAGAGACTCTCTTAAGTTTACCGAATTTTGACGATTTTTTTTTTATCTCGGTGCAGAAAACTTATAACGACTACAAAACGAGACACCAGCAGGAAAGCCATAAAATCTGTAAAAGCCGTTTGAAGATAGACATGTAATAAATCAGAAACACACAATGGTTTGATGTAAGCAATTCGTAAACCAAACTTGTGGCTGGCTGCTGTTTTAAATTATAGACCTTATAACTGTAGGGCCACAGTTCTCATAATGTCTACTTTCGACAGGATAGTGTTTTAGTGCGAGATGTAATAAAGAACAGATGTCATTTGCTCATCATAAATTATTAGAAGTGCATAAATTATTCATTAGACATACAAGAAAAAGGTCTATAATAAAGAGTTGAGAACATATCCCTTTTCCTGCTGTGCATTTTATTATAATTTTTACGTTACATTTCCTTGCTTTGAACGAAGCATATTTATTGATTACACTGAAGTCAAGGTTAGCTGCTGTGTCGTATATATCGACACGACAGACAATCTTAATAGTTTGCTTTCACCCATACTCAACCTTAATTTGTCGTTCTACATTTTTAAATTGCTGAAACTGCTTTCATAATATGCTGCTGTCAGTGACATTGTTAAAAATAACCCCAAAGGTATTACGATGTTCGGATAAGCAGCTCTCCATCCACACTCTCAAATGCCTTCAAAATACCCAAATGGCAAGACTGTATCAATGCATTTCATTAGCTCTATCATCTGGAATCTGAGAGCAGCTATTTTACAAACTAGCTACACTGTGCGAATATCGCCGCTACAAATGGTACAAAATCAGCTGCACATTTTCAAGATATGTTGGGAGTAGCAAGAGTAGTAGTTGGAGGGGCAAGGCAATAACACATCCCATCCACCTTTTATGCTGGATTCCTCCAACGACACATATCACTCTAGCCTGCAGTTGACAGAAATCGGCAAAAACTGGAAGCCTTCGATCAAGTAGCTTCAGCATCCGCTCGCTGAACTTTGAGGACCTACAGTACCATAGCGATGTAGCAGCGCCGGCCGCGGTGGTCTCGCGGTTAAGGCGCTCAGTCCGGAACCGCGCGACTGCTACGGTCGCAGGTTCGAATCCTGCCTCGGGCATGGATGTGTGTGATGTCCTTAGGTTAGTTAGGTTTAAGTAGTTCTAAGTTCTAGGGGACTGATGACCACAGATGTTAAGTCCCATAGTGCTCAGAGCCATTTGAACCATTTTTGATGTAGCAGCAAGAACTCAACTGCCGAACATGAGCGAGCTGTGTAGGCGGCAGCTTTGTGAACAAAGCGCACCTGTTGCCACACAAACCATATTACTAGTATGATGATGATGATGATGATGATGTTTGGTTTGTGGGGCGCTCAAGCAGACGTCCGTTCGGTAGCAGTCGTTTCTTTATAGTGCTACTTGGACGGATTAAGACTGGCCAACAGCGTGTGTTTACAGCCATGTGCCGAGGCAAGGGACTTATGCAATAGGCAGAATATACACACATCAAAACAGTTGTGGATCACCCCAGTTCCCAGAACTCCTGAAGATAGACGTTGACTGTGAATATTGTATCACAGACACAGTCCCTTTGACTGTTCAGAGATGTCACTAAACCTGCCCAAAGATGTAAACAACCACGCATGAGCATCGCCTATTAGACGGAGGGGGTCCGACAGCTGGTTAGTTCCAGTCATTCCACCAGGAAAGAGAGACACGGCTCGTGTTTTCTGTAGTTCAACCATGCCTAGACGGTCAATACCGCGGTTCGATCGCGTCCGCATTGTTACTTTGTGGCGGGAAGGGCTTTCAACAAGGGAAGTGACCAGGCGTCTCGGAGTGAACCAAAGCGATGTTTTTCGAACATGGTGGAGATACAGAGAGACAGGAACTATCTATGACAAGTCTAGCTCAGGCCGCCCAAGGGCTACAACTGCAGTGGATGACCGCTACCTACGGATTATGGCTCGGAGGAACCCTGACAGCAACGCCACCATGTTGAGTAATGCTTTTCATGCAGCCTCAGGACGTCGTATTACAACTCAAACTGTGCGCAAAAGGCTGCATGATGAGCACCTTCACTCCCGAGGTCCATCTTTGCAACCACGACACCGTGCAGCGCGGAACAGATGGGCCCAACAACGTGCCGAATTGACCGCTCGGGATTGGCATCACGTTCTCTCTCACCGATGAGTATCGCGTATGCCTTCAACCAGACAATCGTCGGAGACGTGTTTGGAGGCAACCCGGTCAGGCTGAACGCCTTACACTCACTATCCAGCGAGTGAAGCAAGGTGGAGGTTCCCTGCTGTTTCGGGGTGGCATTATGTGGGCCCGACGTACGCTACTGGTGGTCATGGAAGGCGGTGTAACGGCTGTACGATACGTGAATGTCATCCTCCGACCGATTGTGCAACCATATCGGCAGCATATTAGCGAGGCATTCGTCTTCATGGACGACAATTCCCGCTCCCATCGTGCACATCTTGTGAATGACTTCCTTCAGGATAACGACATCGCTCGACTAGAGTGGCCAGCATGGTCTCCAGAAATGAGCCCTATGGAACATGCCTAAGATTGGTTGAAAAGGGCTGTTTTATGGGATCTACACCGAATCGCCGTTGAGCAGTGGGGCAACCTGGACCAACAGTGCCTTGATGAACTTGTGGATAGTATGCCACGACGAATACAGGCATGCATCGATGCAAGAGGGCGTGCTACTGGGTATTAGACGTATCAGCGTGTACAGCAAACTGGACCACCACTTCTGAAGGTCTCGCTGTATGGTGGTACAAAATGCAACGTGTGGTTTTCATGAACAATAAAAAGGGCGAAAATGATGTTTATGTTGATATCTATTCCAGTTTTTCTGTACAGGCTCCCGAACTCTCGGATCCGAGGTGATGCAAAACTTTTATTGATATGTGTAGGAAGACGAGATGCTTGAGCACTCACATAGATCTCTTAGCAAGACTTAAAGCGTCGTTCTTAATTGTCTGCTTTTTGCTGTCCCTCTGTGTCGGCGCTCTTGTCTTGAGCCGCCCCTCGCTATGGCCCTGCGTCCAGGCGTTGACTACATTGTTTGTCTATCACAGGGGCGGGCAACAATTTCCTCGGGCGCTAGTGCCATAGCGCTAAGACTAACTGCACACTTCGCCACCTCCAAGGCAAACTGAGTTCGAGAAGGGGGAAACTGCAAATGTGATAATGATGATGATGATGATGATATTGGTTTGCGGGATGCTCAACATCGTTGTCATCAGCACCCATACAAGTTCCAAATCTTTCAATTTCCAGTCTCAGCACTTCCCGAATGATGCGGAGATGATTAGGACAATACAAACACCCAGTCCCTGGGCGGAGAAAATCCCCGACCCGGCCGGGAATGGAACCCAGAACGCCGTGATCCAGAGGCAGCAACGCTAGCCACTGGATCATGAGCTGCGGACAACTGCGAATGTACCGTATTTAAATGGCAATGCAGTCACACTGCAAGGGATTTGGTTTTATGTTTCACATTTTTCAACAACATAGATCACAAACAAAATAAATTTTCAGTATTATTTATTTATTTTTTGGCGTGCTTAAGACGTAATTTGTATCTGGTACAAACTGTCGGCATACTGACAGAGAAAGACGATTTCACAAATTTTTGCACTCTGGGTACCACGTAAACGTGAGTTATTTGGTTTCATAATCAGAAAATGGCTTGTTGATAGATATATTGTAGCGCTTTTGAGCACGGAGATGTGGAAACTACCTGAGGAAAGCAATTTAGATGTCATGGGCATCTTTAATGTGAAAGGGTTTGGCATTAAAATGGAAATTACCTAGCAATTACATCTGCACATGCACAGGGGCACTACCAACTGACCGAGCGAGGTGGCGCAGTGGTTCGACACTGGACTCGCATTCGGGAGGACGACGGTTCAATCCCGCGTCCGGCCATCCTGATTTAGGTTTTCCGTGATTTCCCTAAATCACTCCAGGCAAATGCCGGGATGGTTCCTCTGAAAGGGCACGGCCGACTTCCTTCCCCGTCCTTCCCTAATCCGATGAGACCGATGACCACGCTGTCTGGTCTCCTTCCCCAAAACCAACCAACCAACTACCAACTGAAACGGCAAACAGCTCGACAACAGATGCAAGATTGTCGGTATCTTCAAGACGTTTAAGAAAATATCCTTTTAATTCTTTCAACGCCACAATAAAATCTTCAAACCTCGCACTTTCTTTAAAGCCAGAGAGCTTAGGACATTGGACTGTGTGTGTCAGAATTTGTCCCGCCTGCAATGCGGCTTTCCTTTTTAAATGCACCCCAATCAAATCCGAAATAAGTTGTTTCACAGCTTGCTAACTCTTAATGGAGGCAGAGTACAATCAAATCCACTTAAAATGCGATGTCTGCAATCCATTCCAGATGTAATACTTGTCGTTCTTGCACTCCTTTTTCCTTCACAAAATCGACAATAGCACGTTTTAAATCGAAAAATCCTTCCAGTCATGCCCCTTGACTTAGTCAACATACTTCGCAATAATGCGTAAAGTCTCCATTCTCCTTGCCCAGTGCCACTGAAAACTTGGCACTGACAGTGGGATAATACATGTGACATCAGAAATTTTACTGTTCATACCACCAAATGTCTTCGCGTTCTCCATGCCTGAAAGTTCACCAAAAATGCGTGTTGATGTACAAAACAATGAATCCCTTTTAGCGATCGTTGTAATTTTTTGCCTTTTCGTTGATTGAAATGGAGGAGGATCTGCAACGAATTGACGCTTGGTGCAGGGAATGGTAATTGAAACACAATGTAGACAAGTGTAATGTGCTGCGAATACATAGAAAGAAAGATACTTTATCATTTATCTACAATATAGCACGTCAGCAACTGGAAGCAGTTAATTCCATAAATTATCTGGGAGTAGGCATTAGGAGTGATTTAAAATTGAATGACCAAATAAAATTAATCGTCGGTAAAGCAGATGCCAGACAGATTCAATGGAAGAATCCTAAGGAAATGCAGTCCGAAAACAAAGGAAGTAGGTTACAGTACACTTTTTCGCCCACTGCTTGAATACTGCTCACCGGTGTGGGACCCGTACCAGATAGGGTTGATAGAAGAGATAGACAAGATCCAACGGAGAGCAGCGCGCTTCGTTACAGGTTCATTTAGTAATCGCGAAAGCGCTACGGAGATGATAGATAAATTCCAGTGGAAGACTCTGCAAGAGACGCTCAATAGCTCGGTACGGGCTTTTGTTGAAGTTTCGAGAACATACCTTCACCGAGGAGTCAAATGGTTCAAATGGCTCTGAGCACTATGCGACTTAACTTCTGAGGTCATCAGTCGCTTAGAACTTAGAACTAATTAAACCTAACTAACTTAAGGACATCACACACATCCATGCCCGAGGCTGGATTCGAACCTGCGACCGTAGTGGTCGCTCGGCTCCAGACTGTAGCCCCTAGAACCGCATGGTCACTCCGGCCGGCTCACCGAGGAGTCAAGCAGTATATTGCTCCCACCCACGTATATCTCACGAAGAGACCATGAGGTTAAAATCAGAGAGATTAGAGCCCACACAGAGGCATACCGGCAATCTTTCTTTCCACGAACAAAACGACACTTGAATACAAGGGAGAACCGATAGAGGTACTCAAGGTACCCTCCGTCACACACCGTCAGGTGGCTTGCGTAGTATGGATGTAGATGTAGATGTAGATAGGCTTATAACGCCGTGTCATAACAAATTAGCAGTATCCATCGATTATGTGACGGCATAATAGATACTGAGAATTCTCATCCAACTCTTCTGTCATTCCTACTCAGTTTTAAAGTCCTATAACGATAGATCGCTAGACTGCTTCCTCTTGTGCAAACAGCCACTGCACCTGTGAACGACCTTCATAACATGAACAAATACTGAAAGGTAAACAGCGCTGACACCAGGATTCTGCCGAACTGAAGAGACTTGCGCCGGCCGAAAAATGCCGCACACCAATAGTAAATGAAATGCTGCGGTGTACCGGGTACTTCTGAGAAGGGCCGCGCAAACCTGAGACTGGCCGAGCATCGTCCAGCACGTGGTCGGCACACCCAGCTCGTGTGAGGTGTGGCACGCATGACCGGCCCTATACTATGAGTTTAGAATTCAAGCTCTCGAATTCCAGCCCATTTAGAGCTAGATGATCAGTCGCTGAATTCATGGTATTTACAACACGATACGAGATCGTTGCTATGCTTTCCAGCGCAGGAATCGAGTTGACTATCTCCGAGCCGCATGCCGACACTCCAACGCGATTCAGCTGTTTTGGCCCACAGAGGTTTTGTGACTCACAGTCATACGTGGTTTCCAGTTTTGATTAGTAATACCCTCCCATTACAGTAAGCAGTCGAAAAACTTGTGCACACCCGGAGTCGGAAACGAGAAAGGTATGTCTCACTGCACTATCGCCTCTGAGAGTTATCTAACCAGGAAGTCGTAAAATGGAAGCCAGACACGGCAGGAATCGTGGCTGCGGCGATAGGAGCTTCCGCAGGCAGCTACCGACTGCTGCACTACATGTTCAGTTGACTTCCTCTGGGGCGTTATCTTCAAGATAGCGACATTTAATCATTTGGAAACGAAAGGCAATGGACTGCATGATTCTACCATTGCACTGAACATCTGTCACGAAGTATATCCAGATCTCGTGCGCATTACCGACAGGGTGAAGGTTGTTGTTCATCAAAATTCCCAGGTTGTTGATTATCTTTCAACGTAGTAAATGTCTTAGTAACTTAGTAAATGTCTGCAGATTCTGAAAAGAAGATCAATTCTATGTTAAAAACTTTGTCTGACGCCTCAGAAAACGCAAAAAAACTGAAAAAATACAGGACTAAAATAACGATCATACACTGACGGAAAATGTCGCAACACTCAAAATTTGAAATTTGTGATAAGGACTATGGGACCAAACTGCTGAGGTCATCGGTCCCTAGGCTTACACAATACTTAATGTAACTTAAGCCAACTTAACGCTAAGACAACACACACACCCATGCCCGAGGGAGCATTTGAACCTCCGACGGGGGGAGCCGCGCGAACCGTGACAAGGCCCCTAAGACCGCACGGCTACCCCGCGTGGCCTCGCAACTCCCCCCACAAAAAATTACCTGAAGAGTAATGAAATTTCGGGAATATATTTGTCTGGGTAACATATTTAAGTGGTTAACATTGCAAGATCACAAGTTAATGTAAGCGCGAGATAGGCTATTGCAAAAGTGAAATGCTGTTACATTAATAAACGGTGTAACCGTCTGAATCTTCAATGGAAGCATGCAAACGAGCATGCATTGTGTTGCACATGTGTCGTATGCCAGTTTGTGGTATGGAGTTCCATGCCTGTTGCCCTTGGTCGGTCAATAGAGGGATGTCTAATGCTGTTTGTGGATGCCGCTGGAACTGTCTTCATCTATCTGCCATCTACATTTATACTCCGCAAGCCACCCAACGGTGTGTGGCGGAGGGCACTTTACGTGCCACTGTCATTACCTCCCTTTCCTGTTCCAGTCGCGTATGGTTCGCGGGAAGAACGACTGTCTGAAAGCCTCCGTGCGCGCTCTAATCTCTCTAATTTTACATTCGTGATCTCCTCGGGAGGTATAAGTAGGGGGAAGCAATATATTCGATACCTCATCCAGAAACGCACCCTCTCGAAATCTGGACAGCAAGCTACACCGCGATGCAGAGCGCCTCTCTTGCAGAGTCTGCCACTTGAGTTTATTAAACATCTCCGTAACGGTATCACGGTTACCAAATAACCCTGTGACGAAACGCGCCGCTCTTCTTTGGATCTTCTCTATCTCCTCCGTCAACCCGATCTGATACGGATCCCACACTGATGAGCAATACTCAAGTATAGGTCGAACGAGTGTTTTGTAAGCCACCTTCTTTGTTGATGGACTACATTTTCTAAGCACTCTCCCAATGAATCTCAACCTGGTACCCGCCTTACCAACAATTAATTTTATGTGATCATTCCACTTCAAATCGTTCCGCACGCATACTCCCAGATATTTTACAGAAGTAACTGCTACCAGTGTTTGTTCCGCTATCATATAATCATACAATAAAGGATCCTTCTTTCTATGTATTCGCAATACATTACATTTGTCTATGTCTATGTCTGATGATGTCCGACATGTGTTCGATTGGAGACACATCTGGTGAACTAGCAGGCCAAGGCAACATGTCGACACTCTGTAGAGCACGATGGGTTACAAAAACAGTATCTGAAAGAGCGTTATCCTGTTGGAAAACACCCCCTGGAATGCTGTTCTTGAATGGCAGCGTAACAGGTCGAATCACGAGACCGGCGTACAGTTTTGCAGACATGGTGCGTGGGATAACCACGAGAGTGTTCCTGCTGTCATATGACATCGCATCCCGGACGATGGCTCCAAGTTTAGATCCACTGGGTCTAGGAAGCAGACAAGTTGGTTGCAAGCCACCAACTGGCCTCCTCCTAACCAACACACAGTATTCAATGGCACCGAGGCAGAACCAGCTTTCATCAGAAAACACAACAGACCTCCATCCTGCCCTCCAACGAGTTCTCTCTTGACACCACAAATGGTTCAAATGGCTCTGAGCACTATGGGACTTAACATCTGAGGTCATCAGTCCCCTAGAACTTACAAGGGAACCTCCCCATCGCACCCCCCTCAGATTTAGTTATACGTTGGCACAGTGGACAGATCTTGAAAAACTGAACACAGATCAATCGAGAAAACAGGAAGAAGTTGTGTGGAACTATGAAAAAAATAAGCAAAATATACAAACTGAGTAGTCCATGTGGAAGATAGGCAACATTAAGGCTATACCGAACTCAGGAGCGCCGTGGTCCCGTGGTTAGCGTGAGCAGCTGCGGGATGAGAGGTCCTTGGTTCAAATCTTCCCTGGAGTGAAATTTTTACTTTTTTTATTTTCGCAAAGCTATGATCTGTCCGTTCGTTCATCGACGTCTCTGTTCACTGTAATAAGTTTAGTGTCTGTGTTTTCCAACCGCACCTCAAAACCGTGCGATTAGTAGACGAAAGGACGTGCCTCTCCAATGGTAACCGAATACATTTGATCGCAAAGTCATAGGTCAATCGATTCCTCCACAGGAAAACACGTCTGATGTATTCTATTCGACACTGGTGACGGCATGTGCGTCACATGACATGAATATGTTGTCGACCCACCTAACTTGTACACTTGGCGAATGGGTAAAAAGATTTTTTTACCTTGCCCGATTTAGGTTTTCTTGTGGATGTGATAACCACTCCCAAAAAAAAGTGATCGCATCGGACGGACGGATAATAATTGTCTGAAAATAAAAAATTAAATTTTTCACTTGAGGGAAGACTTGAACGAAGGACCTCTCGTACGGCAGCTGCTCACGCTAACCACGGGACCACGGCGCTTCTGAGCTCAAATTAGTCTTGATGGTGCCTGTCCTGTGCATGGATTACTCACTTTGTATATTTTGCTTTTTTTTTTCATAGTTCCACACAACTTCTTCCTGTTTTCTCGATTGATTTGTGTTAAGTTTTTCAAGGCCTCTCGACTGTCCCAATTTATAACTAAATCTGAGGGGGGTGCGATGGGGATGTTCCCTTGTTAGAACTACTTAAACCTAACTAACCTAAGGACATCACACACATCCATGCCCGAGGCAGGATTCGAACGTGCCACCGTAGCAGTCGCGCGGTTCCGGACTGAAGCGCCTAGAACCGCTCGGCCACCGCGGCCGGCTTTGACACCACAGAAGTCGCAAATGGCGGTGGCTTGGGATCAGTGGAATGCACGCTACACGACGTCTGGATCGGAGCTGTCCTTGAAGTAACCCATCTGTAACAGTTCGTTGTATCACTGTGGTGCCAACTGCTGCTCAATTTGAAGCTGCAGTTGCGGTACGACGCACCAGAGCCATACGCCGAACACGTGGCCGTCGGGAGCCCAGTCTCCTTGCGACTGTACATTCTCGTGACCACCGCTGCCAGCAGTCATGTACAGTGGCTACATTCCTGTCACGTCTTTCTGCACTATCGCAAAGGAACGTCCAGCTTCTCGTAACCATATTACAAGACCTAATTCAAACTCAGTGAGGTGTTTATATTGGCGTCTTTGTCGCCTTAAGGGCTTTCTTGACTAATATCAACTCAACACATGCAATCTCAATTCACGGTCGTTACAACGTGTATTTAAAGCAAAACTCATTTGCCTCCTCATAGCGGCGCTACTGGTGCCACTCTTATGTGACTGGTGCAAAGTTTGAGTAGACATCATATTTCATATGTAGGAACATGCCTACCAACTTTCGTTTACGTCGAACGACTCCTTCTTGGTGTTACGATTTTTTTCCGATACCGTGAACAGACAGATGAGATAAATATTAAGATAGGAAATAAAATGCCAGTGCAAGTGAATGAATTACACAATTTTGGAAGTACAATAACAGGGGGCAGTGTAAGTGTAATGGATATTAAAAGAAGAATTACAATAAATGAACAAGCATTCACATAAGACTAATTGTTTTAAAGCGACCTTAATATAGAAGCGATGAAAAAATTCATCAAAACATTTATTTGGAACATTTTAACCAATGTTTGTGAGAAGTAGAACTTTGGGTGAACTAGAAGAAGATTAGAAGCGGCAGAGATGGGGGTACGGAGAAGAGCAAAAAAACATTCTGGACTGAAAGTAAGTCTAACGAACAAATACAAAAAATTGAAAGAGAAAAGGACATTAATCAACGTGATAGAGGTAAGAAAAATTAAAATGGAGACGTAATTTGGCATAGCTGCTTCGTAAAAGAGATCTAGTTAGGAAAATTCAAGAAGCAGGCTCAAAACATCCGTACTGCAAAGTGTTATCACTGGAATGAACTACAGCAACCGCAACCAAATGGTACACATGAGGAGGGACAGAGAAGGATGACTTCACCACCAACGCGTTGTCTTCAGCGTCTGGTGATAATGAAATGTTATCGGCGTATATGATCACATATTTTTAAAAAAACGTTAATAGTCTGTGCTAATTTCACCTGCACAATGTCTTTGTACTATAGAACTGGTCCAAAGCTTCACAGAAATCTGTTTATCTACAAACAAGCTAGACTGGTAGGGTCAGATTTTCACTAGCTTAATATTCAGCAATGTAAATGGTTCTCGTTTTCAGGAGAGAAGTTAAAAACAGTCTTTGCTTCATTGTTTGGTTTGTTAGAGCGGAAGCTCCTGTCGGCACGAGTCTCACGTCAACCGCATTCCACTACAGGCCGACGTGTTGCTGCAGTACAGAAATTTGTTGATTTAGGGGATGTAGATTAATACAGAAAGGCTCACACGTCATACAACAGTACTGTATTAATGTTGATGGTGTTTAAGAATGAAGTCATGGAGCGTGTGTTATCTTATTCTACCACACAAACATTTTGGGTTATACTCGTCTGGTATGAGATGTTCCCGGGGGGTGGGGAGGGGGTGTCCACTGGGGGCCGAACCGTACAGTTACCCTGGGTTCGGTGTGGAGTGGTGGCGGTGGGGTGGGTGGACTGCTGTGGCCTGTTGTGGGGTTGTGAAACACTGAGGGCTAAGGCGGGACGAAGCCTCTCCGTTGTTTCTAGGTCCCTGGTTTAAAACATACATATATACCCACAAGTCCGTAAGTGATTACTTTGGTAAGGAACTAGTGCAGTTCAAGCAGTAGTGTGCACAATCAAAATAATTATGTGAGACTACTAACGACAGAAGAGGTAAGTGTCTGACAAAGTGGAAAGCAGTTGGTTGGTTAGTTGATTGATTCGGGGGAGGGAACCAACAGCTAGGTCATCTGTCCCATCGGATGAGGGAAAGAAGGGGAAGGAAGCAGAATGTACCCTTTCAAAGGAACCACCCCTGCATTTGCCTGAAGCGATTTAGGGAAATCACGGAAAACCTAAATCAGGATGGTCGGACGCGGGTTTGAACCTTCGTCCTCCCGAATGTGAGACCAGTGTGCTAACCACTGTGCCACCTCGCCCTCTGTAAATCAGTAACACCGTCAGTAATTCACGGCTATGTCACGTTGAAGGGTACATGTTTTTAAACCTTTTGCATTCTATACTACATACAGTGTTCTATTTCATCTTGAGATGCATGGTAACACAGAAAACAGTACTACAGCAGACAGACCAAAAATTGTTAAAAGACATAGTTTACACGTCGCAAAAATACATCGTCAATAACTTACTGGTATGACACGTTGAGAGTTACAAGTTTTGAAACTGTTTTACATTTTACGTACAGTGTGTTACATCATACTGAGATGCACAGTGAGACAAAATCATACCAGCATAAAAAGTGTCACAGTTTATCATGATGTATCTACATCAATCTCTACTCCTATACGTACTTTGCAAGCCACGATAGAGGGTACTTAGTTGGCATAATGTATTATTGTTTCTTCCCCCTCCAGTGGCTTATGCAGCGCTGGAAGAAAGACTGGTTGGCTACCACGTGCTGTATAGTCTGCTCTTATTTCCACGATCCGTCAGCGAGTGATGCATATCGGGAAGAAGATTAACTCTAGATTCTTCTCCTAATACCGGCATTCGAACTTGTGCAACAACCTAAGACGGGACACACAAGTGATTCGTAAGCAGTCCGATTACATTTTCTCAGTATACTGACAGTGATACGAATTCGACCACCTCTCTTACATACGACTGAGCTTATGTGATCGTTCCACTTCATATTCCTGCAGATTGTTACATCCAGGTATTTATACGAGTCTACTGATTCCAAATGTGACTCGTTGATGTTGTAGCCATGGAATATTACTTTTCTGCGTTCTGTGGGGAGCACAACTTTATATTTCTAAACATTTAACGTAAGTTATCAATCTTAGCACCACACTGATAATATCTTATCATGATTTGACTCGATATTTGTGAAGTGTTTTTAGATAGTTTTTACGGTTATAGATAACTGCAATATATGTAAAAAGTCAGAGATTATTATTAGTACTGTCTCCCAGGTCAATAACAACTTAGGTCCCAGTACACTTCTCTGGTGCACGTCTGAAGTTACTTCTACTGCTGTCATTGACTCTCCATTCAAGATAACATGCAGCTGGAAATAAGTAACTAATAAATACACCGTTCATATGTAATGTGAACAAAGACTCCTACAATATAAAGTGTTACGTAGCGGCAGATGCTGCAATAAACAAATCTATTTGTGACAATGCAATAATAACATACTCGTATGTATGAGTGCGTAACGGTAAGTTAATTTCGCTATGTCTATAAAGGTAATAATTAATATGCAAATATTAGCAATGTACAGTGAAAGATAGTGCTTAATGTAAACCAAATATTCAACTGGATGTACAAAAACATCTAACAGAAGTATAATTGTAATTAAGTTACGATGCCAATCTAACGCCACAGCTATTTTCAGCTTCAGGAGAGATAAAATGTTGTAATAGGCATCGTGACTGTCAGAACAAACAGGCAGCAGTGGAAGTACATGTTGGCACACCCAATCTGACCACCATATGCCGTATAAAGTGGAACCCGAAGAAAAAGATTTCGCTTTAGATAGTCTCGGACGTTTCGCACTCCATCCTACTTATATTCATGTATCAAGCAGTCAGTTGATACACTGACTAATCATGGTTAAACAATGGGAATGTAAGAGAACAGGAAGGGAGATATCACAATCACAGAACCTGCAGAAGCATAGTTTGACACAATGGTTAAAATCCATTGTGCGCCAAAGATTCACTTGCGCAAATGCTCTGCGCTAAAACTGGCGGCAACACTCATTCCAAAATATTTTCTGCAAATGTAACGTCATTTTGACGTCACATGCAATATCGATTACAGCAGGAATCACTATCGACTTTGTGGCAAGGAAGAGTATAAATGTTATTGCTCCTCATTTCACTCACAGCAATTTTTGTTGTCCTATTAGATTCCTGCGTAACTCTGCTCTAGGAAATCGCCAGATATTTATTTCATCCTTCGGCCTCTAATCAGACGGTAATGTAAATAACGTCGAATATTGCAGAACGTACTTGTATTATATTCATAAGAAAGTCCGAGTATGTGTTAACAACGCTAAGGTGAAAAAAGAAAAATATTTGCATGTAGCAGTATACAAAAATACATCCATTCACTCCACAAACCACGAGATTATCCATTACCCTAGCACTTCGTCATATCATATTATTCTCCCGTTTTTGTTATCATAGTATCTCTTGAAGACTTATATCGTTGAAGCATTATTGCCTGATATTTAATGATAATAGTTACATATTTATGATAAACATTCAATGCGCCATTACCTTGGAACGACAAACCAGAATTTAAATATAAGCATGCTTCATGCTTAATTTATAAATTACAGTACTGACAATGACAACATACTCCAGAGAAAGCAATCTTATATGAAAGCATTAACCGACGATAAATCATAATGTGACGTTTATTTATAACAACAGTTACTATAAATCGTTCCACGAACGACATGTTTTTATAAATCCCCGATACGCGTGCACGAATTCCTGTGAGAGGCCAGTACTGAGCGCGAACGAAAGATAATTGCAGCTCCTAGGGCTACTGATATTGCGCGTGTCGTCAAAATGACGTCACGTTTGCAGAAAGTCTTGTGAAAGGAGTTACCCTGAAATCGGTGGAAAAGTGAGCACTAGTATTCATCATCATGTATTTTGACAGGTCAAAAAAGATTTCACTGTAGAAAATGTTACAAAACAGATATCTTCAATGTTTCGAGACGAGCTCACGGGTTGAGAACAGTAAGTAATTGCTGTACCTCGCGAAAGGTAGCTTTAGAAATTATATAAGATGCTCTTTCTATCCCTCAGAGTAAGTGATCTCTCAGTATAATACTTTCGTCAAGAAGATCTCCAACACAAGGTCCATTGTAGTGGACACATACGACCCGATTTGGACATTATATGGTGGCAGCTCCAGAAAACCGACAATCAAGTGTTTCAGTGATTGTGTTGAGTTTTCTTCAAAGAGTCTCAGTAAGATAACAGCGTACTGTCATGGTTGGCACTATTTTCTATTTCCACCCTAAATAGTTAATTCCTATAAAAGTACAGGCCATTTTTACAAGCTAATTCTGAGGCAACTCCACACATCTGTTGGTTGCCTTTGCCTGGTCTATCCGAACCGCTTAGTACCTTCCATCAGGGCTATCGCTGAGCTCATAGAGTCCTTCATAGCTATCTAACAGCTACCGTTAATGTTGTGGTCTTCATTCCGAAGAATTGTTTGATCCAGTTCTCCAAGTTGCTCTTCCCTGTGCAAACCTCTTCATCTCCAAAGAACTACTGTAACCTACAACCACCTGAAACTGCTTGCTGTAGTCAGGTCTCGGTCTTCCTACACAACTTTTATCTCCTACACATCCCTCCATAACCAAATGAACTATCCCTTCATGTGTACCCTATCAAAGAGCGGCTTCAGCCGAACAAAACTTTATGAGTTTTTCTACGTATCTGTAGTGTATCGTGACCATATGTCAATGAATGGAGTTACAGTGAATTTATGAAATCGCTTCAATCATTTGTAATAGCCCTGTATTGCTATACACCAGAAAAATAGTTACAAAACAACCTCCTAATACATAAACTCATATTAGCTGTTGATATATTTTCCTTCTTAGATTCTACAGCTTTGCATTTCTCTCTGAGCCATTCCTACTTTGCCATCTTGCTTTTTCTATCAGTCTCATTTTTTACATGTCTGTTGGTTGATTGATTTCAGGGAGGGGACCAAACATCGAGGACATCTCGCCCAGCGGATTATGGAAGGACGGGGAAGGAAGTCGGTCGTGTCCTGTCAAATGAACCATCCCGGCATCTGCTTGAAGCGCTTTTCGTTTCAGTCATTCATTAATTTATACTTCCTCTCAAACTCTCAATAAGTTCTGGGTCTTTCAGTTTATCGACATCTCATCTCATTAACGTTTTTGTTCCCTACGCCAAGCTTTACACCTCAGGGCAGTTCTTTCAACCGTCCTCAAATGCTAGTTTGATACGTAGTATTCCAGTATCCGTCTGCTCGTATAGTATGAGCCCTTTATGAGTCCCTCTAGTACCATGGAATTTGTCCCCTGATGCCTTAACACGTATCCTTTAGTCCTATACCGTCTTCCACTCATTGTTTTTCACATATTCCTTTCCACACCTATCCCACAGAGAACTTCCTCATTTCTTTCAGTCCGCTTTTCAGCGTCCTTTTGTAACACCAAATCTCAAACACTTCGATCCTCTTTTTTCCCGGTTTTCCACAATCTATAGCTAATTTTCGCACAATGCTATGCTCATATGCGTAAATTCTTAGAAAATTCATTGTTTAATTAAGGCCTAGGTCTCATTAACGAAAGAGAAAAAAAACACCCAAAAATGAAGCAAGCGAAAGGGAATACAGACGTCTAAAAATGAGACTGACGGAAAGTACAGAATGGGTAAGCAATAATGACAAGAAGATAAATCTAGAGCTATATTAGAGGAACGACAGATACCGCCTATAGAAACATTAAGATACCTTTGGAGAAAAGAGAAGCAGATGCATGAATATCAAGAGTTTAGATGTATGAATATCAAGAGTTTAGATGGTAAACCAGTTCCAAGCAAAGAAGATAAAGCTAAAAAATGGAAGGATTATGTAGAGGGTCTATACAAGGGAGATGACCTAAAAGCCAATGTTATAGAAGGGGAAGAAGATACAGGCGAAGATGAGGTGGGAGACATGGTACTGGGTGAAGAATTTGTCAGAGCACTGAAAGACCTAAGTCGAAACAATGTCCCGGAAATAGGCGTCATTCCGTCTGAACACATGACATCCTTGGGAGAGTCAGCCATAACAAGAACTATTGCATTTGGTGTGCAAGAGGTACGAGACGGGCGAAATACCCCCAAACTTCAAGAAGAATGAATGTAATAATTCCAGTTTCAAAGAAAACAGATGCTGACAGATGTGAATGTTACCAAACTACCAGTTTAAAAAATCAAGTTACAAAATACTAATAGGAATTTCTTACAGAACAATGAAAAAGTGGTAGAAGCCGACCTCGGGAAAGATCATTTCGGACTCCAGAAAAATGTAGGAACACCCGAGGTAATACTGACGATATGACTTGTCTTGGAAGATGCTTTAAGGAAAGGCAAACCGACATTTATAACATTAGTATAGTTACAGAAATCTTTCGACAATGTTGACTGAAGCACTCTCTTTGAAACTCTGATGGTAGTAGGAGTAAAATACAAGGAGCGAAAAGCTATTTAAACTTGTACAGAAACCAGATGGCAGCTACATGAGTCGAGGGGCGTGTAGGGTAAGCAGTGGTGGACCAGAGAGTGAGACAGGATTGTAGCCTACCTCTGATGTTATTTAATCTGAACATCGAGGAAGCAGTAAAGGAAACCAAAGAAATATTTGGAGTAGGAATTAAAGTCCAGGGAGAAGAAGTAAAAACTCTGAGGTTTGCTGATGACATTGTAATTCTGTCAGAGAGCAGAGCCGTTGGACGGAATGGACAGCATCTTGAAAGGGCGATATAAGATGAACATCAGCAAAAGCAAAACAAGGATAATGGAATGTAGTAGAGTTAAATCACGTGATGCTGAGGGGATGAATAAAAGAAACACAAAAGGTAGTAGATGAGTTCTGCTATATGGGCAGAAAAATAAATCGTGATGGCCGAAGAAGAGAGAATATAAAATGCAGAGTGGCTACGGCAAGGAAAACATTTTTGAACAGCCTCGCGGGATAGTCGTGCGGTCTCAGGCGTCTTTTCACGGTTGGGGCGGCTCCACTCCGTCGGAGGTTCGAGTCCTCCCTCGGGCATGGGGGACCGATGACCTCACCAGTTTGGTCCCATAGTCCTTACCACAAATTTCCAGTTTTCCATTTTTGAACCTGAATTTGTTAACATCGAATGTAAATTTACATGTTAGGAATTCTTTTTTTATACGTATTCAAATGGTTCAAATGGCTCTAAGCACTATGGGACTCAACATCTGAGGTCATCAGTCCCCTAAACTTAGAACTGATTAAACCTAACTAACCTAAGGACATCACACACATCCATGCCCGAGGCAGGATTCGAACCTGCGCCCGTAGCAGCAGCGCGGTTCCGAACTGAAGCGTCTAGAACCGCTCGGCCACAGCGGCCGGCTTTGTACGTATTCGTCTAGAGTGTAGCCTCATATGGAAATGAAATGAAGGTAGTATGGAGTTCAGACAAGAAGAGGAGGCACTGAATCGAAAGGGGAAAAAAGGAAACTGCATGATATAATGTGACTGAAAGAAGGGATCAACTGATAGGACACATTCTGAGACATCAAGGAAATCTAAATTTTGTATTGGAGGGAATATCGGAGGGTAAAAATTGTAGAGGGAGACCAAAGCATGAATATAGTAAACAGGTTTAAATGGATGTAGATTGCAGTAGTTATTCTGAGGTGAAGAGGCTCGCACAAGGTAGTGGAGCATGAGCAGCTGCATCAAACCGTCTTGGGACTGAAGATCACAACAGCATGTCCGATAGTAATGTATGTACATATATTTGTCCTTGTTATTTTCTTATATCCTTCTCGCTTCGTCCATTAAGCGCCGTTTTTCTTCCGAGGTAGGAGAATTCCTTCGCATCATCTGTTGGTTTTCATGTTAAGCTTATTGCTAAGCTCATTTCTGCTACTACCCATTCCTTTGGTCTCTCTTTGGTTTACCCTCAGTCTATATTCTGCGCTGAGTGTCTGTTCATTCCATTCAGCGGGTTGTAGCTCTTCCAGATTTTCTCTGAGGATAGCAAAGTCATCAACGGATCTTACCGTCGATATGTAATTTTGAAAACATTTTTATGCAGATAAACAGTGATCTAAGTGGGGTATTTTAAAATTATCATCGATATCTTTTCACCTACAATTTTAACCCCAGTCCTCAGGACAGCACGCCGCAACTTTCTCTCCAGTACAAACCTTTTCATCGCCGAGTAGCACTTACTTCCAAAGTCCTCAATTGTTTCTTGGCTGTATTCCAACCATGGTCTTCCACTACAGTCTTTACAATTTACAGTTTCCTCTTAACACATCTCCCGTCATCCTGTCCCTTTTGTCAAAACTTTCTACAACCCCACATATAAACCACTTCGCGTTTCCCCCACAGTCCATGATTTACTACTATACAGTATTGTCCTCCAGGTGTACACACTCAGATATTTCTCCTTCAAATTAAGGCCAATGTTTTATACTGGTGGACTTCTTTTGGGCGTGATGACAACACAAACACCCAGTCCCGGGGCGGAGAAAACCCCTAGTCCGGCCGAAAATCGAAACCAGGACCCCGTGATCCAGAGGGTGGAAAAGGGGAAGGAGGAGATGGACAGAGGGGTCAGGAGGAGATGGAGAGAGAGGGGGAGGAGAAGATGGAGAGAGAGAGGGGGGAGAAGAAGATGGAGAGAGAAAGGGGGGAGGAGGTGATGGACTGAGAGAGGGGGAGCGAGAGGGGACAGGAGAAGATGGAGAGAGGGAGGAGAAGATGGAGAGAGGGAGGGGAGGAGGTGATGGACAGAGTGAGGGGGAAGGAGGGGGAGATGGACAAGGGAAGATAGGCAGAGGGAGGGGAGAGAAGGACATTAGGACGTATATCCAATTCCCACATATATTTCTTTCTTTGTTTTCCACTTAAGCAGACTGAGCCAGAGCAAAGCGTGGTCAGGTACAGCTAGTATACCCATGAAGTGAAATAAACGTGTGGCATTCCCATGCGGGGAAATTCATCCGCCGGGTGCAATCTTTCAGGTGACGCCACATTGGGCGACTTGCGCGTCAATGATGATAAAATGATGATGAGGACAGCACAACATCCAGTCCACGGACGGAGAAAATCTCCAACGCGGCGGGAATCGCACCAGGGCCAGCTGGATGGTAGGCAACCACGTTACCATTGAGCTAATCAGGCGGGCAGTACTCTCTAACACTGCTACACGCGCCGCCAGAACTCACCAGTGTGGACTAGCGCTGAGACGGCGATTACCAGCAGGAGAGCAGCGCAGCCGAAGCGGGCCATGTCGCGCGTGTTACTCGCGCGGGCCCAGATAACCTGCAAGCAGATAAGCAGTCGCATTAGCTCGGCCACTCCACTCACTACTCGAGGCCAGTGCAATTCGCGCCGGCGACTGTCAAGTGGAAAAAACAACGTCGCAACGCGTAACCTCTGTGACAGCACGAAGCGGGCTGTTTATTTGGCTTTGGTTTATTCAACCATATTGCCAACACATTCGTACAACTATACAACAAAGCGGGTCGTTATAATTAAAGTGTAGCTACTCGCGGAGGTCCAGTGTGGGCTGTATTTATCGTATGGCAACGAAACTTGGCAGATATGCTATTGGATTAATGCGGAATCAGTTTACATTGAAAACAAACAAACAAAAAAGAAAGGAAAACATTAGTTCCAGTTGTGGCCGCCAGGTGCAAATCTGGCGCTGCACAATGTTTGTATCACGGTATGACATTCACATTGTCATTTCACAAGCCGCAACGTGAGTGAGCAGTATGGCTGCCGAGAAGAGAGACCGTGCACTGTCAGTGAAACTGTTTTGCGTGATCGGCAGCAGTTATAGTGCAGAACAAAGAGTATCGCCGACTGGAAGGTCTGAGGAGACGCCAGATGTCATTAAATCGTTTCAAAACAGGATGATGAATTTCGAAAACACGGAAGAGTTTAGTGCGGCACCTGGAGGAGGCGGGCGTCGTATCACGCTGGAAGTGACTTACGAGATTGGTGCTGCTGTAACTGACCATGCAGCACGTGACCCTGACAGTGCTGCTGCTTGTGCAGTGTCATGAGAATTGTCCATACCATGGTCAACAGTAGGGCCTCTGGAAAGTTTTGCGGCCTATTTTACACTCGTACCGGTACAAGTTCCAGAAGATGCAGCGCCTGAAACCTCATGATCCGCAACAACATTGTGAATTTGCTCTTCAGTTTCTGGCACGGATTAAGTCGATGACATGTTGCCGAGAAATATTCTGTGGAGTTATGGGGTAGATTTTACATTACAGGCTCTGTGAATACGCAGAACTGCCGAATTTGGGGTACTGTTAAACCGCTTGTCGGGCACGAAGAGCATTTACATTCGCCGTATGTGACCATGTGGTGTGGATGCATAAGCACTATACCCTCGGTCCTTTCTTCTCTGAAGAGAATACACCAGACGGCCTGTCAGGCGTACCGTGACGTCTGCACATCATCGGGACCTCCCTGTAAGCATGCGAGTCCTGCTTTGGAAGAGCGCAACTGTGTGAAAACCACTGTTTCCATGGAAGATGTGGCAATACCTCATGTCGCTCACTCAGTGAAAGTTCTGCGTAATGGGACCTTCCACGAACGTGTTATCTCGGCAGGTTTTCCAGATGGATGGCCTGCAAGATCACCTGACCTGAACCCATGTGACCTGGGGACATTCAAAGGAAAGCGTTTACCAGCGACACGTTCGGTCTCTATCTGATCTGAAGGCGACTGGTGATCACGTAGTTTTACGTCTCCGGTGCTCGTACTGAACAAACTGTGTATGCGGCGGTTAAGAATAAAATCAACATTATGCCTCACTCAGTTGTTTGACCTTTTCTGTCCACGTTCCGTTCTTAATCCACTGCATATGGAAACATTTCTACACATCTTTCTTGCATTCACAGCACCAGATTTGCACCTGGTGACCAGAACGTACTAATGTTTTTCCAGAATAATTCGATTCCGCATTAACACACTAGGATATCCACCAATTTTCGCTGCCATACGATAAATACAGCCCATAAAGGACCTCTGTGAGTGGCTACACTTTAATTATAACCACCCGGTATACAGGATGAGTTACCTCAAACTTGCGGAAATGGAGAGTGCTACTGACTTTCACAGAATGAATTGGTAGTCAGGGACTCGTATTGTTATCCAATCAACAGATTATAATAATACTTAGAAAGTTTAAAATGGTTCAAATGGCTCTGAGCACTATGGGACTTAACATCTGTGGTCATCAGTCCCCTAGAACTTAGAACTACTTAAACCTAACTAACCTAAGGGCATCACACACATCCATGCCCGAGGCAGGATTCGAACCTGCGACCGTAGTAGTCATGCGGTTCCGGACTGAGCGCCTGAACCGCTAGACTTAGAAAGTTTATTTTGTGTGTAAATATACACGTTTTAGAGGTAACAATACCTGTGTACACTAACAAACTAAAAGTGGGGTGAATTAGAATGTCAGTGGGTACGCGATTGGAGTCTTTCTCGGCGTATTCCACTGATGAATTCTTCTTGGGTTATCAGCCGAGTGGTGGCGTCGTCTTGTCGCGACGTTTCAATGAGTTTCATACCCATCATCTTCTGGCGAAGTGTCTGGGTGCTGTGTTCTGCATATCTATATAGCTGCTTGGCCTACAGAAGCGGACGACGGCCAAGCAGATATATACGAGGATTGGAACATTAATAGTTGCAACTATTTATTTACAGCTCGCACAAAATGGATACGTGTTTCAAAGTTTTACTGACCTTCAAAGTAGTCACCAGCATTGTGTATAGCCAGTTGCCAGCAGTGTGGAAGTCGTAGGATACTCTTAGCAGTGCCAGTTGTGTTGACAGTTCGAGCGGCGCGGTCCATTGTCCGACGAATTTGTAGCAGTTCTCAAGCGAATGCCGTGAAGTGTTTCCTTCAGTTTAGAAATCGAGTTGAACTTACGAGGGCTAAAGTCAGGGAAGTGCGGTAGGTGGTACAGAACTTAGCAGCCCCATCACTCAAACAAATTAGTAACAGCTTGCGAGCCGGTCGGGGTGGCCGAGCGGTTCTAGGCGCTACAGTCTGGAACCGCGTGACCGCTACGGTCGCAGGCTCGAATCCTGCCTCGGGCATGTATGTGTATGATGTCCTTAGAATACTTAGGTTTAAGTAGTTCTAAGTTCTAGGGGACTGACGACCTTAGAAGTTAAGTCCCATAGTGCTCAGAGCCATTTTTGAACAGCTTGCGCTGTACGTGTTTGAGCATTGTCCTGCAAAGTGATGGTCAGGTCCTGCAGAAAGTGTCATAACTTCTGTCTCTAAGCTGTTCGTAGGTTGTGTTCCAAAAATGAGCAGCATAGAGACAGAAGTGACGACACCTTCTGCAGGATCTGAACATCATTTTGCAGGACAACGCTCAAGCACGTACAGTGCAAGCTGTCACTGATTTGTTTGACTGATGGGGGCAGCTAAGTGCTATACCACCTACTGCACTTTCTTGACTTAAGCCCTCATGAATTCAACTCGATTTCTAAATTGAAGGAAGCACTTTACGGCATACGCTTCAGAACTGCTACAAATTCGTCGGACAATGGACCGCGCCGCTCGAACTGTCAACACAACTGGCACTGCTAAGAGTATCCTACGACTTCCACACTGCTGGCAACTGGCTATACACAATGCTGGTGACTACTTTGAAGGTCAGTAAAACTTTGAAACACGTATCTATTTTGTACGAACTGTAAATAAATAGTTGCCACTATTAAAGTTCCAACCGTCGTAGATATGGAGAAATTGCATCCCGACACTTCGCCAGAAGATAATGGCTAGGAAACTCATCGAAACGTTGCGACAAGACGACGCCACCACTCGGCTGATAACCCGAGAAGAATTCGTCAATGTCAGTGGGGTTTGTTGCAGATTCTAGTGCGAATGGTTTACGATACATTGTATTTTGAAAAGTTGCCACACCGACACATGCACAACATCTGTGATAGCATACATTAAAGAACAACGCAAGTGTATACACTAGTCATGTGGATTCTGATAAGTAACGAGACAATTGACCATCAACGGCTGTGTTCAAAATGACCACCGGCAGCGGCGACAAACGCTTCCAGTCTGGCATGTAATGACTGCGGAACACGTGCTAGCATTTCAGCGGAGACGCCCAAGCAGGCTGCAGAAATAAGTCGTTGCATATCATTGGGTGTAGTTGGCATGTCCCTGTAGAAAGCATCTTTCAGCTTCCCCCACAGAAAAAAGTATACATGCGTCAAATCCGGGGAACGGGCCGGCCAAGATACCAGTCCTCTGCGTCCAATCCAACAATTTGGAAACGGATCGTGAAGGCATCCTATAGTACTTCTTGCGCTATGGGCTGGACAGCCATCACGTTGCCACAAGTTCCTCGTAGCACCCGAGAAGACTGTCTGTTCGGAGGTTGCGATATGTGTTCGCGTTCAGTGTTCCATATACGAAAATCGAGCCTATGCGCTGATGGTGCACTATCCCATACCACACGTTTACATTCCATGGACGCTGGCGTTCCATCTGACGAAGCCAACGAGGATTGTCAGCAGACCAGTAGTGCACGTTTCAGAAGTTTACCTGGCAATGATTGGTACATGTGGCTCCATCACTAAACAAGTTACATGATATGTCTGGAGTATCATGTCGTAATACCCATGTACTGAAATTAACACGATTCTCATAATCGTTTGCACGCAGCTCTTGATGGAGAGAGATGTGATGGGGGTGGAACCTATGTCGTTGGAGAATATGCAGGAAACTTGCATGACTCACCCAAATTCCTCGTACGATTGCGCAGGAGCTAACGTGCGGATCAGCTGCAACAGCAGCAACAGGCTAATTTCCTCGTCTACTGCCATCACTCGTTTCCTTCTGTTGCGTTGTCTAAGTGTTACGCTACCATTTTCACTTAAGTGGTTGAAGAGGCTGATAAATAACTGCCGAGGTGGTTGACATGTATTGGGATATTTTGCCGCATACACCATTCAAGAACGAACTGCATTCCCCATACACCATGAGCTTGTCGACTTTTTCTGCGTTGGTAAACCCCATTGCCCACTCACGTCCTACTGCACACACAAACACCCTGTAAGCAAACATAACACCATCGTACCTGGCAACCACGCAGGCCGAAAGGCATAAACAAGCGTCAGTTTAGAAACTTTTCATAATACGATACCTCGCAAACGACTCCCACTAGAATCCCGCATCAAACACCACTGACATTCTAATTTGCTTTACCTATAGCTCGTTAATGTCAAAAGACATTGTTACATTTACAAAAGTGTATGTTCGCACAAAAAATACACTTTCGAAGTATTCAAATGGTTCAAATGGCTCTGACCACTATGCGACTTAACTCCTGAGGTCATCAGTCGCCTAGAACTTAGAACTAATTAAACCTAACTAACCTAAGGACATCACACACATCCATGCCCGAGGCAGGATTCGAACCTGCGACCGTAGCGGTCACGCGGTTCCAGACTGAAGCGCCTTTAACCGCACGGCCACACCGGCCGGCTTCGAAGTATTATTACAATTTGTGAATTGGCCAGCTATATAAGCCACTGACTATCAATCCGTTCTGTGAAAATCGCACATCAATAGCATTTTCCATTTCCGCAATATTTGCGGTGCAAGTTTTAGATGATTCACCCTCCATACAGAGAAATCACACTGCTAAAATGTGAACAATGGATTAAAATTTTTGCACAGTGTCCGCATGGGTACAATGCATAAAGCTAAGAAACTTGACTTATTAACTAGAGTAAAAGTAAAAAATAAAAAAAAGCACCAGAGAATGGGAGGCAGATACCGGTATATTAGAGTGTTTATGTAAGGAGAGATAGAACGCCAAACTTCATATACATACGCAACAATGTCGTAGAAAAAAATAAAAAGGACTTTGTAGTTTTGAGGAACTTCGTGACACAATGGGAGTACTTGCTTGGAGGAGGCAGATTCAACTTCATAAGATTTCGCGATAAGCGGTTTTGCTACACTTAGAAAAACTGCAGGAAAACAGCAAGTGGTCCACATCTCCTTCTCTCTTCTGAAAGCCGCAGAAAGGATTATCCTTGATACCTATCAGATGTAAGCGGGAATTAGTTGAACGATGGCTGCTACGCATTCGCACCACCCTAGTTTTCATGACCCTGCTCGCCTCAAATTTCAGAACTACAACTCACTTCTAACTACTGGCTGTATTGCAGTATGTTGTTTACCTTTTTGTAAGATAGACAGGCGCCAAACACTCGCACAGCCTTCCTATGCCAATTACGGCATCAATGGGGACCATAGCAGTGTCATTCGCATGCCTCGTCGTTTATTTAGCAACGATTCTCGTACGATTTCCAGTATTTGAATATTCATTTTACTGTTACATTTCGGGTTTTCAGACTATTGCAGTACACATTTTTCGGCCGCTGTCAGCAAGTTATGGAGCCCTGCATGACAGCCAAATTTGAGAGTCTGTCGAATCGCTACGGCTTCCGTGGTAACATTTGAACAATATAGGGACAGGCGAAAGTACTTGGAATACTTCAGCTAGGAGGCAAGAAATGTGCATCCGACTATACGATTTACTTCAACGGGCGAAGCTTCTCTTCAACGCTAAGAATGTTTTTACTAGTAACACCCTGCCTACAGTCTCAAAACAATTTTTCCGTTCAGGACGAATGCGTTTCGGACCCACTTCTCCGTTTTCAGGGAGTACCCTGACTTTTTTGGAAGTTACGACTCCTTCAGTTTATCGCCTAGCAGTAAAAGAACGTCACAGTTGTAAATTTTACGAGCGCTGCAGACGATGGGATACAACACACTCTGGAGGTGGCAAACTATTATCTCCACATCAGAACTACGTTATTAGAGGTTAACAAGCCTTTGGGGTTAGTAGTGAAAGTCCTCTATGTGAGAGTTTGGGATTGTATTTATTTCATTACTAGCTGAGTACCCGGCGTTGCCCTAGTATATATTTATTTCACTTCCCCATCTCCTTCTTCCCCTTCTTCCCCCTCCCTCCCTCTGTCCATTTCCTCTGCCTCCTCTGTCCAACCCCTTCTGCCGCTTCTTCCTATCCACCCCTTCAATCTCTGTCCATCTGCTTCTACTCCTCCGACAATCTGCTACTCACCGTCTCTCTGTCCATCTCCCTCTCCTCCTTTCTCTCCACCCACTCCTCTTCCCTTCCTATGTCCGTCTCTTCTTTACCCTTCTCCTGTCCATCTCCTCCTCTTCCCTTTCTGTGTCCATCTCCATCTTTCCTTATATCTCCTGAAATATGCATCGTACAATGACATCTTCGTAGGTACATTCAGCAGCATACGTGGGTACTGTCTGTTAAATATGTTGCGAGTTAGTAGCAAATAAGCAAAAAAGATAAACGTCACGACATCATGCCTGTTGCTACAGTTTTACTACATGAGCAGCGAAAACGTAGCTAGCGATAAACTTCTTTCCTTTCATCATTTTGTGGGGGTTGTCAGCGAGCGAAAGTTTCGTAAAGGTTTGAAATTATGCGTTAAGTTTGTTGCAAGTCTCTAACTTCTGTCGTTCTGAAATCCGGTATAATGCACATACTAGCTGTGCAACTTGTACATTAAGCAACAAATAGTGTGGAAGTATGAAATAAACACGTTGAAGAAACATTGTTTCATTATTTAGAATGGTATCACTTAGCACATACCAACAACGAAAACCATTTTCAAAACTGTGATGATCTTCAAAGAGTATATAACTTTGTCAAAGAGTGAATATTTTTTCCTAACTCGCGTAATATTCTTGAAATCAATAAGTATCTTATACTGTACACTTTATAAAGTAGTCCATGTTTTTCCTCAAGGTTCAAGGTATTTCCTTACCAAATTTAATCGAAATCGGTTCAGCAGGTTAGCAATAATAAATTTAGGCGTCATGCATGATGCGGCAGTTTTTGACGCAACTCAGTACTTCTGACGTATCCTGCACAATTTGTAGTACGTAGATATAATTTTTCAGGTACATTCAGTGGTATATGTGAAAACTGTCTGTAAAGGGCATTAAGGCGCAACATTGTTCGTGGCTAGTAATGGACTACCGATGTTCGCAACATGTTCGCAACACAAAATCAGTTGTTCCACGGCTGTGTCGGTAGAGATCAAAGGAACATTGTTCGTTGCCTGTTACCACTGAATTCCGCTACGCAGCGTTAGTGTTCGTTTGCTCTGAGTGAGTGTTTTGGTGTTTGTTTTGCTGGAGTGTAGTGGTGCGTTTATTTTATGTCCCTTCATTTCAATTTGAAATGGAGTGGTCACGAGACAAAATTTTCCAGCTGATGTCGCTCCATGAGGCAGAGGAGTGCCTGTGGAATGTACGTTGCGCAGGTTACAAAAATACTAAAATCAAACATGATTCGTTACAAAAGATTGCTGCGGCGCTTGGCACCAGCAGCAGTGACGTGGACAAAAAAATTAAATCTCTCTTGTCTCAGTACCGACGAGGGAAACGAAAAATAGAGGAAAGTAAAAAATGTGGATGTGGTACTGACACGCTTTACGAAACGAAGTGGTTTGGATTTAAATATCTACGTTTCCAGGATGATATGGAACTATTTGAGATATGGCTGACTTTGATAGGAGTCTGCTGACGCCAGAAAACGAAAAGTAACAGCAAGTCTTTGGTTCACGGGGTTTGCTTTTTTCTGAAATTTGTGACTTTCTTTGAAACAAATGCTCCTATAATATTCAACAACATTTTAAAAACTGACGGCGACATCCTACTGAAGTTATGAAAGCCAGAACCGTCTTCCAAATTCAGCTCACAAAGCATGTCATTGCCGCCACGTCTTCTATTGTATGTTTTGGTGCACCGACGACGACTACATCGTTTTCTTCGTCTGTCAAATGTCATTAACTCTTCCTCTTCACTTGACATAGCGTATCTCTTGATGTGAATACACAAAGTAACCCATCAGTTCACTGCAGCAGACTATGCGAATACGTAGAAATGTTGCTCGCTAGTGTAAACGGGAATGCGAACAACGAACAATGTTGCCAACATGTTGAGGGAACAAGTTGCACACAATGTTCCGAACAAAAACGCGTTCTGAGCTCAATGTAAACGCGCCTTTAAATGTATTAGCGATTGTGAGTATGGACAACCATCAGCTGTACAATGGAATGACGAAAATGAAAATTTGTGTCGGACCGGGACTCGAACCCGGATTTCCCGCTCATCGCGAGCGATCACCTTACCATCTGGTTATCCGTACAAGACTCACGGCCAGACTCAGTCTTCCATAAGCCCTCAACCATGCGTCTACAACATGTACTCGCACATTCATTATGTATATTCCCGTACAAGCGAGACATTTTCTTTGAAAGTCGTTTGCCCTGTGTTGGCAGATAAAAACGATATTTTTCCAAAGAAAATTCCGCACTGGCTGTATCAATGATTTTCATTAAATCCGCGACCGGTTTCGCACCACTTACCGGTGCATCCTCAGGCAATCTGTACCAAAAACAATATAATAAGTCCTCATATAAACTAATCGATCCCCCAATTCTGATGTATAAACTGAACTTTTAAACCACCAGTTTTTTGAATGAGGCTAGAAAATACTCACATACGCTATTTATAACACGGTAACGTTGAAAATTGCCCTGTAGCCACTCCCCACCACTCACATCCAATATACCGTCATCTGGTGAAAGCGGTAGTTAAAATTAAACTTTTTTTTTAATTTTTTAAATGATGAGAGCGGCGATGACCTAGAAAATAAAAATTAAATACCATGCTGATAAAACTGCCCCAAATACGAGCAACGAACAGCGCAAACATTAGCATGAACAAACAGCGGAACTTACCGTGCAAGCTGAGAAGAGTCGCGCGGCAGCGGAGGACACGGCCTGACTGACTGGCCGAAACGCGGAAAGCGCTGACGCAGTGGCGCGAGGATCGCCAGAAGCCGATGATGTGTACAAGGTGTGAAGAGTGGGGGGTGCTGAACATTTGATAAACAATTCCATATGTCTATCTTTTAAAAAGTCTACTACCATACTAAGTGGCTAATATAAAATATGGCAATTAGATAAAACCATAAGAATAATAAACGTGGTTGTTCTGAACGCGTAAGGCCCAGAGTACGCATAAAAATATATAGGACAGACCCTACTAACAAGTAAGCTATAGGGGTAAGGCTACCTGTTTAAGTAATCAAAATTTTCTAAAAGATTCTTGTGCCTTACATCGGTCTGGGCATTAAGTGAGGAGCGAGGGGATTTCTTCAGAATTCGGAAGATTTCAACCTCTTCCAAAACATTAAGGGCAACACCAAAATACAATAAGGGTCATTGCAAATTTTGGTGATAAACATCTTAGTAAATTAGCTTACTACGCCTATTTTCACTCATTGCTTGCATATGGGATCATATTTTAGGGTAATTCATCAGTGAGGAATAAAGTATTTATTGCACAAAAGCGTGTAATCAGAATAATAGCTGGAGTCCACCCAAGATCATCCTGCAGACATTTATTTAAGGATCTAGGGATATTCACAGTAGCTTCTCAGTATATATACTCTCTTATGAAATTTGTTATTAACAACCAAACCCAATTCAAAAGTAATAGCAGTGTGCATAACTACAACACTAGAAAGGATGATCTTCACTATTCAAGATTAAACCTAGCTTTGGCACAGAAAGGGGTCAATTATACTGCCACTAAAGTCTTTGGTCACTTACCAAACAGTATCAAAAGTCTGACAGATAACCAACAAGTATTTAAGAAGAAATTAAAAGAATTTCTGAATGACAACTCCTTCTACTCCATAGAGGAATGTTTAGATATAAGTTAAGGAAAAAAAGAAAAAACCAAACAAAAAGAAATAAAAAAGTTGTTATATTAACTTAATTATGTTGTTAAATTAACTTAATTATGTAATGTATTGGAAAATTTGACTCGTTCCACATCATTACGAAATATCGTATTCATGATCCATGGAACTAGTATTAATCTAATCTAATCTAATGGGCAATGAAAGGAAGAAGACAGTTTAGAACCGGCCACGCCACTTTGCGACTCTTGTCAAGAGAATAGACTGTTTTACATTATGTGACCACATTTGTTGATAAAGCACAGTGGTTCGAAAACAAAAGTATGCCTTATCATTTTTCAGCTACTTTATGAAATGTTTCTAATATTGCGCTACACAAATAAATTGCTTTTCATTCATTTTACTGACTTTTTTCAACGATATCTCAATATTTTTTAGGATAGCCCAAATTAGACCACAGCCCTAGGTTGTGTCAACTTTCTAAAATATTTTTAAATCCAAAATAAGAAAAAAAATAGTGAGAGTATGTTACATTTCACCGTAATGGTTTAAGCAAGACACTTCAAAGTATTGTTTACTGCAACATTCTTTAATTTATTTTGAACAGAACGTGAGTTGTATTTTAAAAAGTAAATGGTAGCCCTAATTTAGACCACTTTCCTCTAATGGATACAATTGGGGAGATAAGTAATTTACGGCATAACTTGACTAAAAGAAGGGATCGGTTGACAGAACACATTCCTGGCGTCAAGGAATTATCAATTTGATGTTGGAGTGAAGTGTGGGCGATAAAAATTGTAGAGGGAGACCAGATTGCAGTCGTTATTTGGAGATGAAGAAGGTTGCACAGGCCTGAGTAGTGTGGAGAGCTGCTTCAAGCCAGTCTTCGGAATGAAGATCCCACCGCATTCCTTCATTCATTCACATATTCTGTTCTTCACGGAATGTACGAATTCTGATTACTCAAACGATGAGCCACAGACGAGGGTGGAAACATACACATAAACATATACCTGGCAGTAACAGTGGCTTGAAGTATAATACGGAACTGTCAATTATGTTCTCTGATATGCGAAAATAATGGCAGACTTTGAGTCGTTAGTGGAATCCTTGAAATGGCAAAACGGCAATGAAGAATATTATTCTTTGACATTGTCAATGGGAGGAGATGTGCGATCTGTTGATTTCAAACAAGTGCAGATAAAAATCGTACGCAAGTATTGCAATTTTTCTTTACTAATTACCGGTTTCGGCTCATTACCGAGCCATCTTCAGATCTAAAAATACAGAAAATTGCTTATAAGAAGTGAACAATAAAAAAATACCTTCAGTACTTGAATTTCCATTGTGGAGTATACACCAATCTAAAATGCTGCTCAGTGTGTGACACTTATTACACATCGTCGTATTTTTTAGAGCTAAGTCGCCCTAGTTAAACAAAATAATCCCATTGACATAACACGAAAACATTAAAAAGTGACATTATAACATGCAAAAATAGATGGTAATATAAAGTACCTTGTCTAAAATGAAAATATTAGTTGGTTATGTAAACTGTCAACGTTAGTCACTAATCAAATGTTGTTACAGAGCCAATTTTGCCGCACGTAATTACAAACGATGAACAGCAATGGTAATTGCATCGTCCGTGAGTGGATATAAACCAGATATGATTTGTAATATTCATATCAGGAATGACATCTTGTTTAAATCCACTCATGGGCAATGAACTATCGTTACTGTCGAACGTTTGTACATACATGTGGAATAATGAGCGCTCTAACAATATTTGGTTATTGATTAAAGTTGCCCATTTACATAACCAGCTAATATTTTTACTAAGGTAAAGTAAGGTATTTCATAGTACTCACCATATAGTTTTTGCATTTTATAGCATCACGTTTTAATAGCTGTATTTTCCCATTATGCCTCTGGGATTTTTTGTTTCACTTGGGCGACTTAGCTCTAAAAAATACGACGATGTGGCATGAGTGTCACACACCGAACAACATTTTAGATTGGTACGTATTGCATAAAGGAAATTGAAGTATTGAATGTGTTTTTATTGTCCCCTTTTTCCTTAATTTTCTTATTTTTAGGTCTAAAGATGGTTCGGTAATGATCCGAAACCGATAATCATTGAAGAAAAATTGCTATATTGATGTAGGATTTTTATCCACACATGAATGTGAATGAGACTACTCATAAAATGATTGTACACCCTAAACTCAAAATTCTCAACTGACTGACAAACGAAGAAATATCTAACGAAAATCAACTTTAAACTTTCAAGAACCTTTTTTCAGTTTCATTTATGACTACAATTTTGACCCTTACACATCGTTTACATAGAGGCCATGAAAATGAAATTAAACTGAAAACAGTTCCCACAATGGTACATAAACAAATATCGATTTGAGGATCCGTTGTGAATGAACGGGAAGTAACCATAATACGTAGCACAATGAACGGAAAGTAATACTCCCAAATGATTTCCAGTGATTTACAGAGTATCAGTATAGCTGTAGATATGAACAGTCCACTTTTTGTGTTAATTTGGCTATGTTGTTAATTAAGAGCTTTGAACATTTCGAATAACACAGAAAAAGCCAATTAAAAAGGAAGTCTGCTGTTTGTCAAGTTATGCTGTCTGAAGGTGTAGAAGGGCTGTGAAATAGATATTGATCAATACTATATGGATGGTGATGGGCCTAACTCACAATGATTGTGTCACACAACTGATGATGTACTTCATTCGACATATACTGTAGGCTCCCAGTTTTGCCTCACAGAGTATCAGAGATTTCATTGGACATTCATGCAGATTCCCCTTCCTGGCTCACAACCTTGTCACTTGTCTTGCCACATATACTGGATTTACTTGTAATCAATTTAAGCAATCTTACACTTGAATTATCACAGTTTAGACTTCTATGTAACTTATTTTTGATTTGTCTAGCTTTTATGATATATTAACATTGTTTTCTGTTTTTGTAATCTACTGCCCGAAATAAACCCTTGTATAGAGGAATTGATCGTGTGTAACCTTCAGGTATCTGAATATTTCTGTAATTTCATTTGTGTTGGGGATAATTTTGTTATCAATTATGATTAACAGCCTCCAAGATATAATTGTATTGCTATATGTTAAAATTCATATTGTTTTATTATTCACATGTATTCTGAAACCTTATTTACAATGTCACATAGAGGAATCTAGTTATGTTCAATCTACAGGCACATACATAGCCTCCACATTCAGGAATTGCATGTGAGAGAATCAGACACTTATTTCCTTTTACTCTAAGTATAATCATATTCTTTTTATTAATTATATTAACTTTGGTAACCACTTATCTCTAACAATTGATGATTTGTATGTTATCTTGTACTTTAATTTCATTTTTAAATTTTGAATAGAGGAATCCTATTATGCTTAAACATAGCTACCTGAATACTTCCTGTATCTAAAATTGTCTATGCAAGATATTTTAATATTCATTCTGCTACTATGTTTCATGTGAAATTCTAATATCACTTATAATCTTACATAGAGAAATCTAGCTAAGTTTAATTTTTGGGGCACATGTTTAAATTGTACTCTAAAATTTGCATCAGCGAGAACTCGGTTCTCTGTAGATACCATATAGTTTAGAATTCTTATTCTTTGTTTTCCTTTGTGTATGTATTTTATATCTATTACGTTTTATTTTATACTTAATTAATTATATTAGTTTTTATTAATTATTTTGCATATAAATGTCACTCACTGTATTAAAGAGTGTACTAACACACAGAGCAACAGCCAGGGCAGAAACATTAGAAAAGGTCCGCCTCCACGTGGCAGGGACGGTAACGGAATGGGGGCTTGTCAAGCTAGCCTAACTTGCAAGCAGCCATTACGGCTGAGAGACCAAACACTGCCTGGCTTGTCACTTGTTTTAAGTAGCACACGGCCCACCTTAGTAACCCAGGTTGTGGGCTACTCTGTAGTGC
The DNA here is from genome assembly GCF_021461395.2 of Schistocerca americana. NCBI lineage: Eukaryota > Metazoa > Arthropoda > Insecta > Orthoptera > Acrididae > Schistocerca > Schistocerca americana. Next base: position 955,067,438 of record NC_060120.1, read on the forward strand.
TTAAAAAAAAATGTCCGTTTGCTGCTTATTTACTAATGCATATTACACTCCTACGTAAGTGCACAGAAGCTTTCTGACGAAACGTAGTAGTGTGAAGATAAAACAATGTGCTTTATTGCACTCCACAAAACATTAAAAAAGATGTACAGTATCAGAGGCAACATAACATGCTGTCAAAACCATAACATATATAAAAGCAAGCCCCCCTGTAGTTGAACCTTAAATTGATGCAGCTCAAGAAATAAATAATGATACCGAAGAAAGGTAACACATAGGTCATAGGTATCGGCCCTAATTAAAAATAAGTAATATAATTTGCTAATTTTCTAAACTCCAAATTTAGTTCGAAAACATCGAAAGGCGGCAATCTCAGCCAGACAAAGATAGTTCTCTAAGCACCATAAGAATAATGGCTTACTTAACTGTGAACAGGATGTTTGCAATAAGGAGGATTTATAGTCCCAGAATCCAGACGGTCAGATAATATTTACTGAAGAGGCTTACGAGTAGTCACAAATACTCACAACGAATGTTAATAATTTTACAAATAATAATTCCACAATTAGGCTACTTTTCATCGGCTGCCGAATGCATTTATAACACGTTTACGTATTAAACGTATTGATAGGTCACTCTGTGCAGTGTATGCTTCGTTTCGGGAAAACATCCTTTCTTTCAAGCGCATTTATTGCTCTACATTGCAGCAACACAGATTTGCTTGCGTGCGAAATGCGAATTGCTGTATTTTTATGCTGTGATATTTGTTTGCCCGCTCGTGCAGAAATACACGGCTAAGTGCGACTGATGTGAAAATGCGTGATGTACTTACCGACTTAAGTTATCCACGAGCTCACACTGAAGCCGTAACTCTCGCAAACACTTTACGCATTGCGGAGAAAAAACAACGCAAAGACCACACACCGCTGAGTGGAAGATCGTGCTTCAGAAATATTGATTGCACCGACCCACTTGACAAGCTGGGTTTCTTTTATGCACCTGGTACCCTGTACTGCACACTACAGAAGGTGCGTCATGACTAACAGCGAAAACTGACGTTGATGAAAGTATACGACAGTAGAAGCAAAGACGTACCACTACAGATAGGTCTGCAAAAGAAACGTTTGCGTAATAATTGCGGATGAGTCATTATGAGCCGTACTGACGTCAGTGTGAAATATTGTCCCGGTTAATACAAATGTAACTGAAACGTAAGCTTTTCGATTAAGCCCCCATCCTGATTGGACTCAAATTTCGCCCATCTACATCAATATTGCGCAAGCCACCTAGCGGTGTGTGGCGGAGGATATTTCTGGTACTATTAAATGATTTCCCCTTCTCTACTCCACTCGCGAATGACGCGTGGGAAGAATGATCGTCGGTGAGCGTCTGTATTGGCTCTAATCTCTCGAATTTTCTAGTCGTAGTCACTTCGCGAGATGTATATGGGAGGAAGCGATTTGTGGTCTGACTCTTCCCGGGAAGTGCTTTCTCGAAATTTCAATAGCAAAACCTCTCTGTGGTGATCAGGGCCTCTCTTGGAGCGCTTGCCACTGCAGTTTGTTGAGCATCTCTGTAACGCTCGCACGCCGACTAAACGATCATGTAACGAAACGCGACGCTCTTCGTTGGATCTTCTCTGATGCCCGTAGTTTCATGGCTCTTGCGTTGCTGGAAAAGGGGACATAGAAGGTCATGCTGCATCACTCAGCTCTCAGTTTTGTTCGACAGTGCGTAAGCGGCAAGCGAATGAAATAGACTGTTTTGTTTTGTGTCCAGCCAGTCGCGAGGTACATTCTGTAACTCGCTTCCTGCAAGCAGGAGGAGTTATTTCCGCCGATGTTCATCGGCGATAATGCTGTGTGTTCGGGGATGGAGTTATGAATCACTGTGTCGTGACGCGCTGGAGCAGTAAATTCAAGTCTAGTCGCTTACATGTGCATGATGGAAGTTGCCGAGGAAGACATTCAGACGTGACTGATAAACTTGAGCGTGGGAGACGTCGGTTCACATCTTCGAACTTGCCTCAGATTTCAAGGACAAGCGTCCTTTTAAGTTTCAGACACAGACAGCTTAGGCTACCATAGGTTTTGTATTCAGGGGTATCAAAATGTATGATCGATGTTGCCAAATCTGAAACAATGAGTTCCTTCGACACTACATTGACGAGGGAGAGGGATTTCTGAACAGAATCGAGAGTTGGGACGAAACATTGGTGCGTAAGTGCGTACGAGCACTCAATAACTAAGGAACAGTCCAAATAATCTGTGCACCCTTATTTTTCCAGTAAGCTCAAATAATTATTTTGACAACAGATTTAATGAGAGTAACATGCGAGAATACTGTGACATCATAGATTTATTGTGAGACTCTTACGAGAGTCTGCAGGTCAATCCAAAACAAACAGCGCGGAGTGATTTTCGCAGAAATAATTACCTTTCACGACAATGTACGACCCTGTATTGCGAATAGTACTAGGGAAAATTTCAGACTTTTGGTTGGTATATTTCAGGGCATCCTCCTTATAGTCGGGATATGGCACCAAGCTACTTTCATTTCGAATCCATGAAAACTGTGCCCACTGAAATCTCCGACGTGAAATATACGCCCAATACCTGCTCATTTTGTGTCACGTCTTATATGCGCCCGGACCATCGTAATTACTCTAAACTACCTGCTCCCCAGACACGGCCTAAACTGCACTCCGATAGACCTACTCTACACAGTGGTTGAGTGTCTAAACAGTCTAGTACCGCTCTATCTGTCGTAGAGTTGACATCGTGAGATATGGAAGTTTCGATGACCATTCGTGATAAGCCGTGTTGCCGCATGAAGGTTATTCTTACATAGTGAAGAGAACGAACGAAGACAGGGCTGTGACGAGGCGCTGTTCAAGTCAAAAAGTAAACCCCTGCCAAGGAATACTTGAAACCAAGAATTCGAGGGTGCTCTTTTCACTCGAGCATCAATGTGGAGCTGCGGATGACACTCGGATGGAAGTAGAAAGGGCACAAGAGAAAGGGACTTCTATTTCCGAAACATATTGAGAAGAGCTGGTTCAAATGGCTTAACTTCTGAGGTCATCAGTCCCCTAGAACTTAGAACTACTTAAACCTAACTAACCTAAGGACATGTGAGTAAACTTGTCATTCACTTTATAAAGCTTCTAAGACACATACACATACTTTAACGAGGTAAAGATAAGACTCATGTTGTTGAACGTCTTGGCGATATTTGCTCTGATCAGTTACGAACTTGTACAGAACTGTACGAAGAATTATCTATCTGGTCATCTTAAAATCCAGTATTTTACTTTCGTTCGGACTGACGGTCACGCAATGACGTTGCTAGCTTGTTTAGTGCTCGGTGCAGGTCTTTAATTTGTCACCCCCCACCCCCCAAGTCGCCAACCTCACAAAGGCAAAAAATACAACATTTGTGTGCAGAAGTTTGTTCATATGTGTGATTAAGTAACAAAGTATAATATTAGCTACTTCGCAAACAGTTTTATATGGATTAAAACGAATAAGTAAAACGCATTAAAAACACACACAGTTTAACTGATTATTAAGGAGGCGAGACATGTAACCGAAGATCTCCTTAGTGACAGGTGACTAGAACTTAACTTAGAATTTCTTCCCTCTTCTTTGGCTGCAAAATTTGAAATTGCCTCATCAATATCGGTATCTATAGCCAGACCGTTTTTTTATTGACGGTCGTGCTTGAGTCATAGTGGACCCAAGATAATTCTTAATTAATCTGACTTTTGAAAACAAGAATTCTCAAATACAACGCTATAGAAGCACACAAAGTTAAGAAAAATCATAGGGCCAAAATAAAGTTGGGAACAGTTTCGGGAAAAATGTTCTTAGTCGCTAAATTTGTGCAAGCGTACCGTCTTCAGGAATCTCATTATAATGGTCAACTGATTTTTGTATAATTTTTATACATATAGTCGCACAAAGCGTGGGGATTAATTTTAACTTAAAGGCTTTTGGTACCCCTAACGGCATTCCGTACAAACTTATTTATGTATATAGGTAGTTCATCCGTCCCGCGAATGGAGAATATTGACAGTTTTTGCCCGTTGCCGTTATCGATACTGGAAAGATATCGGTCCTGGGATTGAAAGATTTTCGAGAATGTTTTACGTTTCAAGCTTAATTTCGCGTTTGGTATAATAATTCCCGAGGAAAAGGGGGCGTAATAGACTGTCAAACAGACAGTCGGATAACAAATGACAAAAAAGATATTTTTTCTTGTGGTACCCTACAGATTTTTATGCGTGTCTACGCGAGGATCAAAATATGTTAAATAAATGGTCATATCTTTTGACGCATTAACTTATAGGCTTAAATTTCTTCCTCCGCCGAGAGCCCATAGACCTTAGAACGGGACCCGAATTTCTACTTGATATGTCTTCCTGTTGCTGAGAAAAACGGGTATTAACAGTCAGACGACAGACGGACAGACAAACACAGACGGGTAATAAAATGATCCCATAAAGCTTCCGTTTGTACCGACTGAGGTACGGATTCCTGATTATCTATTTCTTCCTTTTTTAGTACCCAATCAGAGTTTGTTATAACAAACAAATTTGTCAGCGTTACCGATATTGGATATAACATCAGGAACAAATGGTGTTTTGTAATTTCTATCATTTACCCGAAAGAATTTTAGTTTTGTCACTGTTAATGTCCTCATCAGACATAGAGCTGTTTATTATTTACAGTTCTGACACTTTTCCAGAATAACACATATACTTAGGTCACTTCTGATGTTCTTATTAATAATGTTTTATTTCTAGTAAAGTCGCACAATGTGTAGGATTAATTTTGACTTATAGGCTTTTGGTGTCCATTGATGCAGGCTCATTACGTTTATGGAAACTAGGTATATTAACAAAACCTTTCACAAACTCTGAAGGATAAGTAAAATGACAGTATCATTCAGCGTCATACAAGTCTAACAGTTATCTGACACTAAAATCATGGAATCATAATGAGCAGTTGAAATAGCCAACTAACAATGGGAACGACATTATAATGAGAATTATTAAGTTCTTTGGAATATTGTTTTTATCAAGATGTTACATATGTTTCTTCTTGTTTTCAGCAGGGGAAACCGGTTAGAGTAAGCTTTAAACATTCTTCTTTCTGATCTACATGCGACAATATAAATGTCATGTCCATTACTATCAAAACTGTAGCAGAAACAATTGATCCTATTTCATTCCAGGAAATCGTTGAGGATAACAGAACGCAGCATGTCATTCTCAATGGAGAGAAGTCTTCTGAAGTAAGAGTGATAACAGGTGTGCCGCAGGGGAGTGTCGTAGGACCGTTGCTATTCACAATATACATAAATGACCTTGTGGATAACATCTGAAGTTCATTGAGGCTTTTTGCGGATGATGCTGTGGTATGTCGAGAGGTTGTAGCAATGGAAAATTGTACTGAAGTGCAGGAGGATCTGCAACGAACTGACGCATGGTGCAGGGAATGGCAATTGAATTTCAATGTAGACAAGTGTAATGTGCTGCGAATACATAGAAAGAAAGATCCTTTATCATTTAGCTACAATATAGCAGGTCAGCAACTGGAAGCAGTTAATTGCATAAATTATATGGGAGTAGGCATTAGGAGTGATTTAAAATGGAATGACCATATAAAGTTGATCGTAGGTAAAGCAGATGGCAGACTGAGATTCATTGGAAGAATCCTAAGGAAATGCAATCCGAAAACAAAGGAAGTAGGTTACAGTACACTTTTTCGCCCACTGCTTGAATACTGCTGACTGATGTGGGATCCGTATCAGATAGGGTTGATAGAAGAGATACAGAGGATCCAACGGAGAGCGGCGCGCTTCGTTACAGGATCATTTAGTAATTGCGAAAGCGTTACGAAGATGATAGATAAACTCCAGTGGAAGACTTTGCAGGAGAGACGCTCAGTAGCTCGGTACGGGATTTTGTTGAAGTTTCGAGAACATACCTTCACCGAGGTATTTTGCTCCCTCCTACGTATATCTCGCGAAGAGACCATGAAGATAAAATCAGAGAGATTAGAACCCACACAGAGGCATACCGACAATCTTTCTTTCCACGAACAGTACCAGACTGGAATAGAAGGGAGAACCGTTAGAGGTACTCAAAGTACCCTCCGCCACACACCATCAGGTGGCTTGCGGAGTATGGACGTAGATGTAGATGTAGATGATGCATTTCTATGACAATGAAGTTCACGGAGTATTTTATTATGATCTTCCTTTGCTATCTCACCACATGTGTTTATTTCATGGGTTTCTTCTCAGATTAATAGGATTTCCACCCTATGTACTATCCTGCAATATGACAGGCGAACGCCCTGACGAAAACATCATCATTCGGCATGAAAAAGGAACTGATAAGGATGAATATATTCTTTAAGAATGACACACCTCAAAATATCCTAATCTACTTCTTCATAACCGACACAACAGAATGTTAATTCTTCTATAGTGAAGCAACTCAAAATATATAATCGCAACTAATACAATTCACACAATAATCAAGGGAACCGTTTACTTGGAAGAGCTCGCAATGTTTAAATTAGAAAATAACAAACTTTTCATGACAAAAACAAGAAATGGAACATTATAATTTATTTATTAAATCTGACGTAACGCGAAATTCCCAGAAATAATACTTCAAAACTATCATAATCAAAATTACTTAACCTTTATACATTTACATCTATGTGTATACTCTCCAAATCACACTTGAGTGTCTCGCAAAGAGTTCATCGAACCACCTTCACAATCATTCTCTCTTATTCCACTCTCGAACGGCGCGCGGGAAAAAAGAACGCCTATATCTTTCCGTGGGAGCTCTGATTTCCCTTATTTTATTATATATATATATATATATATATATATATATATATATATATATATAGGCCGGCATCAACAAAATATTTTCGCATACGGAGGAGAAAGCCTGTGATCGAAGATTCTGTCGCAATGAAAAATGCCATTGTTTTAATGATTTCCACCCCAAATCCTGTATCATGTCGGTGATATTCTCTCCTCTGTTTTTCGATAGTACAGAACGTGCTGCTCTTCTTTGAACGTTCTCGATGTACTCTGTTAATCCTATCTGGTAAGGATCCCAGACCGCACAGCAGTATTCCGGAAGAGGATGGACAAGCGTGGTGTAGGCAGTCGCTTTAGTAGATCTGTTACATTTTTTAAGTGTTCTGCTAATAAATCGCAGTCTTTGGTTTGCCTTCTGCACAGCATTTTCTGTGTGTTCCTTCCAATTTAAGTTATTCAAAATTGTAATTCCTAGATATTTAGGTCAATTTACGGTCTTTAGATTTGACCGATTTATCGTGTAACCGAAGTTTAACGGATTCCTTTTAGCACTCATGAGGATGACCTCACACTTTTCATTATTTAGAGTGTCACCAATTTTCGTACCATACAGATCTCTATTCTAAATCTTTTTGTAGTTACTTTTGATCTTCTGATGGCTTTACTAGACGATAAACGACAGCATCATCTGCAAACAATCTAAGATAGCTGCTCAGATTGTCTCCTAAATTGTTTATATAGATAATGAACAGCAGAGAACCTATAAGACTCCTTTGGGGAACGCCAGAAATCACTTCTGGCTTATTCGATGACTTTCTGTCAGTTACTACAAAATGTGGCCTCTCTATGCTTACTTCGATCGACTTAAGCGATACAAATAGAAATACCGTGCTGGTTTTTGTGACTTCAATTCAAAATGAACAACACAACTCAAAACAGTTTTGAACTTCTTAACAAGGATCCGTTCGCCATAGAATTTACTGCTTAACTAACAATGCAACGTTTTTGTTGTCATCAGCACGTTCCTGTTCCGAACAATTAAAGTGACGTAACTTCCCTCTAACGGCGAAATCTTGAAATTATAGAAGAACACTTTGCTGCTCTGGACAGGTGCCATTTCTTCCACTCTTTCATAGTAACAACTTAAAAAATGAAAATTTTGGAGTTGCATCATTTTTATAGCAAGGGTACGATGTGTTTGACAGTATCGAAGATGAACAAGTGCTCATAGCTCTTAAGGTAAGCATTTGACCGCGTCGGGCAACGTGGCCTAATCTACGAACTAGATCAGATAGGGTGCTTAGTTTACATAATCTGGATCATTGACTCCTACAGGACGCCAGTTCTTCGTAAGGAACGAAGACAAGTCCAGACAGACACGACGGATTGCGATAGGAGTCCCGCAAGGTTCGGTTTTAGGTCCTGTCCTTCATACAGTAGAGTCTCGATAGTTCGAGTTTCCAATAATCCGAGCCTCTTAAAAAAAAAAAAATGGGTTGCAACGATCTTTCTTTTTTTTTTTACTGGCATGACAAAAATGCAAAAGATAGATAGGGAGAGTACAGCTCCGTGACAAAGCAGACAACAATGCAATCAACACCGACGATTAGCTCGCTGCCCTTTTGCACGAACATCTGTTGTCAGTATGGCACGAAATACCCCGACTGCTGTCGGCTGCTACCGATCAAAACTGGGGAGTTCATACGCTGCTGTAGTTCCCAGTACCTGTACTGTACAGTGTTGTGTGTCGTTTTGTTTGTTGACTGTATGTTCCGTTGCACACCTTACGAAGATGAGTGCTGTAACAAAAAAGAAATTAGAAGCACTAAGACGACTTGACAAAGGAGAAACAATAAAAAAAAATTTGCTCTCTAATATGGTGTCGGTGAAGTTACTGTTGGTGACTAGAGAAGAAACCGACTTAAATTGGAACAGTTTTCTTCACAGAAATGCTCACACGAATCTCTCAGTCGAAGAAGTATAAAGAAGTCAGACTTCGAAAAAACAAGTGAGGCATTGTTCGTGTGGTTTACCCAACAGAGACAGAAGGGTGCTCTGATTTCTGGCCCAATCTTGCAAGAAAAAGCTTTGTTTTTCAGAAACTAGCTGCAGGAAGGAGGTGACAATTTCGCCGCTAGTGTGGGCTGGCTCGACAAGTGGAAGAGGAGGTATGGAGTGCGTCAACTAGACGTATGTGGAGAAAAACTCTCTGGTGACGCTCAGGCCGTTTCAAAATTTATCGTCGAGTTTAAAAAAAATTATACCTGACGAAAATTTGTCTAATGAACAAATATATAACTGTGACGAAACTGGGCTAAATTTTAAAATATTACCAGCGAGAACAATTGCTTATTGTGAAGAAAAAAGTGCTCCTTGGCACATAAAAAGGAAAGAGCGGCTCACAGCAATGGCAGCTTCAAATGCAACTGGAAACCACAAACTAAAACTAGTTGTGATTGGGAAGTTTGCCAAGCCAAGAGCATTCAAGAATGTGTCCATCTCAGCTCTCCCGATTGTCTATACACATCAGAATAATGCCTGGATGAATAAGGAAATCTTCAAGAACTGGTTTTTAACTCATTTGTACCTGACTGCAAGAATTTTTTAAAAGAAAGGGGACTGCCATGCAAAGCAATTTTGCTCATGGATAATTCGTCCTCACATCCAAATGCAGGAGAACTGCAGTGCGACGGTATCCGCGCCTTGTTTTTCCCACCAAACGTTACCTGTCTCATTCAGTCCATGGATCAGGGCGTTCTTGAATGTCTAAAAAAAAGTATCGACGGCGATTGCTACAGTCAATCCTGCATTCCGAAGACAACGAAAGCATTGTAGGAGCTTTGAATAATGTGACTTTGAAGGACGTCGTGCACTGGATTAGCGAATCTTGGAGCGAAATAAAGTCTCAGACAATTTCTAAGTCATGGAGGAAAATTCTACAGAAAACTATGCCAGTCACAGAAACTGAAGGTTTTGCGGGTGAGGACGATCAACCATTGAGTAATTTAATCAGAAGATTGTCAGGGTGTGAAGAGGTAGAAGAGGTGGAAGTAGGCGAGTGGTTAAATTCGGACGAACAGTTGGAAGTGACAGACTCTTCTATAATTGACATGGTTAACATTCCATCGCAGTGTGAGAGGGACGAGGATGACGAGGCAGAGGCTGCACCGATGATGAGTCACACCGATGGCTACGCTGCTCTCGAGGCCGCCATATGCTACGTGGAACAACAGCCTGAGGCGACACCAACTGCCCTACTGCTCCTGAGACGGTGGCGTGACGTTGCCGCGAGGAAACGTTGCAGCTTCTCCAAACAAAAGACACTTCACTATTACTAGTCGAAATAAATAATTATTGTTATTCTGCCCATGCAAATGCATGTGCAAATACTTTTATTTTAATAAGTTCATATTTTGGCCTGTATTACTTACAATATCATAATATTTCTTTTTCCGATTTAAATTTCGATAGTCCGAGTTTTCGATAGTTCGAGGTCGTTCCAGTCCCGTTCACCTCGAACTATCGAGACTCTACTGTACCATATATACGAATGACATCCCTAGGCAGAGTGGCGGAAAGATTGCTCTCTATGCGGATGACACCGCCATATACGGAAGCAGTCGCAGGCTCCTCCTTAAATACTTCCACCTCTAACAACATCTCGATAACCCAGTGGTGCAACCGCTAGAAAATAAAGATCAATCCTACCAAGAGGCAGGCGCTCTATTTCACCCCTAAAATCAAGCTCCCTGAACGTCAACTCACCGCTGACGCCAAGAGAGCTAACTTGGAGAAATTCAGTTATTTATCGAAATAGATCGACGCCTAACATGGGACAGGCACCTCACCACCGCAGCAAACAAAGGCTGCGCCCTATTCTGTAGGTTATATCCCCTGCTGAAAGGCGACGGAATAACCATTCAGTGCAAACTCCTCCTCTGGTAGCCAGCTCACACATCCAGTCATCCTGTATGGCTCGGAGGTAAGGTCTGTGGCGTCAGACACAGCATTATGCGACTACAACGTCTCCAGAACAGACTTTTCCGTGTCATCTCAGACGCTGGCAGATACGTCCCCAACACACACACATAAGAGACTTCCTAGGCCAACCCACCATTTACACACTTATTCAACACAAATCCACAAAATTTTACGAAACAACACAAACTTCGCCTCATTTTCTCATTCAAAATTTACGAAAGGAACCACCAGAAGCTTCTCTCAAACGCCCAAAATTAATCCTTACACGCTTCTTTAGGGATCGGTAACAGATACATAAAACACCAAATACAAGCTTACATACTGAAAACACGCACACAACCCCAATCCCTTAAGTTCGCGTTAAGCCCTAGCGCATTCTGAAGTCAGACCGGCACAGCCCATGGTACTTCATACGCAACCAAAACAACCACAGCCTCGTCGCTCTTAAGGTATGGCCTAGAGCCCATGTTTACTGCACATTTTTTTCTTGTTTTGATGTAAGGAACCTGTCCTCAAAGTTTGTAAAAGTAGTTTAATTAAACTTTGTACGAACACAAACACACACACACACACACACACACACACACACACAGGCTCGTTTACGCTCGATCTCGGGCGCTTCTTACGATTTGTGGTACAGAACAGTACAGTACAACATCGATTATCTGAATACCGATCAGCTGAGACACCGATTGACAGCAGGCGTTCCAGTTGGTAAATTCAAATTTGCGTGTTTTCGCCCTGTATTATTTCCGCTGACGCTGGGCTGGTCGGTTCGACCGTCTCCCCCTCCTCGCCAACCGTCACTGCTGCTGTTCTATGCTGACGTCTGGACCTTCGACTGTGACTAGAGTACATAAATGACATAGTAAATGCTAGGATTACCGTTATCATTTGTAAGGAAGGAAACATAAATGAATGTGTGAGATGTGAGAGAGGAACTGGGATCGGATGACTTCTGTTTGTTTTTGGTTTGTTTGTTTGTTTTGCACGTAATATCAACCGCACGTGGTCCAGAGATATTCCATAGTGAATATCATATCCCTACAAAATATAAATTGGATTTTATAAGTACTAAAAACAAGTCGATAGTGTAATTTATGCACCTTTATGTAACCAAAACTATTACTTTTGATGCAAGTACAGTTTACATGCGCAAACGTTAAAAAATCTATATATAATTGTTGTTATTTTGTACTCAGTAGTACGTTCCTCATCATGATGCAAGACAAGGGTTTCCTGCTATTATTGGCAAGTACGAAAGTTGTTTAGCAACAACAGACAAATGTATTATATAAATTCGACGAAGTACTGAAGCGATGTTTGATACATTTTTGTTTCGCTTTTTTTAAGTTTCCTTTTTTTTTTTTTGACGAAATTGAGTTTTCTATCACTGTTGGAAAAGTCTGTATCTTTTTTATTTTCCTAAAACATCCCGCTGTTTCGCATTACAAATCAACAATTTCTGAATAAAACCTGAATTAAACGTCGACAATTTCAATTTCGCTGTAAATACCGATTATTCTTAAGTAACAGACATGGGGATAACCAAGTAGAACAAAAATGTCCTGTACGTTACGTGGCCCTTTATATACCCTCACTTAGTTTCTAGACAGTTCACCGCTTCTAGTTCCTAGGGGAATTTAGTAAGAAGCTGACTGCATACGCAATCAAAGCCATCGAAATGGGGTAAGTACGCAACACACCAAATATACAAGTAATGCGGTTATGTTCTTAACTGACCAAAGCTACTAGAAACATTACTGTAGTCTGTCTTATTTACGACAGTCTATGGCAGCCTATGGTAGTTTTACAATTCTAATTGTGACAAAACGTGCTGTTGTTGCACCTTTCGCAATGGCTACTAAAGGTACATGCGTTGTTATTTGTGATGCCAACAAATGTAAAATTTTAGACCAGTTGAAGTAAGGTGCTGGTGGATCGAGCTTAGTTCACGAATATGGAGAAAACATAACGACATCGAACACCAAACAGAAGCTTCTAATGATGTTATCTTGCTTTCAGCAGTTAGAAGATGTTGTTATTTCTGCATAATGTAAACGCGTACGTCAAAAGCTTATGCTTGAAGATGGCTTAATGATGAAAAATAAAATTCTAACAGCTGAAAGCAAGGTGACATAACTTAAAAGTTTTAAAGAAGCTGTGGATCCATACTACAACAAAGTAATAGGAAAGAACATTCAATCCATTAAAATATATGGTAGTGTATTTGACAGTGAAGGTAGAAGCTTGCACACAAGAAAGATCAAAATCCAGGATTTATATCCCAATTGGCTCGGCTGATTAAAGAATCTTACGGTTTTGAACGATAATACTGAAATATAATGTTCAAGACCGGCTCGAATGTGATGTTGGTCACCCTGGCAATCAAGTATTGACGGACGGTGAAATAACTGCCAGTGTCATGGATGACCAACACATTGTGTCATCGAGGAAGAGCCTGGCAACAGCGACCGCAGAAAAAGAACCATCCAGACAGGAAGCTTATCACTGCCTTGAGTCGGCTATCAGATGATCAGAACAACAAGAAGAATGCAATGCCGTCTAATTGCTGGCTTAAAAATGCTTTCGAGATTTCAATGCAATAAAAAGAGTTATGAAGCAAAAACAAATTTTCGGTCTTATTTTACTAAACCGTAGGCCTACTTTAATGCCCAGTTTGAAGTTTTAAAATTAGGTTATGCAGTCATTTCTCTGTATCATCTGTAAGACATGTGGCACAAAATAAAATGTATGTGCAGTTTTTTTGTGTAATCAGTGTTTGTTTGTTTTATATTGCTATGAATACTAGTACAATATGTCTTCGTAAATGATCGGTTATCCGAATACGCCCCTTCCACAATCGTTTCGGTCCTATTGTTAATGCTGCAGAACTGCCAGATTGACTGTGAATAGTGCACATCGCAGAACACTGGATGGAAAGAATTTCATTAGGCCGTAGGTCTAATGCTAAATCGTCAGTTTATAGACAACAAAGTAGTGTAAGGATTTCTTAATCTTTTCGATGTCCTCTTTCATCGTGGGACTTTCAGAAGTTTCTACAGTTTGTTTTTATTGTAAACATATTATGTACGTCAAAAACTAATTTCAAAATTAACCCAAAAATTCTTAAAGAAACTTACATTTCAAGCAACAGAATCAAATGAACATATAGAGGTTAACGAGACGAATGGTACTTGTTATTTTCGCAGACATACTTGATATTAAGCTTTATGGATGAAAGTTGAATTCTCATTAGAGTTTCGAAATCAAGTCTGATGCGATATTTGTTTGTTGATAGCCATGCTTCGTACATATACGTAGTTACAAATAGAAAAAAGTATCAACGCTTTTTACGATAATTGAGGATTGCGATGGCTTAAACTGCAACAGAATTCCGCTGAAGGTATTAATTTACATTTTTCTTCCAACGATAAATCATATTTCAGTTCAATAAGAGTTTCATGTTTTAATACTGTCACGGTCGAGGTTCGCACATTGATCATAAAGGGATTTGTAACCCACACTTCATTTTGATATTTAATCATCTGTTAATTTATAAAATAGTGTTTAAATCTTGATTCTGGCCTCTCAAGTTTTATTATAGGCATTAATTTTTATTGTTCTTTTCAGCTACTTTCCTGAATTTGTATGAAAAAAGGCACGAAGTTTCGTGGAATCTTTGAGTGAACCCTACGGTTCTGCGGAACAACTTGAGAATGCCTTAGTACACGTTCGAGGCTGGTAGTTTAGGCAGTGGCCAGTAACTGTTAAGTACGACGTGATTTGTGGAATGGTCGCGAAGTGACAAAGTAGCGACATCTGGTAACCGTGAGTGCAGCTGCTGCGCGGCGGATATGACGTATGTCAGGTGGCAGGTGGTCCGTTGTGAACAATGCGAGGCGGCAGTTCCGCGCCACAGGAAGCAAGCGCAGGTGCAACCAGCCAACTACCTTGCCTCGTGCGGGGCTGGGCGCACGAATGGGCGCCGAGCGAATATTGCTTTTAACGGTGGCCGGTCCCAGCCGCTGAAACTTGGGAACAGATGACGAATCAGTGACTGGTAAACTCTCCAATATTTGGTTGATCAACATTGTTCGCTGTGTGGCGCTCTGGTTATACTACAATGGACTCGTACTTCCGCATTGTTGTTGTTGTGGTCTTCAGTCCAAAGACAGGTTTGATGCAGCTCTCCGTACTACTCTATCCTGTGCAAGCCTCTTCATCACCGAGTAACTACTGCAACATACATGTCTCTGAATCTGCTTAGTGTATTCATCTCTTGGTCTCCCTCTACGATTTTTATCCTCCAAGCTGCCCCCCCAATACTAAATTGGTGATTCCTTGATGCCTCAGAATGTGTCCTACCAACCGATCCATACTTTTGGTCAGGTTGTGCCACAAATTTCTCTTCTCTCGAATTCTATTCAGTACCTTCCGATTAGTTACGTGATCTACCCACCTAATCTTCAGCATTCTTTTGGTTCCACCACATTTCAAAAGCTTCTATTCTCTTCTTGTCAAAACTGTTTATCGTCCATGTTTCACTTCTATACACGGCTACAATCCATACAAATACTTTCAGAAAGGACTTCCTGACACTTAAATCTACACTCGGTGTTAACAAATTTCTCATCTTCGGAAACGCTTTTCTTGCCACCGTCAGTCTACATTTTACATCCTCCCTACTTTGGCCATCATCAGTTACTTTGCTTCCCAAACAGCAAAACTCACTTACTACTTTGTCTCATTTCCTAATCTAATTCCCTCAGCATCAACTGATTTAATTCGACTACATGCCATTATCCTCATTTTGCTTTTGTTGATGTTCATCTACTAACCTCCTTTCAAGGCACTGTTCATTCCGTTCAAATGCTCTTCCAAGTCCTTTGCTGTCTGTGACAAAATTGCAGTGTCATCGGCGAACCTCAAAGTTTTTATTTCTTCTCTCTTGCTTTAATCATTACTCCAAATTTTTCTTTGGTTTCCTTTACTGCTTGCTCAATATACAAATTGAATAACGTGGGGGATAGGCTACAACCCCTGTCTCACTCCCTTCTCAACCACTGCTTCCCTTTCATGCCTCTCGACTCTTATAACTGCAATCTGGCTTCTGTACAAATTCGCTCCCTGCCACCTTTAGAATTTGAAACAGAGTATTCCAGTCAACATTGTCGAAAGTTTTCACTACGACTACAAATGCTATAACATAGGTTTGCATTTCTTTCGCCTATTTTCTAAGAGAAGTCGTAGGGTCAGTATTGCCTCGCTTGTTCCTACGTTTCTCTGGAATCCAAACTGATCTTCTCCGAGGTCGTCTTCTACGATATTTTCCTTTCTACTGTAAAGGATTCTTGTTAGTATTTTGCAGCCTTGACTTATTAAACAGATAGTTCGATAATTTTCATACCTGTCAGCACCGGCTTACTTTGTAATTGGGATTATTATATTCTTCTTGAAGTCCGCATAGCATTGTACAAATGCTTGTCCCATCATCCAGATTTATTTCTCCTGGATTTTCCTAATAAACTTCAAGCGAATACTGGGATGTTTACCTGTAAAAGACTTCGGCCAATTTTTTTCCCTTGCCTACATCTACAAACACATCTATACTCCTCAAGCCGTCCTACGGTCTGTGGCAGAGGGTACCTCTAGTACTGTCTGTTCCCCTCCTTCCTTGTTCCATTCACGGATGGCGAGGGGGCGAATGATGGCCGGTAGATTTCCGCGTAAGCTCTAACTCCTCGGGTTTTCTCACTGTGGTCATTGCGCCACATGTATGTGGAAGGTAGCAATATGGTGCTCTCTCTTCTCAGGACGTATGCCTTCGGAATTGCGATAGACAACCTGTCCATGATGCACAACGCCGCTTATGTAGCGTCTGCCACTGGACTTTGTCAGGCGTCTCCGTGATGCTCCCGAGCCGACTAAACGATTCCGTAGTGAAATGGGCCGCACTTCCTCGGATCTTGTCTATCTCTTCTAGCGATCTGACCTGGTACGGGTCCCAAACTGATGACCAATGCTGAAGAATCGGTCGAATATGTGTTGCGTAAGCCACCTCTTTCATGCGCGCTATACATTTCCTTAATATTCTTCCTGTGAATCTCATCGTGGCGTTTCTTTACCTTACTATTTGTTTCGTGTGGTCATTCCACTTTATGTCATCCGGATGGTAGTCCTAGATATTGTACAATATTTTGTATTTCTAGTGAATTGTGCCGGTTGTGAAAGTAATGAATTTCCTCGCCTATTTATCGGAATGCGTGCGACAGCATACGTAACTAATGTGTTCCAAAGCTCCCCACATAAAAATGGTTCTTTCTGGTGCTCATACCTCGGGTTCTGTTGGCGATAAAAAGGTAGAGTCAAATGTTTTCGATAGCATTTGGGCTAGGGATCATTTGCGTACCTAACAGAAGGGTCATCTTAGTGTGACTATCATACAGTACATGGTCAAAGTATGAATACACACATTTCCTCCTGCTTAGGCAAATGGAGCAAATCTGGTGGTTCTTTTTGCATTACATGTGGTCTACAGTGGACTTGCTGGGGCCTGTGGAGGCACCATTAGTTCATCGGTGGTTCCTCGGAAAATCCCAAAAAAGGGTTTTTTACTGTGTTTTCGCTGTCATCAGCGGACCAAAACCCAGCCGAGGATTCCAAGACGGCTACGCACAGTAAATGTGTTCTTAAGATCCCGGTCTCGAACAACCTTGAAAATTTTCTGCATATCTTTATCCGTTTCCTAGATTCCTAGGTTCGAAGTTATCGTACTCATACACGTAAAATCCGGTGAGAGCTGAAAACGTAGTTTCTAAACTGACGGAGCACGGAGAAATATGCTGTAAATTCTGTCCGTTATCATCTGGGAACGCCATATTCTGGTGCTGAAGCACATGCAAAATTTTTTTGGACATAAAATCGGGTCTGAGATGCAAAATTAGTTCTGCGTTATTTCAATTTCACATAAGTGAGCTATCCAAATTTTACTGACCAATACATTTCTATCCATATGGGTTACATGCCCAGCTGCAGCAGGAAAAATAAGGGAAACGGCGGAAAAATGTTCATTTCGGAGCACAAAAAATGCGAATATTTTTCTGTTTATTTAAAAGTCTCTGATTGGAAAGTGGGGCACTAGCTGCCTCATTCTACCTTCCTCAGCACCTATAAAAATTTTCCCAAATATGTTGGCATGCGAACATATTCGCGCTTTTTTGTGTTGAGAGAGAAGACAATGGCAATGGCAAAGATACGGAAAAGTATAAAGCCTGGTAGATAGTAGACAGTGGTTGTGTTATAGAGAGAACAAGCGAGACAATGGCAGTGTGAGAGAAAGATAAGAACGCGATGGCAGAGGAACATAGTTAACAGTGATAGAACAGTGCTGGTAAAGGAGTGATAGAGACATTGTCGGAGGGGGGGGGGGGGGGGAGGACTAACAGAAAGAGAAAGCGAAAGTGGGTAAGAGGCAGAGTGATTATGAGCGACAGAGTATATGCCAGAGACAAGAAGGAAGAGAGAGGTAGTGACAGTGAGAAAAGAGAGCAGTAGTAGGAAGGAAGGAACGACATATTTGCAGTGAGAGAGAGCAAGAGGGAGACAGTGGCAATGACAGGAGACAATAGTAGTAGGACAGAACGTAGAGGATGTGACAGTGACACAGGAGACCATGACAGATGGACACAAAGAAATAATGACAATGAGCTGGACTGAATGAGCGAGTGAGGAAGGACGACTTCGAATAGATGGCTATGAGTGACTTACAGCGATGGACTAGTCGGCTGAGTGAGTTACAATTACGCGAACTTGTGGGAGTTTGAGGTGGGTTGCGTGTTAAAGAAAGCGCGAATGTGTTCGCATGCTAAAAGTTTAGGGTAAATTTTTGAAGGTGCTGACGAAAGCAGAAAGAGGTAGATGCTACCTTAAAAAATGTTTCAAATGGCTCTGAGCACTACGGGACTTAACTTCTGAGGTCATCAGTCCCCTAGAACTTAGAATTACTTAAACCTAACTAACCTAAGGACATCACACACATCCATGCCCAAGGCAGGATTCGAACCTGCGACCGCAGCGGTCGCGCGGTTCCAGAATGTAGCGCCTAGAACCGCTCGGCCACTCCGGCCGGCTGATGCTACCTTACTTTTCAGTTAAAGTCTTTTAAATAAACAGAAACGTTTCGCTTTTTTGTTCTGCGATAGGAGCATTTTCCCGCTGGTGAGCAGTATACTGCAATTATTTACGTCCAAGGTTAACTGCCTTTCCCTGCATCAATCATCAAACTTGTGCAGATTTTATAGCAGTTCGGTACAGCCTTCTTATAGAGAACATCATCAACCGTGGCGCGTTGCATGTTTCGAGTAGCAGTTCTTTTCACCTGCCTCGAAATGACTGCGTGTTTGTGTTGTCCTCGTCATTTCATCCTCATTCATGAAAGTGGTGAGATTGGGCTGAGCAGTTGAGCGCCCCACTAACCAATCATCATCATCATCATCATCATCATCGAGTAGCACTTCGCCTGGATGACGGCTTATCCGAACACGACCATCGACCTGGTGTAACCAGAAACGTGATCCACCCAACAAAATGATCCCGTGCCCACTGCAATCATCATTGATGATGATGTAGGTAAACGTCTTATCTTTTGTGGAGCCTCATGTTCAACAATGTGCGATGAACGGTGTGCTCTGAAACGTGCCTGTCGTCAGATCTGCAACAGACTGCCGCCTATCCTGCTTTAGAGAGGGACCAAACCTCCAACCTCTTCGTTCTGTGGTGTGGCGCAGACATTAACATCTTCTCACTGTCGGTTTACCGTCCATCACATACCACTGTCGTTTATGTCAGTCGATTTCCTAATTTGAGGTACATATCGTCGCCAGAATGATTCATTGTTCTCGTTTCTCCTTCGCTTAAACAGGCTGTACCACAATTCTTACTAAAGGCTACTTAGAATTGTTTGGAGAAAAGAAAAGCAGCTATATAAATACCAAAAGGTGCAATGAAGGGAGACCTAAAAGACAGAAGGAATACATGTGTATAGAGACGCTGTACAACGGAAATTAACTTGAATATTATACACTACTGGTCATTAAAATTACTACACTAAGAAGAAATGCAGATGATCAACGGGTATTCATTGGACAAATATATTATACTAGAACTGACATGTGATTACATTTTCACGCAATTTGGGTGCATAGGTCCTGAGAAATCAGTACCCAGAACAACCACCTCTGGCCGTAATAACGGCCTTGATACACCTGAGCATTGAGTCAAACAGAGCTTGGTTGGCGTGTACAGGTACAGCTGCCAATGCAGCTTCAACACGATACCACAGTTCATCAAGAGTAGTGACTGGCGTATTGTGACGAGCCAATTGCTCGGCCACCATTCACCAGACGTTTTCAATTGGTAAGAGATCTGAGATCTGGAGAATGTGCTGTCCAGGGCAGCAGTCGAACATTTTCTGTATGCAGAAAGGCCCGTACAGGACTATGCGGCCGTGCATTATCCTGCTGAAATGTAGGGTTTCGCAGGGATCGAATGAAGGGTAGAGCCACGGGTCGTAACACATCTGAAATGTAACGTCCACTGTTCAAAGTGCCGTCAATGCGAACAAGAGGTGACCGAGACGTGTAACCAATGGCATCCCATACCACCACGCCGGGTGATACGCCAGTATGGCGATGACGAATAAACGCTTCCAATGTGCGTATATCCCGATGTCGCCAAACACGGATGCGACCATCATGATGCTGTAAACAGAACCTGGATTCATCCGAAAAAACGACGTTTTGCCATTCGTGCATCCAGGTTCGTCTTTGAGTACACCATCGCAGGGGCTCCTGTCTGTGATGCAGCGTCAAGGGTAACTGCAGCCACGGTCTCCGAACTGACTGTCCATACTGTTGCAAACGTCGTCGAACTGTTCATGCATATGGTTGTTGTCTTGCAAACATCCCCATCTGTTAACTCAGGGATCGAGGCGTGTCTACACGATCCGTTACACCCATGCGGATAAGATGCCTGTCATCTCGACTGCTAGTGATACGAGGCCGTTGGGATCCAGCACGGCGTTCCGTATTACCCTCCTGAACCCACCGATTCCATATTCTGCTATATTCTGATTTATTCCATACACTGGATCTCGACCAACGCGAGCAGAAATGTCGCGATTCGATAAACTGCAATCGCAATAGGCTACAATCCGACCTTTATCAAATTCGGTAACGTGATGGTACGCATTTCTCCTCCTTACACGAGGCATCACAACAACGTTTCACCAGGCAACGCCGGTCAACTGCTGTTTGTGTATGAGAAATCGGTTGGAAACTTTCCTCATGTCAACACGTTGTAGGAGTTGCCACCGGCGCCAACCTTGTGTGAATGCTCTGAAAAGCTAATCATTTGCATATCACAGCATCTTCTTCCTGTCGGTTAAATTTCGCGTCTGTAGCACGTCATCTTCGTGGTGTAGCAATTTTAATGGCCAGTAGTGTAGAAAGGGAGGAGGACGTATTGTACGCGTAAGCAAGGTTGACGTTCGGCGCGCTGGCTGCTGGGAGCGACTGTAAATGCGAAATGCCTTTGCACTCACTCCCTTCAGCCACCGCGCCGAGTGTCAACTCTGTTTAAGCGTACAATTCATGAAGATTGATAGCAGATATAAAACTGCGAGAAGAATTTGACAGAGCACTTAAAGACCTGAGTCGATACAAGGCCCCTCGGGTAGACGAGCTACTGATAGCCTTGGGACAATCAGCCATAATAAGAACTATTCCATCTGATATGCAAGATGTATGAGACAGGTGAAATACTCTCAAATTTCACGAAGAGTGTAATAATTCTAGTTCCAAAGAAATCAGGTGTTGACAGGCGTGAATATTAACGCACTTTCAGTTTAATAAGTCATGGTTGCAAAATACTGACACGAATTATTTACAGAATGGAAAAGCTGAAGAATTAAAAACTTTGAGACTGACCAGTGAAATTGTAATTCTTTCAGAGACAGCTAAGGACTTGAGAGAGCAGTTGAACGGAATGGACAGTGTCTTGAAATGAGGTTACAAGATGAACATCAACAAATGCAAAATAAGGGTAATGAATTGTAGTAGAGGAAAGCCAGGCGACGCTCTGGGAATTAGACTAGGAAACGAGACGCTAAAATTAGTTGATGCGTTTTGCTATATGGGCAGTAAAATGACTGTTGATGGCCGAAGCATTGCAGAGAGGATATAAAATATAGACTGGCATTGGCAAGCAAAATGTTTCTGAGGAAGATAAATTTGTTAACTTGAAATACATATTTAAGTGTTAGAAAGTCGTTTTTGAAGGTATTTGTATGGAGTGTAGCCTTGAATGGAAGTGAAACGTAGTCGATGAACAGTTCAGACAAGAAGAGAAAGGTAGCTTTTGAACTGTGGTGCTACCAGAAGAATGCTGAAGATTAGATGGGGAAATGACGTAACCAGTGAGGAGATACTGAACAGAATTAGGGAAAATAGAAATTTGTGGCATAACTTGGCTAAAAGAAGGTATAGGTCGATAGGACACATTCCTTGTTCTGTATGTATACATAAATTAACTCCATTTCTCCAGGACGTATTTCTGCTTAAAAACTGGCAAAAAATAAATGAAAAATAAAAAGAGATAAAATAAGTGCAGTTGCATGTGTAGGAATAAAAATATGAATGTGTTGATTAATGTTTACGCTAATCATGTATACAGATCCTTAAACTGACTCGTTCCACATCATTTCGGTGAAAGATGATCTATGGAGCCTGTATCGAACTAAATAACTGTCAAAATAAACCAGAAGTTCTTCATTAAGCAAAGAAACAATTATATATTCTTCTGGGACGGAAAACGGAAGTACATTTAAGGGGAGGTCGTTTCAATTAGACTTATTAAGAAGTGACAATAATATGACTTAACTATCAATATTTTTCATTTGAACACACTTGATCAAGAACGTTATATTTCTGAAATGATTTCGTGGTATTCTTGACAGTACAGTTATAAATTACACAACAGCAACATTGTCTTTGTGACTGTGTCGGCCTATAATTTATTGCGTTCCTTTGTCCACTGGGGGTGATTAGGAAATAGAACAAGTTGTCATTATAATATAGAACAACAAAGTAATATTCTGCGAATTTCTATAATACCGAACAAAATTCTTCCTTATGCATCTGAGTGTCACTACGTGTATAAGAGCAAAGCACGAACCTGGCGTGGTGGGTTGGGTTAGCGTCGGCTGATCGGCGCATCCTACTTTGCCTTGCTCTCTCTGGACGTAGCTTTATGCATGGTTTCCATGCAGGAGACCATTTATTCAATCACACATTTTTACAGAGACTGCGGTCTAATACGTGCCGTACCATGCAGTCACAGTTACTGTGTATTGAAAATGGTTTCCACGTGCATCAACGCATGCGTGTACGCGCCGTAGCATGTTCTGTCTCACACGTTCACATCGGCCAGGCTGTATCGGTAACAGTGTCAAAGCCAGTATGAATGCGCTGCTCCAGTGTCTCCATATCTGAATAGGCGCTGCAGACGCGATACTTTTGCGGCAGCCCCATAACCAGAAACCGCACCAATTGAGATCGGCTGAACGAGCAGGCCGTGCAACTGGACCTCCTCGTTCGATCCATCGACCAGGGAAGACACGACTGAGACGTTAACGGCGATGTGCACTACCATATAGCAGCCACATAATCCTTCGAATCATCAATGGCACTTCTTCCAGCGGGGGGAGGGGGGGGGGCAAAGTTACTCGCAAGAAACGCCGATAATTCCGGCCTGTTAGGCGATGTGGAAGGAAGTCTGGTCCCAAAATACGATTGCGACCCATTCCAGCCCACACACTAGCACCGATGCTGTCACCATACCACGGGGGTTCTGCATACGATCCCACAGATGACTGTTACGAAAGTTGAAGATACCACTCTGCGTAAATGTGGCCTCATCTGTGAGTAGGACGGATGACACAACTCCCGGAATCGTGGTTGCCTGGTGAAGAAACCGGTGACAAAACTGCTCCCGACGTGGGAAGTCTGTCACTAGTGAGGCCTGGACACAGCACAAGTGAAGGGATAGTAACAACTGTCTGGCTTACCCTGTACTGGCGGGTCTGCTGCCTGGTACTGACACGGCAGTCGCCTTCCACAGTGTTAGTCACGTTTTCCTCCAAGTCTGGCGTCCGAACATGTCGGGTACCTCCTTCATTATTTCCTGCTTCCTGAAGCGGCCCGGTCACAGGCAAATGCCGAAACACTGTCGCAAACTGTTCTGGCGTAACCACAAGCGCCGTAACGAAGAGGAAGCACGCAAGACCAGGAAAGGCGGTGCGGCGACGGCAGCCAATAGCCCACTGACAAGGACAGCGCGCCGACTGGAGCGACCTCTGCAAGGAGTGAATATAAGCGCCGCTCCTGCCATCTTCGGCCGTACATTAGTGGAGTATTAGCACGGCCTAGCAGAGAGTGCTACGAGAATGGTTAGTGGTGATCCACAAACCATGTGACAGACTTGCCTGATCATTGCATATATCACAGGACTGATTTATGTTGGACGTCGCCCATCGCTTGCGACACCTTTGTACATTAAAGTTAAGTATTGCAATCAAGTTTATACACACATCAAAAAAAGTTTTGCATCACCTCGGTTCCGAGAGTTCCGGAACCTGTACAGAAAATTGGAATAGAGATCAACATAAACATAAGTTCCGCCCTTTTTATTGTTCTTGAAAACAACACATTGCATGTTGTACTACCGTACAGTGAGACCTTCAGAGGTGGTGGTCCAGACTGCTATACACACCGATACCTCTAATACCCAGTAGCACGTCCTCTTGCATTGATGCAAGCCTATATTCGTCGTGGCATACTATCCACAAGTTCATCAAGGCACTATCAGTCCAGATTGTCCAACTCCTCAACGGCGATTTGGCGTAGATCCGTCAGAGTGGTTGGTGGGTCACGTTGTCCATAAACAGCCCTTTTCAGTCTATCCCAGGCATGTTCGATAGGGTTCATGTCTGGAGACCATGCTAGCCACTCTAGAGGAGCGATGACGTTATCCTGAGGGAAGTCATTCACAAGACGTGCACGATGGGGGCGCGAATTGTTGTCCATGAAGACGAATGCCTCGCCAATAAACTGCCGATATGGTTGCACTATCGGTCGGAGGATGGCATTCACGTATCATACAGCCGTTATGGAGCCTTCCATGACCACTAGTGGCGTACGTGGGCCCCACGTAATGCCAACCCAAAACAGCATGGAACCTCCACTTTGCTGCAGTCGCCAGACAGTGTGTCTAAGGCGTTCAGCCTGACCGGGTTGCCTCCAAACACGTCTCCGAAGATTGTCTGGTTGAAGGCATATGCTACACTCACCGGTGAACAGAACGTGATGCCATTCCTGAGCGGCCCATTCAGCATGTTGTTGGGCCCATCAGTACCGCGCTGCATGGTGTCATGGGTTCAAAGATGGACCTCGCCGTGGATTGGGTTGTTGTGGGGGAGGAGACCAGACAGCGAGGTCATCGGTCTCATCGGATTAGGGAAAGACGGGGAAGGCCCTTTCAAAGGAACCATCCCGGCATTTGCCTGGTGCAATTTAGGGAAATCACGGGAAACCTAAATCAGGATGGCCGGACGCGGGATTGAACCGTCGTCCTCCTGAATGCGAGTCCAGTGTGGTAGCCACTGCGCCACCTCGCTCGGTCGCCGTGGACGTCGGGAGTGAAGCTGCGGGTCAGGCAGCCTTTTGTGCACAGTTTGGGTTCTAACACGACGTCCTGTGGCTGCACGAAAAGTATTATTCAACATTGTGGCTTTGCTGTCAGGGTTCCTACGAGCCATAATCCGTAGGTAGTGGTCATCCACTGCAGTATTAGCCCTTGGGCGGCCTGGCCGAGGCATGTTATCGACAGTTCCTGTCTCTCTGTATCTCCTCCGTGTCCGAACAACATCGCTTTGGTTCATTCTGAGACGCCTGAACACTTCCCTTGTTGAGAGTCCTTCATCTACATCTACATGATTACTCTGCTGTTCACAATAAAGTTCCTGGCAGAGGGTTCAATGAACCTGGCACAAAGTAACAATGTGAACGCGATCTAACCGCGGTATTGACCGTCTAGGCATGGTTGAACTACCGACAACACGAGCCGTGTAAGTCCTTCCTGGTGCAATTACTGGAACTGAGCAGCCGTTGGACCGCTTCCGTCTAATAGGCGCTGCTCAAGCATGGTTGTTTACATCTTTGGGCGGATTTAGTGACATCTCTGAACAGTTCAAATGGTTCAAATGGCTCTGAGCACTATGGGACTTAACATCAGTGGTCATCAGTCCCCTAGAACTTAGAACTACTTAAACCTAACTAACCTAAGGACATGACACACATCCATGCCCGAGGCAGGATTCGAACCTGCGACCGTAGCAGTCGCATCTCTGAACAGTCAAAGGGACTGTGTCTGTGATAAATATTTACAGTCAACGTCTGTCTTCAGGAGTTCTGGGAACCGGGGTGATGTAAAACTTTTTGTGATGTGTGAAATAAAACTACTAATGCAATTTGCTTGAATTGTTGTATAACATTCCGAGAACGCAGCAGCCCTCAGGCACCCAATCGAGACGAGTGGGCAAGGCCCAACCCAAACTGTGAATGCTGTGGTTGTTGTCGGTATATATATTATGCACTTATTCCCCCGTATACTTATTCCTCGCGTTTGCCTCATTAGCTTGGAAGAGAGTTGTGCGCTCTCTACTTCACGGTGAAAAGCCCAACGAAAGCCGTACAGGCCGGGCCTCTATATATTTGGCCGTACACGACAGTGGAAAAGTCGGACATGTCTGGCTAAAGTTGGACATTTGGCAACGCTGGCTACGACGAGGGCAATCTGTAATCGAACATATTCGTTAGGGACATCAGCCTCGTTACTTTTGAGTCAGTTACTTTTCCAGCGGGCTGCCAAAACACATAGTGCTTAACCACTTGTCCGCTGCCACTGAGTTCGTCGATTATAATGAAACTTGTTGCGGAGAAAGAATATGAAAGTAAGTAAGTCTTAGCTGCTTAATTGGAAAGGCTTCCCCTATCCTTCGCGCCCGCAGGCACCCTTCCGAAGCATACTGAAGAGCCAAAGAAACTGGTACATCTGCCTAATATCGTGTAGAGCCCCGTGAGCACGCAGAAGTGCCACAGCAGTAAGTGGCATGGACTTGACTAATGTATGAAGGAGTGCTGGAGGGAACTGATAACATGAATCCTGCAGGGCTGTCCATAAATCCGTAAGAGTACGAGGGGTGGGGATCTGTTCTGAACAGCACGATAAAGGCATCCCAGATATGCTCAACAATGTTCGTGTCTGGGAAGACGGGTGGCCAGCGTCAGTGTTTAAACTGAGAAGAGTGTTTCTGGAGCCACTCTGTGGCAATTTTGGACGTATGGGGTGTCGCATTGTCCTGCTGGAATTGCCCAAGTCCGTCGGACTTTACAATGTACACGAATGGATGCAGGTGATCAGACAGGATGCTTACATAGGCCTACATGTTACCTGTACCTGTCAGAGTCGTATCTGGACGTATCAGGGGTCCCACATCACTCCAGCTGCACACGCCTCACACCATTACAGAGCCTCCACCAGCTTGAACAGCCCCTGCTGACATGCAGGGTCCATGGATTCATGAGGTTGTCTCCATACCCGTACACGTCCATTCGCTCAATACAATTTGAAACCAGACTTCTCCGCCCAGGAACATGTATCCAGTCATCAACAATCCAATGTCGGTGTTGACAGGCCCAAGTGAGGTGTAAAGCTTTGTGTCGCGCAGACATCAAGGGTGCACGAGTGAGCCCTCAATTCAGAAAGGCCACCTCGATGATGTTTCGCTGAATGGATTGCACGCTGATACTTGTTAATGGCCCAGCACTGAAATTTAGTTATTTACACGTCAAGTTCCGTAGGACAAAATTGAGGAGCTAATCTCCAAGATCATGGACGTGTCAGTACATGAAATTATAACATAAAACTAATAACAGATAAAAATAAATGTTTATGAACCCGAAAAAAGTCAGTCCATAAGTTTAAATAAACGCAATCAACAATGCGACAAGAATCAGCTTAATTTTTCAAGGAACTCCTCGACACAATAGAAGGAGTGACCCATGACGAAACTCTTCAGTTTCGATTTGAAAGCGCGTGTATTACTGCTACGATTTTTTAATTCGAGTGGTTGAAAATGGATGCAGCAGTATACTGCACACCTTTCTGCACAAGAGTTTAGGAAGGCCGATCCAAATGCAGGTTTGATTTCTGCCGAGCAATAGCTGAGTGAAGACTGCTTATTCTTGGGAATAAGCTAATATTGTTAACAAGAAATGACACTAAGGAATATATGTATTGAGAGGTCAATATGAAAATACCCAGACTCCTGAGCAGGGCCGACAAGAGGTTCGTGAACTTACACCACTTATTGCCCGAACTGCCCGTTTCTGAGTCAAAAATATCCTTTTAGAATGGGAAGGGTTACCCTAAAATATAATAAGCAAAGTAGACTAATTTTCGTGTCGTACGATTACTCACTTCAGATACCGTTCGAATAGTTAAAATGGCAGTATTAAGTCTTTGAACAAGATCCTGAACGTGGGTTTTCCACGACAGCTTACTATCTATCTGAACACCTACAAATTTGAACTGTTCCGTTTCACTAATCACATGCCCATTCTCCGAAATTAAAAAGTCAGGTTTTTATTGAATTGTGTGTTATAAACTGTAAAAACTTAGTCTTACTGTGATTTAGTGATAGTTTATTTTCTAAAAGCCATCAACTTAGGTCATGAACTGCACTATTTGAAACCGAGGCAATGTTGCACACAACATCCTTTACTACCAAGCTAGTGTCATCAGGAAACAGAAATATTTTCGAGTTGCCCGTTATAGTTGAGGGCATATCATTTAATTAGTAAGGAACAGGAGTGGCCCCAACACTGATCCCTGGGGCACTTCCCACTTGACTGTACCCCTCTCAGACCCCACATCACAGCCATTCTCGACATTGTGAATGACCTTTTGCTGTCTGTTGCTAAAGTAAGAGGTGAACCAATTGTGGGCTACCCCCTGTATTCCGTAATGGTCCAACTTCTGGAGCAGTATTTTGTGATCAACACAATCAAATGCCTTAGTTAAATCAAAAAATGTCCCAAGCGTTCGAAACTTTTTGTTTAACCCATACAGTACCTCACAGAGGAAAGAGAATACAGCACTTTCAGTTGTTAGACGACTTCTAAAGACGAACTGTACATTTGATAGCAAATCGTGTGATATAAAATGATCAATTATCCTTACATACACAGCCTTTCAATAACTTTTGCAAACACTGATGGCATAGAAATAGGTCAAAAATTATCTAAATTATCCCTTTCCCCTTTTTTATAGAGCGGTTTTGCTACTGAGTACTTTAATCGTTCAGGAAACTGACCATTCCTAAAGGAAAAAATTACAAATATGGCTAAATACAGGGATAACATGTGCGCACAGTACTTTAATATTCTGCTTGGCACTCCATCATAACCATGAGAGTCCTTAGTCTTCAGTGATTTAATTATTGACTCAATTTCAATTTCAAATTGCAGCAATTTGCGGAAGGGTTGCACTTCTGTCACGTTGAATCAGTCTCTTCAGTCGTCCTTGGCCTCGTTCTTGGAGAATCTTTTTTCGGCCGCAGCGATGTCCGAGATTTGATGTTTTAGCGGATTCGTGATATTCACAGTACACTCGTGAAACAGTCGTACGGGAAAATCTCCACTTCATCGCTACCTCGGAGATGCTGTATCCTATCGCTCGTGCCCTGACTGTAACACCACGTTCAAACCCACTTAAATCTTGGTAACCTGCCATTGTAGCAGCGGTAACTGATCCAACAACTGTGCCAGACACTTGTTGTCTTATATAGGCGTTGCCGACCGCAGCGCCGTATTCTGCCTGTTCACATATCTTTGTATTTGAATACGCATGCCTATACCAGTTTCTTTGGCGCTTCAGTGTATGAGAGCTGTGAGCGTTAGTGTATCTGTTAAGTGTAGGTGACTGTAATGGCCGGGTGTGTAGTGTAGCCTCAAAGTCGTGTTGGATATGATGAGAGAAGGGAGAGAGTGAAACCCGGTGCCGGCACATAGCCTACTCGTCTCGAAGAGAACAAAGGGAGCCGCCGAGCTCTCGCTCAGCTTCCACTGGAACGGTATTCGTCCTACTAGTTTGGCGGCCGTAGACCGAAGGCGGCCCACTTTAAGAAACACAGTGGCACTATAACGCGTCCACGGCACACGAGCACGTATGTCGTATACGGCCGAACACGGCCGGCTGAAGGACGGATCCCATTGTAACGAGTTTCGTCAAACGCAGTTGTGTGAATTCCTAAAGGACCAAACTGCTTAGGTCATCGGTCCCTAGACTTACACACTACGTAAACTAACTTATGCTAACAAGGGAACCTCCCCATCGCACCCCCCTCAGATTTAGTCATAAGTGGGCACAGTGAATAGGCATTGAAAAACTGAACACAGATCAATTGAGAAAACAGGAAGAAGTTGCGTGGAACTATGAAGAAAATAAGCAAAATATACAAATTGAGTAGTCGATGGGCAAGATAGGCAACATCAAGGATAATGTGAGCTCAGGAGCGCCGTGGTTCCGTGGTTAGCGTGAGCAGCTGCAGAATGAGAGGTGCATGTTTCAAGTCTTCCCACAAGTGAAAAGTTTACTTTCTTTATTTTCGCAAAGTTATGATCTGTCCGTTCGTTCATTGACGTCTCTGTTCACTGTAATAAGTTTAGTGTCTGTGTTTTGCGACCGCATCGCAAAACCGTGCGATCAGTAGACGAAAGGACGTGCCTCTGCAATGGGAACCGAAAACATTTGATCGCAAGGTCATAGGTCAACCGATTCCTCCACAGGAAAACACGTCTGATATATTCTATACGACGGCATGTGCGTCACATGACAGGAATATGTTGTCGACCCACCTAACTCGTACACTTGGAGAATGGTTAAAAGATTCTTCTACCTTGCCCGATTTAGGTTTTCTTGTGGATGTGATAATCACTCCCAAAAAAGTGATGAAAACGTAAGAGTTTGTCACAAAAACTGCAACAAATGAATGCAACAGTTTCACAGTCGCACAGTTTTCCCTGTGCTCTGTCAAAACATATATTTTTAACGTTTTCAAATTTTTCCGTGTGTAGACCGTCAAATCCTGCATATGCCAAAGCAAATCTGAACATGTCCTGGAATTTTGGAGAGCGAAGTTGATTATGTGTGAGTGCCTGAACTTTGATAATTGGCTGAAAATAAAAAAAATTGAACTTTTCACTCGAGGGAAGACTCGAACCAAGGACCTCTCGTACGGTAGCTGCTCACGCTAACCACGGGACCATGGCGCTCCTGAGCTCGCACTCTCCTTGATGTTGCCTATCTTGCCCATCGACTACTCAGTTTGTATATTTTGCTTTTTTCATAGTTCCACACAACTTCTTCCTGTATTCAGTTTTTCAAGGTCTATCCACTGTGCCAACTTATAACTAAATCTGAGGGGGGTGCGATGGGGAGGTTCCCTTGTAAGAACAACACCCACACCCATGCCCGAGGGAGGACTCGAACCTCCGGCGGGAGGGGCCGCGCAGTCCGTGACATGACGCCTCAAACCACGCGGCCACTCCGTGCGGCTGCTGTTGTTTGTGTCTGGGTGCGTTTCGCACTTAATTACCAACTATGGACTAAAGAAGCTTACGTCTTGTGAACGAGAACAGGTCACTATGGAATGTAAAAGACAAGAGATACCACCACTGTGACAAGATATGAGTGTGGAAACAACGCAAACGTTAATCATATCGTAGTACAATACTATGTGATCAGATTTTTTAAATGTATGATACATGACGCGCAGTCAACATTCAGTAAGACAGTATAAAGAATTCTTGAAACTCTGTTTAAATACAAAATTGAGAACCTAAAGACGTTCCACAGTCCCGTTCTGCTTACGTCTGCCAGATCGTCTTAATGCGGTTTGGTGACAGAAACAGTACAGGTCTCGAAAAAAGCACATGCTATGATATTTTTCTATTGAATTCTTTGCTCTTTTAGTATGTCAGAGACCGATTGCAAGCACGCCATTCTGTAAAAAATGTTTTAAAAAATTCTAGACACTGTACTTAAAATCAAAACTGCGAAGAACACCTTCAGCCATACGTTCACTCTATGTAACCAGTATTCTCTAAAGTACTCAAACTGCTTTCATATTTGGACTTCCGCTGACCAAAAGAACGTCATTCACCTCGTATAGATGGCCGAGTGGCCGTGCGGTTCTAGGCGCTATAGTCTGGAGCCGAGCGACTGCTACGGTCGCAGGTTCGAATGCTGCCTCGGGCATGGATGTGTGTGATGTCCTTAGGTTAGTTAGGTTTAATTAGTTCTAAGTTCTAGGCGACTGATGACCTCAGAAGTTTAGTCGCATAGTGCTAAGAACCATTTGAGCCACCTCGTACAGAATACGCTGCACCGACGCCGCGGTTCTCGCAGACAGAAGTGTATTTTTCGTCGATGTAGATTCCGCTAGCCGGCGAGTGAATACAGCTTCTGGTTCTTTCCTCTCCTGGTCAGTTACGATGTATAATCAGCATACAGATTTGAGTATGTCAGCAGTATCAGGCTTATCAATTTCAATACTACTTTGCAACAACATTCATTTACTAGACATAATTCTATTACTTGTCAAGCATCAGAAGGACACTTGTTGAAAGTAGGTTGCATTGGTCCAAGTTTTGACACGAGGAAAGTTGTCATCAGTTGCCGAACATGCACTGGATGTTACTCGGCAGCAGTGGTCAAGCTTCATCGGTCGGCCGTAGTCGTACGGCATGCGGAATACCTGTTAGTCGGACTAACGAGGTTCTGAAAGAGTACGTCCCTGGTGCCCTGTAATCTACTTTACACTGTTCTGACAAATCCGTTTTCATTGCGTCACTCCAGATTACTGATCTGTAAGATGACCCCCCCCCCCCCATGAACCATGGACCTTGCCGTTGGTGGGGATACAGGTAACCGTAACGAAGGTGCAACCACAACGGAGGGGTGTCTGTTGAGAGGCCAGACAAACATGTGGTTCCTGAACAGGGGCAGCAGCCTTTTCAGTAGTTGCAGGGGCAACAGTCTGGATGATTGACTGATCTGACCTTGTAACACTAAACAAAATGGCCTCGCTGTTCTGGTACTAAGAACGGCTGAAAGCAAGGGGAAACTACAGCCGTAATTTTTCCCGAGGGCATGCAGCTTTACTGTATGACTAAATGATGATCGCGTTCTCTTGGGAAAAATATTCCGGAGGTAAAATAGCCCCCCATTCGGATCTCCGGGCGGGGACTACTCAAGAGGACTTCGTTATCAGGAGAAAGAGTACTGGAGTTCTACGGTTCGGAGCGTGGAATGTCAGATCCCTTAATCGCGCAGGTACGAGGTGCATTCAAGTTCTAAGGCGTCCGATTTTTTTTCTAATTAACTACTCACCCGAAATCGATGAAACTGGCGTTACTTCTCGACGTAATCGCCCTGCAGACGTACACATTTTTCACAACGCTGACGCCATGATTCCATGGCAGCGGCGAAGGCTTCTTTAGGAGTCTGTTTTGACCAATGGAAAATCGCTGACGCAATAGCAGCATGGCTCGTGAATGTGCGGCCACGGAGAGTGTCTTTCATTGTTGGAAAAGCCAAAAGTCACTAGGAGCCAGGTCAGGTGAGTAGGGAGCATGAGGAATCACTTCAAAGTTGTTATCACGAAGAAACTGTTGCGTAACGTTAGCTCGATGTGTGGGTGCGTTGTCTTGGTGAAACAGCACACGCGCAGCCCTTCCCGGACGTTTTTGTTGCAGTGTAGGAAGGAATTTGTTCTTCAAAACATTTTCGTAGGATGCACCTGTTACCGTGGTGCCCTTTGGAACGCAATGGGTAAGGAGTACGCCCTCGCTGTCCCAGAACATGGAGACCATCATCTTTTCAGCACTGGCGGTTACCCGAAATTTTTTTGGTGGCAGTGAATCTGTGTGCTTCCATTGAGCTGACTGGCGCTTTGTTTCAGGGATTGAAAAATGGCATCCACTTCTCATCCATTGTCACAACTGACGAAAAGAAAGTCCCATTCATGCTGTCATTGCGCGTCATCATTGCTTGGCAACATGCCACACGGGCAGCCATGTGGTCATCCGTCAGCATTCGTGGCACCCACCTGGATGACACTTCTCGCATTTTCAGGTCGTCATGCAGGATTGTGTGCACAGAACCCACAGAAATGCCAACTCTGGAGGCTATCTGTTCAACAGTCATTCGGCGATCCCCCAAAACAATTCTCTCCACTTTCTCGATCATGTCGTCAGACCGGCTTGTGCGAGCCCGAGGTTGTTTCAGTTTGTTGTCACACGATGTTCTGCCTTCATTAAACTGTCGCACCCACGAACGCACTTTCGACACATCCATAACTCCATCACCACATGTCTCCTTCAACTGTCGATGAATTTCAATTGGTTTCACACGACGCAAATTCAGAAAACGAATGATTGCATGCTGTTCAAGTAAGGAAAACGTCGCCATTTTAAGTATTTAAAACAGTTCTCATTCTCGCCACTGGCAGTAAAATTCCATCTGCCCTACGGTGCTGCCATCTCTGGGACGTATTGACAATGAACGTGGCCTCATTTTAAAACAATGCACATGTTTCTATCTCTTTCCAATCCAGAGAAAAAAAAATCGGAGGCCGTAGAACTTGAATGCACATCGTAGATTAGAAAATTTAAAAAGGGAAATGGATAGGTTAGATATAGTGGGAATTAGTGACGTTCGGTGGCAGGAGGAACAAGACTTTTGGTCAGGTGATTACAGGATTATAAATACAAAATCAAATAGGGGTAATGCAGGAGTAGGTTTAATAATGAATAAAAAATAGGAGTACGGGTAAGCTACTACAAACAACATAGTGAACGCATTATACTGGCCAAGATAGACACGAAGCCCACGCCTACTACAGTAGTACAAGTTTATATGCCAACTAGCTCTGCAGATGACGAAGAAATTGATGAAATATATTAGGAGATAAAAGAAATAGGTAGTGCAGGGAGACGAAAATTTAATAGTCATGGGTGACTGGAATTCGACAGTAGGAAAAGGGAGAGAAGGTAACATAGTAGGTGAATATGGATTGGGGCTAAGAAATCAAAGAGGAAGCCCCCTGGTAGAATTTTGCGCAGAGCATAACTTAATCATAGCTAACACTTGGTTCAACAATCATGAAAGAAGTTTGTATACATGGAAGAACCCTGGAGATACTAAAAGGTATCAGATAGATTACATAATGGTAAGACAGAGATTTAGGGACCAGGTTTTAAATTGTAAGACATTTCCAGGGGCAGATGTGGACTCTGACCACAATCTATTGGTTATGAACTGTAGATTAAAACTGAAGAAACTGCAAAAAGGTGGGAATTTACGCAGATGGGACCTGCATAAACTGACTAAACCAGAGGTTGTACAGAGTTTCAGGGAGAGCATAAGGGAACAATTGACAGGAATGGGGGAAAGAAATACAGTAGAAGAAGAATGGGTAGCTTTGCGGGATGAAATAGTGAAGGCAGCAGAGGATCAAATAGGTAAAAAGACGAGGGCTAGTAGAAATCCTTGGGTAACAGAAGAAATATTGAATTCAATTGATGAAAGGAGAAAATATAAAAATGCAGTAAATGAAGCAGGCAAAAAGGAATACAAACGTCTCAAAAATGATATCGACAGGAAGTGCAAAATGGCAGAGGCTTATCTCACTAGGGGTAAGATAGATACTGCCTACAGGAAAATTAAAGAGACCTTTGGAGAAACGAGAACCACTTGCATGAATATCAAGAACTTTGATGGAAACCCAGTTCTAAGCATAGAAGGGAAAGCAGAAAGGTGGAAGGAGTATATAGAGGGTCTATACAAGGGCGATGTAGTTGAGGACAATATTATGGAAATGGAAGAGGATGTAGATGAAGATGAAATGGGAGATATGATACTGCGTGAAGAGTTTTACAGAGCACTGAAAGACCTGAGTTGAAAGAAGGCCCACGGAGTAGACAACAGTCCATTACAGCTACTGACAGCCTTGGGAGAGCCAGTCCTGACAAAACTCTACCATCTGGTGAGCAAGAAATATGAGACAAGCGAAATACCCTAAGACTTCAAGAAGAATATAATTTCCAATCCCAAAGAAAGCAGGTGTTGACAGATGTGAAAATTACCGAACTATCAGTTTAATAAGTCACATCTGCAAAATACTAACGCGAATTCTTTACAGACGAATGGAAAAACTGATAGAATCCGACCTCGGGGAAGATCAGTTTGGATTCCGTAGAAACGTTGGAACACGCGAGGCAATACTGACCCTACGACTTATCTTAGAAGAAAGATTAAAGAAAGGCAATCCTACGTTTCTAGCATTTGTAGACTTAGAGAAAGCTTTTGACAATGTTGACTGGAATACTCTCTTTCAAATTCTGAAGGTGGCAGGGGTAAAATACAGCGAGCGAAAGGCTAGTTACAATTTGTACAGAAAGCAGATGGCAGTTATAAGAGTCGAGGGGTATGAAAGGGAAGCAGTGGTTGGGAAGGGAGTGAGACAGGGGTGTAGCCTATCCCCGATGTTATTCACTCTGTATATTGAGCAAGCAATAAAGGAAACAAAAGAAAAGTTCGGATTATGTATTAAAATCCATGGAGAAGAAATAAAAACTTTTAGGTTCGCCGATGACGTTGTAATTCTGTCAGAGACATCAAAGGACCTGGAAGAGCAGCTGAACGGAATGGAAAGTGTCATCAAAGGAGGGTATAAGATGAACATCAACAGAAGCAAAACGAGGATAATGGAATGTAGTCGAATTAAGTCGGGTGGTGCTGAGGGAATTAGATTAGGAAATGAGACACTCAAAGTAATAAAGGAGTTTTGCTATTTGGGGAGCAAAATAGCTGATGATGGTCGAAGTAGAGGGGATATAAAATGTAGAATGGCAATGGCAAGGAAAGCGTTTCTGAAGAAGAAAAATTTGTTAACATCGATTATAGATTTAAATGTCAGGAAGTCGTATCTGAAAGTATTTGTATGGAGTGTAGCCATGTATGGAAGTGAAACGTGGACGGTGAATAGTTTAGACAAGAAGAGAATAGAAGCTTTCGAAATGTGGTGCTACAGAAGAATGCTGAAGATATTATGGGTAGATCACGTAACTAATGAGGAGGTACTGAATAGATTTGGGGAGAAGAGGAGCTTGTGGCACAACTTGACTAGAAGAAGGGATCGGTTGGTAGGGCTTGTTCTGAGACATCGTGGGATCACCAATTCAGTACTGGAGGGCAGCGTGGAGGGTAAAAATCGTAGAGGGAGACCAGGAGATGAATACACTAAGCAGATTCAGAAGGATGTAGGCTGCAGTAGGTACTGGGAGATGAAGAAGCTTGCACAGGATAGAGTAGCATGGAGAGCTGCATCAAACCAGTCTCAGGACTGAAGACCACAACAACAACAACAAGATGACAAAGCCGACAAACAAATGGTTCAAATGGCTCTGAGCACTATGGGACTCAATATCTGAGGTCATCAGTCCCATATAACTTAGAACTACTTAAACGCAACTAACCTAAGGACATACACACATCCATGTCCGAGGCAGGATTCGAACCTGCGACCGTAGCGGTCTCGGGGTTCCAGACTGAAGCGCCTAGTACCGCTCGCCGACAAACAACAAACATTTGCGTGATTAGATGAGGAGGTAAGTGAAACGCATTCAGGTTTTTTTTTTACTTATTTCTGCTTCTGACATTAAGTGATTGACTGCAGAAGTAATGTGAAGTCGGTAAGTGTCACCTCGGAACGATAATCATTATTGTACATCCCCTCCTCTTAATCATTACAACAAGAATTCCATCTTTCACGTACCCTTATAACTTCCAAATCACACAGTTACAGAAAATAGATATTTCATTTTAGTGAGAATGGTATCAGCTTGTACTTAACATCCGTTTCTAATTTAGGAGTACTTGAACAGTTCATTACTAATAAGTTTTAGTACTAACGACAACCTCTGGCTTCAGGTTGAAATAAAAGTGGCGGTCAAATGAAAACGAAGCAGATGGAAAAAAAGTAATCGCCACGACTGTTAATACACTTCTCCATTGTGAGAAAAGACAGTCATTGCCTGCATGGAAAAATGTTTCCGGTTGCCTACGGAACCATGACCTTGGCGTGCACCTCTCCTTCCGAAGTAAATATATGGTCACGATTGTCATTCGTCTGGGCTTCAAAAATATGGAAATCGAATGGGCGGGCCCACAAAGTGCCAACGCTGTTTCGAGTACGCTGCCAAGTTTTGATGGGAAGCCCTTACATCCTCAATACAGACCCGATCTCCCCGCCATGCAATTTGCGTGTTTTTGGTGCTCGGAAGAAAATTATTCGTGGCCGTCGATTTGCCTCAGATAAAGAGATGTACGCCTGGGTACAGTCTTGCTTCCATAGGCTACCGCAATCATTTTTCCATGAAGTCACTGACGGTCTTGTTTCACAGTGAGATAAATGTATTAACAATTAGGGTGATTGTTTTTGAAATGATAAACAGTTTACTTACTTTTACCCATTTGTCTCGTTTACATTTGACTGCTTCTTATACATCACAGCAAACTATGTCAACTTAGTTGAAGTGGCGTCTGGATCAAGTAGAAGTCACTGAAGTTTACAAATGAAGTGTGCTTCAACGTTTTGGATTATACAATATCTGAACTGTTGACTAAAACTGCAGCGCGTGGAATTGTTCTGCACGATAACGAAATGAATGAGCGAAAATGCAGAATTCAATTTTCATGTCAGCCTTTGAGAGTACTGGTACAGCATCGCTTTCGCTTCTTTGAAAGAATAGAATAGAGCTGTCATCGTGCCGTGCACTAATTTTGTCTTGTATATAAGATAAAGAGCATTGAATGTTCATTTTGTTCGTATCGAGAAATCTTGAACATCTTTAACATTCTTCTGAAACACCACATCTGAGATGCTTGTTTTGTATTGTTGTGTGAACTGTTAATCGTTAGGTTTCACTTCCGCTCATTGCTCAGAGCTACGAAATAGGGCTAGGTGTTCACCTACGAGCATGTGCTCCTCATTCGAAGCAAAAACGTGGAGTAAACATGGGTTCTAAAACGCACACCTTAAGAGCTATGACACTTCTTCAGTAGAAGAGACGTCTTTTGCAGTAATGAAGATGAATAAGAACTCATAACATCAAGATATCCACTTTAGAGCCCATGTCTACTGGACATTTTTTCTTGTTTTGGTCTCAAAATATGGAAAGCAGAGATGAGCTGTGTTCCACAATAGCGAAGATGAAGAAGTGCTCATAGCTCTTAAGGTTTGCATTTTAGAGCCCATATTTACTGGACTTTAAAATGAACGTTCCTGTCGTATCCCTGAATATTGACCATTCCTCCTAGGAAACTCTGCATCGCCCTTCATCGATTACAAAAAAAAAAAAAAAAAAAAAAAAAAAAAAAAAAAAAAAAAAAAAAAAAAAAAAAAAATGATTCTCTATTTCATAAAACCATGGTCGTCGCCTTAAAATAATAACTTATACCTATGAACTACAAGGAAATACTGAAGTACAGGGTGATCCAGAAGGCCGATAAAATTTGAAAATTCAGTAGTTCACGTAACAATGTAAGGAGAGAGGTAAAAATTGACA
Source organism: Schistocerca americana (assembly GCF_021461395.2). Taxonomy (NCBI): domain Eukaryota; kingdom Metazoa; phylum Arthropoda; class Insecta; order Orthoptera; family Acrididae; genus Schistocerca; species Schistocerca americana. The sequence goes on from NC_060120.1 coordinate 955,107,079, forward strand.
CACATTCTTGAAATGACTGTAGTGGTATTGAAACCAAAAAAAGTGCACAAAATGACCAATAGTTGGTGCTTCATATGCTATACAAACAATAATTAGCACAACAACTGATTTTTAGCAGAGACGTTGTTCTTCATAATGAATGCTCAATATGTCGGCCGTTATTCATCAACAGCAACTGTAGTCCAGAGACAAGTTGTAACAGCACTGTACAGTGTACCAGTAGGTACGGTGAGAAACATCCGTCGGATGTTTCTTTTAACATCCCTAATGAGGTCGGACTATCGCAATAGACTTGCGACTTCAGGTAACCTCACAAACAGTAATCACACGGATTGATATCTGGGGAGGTCTAGCATAACGGAAGTGGCGGCTCGGCACGCGATACTCACCAAACGATGTGCGCAAGAGATCTTTCACACGTGTAGCAATATGGGATGGAGAGCCATCATGCATGAAAGTAATACCTTCCAGCAGATGTTTATCAACCAGACTATGGGATGGTGCGGGGTTCTATAACATATAAGCGTACCTCGCACCCATCACGCTAACCTTTCGGAAAGCAGCACCCTGCATTTCCTCGAAGAAAAAGGGGTCGATCACGATGATATGGTAAATCCACGTTAAACCGTGACTTTCTCCTCATGCAATTAGGTTTCCACGACAGTTCTAGGATTTTCGATAGCCCAAATTCTCATGCGGCGTCATTGACGTGTTGCTGTCCAGCGCCATTTTTTGCCAGCTATTGCACTCGTTTTTGGTTACAATAAAACCACATGTCATTTCAGGCAAGTGTGTCAGTTTTTACTTTTCTACCTGCATTATTCCGTGAATTAGTGCAATTTTAAATGTTAACGGTGCTTTGGTTCACCCTGTATACCTGAGAGAAAATCCCAATCTAAATTAATCCGCAAAAAAGACAGAAAGGCTCGTAAGGCATTGTTCACCGGCCAAATCCAAAAGGATTTTATTTCTACATTCCTTTTCCACGAGTTGCGTTGGCGTTGTGTGTGACTGTTGAGTGTGGGCGACTATAATGGATGTACATATAGTGTGATGTCATGTTTCTGTTCTATGCTGATGAGAAATGGGAGCCTCGTCTTCCCGAATAGAATCGTCGAGCTTAACGTCCCCATCCGAAAGGCGGAGTACCATGGCCTCATTCCATGAGACACTGCGGAATGGTTCGGGACTTAAAGACAGTACACCGGCACGAAGTCAAATAATCAGGAACATCCTCGTCGCCACGTCACAGCCTTCCAGCCAAATACTGGCGATGACATTTTCTTTCAGCGCCCGGATTCGAAGTGACTACTTCCGACTCGAGTACCACAGCGCAAGTAAACCGTAAGTCGTCCTCTCACGGGACGTGGAAACGCATGTGGACGAAGAGCTGGTGACGTCCCTGCTTCGGATTTCACGTTCCACTGCACTGCGCAGCTTGTTATAATCTGTCGTGTAAGATTTTTGCCTCGTGGAGAGGAACGTGGTCAATGAGACGCGACATCGTTTTACGTCACAAGCAAACAGAGGAGCCGCCATATTTTATGGCATTAAACATCGTATTTGATGGGTTTTCTTTCTCGTAGAGTATGTGGTACGAACAGAAGCTCTTTCAAAGCATCAGAAAATTGAGGATCTCGAAAACGCGAGTTTTAGTTACGACAGGTTGCAATAAAACGACAGGAAATCATGTATGGGTAGGTAGCGGATTGCTATAGCTGATGTATTTATTTTTATAACTTGTGTGCTACGAAAATAAACCGTTTCAATGCTATAGCAGAAGGATTTGCCAAAAGTGCGTCTTATTGGTACAGTTTTCGTATTAAATATCAAATAATTACATTTATAGTTACAGGCTTTACACATTGTATGCCATATACGAAAGCCATCTCGGTATGTCCAATCTGTGTCGCAAGTGAGTTCTTTGGTAACAAAGATGAAGGTAGCAGGTTCGCGCTAGGATTGTTGATGCTTTTAAAATATCGGGAATCCGATACATCGATATTTTAAAAAAACTATCATTGTATGCCCTCTACTTATCGAAAAAAGGAACTGATATACCGGCAGAAAAATATCGACGAACTAGCCAATAAAAATATCGGCTGCACATTGTAAGATGGTTCAAATGGTTCTGAGCACTATGGGACTTAACATCTGAGGTCATCAGTCCCCTAGAACTTAGAACTACTTAAACCTAACTAACCTAAGGACATCACACACATCCATGCCCGAGGCAGGATTCGAACCTGCGACCGTAGCGGTCGAGCGGTTCCAAACTGAAGCGCCTAGAACCGCTCGGCCACATCGGCCGGCATTGTAAGAGTACCGCCGGTTTTAGAGCTGTGTATTTAAGTATAAATTTGTTATTAGATATCGTCTACATCAACAAGCTAGCAGCCTGCTTATCCACCTTAGAGCGAGAATTGAGAGGCAAACGATGCACCTTCACGCTTGGCGATAACCACTTTGTTGGCAATGGTAGCTGCATGTAAGTGGCACAATAAAAGACCTCCAATGAATCTGTCGTTTGGTTTCGTCACATATCGAATTGGTCCGGAATACTTCATGTAGATTTCCCTGTGTTTTCATTTCTGCAAACGCCAGCGACCTAGCAATTGTAGTGTTAAAATTGCTGGGTGAAGTTAAACGTTGCAGTTTCTGTTTGTAGCGCCGATTGCCGATTATGTCAGCATTTTTCCTCACACGGTTCCGCCCACTACAAACACCAGTCTTGTCACTTAGAGTGTTGTTCATAATTCTCAGCAACTGTTTTTGAAGAGTTCCGGTGTGAAGAAATAAGACACTAGTTGCGTTAAAATGTTTTTATTTTTATTTTTATTTTTATTTTTTAACGCAACTGGTGTGCTGTTTCCGACATCGGAAATTTTGTCGTTCCGTTCACACCGCCACCCTCCAGTGCAATCGGACTTCTTTTATGCTACCTATACTTTCTTCACACAGTCAAAGAGAAAGATGGACGTGATGAAAGCTCAAAAAGTAGTAAGATTTTTTTCTCATTGTGAAAGTGAAATTATGTTCTACTACAATTCAAAAAGAACAATTTAAAATATTTACCGAAAACTGCGAAAAAAATATAAAATAAAAATATCTGCATCCTATATTGCCAATTTCGATAGCGATATATCGGTGGAAGAAGAGTTGTCGATATATATCGATATTTTTGGAGAAATTATCGATATCTCAGCATTTTACCAACAGCCTACAATTCAAAAAGAACAATTTAAAATATTTACCGAAAACTGCGAAAAAATATAAAATAAAAATATCTGCATCCTATATTGCCATTTCGATAGCGATATATCGGTAGAAAAAGAGTTATCGATATATATCGATATTTTTGGAGAAATTATCCATATCTCGGCATTTTACCAACAGCCCTAATTCGCGCCGTAAGTCTAAGAAAATGCTCATCTTTTGTTTATTATGAGGTTCTGGGTCTTTCTGATTCATTTAATAAGAGTATTATCTCAAACATCGATGTTATTTATTATAAATAAAGTACTTGGTGCTATTCTTGTTGCAAAGGTCAACGCCTGGAATGTTTCCCCAGTGCCCAGAATCTTAATATGACTGTCAGCTGCCAGCTGGCGTGGCCGAGCGGTTCTAGGCGCTACAGTCTGGAATCGTGCGACCGCTACGGTTGCAGGTTCGAATCCTGCCTCGGGCATGAATGTGTGTGTGCTGTCCTTAGGTTAGTTATGTTTAAGTAGTTCTATGTTCTAGGGGACTGATGATCTCAGAAATTAAGTCACATAGTGCTCAGAGCCATTTGAACCATTTGACTGCCAGTTAGGTCTGAAAGTAAACGCAAATTACATACTGGAAGTTTTAGCTATTATCAAACTTTCTTTGTGAACTCGCTCCTGTTTATATATTGCCAATAAATATCATTTTCAATTCCATTCGAATGAAATTACGAAATGAAATTTGATCTTGAATTTATGTAACCAAGTATGCTATTTCAGAATGTCGGTAGTCAATGCAACATCGACAATATGGATATTAGGCGAGCACAAACTGACGTTAGACGCTATACCTTCACGATATTCAATTTAAAACGGAAAATGGGATGAAAATTTCTACTAGTATGTATTTCTGGTCGTTGTACAACATTATGTAGTGTTCCTCTACCAGCAGTTCACTATTCAAGCCATCGACGAGTCCAGAAACTGCTTCGCGGTTTTCTTCGCTCGTCTTCGACAAGCGCCAGCAGAGTTCACGCAGCTGTTTTACGCACATCCATTTTCGTAAAGAAACTGTGTAGTTTGCTAGCCAAATAAAACCGACAACGGCCGCTGGAGAGCAATGAGAGAGAAAATCACGTTAACCATCTCGTCCCGTGTGCTGAAGCCACTTCTCTATTGATGTCAGATGTCCTGTTCGCGTCAACGTCAGCTGCCTCGTTCCGTGTGAGGACGGCTTTAGAGACCAGAGCTACGACGGGCGATTAAATGTGTGGTTCTGGCTCCCGATGCTATGCAATCTGTCAAGACAGTCCATATCAGTCTACACACTACTGCAGTTTAGTTCAGAAGTTCAAACTTGGAACGTATAACATTGGTGGCTGTCGAATTCAAGCTGAATGTTTTTATTGGGTTTCCACATCTACGCCGGCCGGAGTGGCCGAGCGGTTCTAGCCGCTACAGTCTGGAACCGCGCGACCGCTACGGTCGCAGGTTCGAATCCTTCCTCGGGCATGGATGTGTGTGATGTCCTTAGGTTAGTTAGGTTTAAGTAGTTCTAAGTTCTAGGGGACTGATGACCATAGATGTTAAGTCCCATAGTGCTCAGAGCCATTTTTTGAACTAGAAATTGTTTCTTGAGACTTACTAAGCAGGTTTTCAGGGTCAGCTTGCGCCTGCCATAAGTGGTTTGGCATTTCAATTCTATCAGTGTCTCCGTAACACTCTCCAATAGGTGAAACAAACCTTTGACCATTCATACTACCGTTCTCTGTATACGTTCTACATCCTCTGTTAGTCCTATTTGGTAAGGATCAATTGAGCAGTATTGTAGGACAGATCGCACGAGTTTTTGTGAGCAACCTAATTTATCGACTGATTGCATTTCCATAATATTCTACCAATGAACCGAAGTCTGACACCTGCTTTGCCTACAACTGAGCCCATGTGATCGTTCCATTTTCTATCTTTACAAATTGTTACACCCACATATTTATATGAGCTGCGACTGGATACTACACTTTTCCGTTTTGTGAAGTCCAAATTTTCACATGTCTGAACATTTAAAGCAATTTGACAATCTTTGCACCGCCTTCAAATTATATTACGAACTTACTGAATATTTACTTGTCTTTCTTCAGACAGGATTTAATTATAGATACCTGGATCATCTGCGAAATATCTGAGGTTGCTTTTGATATTGGCAACGGCCTTGCCGCAGTGGATACACCGGTTCCCGTCAGATCACCGAAGTTAAGCGCTGTCGGGCGTGGCCGGCACTTGGATGGGTGACCATCCAGCCACCATGCGCTGTTGCCATTTTTCGGGTAAAACTGAAGTGATATCAGGTGTTCCCCAGGAAAGCGTCCTGGGACCTCTGCTGTTCCTGATCTATATAAATGACCTGGGTGACAATCTGAGCAGTTCTCTTAGGTTGTTCGCAGATGATGCTGTAATTTACCGTCTAGTAAGGTCATCCGAAGACCAGTATCAGTTGCAAAGCGATTTAGAAAAGATTGCTGTATGGTGTGGCAGGTGGCAGTTGACGCTAAATAACGAAAAGTGTGAGGTGATACACATGAGTTCCGAAAGAAATCCATTGGAATTCGATTACTCGATAAATAGTACAATTCTCAAGGCTGTCAATTCAACTAAGTACCTGGGTGTAAAAATTACGAACAACTTCAGTTGGAAAGACCACATAGATAATATTGTGGGGAAGGCGAGCCAAAGGTTGCGTTTCATTGACAGGACACTTAGAAGATGCAACAAGTCCACTAAAGAGACAGCTTACACTATACTCGTTCGTCCTCTGGTAGAATACTGCTGCGTGGTGTGGGATCCTTACCAGGTGGGATTGATGGAGGACATCGAAAGGGTGCAAAAAAGGGCAGCTCGTTTTGTATTATCACGTAATAGGGGTGAGAGTGTGGCAGATATGATACGCGAGTTGGGATGGAAGTCATTAAAGCAAAGGCGTTTTTCGTCGCGGCGAGATCTATTTACGAAATTTCAGTCACCAATTTTCTCTTCCGAATGCGAAAATATTTTGTTGAGCCCAACCTACATAGGTAGGAATGATTATCAAAATAAAATAAGAGAAATCAGAGCTCGAACAGAAATGTTTAGGTGTTCGGTTTTCCCGCGCGCTGTTCGGGAGTGGAATGGTAGGGAGATAGTATGATTGTGGTTCGATGAACCCTCTGCCAAGCACTTAAATGTGAACTGCAGAGTAATCATGTAGATGTAGATGCAGATGAGGATGACACGGCGGTCGGATGGTTCCGATGGGCCACTTGTGGTCTGAAGATGGAGTCTTGCTGCTGCTTTTAATATTGTCTACTAAATCATTACTAACATGAAATAATGTGTTTCGCTGTTATGATGCTAGTGGTTTATTTTTGTTCTAGACACATGAAAACACTCTTTCAAACAAATGTGTTGATTTATTTCGTTTTTAATTTCGTGGACAGCTAAGAAATGACTACGTTAAACGATATCGCATTGCTGCCAGGAACCTAGAAGTTCATTTCAACCTGTTGCCAAGAAATCAGTAATATTTACATTGCGTGTGAGGTCTCGAGCTAATTGTTCAAGGCAGTTATCTGAAACTGCTTTCAGAACTTTTCGCAAGGGAGTTTGTTACAAGCGGCGGTAGCGGGAGAATATTTGTTACAGTCGATTTCGATACGTTACCGTTACTTGACGCAATATAAATAGTCGTAATTTAGTTCATTTGTGGATATATACAGCAGGAAATAAATAAAATTCGAATTCATTTAAATGCCTCTTTATACCACGTGGTTATAATTAAAGTGCAACTACTCACAGAGACCCAGCGTGAGCTGTAGTTATTGCACGGTAGCGAAACTTGGTAGATAGTCTAATGCGTTAACGCGGAACCGATTTACATTGGTAAAAATTCGTTCCAATTTTGGCCATCAGATGCAGATCTGGCGCTATCAATGCAAGAAGGACGTACAGAAATGTTTCCATATGCAATGAATCAGGGGCGGGATGTGGGCATAAAATGTCAGATAAGCAAGAAAAGTATAATGTTGATGTTATTATTAACAGTCGCGTACACAATATGTCCAGTGTGAACACCGGAGACGTCAACAAGATGCTGTACAAGCTTAGCACCTTGTGGCCAAAATTGGAACCAATTTTTGCCCACCGTAAATCGTTCTGCATTACGCATTAGAATATCTACCAAGTTTCGCTGGCATTCGGTAATTCAGCCCAACTGGACCTCTGTGAGTAGATGCGCTTTAATTATAAGTGGGAAAATTGCAACCAGCACACAAATATGTGACGAATGTCCCAATTGACGATCGTGTATCAAGTAAGGATTTGGATTTTGTTGCTGATGCAATCGAGGGCGCACTGTGGAAGTACGCACCATTCGATCAATCCACTTCAGATACTTTGTCCCGGCGGGGTCCAAACATTGGGCTTACACTGGCAGCGAGAACTACTTTAAATGTTTCATTTATTCTCAATCACACAAACTGACGTTTCCAAGAAAAAACTGCGGTATTATCTGACGCTACTCGTATGTACCCCCTAGGCTCAACAAGTCTTGTCATACTCCGATGATTTCGACCGCTGTAGTTCGCAGTTTATTGTGGCGTAAGCAGATAGGATTATGAAAGGGATCCAGAAATCCTTAGATGAAAACTGGTAGTATAAAGAACACTGGTCTCTTCCTTTCTCATTTTTCGATCGGAGTTCCTGCTATTCTCCCTAACGTACCCGTCGTCGACGGAATTAACCTATGATTTTTCGACACGAAACGTGTCTGTGGAAGGTCCAGAGTTGGACATTCGAACTTGACTCTTCTGGCAGACATTCCGGTATTTCATTCCGTAAATCTTCAAGAGTTGATAAGTGCCTTCGAGGATGTTCCATATCTTTCTTGTACGTCAGTCACTGGTCTTGTATCCTTTACTTAACCTTTAGGACAAAGCTGTACTGTGTGTTACGCCTTTCTCGTGCTACACTTCTTACACGTACTGTATTACAGTCCCTAATTCGGAAGATGATTTTAAACGTTAAACTGTACGAAAGGGGAGAAATATGAGAAATTTGCTTCCAGAAAAGTCTGATGACACTAACTGATATCATCGGAAGTTCCAGACGTTTTGAATGCCTTGCAGCATAATGTTACAGTAAGCTGAAGTTACTATGGGGGCCTATGACGTCGTCGCTATCGTATTTCCTTGTCTTTTACAGACATACATGGATATTTTTTCAAGTTACTTTTCTTATTTTTGATATTTCTTTTGAGTTCGAAATCAAAATTTTCATTTCTTTCCAAAGCTTTCGAAATATTTACAAGAACTTGCTAATAAGAGTCATTATACCTTTCTTGAGCTATTAGCAACTACGAAGGAACAATGCTCACGCTTGATAATAAATCAGTGCGGGGAGCAGATAAGCAATAGTTTGGACAGGATTGTGGAACATCATAACTGTGTGAATTTGAAGTAATGTTACGAAACTTATTACATTTTATTGATTATAAAGAAGTTATTTTGCAACAGTTTTGACATGAGTAACTTAAGGTTTTCAACACTAACTGGTAATGTATCTCTGTGGAAGATGTACTACAAATTTTGATGCAACATTCGACGTAAAATATTCACCGTGGCATACCGTGTCTGTATCATATGCAGAAACCATTGAACAATATATGCCCAGGTCGTAGCGATTAAGAGTTTACTTAAAATCTTATGGGATAACCACAAAAGGAAAGACTGCCGAACAGCAAAACATTGACAACGTACAGCAGTCATTTTCAATGTTGGCGTCCCTGATTTTCCGTTGTAAATCAGCTGATTGTATAAAATGTTGCGACAGATGACAAATAATTTCGACGCTGACATTTAAGCGAATTAATACAAAACAAAGCTATACTACACTATACAAATGCCTATAAACCGCTAAAACACTGAGGGATTGCTTTAAAATGATGAGATCATTATTGGGAGTAGAAATGGTAAATCTGTTTCAAGAAGGTCGCGTAACAAAGAAAGATGTTTTTAATTTCGTTAAAAAAAATAAAAAATAAAAATGAAGGACCAAATCGTTACTGTAAAGACCACTGCAGTAACTCTTAATGTAATACTGCACATATGAAAAATGAAGTAGAAAATTGTTTACTTATGTGGTGCCTCTGAGGTTAGAACTGTATCGCCTTCTACATTCTACGACTCATGCATCTTGTTTATACAGCTGTTAGTATTGTAGATAATGATACTACCAGGAAAATGAAGATCTCAAGAAGAAATCACTTGTGCTCTCTCCCGCCAATATCGACGCAGTGACAGTATTCACGCATCTTCACGCCCACGCCTTGGCAAGGCATGGCGAGCTGTGGAATGCGTAAGATCACGTGACCTCGCTTCTTCTAGTTCGGTAGGCGACCGAAGGGTGGCAGCACCGATCGGATGCACTGGGCACGTTCCGACGTTCGAGACAGCGTGCTGCTAAACCGCGCTTTCGAAAATTCAGAAATAAAATTTGTCGTGTTCAAGAAATCGGCAACAGGAGGGGTATCTGTTAGCATTTGCGTTCATTAAGAGTGCTCATTGAGAAACATGTACATGTGTCTGTTGCAAATTATTACAGTATAACTGCGTTATTTATTTTATTGCACAGGGAGAATAATAGCTGCAGCAGTTGTTTGTATCTCTTTCTGTTGGTTGTTACTACTTCAACCTTACATTTACTCTTTCTTGGTTAGAGGTACGCTGCGGCCAAAAAATCATTCATAAACTTCTCACTTAGTCGAGTTCCTGTGCACCTGAAGAATGTAATTTTACACTACAAGAAAATGCAACTAGCCACAAGTTTTTTGAAATGATTTTATTGTGCCGTTACTAGTTTCTGGCCTGAGCCCATCTGATGATAGGTCTTGGCCGAACCTAGTAATGGTACAATAAAATCATTTCAAAAAAACTTGTGGCTGGTTGCAGTATTCCTACAGTGTAATTTACGAAAACAACTACGGTGTTCTCCAACCAAAATGGATAAAATAATTTGAGGAATGTACTTATCTTCGAGTGCCTACCAGCCCTGAAGTTTGTAATAAGTTTTTGTATAATGACCAACCAAGGTTCGAGTGCGGTATTAGGAAACTCAAAGCTGAAGCCTCGTTGATAGCTAACACCTGCACATAATCAAAATGAACATTAGCAATTATACTGGAGGCATTTCATAAATTTGCAAGCAAAAATCTATCTACCAAAATGTCAAAAACTCTTAAGAAATTGTTGTCCAATATAACGCCAGTCAATAAATCAATATCATCCAGTCACATAGTTGATCTCCAAAGCAGAAGATAATAGGGAATGGTGAAATATTAAATCGCGTTGTTCGAAATTCTTTCAATGAAGTAGATCGCAAAATACTTTACCCTCTAGATCGTCTCCCAGGCGCATGTCATCATCATCATTAGGATTTACTTCCAGCGATCTGGGTAAGAACTTTGTGAACGATATGCCTCCATTGGTTTCTGCCGTGGTATAACTTGGTCTGTCCATCTCTTTCTAGGCTGCCCAATTGGTCTTCTTCCTGGTACCTCCATCTCCAAATACTGGCGTGATGTTCGAATCGGGTGCATTCGCTTCACATGACCGAACCACTTCAATCTCAAAGCTCTCATTCTCTCCTCTATAGTCAATATCACTTGCAGGTCACTCCTTACATAATCATTCCTAACTCTGTCTCTCCTAGTTTTTTTGTAGAGCTCACCTAAGGAACTTCATTTCACATTCTTGTACACTACTGGCCATTAAAATTGCTACACCACGAACATGACGTGCTACAGACGCGAAATTTAACCGACACGAAGAAGATGCTGTGATATGCAAATGATTAGCTTTTCAGAGCATTCACACAAGGTAGGCACCGGTGGCGACACCTACAACGTGCTGACACGAGGAAAGTTTCCAACTGATTTCTCATACACAAACAGCAGTTGACCGGCGTTGCCTGGTGAAACGCTGTTGTGATGCCTCGTGTAAGGAGGAGAAACGCGTACCATCACGTTTCCGACTTCGATAAAGGTCGGATCGTAGCCTGTCGCGATTGCGGTTTATCGTATCGCGACTTTCCTGCTCGCGTTGGTCGAGATCAAATGACTGTTAGCAGAATATGGAATCAGTGGGTTCAGGAGGGTAATACGGAACGCCGTGCTGAATCCCAGCGGCCCCGTATCACTAACAGTCTAGATGACAGGCGTCTTATCCTCATGACTGTAAAGGATCGTACAGCCAAGTCTCGATCCTTGAGTCAACAGATGGGGACGTTTGCAAGACAACAACCATCTGCACGAGCAGTTCGACGACGTTTGCAGCAGCATGGACTATCAGCTCGGAGACCATTGCTGCGGTTACCCTTGACGCTGCATCACAGACAGGAGCGCCTGCGATGGTGTACTCAACGACGAACCTGGGTGCACGAATGGCAAAACGTCATTTTTTCGGATGAATCCAGGTTCTGTTTACAGCATCTTGATGGTCGCATACGTGTTTGGCGACATCGCGGTGAACGCACATTGGAAGCGTGTATTCGTCATCGCCATACTGGTGTATAACCGTCGTGATGGTGTGGGTGCCTTTGGTTACACGTCTCGCTCACCTCTTGTTCGCATGGACGGCAGTTAGAACAGTGGACGTTACATTTCAGATGTGTTACGACCCGTGGCTCTACCCTTCATTTGATCCCTGCGAAACCCTACTTTTCAGCAGGACAATGCACGACCGGATGTTGCATGTCCTGTACTGGCCTTTCTGGATACAGAAAATGTTCGACTGCTGCCCTGGCCAGCACATTCTCCAGATCTCTCACCAATTGAAAACGTCTGGTCAATGGTGGCCGAGCAACTGGCTCGTGACAATACGCCAGTCACTACTCTTGACGAACTGTGGTATCGTGTTGAAGCTGCATGGGCAGCTGTACCTGTACACGCCATACAAGCTCTGTTTGACTCAATGCTCAGCCGTATCAAGGCCGTTATTACGGCCAGAGGTGGTTGTTCTCGGTACTGATTTCTCAGGATCTGTCCACCCAAATTGCGTGAAAATGTAATCACATATCAGTTCCAGTATAATACATTTGTCCAATGAATTCCCGTTTGTCATCTGCATTTCTTCTTGGTGTAGCAATTTTAATGGCCAGTAGTGTATTTGGCTCTCTTCTCTCTTATTGATGACACAGGCCTCTAGGCTATACATCATGATTGGCAGGAGATAAGTTTTGTACATGGTCTTTTTGGCTCTTTGAGGGTTTAACATTTTTTTTTTTTTTTGTGGGATCTAAAATTTGAAAACCTCTCTCACACCGGCCTGATTTAGCTTCACTGATCAGGATAGTAAAAAAACATGCGTATGTTAAGGGAATTTTCATTCACAAAGCAGGCTTATCACATTCACACAGTTCAATACTGTTCTATCCTGATTAAATTGAGCTTAACTTAAATTCCACAAGACAGTGAAGCAATTTCGAAGTCTCGGTGCGACGAAAATTGTCTGTCGATCTCCTGAAAACATTTGTAATAATGATTAACTTTCGGTGATCACATGGGGAAGACCGGAGAGCTGCTGGTAAGACCGAATTAGCCTATTTATTTGAAGTAACTGGATATCTTGAGCATGCAAAACGGCAGTTTCGTCCAGTGTAAATTAGATGTTCCCCACTGATCCCGTGAAACACAGCGTAGTGAGCAGACACTGTCAATAATAATCAGTTAAATAATACGCGAACACACTTACTTTAGTTTAGTTCATGTATTAAATTCCTTCTCATACAGAATCTTATCAAGATGGCGACTAGCTCAACAATACATACGTATACATCCTCCTTCTTTCACGGCTAATCGGCAAGCATTGCCTCATTCTTTTCATAAGAGAAAACAGATAGCAGAGAAGCTATTCAATGGACTAAATGGACGCTCCAAGGAATAATAGGGCTTGAAACTACTTTGCATTGATAATCATCGTATATTAAAGTTTAGGAATCAGTAAGATAAGAAGAGATATTTCGAGATATGTACGGAGTTATATAATTTATAAAATTTCTGAAAATATCGCGGAGAGACCGCCGCAAGAGACATTACAAGGGACTTTCTTGTCCAAGGTTAGATTTCGTACTTGGTGGAAGAAGCTAGGTCCTTTTGTTATTCTGATTAAGACTTCTAGTTTGGAACTTCCATCGCGTGATATGATGCTACCCAGATAATTGAAGCTTTTCACACATTCAACCTTCTCCCTTCCTGTAAGATGTGACAAGGTGTGGGTGTCCTGCTTATCTTCATTGCCATTGCCTTGTTCCTACTCTCAGTTAACTTGAATTTTTTAAATTTTGTGTTTCAGTAATCCAGTCTCCTCTGAACCTCCATTTCCGTCTCTCCGCAAACGGCGATGTCATCAGCAAAAACAAAAGCTTTGAGATCTTCACTTTCTTCTTCCTTGATTTCTTTCATGATTGTGTGCATAAGTGTAGTGAAGAGTAAAGGGGAGAGCGAACTGCCTTGCTGAACACCTCTTTTTGCCTTCAACTATGTTGATCTTCCACCACCTACTTGTACACTACTCTCACAACTATCATACAGCATCTGGACTTTTTTTAATTAATGAATCAGGAACATTATGTTTTTTAAAGCATTCCCATATTTTATCCCTTGGTACACTGTCATATGCTTTTTCCAAATCCACGAATACTACTATCAAGTCCTTTCCTTTTCCCCAATATTTCTCCATTAACTGACAGAGGGAGAAAATGAGATCTATTGTTCCCCTATTACTTCTGAACCCATGCTGTTGTTCCTCTAATTGGTGTTCTAGAATATTTCACAATCTTTTTTCTATGACCTTTTCCATTATCTTAAGGCAGTGTGATAACACTGTGATTCCTCGGTACTTGGTGCATTTCTTTCTACTACCTTTCTTGAACAATGGTATTATAATTCCTTTTTTCCATTCATCCGGCACTTTGTTTTCTTTCCACATAACCCCAGCACCCGGTGTAACCATTGTATTCCATGGATTCCTGCGGTTTTAATCATATCCGCTGTCAGCTCATCTTCTCCAGCTGCCTTCCCACATTTCATCTGTTTCACGGAATTCTAACCAAGAGATTGGATCCTGCTCTTCCTCTAATTCAATGACTTCGGTGTCACTTACTTGTGCACCTTCCCCATTCAGTAAGATTTCAAAATAATTCTTCATCTCTTCTCTGATACCTTCCATGTCCTTGATAATATCCCCGTCCTCTGTTTCAATCGCTTTAATCTCTATCAGATCTTTTACTTTTCAATAACCCATATAGCAGTTTCTGGTTTCCTTTGCTATCCTGCTCTAGTTTCTGGGTGAATATTCCCCAACTCTTCTCCTTTTCTTCTTTCACAATACTCTTTGCTTGGAGTTTCTTTTGTCGGTATTCCTTCTCCAGTGTTGGTACCAGCCCCTGGCTCTGATTTCTTTTTTCAAACTCCATGTTATTCTTTGGCATATTACGTTTTTTAATTGCATCTTTTACTCTATCGTTCCACCAACTGGTTTATTTGTCTTTCACTTTACCCTTTGTTTTGCCACTTATCTGCATAGCACTGGTAACTATTGACGTTTTAAATAGGTTCCACTCTTCCTCTACACTACCCCTTTCAGTTTGTGGCAATTTTTGTGCTACTAGATTTTGGAAACTTTTCTTCTTCTTTCATCTTCCACTCCTTAATTTTTGGCACTCTTTGTACAGCATTCAAACTTTTCATCTTATAATTTAGATCAGCTACTAGTAACCTGTGGTGGCTACCCAAGTGTTCACTTGGTATGACTTAAGTGTCCCTTACTTTTCCTCCAGTTAATTTGTCCGTTAAAATATAGTCTATAACTGTCTTAGATTTTCCATCCCAGCCATATCTATCTTGTTTCTTGAATAATGTATTCTTCACTAAAAGATGATTCCTTATGCACAGATTTAGAATTTCTTCACCCCCAATATTTCGTCTTCCTTATCGAAAAGGGCCCATCACCTCCTCCTATCTATTTCCATCCGTGCTGATCTGAGCATTCAGATCTCCAATTATCATAATGTTATCTTCTGTTACTTGGTCTTCCAGTTCTTCAAGGAATTTCGTTTTTTCTTCCTCACTGCTCTCTTGCTGTGGTGCATACACTTGGAGTGTAGTAAACTATTCTTTCCGAAGTTCACTCTTGCTGTTATTATCCTTTCACTTGCAAAGCTCACATCTGTAACTGGGTCAATGTCTTTGTGAAACACAAACCCCACTCCATTTTTTGCCTCTTTATTGTGATCCTGCCAGTATAATTTGTACCCACCTCTCAGCAATTTAGAGTTTTTTCCCTTCCACTTGGTCTCACTCAATTAAAAAATATGAATCTTTCTGCTCTCCATCATGTCTACAAACTCTTCAGTCTTTCCTGTCAAGGTTATTACATTTAATGTTCCCACTCTCAACTTTGTTTTTGTCTTTATGTTGGGTTCTAGTTTTCTGTTCTTGTTTAGTGTATCTTCTTGCGTTCCTTAGTTTTTCTTCAGGCTGTGAAGAGCTGTCATTCGTTCCAGGGGAACAAGTCGTGCTGTCTACATTAAGTATTTTTAATCTGAGGCTCGTTCTTTGATTGAAAGCAATGACAAGTTTTTTTCATCCGCTGGCCTGCTAAGCCTAATGCATCTGAGGATTTTGTTTCAGGGTTTACTCCCTCAGCCTTTGAAGATCCCTCTTCACCACAAGGCTGTGGTTCCACTCCTCATTTGCCCTTATGAGGGGAAGGGTGCCTCCTCTGCCAGCTGCGACATACCAAAGATGTTCTCCTCCGCCGTAAGTGCCGTTAAACGCCATATCCTTGGAAAGGGTTTGATAATGGCGAGGAAAAAGGAGAGGCGTAGGATAGGGTAGGATAGGAGAGAGGCTAATGATAGGTCGTTGTGCGACACACTTCGTTTGGCTCCTCCCCTTTTCCCTAATCTCCTCGCCCGCACGGGTAGTGCTACGTTAAGGCGGTGTCCCCTCAGGAGGTGCACGGAAAAACATATATTTTTAGAATTCAAATACGTGTTTCAGTAGAAGGAAGGATTCTGAACATGATGGTCGGCTCTAAGGTACTATGTGAACTATGAGAACAAAAAGTCAGCAAGTTAGATCTCCGAAGTACGTCCGATTTGGTAGCAGGAAGTGACATGTCTAAACGCTGTAGATTTAAACGCTGTAGACTGTTTCTTTTTAAGAAGGATCGGACGATAGTTACACAGATATACACATCTATGGTACTCTCATCAATATGTTGTACAACCGTGCGTTATATGTTATGTGGGGATTTTCTGGGATCGAAAAACTTTCTGACATATTTTATGAAGGTGAACCCCACAGCCTGGGTTGTCAGGTGTTTGGTTTCTTACCGAACTGTTCGGTATTTCAGCAACGCTATCGGTGTTCGTTACCGAAGTATGAGTGGTTCGGTATTTTTAGAATCCTATTCATATTACTAATTTATTTATTGATTTGGAAAATCGACAAAATGATAATGGTAGTTCCATGCAGCAACGCCTATGTGGAACATGAATCATTTATGGTCTGACACTGTAAACAAACAGAGTGTTCATATAGTAAAAGCAGAATTATACATTCATTGTAATTTGATGTTTGCACCATGCAAAGAATTTTACCAGAAAATTAAAGGTAACAATAATATGCTGAAATATGTAACAAGCAATAGCAAATAAATTTTTAATGTTTACCAACTGTTCTATTGTGTTGACTCTCATCAGCAAATCCTTTCGCCAGCTGCGCGGGATTAGCCGAGCGGTCTGAGGCGCTGCAAAAAATAGGTGGTTCAAATGGCTCTGAGCACTATGGGACTTAACTTCTGAGGTCATCAGTCCCCTAGAACTTAGAACTACTTAAACCTAACTAACCTAAGGACATCACACACACCCATGGCCGAGGCAGGATTCGAACCTGCGACCGTAGCCGTCGCGCGGTTCCAGACTGTAGCGCCTAGAACCGCTCGACCACCGCGGCCGGCGAGGCGCTGCAGTCATAGACAGTGCGGCTAGTCCCGGCGGACGTTCGAGTCCTCCCTCGGGCGTGGGTGTGTGTTTGTCCTTAGGATAATTTAGGTTAAGTAGTGTGTAAGCTTAGGGACTGACGACCTTAGCAGAAGTCCCATAAGATTACCACACATTTGAACAAATCCTTTCGCCAAGCAATGTTCGATAATTTTGTCATTTTAATTTGACACAGTTCGTCATGATGCACAGCCAAGAACTACCGATACAAATTTCTTTATTAGACTACCAGTTCCCGTCTACAGACTACCATTAGGTATCATAAAATATTTACGATTGTTTACGAGGCGATATAAAATAACATCAGACCCATGATTCGCCGCTGTTATTGGTATCCAATGGTAGTGACGAATAACTAATGTTATTTTATTTGAAGCCATTACTGTTATATCGCCTAGTACACTGTGTAAGTTAACGAGCATTTATGAAAATGAAACATTTATGAAAACCATTTAATTCTGTAGTAACGTAGGGAATCAAGCCACAATAATTTTAATCTGCCGTCCTCCATAAATTTTCATGATGATCCCAATAAAACTTGAATGTTGATCATATCTATAATAGTTTAGGATTTACTGTTAAAGTGAAATTAACAAGTTTTGTAACAAAGACCTGAATGCTTAAGTCTGAACGCTTTGGTCGACCTTAGCGATCGATATTTCATATAGAAGAGCATCATTAAAATGATGCAAGCCGGTCCCAAGCCCGGGCCCATCTAAAAACAAGAGGATGGGGAAGTGTGGAGGGGGAGGAGTAACAACCTCGTAAAAAAACCAGGGTCCGTCCGGCTCCAGATGGTAGCACCCTGTCATAGGGCCCCTGCCTAGGGTTACTAGGTGAAACCCAGCCAACGGTCTCAATGGCGGAAGAGGAACAATTTCCCAACGGCAGAGAGAGCGGAAGAGCTAACTCCAGGGCTTACTACCTTGGTTTTAATTTCGGATTCGGGGCAACCCGATCCCCCAATTTATTATCCAACAATTACTGCAAAGCATGATGGGAACGTCGTCAAAGATAGACACTACTCCAAGAGGTAGACCGAATGGCAAATCCTCCGTTGTTCGTAGAAACAATGCAAAGGGGTCAAAGGATTTTGGAGGACCCCAACCAACATGTATGCAGCCCTCAACACTGAAATTTAAGAAAGCAACTATGTTTGCAACCCTAAATGTAAACTCTCTAATTAAAGTAGGAAAATTGAAATTATTGATTGAAAAGCTGAACCAGAAAGAAATTTTAATATGTGCATTACAAGAAACAAGGTTTTTAGATGAAACTGCTTTAGGTTTTGAAAACTATCGTTTATTTAAAGGAAAACCAGGTAAAATCTTAATGAAACAAATGCCATACCTGGGAACAGCATTTCTGGTACATCACTCAATTTTAGATTCAGTTACTAACTTCTACTCGAGTTCTGAGAGACTATCCATTCTTGAGATAAAATGTAAAAACAAAGGATACTCTATAATCAACTGCCATGCACCCATAAACCAGGACAACAAAAATAACCCAGAGAAAGTTGAAGAATTTTGGGAGATACTTGAAATGGAACTGGATAGATGCTCAAAGAAGAACACAAAAATGTTAGTAGGCGATTTTAACGCACAAATAGGAAGGGAGAAAAAATACCATGGAACAGTAGGCCTCTTCCCAGGTCACAAAAGAACTTCAAAAAATGGAGAAAGGCTTATAGAGGTATGTAGGCATTTCAACTTGAAAATAATGACAACACATTTCAAAAAGCTGAGCCGAAAAACTAAAACATGGAGATCACCAAATCCACTTCTCGGAGAATTCCAAATTGACCATGTGGCTATCTCACTTCATTGTCAAGAAGAAATTCAAAACACTAAAGTGCTGAAAAGCCTTGATGTTGATTCAGACCACTATTTGACTACGATTAAATTCAGACCACTCCCATTTCGAAAAGAGAAGAAAACCTTTTACAAAATTCCAAAATATAACACAGAAACGTTAAAAAATGAAGAAATTAAACAACGGTTTCAAAGAGCATTGCACAAAGATAGCGATGGCATATCCACAATAAATAAGGAAGCGGGATGGGAGGAGATCAAAAACGAAATAGTTGAAATAGCAAAAGAAAATTGTCTCGTGAAAAGAGTAAGAAGACATCCATGGTGGGACAATGAATGTGATGAGAACCTGGAGAAGAGACAGAAATTGTGGCAGAAATGGAACTCCACAAAAGATCCTCAAGATCTTGACAATTTTAAAATCCAGAGAAGAGAAACAGCTAAGCTTTTCCGTAATAAAAAAAGAAGACAATTTCAGGATAACCTAGACCAGATTGAGGAAGACTTTAAAAGAAATAATTCTAGAGATTTCTACAAAACTTTTAGAAAACAGCTAACCAAATACCAATCCCCAAATTTATGTTTTAAAGATGAAGAGAACAAGCTAGGTTTGACAAACAAGACTAATTGTGAAATATTAGCAAAATATTTCGAGAATCTACTAAATTGTGAACCACCCAAAGATAAAATGAGTTTTGAAAACCACCGAAATACTAATACCGAGTCAAAACCTCCAGACGCTGAAGAAATAAAACACATAATACACAGTCTAAAAAACAATAAAGCCCCAGGTGAAGACTCCATAGTACCAGAAATCCTAAAAATAATGGATACCAACCTCCCACAAGTTTTGGAACATATGTTTAAGAAGATCTGGGACGAAGAAAGAATTCCTGAAGACTGGCAGTGTGCCCTGATACACCCACTACACAAAAAGGGGGATAAGATGAATGTTAATAATTATAGAGGGATCTCGCTACTACCAGTAGGATACAAAATTTTGTCAAGGAAATTACTTCAAATCGTGGAGCCAGTTCTGGATAAAAAAATAGGTGAATATCAAGCAGGTTTTAGACAAGGTAGATCCTGTGTTGAACAAATATTTAACCTGAAAACACTAATTCGTTACAGAATCTCAAGAGGCCAGAGATTTGCAATAGTATTTGTAGATTTCAAAAAAGCATACGACTCGGTAGATAGAGAAACATTACTGAAAGTATTGGAAGAATTTGGGGTCGATACGAAAACAATTCAAATTATCAAACAGACGCTAACAAACAGTAAGGCCAAAGTTAAATTTATGGGTGAAATTTCAAGGAAGTTCGAAATTAAAACAGGTGTTAGACAAGGTGATGGTTTATCCCCAATCCTCTTCAACTGCGTACTGGAAAAGATATTGAGAATATGGAAAGAAGAACTCAAAGGCACCAAGAATGACATCAGAATTGGAACAAAAAAAGAAAAAATAGAAGTGGACTGTTTAGCTTTTGCAGACGATCTGGCAATAATTACAGAAAACGAAGAAATAGCTCAGAACTACCTGGAGAAACTACAAGAAGTTTCGGCCAGAGCTGGACTGCAGATTTCATTTGAAAAAACCGTGTATATGTCTAATCATAGAAATAACAAGAAAAATCTTATTACTAAATACGGCAATATTAAGAGAGTAGAAAAATTTAAGTATTTAGGTGAAATAATTCAAGTGAATGGTTTAGACAAGAGTGCAAACCAGGCGAGAGCAAGGAAAATGGAATTTGCTTTTCAAAAAACCAAAGACATATATAACAAAAAAAACATTTCGATTCAAGCTAAATTAAGACATTATAAAACTGTCATTAGACCAGAATGCCTGTATGCATCGGAGTGCCTAACTCTTAACAAAAAGGGGGAAATAGAAAACATGGAAAAGAAAGAAAGGAAAATTTTGAGAAAAATATTAGGACCGAGAAAGATTGGAGAAGAGTACAAGCTAAAGAGTAATAAGGAAATATACAAAACTATTGAGAAAGTGAGTGAGGCAATGCGTAAACGCAGACTAACGTTTTATGGTCACCTGTCGAGGATGGATGGAAACAGACTAACAAGAAAAGTGTTTGAACATAGTAACAGGAACGAAAAAACCAACAATAAATGGATACAGATGGTGAAAAAGGATTTGGCCTATTTTAATGTCACCCGTGAGTCAATCAGGGACAGGGAAAAGTTTAGACAAATAGTGAACGAAATTAAGTGTTTTCCAGAAGAAACGAAACTAAAGAATAATAACAGGAAATGGTCGGAAGAGCGGAGGAGGAACCACTCGAAAATGATGAGGAAATATTGGGAAGAGAGAACAAAAGATCAAAAAGCCGGGCAAGTGAATTGTTGAACGTGGTCCAAAGATGGCCGAAATCGAAAGAAGAAGAAGAAGAAAATGACAAATGTTGCAAATATCAACTCTGTAACTTTATTTGTTTAAAAGAGATAGTAAACTTAAATTATCAGTATTTTCTCTTAAGCATCAGATCATCATTTCCTCCACACAAAACACATTGAACGATGACAGCATGACACCTTATTGAATCATTAGGTAATAGAATATTTGTTGTAAAGTTTAGTGCATAATAGTTACTTTAGTTCTTTATTTATTTATCAGAAAGCACATTGGTGCAAGGCTAGTGGCCGGGACATTCAAAGTTAAGAAGGAAATTGGACTGGTTTTATGTAAAAGAATTTAACGTTTATTATGTAATGGGTATTATTGTTACTTTATTTAGAACGTAAAAGTGGTTAAGCTTTGATTATTTAAATATGTTAAAA
This sequence comes from Schistocerca americana, assembly GCF_021461395.2. NCBI lineage: Eukaryota > Metazoa > Arthropoda > Insecta > Orthoptera > Acrididae > Schistocerca > Schistocerca americana. Next base: position 955,128,989 of record NC_060120.1, read on the forward strand.
TGTAAAATAATGTAGAATAAGCTGTAGCCAATCAGATGGACGAAAATTTCTGAATAAACATTATTCTAACCAAATCGCAACTGTGTGTCCTAGATCATTTATGGGTCCTTAATTTAGTTACCGATATTATTATTACTGTTATTATATGTTATGTTAACTTTGTATTTCACAAACGTGCCATCAGACAATTTAACCAAAGGGTCACCAGTGTCTAATTTAGGGCGTGTAAGGCGACACGTGAGGTTCAACCCCTAAAGGAGTTTGAGCCAAGACATTTCGATGAAGAGGAACCGCATGTGAGCCCGAACATCTTTGGCGTGTTGGCTCGCAACTGTTGCATATCTTTTACGACACCTGATGATTAGCAACTGCCTGTACCTCTATACTTAAAAAACGAAACTTTTATCAACAGTTCTTGGCGGTAAATCATGGCATTTTTCAATTCATTGCTAACCGGATTCTGTAAGGACAGTTCGTAGAAATACCAGATCACTTTTCACTTTCACGACATCGAGAAGCCCAATTTGGTGCCTTATTTCCAAACTACAGTACCGCTCCGTCGGCTGTAGTAACCAAATTATGTGCCTACACGATCTCAGGTCAGCTATGTCATTTGACTGAAGGCTTATTGACAAACACAACTCAGTGCAAACCGTCACGAATTTGTATAGTCGGAGCGAAATGCTACACGGGAATAGTAGTAATTAACTTCGTTGTAGGATTCAATAGGAGAGGCGTTCAACATGACGAAAAGGCGTATTTTTACAGTTCTGTGAGCGTACATTGGAAGTCAAGGGTAGAAATATATTACTTCCCTCCCACGTACAGCGGGCGCGTGGTTCGTGCACGGAATGGGAAGAAGAACGAAGGAGGATAGGGGAATGGAGGAGTGAATTGATACCGGTAAACTACCCACCCTCTGCCACCAACCATGGTCTGGCGAATCGTGTATAAAATATGAGTTGTGATGAAATTCTCAAACGAATTAAATGAACTTACGATTGTAAATATTGCCGGGCGAAGTGGCCGAGCGGTTCTAGGCGCTTCAGTCTGGAACCGCGCGACCGCTACGGTCGCAGGTTCGAATCCTGCCTCGCGTATGGATGTGTGTGAAGTCCTTAGGTTAGTTAGGTTTAAGTAGTTCTAAGTTCTAGGGGACTGATGACCTCAGAAGCTAATTCCCATAGTGCTCAGAGCCATTTGATTGTGTATACAGGGTGTTACAAAAAGGTACGGCCAAACTTTCAGGAAACATTTCTCACACACAAATAAAGAAAAGATGTTATGTGGACATGTGTCCGGAAACGCTTAATTTCTTTCTTTGCGTGTGAGGAATGTTTCCTGAAAGTTTGGCCGTACCTTTTTGTAACACCCTGTATTAAAAAGAAGTGAGGAATACAGAAAGAGTCGTCAGGTGCATTTTCTAAAACCAGTAGATCCGAAACCTCACAATGACGTCGTTCGATATAACTAACCCCAGTAGAATATGACAAGGATATTATACATCAGTAATACTTACTGTATAAACCTTGTGCTTCAACTACATTTAACAAGAATGATGAAATTAGGATTTCATCCAACATCAGGGCGCTTTAGTCCTCCCATGCAAGAATTTCATGAATCTTGATGTATCACTTACGAAAAGGGATGGTACTGCTATAGTGGCATCGAAACTTACACATAATACTTTAGCGTTCCTGTTTCATGAGACATGATATGAACTCAACGGGGTCGAGATTGACCCTATAGGCAGTGTAGGCATAGCATCAACCTTTAAAATGTATGTCTCTGTTCTGCCTTGGATCCGAACGATTTAGAAAATGCTGGATCGTTCATAGACGAGCTGGTGGGTAGAACAGTGGAAGAGTGCAACAAATTTACTGCATATATACCTCTAAAACTGCTTATAGGACACTTTTAAGACATGTGGCGATTTATTTTGAATGCTCTTCAGGAACTTATTCTGGTATGGAGTTCAGTGGGTAACAGTTCATACATTCAGGAAAATCAACAGAAGAAAGGGACCACCATCAATAAAATAATATGAAAATGGAACACATCACTGTATCAGATGAGCAGCGTTTGAAGCTTTTGAAAGTTCTGAATGTCTGTGTATTTCTACCATTAACTTTTCATTCATGGGAGTACCCAGTGCTATCAACTACAAGCAGAAAGACGTGGGCTATTAAAACCTCTGTTCAATTGGAGATGCCCAGATTCATCATAATTGTGTTTCAGACGAGTAGAGGAGGGGATATTACAAATGATTCCACCAAATTTGACAACTGCAGGTTAACTAATACGGGAGTCTACCTGAACTCGGAATTATAGCCATGTGATAATTTACGTCTGGAGTGGGATGAAAAAGTATACAGTCTAGCATTTGACAGGTATGCGAGCTCCTGTGCTTCTTATCATGAAGAGGAAAGATGTCTACACACCTCACAGAAATTCAAGGAGCTTGCGCCAATCGTTGTAACACACTGCTCACAACAGAATGAGATAGTTAAATCTGGACCTATAGATGTATGAACTGAATTTGAATCTTCAGCAAATTTTCCACTTCTACCTGATAATGTGATTAACTGTTGCCTGCCCACTGGTGTTGTGCGGCGAGCTGTATAAATGAACAAGTGCTGTGTCATATGCAGAGCATTTCACAATGGTGTCTCAAGGTGGGAACATCGTTGCAGCCGTTCAGGTTTTCTATGATAATGAACGCAGACAGTTGTCCGCCACCGGTAGCTGAGTGGTCAGCATGACTGAACGTCCTACCTACCAGCCCGGGTTCGATTCCCGCCTGGGTCGGAGATTTTCTCTGCTTAGGGACTGGGTATTGTGTTGTCCATATCATCATCGTTTCACCCCCATCGACATGCAAGTCGCCGACGTGGCGTCAACTCGAAAGACTTGCACCGGGTGAATAGTCTACCAGACGGGAAGCCCTACCCACATGGCATTTCCATATTTAAAGATATTGTATTCATAGCAAATACAGAAGATGCTGATCTAATAGAGACATTCTCAGTGAGCATTACATCGCTGAAACCTTTCAAGGGTATGAAGTGTGCTAAAACACAGGGGAGCGCAAAGTGGTCAACGTGTTTCTCCCATGGAATTCACTGGGATGATCTGGGCATACCCTATAAAGATATATGACATCGCTTCAATTATTCAACTGCATGGATTCCGTCATCTATGTCAAAGACAAGGAGACTATGCACTCAATGTTCAAGTATACAGCTATTCAGGAACTGGCATCCCATGGGTGACCTGCTCTCCATGGACTCAGGATGGAGAAGAAGAATGTGTGTCAGAATAGAGCTGTGTCTGTTTATGAAAATGTAAAATTACTGTTAAGTTGGATGAGAAAGAAATAATTTTTTTACCTCGCATTCTGTGTACTTTTTTTCACAATGTAGCTTTACCCAAATACCGCATCTGCGGTTCTCCTCAAAAACTGTAGATACACTTTTCGACTTGTTTACTGTATGTCTCTCTAAGTGGACATGGTCTTGTGCCATCCGTTCCCACAGCGAAATACATGCTGCACAATAGGTATATTCCCATGCAATCAGTACATATATTTTGTTATATGCCATCTTAAATCTTACACCCTGAACAGCACTCATGTTCAACACTAATGTCATTTATGTCTTATGCACATCCTTTCTATGTGTATTTGCGGAAGATTTTTTGTAAATAACAACAACAAGATATATAGTAATGAATTTTTTCCGTTTGTTTAGTTATCATTGATTCAGTTTGGTTCTTTAGATATCATTCGCTTCTTTTTTCACGACAGCAGATACAGCTCCAGTCTTGAGATGCAGTTTGGTTCTTGAGATACAAATTAGTTCTCCAAATACAATTTAGTTCAATGCAGAGGTACTTTCTTATTTACTAATAACCACGACTACAACTTGCTTCTAATATTTTTCATTGCAGAGATACTTTTACTATTACTAATTACTATGACAAAATAAAAAACCTTTCACAGTCTACCAAACAGTGATACTGGTTGGGAGTACTTTAACAATTTTTAATAGCACTGGTTGAGAATATTGAAATGGCTCTGAGCACGATGGGACTTAACATTTGAGGTCATCAGTCCCCTAGAACTTAAAACTAATTAAACCCAACTAACCTAAGGACATCACACACATCCATGCCCAAGGCAGGATTCGAACCTGCGACCGTAGCGGTCGCGTGGTTCCAGACTGTAGTGCCTAGAACCGCTCGGCCACACCGCTCAGCGTTGAGAATATTCACAGTTTTCAGTAGTACTGGTTGAGAGTATTTACAAGTCAACCCAACAGTAGCATTGATTGAGAATGTTTTTAGATGGAATGGGAGATATCTACCTCAAAAACTAATCTGAGTGGGTGGTTGGCAGCAGGTGAAACTTAAACACTAGACTGTACACAACTAGCTCTTTTCACCTGATAGCCTATTTACACACACACACACACACACACACACACACACACACACACACACATGTATGAACACACATTTACACTAAAATATTAACACTATGATAAACAAGCCATACTATTCCACCTGGACACATACACCCTCTCAGTCTCTCTCATTAACACACCCCTCTCATCAAGTAAATATTGTGAGTATGAGTGAATTGCAGTTCCATCATCACAAATGACCCGTTTATCATCATGAGCCGACAAACCTATTTTAGACTGCACCACAGTGTGACCTCATGCCCTTGAAACAAAATACCCCTCTCATCAAGTAAATATTGTATGAGTGAATTGCAGTTCCATCATCACAAATGACCCGTTTACCATCATGAGCCGACAAACCTATTTTAGACTACAGCACAGTGTGACCTCATGTCCTTGAAACAAAATACTGATTTGCTGCACCAGGTGGAGTGGCTGCAGTGGAGCACCACGAACACCTCTGTATAGACACTGCAAGTAGTATTCAGTCTCGAGGGTCCTTGATGCTGCATGGCTTGCCTGCCCCTGGGTTGCACCTTCCAATGTACAATATGTATACATCTTGGATCTTAAACCCACAAACTCCACAATCGACGACCTATTCTCCTCATGTTTCATTTGGCCATTAACCTTCTTTGTCTGTGGAACAATACTGTGAGGTTTATCGACCGTATATAAAGACATATCGAATTCTTCACCTTGGCACCTCATTAGTTCATATGGTTTGCGTTTCTTTACTCAATAAATGAAGATATCTGCATTCATATGAAGTAAGTTAGGATCAGCAAAATGAGGTTTCGGAAACACATAATCGTCGGTACATGTGGAATTTGGACAGCTCTAATAAGCACATCCCCACAAAGACAGGTTTCATGAACTCTACTGCAGTCTTTGACATCTGCATAGAAACTAAGTTCTTGTTTGACATTTGGTCTGGTGATACACTTCCTTACACAGCAACACCCATCCCAACACGACCTAATAAGAACCTTGCAGTGTTTTCTCAAATTTTCCATTGTCTAACCGAAAACTGCATTATTCATCAGTCTATAAAAGTCTAATCAAAATAATTTTTCGCGGGCACCCTCTGTCTTGTATTTAAATCAATATATTCCTTCAACCAGGGTGACTTCTTGAAGGAGATAACGCACCTGACTGCAGTTAGCTCTGTCCCTAAATCGAGACATTCATGGATATTTGTGTGATGCATGATGTATCTCTCTTGTTCCCCAGCATCACCATCTTCAGGATGGTCCCAGTCTGTGGAACTAGTTGCCCTGGACATAGCGACAAGTCACTTTGCATGCCATACAAACTATTAGGGTATGCAAGGTCTACCTCCACAACATACACTACACCAGAATCAGCCGCTGTGTCCTGATTTTTACACCAAATCCTTTGCATTCATTATTGAGAACCCATTGAAACTCACCAATCGGTAGCGATTGGTGCATGGCATGCCTATGTAGGTTAATGACATCTAAGTATATGATGTAATTCTAATCAAGGGATGTGGTGAATCTCTCATCCCTACGAGAGTCTTTAGCCTTGGAATGTCTGTGCACACAAGGCAAAGTCCCCTATGGATCCTTCACTCAAAGAAAAGAAGCATGTGTCAGTCAAAAGCTCTATGTTGACTTTCATTTTCTTGAGCACAGCATTCTAAGACAACCCTGGTGGTGTGTAACAGAAGACAGGGCCCAGAGAATATATACATCACTCCGGAATTTCTCGAAAACATTCTCTAGCAAATGCACATCTGTGCCCTGATGAAGTCTTGCATACTCACCCAAATTTGGGATGTCTAACTCCTGCGACCGCCCCCCCCCCCCTCCCCCATGAACCATGTACCTTGCCGTTGGTGGGGAGGCTTGCGTGCCTCAACGATACAGATAGCCGTACCGTAGGTGTAACCACAATGGAGGGGTATCTGTTGAGAGGCCAGACAAACGTGTGGTTCCTGAAGAGGGGCAGCAGCCTTTTCAGTAGTTGCAGGGGCAACAGTCTGGATGATTGACTGATCTGGCCTTGGCCTTGTAACATTAACCAAAATGGCCTTGCTGTTCTGGTACTGCGAACGGCTGAAAGAAAGGGGAAACTACAGCCGTAATTTTTCCCGAGGGCATGCAGCTTCACTGTATGATTAAATGATGATGGCGTCCTCTTGGGTAAAATATTCCGGAGGTAAAATAGTCCCCCATTCGGATCTCCGGGCGGGGACTACTCAAGAGGACGTTGTTATCAGGAGAAAGAAAACTGGCGTTCTACGGATCGGAGCGTGGAATGTCAGATCCCTTAATCGGGCAGGTAGGTCAGAAAATTTAAAAAGGGAAATGGATAGGTTAAAGTTAGATATAGTGGGAATTAGTGAAGCTCGGTGGCAGGAGGAACAAGACTTCTGGTCAGGTTTATTTTATTTATCGTATCCAAGACATCGCCATTTTACATAAAAAAAATTATATTACAATGCAAGAGAAGCAGTTATAATACAATAATACATGGTTATAAGGTAAATTAACTACAATAATATAGAAAAGTATGTACCATATAATGATAAGCGCTAAGGATGCGAAACAGAGCGATTTTCATATTCCACGTGAAGCCCAATACACTGCAGCTTGAATAGCCTTGTCATTTGCTTCAATTAGGTCTTGAGTCGAACACGGGTTGTTTAGTTTCCTGCAGAGCAGTAGATTTTGTGGGTCTTGCTGTTCTCCACACTCGCAGGGCGCGTCTGCACTGATGTAGCCCCATTTTTCCAAGTTTGCTCTGCATCTTGATACGCCTGTTCGTAGTCTATTCAGGGCTTTCCAGGTCGTATATGGGAGTTCAGAGCCAGCTGTGGGTTCTTCCCTGGGGCTATCCCCTGGTCTTCCTGGGTCCACATTGTACCACAGCTCTTCTCGTCGTGCTCTAGGCGATAAAAGAGTTGCTTCAGTTGTTCGTAGGAAACTCTTCCTTGATTTAAGTCGGCGAGGTTGAAGATTGTATCCGAACATTGGATGCCTGGGATCTGTCTCCTGCTTATGTTTCTCGATTTCTGCGGCAGTCCTTCTTCTGATGTCTGGCGGGGCTATGCCCATGAGGTGGTACAGCTGCTTTGTGGGAGTTGGGCGGAGGCATCCTGTCACGATGCGTCCAGTCTCATTCAATGCTATATTTACTTGTTCAGCGTGGGTGGAATTTTGCCAAACGGGTGCCGAGTACTTCGCAGTGGAGAAACATAAAGCTAAAGCTGACGTGCGGAGAACTGTAGGTTGCGCTCCCCATCTGCTATTTGTTACCTTGCGGATGATGTTGTTCCTGGCACTCACTTTCATCTTTGTGGCCAAACAGTGTTCCTTGTAGGTGAGAGCACGGTCAAGTTTAATCCCAAGATATTTTGGTGTGTCGCAGTGAGATAGATGTTGTCCCTTCCAGCTTATGTTGAGTTTCCTCCTTGCTTCCTTATTACATAGGTGAAAAGCACAGACCTGGGTTTTTGCTGGGTTTGGCTTGAGGTGGTTATTATCATAATAGTCACCCAGCTTTTCAATCGCTAAAGTTGATTTACTTTCTACCTCTTCAAAGGTTTTTCCCTGGGTGGCAACGACTGTATCTTCTGCATAGATGAAGGAGCGAGCGTCCATGCTGATCGGTTGGTCATTGGTATAAATATTATACAGCGATGGGGCGAGGACGCTACCTTGAGGTAGGCCGTTTTTCTGGGTCCGCCATCGGCTCTTCTTCGACTGCAGCGTGACAAAATACCGTCTATTCTGCAACAGGCACTGGATGAATTGCGCCAGTCGGTAGTCTTTTGTGGTGTTATATATTTTTGATATTAACTTACTGTGGTTTATGGTGTCGTAAGCTGCTGTAAGGTCGATAAAGGCTGCACCTGTAATTTGTTTCCGCTCGTATCCATCTTCTATGTACTGTGTAAGGTTGAGAATTTGTCCACAGCATGACCTTCCTGGTCGGAATCCTGCTTGCTCTTTAATTATATTCTTGTCTACATGTTCTGAGATGCGGTTAAGGATCATTCTTTCTAAGACTTTATAGAGCTGACAAAGCAGGAAGATAGGCCGAAAATTTTTAGGGTCTGTGGTTTTTTTTCTAGGTTTTGGTATAGCTACTATATTTGCCTTCCGCCAAGTCTTGGGGATTTTCATTTCAAGAACACATTTGTTCATCATATCTAGTAACCACCGTCTGGTAACAGGTCCGAACATTTTTATTTGTTCTGGGCGTAGATCATCTAGGCCAGCGGCTTTATTTATTTTCATTATGGAGATGGAATCTTCTAATTCTTTCAGAGTAAAGGGGGTGCCTAAGTGGTCTTTTTCTTGAGTGCCTCTCTGTAGTTTCTTTCTTGGGTGCTTCCTGTTGGTTTTGCCATTAAGTAGAAGTTGATTTGCTATTTGATTTGGTGTGACCTTATACAAATTTTGTGTATTAGATGAGGGGTCATTATTGATGTTTTTAAGAAGTTGCCAGGCCTTTCGGCTATTCTGTTTCATGTCTAGGTTTCTGATTAGATTACACCATTTCATTGTTCTTGAGGCTGATATGGCCTGGAGGAGTTCTTCTCCCGCCATAGTTGTTTCCTCTGGGAAAGGGTTTTCCTCGAAGAGCTGTTGGTAATGTTCCAGAAGAACCTTTGAGTTTCCGTCAAGTCCAGGGATATAACTAGTTCTGCAGCCTCGGGGGATATTTCTTCGGGAGACAGTTTTAACTAATTCAATGAAAGTGTCATATTTTTCCGGGCTATCATCAAGGTTCTGCACCTCTTTGTCAAGTTCTTCAGAGAATTTGTCCCATAGGGCACGTTTAAAATTAAAACGTCCTTGGAAATGGGTGGTTGCTGGTTTAACAACTGCTTCAACCAGACATAATATAGCTCGGTGCTGTGTATGTGGGAGGGGTTCTCCCACATCCTTCCTGGTTTGATGTGCTACATTTTCGCTGATAAAGATGTTATCTGGATTGTATCCACGGTTCCACCTGCTGCTGTTGAAGGAATATGGAAGTTTGGGGTCGTGTATTAATTTAAGGCCAGTAGAGTCTGCCCAGGTTTCTAGGTCGTCCCCACTTTTGTCTGTGTGCCTGTACCCCCAGGCTGATCCATGACAGTTGAAGTCACCCATTACTATTTTCGTTGGTTGTGAGTTGAAGTTGGTTGGATCACTGAACCTGAACTCCCTGCTCGGTGGCTTATATATAGACGTCACAGTGCAGGACTGTAACTCTACAGTCAAGATTTCGATGTCTTCTTGAGATGTCAGTTCTGCAGATATAATACCTAGGCCCATTTTGGCGAAGATTGCGCTGCCATATTGCTCGTGTGGTCTTTCAATTACTAATTTCATTCCGTGGATCTTTGGTCTTCTATTTGTGGGGCCAATGTGGGTCTCTTGGATTAGTAAGAGATCACAGTTGTGAGTTTTACATGCTACAGCAAGTAGCACTTCTTTCTCATGAGAGAGCCCTTCAGTGTTTATGGACATTATATTTAGCGCTGGCTTTGATAAAAGCCTTTTTGCGGTGTCTTGGTGTTGAAAGGATTGGCCGTCAGGCACAGGCCTAACGTTGCCCAGGGTACGCCCGATCGTTGTCATGATCTTCGGGGAGGCTCCTTTCGTGTACCCCTTCTGGTCAGGTGAATACAGGGTTATAAATACAAAATTAAATAGGGGTAATGCAGGAGTAGGTTTAATAATGAATAAAAAAATAGGAGTGCGGATAAGCTACTACAAACAGCATAGTGAACGCATTATTGTGGCCAAGATAGACACGAAGCCCACACCTACTACAGTAGTACAAGTTTATATGCCAACTAGCTCTTCAGATGACGAAGAAATTGATGAAATGTATGATGAGATAAAAGAAATTATTCAGGTAGTGAAGGGAGACGAATATTTAATAGTCATGGGTGACTGGAATTCATCAGTTGGAAAAGGGAGAGAAGGAAACATAGTAGGTGAATATGGATAGAGGCTAAGAAATGAAAGAGGAAGCCGCCTGGTAGAATTATGCGCAGAGCATAACTTAATCATAGCTAATACTTGGTTTAAGAATCATAAAAGAAGGTTGTATACATGGAAGAACCCTGGAGATACTAAAAGGTATCAGATAGATTATATAATGGTAAGACAGAGATTTAGGAACCAGGTTTTAAATTGAAAGATATTTCCAGAGGCAGATGTGGACTCTGACCACAACCTATTGGTTATGAACTGTAGATTAAAACTGAAGAAACTGCAAAAAGGTGTGAATTTAAGGAGATGGGACCTGAATAAACTAAAAGAACCAGAGATTGTACAGAGTTTAAGGGAGAGCATAAGGAAACAATTGACAGGAATGGGGGAAAGAAATACAGTAGAAGAAGAATGGGTAGCTTTGAGGGATGAAGTAGTGAAGGCAGCAGCGGATCAAATAGGTAAAAAGACGAGGACTAGTAGAAACCCTTGGGTAACAGAAGAAATATTGAATTTAATTGATGAAAGGAAAAAATATAAAAATGCAGTAAATGAAGCAGGCAAAAAGGAATACAAACGTCTCAAAAATGATATAGACAGGAAGGCAAAATGGCTAAGCAGGGATGGCTAGGGGACAAATGTAAGGATGTAGAGGCTTATCTCACTAGGGATAAGATAGATACTGCCTACAGAAAAATTAAAGAGACCTTTGGAGAAAGGAGAACCACTTGCATGAATATCAAGAGCTTTGATGGAAACCCAGTTCTAAGCAAAGAAGGGAAGGCAGAAAGGTGGAAGGAGTTTATAGAGGGCCTATACAAGGGCTATGTACTTGAGGACAATATTATGGAAATGGAAGAGGATGTAGATGAAGATGAAATGGGAGATATGATACTGCGTGAAGTGTTTGACAGAGCACTGAAAGACCTGAGTCGAAACAAGGCCCCAGGAGTAGACAACATTCCATTAGAACTACTGACAACCTTGGGAGAGCCAGTCCTGACAAAACTCTACCATCTGGTGAGCAAGATGTATGAGAGAGGCGAAATACCCTCAGACTTCAAGAAGAATATAATAATCCCAATCCCAAAGAAAGCAGGTGTTGACAGATGTGAAAATTACCGAACTATCAGTTCAATAAGTCACAGCTGCAAAATACTAACACGAATTCTTTACAGACGAATGGAAAAACTGATAGAATCCGACCTCGGGGAAGATCAGTTTGGATTCCGTAGAAATGTTGGAACACGTGAGGCAATACTGACCCTACGACTTATCTTAGAAGAAAGATTAAGGAAAGGCAAACCTACGGTTCTAGCATTTGTAGACTTAGAGAAAGCTTTTGACAATGATGATTGGAATACTCTCTTTCAAATTCTGAAGGTGACAGGGGTAAAATACAGAGTGCGAAAGGCTATTTACAATTTGTACAGAAAGCAGATGGCAGTTATAAGAGTCGAGGGGTATGAAAGGGAAGCAGTGGTTGGGAAGGGAGTGAGGCAGGGTTGTAGCCTATCCCCGATGTTATTCAATCTGTATATTGAGCAAGCAAGAAAGGAAACAAAAGAAAAGTTCAGAGTAGGTATTAAAATCCATGGAGAAGAAATAAAATCTTCGAGGTTCGCCGATGACATTGTAATTCTGTCAGAGCCAGCAAAGGACTTGGAAGAGCAGTTGAACGGATGGAAATTGTCTTGAGAGGAAGGTATAAGATGAACATCAACAAAAGCAAGACGGGTATAATGGAATGTAGTCGAATTAAGTCGAGTGATGCTGAGGGAATTAGATTAGGAAATGAGACACTTAAAGTAGTAAAGGAGTTTTGCTATTTGGAGAGCATAATAAATGATGATGGTCGAAGTAGAGAGGATATAAAATGTAGACTGCCAATGGCAAGGAAAGCGTTTCTTTAGAAGAGAAATTTGTTAACATCGAGTATAGATTTAAGTGTTGATCACATAACTAATGAAGAGGTATTGAATAGAATTGGAGAGAAGAGGAGCTTGTGGCACAACTTGAGTAGAAGAAGGGATCGGTTGGTAGGACATGTTCTGAGACATCGAGGGATCACCAATTTCGTATTGGAGGGCAGCGTGGAGGGTAAAAATCGTAGAGGGAGACCAAGAGATGAATACACTAAACAGATTCAGAAGGATGTAGGTTGCAGTAGGTACTGGGAGATGAAGAAGCTTTCACAAGATAGAGTAGCGTGGAGAGCTGCATCAAACCAGTCTCAGGACTGAAGACCACAACAACAACAACAACTCCTGTGAAATATCCGTAGCATGTTGATACTCTGCATCTGATATGGCATCGCCTATAAGGCTACTGGAGAAGGCAGTTACGTCAGATAGTCTGGTTTCTTGTGTTTCCCCATACAATCCAGGTATTTGTATAGCAATACCTCTTTCTTGTCGTAAGTTAAGCTTTGCATCATTCGTAAACGCACCTCGGTTGCCATGCATATCCTCCTGAGGTAATGTTTCAACAAGCTCTTGGAGTGGTGGCTGCATAAAGTGTAGCGAGTCCTGGAGCTTAACTCTTGGTGTCATTCATTTTGTAGATGATGCTGCTCTCCTCTGCAGCACCACCTAGATTGGGGGGATACATGAGTTTGGAGCACAGCACTCACTGCACTTAGTGGAGGAGTATCATGGATGATTAATAAAGCAAGTGAGCTATCTCTGCAGCATGTGAAGGCAGAATCTCAGAAACCCTACTGGCTTTTTGTACCCCCCTGCTGGGTTTTCAGTTCATGAGAATGAGATTCGCTCAGAAAACGCGCCCTCAATTACCACATAGTTTAGCTCTGGCATGGCGTTGTTACTAACCTGGTGCAGATCACTATTAGGACAGGAAGGTGTACTGCTGCCAACTGGTAATACTCTATGAGCAGTGGTGGGCAGCGCATGTCATCGTAACGAGGATCCGCACATCCCAATGTAAACAACCACACTGTGGAGACGCCATGTGTCGCGGTATGGTAGTGATTCCCAACCCAGAGGTGCTGGGCTGCTGCTGTACAGATGGGCAGGGCAAAGCTGGACGCCACAGACACTATGGGGCACTGACGACTGGTTGGCTGGGGTAGACGACATCCACAGCCACCAGAATGCCACAACACCCTCAGTGATGGAGAGTCCACCAGCAGTGCAAAGAACTGTGGTGGTGGTGGGAGAGGCAGAGGCTGTGAAGGCGGTGGCGGTTGGGGTGGCAGAGGCGACGGTAGAGGCGGCTTCGGCTGTGGTTTGTTCTGTGGCTCGTGATGTCTGGGCATGTGTTTCACTTTCACCTGCCCGGGTAGTCCCATGACAGTGTACTGTGATGGTGGAATGTGAAGATAGAGAGAGAATAAGCACACTCACCTGCTGTAGAGAATGCTGATTTTATTCACACACATATGAAAACAAGGTAGCTACCAAAGCCATCTCTCTCCTCATCCTTGTGCTGTCATGTCAATACCAGATCCTGAAGATCGTTATGGACCACTGCCGCCCATGACGGTATCTCCTCATGGAGATGAAACTCAATCTCCTCTGTGGAAGCTGCAACAAAAAAACGACAAACTGTAATACTTGCTTACAAGTTTTTACCAAAACAAGCACATATGCTCCAAAAATGTACACTATGAAAATATATATGCTTCAATGACTTTTTCAGGGACCACGGAGGCTCATTAGCTTGGCGTTGCAATTCTGCCTTGACTAGCCTATCGATCTGAGTCAGTGTGTACACTGTAACAACAAGAATATGTGGTTTTGATGAAGCACTCCTTTTTTATCTGAAATATACTACTAATATTAAATTCACTGTATCAAGAAATACACTGCTGCAGAAATTCGACCATGTGCTTTGAAATGCAGTGTAAATATTTATCAAACACAAAAACATGTGCTTTGAACAGAAAGATGCTACTAAATGTGAACACATTGTTTGAAAAGCAATGGAATTCGAACACAGTTACTGCTACTAGTTTCAGAAATACATTAAATTTGTGCATATGTTACACAGCTACTAGTAACACAGTAGCTACTGCTAAATTCACTTTAATGATAAATATACAAAAAATATATAAACACATGGTTTGAAATGCAACGTAGATATGTATCAAGGAGAGAAACATGTGCCATGGCCAGAATACACTACTTAATTTTAACATGTGGTTTGAAATGCATCGAAATTCGAACATACTTGCGACTATTAAATTCGGTTTAACATGAATATACCACTACGAATTCTGTACACAAAAAATATTTACTTACACGGCTGCTGTGATGCTGGTCCTGGTGCAATCGGCGGTGGAGGAAGTTCTTCCACATGTGGAAACTGCTGTTTCTGTTGCTGCTGTTGCTGTATTTCTTCTTCCAACTGCTGACCTGAGGCAGCTAGCGCCTCCAGCGTGAACAGTGGAATAAAAAGAAACTTTAAGTAACGACATTTGAACACATTGTTTGGAATGTGATGGAAAATAAAATACGGTGGTTGCTGTTAAATTTTTTTTAATGACAAATATGCAACTAAATTTGAATACATGGTTTGGAATGCAATGAAAAATATGCTATAAACACATTTGGTATACTGAAATTTGAACACATGTGCTATGAGCAGAAACGTACAATGAGTAACACGTATTAGGAAGAAACTCTAGACACACACTTTCTGCAAAATTCGTTTAAAAAAGAACAACCAGAATGTAGTACTACAAATTCTGTACATTGAAAAAAATATCTACTTACAGGGTACATTGTCCAAGTCCTGCCTTGGATATTTTACTCGGTCATTACATGATGGCCGGCCGTTGTGGCCGAGCGGTTCTAGGCGCTGCAGTCCGGAACCGCGCTGCTGCTACGGTCGCAGGTTCGAATCCTGCCTCGGGCATGGCTGTGTCCTTAGGTTAGTTAGGTTTATGGGGACTGATGACCTCAGATGTTAAGTCCCATAGTGCTTCGAGCCATTTGAACTATTTTTGAACCACATGATGAAGGAGGAAGACATGCAGATGGCAACTGGACGAGAAAAGTTGTGGACCCACTGACGAACTTGAGCAGAGTGAGAATGTTTGTGTGATGGTTGGGGTTTATATAATTTAAGCCTCACCCCTAATTTTCGCATAGGGAAGCAACAGGGATAGTTCTGTATGAATTAATTTTTGGGTTGAGGATCAATAGGATTGCTTCCGTTTCCTGAACTAGTCGCTCGTTGTGAAACTGCTGAAGAGGACACATCTTCTTCTTCTCGACACTGTTATAAAAATGGCTCAGCTAAGAAGTAGTATTGTGAACTGGTTTGTAGATGAGGGATGTGAGCTCTTTTTATTCAGTACAGTAGAGCCTTTCCAGATCTCGGTGGAGAAAGGAGAACCATTACAAGCGCTCGCAGAAGAACATGTGAAATACTATCGCCTTCACACTGGACTAAGCTGGTTCAGCCACACGTGCAGAAGAAAATACACACATCAAAAAAAGTTTTGCATCACCTCGGTTCCGAGAGTTCCGGAACCTGTACAGAAAATTGGAATAGAGATGAACATAAACATTATTTACGCTCTTTCTATTGCTCGTGAAAACCACACATTGCATGTTGTACCACCATACAGCGAGATCTTCAGAGGTGGTGGTCCAGATTGCTGTAAACACCAGTACCTCTAATACCCAATAACACCACCTCTTGCATTGATGCATGCCTCTATTCGTCGTGACATACTATCCACAAGTTCATCAAGGTCCAGATTGTCCACCTCCTCAACGGCGATTCGTCGTAGATCCGCCAGAGTGGTTGATGGGTCACGTCGTCCATATATAGCTCTTTTCGATCTATCCCAGGCATGTTCGATAGGGTTCATGTATGGAGAACACGCTGGCCACTTTAGTCGAGCGAAGTCGTTATCCTGAAGGAAGTCATTCACAAGATGTGCACAATGGGGGCGCGAATTGTCTTTCATGAAGACGAATGCCTAGCCAATATGCTGCTATATGGTTGCACTATTGGTCGGAGGATGGCATTCACGTACCATAAAGACGTTACTGCGCCTTCCAGGACCACCAGCGGCTTACGTCGGCCCCACATAATGTCACCCAAAAACAGCAGGGAGCCTCCACTTTGTTGCACTCGCTGGACACTGTGTCTGAGGCGTTCAGCCTGACTGTGTTGCCTCCAATCACGTCTGCGGCGACTGTCCGGTTGAAGGCATATGCGATGGTCATCGGTGAAGAGAACGTGATGCCAGTTCTGAGCGGTCCATTCGGCATGTTGTTGGGCCCATCTGTACCGCGCTGCATGGTGTCGTTGTTGCAAAGATGGACCTCGCCATGGACATGGGGAGTGAAGTTGCGCATCATGCAGCCTATTACGCACAGTTTGAGTCGTAACACGACGTCCTGTGGCTGCACGAAAAGCATTGTCCAACGTGGTGGCGTTGTTGTTAGGGTTCCTCCGAGCCATAATCCGTGGTGGTTAGCAGTCATCCACTGCAGTAGTAGCCCTTTGGCGGCCTGAGTGAGGCATGTCATCGACAGTTCCTGTCTCTCTGTATCTTATCCATGTGCAAACAACATCTGTTTGGTTTACTCCGAGACGCCTAGACACTTCCCTTGTTGGGAGCAATTCCTGGCACAGAGTAACAATGCGGACGCGATCGAACCCCGGTATTGACCGTGTATTCATGATTGAACTACAGACAACACGAGCCATGTACCTCCTTCCTGGTGGAATGACTGGAACTCATCCCCTATTGGACCCCCTCCGTCTAATAGGCGCTGCTGATACATAGTTGTTTACATCTTTTGGCGGGTTTAGTGACATCTCTGAAGAGTCAAAGGGACTGTGTCTGTGATACAACATCCACAGTCAACTTCTATCTTCAGGAAGTCTGGGAACTGGGGTGACGCAAAACTTTTTTGATGTCTGTAGAATGCGACGTTACACAAAGTGAACTCATGGCGTGTGTTGTTGCTGCCTGACTCATAACGGATGTCTCGAATAGCTCTGTGTGTAGCTGATCTGCGAGAGAGAGGGTGCAAACCCGTTACCCAGCACCGTGAGAACTGGCCCAGATTCTGCACACCATGTGGCTTCGAGAGCAACTCGAATGAAGCACTAGTGTAACGATTGAATTCATGACATCCACAGATTATTATTATTATTCAGCGTATGTGGTTTTCAAGTACAAATGGTTTCGTGTTTAAATACATACAGACAGATAAAGATAAAATCAACATACATTATAAAACATAAATAATGTCTCGTCTTATGGATGACATTTTCTTTTATTTGGAGAACATCTTAAGTTATATGGCTGTTGGTGAATTTAATTGACATTGACAGTTACTTAACCAGCCGATGTCCCCTGTCCATAATGGGCTGGAAGCCACGCTGGTTAATGGCAAGAAGGTGGGGTTGGTTCAAGTACTGATGGATGCATCAGGAGAGGATGGATTTGAAGACTTTGACAAACTCTGAGGTGAGGCAGATGAGGGTGTAGAAGGAGGTATCAGTAGGAGGCTTGTGGGGTCTGAGGAAAAATAGGATCTTGGATGTTTTCCACTGTTGAGGATAGTACCCTTCAGAGAGAATAATGATGTAAAGCATTGCAAGGCCGATGAGAAGGGAGATGCGGCAGTCTTTGAGGCGTCGATGAAAATGCAGTTGTGCTGGGGGAAGTGCTGCATTTTAGTAGAGTAACTGTTTCATGTCATTTGTGCATTGAATTCTGTTTGTGTTATGTTGTCCAAGTACTGGAAGCTGGGAGCCAGAAGTGAGACAACGGTATCTGTACTTTCATGGATGGTATGGAACAGTGAGTATACAAAATGTGGGTCATCAGGGATGGAGAAGATATCAGACAGAATGCAAAACGATTAGATTTGATCAGGTTAGGAAAGGGATTGTTATTGAGGAGAACTGAGTAATGAAGTATGGAGTTATTGCCAGTGAGTCGATGGAGTGCTTTCCAGCACTTGGAAGAGTTAATCCTGACTGTAGCGTTGAGTGTGGTCCACGTCTGGCGCTAGTCACAGCGCTTTTTTGCCTTTAATAAACTGCTGATATGTCTCTGTATTTGCTGGTGATGTCTGAGTGTATCCCAGTCATGAGACTCAAAGAAGGAATGGTACATATGACAGGATTCTCAGAAGTGTAGTAGGGCTTGTGGGAGGTGGGGGGTGGGAGATGACGATATATGGTCTTGGTAGGAATGTGGGTGGATATAACGTCTCACAAGGTCTTCTGCAGGAAGGATGTGGCATGATGGATATCGTCAGGTTGCTGGAAGGACAGGGCTTGGCTCCCAAACTGGACTTCTATGGATTCCCATTGGGGATTCCAGATGGCACAGGAGTAGGTAAGGGATGGTTATCATGGAAAAATGTTTAGTGAGACATGGGGTTATTGCCAGTGAGTCGATGGAATGCTTTCCAGTAAATGGAAGAATTAATCAGGAGCGTAGAGTTGAGTGTGTTGCATGTCTGGCGCCAGTCCCACGTTTTTTTGTCTTTATTAAATTCCTAATATGCCTCTGTATTTGCCAGTGGGCTGTGAGTGTATCCCAGTCATAAGCCTGCAAGAAGGAACGGTACATACGATGGGTTCTTGGAGGAGTAGTAGTGCTTTTTTTTGGGGGAGGGGGGATAGGGCTGTGAGAATATATGGTCTTGGTAGGAATGTGGGTGGATGTAGCTTCTGACAAAATCTGCTGCAGAAAGGGTGTGGCACGAGATATCATCAGGTTACTGGAAGGACAGCGGTTGGCTTCCAGTCTGGGTTTCTGTGGATTCCTGTTACACATTCCAGGTGGTGCGGGAGTAGTCTTGGATAACTGTTGGATGTAGATTGGAATGGGGCACATGAGAATGAGGTTTGATTCTAGGAGATGCTGAGGACAATAGGTAAGTATTCATTTCCAAATGGATCGAGGACTTCTGCAGTGAGACGTGCAAGGAGGTTGGAAGATGCCAGGATGACATCAGGGGTGATGTTTCTTTCAGGAGAGGTGTGGTGTGGGATAGGAGCAACGTCACCTCGCAGGGAGTCACTAACTAATGCCACCGCTGTAGCTGTGCAAGGGATATGCTACGGGTGTTGAGATCTGCAGCAATGATATAGGTGGAAAATGTACGATCTTTGTGGGTGAGGAAGTCATAGGGAATGGAGTGAATAGGTCAATGAAGGTGGTGGCACGTGTAACGTTTAGGGTTTGGAAAAGAGTGTAAGGATAAGGTGTTCAGTGGGAGTATTATATAAGGGTTGTAGCTGAACAGGGATGTCATTGTTGTGGCCAATTACAATTCCCCTCTGGTCAGGGGAAGGGGTCCAGCATGGTTTTCGAGGGAATCTTACACTATTCTTCCTATAAAATAGTGGTAAGTTGAGATAACTATGATGGAGATGGATAGGGATCACTCATCCTTTTCTCCAAAGTATACTCAATATTGTTGAAGTACTTATGGTAACTGTGATGGATAGGGAAGATGTGACAATTCATCCTCATGCTCACAAAACTAGTCCTGGATGATGAATGCCCCTCAGAGGAAATGAACTTAGATGACCAATAGAGGGCATACTGTCACTGCAATGCTGCATTCACATAACGAATGTGTCACCTATCTCGCCACTTGAATACAGCCGCCAATTCTGTTCCTTGCGCTGATATAAATATGGCCATTGAGCGAACTGTCAGTCTCCTCCTACTGTCGCATCAGTTCTAGCAGGGTCTTTGAGTCCATTCTATCCCAACATATTTATAAACACCCACAATAATGCCTACCCATTCATCTCCATCAATGTGGTTTCTGTCCTAGTTTTTCCTTCGCTGAGTAGCTCCTGTACTTATTCATCAACTATCCTACCAAATCCACAACCGAAAATCCGTCATTTTTGTCTCTCTAGATCTTGAGGAAGCTTATGACCATGTATGGCATTCTGGGCTCCCCTTTAAGCTCCAGACCTATGCACTTCCCATAAATTATGCCTGCCTCATTGCATCCTTTCTCTCTAATTACCCATCTTGTGCCACCATCAACACCAACTTCTGTAACTTCCACCCCACTACAGGTTTTCCCCAAGGCATGTCCTCTTGCCTCGCCTGTATGTCCTCAAGACTGCTGGTACAACAAGTCCCCTCCTGCTGTTCATCTCCCCCTGAATGCAGATGACACCACCGTCCTCGCCCTCTACCCTACCCTTCAGAAATCCCAACGACCCCTCCAGTTCCATCTCAGTCAGTCCTCCTCCTGGTGCAACCAGTGGCTCCTCAAAATCAGCCCTACAAAAACCCAGCAATAATTGCAGGCTGATCCACTCGCAGCTTCTGCTCCATGACATTTACATTACCAGTTACAACTGTCCCATTCTGTAACTAACACACTAAAATACCTCGTATAAACACTTAATGGCCGACTAACTTGGAAGCACAAACCACTAACCATTTAACAGAAAGGTCACAATAGACTAAAATTACTTAAACCACTAACCGGCAGAACTTGAGGATTGCACCCTTCCACAATTCGTCACACCTATTAAGCCCTGATCTGACCTATCCTCCGCTATGCCAAAGCGTCATGGACTTAAGCTCCTTCCTCCTTTTATCATGCCTTAAGATCATCCAACACCATGCACTCTGCCTAGCCTTTCTGCTCCACTTACCCTCCCCACCTACATCCTCAACCAACTTCCAAGCCTACTCTTCCATATTAAAAATCCTACATTACCTGTAAACTCGACACTACCCGCCCCCCCCCTCCCTCATCCTAGATCTAGGAGATCCCTACCACCCTCCCCTATGCAGGGCTCCCTACCCTTCCAATTTTCTCCTCCCACTTCCTAAGTCCTGGCCCAGAATGGCGTCCCTCTCCACTCTTCCTCCATTCTTCCTTAAACATCCACCCACACAAATCCCCTCCCACATACTACTCTTTAAATGCTGCGTTCACATGATAGCCTTACGCCTGGCGATCTACATCCACTCATATTTGTATCTACTTTAATCAGTCAAATAATCTGCCTTTCAGTTTTACCTTATGCAACTGTCTATCTGTTTTTATATATTCGTGTGTAGCACGCATTTTCCATTCATCTGTGTCTTTATTTTGATTAATCACCAAATCAAACGCCATTTCCAGCTTTTATATTATGTTTTTAAAACTTTTCTCTCATGTGGCTGAAGAGTGGCAAATTGCATCCGCTGACAGCCCTCCCTTTGCCCATGTGAGGCGGGGGGGATGAAATAAAAGGAAGTTCTGAAATTATCAGATTCTGTCATCGCTATACTACGGACTATTCGATAATAACCTCGTTTGGCACTCGGTTATTCTCTCTGGTAGCGTTTTGGATTGTGTCTCTCTTTGATCTTAGCCTGTCGACATCGTTATGGCGAGGTTTACCGTTTTGCACCTCATTGTTGTTTAAGTTTCTTTGGGCTTGTCCTAGTCTGTGTCCTGTCCGCCGTCAGTCAGTTGTGTTTAGCCAGACTCCTGCTTGCCCTCGGGTTCTCTTCTGTAGGCGACCCTTCCGCCTTGAGGCTTCTCCCGTTTTCTCTCCAGGGTGCGCTGATACACGGCTACTCGCGAATTTAGCACAAACCTCTCTTACGAACTGTGCAGCTTGCTGTGAAGCATACTGGCAAAAAGTAGCACTGCTGATCGAGCTCCAGCCGCAAAAGGGTTCCATCAGTGAGTGAGGGACGTGTAGCATGCCTGTCATCCGACTATAGCTTAACAGTCGTGATGCAGTTCCGTTGCAGTTGCAGCTGCTTTGCGCCAGTGGACGTACAGATTAGTCACTTTTTGATTTTACAGGCTAGTGTTCAGATTTAGTGACCGTGCGCGTGCTCCGCAGGAAGAGGTCACGTAGGAGAGTGTTGTGAACGAGGCGAACTTGTTGAGATCTAACTGAAAGCAATACAGTACATTTGTTCCCTTGGAAACTTGAAGTGTTTTTTTTAGCGTCTTTTTCGACCAATTACTTTGAACAGCATTTTTGTTTACTTTTGGTAAAAATTTTCGGCGGAAATTGCTAGAAGACAACTGGCAGCTCTGTTAGAATTGTTATTGGTAATCATATTCCAGTCCTGCTATGATGCAAGAAAGACATAGACAAATGTTTCCCTATTATGTAATGCATTAGAAACAGGATGATGGCAGAAAAGATAAAAGAAGTGAGAAAGACTTAATGTTGATGTTATTATTAACCGCCGCTTACACAATTTTTTCAGTATGAGCACCGGAGACGTCGACAAGATGTACAGCGCCATATTTGCACCTGGTGGCCAAAGTAGGAACTAATTTTTTTCTAGCGTAAAACGGTTCCACATTACCGCACTAGAATATCTACCAATTTTCGTCCACGCTGGACCTCTGTGAGTAGCTGCACTTTAATTATAACCAACCAGTATTTCTTACAAAGACGGGCATGGAATCTTGAATTTGGAGAAATGATAAACAAGCCCCTGTAGCAGGCAAAACAAGGTTGGTGGTCCATATTTAGATTGGTTTTAATAGTGTAACACCGATAATTAATCAAGGGCAGCCAATAAACATCCCCCAGTAAATCTATGGATCAGAACATCTACTGTTGAAACGTACCCTTTGAAAAATTAGTGAATTGCTGTGCTGATAAACCTCTTACGCTATTTGATTTTCAAACAGCTGAGCAAAACTGAACGTACTCAGACATTTCTCTCTTTACTCATTCTGATCATCACTAAACTGACACACAATCTTTTTAGCGCAACGCAATCTGACTTTCAATAATCCCTACAAAAGAATGGCCCTGACTAACAATAAACTATACCTTTCATGAATCACTTACCTCACAAAAATCTTCGTTAGTCGAACTACTGCAATACAGCGAGCGCCAATACTGCCAGTTAAATAAAAGATTCTAGCTACTGAAGGCACTAACTACTGATAGGCATAGTTAGCAAATGAAAGATTATGATAGAGAACAAACAATGTATTTACTTTAACAGTGTTCAAAAGTCATAATATAAAGGGTGTTACAAAAAGGTACGGCCAAACTTTCAGGAAACATTCCTCACACACAAATAAAGAAAAGATGTTATGTGGACATGTGTCCGGAAAACTTAATTTCCATGTTAGAACTCATTTTAGTTTCGTCAGTAAGTACTGTACTTCTTCGATTCACCGCCAGTTGGCCCAATTGAAGGAAGGTAATGTTGACTTCGGTGCTTGTGTTGACATGCGACTCATTGCTCTACAGTACTAGCATCAAGCACATCAGTACGTAGCATCAATAGGTTAGTGTTCATCACGAACGTGGTTTTGCAGTCAGTGCAATGTTTACAAATGTGGAGTTGGCAGATGCCCATTTGATGTATGGATTAGCACGGGGCAATAGCCGTGGCGCGGTGAGTTTGTATCGAGACGGGAACGAAGGTGTCCCGACAGGAAGGCGTTCGACGCAATTGATCGGCGTCTTAGGGAGAACGGAACATTCCAGCCTATGACTCGCGACTGAGGAAGACCTAGAACGACAAGGACACCTGCAATGGACGAGGCAATTCTCCTAATGTCAGCGTCAGAGAAGCTGCTGCTGTACAAGATAACGTTGACCACGTCACTGTATGGAGAGTGCTACGGGAGAACCAGTTGTTTCCGTACCATGTACAGCGCGTGCAGGCACTATCAGCAGCTGATTGGCCTCCACGGGTATACTTCTGCGAATGGTTCATCTAACAATGTGTCAATCCTCATTTCAGTGCAGATGTTTTCTTTACGGATGAGGCTTCATTCCAACGTGATCAAATTGTAAATTTTCACAATCAGCATGTGTGGGCTGACGAGAATCCGCACGCAATTGTGCAATCACGTCACCAACACAGATTTTCTGTGAACATTTGGGCAGGCATTGTTGGTGATGTCTTGATTGGGGCCCATGTTCTTCCACCTACGCTCAATGGAGCACGTTATCATGATTTCATACGGGATACTCTACCTGTGCTGCTAGAACATGTGCCTTTACACAAGTACGACACAACATGTGGTTCATGCACGATGGAGCTCCTGCACATTTCAGTCGAAGTGTTCGTACGCTTCTCAACAACAGATTCGGTGACCGATGGATTGGTCGAGGCGGACCAATTCCATGGTCTCCACGCTCTCCTGACCTCAACACTCTTGACTTTTATTTATGGGGGCATTTGAAAGCTCTTGTCTACGCAACCCCGGTACCAAATGTAGACACTCTTCGTGCTCGTACCAAATGTAGAGAGTCTTCGTGCTCGTATTGTGGACGGCTGTGATACAATACGCCATTCTCCAGGGCTGCATCAGTGCATCAAGGATTCCATGCGACGGAGGGTGGATGCATGTATCCTCGCTAACAGAGGACAATTTGAATATTTCCTGTAACAAAGTGTTTGAAGTCACGCTGGTACGTTCTGTTGCTGTGTGTTTCCATTCCATGATTAATGTAATTTGAAGAGAAGTAATAAAATGAGCTGTAACATGGAAAGCAAGCGTTTCCGGACATATGTCCACATATTTTCTTTCTTTGTGTGTGAGGAATGTTTCCTGAAAGTTTGGCCGTGCCTTTTTGTAACACCCTGTATATATCAGTTCGTGACATCCAGTCTTACAAATTTACTCTCTCTGATGGACACACGTCCAGATCATCCGCTCTCAAAACTTCACCGTCTCACTCCCCACATCCACCACTGCTGGCGGCTCCCCTCCAACTGCGCAACGCTACGCGCTGTTCACATCCAACTGCCCGCCACTACAATAGCAATATTCCAACAATGCAGACCAGCCACAGACTTCACACAGCACAGTCAGTGATTTTCATACACAGCGCTACGTGGCGTTACCAACATAAAAGCCTAAACAGCCTACTTACGCTGTCTCTGGCAATGCACATAGGGGCCTTCGTGCGACACCACGGAAGCTCCGAGGAGGAACGGAAGGATAAATCCAAATTGCCATAAATAAACTGCTGTTCCCAGTTATTTCAAGTTGGAAGGTGCCTAATGTCTTAAGAACTGGTCTGTTAACATGAGTAGTTGGACTAAGCCCTGATTTTTTGAATCTGTGCCTTATTATACGAATATTCATGACTCAGTAACCAATTTTGTAATGTTACTCCACTACAAAGTATGCGAAATAAATAATTACTATAGCACACACTTACAGTACAAACGATGAATATGAAATTGTTATGCTAAGCTTGGGTAACTGAACATCAAAGTGTGTAATCAGTCTTAGAAGTCAAAATTCTTCTTCTTCTTCGCTTTATGTATTAGGCAAATTTCCTGTTACGGTATACCATCTCTTATGTAATCTTCCTAAAGCTCTTCTTGCAGTGAATTTGTAATTGAGGGCCTTTGCTAGGACTCTTTTCCATCCATACAGTCTACATATACGTACCTTCCATTTTACCCTATTTTCCTTTATTGTTTTCTTTTAGATTACGTATTCCTAAATCTTTCCTTATATCCTCATTTCTTTTGCTATCTCCCCTTGTAAATACCTACAATCTTCTTGGAAACCTCATTTCTTGAGCCTGTATTCTATAAGGAGCAATCAAAAAGTTTCCGTTCGAAGGCCGTACAATCCAGAATCCGTAAGCCAATCAGGCATAAATTGCCGTGAGCATTGAGGCAATCATCCCAGTGACGCAGCAGGTTGAAGATACCCTTTTGGTAAACAGTCGTTCCCTGATGCGTGAAGAAGTCCGTAAGTGCGAGCAGTAAGTCCTCCTCCGACAGGAATCATTAATCCTTCAAGGCCTCTTTTAAGGGACAGAAGACGTGATAATCGCATAGGCAGAGATCAGGGCTGTAGAGTAGTCTGCCACTAGAGTTGGCGTAACTTCTGCCTTACGGCATTTGCAATATCTGGACGTGCGTCGTCATGAAGCAGCGGCACCCATTGTCGCAGTTTTCCCAAACGTGGTTTTCGGCAGACGTGCTGCCCCATACACATTCATTATTCTCCGACGGATGTCTACCGGTGTTTGCCGTTCGTCAGCTAAGAAATGAACAGCAGCATGTTGGTGCAGATTGGATCAGTTTGGTTATAACGTCGTCATAGTTCACATTTCGGCATTTACCACGCTCATAGCCGGCCGCAATGGCCGAGCAGTTCTAGGCGCTTCAGTCTGGAACCGCGCGACCGCTACGATCGCAGGTTCGAATCCTGCATCGGGCATGGATGTGTGTGTCGTCCATAGGTTAGTTAGGTTCTAAGTTCTAGGGGACTGATGACCTCAGATGTTAAGTCCCATAGTGCTCAGAGCCATTTGAACCATATGAACCACGCTCATATCGAAAGACACGAATACCACACTAATCTGTTGCCTACATATTGGTGTGACATTGTAATTCTGTCAGAGACAGCAAACGACTTGGAAGAGCAGTTGAACGGAATGGATAGTGTCTTGAAAGGAGGATATAAGATGAACATCAACAAAAGCAAAACGAGGATAATGGAATGTAGTCGAATTAAATCGGGTGATGCTGAAGGAATTAGATTAGGAAATGAGACACTTAAAGTAGTAAATGAGTTTTGCTATTTGGGGAGCAATATAACTGATGATGGTCGAAGTAGAGAGGATATAAAATGTAGACTGGCAATGGCAAGGAAAGCGTTTCTGAAGAAGAGAAATTTGTGAACATCGAGTATAGATTTAAGTGTCAGGAAGTCGTTTCTGAAAGTATTTGTATGGAGTGTAGCCATGTATGGAAGTGAAACATGGACGATAAATAGTTTGGACAAGAAGAGAATAGAAGCTTTCGAAATGTAGTGCTACAGAAGAATGCTGAAGATTAGATGGGTAGATCATATAACCAATGAGGAGTTATTGAATAGAACTGGAAAGATGAGAAATTTGTGGCACAACTTGGCTAGAAGAAGGGATCGGCTGGTAGGAAGACCAAGAGATGAATACGCTTAACAGATTCAGAAGGATGTAGGTTGCAGTAAGTACTGGCAGATGAAGAAGCTTGCACAGGATAGAGTAGCATGGAGAGCTGCATCAAATCAGTCTCAGGACTAAAGACCACAACAACAACAACAACATATTGGTGCTTAAAGACCCGCATCGAAGCCATGCTATATTGCATACACTGCAGCAGCGTCCTCAAATGGAAACTTTTTGATCGTCCCTTTATTAGTGTTTTGTTGTCTGCTATGTTTCAGCTCCACAAGTAAGTACTGTTGCTGCTATGGTTTTATAAAAGTAGATTTTTTTCTCTGACTCCATTCTGCAAAATTTAACGATCGTTCCATGTATGGAAGTATGTTTATGTAAAAGAAATGTCTGGTACGGCCTTTCTGCCATCATTCCCAGAGTGACGGACATAATCGGCCGTATATGGCGTAAAGACGATTTTCAAACCGACAAGGAAGATCAAAGAGTGTCTTAGATCGGCAAAGGAGAAAAGGGACCCACTTGCAATTTCCGGAATATACCGTATACCACGCACATGCGGAAAAGTTTATGTCGGAATGACTGGACGATCAATCAACACCAGTATCAACGAACATAAGCGACATTGCAGGTTGGGGCAGGTGGAGAAATCGGTCGTGGCAGAGGATGCACTGAGTGAGACCGACCACGTAATAAAATTCGCCGACACGGAAGTTCTGGCTGTAGAGAAGCACTATCACACGCGGTTGTTCAGATTAGCTGTAGAAATACAAAAACACGCGAACAGCTTCAACAAGAAAGAGGAAAGCCTTAAGGTAAACGGATCCTGGCTTCCCGTACTGCAACGAACGACTGTCGCAGGTAGTAAGAGAAGAACCGCACCGGAAATGACCGCGGAGAAGCCCGCGGACGTTGGCGCGCCAGGTACATATAGTCTGCGGCCGCGAGCTCGCCACAACAGCACCTCAGGCTGCCACACCCAACACCAACACATCACCTGGGGGAATACTGGAAACACTATTCCCTCGACACACGACCGTTCAAATCCTTACCAAGGTGCTGACGGCCGTCACTACACTCATCGCCCAGCTCATGAGCGCCGAACCCGGGCAATACTGGGCTGTCATACACACTGCCATCACAACACTCTTTCACACTCTTACATGAATAATATACCACACCCGGCCCATAACACAGACCCGCACACACTATCACAGATCCTGTTCTGGAATGCAGACTCGATCCACAACAAAAGGGCAGAATTTGCAGCGTTCATGGAGCGCAACGGAATCCTTGTCGCGCTACTGAGCGAGACTAAGCTCAAACCGCACAAACAATTAAACTTTCCTGGCTACTGTGTCTATCGTACCGACCGACCGGGCGACGCCGTGGCAGGTGGAACTGCAATCGTCATACACAAAGACATTGAGCACACAAACATAGAGCTCCCTGAACTGGAAAAAATCGAGGCTACGGCCGTCAGAGTCAAGTTCAACGGAGCCTACACCACACTGATATCGGTATACAACAGCCCTGTAGGCATTTCAACACGCGATATCAGCACATTACTCAACAGTTCACCGCGAGTAATAGTCGCTGGAGATCTGAACGCAAAACACCCAGAATGGAATTCACGCATACGAAATCCCAACGGCAAAAAACTGTACGAACATTCACTAGGCAGAAACTACATTATACTAGCGCCGACTGAACCGACGCACATTCCCTATCAGAGGGGACACAGGCCAGACGTGATAGACATGACCCTCATCAAGGGTTTTGCCCTCAAACCACCAACCTGTAATACTATACATTGAGGAAACACTGCAGCACATGGAACAACGCAAGATGTTGGACTACGGGCGTGCGTATTGGACATTGTTCAAGCAAACGCTCGACAGCCACATCCCACCTATACGCGAAATTAATGAAACAGCACAAATTGACAGTAGAAACCCTCACTAACGCCGTCCAGGACGCCATGGCAGGCACCATACCTGATCGCACCTCACAACAACGCAGTGCGGCCCTGCCCCAGGAAATCCTGGGCCTAATCTCAATGAGGAATCACCTCAGGAGACAATGGCAGCGCACCAGGCGTCCGTACTTCAAACGGCACATTAACAAGCTACAGGGCATCATACACGATAAAATACAAACACATAGAACACAACAGTGGAACCAAAAACTCGAAGGGCTGGACACCGCGCGACCTGGCGTGTGGCAACTAGCCCGACACTTCACCAGGGAGAAAATATACACCCCAACGCTTCAAGGGCCGGACGGATCTGCATACTGAGCGGAAGAGAAAGCAGAACTAATGGCTCGAACACTCGCAGCGTCATTCACACAGAACCTGGTACCATCAGACCCAGTGTTCACACTTGCTACTGACCAAGAGGTTACACGCATTCTAGCCCAACCACCGCGCGACGACATTCGACATGCTAGCACAGCCGAAGTCTCCTGGGCTATAATGCATTCCGCTGCTAGGAAAGCCCCTGGTCATGATGGCATTTAAAACCGTGTCCTCCAGGAGTTCACGGATAAAGCAACTGAGTACCTAACACACATAACGAATGCCATGCTAAAACACCAACAATTCCCCGCCTTTTGGAAGACGGCCAAGGTCCTGATGTTCAGGAAGCCGGGGAAAGACCACAGCCTCCCACAAAATTACCGACCCATCAGTCTCCTGAGCTCGCTCAGCAAGATTGTTGAGAAGGTGATTCTCAAACACATCACTAGGCACTGCATAACAAATGACATCCTGAGACCGGAGCAATTCGGCTTCAGGAATCACCACTCCACAACACAACAACTCCTACGGGTCGTTGAACATATGACACGTGGCTTCAACACAAACAAAGCAACAGGGGCGATGTTCCTGGACATCGAAAAGGCTTTCGACCGTCTATGGCACAACGGCCTCATCCGCAAACTCAGCGATGCGGGATTCCCCGACGGGCTGCTGCGTCTAATACACTCATACCTCACAGACAGGAGTTTCACCACTGACGTGCAGGGAAAACAATCAACACGACACGGTATACACGCGGGAGTACCCTAGAGAAGCATCCTAGGGCCCCAACCACACACAACACAACGATGGCAATCTACGCGGATGACACAGCCATCCTTGCGCAAGACTGGAAACCATCAAACATTACGTCACGCCTACAGACTGCACTCAGAGTGGCTGAGCCTTGGTTGGAGAAATGGCGTGTTAGAATAAACGTCGACAAGTGCGAAGCCGTCCTGTTCACTAGAAGACCGAAGCAACTGCGCAAACACCGCTACTGCAGACCAATAACTCTACATGTACGTCCAATACGTTTCCGCGAGAAAGTCAAATACCTCGGTGTCTGGCTGGACCGGAAATTACTCTGGGGGGACCACATGCAACACATGACCAACCGAGCTAACGCGAGGCTCAAACAGCTCTATCCTATGCTCAACAGGCGTAGCACACTGAACAGAAGGGTGTCGAAGTCCATGTGCATGACACTTATCCGACCCCCGATGACATACGCAGCTCCTGTCTGGGGATACGCTGCGCCTACACGCCTGCGCCGTCTGCAGCTCATACAAAACAAAGTACTCAAAATCATAAGCAATGCTCCACGATACACACGCATCGCGGACCTTCACCGGGAATACCGACTTGAGACTCTCACGGAGGTAATCCACAAACTCACCTCAAGACTATACAGAAACTCCAGACATTCGCAGAACCCGTTTATTCTGAATCTGGGGAACTACTACCACAACCACAGATAGAAACATAAAAGAACAAAAGACATACTTGTAAGGACATAACATCTATGGGCAAGCATACGCAAAAATAACGGCACAGGCGAGCCCCTGTTAATCAGACGCCATTACTAGATATCTAGCTGAAATACACTGCCGAATAACTGGCACCACACAGGGAAGCCGTACCGTACACTGCATGCAAACAAGCTCCACACATCCCCCACACAGTGAGATGATCTATGGCAGATCTCCCACTACTGTATAACGATCTTGATTGATCCAGGAATGTAGCAGCTGCAGCAACTGGGACACATCGCCATCGCTTGTCGCGGTAATGATGCATGATACCTATACTAACAAATCCAACCTTGCATGAACTATCGCAGCTAGTAAGCCACTACTGCTCTTACTACCCATCCCACTGTCGCAGAGGTTTTTTTCCCACGGTACGAGCCATGGCACTTTTTTCCCTCTGCTCTTCAAATCGCTACCCTCACTCGCGTTTCGTCCACTATCTATCACCTGATGGACCGTGTTAATGCGTAGTCTTACCCAGACGCACGGACAACATCACAGCCCAGCATCCTGTGATCCACTTACTAGATAACTAACATGTTTACGGAGATGACAGTAGAACTTTTGGTTTGGTCACCACGTTGGTGCGGGCGTGGAGGGTCCCCATCTCTTATTAGCTCGGCTCCAGTTCACCACCGGCAATGGAGGGTGAAGCTTTGACAATGCCAGCCACTCGTGCTAGCGAAACGTCAGTAAAATCATTAGATGAACGTCGGCCGAAGAAACCGAGACAGAAGCCAATTGGCAGTTTGTTAACAAGTGGCCACGAAAACCTTAACAATTTTGTAGATATATTTAAGTTTTGCCCACTTCATGCTTATATTCTTAAGTAACGTAGCCTAGATATTTAGTATGTTTAACTTGCTCCAAGATTTTATTATTCAAGGCTGTTTCAGATCTTCCTCGTTGTATGCCTTGAAATTCTATCACTTTCTATTTGTCTACAGACAATGTTGGGTTATAATCGGAGGCTAACCGCTGCGCCGGCTGCTGTGGCCGTGTGGTTCTAGGCACTTCAGTTCGGAACCGCGTGACTGCTATGGTCACAGGTTCGAATCCTGCCTCGGGCATGGATGTGTGTGATATCCTTAGGTTAGTTAGGTTTAAGTAGTTCTAAGTTCTAGGGGACTGATGACCTCAGATGTTGAGTCACATAGTGCTCAGAGCCATTTGAACCATTTGAGCTAACCGCTGCAACACCACCAACTCAAGGTCATCTTCATTCTCTGCAGTCTGCATATAAAATCACGTTTAATCTAGTGTCACTATCTAAACATACTTCTTTTTCACGGTAAATGATAACAGTTCCAGGATAAAGATTAATTAAAATTCTTGACCACGGTATCTGTATATCTAAATATACCTTCATCAGAAGTAAAATAGACTAAAATCACATCCTGCACTGGAGATACATAAAACAATTGTGCCAAAGGCGTCGTCAGCAGTTAAAACATCATCTCCATTTGTTGCTGTTGTTGTGGTCTTCAGTCCTGAGACTGGTTTGATTCAGCTCTCCATGCTACTCTATCCTGTGCAAGCTTCTTCATCTCCCAGTACTTACTGCAACCTACATCCTTCTGAATCTGCTTAGTGTATTCATCTCTTGGTCTCCCTCTACGATTTTTACCCTCCACGCTGCCCTCCAATGCTAAATTTGTGATCCCTTGATGCCTCAAAACATGTCCTACCAACCGATCCCTTCTTCTAGCCAAGTTGTGCCACAAACTTCTCTTCTCCCCAATCCTATTCAATACCTCCTCGTTAGTTACGTGATCTACTCACCTTATCTTCAGCATTCTTCTGTAGCACCACATTTCGAAAGCTTCTATTCTCTTCTTGTCCAAACTAGTTATCGTCCATGTTTCACTTCCATACATGGCTACACTCCATACAAATACTTTCAGAAACGACTTCCTGACACTTAAATCTATACTCGATGTTCACGAATTTCTCTTCTTCAGAAACGCTTTCCTTGCCATTGCCAGTCTACATTTTATATCCTCTCTACTTCGACCATCATCAGTTATTTTACTCCCTAAATAGCAAAACTCCTTTACTATTTTAAGTGTCTCATTTCCTAATCTAATTCCCTCAGGATCACCCGATTTAATTTGACTACATTCCATTATCCTCGTTTTGCTTTTGTTGATGTTCATCTTATATCCTCCTTTCAAGACACTGTCCATTCCGTTCAACTGCTCTTCCAAGTCCTTTGCTGTCTCTGACAGAATTACAATGTCATCGGCGAACCTCAAAGTTTTTACTTCTTCTCCATGAATTTTAATACCTACTCCGAATTTTTCTTTTGTTTCCTTTACTGCTTGCTCAGTATACAGATTGAATAACATCGGAGAGAGGCTACAACCCTGTCTCACTCCTTTCCCAACCACTGCTGCCCTTTCATGCCCCTCGACTCTTATAACTGCCATCTGGTTTCTGTACAAATTGTAAATAGCCTTTCGCTCCCTGTATTTTACCCCTGCCACCTTCCGAATTTGAAAGAGAGTATTCCAGTTAACATTGTCAAAAGCTTTCTCTAAGTCTACAAATGCTAGAAACGTAGGTTTGCCTTTCCTTAATCTTTCTTCTAAGATAAGTCGTAAGGTTAGTATTGCCTCACGTGTTCCAACATTTCTACGGAATCCAAACTGATCTTCCCCGAGGTTCGCTTCTACCAGTTTTTCCATTCGTCTGTAAAGAATTCGCGTTAGTATTTTGCAGCTGTGGCTTATTAAACTGATAGTTCGGCAATTTTCACATCTGTCAACACCTGCTTTCTTTGGGATTGAAATTATTATATTCTTCTTGAAGTCTGAGGGTATTTCGCCTGTCTCATACATCTTGCTCACCAGATGGTGGAGTTTTGTCATGACTGGCTCTCCCAAGGCCATCAGTAGTTCTAATGGAATGTTGTCTACTCCCGGGGCCTTGTTTCGACTCAGGTCTTTCAATGCTCTGTCAAACTCTTCACGTAGTATCTTATCTCCCATTTCGTCTTCATCACATCCTCTTCCATTTCCATAATATTGTCCTCAAGTACATCGCCCTTGTATAAACCCACTATATACTCCTTCCACCTTTCTGCCTTCCCTTCTTTGCTTAGAACTGGGTTGCCATCTGAGCTCTTGATATTCATACAAGTGGTTCTCTTCTCTCCAAAGGTCTCTTTAATTTTCCTGTATTCAGTATCTATCTTACCCCTAGTGAGACAAGCCTCTACATCCTTACATTTGTCCTCTAGCCATCCCTGCTTAGCCATTTTGCACTTCCTGTCAATCTCATTTTTGAGACGTTTGTATTCCTTTTTGCCTGCTTCATTTACTGCATTTTTATATTTTCTCCTTTCATCAATTAAATTCAATATTTCTTCTGTTACCCAAGGATTTCTATTAGCCCTCGTCTTTTTACCTACTTGATCGTCTGCTGCCTTCACTACTTCATCCCTCAGAGCTACCCATTCTTCTTCTACTGTATTTCCTTCCCTCATTCCTGTCAATTGTTCCCTTATGCTCTCCCTGAAACTCTCTACAACCTCTGGTTCTTTCAGTTTATCCAGGTCCCATCTCCTTAAATTCCCACCTTTTTGCAGTTTCTTCAGTTTCAATCTGCAATTCATAACCAATAGATTGTGGTCAGAATCCACATCTGCCCCTGGAAATGTCTTACAATTTAAAACCTGGTTCCTAAATCTCTGTCTTACCATTATATAATCTATCTGATACCTTCTTTTATGATTCTTGAACCAGGTGTTAGCTATGATTAAGTTATGCTCTGTGCAAAATTCTACAAGGCGGCTTCCTCTTTCATTTCTTCCCCCCAATCCATATTCACCTACTATGTTTCCTTCTCTCCCTTTTCCTACTGACGAATTCCAGTCACCCATGACTATTAAATTTTCGTCTCCCTTCACTACCTGAATAATTTCTTTTATCTCGTCGTACATTTCATCTATTTCTTCATCATCTGCAGAGCTAGTTGGCATATAAACTTGTACTACTGTAGTAGGCATGGGCTTTGTGTCTATTTTGGCCACAATAATGCGTTCACTATGCTGTTTGTAGTAGCTAACCCGCACTCCTATTTTTTTTATTCATTATTAAACCTACTCCTGCATTACCCCTATTTGATCTCCATTTATACAACATAATTATGGACAGAGGGATCATCTCCACTTATACAACATAATTATGGACAGAGGGTTGATAATTATGTTGTATAAATGGAGATAATGTTTTAACTACTGACGACGCCTTTGGCACAATTGTTTTATGTATCTCTAGTGCAGGATGTGGTTTTAGTGTATTTTACTTCTGATGAAGGTATATTTAGATATACCGAAACCGTGGTCAAGAATTTTAATAAATCTTTATCGTGCAACTGTTTGGCTGTTATCGTATACCGCGAAGAATTTCAACAATTGCTGTTTCAGCCATGTTTAAAATCTTGAAATACTTCTTTTTTATTCAGCTTTTTCCATGAACTGATCCCTTCATATATGTGTGTATGCTGAAGAATCTTGGAGCAACACAGCAATTGTGTCGTACTTCCTTGTTTGTGTTCATTGCTTTGTGAGGCCGAAGTGGCCGTGCAGTTAAAGGCGCTGCAGTCTGGAACCGCAAGACCGCTACAGTCGCAGGTTCGAATCCTGCCTCGGGCATGGATGTTTGTGATGACCTGAGGTTAGTTAGGTTTAACTAGTTCTAAGTTCTAGGGGACTAATGACCTCAGCAGTTGAGTCCCATAGTGCTCAGAGCCATTTGAACCATTTTTTTGGCTTTGTGATTACATTTCCCATATCTACAACAATTTCGATGTTTGTGTATAGACTGCCTCTCAACCTAGAAGCTGACCACATTTACACTTGGCCTCTCAAAATTACCAAGTGTAAATATGGTCAGCTTCCGGCTAAATACAGTACCATGGAATGGTTTCCCTTAAAAGTGATCATAGTTTCTTCATCTGAGGGTGGTCTAGCGTAGAGAACACCTCATGAAGTAACTCAGAAATGATGTAGCAAAAGAAGTAAATCTACATATACTACTGCAAAATCTGAATGTCTCACTAGTATGTTCTGCAGAAATTATTCCATGGAAACATCAGTGTACACATTACAAAAATCTGTCTCAGCAAATGTCCGTCCCTGCGTCATCGACGAAAGTTACCTTCCATAATCTGAAAATTATACATGCAAAGAGCGGGATATTTCTACTAATGTGTGGGAGAAAATGTATATGGCCGAATTACTTCAATGTCTGCATCGGATATGAGCACTGAAGTAACAAAAGGGAATATTAGCAACAGATATGCCAAAGATGGAGTCATATAACACGTGCATCAAGAATACATACAAAATAAAATAGTAGGCTAAGGAGAGAATACATGAATAATCACAGTATTAAATTGATACTATATATTAACCTCAAAATAATCAAACAGTAATTGTGCAGTAGGCGGGCCTCAGTACACACGTGAACATGAATCGAATTTCTAGCAATCACAGAAACACAAGTTTGCTACACACAGCTTCCAGTAATGTATTCAATAACCTTAAGTGCACGAGAGAATGATGAAATTGAGTGCGTAATCCATTAGAATGAATAACTATGACACAGTCATTTAATCACCTTTCAGATTAAGAAAAACAATCGATCTCTGAGCCTGTATAATACCACACAACTAAGTAGAAGACTACGATCATAGTTCATCGCGAATTCGGGACGCGAAGTAACAGCAGTTTAAACGTGTAAATAGTAATCCCACTCGACTGCAATATTAACAGCCGCAGCAATATTAACAGCCACTGCAAACATCTGCAATTTCCAGCTCTGAACAGCTTCCAACTCAAGGCCTCCACGTCCAGAACAAAAGTGCGATTTCAAACTCAGTCAGCCGCATAGCCTTCTCCAGTGCCTCACGCCTGATTGGCTGGAGCTGAGCGGAACTCGCCAAAGATGAAATACTACCACTGCAGTGTCTCTCAACTTAAAGAGTTTGCATGTCCTATCAATACCGATCACAGGATATATTTGCGGAAAGTATGCAAATACTTCATTTCAAAAGTCCTGCACACTGCGCATGCGTGACCGTTAATGTGAACAAGTTGAAATTCGTATCAGTTGTGAGGGAGACTTTAGGTGTGACGGTCGTAAGTGTGTTTGTTGGTCCGCGTGGCCATTTCGTGAGTAATTCAGTTTTAAAATGGGAGCTGAAACCGAGTCATGTCGGATTACATGTAGTGACCAGCGTTCCTACATCAAAATCGAACCCTTCGTGGAAAGAACCCAATGGAAATTTACAACACTTTGAGAGAAGTGTGTGAGAACAGTGCAGTGGATCGTAGCACAGTATCACGGTGATCTCCTCGTTTCCGTGAAGGTCGGGTAAGCACTGAGGACAACCCAAGAAGTGAAAGGCCATCAACTGCAACGTACTACACCACAAGTTATTGTTAATGACATTTTGAGAGAAGATCGACGAGAAATGTGTGAATAAATTGCATATGAGGCCGAATGTCTGTCACTTCAGTTTACAGAATCATAACTGAAAAGTTAAAGATATGAAAAGTTGCTGCCAGTTGGGTTCTGCATGATCTGAGTGAAGAGCAGAAAGCAGGCTGCAAATGAATCACAGAAGAATCGCTTCAACGTTATCGTACAGAAGGAGAACAGCTTCTGAATAGGATTGTTGCACTTAATGAAACCTGGATACGATATTGTGAGCCAGAACTAAAGCCTCGGTTGTCACAATGGAAAAGTTCCGACTCTCCACTCCCAAAACATATCCTCCGCCAACAATCAAACGTGAAACTGACCCATGACTTTTGCGTATGACATAAATGGAGTCATAGCTACAAATAGAATGCCTCTGGGACGTCTGTGACAGGTGCATACTATAAGCTGTTTCTACAAATTGTTTTGCGCCCTAAAATTGATCAAAGAAGGCCTGACATGCTGCAGCTGACTTCCTCATTTTGCACGATAATGTAAGACCGCATACTGCCCCACCAGTGAGAGAAACGCTCGACACGTATGGCTGGGGAATACTTTCTCAGCCACAATACAGTCCTGGTACGAGCCCACCAGACATCGATTTATTTCCCAAATTGAAGGAACAGTTCCTCAGAGAACATTTGATACAACTGATAAAGCTTCCAGTGAAGTGACCATAGTAATCGGTCAGCTCAACAATCAAGGTGTCCTATCCGGAATACAGAAGTTGGCAAAATGTTGGGAAGGTGTCGTAAGGAAGAATGGACATTGTATTGAAGACCTGTAAAGGTATTTTGTAAAATAGATTATTTTATACACTTCTGTCTTACACTGTGCAGAATTTTTTAAATGACCCTCTTATTATTTCGTGATCTAAGAAAACAAAACTATGAATAAAATGGAAGTGCTGATTGACGCGCATCTTTCAGAGTGAAGACTGGATTCCTGATTTGGGAATGTGGCGAACTTTCGAGGCATAGGTGTTTGTTGAAAGAGTGAAGTGTGAAGTTTCTGAATCGGGAATATGCCCCAGATGGACATGTGACATCGTTCTGTAGCTCTGTGATCGTATGGAGCTTAGTCACCTTTCAATTGCGCTAGACTGATGCGTTTTGTACAAGAAACTGGTTATAAGGGAACATACAATATGCTGAGCTTCCAAAATGGTTCAAATGGCTCTAAGCACTATGGGACTTAACATCTGAGGCTAGACTTAGAACTACTAAAACCTAACTAACCTAGGGGCACCACTCATATCCACGCCCGAGGCAGGATTCGAACCTGCGACTGTAGCAGCACCGCTGTTCCAGACTGAAGCGCCTAGAACCGCTCGGCCACGCCGAGCTTCCACATGTTTCATAAGCAATAATGATGTTTCACGATTCACTATCTACAACAGTACTGTCAATAAAGATATCGTTCACCTCACATTTTCCCCATTCTATCAGACTGTCTTATTTTTATGTAAGTTTTCTCTTTCGGTGATTACTTTTGCGTGGAAAGTATTGTTCCAAATGATTTTAGTAGGACATTCCATGGTTCAGTACAAGTACTCAACGGCATTGGCCTCTTTTTTTGCTTACATTTATCGTGAATCTCTCGCCCTGCGCGAAGTCCAAGCAAGTGGGAAAAAGTGCAGGTGACTCCTAAGTAAGAACGGACCCGTAAAATCAGAGACCGTAACATCGGTCTGCTGCAGTATTTTTGGATATATTCTCAATTCGAATATAATAAATTTCCTTCTGACAGAAAAACTTTGTCCACGAATCAGCACGGTTTTAGAAAACATCGCTCGTGCAAAATTCAGCTTGCCATTTCTACGAACATGGAAGAAGGGCAACAGGCAGATTCCACGTTCCTAGATTTCCAAAACCATGTGCCACGGTGCCCGACTGTAGACTGTTAACGAAGGTTCGAGCGTACAGAATAGGTTCGCAGATATGTGAGCTGCTCTGGCTCTGAGCACTATGGGACCTAACATCTATGGTCATCAGTCCCCTAGAACTTAGAACTACTTAAACCTAACTAACCTAAGGACATCACACAACACCCAGTCATCACGAGGCAGAGAAAATCCCTGACCCCGCCGGGAATCGAACCCGGTAACCCGGGCGCGGGAAGCGAGAACGTTACCGCACGACCACGAGCTGCGGACTGTGAGCTGCTCGAAGACTTCTTAAGTACGAGGGTGGTTTGAAAAGTTCTCAGAATCACCACGAGAGGTCAGTGCTAGCGCAACTAACAGTTCAGGTACAGGGTGTTTCAAAAATGACCGGTATATTTGAAACGGCAATAAAAACTAAACGAGCAGCGATAGAAATACACCGTTTGTTGCAATATGCTTGGGACAACAGTACATTTTCAGGCAGACAAACTTTCAAAATTACAGTAGTTACAATTTTCAACAACAGATGGCGCTGCAAGTGATGTGAAAGATATAGAAGACAACGCAGTCTGTGGGTGCGCCATTCTGTACGCCGTCTTTCTGCTGTAAGCGTGTGCTGTTCACAACGTGCAAGTGTGCTGTGGACAACATGGTTTATTCCTTAGAACAGAGGATTTTTCTGGTGTTGGAATTCCACCGCCTAGAACACAGTGTTGTTGCAACAAGACGAAGTTTTCAACGGAGGTTAAATGTAACCAAAGGACCGAAAAGCGATACAATAAAGGATCTGTTTGAAAAATTTCAACGGACTGGGAACGTGACGGATGAACGTGCTGGAAAGGTAGGGCGACCGCGTACGGCAACCACAGAGGGCAACGCGCAGCTAGTGCAGCAGGTGATCCAATAGCGGCCTCGGGTTTCCGTTCGCCGTGTTGCAGCTGCGGTCCAAATGACGCCAACGTCCACGTATCGTCTCATGCGCCAGAGTTTACACCTCTATGCATACAAAATTCAAACGCGGCAACCCCTCAGCGCCGCTACCATTGCTGCACGAGAGACATTCGCTAACGATATAGTGCACAGGATTGATGACGGCCATATGCATGTGGGCAGCATTTGGTTTACTGATGAAGCTTATTTTTACCTGGACGGCTTCGTCAATAAACAGAACTGGCGCATATGGGGAACCGAAAAGCCCCATGTTGCAGTCCCATCGTCCCTGCATCCTCAAAAAGTACTGGTCTGGGCCGCCATTTCTTCCAAAGGAATCATTGGCCCATTTTTCAGATCCGAAACGATTACTGCATCACGCTATCTGGACATTCTTCGTGAATTTGTGGCGGTACAAACTGCCTTAGACGACACTGCGAACACCTCGTGGTTTATGCAAGATGGTGCCCGGCAACATCGCATGGCCGACGTCTTTAATTTCCTGAATGAATATTTCGATGATCGTGTGATTGCTTTGGGCTATCCGAAACATACAGGAGGCGGCGTGGATTGGCCTCCCTATTCGCCATACATGAACCCCTGTGACTTCTTTCTGTGGGGACACTTGAAAGACCAGGTGTACCGCCAGAATCCAGAAACAATTGAACAGCTGAAGCAGTACATCTCATCTGCATGTGAAGCCATTCCGCCAGACACGTTGTCAAAGGTTTCGGGTAATTTCATTCAGAGACTACGCCATATTATTGCTACGCATGGTGGATATGTGGAAAATATCGTACTATAGAGTTTACCAGACCGCAGCGCCATCTGCTGTTGAAAATTGTAACTACTGTAATTTCGAAAGTTTGTCTGCCTGAAAATGTACTGTTTTCCCAAGCATATTGCAAGAAACGGTGTATTTCTATCGCTGCTCGTTTAGTTTTTATTGCCGTTTCAAATATACCGGTCATTTTTGAAACACCCTGTATATTCATTGGACTGTTCCTGTAAACATGTGCCACGTCAGTGCTCTTGGAAGAGAGCTGCGGCGGAGACGTGGCTCTGTTGTTGTTCCCGCGTAGTGATTTGCGAAGACGGAAAAAGTCGAGATTCGAGCAGAGATTAAGAACTTCGTAAAGAAAGGTATGAAAGCAAGGATATTCGTGCCGATTTCCAAAATACACTGGGGAACTCTGCTCCTTCATATTCAACTGTTGCCATGTGGACAAATGAATTTAAATTTGGTCGGGAGAGCTTAGATGATGATCTGTGCAGTGGTCGGCCAAGATGTGTCACTACTCTGGAAATCATTGCAAAAGTGTACAAAATGGTCATGGAGGGTCGCTGATTGAAAGTGCGTGAAATTGCTCACGCTTGCTAGATGTCATCTGAAAAGACATATCACATTTTAACTGAAGAATTAGAAATGAAAAAGTTATCTGCAAGATGGGTCCGCGACTCTTGAAGCTTGATGAAAAACATGTGTCGTCGCCGTGGCAAAATTACACGAACTAAGGTAATAATTAGCCCCCCCCCCGCCCCCCCCCCCCACCCCGGCTAGCCACGCGGTCTATCGCGCTGCTTCCCGAGCGGGAAGGAGCGTCTGGTCTCCCGCACGAATCTGCCCAGTGGATTAGTGTCAAGCTCCAGTGTGCCATCCAGCCTGTGGATGGTTTTTAAGGTGGTTTTTCCATCTGCCTCGGCGAATGCAGGCTGGTCCCCCGTATTCCGCCTCAGCTACATTATGTGGGCGATTGCTGTGTAAAGACTGTCTCCACATACCCGTTGCAGATATCGAAGCAATTCATAGGCGGGCTGCTAAATTTGTTACCAGTAGGTTCGAGCAACATGCAAGTATTATGAAGATACTTTGGGAAGTCAAAAAAAAAAAATTGGCTCTGAGCACTATGGGGCTTAACATCTATGGTCATCAGTCCTCTAGAACTTAGAACTACTTAAACCTAACTAACCTAAGGACATCACACGACACTCAGTCATCACGAGGCAGAGAAAATCCCTGACCCCGCCGGGAATCGAACCCGGGAACCCGGGCACGGGAAGCGAGAACGCTACCGCACGACCACGAGCTGCGGACTTGGGAAGTCAAATGGGAATCCTTGGGGGTAAGTCTACGTTTTCGAGGAACAGTGTGTAACGTATTACTATCTTTCTCATCGAGCCATATACGTTTTCTCGCATTTCTAGCTGCTTCTCCCACACAAATAATGATAAAAATTCAGAAATTCAGGGTCACCACCAGACCAAGCTCTTCCTAACCATTTAGAAAAAAACGGAGCTTGAAAATTATTAGTTTAATTACTTTAATAATTTAATTACAAGTATGCAAATTTCTTTAAGTAGCCAGATAAATAGCACTCCATGTCGTGCATGAAGCAACTTGATTAATTCAGGATTGGAAATCGGAGTAAGTCAGTAAGATCAACACCACAGAATTTATCTTTCACCTAGATTATTTATTGTATCTAAGTATTTGGTAGCACATACTAACTACACATAACTGGTGCCTGACTAGAAATATTTGAGTAAGAATTACGTGAGAATGTAACGGAGCGCAATTTAACTACAACAAGAAGAAACGCAGAAAACGGGGGTGTGAGACAATGATACTATCATCTCCTTTGCATTCATACCATAAAAATATGTCAGTGAGATTCGCATTACGATTCTACGCATGCACTATTCTGGACAGAGGTTTAACCAATGCACGAGGTTGTGCGATAATTATTCAACATACTAACTGCGTCTGCTGCTTGCAAACGGCCGAACTAGAGCACGTGGAGCATTCTGAATCAAACTGTTCTGCTGCTTTTTAGAAATCGCACGAAAGAACAGATATTCTTGCGGAAATTATAGCTCATTAAACAAGCAAACTGTTAAAATAAAGCCTATTGCGGTGCCGTGGTGGACCAGAAGGGCCATTGATTACCACACACTTGGCACGAAATCGACACACAAAGACAAAAGCAACTTCCACAAAATATGAGATTAAAGATCATTAAAAATCATACTCGCTTCGAGACAGTATTACACCCACGTACGGTTCAAGTGATCCTAACCAGCTTTTCCTAATCAGATTTACCGTCTGAACTTCTACTTCATCGTTGTTCATCGTTGTAACTTCCACACTTGTAACTGAAACACCCAAAAACCGCCTATTTAAAGAAATATAATTATGGCACATTCGGAAAAATGACTCTCTTCACACGCTTCAGTCAAGCTGAAGTTCTTAAGTATTTGAACACAACGAAGTCCTAACTCAACCTGCTTCCTATCACCTGAAACCCCCCTTAAGAGCTACGATCCGTACTCACCAAGCGTTCACCGAAGAGTGCCGCTTTCTCTTTCGAGATTACGTAGCTCCCCGTGCAGCGGAAGCTACCAGAGGGGTAGCCCTCCGTTACC
The DNA here is from genome assembly GCF_021461395.2 of Schistocerca americana. Classification (NCBI taxonomy): domain Eukaryota; kingdom Metazoa; phylum Arthropoda; class Insecta; order Orthoptera; family Acrididae; genus Schistocerca; species Schistocerca americana. The sequence continues at coordinate 955,172,850 of NC_060120.1, forward strand.
AACATCACACACAAAACAGCCTTCGCCTAAGATGGGTAAACCTCTCTGTTCAGATATTGGAAACCTAAGTTAGTCATCCTGTTCTCTCCTTCGAACGAGAAGCAACATCGTCTGCTCCCAGCAGACAATGACCAACAGCGTTTCCACAGAACAAAACCGAAACCCCACATTAAAACACACATATAATATTCAATAGGCCTTATCTGAGTGCTCAGTCTTTCTGGAAGAGTTCATGAATTGAGCTAAAATCAGGTAGTGAAGGGAATAAGTTGTACCGAATTCGACAAGCATCTTATGAAACGACTTCACAGAGGCGTTTCAAGTGTTGAGAAAATTAAGAAACCCACCATTTGAGGGTGACTGCAGAAGGATTCACCTGCCGCCAGCGTACATTTCGCCTTAGGACCACGAAGATAAGGTAGGAGAAATTAGGGTTCATACAGAGGCATATAGATAGTCGTTTTTCCCTCGTTCTGTTTGCGAGTGGAACAAGAAAGGAAATGATTAGAAGTAGTACAGGGTCCCCTCCAGTGCGCACCGTACGGTGGCTTACGGTGTATGTACATAATGTAAGACGTCGTGGTCTCCTGACCTTCATTGCTTACGTATTCCGCCCTCACAATAATAAAAAATGTTCAAATGTGTCTGAAATCTTACGGGACTTAACTGCTAAGGTCATCAGTCCCTAAGCTTACACACTACTTAACCTAAATTATCCTAAGCACAAAAACACACACCCATGCTCACAATCATATTCTGCACATCAAGACGCTTCATTCTAACCCAAACTCGATAAGATAAAGTCAATGTTGTATGAATTCATGTAAACGATATGCAAATAACAAGTAAATCGCAAATGTGCACCGAGGTTGAAATACTCGAGGCTGGCGTACACACACACACATTCCAGGCATGATGGTCACAGGAGTTTTTAGTTCGAGAGCGGCAGACCGCAGGCCGGGAGGCCGGTCCCTTCAGAGGACGACTCAGCCTATCTATGTCAGCCGGTGACCGCCCATAGAGCAGACAGCGTTTGCCCGAGTGAAAGGAAGAACGACCCCATGTTCGGCTTAAAAGCAAATTCCGCTACATTGTGTGGGAGCACCCAGCCTACGCATTCTTCACAAATATAGCACGCAGTTTCAGAGATTTTCACAGGGAGACAGCAAACGCCAAACGCCGATGCTACAGATTTCCGGATTGGTCGCCTTAAACTAAACGTCATACTCCCGTTTTAGAAGAGCAATGCTGATTGGCAGACGATATTCCTTGAGCTGAAGGAGTAATGGAAGAGACCGAAAGATATACCCCTTCATATCTGGAGTGGAGAGGGGCCGTTCCGTTTTCGCTCTTGGAGCGAGAACACGTAACGAGAGCGTGTGCGCTAGTATGTGTACACTAAGAGCGAGGAACAAGTCTCTCCTCAGTGCTTCACTGGGAGGACACCTCTGTCAAGAGTGAATCAGAGTGCGGCTCTATATTGAGTCCTTGCTATTAAGCGTTGTTCACTGTGTTGGCCACCACACTTATTGTGCTGTGTGAACGGACAGAGTTATAGTTAAACGCCTGCGAGCGAATTTTTGAGTGGCATCATGGTGGACTGGTTATCTGACCGGAGTACCACGCCAATAGTTACACTAGGGGCGAATAGGAGTCCTTGACTTCATCAAGGCGTAGAGAGAGTTTGATTGGCGAAAGTCAATTCCGATAGAACGAGGGTTACCTTATTTGTCAGCAGCGAGCGGCGCAGACAGCAGTCATCGCAGCTTACGGTATTGTGTGCTACAGTTCTTGCGAGCCCCATATTTCCTCCACAACAGTACACTTCACTGAATTTCACACGCGACAGCCTCGACCGTACCTAGCAACATTCTAACAGCTAATTATTCAAGTTGAGTAGGCGCGGCTCTCAGCCATTCAGCCAAATCTATAACAATCTTAAACTTTGTATAGACATTTCATTAGCGCATCCTATCCTTAAGAGGTAACTTCACATTCCGAAAAGAACCCGGAAATAACTCGTTCAGTTCATAACTAAAAGTGCCATTGTGATTTCTCAGAATTTTTGCAAAACAAATAATAATTTTCGTTAGTTTCATGTTTTTCTTACACTAACTAGCACTACTCCAGTACCCAAGTATCCCACTAGTTACGTAAGAAATTTTGTGAATTTTTGTGTGATTTGCTTACAGCAGACGACTCCAGAAGATATTTATTGCTGAAAGTTTTTCAGGTATTTCTCTTTAGAACGTTAGGAGCGTCAGTCTGACTTCTGTAGTAGTGTGGGGGTGGAAATTGCATCTTGCAGGAGCCACAGGGTAAAGGGTACATCTCAGATTAATGCGTTGCGCAGAATGACAGAGTAGCACCCGCCACTCACAATAGATGTAGATGTCATGCCACGGGAGTGGAGAAACAATACAACGTTGCGGTTTCTAAAGATTTTGCTCTTTGGCGATCGTGTTCAGAGAACGTAAGTCTCGAGTACGTCATACCAAGTGACACTACACAGACTCCAGATGGACCTTCTCAGGTACGTCACTGCGCACGCGCAAGGACTTGGAGGTGGAGGACCGAGTCCGAATCGGCAGCGTGAAGCGGCACTAAGTGACACGACGCCAGCCAACCTCGTAACGAGCCACTCGTTACGAGGCGCACCAGGAACTCACGTCACCCCCCAAGCTCTGGCGACGCATTATTGCTAATTAACAGTCCTGGTGCGCCTGTGTCACCAAGGACGTGGACGTCAGTCACCGGTCACCGGGAGAAGCGTCTTTTCTTCAGCTGTCACGCAGGCTCTTGTGTGTACCAAGTGAAATAAAGATTCCTCCCTAAGCGCAGAGTACGATGTACTATATTAAGTTATGACGGAGACGGGTGCTCATCGTAGTGTAGGCCCAAGGGACGAAGGAAGGAAGCAAGATTGGAGTTTATAAGGTCGTCAGAGTGTGCGAACAGTCTCGGATTGCGCAAGAATGGGGGAGGAAATGGACCGTGTCCCTAGCAAACAAACTATCCCAGCGTTTGCCTTAAGAGATTAAGAAACATAAAGTCTATATGACCGGAGCGAGAACTGAACCGTGGTCCTGCTGATTACGAGTCGAGTGCCATACAACTGTGCTGCCGCGCTCGGTCGAAAATGGTACTATACTACTGGCCATTAAAATTGCTACACCATGAAGCTGACGTGCTGCAGACGCGAAATTTAACCGATAGGAATAAGATGCTGTGATATGCAAATGATTAGCTTTTCAGAGCCTTCACACAAGGTTGGCGCCGGTGGCGACACCTACAATGTGCTCACACGGGGAAAGTTTCCAACCGATTTCTCATCCACAAACAGCAGTTGACCGGCGTTGCCTGGTGAAACGTTGTTGTGATGCCTCGTGTAAGCAGGAGAAATGCGTACCATCACGAGTCAACAGATGGGGACATCTCTGTACGAACGGTTCGACGACGTTTGCAGCAGCATGGACTATCAGCTCGGAGACCATGGCTGCGATTACCCTTGACGCTGCATCACAGACAGGAGCGCCTGCGATGGTGTACTCAACAACGAACCTGGGTGCACGAATGGCAAAACCTCATTTTTTCGGATGAATTCAGGTACTGTTTACAGCATCATGTTGGTCGCATCCGTGTTTGGCGACATCGCGGTGAACGCACATTGGATGCGTGTATTCGCCATCGCCATACTGGCGTATCACCAGGCATGATGGTTTGGGGTGCCATTGGTTACACGTCTCGGTCACCTCTCGTTCGCATTGACGGCACTTTGAACAGTGGACTTTACATTTCAGATGTGTTACGACCCGTGGCTCTACCCCTCATTCAATCCCTGCGAAACCCTACATTTTAACAGGATAATGCACGACCGCATGTTGCAGATATCGTACGGGCCTTTCTGGATACAGAAAATGTTCGACTGCTGCCCTGGCCAGCACATTCTCCAGATCTCTCACCAACTGAAAACGTCTGGTCAATGGTGGCCGAGCAACTGGCTCATCACAATACGCCAGTCACTACTCTTGATGAACTGTGGTATAGTGTTGAAGCTGCATGGGCAGCATTACCTGTACACGCCATCCAAGCTCTGTTTGACTCAATGTCCAGGCGTATCAAGGCCGTTATTACGGCCAGAGGTGGTTGTTCTGGGTACTGATTTCTCAGGATCTATGCACCCAAATTGCGTGAAAATGTAATCACATGTCAGTTCTAGTACAATATATTTGTCCAATGAATACCCGTTTATCATCTGCATTTCTTCTTGGTGTAGCAATTTTAATGGCCAGTAGTGTACAAAAATGGCTCGAAAACATCAGCGCCTCTACGTAGAGCAAGCAATTTTTCTTCATTTTCCTCTTATTTCGGAAGGTAGGTAAGAGCGGTCCGACTGCAAGTGGACATGGTAATACAGAATGGAATCCAAACCAAAGTACCTGCTTTGTGTTTTGTACTGGAGTAAGGACAGTTAGTATTTCATGTATCATCCAATTCGAGGTCATCAGAGTCGGTTTACTGTTTCTGCTGGACGAGGGCAGAGCTGGCTTTAACTGATCGTTGTGGCCGAGCGGTTCTAGGCGCTTCCGTCTGAAACCGCGCTGCTGCTACGGTCGTAGGTTCGAATCCTGCCTCGGGCATGGATGTGTGTGATGTCCTTAGGTTAGTTAGGTTTAAGCAGTTCTAAGTCTAGGGGACTGATGACCTCAGATGTTAAGTCCCATAGTGCTCGGAGCCATTTTCATCTGAGTTTGCTGAGCGCACCCGTCTAATCGTTTGTCAGTACCCTGACAAAATGAAGTAAGGGAAAAGACTACAATCAATCGTCACACCTGTCATCTGATACCAAATTCTCTATATGTCCGTTATCGCTACACCCCTCAAGCATGGAAAGGTGTGTTAGCGGCAGTGCACCTAGACGAGTTAGAGACAAAAATATAGTTATCAGAAGCCAGGTAAGAATGCTGCAAAGAAACCTTACCGGATCGTTCGTAGATAAAATACTATCAGAATTGAAGGACCAAGCTGATCTAAGTGAACGAAAACATATAAGATTGGTTTTGCACTCATAAGTTCCGATGTTCATACCTCTGATTTTTTTTTCCTATTCCCTGATAACTTCATCTACAACAGTGGGGTAACCTTTCTGAGTGTAATCAGTTGATAGCAGGTACACATCCTCCCCCTCCCCATACTCCGACCCCCACCATCATGATTAATGTTTAGAATGAGAACAAATTTCCTTTAAACACTTTTACGTTTAAAACGACGAAAGACAGATTATAGTTCGTTTTCGTAGATGTTTTACTAAACTACGAACCAATGCCTCAGTGAGGTGTACTGTTTCTATCCAACAATCTTCTTTTTACGGAATGGTGACTCAATTCTCACTGCATCACGAGGGATGCTTACAACTCCTACTCAAAACAGAAATTGATCCATGCTGGTGCTAGATATTTGCAACAATAACCACTTCTCTCCCTACCGACATTTGTTTCATCCATACTCTCCATCACATTCAAAATAAACCAAATTAAAATGTGAGCGCAATACTTACGTCTTCTCTTTGTAAATCACTTCTGCAGTGGCAGAAAGTTGAAGACTTTTGGCTAGCAATGCTTCGTGTCTGATCACTGACACTAATAATAATAGTAATAATAATAACATAACTGTGTAGGCCCTACTGCAGTGTAGTACCTGTTATGTTCTGCTGTCAGTTAGTTTGTTTATTGCTCTGGAACGAATAATGAAGCAATATCTATTCAATGCTGGTAACTACGTACATCTTGGAGAAGGCATTTTCATGACATATTTAAGCATCTGTGATGGAAATGGAAATGAGTGTTTGGCGTCATTGGCCGGGAGGCCCCTTACGGGGCACGTCCGGCCGCGTTGGTGCAGGTCCTATTACATTCGACGCTACATTGGGAGACCTGAGCGCCGGATAGGGATGAAATGATGATGAAGACTACATAACGCCCACTCCCTGAGCGGAGAAAATCCCCGATCCAGCCGGGAATCGAACCCGGGCCCCTTAGGACGGCAGTCCGTCACGCTGACCATTCAGCTATCGGGGCGGACAGCATATGTGATCTACACTGATGAGCCAAAACATTATGAAAGCCTACTTAAAAGCACGTTGGTCCACTTCTGGAATGCAATTCAGCAGTGATTCTGTGTGCCATGGATTCGACAAACACTTGTTACTTTTCAGAAGTTTGTGGCAACAGATGCCTACGCACAGGTCACACACTTACGGGCGGTTGGAATTTGGGCGCGGGGCTGGCGCCCAATAGCGTCCCAGTTGGGTTACATCGGATACAGGTAAGCCGAATTTTATGGACAAGGCATCAGCGTGCGTTCACTATCGAGCTCCCCAAACCTTTGCAACACGGTTCTGGCCTTGTGATACTCACATTTATCCTGCTGGAATATGCCATCACTGTTGAGAAAGACATCAAGCTAAGAGGTTACAGGTGGTCCCTAATAATATTCACGTAGTCCACAGCTGTCATTATGACTTCGATGTCCTCCATAATACAGCTCCCACCGGCCTTCGGCCGTGGCGCGCTGCATGTTTCGTGCAGCCGTTTGCCTGGATGACAGCGAATCTGGACATGACCATCGACTTGGTTTGACAATTTCATACGGTGAGGCGACACGGTTCCATCGATTCGCGATCCAACCTCGAGAATCGAGCCCACTGTAACCATAATAGTCGATGTTGCTGGGTCATCATGGGAATATGTAGGTGTCCTCTGCTGCGGAGCACCATTTTCAACACTTTGCCGCTTAGCGTTGTGCTCCAAAGCACTTGTCCCTGCGGCAGAACTGTACTCGGTCGCCAGACCTGCCACAGATGCTCCACGATACACACGCATCGCGGGCCTTCACCGGGAATACCGACTTGAGACTCTCACGGAGGTAGTCCACAAACTCACCACAAGACTATACAGAAACTCCAGACATTCGCAGAAGCCGTTTATTCTGAATCTGGGGAACTATGACCACAACCATAGATGGAAACATAAAAGACCAAAAGACATACTTGTAAGGACCTAACATCTATGGCCAAGTACACGCAAACACAACGGTACAGGTGAGCCCCTGTTAATCAGCCACCATTACTGGATATCCAGTTGGAACACACTTGCCGAATAACTGGCACCACACATTCCATACCGTACACTATATGCAGATAAGCTCCACACACCCTCCACACAGTGAGACGATCTATGGCCGATCTCCCACTAATATATAACGATCCTGATTGTTCCAGGAATGCAGCAGCTGCAGCAAACTCGGATAGATCGCCATCGCCTGCCACGGTAATGATGCATGATACCCATACTAACAAACCCAACCTTGCATGAACTATCGCAGCTTGTAAGCCACTACTCTGTCGCAGAGGTTTTTTTCCCACTGCACGAGCCTTGGCACTTTTTCCCTTTGCTCTTCAAATTGCTACCCTCATTCACGTTTCGTCCACTATCTATCACCTGATGGACTGTGTTAATGCATAATCTTACCCAGACGCACGGATTAACATCACAGCCCAGCATCCTGTGATCCACTTATTAAATAACTAACATGTTGACGGAGGTGACAGTAGAACTTTTGGTTTGGTCACCACGTAGGTGCGGGCGTGGAGGGGCCCCATCTCTATCTAAAAAGATCGTCGCCTATCCTGCTTACGTAGGGATCGGAGAGTCCTAGACACCTAGAGGCAAGCTGCACTGATTCTCTAGCGCCTGATAGTAGGCATGTGAAATCGGTGGGTAGTCAAGGGGTTGCCTGTCCTACAGGCGTCTAGGACTCCGTTACAGTTTACCTCTGTACAGGTGCCTCCCACCGTCGATCCGGAGATCCTGGCGTGTTTTGGTGGCGAGTTTCGTCAAAGGGCTCTTGCTACGAGAAATGATCGTGTGGCATTCATGGCCAGGAGGCACCATCTGGGAAAGTTCGGACGCCGAGTTGCAAGTCTTATTTGAGATGACGCCACATTTGGCGACTTGCGTGTTGGTGATAATGAGGTGATGATGAGGACAACACAACACCGAGTCCACGAGCGGAGAAAATCTCCAACCCGGACGGGGATCGAACCTGGGCCCACTCCATGGTAGGCAAACAAGTTACCACTCAGCTAAGCAGGCGGACAGTCTGGCTTTGTTTGGGCTTCAGTGCTGCTAGCGTCTGTCCGGTCGCTCTCTCGTGGCGTGGCGCAGCGAACAGGATATCTTTAGTGGCCAGCAAGCGAGACGGAAACGTGAGGAGTCTGGAGTGTGGAGTGCAGCGGGGATGGGAAGATGAAGATTGTAGCCACAGCCAGAAACGACGAACGGTGGGGATTAGTTACTGCGATATTGCACAGAGCATTAAGCGTTGTGTCTTTATAAGTCATATCTACTCATGGGCAGCTAACAGATATTGTCGGGGTAAAATTAATGTGCAGCTGGGACTGAAAACAGAGGAGACAGCTAGTGGCAGTTACGTTTGCAAACACGGTATAATTGTCCCAACTTGTAAAATCTACACTGCACGGCGTGGCCGTGAGAGTATAAGACAGTGTTTTAGTACACTACGGGCCATTAAAACTGCTACACTAAGAAGAAATGCAGATGATAAATGGGTACTCATTGGACAAATATATTATACTAGAACAGACATGTGATTCCATTTCCATGCAATTGGGGTGCATAGATCCTGAGAAATCAGTACCCAGAACAATCACCTCTGGCCGCAATAACGGCCTTGAAACGCCTGGGCATTGAGTCAAACAGAGCTTGGATGGCGTGTACAGGTACAGTTGCCCATGCAGCTTCAACACGATACCACAGTTCATCAATACTGGCGTACTGCGACGAGCCAGTTGCTCGGCCACCATTGGCGAGACGTTTTCAATTGGTGAGATATCTGAAGAATGTGCTGGCCAGGGCAGCAGGCGAACATTTTCTGTATCCAGAAAGGCCCGTACAGGACCTGCAACATGCGGTAGTGCATTATCCTGCAGGGATCGAATGAACGGTAGAGCCACGGGTCGTAACACATCTGAAATGTAACGTCCACTGTTCAAAGTGGCGTCAATGCGAACAAGAGGTGACCGAGCCGTATAACCAATGGCACCCCATACCATCACGCCGGGTGATACGCCAGTATGGAGATGACGAATACACGCATCCAATGTGCGTTCACCGCTATGTCGCCAAACACGGATGCGACCATCATGATGCTGTAAACAGAACCTAGATTCATCCGAAAAAATGACGTTTTGCCATTCGTGCACCCAGGTTCGTCGTTGAGTACACCACCGCAGGCGCTCCTGTGTGTGATGCAGCGTCAAGGGTAACCGCAACCGTGGTCTCCGAGGTGATAGTCCATGCTGCTGCAAATGTCGTCGAACTGTTCGTGCAGATGGTTGTTGTCTTGCAAACGTCCCCATCTGTTGACTCAAGAATCGAGACGTGGCTGCACGATCCGTTACAGCCATGCGCATAAGATGTCTGTCACCTCGACTGCTAGTGATACGAGGCCGTTGCGATCCAGCACGGGGTTCCGTATTACCCTCCTGAACCCACCGATTCCATATTCTTCTAACAGTCATTGGATCTCGACCAACGCGAGCAGCAATGTCGCGATACGATAAACCACAATCTCGATAGGCTACAATCCGACCTTTATCAAAGTCGGAAACGTGATGGTACGCATTTCTCCTCCTTACACGAGGAATCACAACAACGTTTCACCAGGCAACGTTGCTCAACTGCTGTTTGTGTATGGAAATCGGTTGGAAACTTTCCTCATGTCAGCATGTTGTAAGTGTCGCCACCGGCACCAACCTTGTGTGAATGCTCTGAAAATCTAATTATTTACATATCATAGCATCTTCTTCCTGTCGGTTAAATTTCGCGTCTGAAGCACATCATCTTCGTGGTGTAGCTATTTTAATGTCCAGTAGTGTATTTTGTATGCACGTGGAGGTCATGGTTTAATCATTGTGTGTAGATATGCCTTTTTTCTTTATTACACTGTTGCCCTTTGTCAGTATATTATGCAGAGTGTGACTCTTGTTGTGGCGTTTGTTCATTTAGCATACTGTGTTATTATGGGTGCCAGCTTATGAAGTCACTACGGGGTGTTAGTGTGAATAATGTGATTTCTGTCCATTTGTTCTGTGATGAGGTATGGACGGCCGAATTCTTGTCGCCCGCACATGGTTTCAGCATTCTTCAACCACTTTTCACAGATGCTCACGACAGCAGCAGTGGAACAGCCGAATAGCTTCGCCGTTTCCGAGTTCCTAGTTCCCAGGCACTGGGCAACAACAATCTGACTTTTGTTAAAGTCACTTAAGTCTGCGGATTTCCTGATTTGCGCCACTTGTCATCGCTAGAATGAGTCCCCATTCGTCTCTGCTACGTTCATGTACACCATGTGATCAAAAGCATCAGGAAACCATCAAAAACATACGTTTTTTCATATTAGGTGCATTTTGCTGTCACCTACAGCCAGGTAATCCATATCAGCGGCCTCAGTAATCATTAGACATCGTGAGAGAGCAGAATGGGGCGCTCCATGGAACTCACGGACTTCGAATGTGATCAGGTGATTGGCTGTCACTTGTGTCATACGTCTGTACGTGAGATTTCCATTCTCCTAAAAACCCCTAGGTCCACTGTTCCCTATGTGAAGCGGAAACGTGAAGGGACACGTACAGCACAAAAGCGTACAGGCCGACCTCGTCTGTTCACTGACAGAGACCGTCGACAGGTGAAGATGTTCGTAACGTGTAATAGGCAGACATCTATCCAGATCATCACACAGGAATTCCATTCTGCATCTGGATCCACTGCAAGTAATATGACAGTTAGGAGGGAGATTTGAGAACTTGGATTTCATGGTCGAGCGGCTGCTCATTAGCCACACATCAAGCCGGTAAATGCCAAACGACGGTTCGCTTGGTGTAAGGAGCGTAAATATTGGACGATTGAGCAGTGGAAAAACGTTGTGTGGAGTGACGAATCACAGTAGACAATGTGGCAATCCGATAGCAGGGTGTGTGTATGGCGAATGCCCGGTGAACATCATCTGCCAGCTTGTGTAGTGCCAACAGTAAAATTCGGAGGTGGTGGTGTTATGGTGTGGTCGTGTTTTTCATGGAGGGGGCTTGCACCCTTGTTGTTTTGCGTGGCACTATCACAGCACAGGCCTACACTGATGTTTTAAGCACCTTGTTGCTTCCCACTGTTGAAGAGCAATTCGAGGATGGCGATTGCATCTTTCAACACGATTGAGCACATGTTCATTATGCACGGCCAGTGCTGGAGTGGTTACACGACAATAACATCCCCGTAATGTGCTGGCCTGCACAGAGTCCTCACTTAAATCCTATAGAACACCTTTGGGATTTTTTTGGAACGCCGACTTCGTGCCAGGCCTCACCGACCGACATCGATACCTCTCCTCAGTGCAGCACTCCGTGAAGAATGGGTTGCCATTCCCCAAGAAACCTTCCAGCACATGACTGAACGTATGCCTGCGAGAGTGGAAGCTGTCATCTCGTCTGAAGGTGGGCCAACACCATTCTGAATTCCAGCATTACCGGTGGAGGGCACCACGAACTTGTAAGTCATTTTCAGCCAGGTGTCCGGATACTTTTGATCACATAGTGTACTTCTCTTACCGCGTCACTTGCCCTTAGCGCCACCAGGCAGCATGCAACCTCGCGGTGGGCAGTGGTCATAATGTTTTGGCTCATCAGTGTTTATGTGTCAATTTTACTGTTCTAAATGCATCGTACAAATATGTACCTAGGGGGTGTACAACATGAGGAAGATGTTGTTCATACAGTTGTTACACAAACTACAATCTCCGCCACATTCTGTCAGACTTTAATGCTAGTATTTGAAAAAAAGTGTAATTATTGGTAACTTGTATAGTCGGCATTGCAGTCCTACAAAATAGTGATAATGGTAATGATCTACAAAAAACAATTTAGTTTCGTGGTCGGCATACAACTGAATCTTTATGTTCTCATCGCTCAGAAAACTACATTTTATCCGTCAGAGTGTAATTATCCCCAAGTTGGGAGCCACTGTGCCAGAGTGTCAAGAACTGTCTGTAGTCCATTCTCGCAGGTCTTCGAAGAGTTCATAATGGTCGCAATTATGGTGCTACATTGTCATATTCTTAATATTGTTTTCACGTTGCATATCTGTTGCGAACAAAATAAAATTTCCTGATGTCCACTTCGCACTCACTAGCTGTATTGCCCATTAGTTGTTCTATTTGATTTCGAAAAGCATTTGAATGCTTTTCCTGGGTGACTGGGAAAAGGATATACGCCTCTGCATTTGTTTGGATTCACCTTATCGGGTTTCTTACGCAGTGGGTGAACCAACGCACTTCTTCAATTTCGGGCTATTGTTCTAGTTTCCCAGGTTTCTGTTAAGTACATGTTTTCTTTATCAAATTATCTCCAGTTCTATCTTCCTGTAGTAATACCTTCTTCTTTGAGGGGTTTATTTTTATGAAGTGAATGGATGTTTCCTGTTGTATCGGTAGTTTTTAATTCGGTTTTGGCACGTATTTTTCGAATAGTAGTCTTTTGTTTTTGTTGGATCAAACTCAATTACGTTTCGGAAATAGGCAGTTCTCATTGTTGTCGGTGTCTAATGTTCCATATTCTCGACGGAAACTTGGCGTAGATAGCTACTAGTTGACTAAAACTCCAGGAAGATCTTGTAAAAATATCCTGGTGTCATTTTCTAGGAAATTCTGTTTAGTTTCTGAAACTGTTTTTTGTCGTAAACTCGTTTTTCCTAAGGAACATTCCGCATCTACATCAATACTCTGCAAAACACTGTGAAGTACATGGCAGAGAGCACTTCCCATTGCACCAGTTATTAGGGTTTTTTCCGTTTTCATTCATGTAAGGAGCGCGGAAGAATGATTGTTTAAATACTTCCGTGTGTGTTGTAATTAATCTAATCTCGTCCTCACAGTCCATAGGGCAGCGACACATAGTTGACTGTACTGTATCCCCTGAGTTATCATTTAAAGCTGGATCTTGAAACCTCGTAAGTAGGCTTTCATAGGATAGTTTACGTCTGTCGTTTCAAGTGTCAGCCAGTTCAGTTTCTTCAGCGTCTTTGTGACACCCTCTCACAGGTCAGACAAGCCTGTGACCTTTTTTGCTGTCTTTCTCTATAAATGCTACGCTCAGTATCCTCCGTCAGGCCAATTTGGTACGGGTCCCACACACTTGCGCAGTGTTCTAGGGTGGGTCGCATGTGTGATTTAAACAATCTCCTTTGTTGACATTGCATTTGCCTACTGTTCTACCAATAAACCTATGTCCTCTTAATCTACTAATAAATATATGTCTGCCACCTGCTTTACATACGACTGATCTTATACGGTAGTTCCATTTGTTGTCCCTGCAAAATTTAACACACAGTTGTTTGTATAGTTGACTTATTCCAACTCTGAATAATTGTTATTGTACTTTAAAAATATTGGCAATTGAGGATATAGACAACCGTCAGCTGCAGAATGGAACGACGACAATGACAACTTGTGCCGGACCGGGACTCGAACACAGATCTCCCGCTTATCGCGAACGGTCTCCTTACCATTTGGCTATCCGTGCACAACTCACAGCCAGAGCCAGACTTCATGTGTCGTCAGCCATGCGTCTACAACCTGTACTCGTACATCCATTATGTACACTCCTGGAAATGGAAAAAAGAACACATTGACACCGGTGTGTCAGACCCACCATACTTGCTCCGGACACTGCGAGAGGGCTGTACAAGCAATGATCACACGCACGGCACAGCGGACACACCAGGAACCGCGGTATGGCCGTCGAATGGCGCTAGCTGCGCAGCATTTGTGCACCGCCGCCGTCAGTGTCAGCCAGTTTGCCGTGGCATACGGAGCTCCATCGCAGTCTTTAACACTGGTAGCATGCCGCGACAGCGTGGACGTGAACCGTATGTGCAGTTGACGGACTTTGAGCGAGGGCGTATAGTGGGCATGCGGGAGGCCGGGTGGACGTACCGCCGAATTGCTCAACACGTGGGGCGTGAGGTCCCCACAGTACATCGATGTTGTCGCCATTGGTCGGCGGAAGGTGCACGTGCCCGTCGACCTGGGACCGGACCGCAGCGACGCACGGATGCACGCCAAGACCGTAGGATCCTACGCAGTGCCGTAGGGGACCGCACCGCCACTTCCCAGCAAATTAGGGACACTGTTGCTCCTGGGGTATCGGCGAGGACCATTCGCAACCGTCTCCATGAAGCTGGGCTACGGTCCCGCACACCGTTAGGCCGTCTTCCGCTCACGCCCCAACATAGTGCAGCCCGCCTCCAGTGGTGTCGCGACAGGCGTGAATGGAGGGACAAATGGAGACGTGTCGTCTTCAGCGATGAGAGTCGCTTCTGCCTTGGTGCCAATGATGGTCGTATGCGTGTTTGGCGCCGTGCAGGTGAGCGCCACAATCAGGACTGCATACGACCGAGGCACACAGGGCCAACACCCGGCATCATGGTGTGGGGAGCGATCTCCTACACTGGCCGTACACCACTGGTGATCGTCGAGGGGACACTGAATAGCGCATGGTACATCCAAACCGTCATCGAACCCATCGTTCTACCATTCCTAGACCGGCAAGGGAACTTGCTGTTCCAGCAGGACAATGCACGTCCGCATGTATCCTGTGCCACCCAACGTGCTCTAGAAGGTGTAAGTCAACTACCCTGGCCAGCAAGATCTCCGGATCTGTCCCCCATTGAGCATGTTTGGGACTGGATGAAGCGTCGTCTCACGCGGTCTGCACGTCCAGCACGAACGCTGGTCCAACTGAGGCGCCAGGTGGAAATGGCATGGCAAGCCGTTCCACAGGACTACATCCAGCATCTCTACGATCGTGTCCATGGGAGAATAGCAGCCTGCATTGCTGCGAAAGGTGGATATACACTGTACTAGTGCCGACATTGTGCATGCTCTGTTGCCTGTGTCTATGTGCCTGTGGTTCTGTCAGTGTGATCATGTGATGTATCTGACCCCAGGAATGTGTCAATAAAGTTTCCCCTTCCTGAGAAGATGAATTCACGGTGTTCTTACTTCAATTTCCAGGAGTGTATATTCCGGTACAGCTGAGACGTGCATGCATGCCCAAAGGAACTTTGAATCTTATTCAGAATAAAACAACCACTGCAATATCGTAATGTCGTCATTGTATTCAAAGAATGCTGCGTTTTTGTCATTTAGTGAAGTACACAATGCTACATTTATGAACATTTAAAGCAAGTTGCCAATATATGCACCATTTAAAAATTTCATCAAGACCTGACTAAAGATTTGCGTAGCTTCTTTTAGACAGTACTTCATTATACACAAGTGCGTCATCTGTGAAAGGTCTGAGGTTAATATTAACATTGTCTGCAAAGTCACTGCGCGATAGCGATGGAAATGTTCAAATGTTTCAAATGGCTCTGAGCACTATGGGACTTAACATCTGAGGTCATCAGTCCCCTAGAACTTAGAACTACTTAAACCTAACCAACCTAAGGACGACACACACATCCATGCGCGAGGCAGGATTCGAACCTGCGACCGTAGCGGTCGCGCGGTTCCAGACTGAAGCACCTAGAACCGCTCGGCCACTCAGGCCGGCGATGGAAATGTTACCGATGATGGTGCCACTAAAACGAAGTTACTAAATACAATTTTCCGTAATTCCTTCACGAAAGAAGACGAAGTAAACATTCCAGAATTCGGAACCAGAACAGCTGTTAGCATGAGTGACATAAAAGTAGATATCTTACGTGTTGCAAGACAACTCAAATCACTTAAGAAAGGCAAGTCTTCCGTTCCAGATGGTATACCAATCAGTTTCCTTTCAGAGTATGCAGACACAATAGCGTCTTTCTTAGCAATCATATACAACAGCTCAGTTGACGAAAGGTCTGTTCCTAAAGATTGGAAAGTAGCACAGGTCAAACCAATATCCAAGAAAGGAAATAGGAGTAACCCATTGAATTACAGACCCATATCACTGACCTCAATTTGCTGTAGGATTTGGAGCAAATACTGAACTCGAACATTATGAGTCACCTTGAAGAAAATGACTTATTGATACATAACCAACACGGATTCAGAAAATATCGTTCTTAGCAAAACAGCTAGCTCTTTATTCCCATGAAGTAATGAGTGCTATAGACGAGGGATCTCAGATTCCATATTCCTAGATTTCCAGAAGGCTTTTGATACCGTTTCTCACAAGCGACTATTAATCAAATTGCGTGCATATGGAGTATCGTCTCAGTTGTTCATATGGAGTATCGTCTCAGTTATGTGACTGGATTCATGATTTCCTCTCAGAGGGGTCACAGTTCGTAGTGATAGACGGTAAATCATCGAGCAGAACAGAAGTGTTATGTGGCGTTCCCCAAGGTAGTGTCATAGGACCTCTGCTGTTCCTCATTTATATAAATGATCTAGCTGATAATCTGAGCAGCCCCCTTAGATTGTTTGCAGATGACGCTATAATTTACTGTCTACTAAAATCGTCAGACGATCATTTCCAATTACAAAATGATCTAGAAAGAATTTCTGTATGGTGCAAAAAGTGGCAGTTGGCACTAAACAAAGAAAAGTACGAGGTCATCCACATGAGTACTAAAAGAAATCCGATAAATTATGGGTATACGACAAATCGCACAAATGTAAGGGCTGTCAATTCGACTAAATACCTAGGAATTACAATTATAAGCAACTTAAATTGGAAAGACCAAATAGATAATACTCTGGGGAAGGCGAAACAAACACTGCGCTTTGTTGGCAGTACACTTAGAGAATGCGATAAACCCACTAAAGAGACAGCGTACATTACATTTGTCCGTCCTCTGCTGGAATATCGCTGCGCGGTGTGGGATCCCTACCAGGTAGGATTGACGGAGGAATCGAAAAAGTGCAAAGAAGGGCAGCTCGTTTCGTGTTGTCGCGCAATAGGGGTGACAGTGTCACTGATATGATGCGCGAGTTGGGGTGGCAGTCACTGAAACAAAGGCGGTCTTCTTTGCGGCGAGATCTATTTACGAAATTTCAGTCACCAACTTTCTCTTCCGAATGCGAAAATATTTTGTTGACACCCACCTACGTAGGGAGAAATGATCATCATAATTAAATGAGAGAAATCAGAGCTCGAACGGAAAGATTTAGGTGTTCCTTTTTCCCACGCGCCATTCGAGAGTGAAATGGTAGAGAAGTAGTATGAAAACGGTTCGATGAACCCTCTGCCAGGCACTTAAGTGTGAATTGCAGAGTAACCATGTAGATGTAGATGTAGATGTAGATGTCATTAATATACGACATGAACAAAATGGTGCCCAACATAATTCCCTGAGTTACACCACAACTATTTCTATACGTCGATGATTCTCGATCCAAGATAACATGCTGCGTCCTCCCTATCAATAAATGCTCAGTTCAGTCACAAATTTCACGTCATACACCACACGATTGTACTTTTAATAATAACCGTAGATGTGAAACTGAGTTAAATGCTTTTCGAAAGGCCGGTATGGACGAGCGGTTCTAGGCGCTTCAGTCTGGAACTGCCATGGGCATGGTTAGTTAGGTTTAAGTAGTTCTAAGTTCTAGGGAACTGATGACCTCAGATGTTAAGTCCCATAGTGCTCAGAGCTATTTGAACCATTTGAGCTTTTCGAAAATCGAGAAATACTGCAATCTATCTGACCATCCTGATCCTTGAGTACCAAGATGTCACATGAGAACAGTCCGAATTGGAGCCGTGTTGTATCCGGCAGTAAATAAACCAACAGCTGCATTTTCATCTCCGGTTTATTCCAGAGGCAACCGGTTTTGGCATTACGTTATGCCATCATCAGGCGCTCTGTGGCAACATAGTGGCTTAGCTTAAACTGCATACAAAATGTCACGCAAAAGCGAACCAGAGTCCGCTCCAGCGGATGTAACACGGCTACACACTTGTAAACAATCTGAGCGCCTGGGCCTTCAGATTGTTTACTAGTGTATAGCCGTTCAAAAATGGTTCAAATGGCTCTGAGCACTATGGGACTTAACATCTGAGGTCATCAGTCCCCTAGAACTTAGAACTACTTAGACCTAACTAACCTACGGACATCACACACATCCATGCCCGAGGCAGGATTCGAACCTGCGACCGTAGCGGTCGCGCGGTTCCAGACTGAAGCGCCTAGAACCGCTCGGCCACACTGGCCGGCAGTGTATAGCCGTGTTCATCCGCTGGAGCGGACACTGGTTCGCTCTGGACGATACAGAGTGTGTAGTAGAAGCATGTGTTAAGTAAGTAAGTGGTAAAAGATATCGTCTTAGTTCTTTCACAACCCATCAGAGGGAACCTTTGCCTTCATGCAGTGTCCATAAAACATTAGTTTACTTTGAATTCTTGACTGAAATACACAAGAAGAAACAGGAGTGCAGGTTACGCGTCGCGTTTATCAGCAGTATTTGGTGTCGACTACTATACGTTGATTCATCGACAAAAACGAAGACTGGATACTGCTGGAGGACAATGATCCGAAGCACCTCGCCAGGGTTTGCAGCGACTGGAAAAAGGAGAGAGGTGTGCATATAACGCATTGGCTCTCACAGTCGCCTGACGCTAATCCTATTCAAAATATATGGCCTTATATGAAACGAAGTTGCAAGGAAGAAAGATCTTCAATTTGAAACAGCTATCAACTCACATTCGACGCGTTTAGAGGTCTCTTCCAAGTGGATACGCGGTTTCAGGCATGCCTCGGAAATGCCAAGCAAGTATCGACACTGCGGGCGACTGGACGTATTGTTAATTGTAACTACATTTTTCTTTTGTGTTTATGAGCTTTAGTTTGTTGTCAAATACATTTTTCTACTGATTAACCCGACCACGGTCTTACTTAACAAATTGTATTTTCTCTAGAAATACAAGATCAGCCACTCTGTTACCATAGAGGGCCTGATGATGGCGTAATGGAATGCCGAAACCCATTGCCTCGCCAGTATGCTGCCGATATGGTTGCGCTATCGGTCGGAGGATGACATTCACGTATAGCACAGCCGTTACGGCGCCTTCCATGACCACCAGCGGCATACGTCGACACCACACAATAGCACCCAAAAACAGCAGGGAACCTCCACCTTGCTGCACTCGCTGGACAATGTGTCTAAGGCGTTCAGCCTGACTGCGTTGCCTCCAAACACGTCTGCGACGATTGTCTGGTTGAAGGCATATGCGACAGTCATCGGTGGAGAGAACGTGATGCCAATCCCGAGCGGTCCATTCGGCATGTTGTTGGGCCCATCTATACCGCGCTGCATGGTGTTGTGGTTGCAAAGATGGACCTTGCCATGGACGTCGGGAGTGAAGCTGGGCATCATGCAGCCTATTGCCCACAGGTTGAGTCGTAACACGACGTCCTCTGGATGCACGAAAAGCATTATTCAACCTGGTGGCGTTAGGGTCCCTCCGAGCTATAATCCGTAGGTAGCGGTCATCTACTGCAGCAGTAGCCCTTGGGCGGCCTGAGCTAGGCTGTCATTGACAGTTCCTGTCTCTCTGTATCTCCTCGATGTACAAACAATATCGCTTCGGTTCACTCCGAGACGCCTGGACACTTCCTTGCTGAGAGCCCTTCCTTGCACAAAGTAACAATGCGGACGTGATCGAACCGCTGTATTGACCGTCTAGGCATGGTTGAACTACAGACAACACGAGCCGTGTACCTCCTTCCTGGTGGAATGACTGGAACTGATTGGCTGTCGGACCCCTCCGTCTAATAGGCGCTGCCCATGCATGGTTGTTTACATCTCTGGGCGGATTTAGTGATATCTCTGAACAGTCAAAGGGACTGTGTCTGTGATACGATATCCACTGTCAATGTTTATCTTCAGTAGTTCTGGAAACTGGGGTGATGTAAAACTTTTTTTGATTGGGCTGCAGTTTTGTGGATCACCTCCGCTATACTTCTTGTAGACGAGAGCTGCCTGTGCTTGCTTTCAGCTACTGAATATGGTATTTTGTTCGTGGGATCTACGATAGATTGTATATATGAGGCCATCAAAAAGTTTCTGTTCGAAGGCCGTGTAATCGAGAATCGGTATGCCTATCACACAAAATCGTCGTGAGCGCTGAGGCAATCATTCAACGGATGCACCAGGTATTTGGTAAAAGACCGTGTTCTGCTGCTTGAAGAAGTCCGTAACTGCCTGCTGCACGTTCTCGTCCGACAGGAATCGTCGACCTTCAAGGTCTCTTTTAAGGGACCGAATGCGTGGTAATCGCATGGGGAGAGATCAGGACTATAGGGCGGCTGCTGTGTGTCTCCCACTTGAGTTCGCATAGCTTCTGCCTTACGGCATTTGCCATATGTGGACGTGCGTCATCATGAAGCAGCAGCAGCCCTTGTCGGAGTTTCACTGGGCGTGGTTTTCGACAGACATGCTGCCCCGTGCACATGATTCATTCTCCGGTGGCTGTCCACCAGAGATCGACATTTCGCAGCCAAGAAAAGAATAACAACACTTTAGTCCTGTTTGCACTCATTTAGTAATAACGTCGCCATAGTTAACGCTTGCGTATTTACGCATGCACGTGGTAAATACACGAATGCCACACTAGTTTCTTGCCTACATATCGGTGGTTAAATCCCCGTATCGGTGTTGCGCCACGTTGCATGTACTCTGCACCAGCTCCCTCAAAGACGAACTTTCTGATCGAAATGATAATTAAATCAAGACAGTAAGCTGTCGACAGGCTTTAATATACATCAACGGGGACAGTTTGTAAATGTGTGCCCGCACGGGGATTCGAACCCGGGATCTCCTTCTTACATGGCAGAGGCTCTATCCGTCTGAGCCACCGAGGGTACAGATGATAGTACGACTGCAGGGATTTATCCCTTGCATGCTCCCCGTGAGACCCACATTCCCAGCTTAATGTCCACACCCTACATTCGTAGTGCCCCTGCCCATTACACTCATTACTCGCGGCAGACAATCTTACCGAGTCCCGTAAGAGTTCGGCAATGCGTGTGCATGCAGCACAGAAGAAGAAGGTCAATGGCCGGTTAGCCTTAACTATATGAAGATGATATCTGTTCTTTCGGACAGGAGCACTACGAATATAGTGTGTGGACATTAAGTTTGGAATGTGGGTCTCACAGGGAGCGTGCAAGGGATGAGTCCCTGCAGTCGCGCTATCCTCTGTGCCCTCGGTGGCTCAGATGGATTCTCTGTAATAAAAAAACTGAGTGCATGGATCAACGATGAACTTGGACACGCTACATGGGACGTCCGCCTCGAACAAATACAACGACCAATAACGAACAAAATGAGATTAAAATGAAAAGAAGATGGATAGAGCATCTGCCATGTAAGCAGGAGATCCCGGGTTCGAGTACCGGTCGGGGCGCACATTTTCAAGCGTACCCGTTGATGTATATCAACGCCTGTCGACAGCTTAGGGTCTTGATTTAATTATCATTTCATTCTAAGAGAGCTGCGTGGTCACCGATGGTATCCGAATGAAAAGATACCATCTTCATGTAACATTCTGATCACCCTTTACAGTTAAAAAGAGGCTAGCTCGGCCACACATTCAGTACAGAATCTGATAGTGATTCTATCGCGTCCCAGAGCTTTGTTCAGTTTTTCTCAAAACCACATTCTGATGGTAGTTTTTTGCGTATCCAAGCGATCTAAAATGTTTTACACCATCCTGATGTTGTGCCTAGTTCGTGGTTGTCTTTTTTTATTTTACTATAAGAAACGTGATTCTCAGAACTCTTTAGAACTCAGGAAATCACTTCGTACGGCCACCAGTGTACTGTAAGTAAATGAAAACCCTACACTCTGGCTGTAGAACAATAGGGCGCGATCTTTCTCTTATCGTGACCGGGACAATGCGGCTTGTGTACAGTGTTCTGGCTGTCAACATTCAGTCACTTCACGCTAAGACCATGAGCGCATCGCCGCTTTACGATGAAAAGGGTTGCCAGCACTGAAAGTTCCCCGCCAAAATAGCGTACGCTACAGAGACGTCATTGCAGCTTTCGTCCACTATCGTAAGAAACAAAATACTAAAAGAGTTGCCTCTCAGCAGTTGCCAGTCGTCAACAACACATCTACTTCTACATCTGCATCCACATCTGCACTCCGGAAGTGTCGTCATGGTATGTGGCGGAGTGTACTTTGTGCACCACTATCACTTCGCCCTCTCCTGTTCCAGTCTGTGCCGGAGATTTCCGTCTTATACAGCGCATTTCACAATTCTTGTTACACACTTCTAGAGGTTGTAGGGGGAACTTAGAAGATCGCGTTTTACGCGGGAACCCACGTCGGGAAACAGCATCTAACGACGTTACAGAGCGTCAGATTTATCGGCGCCTGTGTGTATCTTATGGGTCATTCTGTGATGATGTTACAAAGTTTCTAAGGTGATGGAGACGGTCAAATGTATCAATTTGAGGCGAGGGTCCCTGTAACGGAAACGGAGTCGGCAGCTATAAGCGAAAACAGTCCTTGTATCCCTGAGAGTGGAATACATGTACTGGTACTATTGTTGCTAAGATTGTAGCGTAGGCAACTTCCAGAGGTGGTAGTGTGGACCAAAACAAGAAAAAATGTCTGGTGAAGATGTACTCTAAAATGCTTACCTTGAGGGCTTTGAGCACTTGTGCAAAGAGGAGATGGGTTCCACAGTAGCGAAGATGAACAAGTCCTCATAGTTCCTTAGGTATGCATTTTAGATTCCATGTTTACTGGACATGTTTTCCTCTTTGTGGTCCATACCACCACCTCTATTAGTTGCCTACGCTACAGTCTTTGCAGCAATAGTACCGGTACGTGAATTCCGCTCTCAGAGGTATCGGTACGTTTTCGCGTGTAACGTTGCACTCATTCGTTTCCAGTACAGGGACCCTCACCTCAAATTGATACATTTATCCTTCTCTATCCCTAGGAAGTTCGTAACGGCATCACGAAATCACCCTGTGTATACCTACATTTACAGGTGCCGGCGCCTATAACTTTGACGTTATGTAGCGTCGTTTTATTATGCTTCTGTCCTGCGTAAAACCTGATCTACTAAGTCCCCTCTACAACATCTAGAAGCGCGTAGCATGAATTGTCAAACAACATGTATAATTGCTAAGTGTTAATTCGACAGTAATTTTTGTTTTGTTAATTGTTGAAAGGTTTTTTTTATCGAGAAATGGCAGTTTGTTTGGAATGTTTGCCATCATGTCAGTCTTTGGATAAATGAACGCATGAGTGATATGTTACTCTTTGGCTACGACAGGTTACGTTAGATGCAGAGGGAGAGAGGGGAGACAGAGGAAGAGAGTCTGCTGCGAGATTGGTCAGTGAACAAGAAACTTTGATGACGGACATGTTGGATAGAGAACGAATTCTATTTGAATTGCTCCCTGGCGAGACTGAGGACAGAGTATATTTTTAAGATGATTTCATTGAGTGACGACGCATTTCAAAAAATCGTAACGTGAAACGAGTTCTTATTTGCTGCAAGCCCTAGCTGTGTAATTATTGTAATGTAAAGATTCCAACAACATCTGAGTTTTAATATCCAGGGAAATCGGTTGTGTTTAAAATTTTAATTACTGTTCGTTACCCTCTACTTTCAGCTAAAACTATGTTATAAGATAAGCAGACATTGAACTTCGCAACTTCAGTACTGTTTGTCTGAATCATTGTTCACTGATTATGATAGTGCAAAGGATGATCATAGTCTCATGTTAGTATGATTTGTAAGTAGGCTGTTTATGTTTTCTCTATGTAAGTAGGCTGTTTATGTTTTCGCTATGTAAGTAGGCTGTTTATGTTTTCTCAGGCTGTTTATGTTTTCTCTATGTAAGTAGGCTGTTTATGTTTTCTCTATGTAAGTAGGCTGTTTATGTTTTCTCTATGTAAGTAGGCTGTTTATGTTTTCTCTATGTAAGTAGGCTGTTTATATTTTCTTATTGGCAAAGTTATGTAGCGCTCTATGTGAAAATGAAATCACTGGCTGTGCTGTGTGCAGTCTGTGTCTGCTTTGCATTGTTGTAATACTCGCCATTGTAGTGTTAGGCAGCTGGCTGTGAACAGCGCGTAGCGTTGCGCAGTTGGAGGTGAGCCGCCAGCAGTGGTGGATGTGGGGAGAGAGATGGCGGAGTTTTGTAATTTGTCATGAACTGATATATATTATGACTTGTGATGATATTAAGGTAAATACATTGTTTGTTCTCAATTAATATCTTTCATTTGCTAACTATCCCTATCAGTAGTTAGTGCCTTCCATAGTTTGAATCTTTTATTTAGCTGGCAGTAATGGCACTCGCTGTATTGCAGTAGCTTGAGCAGCGAAGATTTTTGTGAGGTAAGTGATTTGTGAAAGGTATAGTTTAATGTTAGTCAGGGCCATTCTTTTGTAGGGAATTTTGAAAGTCAGATTGCGTTGCGCTAAAAATATTGTGTGTCAGGTTAAGCACAGTCCTGTATAAATTGTTCAAAGGGGACGTTGCATATGTCGACCCTTAGCCGAGGATACCTCACTGGAATCTTCTGATCTTTTGTTGTAGTTTGTGTAATTAGTGTAGATTTTGTTTATTTCTAGCGCGTAATTGTAGAGAAAATCTCCTTTGTAGTTGCAGTCTTTCATTGTTGTACAGTAAAACAGTTGTGGCATGCATATAGATTTGCACCAAGTATTTCGCAGCTACGCTTGCAATTAACTAGATATTATTTTCAGTGATATGTTAATGTGTTCTCCTATTTTTGCACTTCAAATTGTGCTTTTCTGTGTTATCGTGTGAAATATTGTGACAATTATGGCGTGTGAAAAACGTAACACTAGGCTCCAAACTAAACTGAGAAATAATAGTGACGACGAGCGTAGCTTATCAGCGCCGCAGAGTAATGAATTTACTAATGTTCAAAGTAGTAATCTGGTAACTGTGCACAGGGAAATGGAGCGGGCGTCAAACAATGGCGTGGACAGTGAAACAATTAGTGAAGAGGGAATCATTATCGATCGATCGGTCGGCAACAGCTCGCCTCAGGAAGCCGAAATGACACGACACGATCTCGCAAATACTGTAGATTCAGGTTTTGGATCCTCACCGTTTTCTCAAATAAGTCAAGACACATTTTCTGCTTGTCAAAATGTGAATGTTTCCGGTGTAAATTCACTGCCGAAAAGCACTGAGGAACATGTTTCAGACACCAATGCATTGTTATTACAATTAATACAACAAATGGGACAAACACAGCAAAAGCTTCAAAAGTTAGACACAGTGGAACAAAATCTCAAAAAGTTAGACACAGTGGAACAAAATCTTAAAAAGTTAGACACAATGGAACAAAATCTTCAAAAGTTAGACACCACACTTGAACAAACACGTGAAGATTTAACTACTGAGTTACATAAAATCGAATCGAAATGTCAAAAAGTCTGTAACGACGTAAAAACACAAATTTGTGAGCATTTTCAACCTATTTTTTCGCGGCATGAAAATGCATTACAGAATCACGAAGCAGCCATAAAAGAACTGCAAATTATTGTTCATGAAAATCATGAGACCTTGCAAGCTAAAATTGACTCAGTTGCATCTACCGATTCGGTTACGCAACTTGCAAAAACTCAGGAAAACTTAAAGGACACAGTAGAAAGACACATGGAGGAAATTAGTTCATTGTCAGAGAAAGTAGTTGAACTTTCGGATCAGCTAAATAACTTATCTACAAAGGTAGATGATGATCTGAATGACACAACACCTGTAGCCTTCACTGACACAGAAGAGTATGAACAAATTAGGAAATTCAAACAAAATCAGAATCAAATCAATACACAGTACAAAAGAGAAATCCGGGAAGTGCAAGATCAGTTGGCACAAGTAGTACAAGAATTACGTATTTTAGAGGACACTCGCGCCCCAATACGGGAAGAGGGACATACAAATACGGAACAGACACAAAATAACAACACAGGGCACTTCGAAAATTGTGAAAGAAATTGGCAAGGCGCATTGGATTTTGAGATGGAACCGCCGAAACGAAGTAACAATGACCGACATGCGACTCGCCGACATGACGATTTTGACTATAAGCTGTTCATTACTACACGTAAATTCAAAACATTTAAGAATTCTGGCAACGACATTCATCCACAAGCATGGCTCCATCAATTCTCTCATTGTTTTCCTCCCAACTGGTCGTTAGAACACAGATTAGAATTTATGTGTGGCTACTTGGAGAATGAACCAGCTGTAAGAATGCGATCGGTAATTCACGATTGCGACAGTGAAGGAGAGTTTTACCATGCCTTCCTCTCAGCGTATTGGTCTCAAGCCACACAAGACCGCGTAAAACATAACATCATAATGATGAAACATTTTGAACAATCTGAATTTTCCAGTCTTGTCAAATATTTTGAAGACATGTTGCACAAGAATCAGTACCTGTCAAACCCATACAGCCCCTCAGAACTCATCCGCATTTGCTTAATCAAACTGCCCGAACATTTGAGACATATTATTTTAGCAGGACGTTGCAAAGACGACATTGAAGCTTTTCAGGGACTGTTACAAGAATTAGAAATTGACACAGACAGTCGCGGGATGCGAAAACAGGAAAACAATCACTACAGGTCACATCCGTCACAATTCCGTGACGACAGAAGTAATAACTGGACACGACAAGGCTATTCTCACAACACAAATCGTGACCAAAACAGACACCACCCTTATGACAACCGCTGGCAGAATAATAGTTACAGAGAAAGATCGCATTTCCGTAGAAATGAATATGACAGAGATAACCATAGAAATAGACAATATGGTAACCAGAACTATTATTGTCAAGGGAGGCAGAATAATTTCAGACGCAACAGTTCAGCACGCAGTTACGAGTCAGGGAGAAATTCTCCACCACGTGGCCGACAAGAAAGAAACTGTGTAAACTACCGACAAAACGACAGACCTGAATTCCATCAGAACTGGCGAGCTTCAAACAGGGCAGGGCCTTCCCGTCAAAGTGAATTTGTAGAAGTTAGGTCTCCAAACCCCAATAACGACGCGAGCCAACAAAGAGACAATAGGCAATGACTCACACCGCTGGCAGCCACAAAACATACTTATGAAACTGACGACGCAGCTGCCGTAGCTAGTAATTACGTAAAAATGGAAGACATTAGGGACATCTTACTCCAGGAACACGACATAAAACATAACAACATTGCATATCCTGTGATTCACATTACAGTAAATGACGTAAAATTTACGGCAGTACTTGACTCTGGCAGTCCCATTTCAGTAATCAGTGAAACAGCCTTTAGCAAATGCAACAAATCGAACGATTGCCCCACACTTCCGTTACGTAAGATTAAATTACAAGGTGCAATCTTTGGAAAAAGTGTAGATGTACGCCAACAAACCAACTTAGAATTCTTTTGTCAAAGCCACAGCTTCTCTACGAACTTTCTTATTGTTCCATTATTGTCGACGGAAATTATATTGGGAGTAGACTTTTTGAATGAATTCAAAGCAATCTTAAACTTTCACGATGCTGAAATAACTTTAGAAAAAGAAGGTAAGTCAATAGCTTTGAAATTTGAAGATTGGCTCTCAAACCATGATGAGGAAATTAATCGGCTTTACGTTCTGTTAGACAACAGTTCGGAATTTTCTACGGAACTAGACACTAACAATCACTCTGCAAGTACTGACAGGGATGACATCGACGGCATATTTGAAATTAATGAGTTAATTCAGAATAAAATTCAAACAATTGAGAATTGTAATGACACTGATAGGCAGGACCTTTTTGAGATTTTACAAGCACATTCCACAGTTTTTACTCACAAAACAGGAACAATCAAGGGATTTCAATACCAATTTCGTGTTCGTGAGCATACTAAATTTTGTGTTAGACCATACGTAATTCCAGCACATTATAGGGACCGTGTTAGAACAGAAATACAATCTATGCTCGACGAGGGCATTATTGAGCCTGCAGTAAGCTCATACAACAATCCATTACATGTTGTTGAGAAAAAAAAATGGATCGATCAGGCTTGTCTTAGATTCGAGACAAATCAATACGATCATTATTCCTGAAACAGACAGGCCGCAAACGTTGGAAGAACTTCTTCAAAATTTTAATGGTGTAAAAGTGTTGTCTTCCATTGATCTCAGATCCAGCTTTTATCAGATCGAACTTCATCCAGAATGTAGAAAATACACAGCTTTCCTTTGTTTCGGCGTTTGTTATCAGTTTCGGAAACTTCCCTTTGGTTTGAACATTTCTTCAGCAGCATTCATTCGCGGGCTAAATTCCATATTACCTGAGTTCTTAAAACGTCACATCACCTTATATGTGGACGATATTCTAATAGCAGAAGCTTCATGGGAACTACATAATTGCATCCTCAACAGTTTGTTACGTATTTTTGCAGAATCTGGAATTACAGTTAACTTGGAAAAGTCTGAATTCGGTAGGACAAAGGTGAAGTTTTTGGGACATATTATTTCTTCTGAAGGGATTCAGCCGGATCCTGAAAAGTTAGAAGCAATCAGAGCCATTCCAGTTCCATCCACAAAAAGACAAGTCCGCAGTTTTCTAGGTCTCGTAAATTTTTACCGTCGTTTTCTGAATATGCAAATTCTAGTTACACCAAAACTTTGTTCTCTCACTGGAAAAAATACTATTTGGAACTGGGACGAACAAGCACAGTTGGAATTCAATTCTTTGAAAGAAGCGTTACTTCACGCGCCAATACTAGCTCATCCTGATCTGTCACAAGATTTCTGCCTTAGTACGGATTCTTCTAAAGTCGGTCTTGGTGCCCATTTATTTCAAGAAGCCATAGAAAATGACACTACCGTTCAGAAAACCATTGCTTTTGCTAGCCGAGTGCTAACAAAATCTGAAAAAAATTATTCCGTTACTGAATTAGAAGCTTTAGCTATCGTTTGGGCATTTAACAAATTCCGTTTCTTTCTTTCTGGTAAGCACGTAAAAGTATACAGTGATCATCGTGCATTACAATTTCTTATGTCTTCAAAATTAAATCATGACAGGTTAAAACGTTGGGCATTGTTTCTGCAAGAATTCCGCTTCACAATAGTCTACATTCCCGGTAAGGAGAACATTGTTGCGGACGCACTGTCACGCGCACCGGCTGGGCTTGAGAAAAGTAACACAGAAGGCAACCTCGAGAAAAATTTCAGTATTCTTTACATTCAGAAAGTCGCCTTTGAAAACTTCATCACCACATCTTTAAAGGACATTGCTCATGAACAAGATAAAGATCCGATTTGGAAAGACATCAAGAGCAAATGGCATGAAAAGACACACACACAGATTCGGCATTATTACCTGGTTAGAAACAACATACTCTTCAAACGCTGCACTGTTGATGACAAGCTATGGGTACTTTGCATTCCTGACGATTTTGTTAATAAGCTCATCTGGTACATTCATTTCAGCTACGCACATGTTGGCCCACGAAAATGTTATCATATTCTTCGAACGACTTGTTATTTTAACAATATGGAAAAGCGAATTCGAAGAGTCTTGTCTATTTGTAAACTTTGTCAAAAGGCGAAACCATCCACTGTCTCACATCGTGCTCCGTTGTTTCCTATTATTCCTTCTAAATTAAAAGAATTTGCGGCTGTTGATCTCTTGGGACCGCTTGTCAGAACATCTAATGGATTTTCGTACGTTCTAGTCGCTGTTGAACTTACTTCAAAATTTGTTTCTTTCACACCGTTACGTAAAGCCACTGGACGGTCTGTATCCAACGCCTTTGTTAAAAATTTCTTACGTGAAGTTGGACACGTTAGTAAAGTCATTTCAGATAACGGACCGCAATTCAGATCTGCTGTTTGGTCACGCATGCTTCGCAACCATAAAATCAAACCTGTTTTTATTTCATTGTACTCACCACATTGTAACCCCTCCGAACGGATTATGAAAGAAATCAATAAGCTTTGTAGACTTTATTGTCACAGAAAGCATCAGCATTGGGACAGATATTTACACTTATTTCAAAACGTGCTGAATGAAATGCCTCACGACTCCACTGCTTTACCACCTACTCTTGTACTGAAGAATGAAGAACCACCGAACAGAATCAGAGAGCTTGTACCTTTCCCGAATACACGTAAACTTCGACACAAAGACATAATTGATTTGGCTCTTAAAAATATAAAATCTGCAGCAGACAAAAGGAGAAAACTACACGGTAAAGCAAATGCAAAGAAGTTGTATATTGGTCAGAAAGTTCTCATTAAAGCTCATTCATTGTCACATAAGAAGAAACACTTGAGTCACAAATTCTTTCTAGTTTACAATGGACCTTACAGAATCCGACGTATACCACATGATAATTGCGTTGAAGTTGAAACTCTGCGTACTAGGAAGAGTAAAGGTTTACACCACATTTCACATGTAAAACCGTTTATTGAAAGATAATCTGCTTTTTAACTTAGTCTTTGTCATAAAATTTTTCGCTTCACATTACTAATATGCTTTGTCAGACTTAGAATCTGTTAACATTCAACAATGTTTGAAGTTAAATATCCAATCCAGAACCAAGAGAACTTATTTAAACAGAAATGACGAATGCATTGTTATAGTGAACAGACGTCACAGTGTTATTGTGTGTGTACATTCTTGCTTGTTAGTTGTACGATTATGTAACGACTATAAGGCTCACATACTTAGAACATTTACCAGTACTGCTAATGAGATTTTAATGCAACATTTTGGTTACCTGAAAATACGTTCTGTATTTAAAGTGCTTTCTGAGAGATACCAGATGACACAGAGGTTAGTTTATGTGACAGCTACACGATTTTTATCACGACGCTACTAATGAGTGACAATTTACAATGTTACTTTTGCGGTGTATCTGTTTTATATCTGCACAGTTTTCTGAATTCTTCTGGAAATCATAACATGTTTTATTAGTAACTTTTGTGGTATAGCTACAAGGAGACAGCCTTTTCCATAGCACAACAATACGTTACAGCACAGTACTTTCCTCATTACGGCAATAAGCGTAATAACTAAGTTATCTATACGCAAAGCATTTCACTTTTGTGTATCATGAGGTAAGTACATTGACTTCTGCAGAACTTAGCTTTCGGAGGACAATAACTACGACACTTCCCAGAGATTATCTTACAACAAGTTGCACATTTAGCGCTACAGGACACGTATTTGAGTGCTTAATTTTGTACTTAAACCATTTATTTTCCAAGATTTTTGAAATACAAAGAAAGTTTTCAGTGATACATTTCATTTCATTGCTGTAATCTGTAACACCTGAGGGTATAATTACATTAATCCTCAGGGGGGTACACGCTTACTTTGTGTACCATGTGTGTGGCAACCACAAGGAACCCTAGCTAATATGGTATTTGCTTATACAACTTTACACATCGGTACCATATTTCTCTAACACACAAATTACACTGCTATCTGATCATTTAACTGAGAGATAAACATGTTTTTTACTACATCAGTGACAGATGTTTACGCAATTACACCGTTGGATAACTTCACACTTATGAAACTGTATTTTGTCTGTACTTTGTAAACTCTTCATATTTTTTCGGAATCATTGTGATACTATGAGAGCTTTGAATGATGTATTTGGTATGGATTCATGATTTTTAAAGTACGTTTGAGGCAGCTGACACTTTTGACATGAGCAGAAAATTTTTTTAGGCTTGGAAATTATTGGAGGAAGTTACAACGATTTTGAGATTTGACTGAGGTGTTATGATGTTATTATTACGACGACGATGTGTATTATGTTGTTGAGGAATGTTTATTATGCTACGTATTTCTCATGATGAAATATTGAAGAAGTGTCGACGAATACGTATATGTATAATGAGGTAAGGAGTAATGAATAGTGGGTAGGGACTCTTGACTTGTGAAAAAGGATGTTGGAAACCAAGAATCGTACTTTAAGAGTTATGACATGTGTGAATCATGTGTGAATGTATCACAATGCCACTGAACATTTTTTGGACACTGTTATATTCATAGGATTTTGTTTCTACAGATTTGCAACGCTAATTCTTGACCTGTGAAGTATTTTTATGTGAGACTGTCACTTTAGCGAAAATTGCTGTCGTAAATATTTCCGTACGAAAGTTAAGTGACCACCTGCACGTAATGCGTCGCGGGCACCCAGCTGTGTCAGACGCCTGGAGAAAAAGTCATTAGCGCGTGCCTTTCAGAGCACAGGAAGAAAAAAAAAGAAAGGGAAGGCCATTATCCTGGCCATTGTCATTCCTTTAGAGAAAGCATCGCAAAAACGACACGGTCGAACTTGAAAACATATGATTACACTAGCTCTTAATTTACGATATTTACTGAAATGCCTAATAAAATGACAAGAAATATTTTTACATCTGCACACCTGATTATGACAAGCGTCTTTCTAAGAGAGTTGAGAGAATTTCTACTAACTTACGAAATGCCACATAGCTATTGAATGATGTTTTTATGCTTTGGTTTGCGTAATTGCTTATTTCATTTGACATCTGTTTTCCAGCTGTGTTGCAGCATTGGTTTCATAAAATAAAATTAAATGCATTTGCTAATGTGAACACTTTCTGTCAACAGATCTATTAAATAATTATTTTATGATCCACATTCTTTAAAAAAGGAGCACTTGGAAAGGAAAGAACAATAAGAAGGAACTAGTAACTGCATACATAATATTCTTTTCAAGTACATGGTAATATTTCTTTTACAATAAGTTGTTGTGGTGCACCACTTTAATTACATAGATATTAAGATGTGAATATACATTTCCCTTATCTGCATTGTTGTTTAGTGTAATATTTTTTCTGCTTGCACTATGTCATGTTTAGGTATAAGTTGCTGCTGTTTGCCAGGCATAGTGTTATTGAATTTGACTTTTGCTAATTTATACTGTAGCTTGCTTTGCAATTTTCCATTTTTTTCATTGCTGTTTATAATAATTGTTTTGTGATGCTGCATTGCCTCGTCCCTTAGTTTAGCATCTGAGCTCAGTAGATTTAAGTTAGCTTAAGAGGGGGTAGCCTCTAAGAGAATGAGTTGCGATGAATTGGAAGAAATGCATTGAGAAAACAGGTTTAGGTAGGATTTTCTTGGAAATAAATGTTGAGGTAAGAAATGTGTGAACATATAAATACAGAAAGCATGCTTAGATAGAATTTTTTTTGGTGGAAACAAAGGATGAAATAAGAGGAAAGATATATGAAGTTTTGGGTTGGACTGCAGTACCAAATGTTACACTGAAAACGAACCCTGTCCTTTCCTATTGGTGTTATCCCACTATGTGTTTGTGTACCCTTGAGTATGTGTTTTCTTCCTGTCTCTGTGTACTGTTTCACAGAATTTTTTTCTCTTCTAATACTAAGCTATATTCACTATGAGGAGGAATACTGTTATCCTCAAATATAAGTTGCATTAATAATATGTTATTTTCTTTGTAAAGTTGTTTACAATTCTGTTCTGTTTCAATGTTCATGTGTGAAATTAATGTTTCGAAAACTATTCTCATTATTTTATGTATGTACTTATGTCACTATTTTTGTAACACTCATGTATATGTTTATTTCTATTCTTTTGTAAAGCCTGTACTACAAATGTTATCTGTATTATTATGTTTTTAATTATGTATTTTGTACCTTTGTAATTGTATTCTTATGTTATAAAATTGTAATTGTCACCAGTTCATGACATTATTAACTTGTTAGTTACATTTCACTGCACACGTTTCTGTTGGTCATAGTATGTGGACAATATATGAGAAGTAGGGACTGTTAGTGTTTGCACATGTGTTAATAACTCAGCAAGGGACTGGATAACAGCATTGCTGGTTCTAAGGACAATTCCAAAAACTTTGTGAGCGCACAAGTGGTGGTTATGGACTTGCTACATTATCCGCAAGACTCTTCAATGGTGATTGTGCACCTGCACAGTCACAACAGATGGCTGCTGGCTATCTCTACAAGGACTACAGTGGGTCTACATCTTTGATGATCCATCAGTATCCTTATTTCTACAAGGACTGCAGTGGGTCTGCACCTCTGGTGGCCCACCAATACCACAATCTCTACCAGGACTACAGTGGGTCTGCTCTGTGATGACCTACCTACCAATATTCTTCCAAACTACGACTGACTCTGCTGTGGGTTTGCTCTGTTGTGGCCCATTACCTGCATGCATGTCGAGAGTCAGCACTGTCTTTCCATTGGAAGGACAACACTACTTCTTCAAGACTGCATGGAAATCCACTACTTCTGTGTGCATTTTCTTTTACTGCTCAGACTTTGAGAAAAACACTGCTATTCTCCTGTTATGTACGATTAGGACTGTCTTTATGGACTGTGAGACAATTTTAGCTTTTGACCAAGATTGTATCAATAAGTGTGTGCATTTGATTTCTTTGTTATTGTAATTATGAAAAGAAAAATTTTGTCAAATCTGTATTGGCCAGTGCCCAACACCATTTGTAAAAATTTTTTTGTGGGGAGCATGGGGGCTATGTAAGTAGGCTGTTTATGTTTTCTCTATGTAAGTAGGCTGTTTATGTTTTCGCTATGTAAGTAGGCTGTTTATGTTTTCTCAGGCTGTTTATGTTTTCTCTATGTAAGTAGGCTGTTTATGTTTTCTCTATGTAAGTAGGCTGTTTATGTTTTCTCTATGTAAGTAGGCTGTTTATGTTTTCTCTATGTAAGTAGGCTGTTTATATTTTCTTATTGGCAAAGTTATGTAGCGCTCTATGTGAAAATGAAATCACTGGCTGTGCTGTGTGCAGTCTGTGTCTGCTTTGCATTGTTGTAATACTCGCCATTGTAGTGTTAGGCAGCTGGCTGTGAACAGCGCGTAGCGTTGCGCAGTTGGAGGTGAGCCGCCAGCAGTGGTGGATGTGGGGAGAGAGATGGCGGAGTTTTGTAATTTGTCATGAACTGATATATATTATGACTTGTGA
Organism: Schistocerca americana; assembly: GCF_021461395.2. Classification (NCBI taxonomy): domain Eukaryota; kingdom Metazoa; phylum Arthropoda; class Insecta; order Orthoptera; family Acrididae; genus Schistocerca; species Schistocerca americana. The sequence goes on from NC_060120.1 coordinate 955,207,906, forward strand.
TGATATTAAGGTAAATACATTGTTTGTTCTCAATTAATATCTTTCATTTGCTAACTATCCCTATCAGTAGTTAGTGCCTTCCATAGTTTGAATCTTTTATTTAGCTGGCAGTAATGGCACTCGCTGTATTGCAGTAGCTTGAGCAGCGAAGATTTTTGTGAGGTAAGTGATTTGTGAAAGGTATAGTTTAATGTTAGTCAGGGCCATTCTTTTGTAGGGAATTTTGAAAGTCAGATTGCGTTGCGCTAAAAATATTGTGTGTCAGGTTAAGCACAGTCCTGTATAAATTGTTCAAAGGGGACGTTTCAGATTCTTTTCTGTGTGTGCTCCCAATACAATTTCAATTTAGAACAATCTTTTCATTCCTTTATAGACATTTCATTAAGTTTATCCTCAGAGTCTGAATGAAAATCGTAACATTACTGTACTGTCACGCCTTGCACTATTGCGTGGAAAACTAGCTGCATTTTTGTGAGAAAGCCCTGACAAAACTCTACCATCTGGTGAGCAAGATGTACGAGACAGGCAAAATATCGTCAGACTTCAAGAAGAATATAATAATTCCAATCACAAAGAAAGCAGGTGTTGACAGATGTGAAAATTACCAAACTATCAGTTTAATAAGCCACGGCTGCAAAACACTAACGCGAATTCTTTACAGACGAATTGAAAAACTGGTAGAAGCCGACCTCGGGGAAGATCAGTCTGGATTCCGTAGAAATGTTGGAACACGTGAGGCAATGCTGACCCTACGTCTTATCTTATAAGGTAGGTTAAGGAAAGGCAAACCCACGTTTCTAGCATTTGTAGACTGAGAGAAAGCTTTTGACAATGTTGACTGGAATACTCTCTTTCAAATTCTGAAGGTGGCAGGGGTAATATACAGGCAGCGAAACGCTAGTTACAATTTGTACAGAAATCAGCTGACACTTATAAGAGTCGAGGGGCAGGAAAGGGGAAGCAGCGATTGGGAAGTGAGTGAGACAGGGTTGTATCGTCTTCCCGATGTTATTCAATCTGTATATTGAGCAAGCAGTAAAGGAAAAAAAGAAAAATTCGGAGGAGGTATTAAGATCCATGGAGAAGAAAGAAAAACTTGGAGGTTGTAATTCTGTCAGAGACAGTAAAGGACCTGGAAGAGCATTTTAACGGAATGGACAGTGTCTTGAAAGGAGGATATAAGATGAACATCAACAAAATCAAAACGAGAACAATGGTATGTAGGTGAATAAAATCGGGTGATGCTGAGGGAATGAGATCAGGAATTTAGAAACTTAAAGTAGTAAATGAGTTTTGCTATTTGGGGAGCAAAATAACTGATGATGGTCGAAGTAGAGAGGATATAAAATGTAGACTGGCAATGTCAAGGAAAGCGTTTCTGAAGAAGAAAAATTTTTTAACATCAAGTATAGATTTAAGTGTCAGGATGTTGTTTCTGAAAGTATTTGTATGGAATGTAGCCATGTATGGAAATGAAACGTGGACGATAAATAGTTTGGACAAGAAGAGAATAGAAGCTTTCGAAATGTGGTGCTACAGAAGAATGCTGAAGATTAGATGCTTAGACCACGTAACTAATGAGGAGGTACTGAACAGAATTGGATAGAAGAGAAATTTGTGGCACAACTTGACTAGAAGATGGGATCGCTTGGTAGCACATATTCTGAGGCATCAAGGGATTACCAATTTAGTATTTGAGGGCAGTGCGGAGGGTAAAAATCGCAGAGAGAAACCAAAAGATGAATACACTAAGCAGATTCAGAAGGATGTAGGTTGCAGGAGGTACTGAGGGATGAAGAAGCTTGCACAGGATAGAGTAGCATGGAGAGCTGCATCAAACCTGTCTCTGGACTGAAGACCAGAACGACACTAAAATTTTCATTCGGCAAAGTAGTTTAACCATCGAGCGCGTGTACTTACGTGTAAAGTGCTCCAATCACAAATAATATTGCCTTGTACCATTCCATTGTTCTTTTGCAATTACGAGCCCATACCTATCCTTTCATTATTGCTTCATCTAACACAGTAACAAGCTGTGTTGTCATTCGTCGTAGTGAGCGGCAGTAATATAAAATCGAGATAGGTGATAAAAAAATTTACGATCCGTGCAAGAATATGACCCAGATTCCGAGCTAGCAGCAGAATTTCACAATGACACAAGTACCTACTACATAATAAGCAGTCAAATACGCTGTTGGCAGCAATCTGATGCAACTGCGCCGTTTAATGCTTAGTGTCGGTCTTGACTATGGGATAACACTTGTATGCGACAGCACAATGATATAATGAAAAGTGTTATTTTGCTATTGTTTTATTAAACAGTGATTTATCTCATATACTTGAACTTTATTTTATCTTTGTTTTAATTAAATTAATTAGATTAAACCGTGATTTTGGTGATACATGTTTATCTTTCTGACATAAAGACAGGCATTCTTTATATGTGTACAAAGTGCGTCGCGCGCCTGCTCGTCTTATGAAGAACGGCGAGCCCTCTCGAGCATTAAAACAAATACACTACTGGCCATTAAAATTGCTGGACCAAGAAGAAATGCAGATGATAAACGCGTATTCATTGGGCAAATATATTATACTAGAACTGACATGTGATTACATTTTCACGCAATTTGGATGCATAGATCCTGAGATATCAGTAGCCAGAACAACCACCTCTGGCCGTAATAATGGCCTTGATACGTCTGGGCATTGAGTCAAACAGAGCTTGGATGGCGTGTACAGGTACAGCTGCCCATGCAGCTTCAACGCGATACCACAGTTCATCAAGAGTAGTGACTGGCGTATTGTGACGAACCAGTTGCTCGGCCACCATTGACCAGACGTTTTCAATTGGTGAGAGATCTGGAGAATGTGCTGGCCAGGGCAGCAGGCGAACATTTTCTGTATCCAGAAAGGCCCGTACAGGACCTGCAACACCCGGTCGTGCATTATCCTGATGAAACGTAGGGTTTCACAGGGATCGAATGAAGGGTGGAGCCAAGGGTCGTAACACATCTGAAATGTAACGTCCACTGTTCAAAGTGCCGTCAATGCGAACATGAGGCGACCGAGACGTTTAACCAATGGCACCCCATATCATCACGCCGGGTGATACGACAGTATGGCGATGACGAATACACACATCCAATGTGCGTTCACCGCTATGTCGCCAAACACGGATGCGACCATCATGATGCTGTAAACAGAACCTGGATTCATCCGGAAAAAATGTTTTGCCATTCGTGTAGCCAGGTTCGTCGTTTAGTACATCATCGCAGGCGCTCCTGTCTGTGATGCAGCGTCAAGGGTAGCCGCAACCATGGTCTTAGAGCTGATAGCCATGCTGCTGCAAACGTCGTCGAACTGTTCGTGCAGATGGATGTTGTCTTGCAAACGACCCCATCTGTTGACTCAGGGATTGAGACGTGGCTGTACGATCCGTTACAGCCATGCGGATAAGATGCCTGTCATCTCGACTGCTAGTGATACGAGGCCGTTGAGATCCAGCACGGCGTTCCGTATTACCCTCCTGAACCCACCGATTCCATATTCTGCTAACAGTAATTGGATCTCGGCTAACGCGAGCAGCAATGTCGCGATACGATAAACCGCATCGCGATAGGCTACAATCCGACCTTTATCAAAGTCGGAACGTGATGGTAGGCATTTCTCCTCCTTACACGAGGCATCACAACAACGTTTCACTAGGCAACGCCGGTCAACTGCTGTTTGTGTATGAGAAGTCGGTTGGAAACTTTCCTCATGTCAGCACGTTGTAGGTGTCGCCACCGGCGCCAACCTTGTGTGAATGCTCTGAAAAGCTAATCATTTGCATATCACAGCATCTGCTTGCTGTCGGTTAAATTTCGCGTCTGTAGCACGTCATCTTCGTGGTGTAGCAATTTTAATGACCGGTGGTGAACTAAGGCAATTATCCGTGCAGTAATTTATTTCAGGTACATGCAGTTCAACAGTTCATATTATACAGTTAAGCAGACATAGCAAAGCTGAGTTATCTGTTGCAGGTAAGGAACAATTGTAGGGCCAAAACGAACTCTCAGAGATGAAGTTAGGAAATAGTATTCATTTGCAAATTTATTACGTAACTCAGTAGGTGCATTTTCTAACAGAGCCCAATGCCAGTATCCGGCCGTTACCTATTGTGTTATGGTTGATGAGGAAGCCATTCTGGTACTGTTGATACCTATTCAATTCCATTTACGAATATCGGATTCAATTTGGAGCAAGTGGCACCACACACATCGAAAGTAATTTACACAGTTAATGTTCATACTCCAAAGTAGAATAGCAAAGGCCTTTCTAGATCAGAATAAATGGGCAACACTGTAATCGGAATTTAGAGCGCTTGCTTTCTCATTCCTAGCAATACAGTGGGACACTACATTCTTGTAAAATCATAACAATGAAAGTCTACTCTGGTGCTGAAGTATAAAAAATATATAGTAATGACACAGTAATGGTAATAAGAAGAGGTCTCATCACACAGAGTTTCCACGTTTCAGCACGTAACTTTCACCGTTTTTGGTTCTAATGTAAATTTATTTTATATGGATTCACCGATTTTTTGTTAATACAAATGTAAAATGTGAATGATTGTATCCAAAAATATGAAAATTTATTTTTAAATGTATTCCTTTCATTGTACTTTGTGCAATGTTATTGTATTTGATGAATACAGTGTTAATTTCATGATATATATAATAAAATACTCTGCCCAGCAGGTCAAATTTAATATCTGCATAATGTAAACGCGCGAAGTGAGCTGTGCGTCTTTTTCATCCGTACACACACCCCTTTGACAGGTAGGTAGTTACTATCCCCTCAATGATTCTTCCCAGACAGTGAGTGGCATGTGTACCTAATTTGGTTAAAAGTGATACAGTGGTTTAGAAGAAGGTATGGGACATACTTACGTACGAGTACCTCCACTTTTGTGATATGTATGAATGGAGTACATGGTCAGTATAAATTTTCTGTGGTGGCTGAAATGTTCTTAAGGAAGGAAGCTGATTCCACTCCCATTGTCACTGTAGCGTAGGACAGCGAAACTTTGCTGAAGAGTTGGGTGACATTCCAGTGCGGTTCCCAAGGCCTGCTGGAATTGCCGTTTCCGGGAGTTAATACCTGATCTGCGGCCACAACGGTGCCTTAGCCCTCAAGTCATACGTAGCAAATGCCTATTCAGCACGGAAGTCATCAAGAATACTGCATTTCCATTACAATAAACATGAGGAATTTAGCTCCGTCTCAATAGCATTTTTGTTTGACCAATCCTATGTACTGTTTCCCTTTCTAGACTCTGTGTGTGCTACATCCTCGAACAGTGGAAACTGGTCAAACTTGCTACCAATCTAGGAAATTGTATTTGAACGCAGAGTCATGGAAACTTTTGCAGTGTTCCCTTCTACGTTCATGCTTTGACGTACATTCATGTTCGTCACATGGGCGACAAGCTCCCTCCAAAGGGAGTTCGGATTGAGATTAGAGTAGTTTGTATTCTGAGCATTCTTTTCATGGGAGTCATTCCATGCCGACTATCATTTGTTTCTTGGCCGTCGTAACTGGCTGTCGGTGCAGTCTGGAAATGTAAGTCTAGCTCTTTTCAAAAGAATGAGACGTTAGTTTCACATCTCCAAGTCTGTAGTCTGAACAGCTCGCTTTTTGTGCATCTTGGCAGTGGTGTTCTTTGCCTTTTTTTTTTTTAAATGTGAGTTGAGAAGATTGAGAAATTCTGTTTTGTTGTTCTCTCAGTCTTCGTAACGATGCTGTCCCGCATTATTAGCTTCAGTTTCTCAAGTTAATTTTCTGTGTTTTGTTTTCCAAGAGCAACATTTGAGTAAGATTCATTGTCTTTCTTGAATGAAATTTCGTAATTTATGAAATCGACTTATATTTATGAATTTTACTTCCTCCAATTTCTTCCATGATTAAGCAACCTTTATTTAACAAACTATAATCAAGAATATAGTAAGGTGTTCTTTGAATGTGATTATGCCTCCATTGTGTGCAATGGCCAAATTATTTATGGAATGTTGCATAACATGCACAGTTGTTTATTGTTGTGACGTATGGGTAGTGCCGATAGGTTTTTGTTTTGGAACTCAAACGGTTACTAATTCACATCAGTTTCAAAGAAAGTAACTAACTACATCAACAGAAAGATTAAACTGAGAAGTCTACTAAGTTACTAGAGACAGAATGTCTGACCAGTACTGATATTCTGATGACATCCCAAGTATTAGCAACTGAAACGCTTAAGTTTTTGTTCCTAGCTTAGGAAACTTCCATGTTCTTTCCCGTGAGGGGAAAGAGGGATTGGCTGCGGAATATCAACAAGGAGGAGAGGGTCAGTAAAATTGTTTGGTGTCAGGGAAGCAATAGGGGGTGACGCTTTCTGTCTCGAGACACTATGCGACCCCCCTGTGTGCTCACTGTCTTTGTCACATGCCACACACTCCAGCAGTTGCCTACCCCAATAACTTGAAGGCTGAGGTAGTGGCCACTGTCCCTGCTTCTGATTCTTCCTTGATAAATGTATATTCTCGAGAAAACGTCACCTATTTCTAACAAAATACTTGTCATGTTTGTTTTGTGGCCGTGGTAACTAAGACGACAATGCATCTCGAAGTGTCATGTTTGTTTTGTGGCAGTGGTAACTAAGACCACAATGCATCTCAAAGTGTATGCTACATAGCAGAATGAACTTCTTGGCTACACCAGTTCAGCAGTGAGTGGGAAGACTTGTATTAGCCCATGCGCTGCAGCAGGCACAGAGGTTTCCCGAGTCACATTGAGGAGCATCATCAGCAGCTGAGTATTGAATGTCTCCAAAGCAGGCAGCTCTTCTGTGTCCATTCATGCACACTGACAGTATCGTGGTGGCCGTTCCTACATTAAGAATCTGTTTACCATTGGATACTGTTTGAAACCACATTTTTTTAGTTTGACTACTTACCTTCCGCCTTGTTGTGTATAATAGAATCATGGCGTTTACTGGCAGTTATTAGCTATTAGCATCCACCTCCAGTACAATGTATGTAATAGTACACATTTTCAGCCTTTTCTGGCTATGGGACTGTCGTTTTAGCTCATGTTTGTGATCATACAGTTCAGTTTTTATCGATGGTAGGTGTTAACGATTTTTTAAAACTACGTTGTGCGTGCCACATTTTACTAATACTAATCCGCCTTCGTTCTAAACCAGATTACAACGCCGGATTCCAGTCTGTAACCATTAGCGAGTAATGGTCAAATCATTTCCTATTCTCAGCAACGAAATCAGACAGTCCATGTGCTGCTGACCTTATCATTGATATGCTGTATCAACGACCTGATGAGTTATGAAGTGACCAGAAGTCAGTAACCTCTGACAGACACACGGAAAATGAAGTGGTGGCGCATCATCACGTTGCATTTTCTAAGTGTGGCTGTGGTCTTCAGGGAAATTAATTCAGATGACAGAATGAGTTTAGAGCTGCTGTCACTGCAATCAAGGATATCAGTATGTCTGGCAATAAAAAGAGCAAACAAACCAGCATGCATCAGCTGTTATGAACCATGCATTCCACCAGATAAGTATGTAAATGAAATGAACCAACATATAGGACTGCAAAGCAAACATCAAGAACTTGTGCAGTGTGAAGCACAGTCAGACATCTCCACTGTATCAAATGGATATAGCAGATATGTGGCGCTGGATTCTGCATCAGTAACAATAAGAACTGTTTTTATAAAGTACTATAAAATACGAACAGTGTCTGCATTACTGTAAAACTTTATTCTGAAGAAACATATACTTGAGTTAATTTCATAATCATCATAAAAAAGATACACCTAGAAGTACCCATCCACGGCCATGCTCTCGGCAAGCACAAGTGGGGCCATGATGTTATGCCCATCGATTGTTACAAGAGAACCCTATAACGACTGTGCCAGCTAATAGGACAGTGGACAGCATCACAAGAGCTCCACATGAATGTACATTATGCTTAGTCAATATGTTTGAGTGCAGATTGCCCAGCTAGACGAGTTCTAGAGGTGCCACATGGTGGGGCTGTGGGAGACTGAGTGATGTTATCGTCGTGTTGCATGCATCACTCGTCATGCAACACCACCATTGCCCATTGTTGGTGGCAGTGGATACATGAAAGTACTCATGCATAACATGTAGGTTCCGGATGTCTGACATGCACCACAATGAATACTGACATTGTCTGCCACACACCAACAGACTGAACAACAGTAACAGGTGCCATTCAGTGGTCCATCCTGCCTTTATGCAACATCACACAAGTGCTAGTGCCATTGGCAGGCGTTTGCCTGATGCAGGGCTTCCTAAACACTGACTGTTGCGATGCCTGCCACTGTCAACCACACAGCATTGCACTTGACTTGCTTGGTGTCAACAGCGATGGACATGGAGCCCTGCAGACCTACAGCAGTTGTCTCTAGTGACGAGTGCTGCTTATGCCTTGGAGGTGATGACCACTGGGACTATGGTGGTACAGTGGAAAGCACCAAGAGGAGTGGTTTGTGATCTCCCATCACACATCTCACAACTCTGGTGTGACAGTGATGGGAGAAATATTCTACAGTGCCTGCTCAGTGTTAATGTACCAAGAGGCTCCATGATAGCTGCATGGTTCATCGTTGAGGTCCTGCAAGTGAAAGATTTGGTGTTTATGAATGCTCACCCTCTTCCCCCCCCCCCCTCCACCAAATGGCATGTTTCTACAGGACAGCTCTTGACCTCATATCACTGTCATCTCCCAAGCATCGAAGCATGTCTTGCAGCTGTTGATACTCTTCCATCACCAGCCACATCTCCCCAACTGAGAATGTGTGGGCCGCCATGGGGCATTTCATCAGGACTCCCCCTCAGCCCACCAATCTATGAGATCTGTGCACTCAGGTGCAGGTGGCATTGGTTGGAGTTTCACAGGAGTAGATTAGAAACCAACACCTTTATACTTGTATACACAACCATGGACCCCGATACCACACTAACACGTTTTGCGGCCATGTAGTACAGTGCATGTTGGTCCTTCCAAGCTAAAAGTGTAATCATTGCATTTGTATCGTATTATGTACCTGCCTGCCAACAATGAGAGCAATCTGACTTGTCCTTCTGGGTGCAGTTCTTTTTATGAAGATGACTGTAATAGGAACTGTTTCGTGAAGTGAGGCAAAAAGGGAACAATCTCCAAGTTATCAGTAGTTTCGCTGTAAAACCACATACAATAATATTACTGTGAAACTTTATTCTGAAAATACACGTACTTGTGTTAATTTGATATATGGGATGTTAGGGATATAAATGCAGATATTTTTATTGGTGACTGAGAGCAGTGTACTGAACAACATTATATCAACATTTACTTCATTTGCAGAGTAATAATTATAGGTGTTAGAAGTAGTACCTTTTAGGTTGCTTGGTACCACCAGTTATGTGTGGAAAGAGTAAGCCATTAATGTTTATTTTGCACTGGGCAACAGGTCAAGTGTTGAAGTGTAGACACATGAAAGCAAAATGGTTAATCTACACTGACAGGCAAATTCTATTTAGGAGTGCAATGATGATCATGACGCAAACATCAGATACAAATTATGTGATGTGTTTGTGGGAAGACTGTTAGACACTGAGAAAAAACAACTAACACACCAAAGTGGGTACATACTGAAGCACTAATGACCACAAAATATGCACTTATACCACTAACACCCTGTGTAATTGATCTTACCTGTGTTTAAAAAACAATAATTTGGAGGAAGGTTTTATTACTGTTAATCAAAGGACTAAAAGGCATGAAGTAAACACACATTAAGTGGTAACTAACAGATGTGCCTTCACATGTTGCACCACTACCATGTGACTTTGAAGTAAGCCCTACCACTTGCTAAAAATTCGAACATAAATTTCAAAATTTGTGATATTTTGATAGTACTGCATTGTTTCTCTCTCAGGTATGTCTTTCCTCTGACTTTCAGGTGGTGATATGAGGAAGTTGAGGAAGAAAAGTGCTGGATTCGTCAGTGAAGGGTTCATGACAACATAACTGTAGACAGGAGAGTGTGCTGTTGTTCACTTTATTTACAAGTATTGCTTTGATATGTCGATTCTTACAGGATACAGTGTCTCTCAAAGGAAATATATTACATAAAGCTTACAAATAATAGTTAATAAAGCCAACATGAAAACAACAGGAGAGGTCTTAAAAACTAGGCAAACTAGGCACAACCACGAACGTAAGGAGCGGGCCAGGGACTTTGGCGGCGCAGGCTGACGCCGTACAGGTGTGTGCGCTTCTACTGCTTGAATGGACGGAGCGTGTGATAAGGATCATTGCCGGCCCGGGAGCCCCGACTGCGCCAAGTGCTTTGGCCACGGCCAGGGTGGCGGGCCGCGCAGAACTTAAGCTACGGAGGCCTACGGATGTGGTCCGGGCGCTTACATCTACAAGGGCGGGAAGAGCAATGTACAAAACGGGAGCTACAGGTATAGCGATAATCTACAACAGCCACACTCTCACAACACAACAATAAAATCAGCCAAACAAAATATAATCAACTTATTCATAAATAACTCTCTCACTCGCACACATAAAAAACTCTATGCAAAAGTAACAGTTTTAACAAAAACGATAAAGATATAAAAATAATACTCAACTCATAGATGCCATATTGGAAATCGTTAATACATATGCAGTATAAGTTAGTACTAAAATTTCTAAACTAATGCTGTACTAGAAAACAAGCTAAGGACACTAAAACGCTTACAGAACTAGTAGCTGCAACTTGAGGGCAATGTATATGCAATCAAGCATTTTTTTAAGGTTAGTATTAACAAAAGTTAAACAAATAAAACTGTTTTGCAGAGACAGCTGCATCCTGAGTTATATCATTATTTCAGATTTTAAAGAAATTTACACAGTAACTGCATACAAAAATTTCTAGAATTATTTTTAAGAATTACTGAGTAGAAAATATTTACTCTGAAAGTCTGAGTGAAAGAAATCAGACTCAAATAGCTGTATTAGAAAGGGCTCATTATTTTATATTACACAGTGTAATAGTAAGGTGTAACATAGAGTACAAAGGCAGTTGACTGCCAAATAACATTAATTACTTTCTATTCTGACATGATTTAATATTTTCAAAATACTTATAACTATAAAAAGATATATGCTAAGATATCCCATATGGGCAAACAAAGTAGAAGATTGTACATGTAATATCATTGGTTACAATTTTCTAAACAATGTGTCAACGTTGGGACAGTTAAATTACCGTAAAAGGCATACACATCAGCGGCAAATGGGACAGACAGACAGACAGACATTAATTCCTACATTCTAAGTTACATTTTATTTTAAAATGCGAGATTTATTGGTCCCTGGTGTGATTAAGAAATGTACACCAACCAGATGTAATCGTGTTTAATACTTTTCGAACGAATCACACAGTGTATTTTAACAAGTAATTTAAGCTATAAAGAATATGTATTATTTAATAAACTCGAACCAACAGAAATATTAACTGCTTGCTAATTTGTGGCTCAAAGTTGAAGTCAACTAATCAACAACAGCAATAGTGTTCTCAGCAACGATTTATTGCATTAATAATTCGAACCAAGTGGAACTTTTCGTTTGTGGCGAGATTCAGGCACTTAACACTCCACCGACGGAACTGGTTGCAGTTTAGCTTTGGTACAAATTTTAAATTGTTGAGACAGGACTCAGAGAAGTTCGGCACGTTCGTCTACAGAATTACTCCGACGTAAACGTACTTGAGAAACGACACTGACTTTGAGATAAAACTTTGGAAGTATTCCAAAATTCCATGGTGATATTTAGCTTACACTGCAGTGCATTTCTTGTATGATAATTACGAAAATTATGGAGTCCTCACAGCAACTATAAAGCGGTAAGTTACCATTACAAATACTTCGTTAGAAATCTACATGAAAACCTTGTTAGGCGATAGTAGCGTAATAATCAAATTCGTGTACATAATTGGGTATTGCAAGCTTTTTCCTTCTTTTTCTGTTATTTATTACATTCTTGTAGATGTTTAACAGTATAGACTTGGAGGTACTGGTGGTAGGCTCCATGTTGATACGCCTCTGAAAAGCTTGTGTTGTAAACTGATTGTCCTCCAACTTTTACTTGATACGGGTGGTGAGTTGCTATACAGGAAGGGACGTACGTTGACGTACAATAGCGCCGGCTCGGGTCCTTCTGGTAACAACAACGCATGGCAGCAGAGCATTTGTTAGCTGGGTTGTCACGTGGGAGCTGGCAGCTCGACAGGCAGTGTGTGTGGCGGAGAACTGGAGTTGTGTTATGTTTGGAGGCTGGTGTGCGGCGCGTTGTCCTCTGAGGTGTTAAGCGAGGAGAACAGCCACCAGAGGGGTGATGATGGCTGCGGTGGCGGCAGCGGCGGCGGGCAGCGGCGGGGCAGCGTTGCAGAGGTCAGTCTCGCAGGTGATGCAGTACTCCTCGTGGATGTACGAGGACTGGTCCGTCGTCGTGCACGGCTGATCGGGCAGTATGAACGCGCAGGAGCGCACCGTCTGCAGGTCCCCGTTGTTAACTGCGGACACAACACAAGGCACACATTAAAGACTGGCAACTTGCAAAATAAAAACGAGGCAACGCAGCAGCGCACCGAACACTGTCATTAGCGAATGTAAATCGTCAGAACAGTATATACAGTTGCAGTGGCCCTCCACGTATATAGATTATGAAGCAATCAAGCCGATGATACAGGGTGGGGCAGAGGAAGCGCATGTTTTTTAAATCATTAGTACTGTGCTAGGAGTGGGGATATTAACCTTGAGCGACTGTTGGGAGACAACTCAGACAATGTACGAGGGCAGTTCAATAAGTAATGCAACACTTTTTTTTTCTCGGCCAATTTTGGTTGAAAAAACCGGAAATTTCTTGTGGAATATTTTCAAACATTCCCGCTTCGTCTCGTATAGTTTCATTGACTTCCGACAGGTGGCAGCGCTGTACGGAGCTGTTAAAATGGCGTCTGTAACGGATGTGCCTTGCAAACAAAGGGCAGTGATCGAGTTTCTTTTGGCGGAAAACCAGGGCATCTCAGATAGTCATAGGCGCTTTGCAGAATGTCTACGGTGATCTGGCAATGGACAAAAGCACAGTGAGTCGTTGGGCAAAGCGTGTGTCATCATCGCCGCAAGGTCAAGCAAGACTGTCTGATCTCCCGCGTACGGGCCAGCCGTGCACAGCTGTGACTCCTGCAATGGCGGAGCGTTCGAACACACTCGTTCGATATGATCGACGGATCACCATCAAACGACTCAGTGCTCAACTTGACATTTCTGTTGGTAGTGCTGTCACAATTGTTCACCAGTTGGGATATTCAAAGGTTTGTTCCCACTGGCTCCCTCGTTGTCTAACCGAACACCATAAAGAGCAAAGGAGAACCATCTGTGGGGAATTGCTTGCTCGTCATGTGGCTGAGGGTGACAATTTCTTGTCAAAGATTGTTACAGGCGATGAAACATGGGTTCATCACTTCGAACCTGAAAGAAAACGGCAATCGATGGAGTGGCGCCACACCCTCTCCCCTACCAAGAAAAAGTTTAAAGCCATACCCTCAGCCGGTAAAGTCATGGTTACAGTCTTCTGGGATGCTGAAGGGGTTATTCTGTTCGATGTCCTTCCCCATGGTCAAACGATCAACTCTGAAGTGTATTGTGCTACTCTTCAGAAATTGAAGAAACGACTTCAGCGTGTTCGTAGGCACAAAAATCTGAACGAACTTCTCCTTCTTCATGACAACGCAAGACCTCACACAAGTCTTCGCACCCGAGACGAGCTCACAAAACTTCAGTGGACTGTTCTTCCTCATGCACCCTACAGCCCCGATCTCGCACCGTCGGATTTCCATATGTTTGGCCCAATGAAGGACGCAATCCGTGGGAGGCACTACGCGGATGATGAAGAAGTTATTGATGCAGTACGACGTTGGCTCCGACATCGACCAGTGGAATGGTACCGTGCAGGCATACAGGCCCTCATTTCAAGGTGGCGTAAGGCCGTAGCATTGAATGGAGATTACGTTGAAAAATAGTGTTGTGTAGCTAAAAGATTGGGGAATAACCTGGTGTATTTCAATACTGAATAAAACAACCCCTGTTTCAGAAAAAAAATGTGTTGCATTACTTATTGAACTGTCCTCGTACATTACTGGCCATTAAAATTGCTTTATTGACTTGTTCAGTTTGGGAAGCTCTTTTTCTTGAATAAATCATCCAATTTTTCTGAAATTGTAACCATTTGTTTGTCTGTACACGTACGTCACATCTACCTGTTTCCATCCAATTCGGATGACTCCTTCGTGATTCGAGTTTTTTTTGTGATTAAGTGTATTTTGGCTCATCAGTGTAGTAATTAGCTATTCCACCATCCAGCGGACATGAGCAGGGCCACTGTGTTGAGCGGCAGCCTCGGTGGTTGAGCGGTCGCTGCTCTTTGGGAGGGAGTGGGTGGGCGGGGCCGTCACGCTACACGGAGACAGCGGCGACAATTGCGAGAGCAAGGGAGGGGCGCAGTGGGCGTCCGCTGCTAGCAGTTACACCGGGGTCCCAAACACCGCTCTGTCCAGCAGCAGCCGTTTGCCTGCACCGAAACCAGACCGGAGTTGCGAGAGTCGAAGACTGTGTTCAAACCTAGTTTGCATGACGACACTAGATTGCACGCGAAACTGCGCTATTGGTCACCGGGAACTTGCGCAGCTCGTTGGTAAAACACTTTCGGGTTGTTCCAACTTTGGCGACACTAGTTGCTCGACTACTGTGGTTAGGTGTGTCGGCAGAGTGAACTAAACTGTAGTTTGAAGTGGGGAACGGAGGAAATTGTTCGCTTTTTGGGTAGCTATGCTTTGATTGGTTGTTTACGGGATTTGAATGATGTCGACAACAAAAACAAGAAGTGGCGCCAGCCGGTGTGGCCGAGTGGCTCTAGGCGCTTCAGTTTGGAGCCGCGCGACTGCTACGGTCGCTGGTTCGAATCCTGCCTCGGGCATGGGTGTGTGATGTCCTTAGGTTAGTCACGTTTAAGCAGCCCTAAGTTCTAGCGCACTGATGACCTCGGATGTTAAGTCCCATAGTGCTCAGAGCCATTTGAACCATTTGAACCAAGCAGTGGCGTGATGCTGCGCATCGGCCGCCATACGCGATCTGAACATCGAATGGTTGACGATATCTGAGCTGCGGAGCAAAATTCATTCAATTAGGAGTGCACATACAAATGAATTAAGAAAAATACAGGCACGCAAAAGATAAAAATCTCGTGGTTCGAATTGGCCAATATTTTTTAAGGAAAACAGCTGACAGGAGGAGAACCTAGAGAAATCTGGGAAGCTGAATTATTTATTTAATATTCATTTATTTAAACCGTCACAGCAGTGCTTCCCATTCACAAATTGTAGTACAGAAGATTAAAATAAATTCTAGGCTCTTCCACAAAAAATTTCTTTCAGCAAGATCGCTGAGCAACCGAGCTGACGTCTTTTATTTATCCAATCACGAATCCAAACACGTTTCATATTTTTTTATGTTTTGTTTTATGCATGAATTCCTCCACACCACTTATACTTGCCATAACTTTCATTTTACACATGACTGCGGCGCTCCCAAAACGACGAAACTGGAGTGTACACTGAAGGCGCCGTACAGCCACATACGAAACCATCAGTGTGCAACTCATTCGGGCAATCCAGCGTCATCGTCTAAACAAGCTTTAAGACAGACTGTTACTGAGGAGGGTGTGAGACAGGGTTGTAGTCTATCCCCTATGTTCCTTAACCCGTGTAATGAGCGAGCAAACAAGGAAAGCAAGGAAAAATTTGGAAATGGAATTACAGTTCAGGCAGTAGGAACAAGAATTAGAGGTCATCCGATGACATTTTAATTCTGTCAAAGATGGCAAAGGACTTGGAAAATCAGTTGAAAAGAATGAATGGTGTCTCAAAAAGAGGTTATAAGATTAATACAAAAAAATGTAGAAACGGCTGCATGCAGTCGAATTAAATCGAGTGATACTGATTAGGAAATGAGACGCTAAAAATACTAGATGTGGTTTGCTATTTGAGCAGAAAATTACTGACGTTAGTACAAGTAGACAGGGTATAATATGCAGACTGACAGTAGAAACAAAAGCGTTTCTAAAAAAGAGTAATTTGTTAACACAGGATATAAAGATAGGTGTTTGTAAGTCTTTTCTGAAGTGCAGCCATGTATGGAAGTCAAACGCGGTAATATTTTGCTTCTATTCTCACGCTGCATCGTAAGTATCATGTTTATAGAGCATTTCTACTATTAACTTTTCCTTTTTGACACGTTTTTAGTTAAATCTCAGTGTTTGCATATCTGATATCGATTATTGATCGTTCTGCTTATTCATGATATTGACATATGCCTTTTACGATCATGTTTCCTTAACTGTTCGTGTATTTCATGTAATATTGTTTTCTAATTTTTGTTTATTTTTTGATGATGTTTATTTTGAAATCTACATTCGTGAATTGTCATGGTACGAGGGAAACGACTTTCTAAAGCGACAAGTAAGACTCATATCATTTGTTGGTTCAGTGGACTATTATTGTCTTGTTTTACTTATTGGTGTTTGTATTATGTTCTGTAATGTGTTACTTTAGTTGATGGTTTATTTAAATTCCTTTTTGTGGCACATTTGCCTCTGTTGATAATATACTACATATTTTTAGTTTTGATGGCCTGTGTCTTTGCTTACTCTTGCACGGGGTTATATGTGGATAACAGCCTATAGTTCATTTTAATATTCAGCATAGTGTCCAATTACGTTTCTTAACCTAGGTAATTAGTTAAAACATGTGCCGCAAAATTGACACGTTTCTGATAGAAACAGTTTATCTTAAACAGAAATTTAACTCATAATCCTGGGTGCTTGAGCTCATCTTACATAGTTTTGCTTTAAATATTTTGTGCATTATTTCACAGACACCACGACATGCGTGGCTTACCAGTATTCTACTTTACAGAATGTTTACTTTAAATATTTACGTGCTTCACTTCATTGATATTATACCAGTGGTTTGACTTTAGAAAGACTGCTTGGGACTGTTCTAGAATGGCAAGAGCACTCCTTGCACAGTCTTCCCCCGGAGCATGAGGGTGATAAATGGTCTCCTTATTACTCCCTGAAGAGGGGCAGCAGCCTTTTCAGTGGTTGCAGGGGCAACAGTCTGGATGATTGACTGATCTGGCCTTGTAACATTAACCAAAACGGCCTTGCTGTGCTGGTACTGCGAACGGCTGAAAGCAAGGGGAAATTATAGCCGTACTTTTTCCTGAGGACATGCAGCTTTACTGTATGATTAAATGATGATGGCGTCCTCTTGGGTAAAATATTCCGGAGGTAAAATAGTCCCCCATTCGGATCTCCGGGCGGGGACTACTCAAGAGGACGTCGTTATCAGGAGAAAGAAAACTGGCATTCTACGGATCGGAGCGTGGAATGTCAGATCCCTTAATCGGGCAGGTAGGTTAGAAAATTTAAAAAGGGAAATGGATAGGTTAAAGTTAGATATAGTGGGAATTAGTGAGGTTCGGTGGCAGGAGGAACAAGACTTTTGGTCAGGTGATTACAGGATTATAAATACAAAATCAAATAGGGGTAATGCAGGAGTAGGTTTAATAATGAATAAAAAAATAGGGAGTGCGGGTTAGCTACTACAAACAGAATAGTGAACGCATTATTGTGGCCAAGATAGACACAAAGACCATGCCTACTACAGTAGTACAAGTTTATATGCCAACTAGCTCTGCAGATGATGAAGAAATTGATGAAATGTATGACGAGATAAAAGAAATTATTCAGGTAGTGAAGGGAGACAAAAATTTAATAGTCATGGGTGACTCGAATTCGTCAGTAGGAAAAGGGAGAGAAGGAAACATAGTAGGTGAATATGGATTGGGGGGAAGAAATGAAAGAGGAAGCCGCCTTGTAGAATTTTGCATAGAGCATAACTTAATCATAGCTAACACTTGGTTCAAGAATCATAAAAGAAGGTTGTATACCTGGAAGAATCCCGGAGATACTAAAAGGTATCAGATAGATTATATAATGGTAAGACGGAGATTTAGGAACCAGGTTTTAAATTGTAAGTTATTTCCAGGGGCAGATGTGGATTCTGACCACAATCTATTGGTTATGAACTGCAGATTGAAACTGAAGAAACTGCAAAAAGGTGGGAATTTAAGGAGATGGGACCTGGATAAACTGAAAGAACCAGAGGTTGTAGAGAGTTTCAGGGAGAGCATAAGGGAACAATTGACAGGAATGGGGGAAAGAAAAACAGTAGAAGAAGAATGGGTAGCTCTGAAGGATGAAGTAGTGAAGGCAGCAGAGGATCAAGTAGGTAAAAAGACGAGGGCTAATAGAAATCCTTGGGTAACAGAAGAAATATTGAATTTAATTGATGAAAGGAGAAAATATAAAAATGCAGTAAATGAAGCAGGCAAAAAGGAATACAAACGTCTCAAAAATGAGATTGACAGGAAGTGCAAAATGGCTAAGCAGGGATGGCTAGAGGACAAATGTAAGGACGTAGAGGCTTGTCTCACTAGGGGTAAGATAGATACTGAATACAGGAAAATTAAAGAGACCTTTGGAGAGAAGAGAACCACTTGTATGAATATCAAGAGCTCAGATGGCAACCCAGTTCTAAGCAAAGAAGGGAAGGCAGAAAGGTGGAAGGAGTATATAGAGGGTTTATACAAGGGCGATGTACTTGAGGACAGTATTATGGAAATGGAAGAGGATGTAGATAAAGATGAAATGGGAGATAAGATACTGCGTGAAGAGTATGACAGAGCACTGAAGGACCTGAGTCGAAACAAGGCTCCGGGAGTAGACAACATTCCATTAGAACTACTGATGGCCTTGGGAGAGCCAGTCATGACAAAACTCTACCGTCTGGTGAGCAAAATGTATGAGACAGGCGAAATACCCACAGACTTCAAGAAGAATATAATAATTCCAATCCCAAAGAAAGCAGGTGTTGACAGATGTGAAAATTACCGAACTATCAGTTTAATAAGTCACAGCTGCAAAATACTAACGCGAATTCTTTATAGACGAATGGAAAAACTGGTAGAAGCGAACCTCGGGGAAGATCAGTTTGGATTCCGTAGAAATGTTGGAACACGTGAGGCAATACTAACCTTACGACTTATCTTAGAAGAAAGATTAAGAAAAGGCAAACCTACGTTTCTAGCATTTGTAGACTTAGAGAAAGCTTTTGACAATGTTGACTGGAATACTCTCTTTCAAATTATGAAGGTGGCAGGGGTAAAATACAGGGAGGGAAAGGCTATTTACAATTTGTACAGAAACCAGATGGCAGTTATAAGAGTCGAGGGGCATGAAAGGGAAGCCTTGGTTGGGAAAGGAGTGAGACAGGGTTGTAGCCTCTCCCCGATGTTATTCAATCTGTATATTGAGCAAGCAGTAAAGGAAACAAAAGAAAAATTCGGAGTAGGTATTAAAATTCATGGAGAAGAAGTAAAAACTTTGAGGTTCGCCGATGACATTGTAATTCTGTCAGAGACAGCAAAGGACTTGGAAGAGCAGTTGAACGGAATGGACAGTGTCTTGAAAGGAGGATATAAGAGGAACATCAACAAAAGCAAAACGAGGATAATGGAATGTAGTCAAATTAAATCGGGTGATGCTGAGGGGATTAGATTAGGAAATGAGACACTTAAAGTAGTAAAGGAGTTTTGCTATTTAGGGAGCAAAATAACTGATGATGGTCGAAGTAGAGAGGATATAAAATGTAGACTGGCAATTTCAAGGAAAGCGTTTCTGAAGAAGAGGAATTTGTTAACATCGAGTATAGATTTAAGTGTCAGGAAGTCGTTTCTGAAAGTATTTGTATGGAGTGTAGCCATGTATGGAAGTGAAACATGGACAATAACCAGTTTGGACAAGAAGAGAATAGAAGCTTTCGAAATGTGGTGCTACAGAAGAATGCTGAAGATCAGCTGGGTAGATCACGTAACTAATGAGGAGGTATTGAATAGGATTGGGGAGAAGAGAAGTTTGTGGCACAACTTGACTAGAAGAAGGGATCGGTTGGTAGGACATGTTTTAAAGCATCAAGGGATCACGAATTTAGCATTGGAGGGCAGCGTGGAGGGTAAAAATCGTAGAGGGAGACCAAGAGATGAATACACTAAGCAGATTCGGAAGGATGTAGGTTGCAGTAGGTACTGGGAGATGAAGAAGCTTGCACAGGATAGAATAGCATGGAGAGCTGCATCATACCAGTCTCAAAACTGAAGACCACAATAACAACAATGGTTATATAAAAAATAACGCCATTTCAAGTGTACCTTAGCATATTATACATACTTCAATAAACATACCAGGAGAAATAATAGGCAACTGACCATGCTCCAATCAGTCACAACCGCATATATTCGCTGAATTCATGCTGATTTATATCAATGTATTGATGTATTACGCATCTGTGCTTCCTACCCTTTCAGCAATTAATTACAACGTATTTATATTGTACCGCTATCCTTCTTTCCCATTCCGACCATCATAGAATGACAGAGTGAGTGAATGCGTACGTATATTGAGTTTTCATAATGTTTGGTGGCGGATAAACTTGTCTGCTACTGTGGCAGTTTAGCCTACTTTGGTGTAACAATGGAGAGTGGGAAAGAGGTTTTATTTGCTTCTAGTCGAAGCGCTAGTGTGCTTAAGTTGGCAAGGTGCGGTAAGGATGTTGTCGGGCAACTTCCCCTGCCTGTGTGTGGGGACCTCGATTAGGTCACAGAGCCGGACACTCACTCCTGGGATTTTGAACAGAGAGGTATTTCATGGCAGCTCGTTTCCTATAGTGAATCTGGTAACTAAGTCTGTGTAAGTTTCAGCCTAGACGAAGATTTAATCCATTTCCTTTCTAGCTTCAGAGCTTTATAATCATGCAGAATATTTCATTTGGAATGTGTAATAGTATGTTTTTTTTATTATTATTCGGTTTGACTGGTAGCTACGTTGTTTAATCAGAACTTAGAAATGTGGGAACTTGGTATGTGAAATATGCTTAGTGTCAATTGGAATTCGTGCTTCCCAGTGTGAATGTGCGTGTGTTTGTGCTTCCTATACTATTTGTTCTTCCGTTTCGTTAGTTTCGTCAGTATTCCGCAACTTGCATCGTTTGCTCAGTCCCACGATTTGGTCGTTATTTAGGAGAATCTTCAGTTCTCGGACTAGGTTTCATCTTGCAATTATTCCGCGATAATTTAGTCATGTCGGCAGTTTCTCCCACGGATGAACCGCATTTTCGGAATATCCATATTTCATATTTTTTCTTGGTGAAGCTTTGTGTGGCTAGGGCCACGTGTTTGTGTGTGTGTGTGTGGACGGGGTGAAGGTGCATTTTTGTCAGATCTGCCAAAGGCGCAGAATCACTGTGGTACGTTTCTCAGTCGAATGCTTGTCTATATTTACAGAGGCGGTTGTTTTGCTATACTTCTTAGTCGGCACCGCTCGGTGGCGTGACGTCTTTATATTGCCTCCTTTTTGTCATGCCTGCCATTGGGATGACCGAGTATTTATGGCCGCGCGGAACGGCCGCGCGGTTTGAGGCGCCATGCCAGGGACTGCGCTGCCCCATCCACCGGAGGTTCGAGTCCTCCCTCGGGCATGGGCGTGTGTGTTGTTCTTAGCATAAGTCAGTTTAAGTAGTGTGTATATCTAGGGACCGATGACCTCAGCAGTTTGGTCTCTTAGGAATTCACAAACGTTTGAACGAGTATTTATAGATAGGTGTGTAAGTAGGCTGTTTAGTTTTTTATGTTGGTAACGCCACGTAGCGCTCTGTATGAAAATCACTGACTGTGCTGTGTCCAGTCTGTGGCTGGTTGGCATTGTTGAAAAATTCGCTATTGTAGTCTTGGGCAGTTGGATGTGAACAGCGTGTAGCGTTGCGCAGTTGGAGGCGAGCCGCCAGCAGTGGTGGATGTGGGGAGAGAAAATGGCGGAGTTTTGAGAGCGGATGATCTGGACGTGTCTCGATCAGAAAGAGTAAATTTGTAAGACTGGATGTCATGAACTGATTATATATATTGATTTTTGAACACTATTAAGGTAAATACATTGTTTGTTCTCTATCAAAATCTTTCATTTGCTAACTATGCCTATCCGTAGTTAGTACCTTCAGTAGTTAGAATCTTTTATTTAGCTGGCAGCAGTTCGAGTAACGAAGATTTTTGAGAGGTAAGTGATTCATGAAAGGTATAGGTTATTGTTAGTTAGTGCCATTCTTTTGTAGGGATTTTTGAAAGTCAGATTGCGTTGCGCTAAAAATATTGTGTGTCAGTTTAGTGTTGATCAGAATAAGTAAAGAGAGTAATGTCTGAGTACGTTGAGTTCTGCTCAGCTGTTTTAAAATCAAATAACGTAAGGGGTTTTGCAGCACTGTCATCCTCAAATTTTTCAAAGGGGACATTTCGGGTGTTATGCTAGGATTATTAACCCTTTTTGTCTCTGTAGCCTTTCTAAAACTCGACCCTATCAGGAGAAATGACATGCACTCCTGTCGAGTATGGTAGATTTCAGCAGTTCTGTTCAGTGTGGTGTATTTAAGCAGACTGCGGACATCCCTTTGGGAGATAGCATGTTCGCGACGATATCGCATCGCTCTGCTGGTGAACATTCGAGAATATATGGCTTTAGCTGCCTCGCTCTGTGTCTGGTTTCGTCTTACGTCATGCAGGTAGTTTGTGATGTGGGCTGAGGGAAACAGGAAAAGGGGCGCAAGCAGGTAAAACGAAACGCTGGCGCGACGAGTTGCGACGCAATTGCCGTCGCAGATGGCAGAACGTACTGCAACCTCCCAAGGACACCGCGAGCGCGCAGTTTCCTGCTGGTGAGCATGTGGCGGAAAGCCGTTTGTTCCCTTGTTGCGGGAAAATCCCACGACCAGGTTGACGCAAGGTCTCGCAATATCTCTGCACTGCGATAACTACAATTTTCAACATCTCTTGCAATATGTTAAATGTTACATAAGAGCAGATCGTGACATTTCGAAGATTCCGAGATCATCAGCGACGCAAGGTAATGCGAGGGGTTCGATAAGTCGTAAAAATACATAGCCTCGTTTCAGAAATAAATTTAGTCCAGCGATGCTCCAGCTTTGTTGACGCTCGTTGACTGCAACTATCACCTCCTTAACTGATGAAAAATTCATCCTAGAAGTTTCAAGTGAGGGAACAGGAAGAAACCAATTGGGGCTACACTATTGGCCATTAAAAGTGCTGCCCCAAGATGAAATGCAGATTATAAACGGGTATTCATTGGACAGATATATTATACTAGAACTGACATGTGATTACATTTTATCGCGATTTGGGTGCATAGATCCTGAGAAATCAGTACCCAGAACAACCACCTCTGGCCGTAATAACGGCCTTGATACGCCTGGGCATTGAGTCAAACAGAGCTTAAATGGCGTGTACAGGTACAGCTGCCCATGCAGCTTCATCAAGAGTAGTGACTAGCGTATTGTGACGAGCCAGTTGCTCGGCCACCATTGACCAGACGTTTTCAATTGGTGAGAGATCTGGAGAATGTACTGGCCAGGGCAGCAGTCGAACATTTTCTGTATCCAGAAAGGCCCGTACAGGACCTGCAACTTGCGGTCGTGCATTATCCTGCTAAAATGTCGGGTTTCGCAGGGATCGAATGAAGGGTAGAGCCACGGGTCGTAACACATCTGAAATGTAATGTCCACTGTTCAATGTGCTGTCAGTGCGAACAAGAGGTGACCGAGACGTGTAACCAATGGCACCCCATACCATCACGCCAGGTGATACGCCAGTACGTCGATGACGAATACACGCTTCCAATGTGCGTTCACCGCGATGTCGCCAAACACGGATGCGACCATCATGATGCTGTAAACAGAACCTGGATTCATCCGAAAAAAAAAATGACGTTTTGCCATTCGTGCACCCAGGTTCGTCATTGAGTACACCATCGCAGGCTCTCCTGTCTGTGATGCAGCATCAAGGGTAACCGCAGTCATGGTCTCCGAGCTGATAGCCCATACTGCTGCAAACGTCGTCGAACTGTTCGTGCAGACGGTTGTTGTCTTGCAAACGTCCCCACCTGTTGACTCAGTGATCGAGACGTGGCTGCTCGATCCGTTACAGCCGTGCGGATAAGATGCATGTCATCTCAACTGCTAGTGATACGAGGCCGTTGGGATCCAGCCTGAACTCACCGATTCCATATTCTGCTAACAGTAATTGGATCTCGACCAACACGAGGAGCAATGTCGCGATACGATAAACCGCAAGCGCCATAGGCTACAATCCGACCTTTATCAAAGTCGGAAAGGTGATGGTACGCATTTCTCCTCCTTACACGAGGCATCACAACAACGTTTCACCAGGCAACGCCGGTCAACTGCTGCTTGTGTATGAGAAATCGGTTGGAAACTTTCCTCATGTCAGCACGTTGTAGGTGTCGCCACCGGCGCCAGTCTTGTGTGAAAGCTCTGAAAAGCTAATCATTTGCATATGACAGCATCTTCTTCCTGTCGGTTAAATTTCGCGTCTGTAGCACGTCATCTTCGTGATGTAGCAATTTTAATGGCCAGCAGTGTACATCTATTGTACAGAGTGAATGAGGAACCAATTCAAAGCCCAATTCATGCACCTTCGCCGTTGTTATCACTGATGTGTAGGATGGTTCATTATCCTGGTAAAACAGCACGTTTTTGCGTGCCATCCTTAGTCTTGTTTTCAGCCAACTCACGTTTCAAACGATCCAGCAATGAAGTTTAATAGGGTCCACTTACGGTTTTGCCTTTTTCCAAGTAATCTACGAGGATTATTCCTTGAGAATCCCAAAAAACTGTGGACATCACCATGCCAGCTGACAAAATGGCCTTTGCTTTCTTCGGCGCACTTTCACCAGCCTTTGTCCATTGTTCTGAGTGCCGTTTGGACTCTGGTGTGTAATGACTGACCTACGTGTCATCAGCAATCAGAAATCGGCGCAAAAACTCTTTGGATTGCGATTGAACATTACCAGATATTGTTTTGAAATGCTGTGCCAGATGCACTTTTGGTCGACTGGTGAGCAATCTTGAAACGAAGTTGATGAGGTTACCAGCAGTTAGGGCATTTGATTCGAACATATTACAGATATGCAACTTAACAACCTTTCGGACAGATTTTTTGAGGTGTGGCTAACACTGAAATGATCAGCAGAACCGTTAGCGTAGTACGTAAGGCGTAGAGCTCGAATTCAAGTGCTTGGCATTGGTCAGTAAGCGAGTAGAGTGACCTCTGCTAGCAATACAGCAATGGGAGTTCTACTGACCTCGCTGGCTCCCACTGTGTTGCCAGTTTCGCTGCGAAAAGCGTTTTGTTTTGCCAGTTCTCATGCTAGGAAACTTTCCGAACCCTAAAATTTTACCTATTCGAGGAAAAAATTATAGCTACGGCGCAAACTAAAACTAAGAACAGATTTTTGACACTCTTAGAAACACTGTATAAACCCATACCATACCCGACCTTCATTGTTTTAAGTGGTTTTTGTGAAGATAGTGACTTTATAACGATTTTCTACCGTCGTGGTATGGGCTGCCGGTTAGGGGTGGCAGTTATCACTGAAACAACTGTTTTCGGTTGTCCTTTTTTCAACGCCAGTTTAGTGGGACCGGGCGAGGCCCACAAGAAAGACAGGACGTGGCGCGCAAGTCACGAAGGTAGGCCTGAGCTCGCTCGCTCAGCTCAGCACATGAAATGCGTTTCTAAACCTGTTAACTCCCAGCTGGGCACTTACGTACTAACTAGAATCCCATCTTCTACTGGAATCCGCTATGATGAAGTCTTACTGATTGACAATACTACAACAAAATTTAATGTAAGGTTAATACTCGACATAAATGGTATAACGGCTTGAAAAAATGTGTGTGAAATGTTATGGAACTTAACTGCTAAGGTCATCAGTCTCTAAGCTTACACACTAATTAACCTAAATTATCCAAAGGACAAACACCCATGCCCGAGGGAGGACGCGAACCTCCACCGGGACCAGCCGCACAGTCCATGACCGTAACGCCTCAGACCGCTCGGCTAATAGCGCGCGGCATAACGGTTTGTTTATAGCATTTAGTCTCTACTGCTTGACAGCTCTCATTTCATACAAGAAGTGGTGTCTTATACGGCTGAAAGTCATTTTGGCATGATTTTAATTTTATCGTACCCCAGTACAGCTATAACAAATTATAGGTAGGCCTGTGGACTTCCGATCATTGTAGGACTAACAACAGTGAGACTCCATAATAGCGGATTCCAGTAGAATATGCAATTGTCTTTTGTATGTACACACCTAGTTACAAGTTAACGGGTGCAGAAACATAGTTTGTCTGCTGAGTTGAGCGAGCGAGCGAGCGCAGGCCTACCTACGTGACGTATGCGCCGCGGCCTGTTTTTCTCGTAGGCCTCGAACCGGACTGCTAAAACCGCTTAAAGTAACCGATTTCAGAAGTAAACGATTTTAGGTTTTTTATTCCTATTATTTCCTGTAATAAACCTAGAAATCGAACAAACATTGAAAAAAATTTGACTTCCTCAGTTCCAACATACGCAGAATCAAAATATTAAATTAAGCAGACAAATAAAAGAAAACTTAGTCCGCCGACCGTTCGCTGCTTTACTCGGAAAGTTTCAAGTGATCGACTACCACCAGTATTCCCCTATTGATTCTAATTTATTGAAACTCTACTCAAAAATCAATTTTTGATCGGGGATCATAGCACTATTTGGGCATTACCATTAGGAATTGCTAAAAGGTGAAAACAGGCTGGAAAACAGGTTGAAGAACTCTGTTTTTCGCGTTAATTTGTCCGTTTTCAAGGGCTACAAACAGATAAAGGCATATTGTGGAGACAGGCAGAAGATCAGCTACTTTCTATTTTTATTGTAACTGTGAATGAACTTTTTAATAAGTTTTCAGTCCTTTAAAGCAAATAGAGCGTTGTACTTAACTGTTACCGCACATCGTAAAATACTTCCAGACTAGGGATGGTGCCGGCTGAAGTGGCCGCGCGGTTCTGGCGCTGCAGTCTGGAACCGCGAGACCGCTACGGTCGCAGGTTCGAATCCTGCCTCGGGCATGGATGTGTGTGACGTCCTTAGGTTAGTTAGGTTTAACTAGTTCTAAGTTCTAGGGGACTAATGACCTCAGCAGTTGAGTCCCATAGTGCTCAGAGCCATTTGAACCATTTGAACTAGGGATGGTGCCATTCTGTAATACAACTAGTGTCCGACGACGGCGGTGAGAAACTACCATATCGACTAGCTGGGGCTTCTTACTCACTGCATGTACACGCCTACCAACAGGCCACGCCTATGGTAACAGGTACAGTATCGTCTCAACAGTGCTGTACAAATTCTTATGCTCGTTTCTCTCGGCATTGTTATTAAAATGGCACTGATCGCTTTTCCCATTTTCTACAACGCAGTATCTGAAAGCAATGCAAATGTTACGACTAAAAATACTTTTTTCTTTAAAAAAGTTTTATTTAAAGACGACAAATCTTAGCCCTGCTGCTGTGTCTAAGAGATATTTCGTTTTTTTTAGATCTGTTATTTGTAGAAAAATAAAAACACCTTTTATGACCGAGAGCAAACAAATACCAAAAATATCGGTTATTCAGAACTAAAATACCAATATCGGTTTAGCCTGCCTGGCTAGCCGCGCGGTCTAACGCGCGCGCTGCTTCCCGAGCGGGAAAGCGTGCCGGTCCCCGGCGCGAATCCGCCCAGAGGATTAGTATCGAGGTCCGGTGTGCCGGCCAGCCCGTGGATGGTTTTTAAGGCGGCTTTCCATCTACCTCGGCGAATGCGGGCTGGTCCCCCTTATTCCGCCTCAGTTACAATATGTCGGCGATTGCTGCGCAAACACTGTCTTCACGTACGCGTACACCATCTTTACTCTGCCACGCAAACATTTGGGTTTACACTCGTCCGCAGCTCGTGGTCGTGCGGTAGCGTATTCGCTTCCCGCGCCCGGGTTCCCGGGTTCGATTCCCGGTGGGGTCAGGGATTTTCTCTGCCTCGTGATGACTGGGTGTTGTGTGCTGTCCTTAGGTTAGTTAGGTTTAAGTAGTTCTAAGTTCTAGGGAACTGATGACCATTGATGTTAAGTCCCATAGTGCTCAGAGCCACTTTACACTCGTCTGGTATGAGACGTTCCCCAAGGGGCCGAACCGCACAATAACCCTGGGTTCGGTGTGGGACAGCGGTGAGGTGGGTGGACTGCTGTGGCCTGTTGTGGGGTTGTGAATCACTGAGGGCTAAGGCGGGACGAAGCCTCACCGTCGTCTCTAGGTCCCCGGTTTAATACACAATACAAAATGTCGGTTTCAACCGGATGATGTTTCCAATCCCTACTGGCAACGTCGCAACTATGGATCTTAAATGTCAGATGCCAACTAATTTAAATAAGGCAAATTACTGACAAAGTTTTTCGAAAGAAGCAAAAACATTAAAAATTAATAAATAAAGTGAATAAACATTAGGGAATGAGATATTCTGGGATTGCAAAGGGCAGCACCACGTAAAAAATGTCGGGGCCCCCTGCCATGCACCTTCATTAATCTCTTGTGAAAGTTTTCCAACGTCTCATTCTCACAACACAGCAACTCTATAGGCCCCAGTAAAGGAGCCAACTTGCATGTGAAATTCGCCCTTGTTCAGCTACGGATTTGTCAAACAAACCCGTACACGTACAAACAAAGTTTGTCAGTTTAACCTCACTTTGAAGCAGACGCTTTTCGTGTATACTGTATTTTCACACTGTTGGGAATAGGCTACAAATGCAGATAAAACATTTCTAAAACAGTGTTCAAAGAAGAAGAATGATAATAGCAAAAAGAAGGGATTGATTTACAATGAGAGAGAAATATGCACATGAAATGTGTTAAAGGAAATGTTATACTCAGAACATGATGATTACATCTACTTTCTGCGGATGGGCAGTGAAACTTTTAATAACTTGTCTGGAATTGCTTCGCCCTCACACTGAAAAAGAAGACAAAGTATGTAAAAATTTATTCTCTTCTACTTAGTGCTCTTATGACAGTTCTGATACCACAACGTGGAAAGATATAGCCCACGCCGTTCATGAAAGAACAGAGAAGTAATTTCCTTTTGCTCTTGTACTCCCGCTTATATGTTAGAGTATTGATTTTTTTCTTAACCTCTTCCTGCACAGTATACGGCTGGGAAAGATGCGACACCGCTAGTATTTTGGTAACTCTCAGTGATATTTTATTTTTACCTTTCCACGACTGTGGAAACTCACGATACTGTCAGAAAAATTGTAATAAAACTATTTTTCACGAAACACACGCGGCGACACGTCGGCACAAACAACTTTCCGTCAATCAAAATTTCTCGCAAAAACTATTTGTGTTTGATAAAGACGTCAAACAGCGCCGAACACGGTCAAATGTTTGACAAACATAGCAAACTTTTACAGATTGTTTGACTGTGTTCGGAGGACGGCACGTTGCTTCAAACGGAGACCAAGTGCAGCAGCCATCTTGAAAGAATCGACCTTTAGCCGGCTCGCAGGGACTTACACGGTGAAGCGTGTTACGTTAACGCTTCCAGGAGCGCACGCCTCACTGATCGTTCCCATGTGTGTTGCCTACACTGCAGCCAGCGATAGTTCAACAGCGCAGTAACGGGAGGTTAGCGATAAACCACGGGAGCTGCGCGCATTAAGCCCACCGAGTCAGTGCAATCTGCGGGAGCCACAAACCTGTTGCGCCGGCGATAAAGCGTTTGCCTCCCTGCCGCCTGCTCTGGGCTCTTCTGCGAACCGTCCGTAGGACTACTGAACTAGAACGCAAGTCCAGCACGTTTTCGCGGAAAGTAAGGCTGACGTCCGGATTTATTGTAGTCGATTCACCATGGATTTGTACAGAAGAGAGCGGAAGAAAAACTCATCGAGAGATGGAGATGTGTCCGCACTAGACGGAACGGCAACAAAACTTCACTTCGATTACTGAATAGTGAAAGAGATGTCTATGACATCAATCTGTGGTACAAAGACTTCGAATACAGTAGCGGAAATGAGGAATAGCAATAGTAGTACTGTTTTTACTAACGGCCATAGCAGATTTCATAACGGATCTTCTTGACGAAGGTCATACGATAACATTTCGACACGGCTGTGAAATGAAAGAACTGGAAAAGTGGCGCCCAAAAATTTAAGAACATCAACATTTCTTTAATAAAGAATTACACTCCAAGACAAAAACGGGGGGATGGGAAAGAAACGACGCACCTCGAAGGTACACTACTGGCCATTAAAATTGCTACACCAAGAAGAAATGCAGATGATCAACGGGTATTCATTGTACAAATATATTATACTAGAAGTGACATGTGATTACATTTTCACGCAGTTTGGGTGCATAGATCCTGAGAAATCAGTACCCAGAACAACCACCTCTGGCCGTAATAACGGCCTTGATACGCCTAGGCATTGAGTCAAACAGAGCTTGGTTGGCGTGTACAGGTACAGCTGCCCATGCAGCTTCAACACGATGCCACAGTTCATCAAGAGTAGCGACTGGCATATTGTGACGAGCCAGTTGATCGGCCACCATTGACCAGACGTTTTCAATTGGTGAGAGATCTGGAGAATGTACTGGCCAGGGCAGCAGTCGAACAATTTATGTATCCAGAAAGGACCGTACAGGACCTGCAACATGCGGTCGAACATTATCCTGCTGAAATGTTTTCGCAAGGATCGAATGAAGGGTAGAGCCACGGGTCGTAACACATCTGAAATGTAACGACGACTGTTCAAAGTGCCGTCAGTGCGAACAAGAGGTGAACGAGACGTGTAACCAATGGTCCCCCATGCCGTCACGCCGGGTGATACGCAAGTATGGCGATGACGAATACACACTTCCGATGTGCATTCAGCGCGATGTTGCCAAACGCGGAAGCGACCATCATGATGCTGTAAACGGAACCTGGATTCATCCGTAAAAATGACGTTTTTCCATTCGTGGACCCAGGTTCGTCGTTGAGTACACCATCGCAGGCGCTCCTGTCTGTGATGTAGCGTCAAGGGTAACCGCAGCCATGGTCTCCGAGCTGATAGTCCATGCTGCTGCAAACGTCGTCCAACTCTTCGTGCAGAAGGTTGTTGTCTGTTGACTCAGGGATCGAGACGTGGCTGCACGATCCGTTACAGCGATACGGATAAGATGCCTATATGCCTATCATCTCGACTGCTAGGGATGGAGGCAGTTGGGATCCAGCACGGCGTTCCGTATTACACTCCTGAACCCACCGATTCCATATTCTGCTAACAGTCATTGGATCTCGACCAACGCGAGCAGCAATGTCGCGATACGATAAACCGCAAACGCGATAGGCTACACTCCGACCTTTATCAAAGTCGGAAACGTGATGGTACGCGTTTCTCCTCCTTACACTACGCATCACAACATTTCACCAGGCAACGCCGGTCTGGTGCTGTTTGTGTATGAGAAATCAGTTGGAAACTTTCCTCATGTGAGCACGTTGTAGGTGCCGCCACCGGCGCCAACCTTGTGTGAATGCTCTGAAAAGTTATTCATTTGCACATCACAGCATCTTCTTCCAGTCGGTTAAATTTCGCGTCTGTAGCACGTCATCTTCGTGGTGTAGCAATTTTACTGGCCGGTAGTGTATTATCCGAATGGGACGGAAAGCAGCAGATGTGGTGTACTTATGTAGCCAAACAAATCATTACAATTTTAGAAAAATTGGTTGATTTATTCTATAGAAAGAACTTCACAAACTGAGCAAGTCAATAACGCATTGGTCTACCCCTGGGCCTTACGCAAGCAGTTATTCGGCTTGGCACTGATTGACAGAGCTGTAGGATGTCCTCCTTAGGGACATCGTGTCAAATTCTGACAAAATGGCACGTTCGACTGTCAAAATTCCGAGCTGTCCTTAATACTCCAAACCTTCTCAATTGGGGAGAGATCCGGTAACCTTGCTGACCAAGTTAGGTTTGGCAAGTACGAAGATAAGCAGTAGAAAATATCACCGTGTGCGAGCGGTCATTATCTTGCTGAAATATAAGCACGGGTGGCTTGCCATGAACGGCAACAAAACTGTCATAGAATATCGTCGACGTGCCGCTCTCCTGCAAAGGTGCCGCGGATGACAGCCTAAGGGGTCTTACTATGAAAGGATATGGCGCCCCAGACCATCAGTCCTGGCTGTCGGGCGGGTGACAATCAGGTTGGTATCCCACTTCCGTCCGGTGCGTCTTTAGACACGTCTCGCTGGTCATCGGGGCTCAGTTCGAAGCGGAACTCATCACTGGAGTTATCTCTACTCCACCCAGTGGGAGTCCAGGCCGAAGACACGTCTGAAGCCGTCCCAGACAGCAGAGGGATACCAACCTGACTGCCCTCGTCATATCGCCCGACAACCATGACTGGTGGTGTGGCCTGTCATTTCACTTTATACCAGGACTTTTTAGGTTGGTATCCGCGGCACAGAACACAGCGGTACGTCGATGAGATTCTACGCCCCGTTTTGTAGCCCTTCGTAGCAATCCATCCTGGGCTTACTTTTCAGCAAGATAATGCCCGCTCGCACACGGTGAGAGTGTCTACTGCTTGTCTTCGTATTTGTCAAACCCTACCTTGATCAACGAGGTCGCCGGAGCTCTCTCCAGTTGAAAACGTTTGGAGCTTTACAGGCAGGGCTGTCCAACCATCTTGTGATTTTGACAAACTACCTCACAGAATTTGGCACGATATCCCTCGGGAGGACATCCAACAGCTCTGTCAATCAATTCTAAACCGAATAATTGTTTGTATAAGATACAGGGGTGGACCAATGCGTTACTGGTTTGCTCAATTTGGGAAACTCTTTCTCTGTAAAAAATTATCCAATTTTTCTGAGATTGTAGTCATTTGTTTGTCGGTACGTGGACGTCACATCTACCGATTTCCGTCTCGTTCGTGTAATGCATTCGTGATGCGTCTTTTTTTTGTCTTGTTGAGCGTACTACCGAATGAAACATGTAATGCGGACCTGCATATTTGATGTTGTGAAAGGTAGACCAGCCACTATAAATGGCGGCTGTGAGTATTATGTAGCCACTAGACGTAGTAAATAAAAGAGTGGGTCGGTCAAGAGAGCTTAGCGTGATTCCGAACGTGAACTAGTGATTAGAAACATTTCAACCCCTCTTAAGCTGATTAGGTCGATTGTTGGGGATATGATTGTGAAGTGGAAACATTTCAACTCCTCTCAAGCTGATCATGTCGACTTAGGTGATGTGACTATGAAGTGGAAACGCGAAGAACAACCACACCCAAACCGAGGCCAGGCAGACTTCTTCTACTAACGTACTGTGAGTTTTGGGCACTGCAGAGGATGGTTCTAAAAACTCATATGAAACCAGCCAAAGGACTCACTCGTGACTTCTAAAGTACTATCAGCAGCGCAGGTGGTACAATGACTGCTCGTATGAACCTGACAAGAATGGGCTACAATGATAGAGCAGCTCTTCGAAGCCACGCATTCCTGCGCTCAGTATTAAGCGCCGCTTGAGATCGTGTAAATATAGGGTGACAATTATTGCCCTGCATGAGAAAAACGTTAATTAGTTACAAATTACGGAGTGCACACACCTTGTTCAACATGTAAACGTCACTGCATATATTCGGATTTAGGTTAATACATGTGCGAAATGCCTGCCATCCTTGGCGATGATGTGGCGTAGACAAATAGCGAAATCCGAATGACTCGCCGAAGTGTCGAAACATCGATGGTTTTGTGGTTATTGCTGTACTCCTTGTGTTTAGTGTAGCGCCACAAAAAGGACTTGCGCACGTTCAGATCCGGAAAATATGGCGGCCAATCGAGGCCCGTGAGAGTGGCCTCTGGATATCCCAGAGCCAAAATGCGGTTCCCAAACTGCTCCTTCAGGACATCAAACTGTCTCCTTCTTCGATGGGATCGAGCTCCGTTTGGCATGAACCACATCTTGTCGAAATCATGGTCACTTTGGATAATGAGGTGAACTAATCATCCAGAACCTTCATGTACTGTTCAGTAGTCAGCCATTACTCAGTGACTGGACATTCCACACAATACAATCACCTGTTGAGGGTGAAGAGACTTCTCGATCGCGAAATGCGGATTCACAGTCCCCCAAACGCACCAATTTTGCTTATTGACGAACCCATCCAAATCTACATCTACATCCATACTCCGCAAGCCACCTGACTGTGTGTGGCGGAGGGTAAGTGGTCTTTATCGCTAAACCAAACCATATTCACATCAAAGTCGTGTTCGTCAATTTTGTGGACAATAGTATTGGCAAAACACAACGACTGTTCCGTGGCCATGGGGCTTAATGGCTGATGGGTTCGAATTTTTTATGCAAAGAGATGCAGCTCTTCACAACAAATTTGTCGCAGTGTCTCCCAATTGATTCCTACCTGTTGTGAGGACGTCCGATCGATTCCCTGGGGTTGGTTTGAAACACAGCGCGTGTCTCCTCGATTTTTTCTGGCGTTTTCACCCTTTTTGGACGACCAACTTTGCCAACACTGTCATCATGAACACTACCGGTTCTCTGAACCTGGCGAATCAAATTCTTCATTATTAGCACATTTGGACCGGTTGTCTTAGCTTGAACTCGGTCGCAGTTGGGCTATACGCTCAGGCCGGCTGCACCGTGACAATTTCAGGTGCAAATGGCCGACAGCAACAAGGCGCATGTGCACTCGCATACTAATTCCCATCATGCCCCGCGGCCAACCGCGCAGTTTGAATGTCCTAACGCAAACCATTCGCAAGTTATGACGATTTTATTTCAAATATTTCAATAACTGTTACCCTGTATGACAACGCAAGGAATCACACACCTCTGCGCGCCCCAGAGGAGCTCACGAAACTTCATTGGAGTGCTCTTCTTCCCCATCCACCCTAAAGCCCGGATCTCGCATCTTCCGACCTTCATCTGTTTGGCCCAATGAAGATTGCACTTTGCGGAAAGGAATACGTGGATGACGAGAAGGTTATTGATGCAGCGAGACGTTGGCTCCGACGTCGATCAGGTATGTAGGCCCTCCCAGTAAGGTAGCGTAATGCCATCGCATTGAACGGAGATTATGTTGAAAAATACGATTCCGTAGGGAAAATGGTGCGGAATAATACGGTGTATTGGAATCCTGAATAAAAGTAACCTGCTTTCAGGGAAAATATGTGTTCCGTTAGTTACTGAACGCCCCTCGTACAAACCACAAGATTGCAGCGGTGGCGCTGTTCTCTTCCAGTAGCGTGATTTTCTGTAACAACCCAAGTGGCATCGTTCAGCGTCAAAGCCTCCAGTATCATGACTGGTAAGCGCGGATGACACTGCCAATTCCACCGCGAGCGGACGACTTCGGGCGTACGGGAGCAGAGGACGAGAACCAGGAAGTAGAGGAGCAGAACTATACACTGCGCCACGAATGCGGTTGACTTACAGCAGCGGCAGAGAGAAAGGCCTTTCTGACTGGGCGGGCCCGTAACTGAATCACTGCCTGGGCCAGTGTCACGGTCTGCTTTCTTGCTCCACATAGCCACGTTTCAGGGTCGGGCATAGCTACGAGGAGGAGTTACGGGACCTGTTTGTTTTGCGGTCATGGCAACTGAATACGAAACAGCAGCTAGTCGCCTTGCGTTTTATTTATCCTTGTTCCACAATTAGTCATGAGGCTAAAGTTTTCATGAGAGACGAACGTTTAGTACTCTTAATTAGAGGCAAGTCGATGTTATTTTAGACACGTAGTATAAATTTGGAATTTGCAACTACTGCAACATACATCCATTTGGAGTTGCTTACTGTGTTCGAGCCTTAGTCTTCCGCTATAATTTTTACCCACTATGATTTCCTTCATTTCCGGACTGACAACTCCCTGATGCCCATCCTTCGGGCCGGCCGGAGTCGCCGTGCGGTTCTTGGCGCTGCAGTCTGTAACCGAGCGGCCGCTACGGTCGCAGGTTCGAATCCTGCTTCGGGCACGGATGTGTGTGATGTCCTTAGGTTAGGTAGGTTTAATTAGTTCTAAGTTCTGGGCGACTGATGACCTCAGAAGTTAAGTCGCATAGTGCTCAGAGCCATTGGAACCCATCCTTCGCTTCACTCGAGTTTTGCCATAAATTTCTTTCTCCCTCATTTCGACTTACAACCTCCTCATCAACTATTCTATTTCCCCATCTAACTTATTAACTTCTGATGGTCAGGATTCACAATCAAGTAGAATTTTTTAAAGGACATCATATTCCCCGTTAACTTCTACACCCAACGGAGAATATGATGCCTTTTAAAAAATACCCATTTAATCTTCAACAAAATTCCATACATATTCGAGATAAATTCATTCAGAAAATGCGTCGAAAGTTGAAATTTACACTGTGGTGACAAAAGTCATGGGATAGCGATATGCACATATACAGATGGTGGTAGTATCGTGTACATAAGGTATAAAAGGGCAGTGCTTAGGCGGAAATGTCACCTCCTACCGCTTCCCTCTGTTCATCTCCTCCCCCCTCCCCCCAATCTCTGCCGGCCGGTGTGGTCGAGCGGTTCTAGGCGCTTCAGTCTGGAACTGTGCGACCGCTACGGTCGCAGGTTCGAATCCTGCCTCGGGCATGGATGTGTGTGATGTCCTTAGGTTAGTTAGGTTTAAGTAGTTCTAAGTTGTAGGGGACTGATGACCTCAGAAGTTAAGTCCTATAGTGCTCAGAGCCATTTGGACCATTTTTTTTTGTAGCTGAACTGCTTAATCGACTAGTAACTCACAACAGTGCCACAGTGCTAGTGGTACTGATACAAAGCAGAGCAATGAAAACGGTAAAGAAAGCAAACATTGCATTATATCTAAAACAACAGATACTGAAGTCCACATTTCGTCACAAACGAACCCAAGGAATTTAGCAGAGTGAGAAAGGAGTAGCAGATAAAATATTAGCGTTTCTGCAAGATGTGTCAGAGGAATATGAGGTGTTGCACGCGCTCGACTGTCAGGACAGTTTAGATGAGAAGCACAGTGAAGATGACACTTGTTATCAAGTGAAAGTAGCATTGAGACATGCGTCGAGCCATGTAGTTCATTATCCATGTCGGACAGGGAACCACAAATCCCGTCTCCAGTGAAACGCGGGAGATCATCTGCAGCAATTAAAAAAACAATTATGAACAGATTTCGAGTAAGTCCACAGCAATACGACCGTGTACTGCTTAAGAAAAACTACGGATAGTCAAGGGAGGACAAGCTGCACTTGTTACAAAAAGTGGTGTCTGCGAGTTTCAAGGATCTCGATACAATTTACAGGACGTGCATGATAGTGACCTACTATGTTACGCACGTCAAGTTTGCGTGCGACATAGATTACAGTGATTTCAAGGGAAGCAGTGGATGGTTGCATAACTTCAAACAGTGTTACAGAACTGAAAGACGTGAGATAACGAAAGCCTCGACCTGACGATGCACAGCAAACTGCGGAATCGGTCTGAAAATGTGTAGATGAGATAAAGAAACGTATGGTTCAAATGGCTCTGAGCACTGTGGGACTTAACTTCTGAGGTCATCAGTCCCCTAGAACTTAGAACTACTTAAACCTAACTAACCTAAGGACATCACACACATCCATGCCCGAGGCAACATTCGAACCTGCGACCGTAGCGGTCGTGCAGTTCCAGACTGAAGCGCCTGGAACCGCTCGACCCCTAGAACTGAGAACTACTTACACCTAACTAACCTAAGGACAGCACACAACACCCAGTCATCACGAGGTAGAGAAAATCACTGACCCCGCCGGGAATCGAACCCGGGAACCCGGGCGCGGGAAGCGAGAACGCTACCGCACGACCACGAGCTGCGGACAAAGAAACGTATCCTATCGTTCAGTAAAGAATTCGTTTTCAACTCCGACCAGTTGGGATTTGAAGAGGAAATTATAGGTAGCAAGAGAGTTCTATCAAGATCAACTAACAAAAAGGCCTTAAAGCATTTGTATACAATTATGTCGACTGCTAATCCGGATGGTAAACTGACTGGGAAGTTTTCCATTGTGCTGCGAGAAATTGGGGGTGCTTGACTCCTAAGATTCTGTCTCGCGATCGTGATCTTCCAAGCACAATAGGGAATATTTGAATCACAGCAACGAACAATGGGAAAATGGGCGTAAGACAACCATATTATGAGCACTGTTTTGGCCGGTAGCTGGTCAAAACAACTTTCTTTTTCTTGACACCTGGTCAGCGTATAAAAATCATACTCCTGCAGAACAAACTACCCCTCCTGAAAAGTGTGTGACATTGCAGTTCATACCACCTGGAACCACTGGACAAATTCGGCTTCTGGATTTTTTTTCCGTGCGTATAAGACATATTATCGCATTATCTGCAACTACTCCTTAAAGGATTGCCAGTTTTACGATAAGCTCCACGTCAGACTGTTTCGCATTCGGTTGCATGCCACGACATTCCATCAGTTCTCATCACCCCATTACACCAGTATGTTTCTATATGTATTCTTTAAGAGTGGATACCTAGCTGAAAATCCTAAACGCTTTGTAACTCCCAAGGAATTCGTCTTTGACCGTGATGGTGCGAACCTTTGTGATCACTGCGGCACGCCAGTTTTCATTCAGTGTTCATGATGCAAGATAATCGTTTGTTTTGAACATTTCTTGAAAGTCGACGATATCCTTTTTGTGAAGTGTAGTACACACATCGCATAGAAGGCTGATCTCTGTTCCTCCCGGACACTCAGTTTCTGTCGTCGTCCTGATGCACGTAGTGGATGAGTTATTAGCAGCTAATATTTTTCCTGTTGTAATTGTTAACACAGTGTTTCCAAATGAGCTTCACCAAAGAGTGAACTTGTGATCTCGCACTCAATGGGTTCCTTGCCAGTTGCCAATTTGATTCCCTCAGAATTACGTTCTTTAATACGACTATATTCCACCACCCTTGTTTTACCCTTATTGATGGTATTTTATAATCTATTTTCAAGAAACGATCTATTCCGTTCAACTGCTCTTCAAAGTCCTTTGTTCATCTCTGATGAAATTACTGTTTCATTGGCAAACATCAAAGTCTATATCTCTTTTCCACCTTCAAATTTCTACTTGGTGTCCTTTACTGCTTGCTCGAGGTAGATGTCGAATAACAAAGGGGATCGGCTACAACCATGTCCCACTCCTTTCTTACTTATTACTCACACTGAATGTCTTTCGACTCTTATAATTGCAGTCCGATTTGTTTCACTCACCTTAGGTTATCCTTACTATCTTGAAAATTTCGAAGAGTATAGTTCAGTTATCTCAGTCAAAAGCTTTTTCTAGATCTACAAATGCAGCAAACCTAGGTTATTCTTTAACTACCCTATCTTCTAACATAAGTCGTAGGGTCAATATTGCCTCTCATCTTCCAACATCTCTCCAGAAGCTATACTGATCTTTCTCAAGATCAGCCTCTATCAGTTTATCCATTCTATTATATATATTTCGTCAGTATATGGCAAGGCATGAAGAGGTTTCGCTAATAAAATAACCCTTTCAAAAATTAATAAAAGTGAGCAATAAGATCACTGACAAAGTTCCTCAGTCCTCCAACACCGATTTGCGCCAAACACGTTACATTCCTTGCGAATTTTGAGGCGAACGGATGGATGAGACAACAGTTTACTTTGGGATCCGAGTCGCCAACATACAGGGTGGGTGGTATCGAGTGCAGTGATGTTGATATATTTGCATAACATACGATCCTCCTTGTAGCGTGTTTATTGGCAGAGCCCCGCCGTGGCTTCGTAACTACTGTTGTGACGTAAGCTCACTGCGGTTGCGACAGACGGAGTACGTTGCTGCAGCTACCGCGGCGACATTCCAGGCAAGTCACAACGGCAGCTCCTCTGGAACTGCAGAAGCGAACTGCGTGAACTGGAGAACCCAGCTGTTGTGCTGCCAGGTTTCTCCGCACCTTGCTTCACTACTTCTTTCGGTGAGCCAACGATAGTAAGCTATCAAAGCACTAACGAAGAAATGCAGCAGAATTACATCTATCTATCCTCGTCCTCACTACAGATCGGTCTCTCATTATCAGGCCTGAGAGGCCCCCTTCTTCTTCCTCTTCTTCTTCTTTTTCTTCACTACCGCCCTTGATGACCCTCGGCCTATTCAGCACCCTGACTCCACACACTTCTTCTTTTCTCTTCCATTCTCGGAGTCCTATCTTGGTAAGGTTAGCCAACACATTGTCCAGCCATCTATCTCTTGGTACGCTCTTCTTTCCTTCCTTGTTTGGATACCTTGTCATCAATCGTTTTCTCCACATGTCGTAACTACCGTATACAGATTTAATAACTTTTACAACACATTTCCCTTTAAAAAGGTGTTGTGCTTCATGATTGCACCTTATTCTCCATCCCTCTGCCTCTCTCACATGCCCACGAAGTTTTGCAGGATTTTTCTTTCAAAAGCCCAAAGTGACCAGCCCTTCCCTTGTTAACTTTCCCCAACCTATCCGTCTGTCCTTCCGACGAAGGAATTACTTATTTCCGAAAAATAGGCAGTGTGTATCTTTTAGTTTTATATGTGCCTATCTGCAGTAATACACATTTCGTCTCCTGAAGATACAGATTTATCAACAATTCTGTCTTCTCATTTGTTAGTTTTCTCAATTCATTTTTTTTCCTTTGACACAATTAAATTATGAGACACACATGGAAAGACAACATTTCTGCCAAACGACTGTCTACGGTACGAAAATCTATTCGACTACCAGTTTCTACTAGGCGTTCATTTTCATGTGGTTGGGAAGAGTCTTGGAGCATAAACACAGCTAAAACAGAACAATCGATCTCTCAAGCTTTGTCAAAAGCTTGAGAGATCGATTGTTCTTTGCACATTATTGTATAGATAAACTTCGCTTAGTGCGAGTAGTGCATCTTCTCGGGTGACGTTATCATACTGGCGTTATTTTCTGTTTTTGGACGGGTGGAAACAGTTTACGGGAGAAGACAGCGTACACTGCCCGCTTTAACTGATGTTCCTTTATATATCCTCCTCAATCCTCATATAGCATATATGCCTCATTCAATTTTTTTTCTAGCTAAGGCCATAAACTAAATTGTCTGTGCCACATTGTAGCATACACTTTACACCACGTGCTTTCTGTGCATCATTTGTTTTAGTTTCTGTATTTTCCCACTTTGTGGCAGTACCTGCTTGAAGACAGCTGTTTATCGCAGTGCCATCATGTCTTTTACAAATATACGAAGTTTCTGTTTGTTTTCAGAATTTCGAATTAGAGTGTGTTAAGAATATGTTATAATAAGCTAACATAATCCAAACTACCGAATAAGTTATTGTTTCCTGACAACTATACAACGATGTATTTTGTCCCATGTAACAGAGTCTTCCTTCAGCAACGACCTATCCCTTCGCATTCCAATACCACTGTTTTCATAATTTTTAGATGTTTAGTACTTAGTTTTCTGAGTATAGCAAATATTACAGCTTTTTCTAACATAAACACTATTCAGTTTGGATTTTGGGAAATCACAGAGATTTTTTAAGTTTAGTATTTTAGTCTTATTTTGTCCCACAACAGTCCATTTATCGCCAATATAATCTTTTCATTCATAGAATATAAGCTCAGGACCGAGAAGGGTATCAAGCAATGATTATTGACGTTGCGAAACATTTGAGAACTTGATTGTTCCATTTTAGCTGAGACAGACGCTAAGCAGCAGCATAATCACCTAGAACATGGCCGACTAGGCGGAAACCGATAGTAGAATAAATTACCGAACCATGCTTCAGGCAGTCGCTTTGCAAAAACTTCATCTTTCCACCATGGGCCTCACCAACACCAAAGTACTGAGGGGGACGACTCAATAGACAGGGTATAGATCAGAAAGGGATCTGAACGGGTGATGCAATTGAAAAAAAAAATTGGGCCTAAAACCACTTTTTGGATCATTCCAGGATGCCCCAGACCACATAATTCAACGGCACTTAAAACTCCTAAAGCATGTCAATTTAGGCCTGGATTAAAACATATTATGCGATTACCGGGTTTAATAAAGTTACACAATAATA
This sequence comes from Schistocerca americana, assembly GCF_021461395.2. Lineage (NCBI taxonomy): Eukaryota > Metazoa > Arthropoda > Insecta > Orthoptera > Acrididae > Schistocerca > Schistocerca americana. The sequence continues at coordinate 955,250,165 of NC_060120.1, forward strand.
ATATTTAAGTTTATCAATAGTGTGTATGTGGTGTCACCGCCAGACACCACACTTGCTAGGTGGTAGCTTTAAATCGGCCGCGGTCCATTAGTACATGTCGGACCCGCGTGTCGCCACTTTCAGTGATAGCAGACCGAGCGCCACCACACGGCAGGTCTAGAGAGACGTACTAGCACTCGCCCCAGTTGTACGGACGACGTAGCTAGCGATGCACACTGACGAAGCCTCGCTCATTTGCAGAGCAGATAGTTAGAATAGCCTTGAGCTAAGTCAATGGCTACGACCTAGCAAGGCGCCATTAGTAACATTGCATGTATCTAAAGAGTCTCACTTGTATCGCCACAATCTCCAGATGTACCACAAGGATGGATTAAAGTATTCCAGCAGCTACGTACTTTTCTTTACAGCATTCATTACGTATCCTGTTTCAGACCTCACGCCCATCTGCGTGAGTGAGCTTAGCGCGTGCCTTTCGGCTTCCTCGCATTGTGTCTAGGCTGTCTTGCCTAGACACAACAGTGTATATGAGAATTGTGTGTTATATCCTAAACGACAGTGAAAATTATATAAAACTGAGTAGCTTTTCAAACTAAGTTGTGCTTGAGTCATCACTCTTGGAAGGGGAATCCCCATCGCATCCCTCTCAAATTTAGTGGTCAAATGGCTCAGTGGATAGCCCGTCAAAAAGTGAACACAGATCAAGCGTGAAAACAAGAAGACGGTGTACTGAACTGTGAAAAAAGAAGGAAAAATAGAATCAGTGAATGGTCCGACACGTGCGACATAGTGCGAATTGCAAGAACATTGGCGTTGTGGTTATGTGGTCACGGTGGTTGTCAGCAAAGCGGGCGGTCTGTGTTCAAGCCTCCCTCGTGCCCCTTTTTTCCACAAATTTATGAACTGTCCGTCCGGTCATTCATGTGTGTGTTCTCCTTCTGCAGTCTTGGAAACTGTCATACTATACATTGATTATATATTATGCGTCATATGGTAAGAATATATTACTGTCGCAAGTACGAGGGCAGTTCAATAAGTAATGCAACACATTTTTTTTCTGAAACAGGGGTTGTTTTATTCAGCATTGAAATACACCAGGTTATTCCCCAATCTTTTAGCTACACAACACTATTTTTCAACGTAATCTCCATTCAATGCTACGGCCTTACGCCACCTTGAAATGAGGGCCTGTATGCCTGCACGGTACCATTCCACTGGTCGATGTCGGAGCCAACGTCGTACTGCATCAATAACTTCTTCATCATCCGCGTAGTGCCTCCCACGGATTGCGTCCTTCATTGGGCCAAACATATGGAAATCCGACGGTGCGAGATCGGGGCTGTAGGGTGCATGAGGAAGAACAATAACCACTGAAGTTTTGTGAGCTCCTCTCGGGTGCGAAGACTTGTGTGAGGTCTTGCGTTGTCATGAAGAAGGAGAAGTTCGTTCAGATTTTTGTGCCTACGAACACGCTGAAGTCGTTTCTTCAATTTCTGAAGAGTAGCACAATACACTTCAGAGTTGATCGTTTGACCTTGGGGAAGGACATCGAACAGAATAACCCCTTCAGCGTCCCAGAAGACTGTAACCATGACTTTACCGGCTGAGGGTATAGCTTTAAACTTTTTCTTGGTACGGGAGTGGGTGTGGCGCCACTCCATTGATTGCCGGTTTGTTTCAGGTTCGAAGTGATGAACCCATGTTTCATCGCCTGTAACAATCTTTGACAAGGCAAGCAATTCCGCACAGATGGTTCTCCTTTGCTCTTTATGGTGTTCGGTTAGACAACGAGGGACCCAGCGGGAACAAACCTTTGAATATCCCAACTGGTGAACAATTGTGACAGCACTACCAACAGAGATGTCAAGTTGAGCACTGAGTTGTTTGATGGTGATCCGTCGATCATATCGAACGAGTGTGTTCGAACGCTCCGCCATTGCAGGAGTCACAGCTGTGCACGGCCGGCCCGCACGCGGGAGATCAGACAGTCTTGCTTGACCTTGCGGCGATGATGACACACGCTTTGCCCAACGACTCACCGTGCTTTTGTCCACTGCCAGATCACCGTAGACATTCTGCAAGCGCCTATGAATATCTGAGATGCCCTGGTTTTCCGCCAAAAGAAACTCGATCACTGCCCGTTGTTTGCAACGCACATCCGTTACAGACGCCATTTTAACAGCTCCGTACAGCGCTGCCACCTGTCGGAAGTCAATGAAACTATAGCGAGACGAAGCGGGAATGTTTGAAAATATTCCACAAGAAATTTCCGGTTTTTTCAACCAAAATTGTGTTGCATTACTTATTGAACTGCCCTCGTAAATGATGAACAGTGAGAGTGGGCGAGATATCGCATATACCTCCCACAGACATGAGAACAACAAATAAACAGTTGTGAACTGTGTTACAACGAAACAATTCTAGAGTCAAAACTTCCAAAACGGAACTCAGGAGGTATAACATGTGGTACTTGTGTAGAACAAATAGGAGATACGTAAGTCTGTAGGTCCCTTCGTTACACGTCGCTGTTGCAAACGGGCGTTACAGCACGATACAGACACAAATTTGAATACAGCGAACAAGATGTCAATGTCCGGACGACTAGTCCACAATTTAAATAATACATGTAGCTCCACCCTAAGTCTGGAGTGCGGGACTTCGGCTGGTCGATTTCCAATGATAAAGTACCAACAACGGTTATTTTGGTTTTATGTAACGTCGAAACTGGCTGGCCTAACAAATAAAACCAAAATGTGGCGTCGATGGTTACGGTGCCACAACGTAGGCGCACGCTGTCGTAAGTTGGCACTACGAGAGAAGACTAACTACGCCGACCACGGCGCCCTCTGGCCGACGCTGTGGAGCTGAGGGAGTGCCGTCTTGATTTTACCCCATTTCATCAAGAGCAGACGGCCTGGAAATATCGCTTATACTACTGCGTGGGCTAGCTTGCTATTGAGATTTTGTATTATTTACCTTCAATTAAAGTTTGGACAGCAACGAGTATTTGTTAGTTTTGAGATTACACAGAACAGTCATCCTAACTTCACAGGATTAGACATTGACTACGGCTTCACACCTACGTGCTCAGCCTAGCCAAAGTTACGCATGCATTTAATATTTACTTGTGTTTTTGACTCTATTTTGAACTTCGCCGTGACATCTACCCTTCCTTCCAACTATAACCTGGCTTTGTCCCCCCCCCCCCCCCCCAAGGCCCCCTTTTTCCTCTTCCTCCTTCTCCCAGAGCGGATTTTCCTCCTTCCCCCCCCCCCCCCCTGAGACCCTGCACCCCTTACTTGCCTCTTTCCTTCCCACATCCCTCCCAACCTGGCCCTCCTCAGCGCCCCCCGCTTTTCTCCCCCATCTCTTCCCCTCCCTCCCTTCTTCCGGTCTCCCTCATATTCTTGCGCCTGGCAGATCCTCTGTTTTGATCATCGTCAGTGTGCCACATCAGTGTTGTGTTTAGTGCCGTTTCTCCTGTGCGTCAAGAGGTGTGATTTTAATTGTGTACTGCCTTGAGGTTCACCGTCAGTGTTTGTTGTGTGCTACGCCATCCGTCGATACCTTTTATGCTCCAGTCATACTGTGCCTTGTGTTCTTTTAATTCTCGCAGTGTGTGGCTTTTTGTGTGTGCTACTTTTAACCAGTTTTTATCTCCATTTTACAGTCACCCCTTTTTTTTGTCTATTGCCTTCCATGATGTTCCCCCTTTTTTTATATCTATGTTCACCATATTCTCTCCTTTGTTATTTTTTAAATGTCTTCTATTGTTTGTTCTATGTCTTTCGGCTGAAGAGCAGCGCATATGCTGCTGCCAGCCCGCCCCGATGAGGAACTGAAATACAATAAAGAAAAAAAAAATTTGACTCTATTAAAAGTGTAAAAGCTACATGCCGTACCGAAGTGCTTCACCTCTCCTGCTCCTACTCGCTTCCTTCACTCTCGGCCAATATTACAGAAGCAGTTCACAGGAGCAGACGCACGCACCGCCTATACAGGCGGGATACAAAACAAAATAACAGCTGTTGGTATTTTATCATTGGAGTTTATAATTTTGTGAAAAAAAGTGGGGCATGACGGCGATTTGGAACCCGACCTCCCCCTCACTGTCCAACACCGTTACCACAACACCACGACGCCACGGTTATTCAGCGTCGCTCAATGCTGCACACTTTAATGTTGGAGCGTCCACTGTTTCTATTTTGCTTCTTTTTCCACAGTTCAGTACTCCTTCTTCGCCACGCGGGGTAGCTGCGCGGTCTACGCGGCTCCTCCTGTCGAAGGTTCGAGTCCTCCCTCGGGAATGGGGGTGTGTGTTGTCCATAGAGTAAGTTACTTTAAGTTAGATTAAATAGTGTGTAAGCTTAGGGACCGATGACCTAAGCAGTTTGGTCCCATAAGATCTTCCCACAAATTTACAAAATTTGTTACACCTACTTCCTGTTTTCATGCCTGATCTGTCTTCGGTATTTGACGTGCTATGCAATGGGCCACGTTAACACTAAATCTGAGGGGAGTGCGATGAGGTTATTAGTTGAACCAACTCAATTCATTAAAAGTTGAAATATTGTATTTGTGAATAATATAAGTGCATTTGATTTACTAGCGCTTTAGTAAATCCTGCAAACTATTAATTCTTACCGCACGACAGCTTTTAGTATGTGTAATATATTCGTTCAATTGTGTCATTTTTTGTCAACTAAGACTCGAAAAATTGAAATTTTCAAAGAACATTGTCGACAAGGGATCTCAGATCGATTCCATATTCCTAGATTTCCAGAAGACTTTTGATACCGTTCCTCACATGCGACTAATAATCAAACTGCGTGCATATGGAGTATCGTCTCAGTTGTGTGACCGGATTCGTGATTTCCTCTCAGAGATGTCACAATTCTCATAGTGATAGTGATAGACGGTAAATCATCGAGTAGAACAGAAATAATATCTGGCGTACCGCAAGGTAGTGTGAAAGGCCCTCTGCTATTCCTGGTTTACACAAATGATCTGGGTGACAATCTGAGCAGCCCCTTTAGATTGCTTGCAGATGACGCTGTAATTTACCGTCTAGTAAAATCATCAGATGATCAATTCCAATTACAAAATGATCTACAGAGAATTTCTGTATGGTGCGAAAAGTGGCAATTGGCACTAAACAAAGAAAAGTGCGAGGTCATCCACATGGGTACCAAAAGAAATCCGATAAATTTTGGGTATACGATAAATCGCACTAATCTGAGGGCTGTCAATTCGACTAAATACCTAGGAATGAAAATTACGAGCAACTTAAATTGGAAAGACCCCATAGATAATGTTGTGGGGAAGGCGAAACAAAGACTGCACTTTGTTGGCGGAACACTTAGAAGTTGCGACAAATCCACTAAAGAGACAGCCTACATTACACTTGTCCCTCATCTGCTGGAATACTGCTGCGCGGTGTGGGATCCTTACCACGTGGGATTGACGGAGGACATCGAAAAACTGCAAAGAAGGGCAGCTAGTTTCGTGTTATCGCGCAATACGGGTGAGTGTGTCACTGACATGATACTCGAGTTGGGGTGGCAGCCACTGAAACAAGGGCGGTTTTCTTTGCGGCGAGATCTATTTACGAAGTTTCAAACAGCAACTTTCTCTTCCGAATGCGAAAATATTTTGTTGACACCCACCTACGTAGGGAGAAATGATCATCATAATAAAATAAGAGAAATCAGAGCTCGAACGGTAAGATTTAGGTGTTTCTTTTTCCCGCGCGGCATTCGAGAGTGGAATGGTAGAGAAGTAGTTTGAAAGTGGTTCAAATGGCTCTACGCACTATGGGACTTAACATCTGAGGTCATCAGTCCCCTAGAACTTAGAACTACTTGAACCTAGCTAACCTAAGGACATCACACACATCCACGACCGAGGCAGGATTCGAACCTGCGACCGTAGGAGCAGCGCGGTTCCGGACTGAAGCGCCTAGAACCGCTCGGTCACGAAAATGGTTCGATGAACCCTCTGCCAGGCACTTAAGTGTGAACTGCAGAGAAACCATGTAGATGTAGAAGTAGATGGGGTGGCGGGGGGGGGGGGGGGGCACGTCCTCCTGTTCTCCCAGCGGTGATGTCCATGCTTTCGACGAATACAATGGCGCAAAGTCGCTGGCCTGAGGCGCAGCCGCCTGTAAACCTGCCCCGGCAAGGGACCATTTCAGATGTGAACGTTTCATCGACTGCTAGTGTGAAAGCAGCATACGAGCTCCGTTTTCGGAGTCCTAGAACAAATGCTAGTGAGAAGCGTGAGCAGACAGGGCAGAGTGGAGTGAGGTGGCGCCTTTTCCTTTGTCTCGCGGCGGCGCTCGCCCGTGCGCCAGCCGAGGATGGTTACCGACGCGGACCGGTTCCCGTTCTCGGGTTCCGTCGTGCCGCGCTCCACGGGGTAACGGTACCCCGCGACCGAGGCGCGGCCAGCCTGCCTGCCCGTTTCCAAGCGTCCGAGGCTACCACACGGTACAGCTAAACTGTCACTCCGCAATATCAGCGATTTCTGTGAATGCTACTTCTCAATAACTGCTATTTTTAGTTGCGATTTGTCACAGTTAAAGTGGCAGTTCACGAATTCACAACTTGTATCCCTCCGCATTCTGCCAACGTCAAAATGCGAATTCTGCGGTTTAGCACCGCGGAGTTACACTATGTTTAGTCACCACTGGCAAGTATAATTTTATCTGCTAGCTGGTATCTCTGGCCAGGTGAACTTTTTCAGTGAACCGGATGTGATATGTTCTTGCCTGTAAAGTATGAAAACTGAGTTTTTTTCAGGAGTGTGTCTTGAAGCCATTACATGATTTGAAAGGGGTGAAAGCGCTTTCACACGCCAAGTAGTTACTGGTAAGGTTCAAAATGGTTCAAATGGCTCTGAGCACTATGGGGCTTAACTGCTGAGGTCATCAGTCCCCTAGAACTTAGAACTACTTAAACCTAACCAACCTAAGGACATCGCAAACATCCATACCCGAGGCAGGATTCGAACCTGCGACCGTAGCGGTCGCGCGGTTCCAGATTGTAGCGCCTAGAACCGCTCGGCCTCTCTGGCCGGCCTACAGGTAAGGACTTGGTTATATGTTTTAAGATTGGTGATATACAAGTGAAAAGAGTAGAAAGTACAGATCTTCCAGATAAAAGTTAACATTGAGACTAGTTTAACTGCAATACTTGAAGATACACACGAAGTTTAGCTGTCTCTTGTATTACGGGAAAAAATATCTATCTTCTGTAAAAGCTACTGTTAAACTTTTGGTAGAAGTATTAGGTCTACAACTTTGCTTCCACCGTTTTGCAATAGACGGCAGTAGCGACAAGTGGGGTCAGGTGGTTGGTCATGGGTGTAATACAATAAGCTTAGGCATCTGTAAACATAATGCCATAAAAATATTAGTCGATTTGTGATTGCACTATAAGGTTATTCTCGATTAGGTACGTCAACTTACGTACCCAATTCTCTCCATTTGCGGGAAGTTTTAATTTTCTGCTTTAACATGAATAAATCTGCGGCTGTGGCTCTTAAAATGCTGGGTAAGACCAATGGTGGGGAAACTATTAGTGGAAGAACGTGCTGAAACCTTTTCAACGCCTTAAGAACATTGGTTTTGAAGTCGAAAACCGGCTTGGCGGTGGAAGACAGAACGTTATCCTAGCTACCGAAACAGACGAAGACAGTCACAGGACACCATTATCGAAAGCAACTGATGTGTTCGAGCCCAGCAATGAAACACAAACGGCCACAAGACAGCGATAGACGCGTAAAGGTAATTTTGCAGCAGGTCAGTGCTCGACCCCATGTCGCAAAGCCCGTCAAAATATACACGGAAACGTTCAAATGAGAAGTCCTATCCCTCCAGCCGTATTCTCCATACGTTGCTCTCTCTGACTACCACCTTTTTCGATCAGTGGCATACAGTCTGGCTGACCAGCACGATCATACGAACAAGTACAAAGTTGAATCGATTCATGGATCCCCACAAAAGACGCCCAGTTTTTCCGCCACGGGATTCGCATGCTATCCGAAAGATGTGAGAATGCAGTGGCCAGCGGTGGACAATACTACGAATCATAATTTTTCTGTAAGTTTTTCACACTAAAGCCCCGAACTTCGAGAAAATACGGCGGAAGTAAAGATGTAGACCTAGTAATATAATGGATTCCCCCCCCCCCCTGCATTTTTCGTAGTTTATTTACAATATATGTGTATAATACTCATTAAAATATTCGCGAAACATTGTCCATTACCTAATATACGTTTTCTGAAGTTACCTTGCACTTTTAGTTTTTATGAGGAAAAGTGCGCCAAGTGTTTTTAAATATGGTGCTAATGTAGGCTAGACAATGGCTCTAGAAAAACCAAAAGAAAATAAACAGAAAAGGACACTGAGTAACACGATACAGAGAAGAATAAGTTAATTGTCGATCTAATTCGAGATAACACTTTCATAAAAAAATATCCTGGAAGGAAAAATCCTGGGAATAAAACGAAGAGGCAGGCCCAGAACATCCATATTACCAAGTGTTATCAGCGGAATGAACTGCAGCCAAATGGCACAGTTGACGAGAGACCGAGAAAGATGGCTGCATGAACAGTGCTTTACCACTATTGTCTGACGATCATGCCATAGGCCTTTCCCCTTTATTTTTTGAGAAGCATCCTCAACATCCGTAGATACTGTTCTCCATTTCTTTGCTTTACTGTTTTTAAAGCTGATCTTGCGCCCCTTCTGTAATGACATCGTTGTCGACGATACGTTAGATCTTACTCTTCCTTCCTTTTACCTCGCTTTAGTTAAGGTGGCAAAATAGCTGTTCCAGCACACAGGAATACCTGATGGAAGTGCTGCCTAGTGGTGCTAGTCTCGAGATCTTCCACAGTGGATTTTGTGACGTTGGCAGCTGGTGGCACGAGAAATGGAGGAACAATCTTTGACAGTGTTAACCAATCGTGATGGCGAACTGTTACAAAGACGACCAAACGAAAACCTAGCGATAACTCCGAGACGAGCGCCAACGGACGTCATGGTAAGAAGTGGCCGCGAAAGCTTCAGTAACTGAGTACGTGATTAGTCATAGATACGGACGAGTGGGTCTTAGCCTGTGGTACTACATTTAATTAGGAAATTAAGTTATAAATTAAAAAAGCGGTTTTCTCCCCGATTTACTATGTCTCCCCGAGACGAGAGAGAGAATCTGAAATGACATATCATCAGTCCCCTTGTACAGGAGCAAGTCTGGACCAGGTTAATTTTAACGCAAAGTCTTTCAAACTGTAATCATTGGTGGTAACCAGATGGCGATGACCGGTAGAGAGGTTCCTTTGTTTGAAGCAGGACGCCAGGAGCGCAGGGACAGTAGTCGGCGGTTAGGACCAGCCAAACAGTGTCAGTCTAACAGATCTGGAAAGTTGTCTCAGAACTTGCTAAACGATCGTTTCGAATGGCAACAGAAAATAGTGCCTACGCTGACAGTCTGCTGTTTTATTGCTGGAACCGGGTTTTATATAGGAACCAGCAGGATCAGTCAGCCTCGCTTTCGTCAGTGTTCTGTAGCAGGTGACGCTCAGTGTCCGCATAGTCAGTGTCCATAACGGAGAACCTCCCGGTAGGGGTCATGATGGCGGAAGTCTTACTGCAATGCCTCAGCAGTCGCAGGATTAGTGAGGCCCAATGGAAATCGAGTATGAGACGTAAATGACTTCCGTGATTCACGCGATCGAGAGACAACAGTGGACCGCCGTCTGCATTGATGCTTGGTCACATGTGAAACCTGATGTCGAATTCTAGTGCACTCTTGCCCTCCCCCTGTAGTGGGACGCGAAATTGAAGCGTCACCCATCCACCAGTGTCAGCCCAGTTTGCAGGTGAATATAAGTTTAATTTAGTATTTTGCTTATGTATTTTGTAATATTTGTAATGGTTGTGAATTATCTAAAGTTTTGTATTTTTTTATGTTTCATGTACGGAGGGGGCGGTGCAATCAACGGAGACAGCATCTTCACTGCCGGGACCAGAGAGAAAATTGCTGGCCACTATACGTAAAAGAGCCAAAGAACAACAGAAGATTCTGAAACCGAGTTGTTGCGTCGTGCTTCAAAAAACTGAAAAAAATAAGAATTTGTAATGTTTCTACAACAATGACGTCATAGAAAGTTTAATCAGGTTGTAAATGTTCAGTCCTATCTTGTCAAGGCTCAGGTTCACGTCTATATGCAGTATACATGAAGATAATAAACTAGTGTATACTACAAAAGTTTAAATACGTGTTCCGAGAATTTATTTACGAAGAATTATATTAAGGAAGAAGTATTACTGATTTATTTGACAAGATTATTAATCTTTGACAACGTTCATCGCGAGTTTGAGTCTTAAAAGTTTATTCAATGTGGTTTTAATATTTATTAAAGCAGATAACTTGCATTAAAATAATTTCTGAGAAGAAACAAACGACATCTAAATTGAAAAAAGTTTGCGCAAACCAATTGGACTGAGTGACGTAATTCTGCGCATACGACTCAGATGATGATGTTTTAATTAGTTGCGTTCAAGAACCATTCAGAGACAACTTTAAAAAGAATTTAAATAATTTTGAAGTGTTTTGTAACTGACGTAGGTGACGAAGTCTGCACATGGTCATATGTCAAAAGAAAATCATTTATACAAAACTTACGTCGTTACACTGAACCCCCCCCCCCCCCCCCCCCGATTTCAGTGCTTAGTATTCGTTTTCCTGTTCATTTGTGAATCTTAAATGCAGAATACATTACAATGAGTAAATTTTGGGCTCCTTCCATTGTTACGATTGTGGTACGACCTTTCCTCTTCACCTACATCCTCGTGGCAAGTTCTGATTAACCGATGTTCAAATAGACTGCTTGACTGACGTCTGAAAGTATTTGGGTTCTAACAAGGGAAACTCCCGATAGCAGCCCCATTAGATTTACTAGTAAGATGGCCCAATGGAAAGCCCGACAACAACTGAACACTGATCAATCATGAAAATAGGAAGAAAGTGTACTGAACTACGAGAAAAGAAGCAAAATAGAAACAGTGAAAGATCCAAGCTCAAGATGTGCAACGAAGCGGGAGATCGGTATATACACTGCTGGCCACCGTAAATGCAACACCAAGAAAGACAAGAGGTAGCACAACAAGATTTATTTTGTAGATAACATGTTGACCAAGTATCAAATGATTACGTTTACAGACGTCTGTGACATGTGGTTCCTGCCAGAATCAGTAGCCAGAGTAGCCGCCATTGTTGGAGATCACCGCTGCCACACGTCTCGGCATTGAGTCAAAGAGACGTTGGATGTGTTCCTGGGGTACAGCAGCCCAAGCAGCTTCCACACGTTGCCAAAGATCATCTGGTGTGGCAGCTGGGGATGTAATCTGGGTCACTCGTTGAGCAACCATGGACCACATGTTTTCTATCGGCGAAAGATCCGGAGAGCGAGCCGGCCAGGGAAGCAACTCAATCTGGTTATTGACGAAGAACCTTTGGACAATGCGTGCCATGTGTGGTCGCGCATTATCCTGTTGAAATATGGCTGTGGCCGAGCCCTAAAGTTAAGGAAGGACAACTGGCTCCAGCACCTCGGATATGTAGCGCCGGCTATTTAAAGTACCGGCAATGCGTACTAGAGGCATGCGAGAGTAATATCCAATACCGCCCCATACCATAATACCCGGTGCAAGACCAGTGTGGCGGTGCATAATGCAGCTGTCCAGCATCCTCTCTCCACGGTGTCTCCACACTCGAATCCGACCATCGTGGTGCTGCAGACAGAAGCGTGCCTCGTCAGTAAAGACAACGTCATTCCATTCTGCCGTCCACATCCGTCTGTCATCACACCATTGGCGACGGAGACGTCTGTGGTTCTGCGTCAATGGTAGACGAAGCAATGGACGTCTTGCGGACAGACCACTCTGCTGTAAACGGCGTCGAATGGTACGCGCAGACACTGGATGATGCGTTACAGACGCAATGTGCTGTGCTATGGTTCGGGATGTCACTGAGCGATCCGTCACTGCCATGCGCACAATTTGCCTATCAGCACGTGCAGTGGTGCACCGAGGTGAATGCGATCGACCACGTCGGTCCGTCTTACCCTCCTGCATCCAACGGTCACATATCCGCATTACAGTTGTTTGGTTTCGTCCAACACGACTAGCGATTTCTCTGTATGATTATCCACAATCTCGGTAAGCCACTATCCTTCCTCTGTCGAACTCGGATACTTGATCAAACGATGTTCGCTGTTGTCTACGAGGCATAACTGATCGTCTTGTGAAACAACCACAAGGTAAACACACGCGCCGATCGTACACTCGTCGAAATCGCCAAGCTTTAAATGGCGCTATGAGGTGGCGCCACAGCCGCGCGTGATGTGCGTCTGCGCTGAAATTCTAATCAGTTGCATATCTCATCGCTGCAAACCCATGGTGTAAATTGCACTTGATTCGGATGCTTCCTTCAGGGTCTTGCATTTACGGTGGCCAGCAGTGTATATACAGGGTCCGCCAGAAAAATGTATACACACTTTAAGGAACGAAAAGTATTCCTTATGTGTTTATTTTACATATAATAATTGATCATATATGTTGTACAACCTTCAATGTAGTACATGGTTACTTTAAATGTTCAGAATGTTCACCGTTGGCGGCTATACACATAGTAGAACGACGAGCAGTCGCCGCAACGTCAGTCAATGTTACAGTGGAGATCGCTGCACATGTCGCTGTAAAAAAAATGGCTCTGAGCACTATGGGACTTAACATCTGAGGTCATTAGTCCCCTAGAACTTAGAACTACTTAAACCTAACTAACCTAAGGACATCACACACATCCATGCCCGAGGCAGGATTCGAACCTGCGACCGTAGCGGTCGCGCGGTTCCAGACTGAAGCGCCTAGAACCGCTCGGCCACAACGGCCGGCACATGTCGCTGTAATCTCCTCGCGAAGTTCCTCCAGCGTGCGTGGCTTACGTCGATAGCCTTATCGTTCACAGTTCCCCACAAGTAAAAGCCCATAGGTGTTAGATCTGGCGACCGTGGAGGGAACTCAATGGGCCCTCTTCGCCCAATCCAATGTCCCAGCAAATTGTCATTCAGAAAAGCTCGTACGGCTAGGTGGTAGTGTGGTGGCGCCTTATCCTGTTGGTAGAAGACCTCTTCATCAGATCCCTAAAGCGCACGTATACCTGGCAAAACTGATGTGCATAACATTTCCAGGTACACTTCTCCAGTGACAGTAGCATCAAAGAAAAAGGGTCCTACTGACCCCTAGATATAGTCCGCGTCACACATGAACCCCTGGTAGGTTACAGATTTATCCACATAAACATGCAGATTTTCCGGTGCCCAGTACACACTGTTATGCTGATTGACGATTCCATTAAGTTTAAATTGTGCCTCGTCATTCCGAACTACCTTCGTCACCAATTGTTCGTCATCAGTTACCATTTGCTGATACCATTCGCAAAATTGAATTCGGCAGTAAGGATCGACGTCATTAATCGCGTGCAGTAATCGTGGAATCTAAACTTTCCACTTTGCAGCTTTCAGAATTCTTCGTACACGTATACTGCTTACGACCATTTCACGTGTACATTGCGCAGCCGACTTCAATGGAGAATTAACAAACGTTTCCAACACGAGAGCCGACGAAGCGGGACTTGGAGCTGTACGCCGTCTTCCTGATCTTCCTTTGTGAATATCACAAATCGTTCCACGCAATTCAGACTTGTCAATGATGCGTTTAATTGTTAGGCGGGTTGGCGGTTCTGTTTCAAACTCCAGCCTCCAATGACGTTGCACTTCAACGGCGTTATCAAACTTGAAAAACCGCTCCACAATGCATTTTCGTTGCTCGAATGTCAAGCGTGCTCCAGCCATCTTATTTTCTCAATGCCGAGATGAAAGTACTAACATCTGTTGAGCCAAAGACCATACTACAACAGACTCGTAACTCAAATCGAACGACAACATTGATATCTCGATAGAGCCTGCCAAAGATTGTATATATTGTTCTGGCCGTCTCTCTCTCTCTCATGAATTGTCCGTCCGGTCATTGACGTGTCTGTTCGCCGTAGTCAAATTTTAGTCTGTGTCGTGATGTAACGATCGTTTGCAACAGCGATGTTAACGAAGGGACCTCCAGATGTACCTCCTTTTTGTTCTACACAAGTACTACACGTTATGACTCTTGCGTTCCGTTCTGCAAGTTCTGGCTCTTGAATTCCTTAGTTGTAAGTTCACGCCCGTTTATTTGTTGTTTTGATTTCCGTGAGATCTTTTTACGCCATATCGCCTGCTCTCACTCTTAATCACGCGTTTACTTGCGACAATAATACAGGGTGGTCCATTGATCGTGACCAGGCCAAATATCTCACGAAATAAGCGTCAAACGAAAAAACTACAAAGAACGAAACTTGTCTAGCTTAAAGGGGGAAACCAGATGGCGCTATGGTTGGCCCGCTAGATGGCGCTGCCATAGGTCAAACGGATATCAACTGCGATTTTTTATAGGAACCCACATTTTTTATTACATATTCGTATAGTACGTAAAGAAATATGAATGTTTTAGTTGGACCAGTTTTTTCGCTTTGTGATAGATGGCGCTGTAATTGTTACAAACATATGGCTCACAATTTGAGATGAACAGTTGGTAAGAAGTAGGTTTTTTTAAATTAAAATACAGAACGTAGGTACGTTTGAACATTTTATTTCGGTTGTTCCAATGTGATACATGTACCTTTCTGAACTTATCATTTCTGAGAACACATGCTGTTACAGCGTGATTACCTGTAAATACCACATTAATGCAATAAATGCTCACAATGATGTCCGTCAACCTCAATGCATTTGGCAATACGTGTAACGACATTCCTCTCAACAGCGAGTAGTTTGCCTTCCGTAATGTTCGCACATGCATTGTCAATGCGCTAACGCATGTTGTCAGGCGTTGTCGATGGATCACGATAGCAAATATCCTTCAACTTTCCCGAGAGAAAGAAATCAGGGAAAGTCAGATTCGGTGAACGTGCGGGCCATGGTATGGTGCTTCGACGACCAATCCACCTGTCATGAAATATGCTATTCAGTACCACTTCAACCGCACGTGAGCTATGTGCCGGACATCCATCATGTTGGAAGTACATCGCCATTCTGTCATGCAGTGAAACATCTTGCAGTAATATCGGTAGAACATTACGTAGGAAACCAGCGTACATTGCACCATTTAGATTGCCGTCGATAAAATGGGGGCCAATTATCCTTCCTCCCATAATGCCGCACCATACATTAACCCGCCAAGGTTGCTGATGTTCCACTTGTCGCAGGCATTGTGGATTTTCCGTTGGCCAATAGTGCATATTATGCCAGTTTACGTTACCGTTGTTGGTGAATGACGCTTCGTCGCTAAATAGAACGCGTGAAAAAAATCTGTCATCGTCCCGTAATTTCTCTTGTGTCCAGTGGCAGAACTGTACACGACGTTCAAAGTCGTCGCCATGCAATTCCTGTTGCACAGAAATATGGTACGGGTGCAATCGATGTTGATGTAGCATTCTCGGCACCAACGTTTTTGAGATTCCCGATTCTCGCGCAATTTGTCTGCTACTGATGTGCAGATTAGCCGCGACAGCAGCTAAAACACCTACTTGGGCATCATCATTTCTTACAGGTCGTGGTTGACGTTTCACATGTGGCTGAACACTACGTGTTTCCTTAAATAACGTAACTATCCGGCGAACGCTCCGGTCACTTGGATGATGTCGTCCAGGATACCGAGCAGCTTACATAGCACACGCCCGTTGGGCATTTTGATCACAACAGCCATACATCAACACGATATCGACCTTTTCCGCAATTGGCAAACGGTCCATTTTAACACGGGTAATGTATCACGAAGCAAATACCGTCCGCACTGGCGGAATGTTACGTGATACCACGTACTTATACGTTTGTGACTATTACAGCGTCATCTGTCACAAAGCGAAAAAAGTGGTCCAACTAAAACATTCATATTTCTTTACGTACTACACGAATATGTAGTAAAAAATGGGGGTTCCTATTTAAAAAAACGCAATTGATAACCGTTTGACCTATGGCAGAGCGCCATCTAGTGGGCCAACCATAGCGCCATTTGGTTTCCCCTTTCAAACTAGCCGAGTTTGGTTCTTCGTAGTTTTCGTGTTTGATGCTTATTTCGTGAGGTATTTGGCCCGGTCACTATCAATGGACCACCCTGTAGATTCCTACCACATGACTCATATTCCGTAACCAATGAGTAGTATGACAATTTCCAAGGCTGCAGAAGAAGAGCACACACGTCATTGAGCGGACGGATAGTTCATAAATTTGTGAAAAAAAGGGGGATACGAGGGAGATTTGAACACGAAAATTCGCTTGACAAACCAACGCCGTGACTATAGAGCCACGAAGACCTGGTGCTTATTATTCGCTCGATGTTGCACATTTTAAGCTAGGACCGTTCACTGTTTCTATTTTGCATCTTTTCTCACAGTTCAGTACACCGTCTTCTTGTTTTCAAATTTGCTCTGTGTTCAGTTTTTGATGGTCTATCCACTGGGCATTTTACCATTAAATCTGAGGGGTGGAGGGAGGGGTGGGTTCAGGCGTGGTGTATCACCACAAGCCGTCCGCTAAAGGCTTCGATCAGCAGAAGGCGAGCGAAGTTTTGCCGAAGCGTGGAAAGCCGGCAGCGGCTGTGGGAAGGCGCGCCGGAGCCGGTTTGCCAGTGCCTGGCTGCGTCCAGTACGTGACGCGCCGAGTCAACACCGGCCGGCCTGGGCTGGTTTGCGCTGCGCGACGTCTCGGCGTGGTACGCGGCTCGCAAGCATTAGCAGCTCAGCGCGCCAGCGCGCCCAACATACCTGCCGTATAGCAACCTCGTCCGCAGCTATACAGGGTGTTACAAAAAGGTACGGCCAAACGTTCAGGAAACATTCCTCACACACAAAGAAAGAAAATATGTTATGTGGACATGTGTCCGGAAACGCTTACTTTCCATGTTAGAACTCATTTTATTACTTCTCTTCAAATCACATTAATCATGGAATGGAAACACACAGCAACAGAACGTACCAGCGTGACCTCAAACACTTTGTTACAGGAAATGTTCAAAATGTCCTCCGTTAGCGAGGATACATGCATCCACCCTCCGTCGCATGGAATCCCTGATGCGCTGATGCAGCCTTGGGGAATGGCGTATTGTATCACAGCCGTCCACAATACGAGCACGAAGAGTCTCTACATTTGGTACCAGGGTTGCGTAGACAAGAGCTTTCAAATGCCCCCATAAATGAAAGTCAAGAGGGTTGAGGTCAGGAGAGCGTGGAGGCCAGGGAATTGGTCCGCCTCTACCAATCCATCGGTCACCGAATCTGTTGTTGAGAAGCGTACCAACACTTCGACTGAAATGTGCAGGAGCTCCATCGTGCATGAACCACATGTTGTGTCGTACTTGTAAAGGCACATGTTCTATCAGCATAGGTAGAGTATCCCGTATGAAATCGTGATAACGTGCTCCATTGAGCGTAGGTGGAAGAACATCGGGCCCAATCAAGACATCACCAACAATGAGTCGCATGTCAACACAAGCACCGAAGTCAACATTACCTTCCTTCAATTGGGCCAACTGGCGGTGAATCGAGGAAGTACAGTACATACTGACGAAACGAAAATGAGCTCTAACATGGAAATTAAGCGTTTCCGGATACATGCCCACATAACATCTTTTCTTTATTTGTGTATGAGGAATGTTTCCTGAAAGTTTGGCCGTACCTTTTTGTAACACCCTGTATAAGGGGCCACGAGTGTCGTGCAAAACCAGGCTTACGTTGCGTTCTTTACGGAACCCCATGTTAGGCCTGCTGCTGTAAGTTCCACTGATATATGAGCGTTCGTTACCTGACAAAGCCAAAAAACGTAAGGGGAGTAGTGAAAGTTGTAATTAGGATCTGAAAGTCATGAGGCCTGTAATTGAAGAAGTATCATAATGATTTCTCCATTGGTAAAATGTTTCAGATGTGCGGGAGGGGACTGCCAAGGATGACCACTAGAAAAACGTACAACGAACGAAATGGTAGTATTGTGGGAGTCATGTCAGAAGTTTGAACGTGGTAGGCAAGGTAGAAAATCTGAAAAGGGAAACGCAAAGGCCGAGTCTACATTAGTGGAGCTCAGTGAAGCGAAATGGAAAGAGGATACCCATTTGTGGTCAAACGAATACAGGGCACATTTATTCCTGAAATTCAAAATGGTTCAAATGGCTCTGAGCACTATGGGACTCAACTTCTGAGGCCATTAGTCCCCTAGAACTTAGAACTAGTTAAACCTAACTAACCTAAGGACATCACGCACGTCCATGCCCGAGGCAGGATTCGAACCTGCGACCGTAGCGGTCTCGCGGCTCCGGACTGCAGCGTCTAGAACCGCATGGCCACTTCGGCCGGCTCCTGAAATTCAGCTTAACTGTAATAGGTATAGAGTTACTACCTAAAGCCACGTATGAAAATTTGTGCCAGGCTGGGAGTCGAACCCGGATGCGAAGAGAGAAGCTTATCGCATGCGATCATCTTACCACTTAGGCTACCTGGGCACGCGACCCGGACCGACTCAAGCTGCCATATGTCACATCTATCCAACATTTCAATATTTGAAACTGTTGTTCGTCATTAAATAGAAATATACATAAAGCAAAAACCTGTGACTATAATGACTACAGTCTTTGACTTCTCGTTGTGTTGATTCTGAAATCTCTACAGGAATCTCAAGATGTCCGAGTGTGGATTCAAATGGCTCTGAGCACTATGGAACTTAACATCTGAGGTCATCAGTCCCCTAGAACTTAGCGCCGGATTAGCGGCGGAGGTTCGAGTCCTCCCTCGGGCATGGGTGTGTGTGTTTGTCATTAGGATAATTTAGGTTAAGCAGTGTGTAAGCTTAGGGACTGATGACCTTAGCAGTTAAGTCCCATAAGATTTCACACACGTTTGAACTTATAACTACTTAAACCTAACTAACCTAAGGACATCACACACATCCACGCCCGAGGCAGGATTCGAAACTGCGACCATAGCAGTCGCGCGGTCCCGGACTGAAGCGCCTAGAACCGCTCGGCCACAGCGGCCGGCTCCGAGTGTGAGTAATCGAGTTAATAATCTGAGAAGAAATAGGTAGATGTGTAACATGGGTCAGCTTGGGTCAGTCTGCGGGGCGTGCTGGGATAGTGGTAAGGCAACCACTTGCCAGAAGCAGGAAATCCGGGTTCGAGTCAAAGTGCAGCACAAATTTTCATACGTCGCTTCATCTAGTACACCTTTACTTATTACATTTAAGTCCAGTTTCAGGAATAAATTTCAGTATTTGAAACTGCAGTTCGTTATTAAATGTAAATGAATATAGGGCAGTATTAATACCAGCAGAAACTGGTTCAGTGGGAGTAGGATGCTTTCTGAATAGGAAGGTAGGGCAGAGAGTGAACAGTTCAGTGATATGGTTGTTCTCATCAGAATCGACAGCAAACCAACGTTAGCAACAATAGTTCGGCAATGCAGTACTTTCTGACGTCACAAGCGGAGGATGAGGAAATAGAAGAAGTATATGAGGATATTGAGTAGACAATTCAGTATGTAAAGGGCGATGAAATTCTAATAATCATGGGAGACTGGAAAGCGGTGGTAGGGGAAAGAAAGAAAAGAAGTAAGAGTTGCGGGCGGATGTGGGCTTGGTAGGAGGAATAAGAAAGAGGTACCAGGACGTTCCGAAATAAATTGCAACTCGTAATAGCGAATACACTATTCAAAAATCACAATTGGTTGAGAAATACTCGGAAAAGGCCTGGAAATACAGGGAGATTCCAGCTCCATTACATCACGGTCATATAGAGATTTCGAAATCAGTTATCTGATTGTAAGGCGCACCACGAGAAACATTGATTCCGGTCACGATTTAGTAATGATGGAGAGCACATGGAAATTTATCCTTGTAGAAAAAAGTGGCATATTGAAGAAATGAGAAACTATGAGATGAGTTTGCGTTTGAAATTACCTATCACTGTAGATACTACAATAATAGCCGCGTGGGATTGGCCGAGCGGTCTAAGGCGCTGCAGTCATGGATTCTGTGGCTGGTCCCGGCGGAGGTTCGAGTCCCCCCCCCCCCCCCCCCCCCCGGGCATGGGTGGGTGTGATTGTCCTTAGGATAATTTGGGTTCAGTAGTGTGTAAGCTTAGGGACTGATGACCTTAGCAATTAAGTCCCATAAGATTTCACACACATTTGAACATTTGAACTACAATAATAAATACCACAGTAGACAGTTCAGTTAAAGAGGGATGGATAGCTCTGTAAAGGGCTATAACAGAATTCCGACAAACACTGGTCAAGAGAAATCCACTGGTATTAAAAATCGGCCTTAGCTATATATGATAGTGAAAACTGTGGGAAAACCAGAAGAAAATCGAAGCGTTTGAAATATAGTACTGTAGAAGGAGGATCTTGAAAATTTGGTGGACTGGTAAGAAATGAGGAGGTTCTCCGCAAATTCGGCGAAAAGAGGAATATATGGAAAACACCGCCAAGAAGAAGGAATACTATAATGTTATGTGTATTAAAACGACAGGGTATCGTGTTAAACCTGCATGGGCAGCTGTACCTGTACACGCCATCCAAGCTCTGTTTGTCTCATTGCCCAGGCGTATCAAGGCCGTTATTACGGCCAGAGGTGGCTGTTCTGGGTACTGATTTCTCAGGATCTATGCACCGCAACTGCGTGAAAATGTAATCACATGTCAGTGCTAGTATAATATATTTGTCCAATGAATACCCGTTTATCATCTGCATTCCTTCTTGGTGTAGCAATTTTAATGGACAGTAGTGTATATCACTAGTGTCCTGGAAAACAGCGGTCGTTTTAAGAATGATGAAACAGACGAGTTAGTATAGCGTGAAGGGAAATAAGGTCTAAATACTCCCCTGTCTTACGTAAAAAATAAATAAATACATTAGAAAGAAATTCGGGGGCGAAATTAACTGGACAGTTGATATATTTATTTGATTTTGCTGAAGCACAAGTTTACAAGTGTCCAGTGTTGTGCATATGCATGATTCTTAAGTGTTGTGAATGCAATTTTACCACCGAAGTAAAGTAGCGGGAAGGCACTAGTGAGGAAACAGAAGAAAGTAAGAGCGACAGAATACATTTTTAGTACTGCAGTGGGCTCACGACTGCGATCGCCACATACACTCATCTATTAGCTGTGCCCCCTTTGTAATATTCACGTCGCCACAGAGTCGGCGTGCGTCTCTGTATTATTAACAGGTGAAGGACGAGTGGCGCCTAACGAGACAGCTGTCGCAACAGCCTTCTTACGTACACCAGTGGCGGGCGTGGGCGGCCCGTGTTCTCGGGGCTCGAGGCGTCTGCGGAAGCAGGCACTCTCCTGGTACGACAAATATTTATTTTGCACAATACCACCGACACACCCAGCGACAATCATCCTCTAGCTATTTTATGTACAACCACGGAAAGCCGTCGTTATCCGTACGACGTTCCAAACTTAAGGGTAGATCATGCTTTGAGTCATCTTTAGCTGGTGGATGACGTGTATGTCAACATGAAATTCGATCTCAGATTGCTCCGAGATGTTTTTCCCGTCTCCGTCTTTTCACAATAGTCTATGATGCTCTTTACCACTTTTTGTAGTTACACATATTGCTTCGCTATGCAAGGTGGTTCCGTGCTGATGTTACAATTTTTCAGGGATGGTGGAGGAGGGTTACACGTATCAAACTGAGGTTAGAGACCCTGGTCCGGAAACGACCGAGTAGAAATGTATAAGCGAAAATCATTCTGATACTTCTGATCGTGAACTACCGTTGTTGCTGAGGGGACGTCCATTAATGACGTAGGCCTTTTTTCGAAAAATTTGCATCCTCCATTCCCTTGGTGAGATGTGTTGGGACCTCTTCCTCCCCATCCCGTGACGTATACTCTACAGTTTTTAAATAATTAAAATTATTAGATGTGGTCATGTTTTTGCTTCGCACCGTCTAAAAACATATATTAGGTATCTCGGAATTAATTTTACAAAACAGAATGGGAAAATAGGCTGTTTAGGTTTGTAAGTTGGTAACGTCACGTAGCGCTCTGTATGAAAATCACTGACTGTGCTGTGTGCAGTCTGTGGCTGGTTTGCATTGTTGGAATATTCGCTATTGTAGTGTTGGGCAGTTGAATGTGAACAGCGTGTAGCGTTGCGCAGTTGGGGGTGAGTCGCCAGCAGTGGTAGAGTGGGGAGAGAGATGGCTGAATTTCGATAGCGGACGATCTGGACGTGTGTCCGTCAGAAAAAGGAAATTTGTAAGACTGGATGTCATGAACTGATATATATATATATATATATATATATATATATATATATATATCAAAATCTTTCATTTGCTAACTATGCCTACCAGTAGTTAGTGCCTTCATTAGTTAGAATCTTTTATTTAGCTGGCAGTATTGGCGCTCGTTGTATTGCAGTAGTTCGAGTAACGAAGATTTTTGTGAGGTAAGTGATTCATGAAAGGTATAGGTTATTGTTAGTCAGGGCCATTCTTTTGTAGGGATTATTGAAAGTCAGATTGCGTTTCGCTAAAAAAAATTGTGTGTCAGTTTATTGATGATCAGAATAAGTAAACAGAGAAATGTCTGAGCACGTTCAGTTTTGCTCAGCTGTTTGAAAATCAAATAACGTAAGAGGTTTAGCAGCACAGTAATTTATAAATTTCCAAAGGGGACGTTTCATAAATGTTATCCGTTATAATAATGGATATTGTCAGAATATTCTCCGCTATTTGGCAGCTTCCAAGTTAAACTCTGTACAGTGGATCTTAGTTACCATTTTCACCTCTAATTTCAAGGAAAACGTACCTAGATTTAGAAAGTGTATTAAAATGTTTTTAACACGAGATTAAAAACATTTTATTTTAAACATGGCAATCGTAAGTAGTATTTGTACGGACAGACACGCAGAGACAGACGGAGAGGAAGGCTCCGGTAAAATAGTATTCACCATTCTGACGGATCCCTAAACAACTGACCGCTTTTACTATCTACATTAAACCTGACTTAAGCTTTACTTTGCTGATGAAAGACAACATTGTCTGCACCTTCCTTTCAATTGTATAGTTAAATAGCTTTTCAATGTGTTGATTTATGGCATCATTGAGAGTATCCTTGTCGGTGGACTTCAGCTTAGCTTTGTTTCACAAACGACCAACTTCTTGCTGTCGGTTTGTTTTGACTTGTCGACATTCTACTTAACATCCGCACTGTAGAAGTTTTGATACAAATTCATTCTGAACGGAATAACATCGGCTTTATATGCGTCGCAGAAATCACAACTGGCTCACTGACTGAAACCTAGTGATTTCGGCGGGCGCACCAGGGAACCACTCGAATGACATCGAACACTTGTGCGGCGCTTGTTTTAGATCGGGGAATTCCAGGCATGCACATGAGCAAAGCATTCAGTTTAGAGAGGCCGTAAAGAATGGTTGGCAATTTAACATTTTCTATGCATGCATGTCCTTCTGGACAGGAAAGTCACTGCAATGAAGTTTTTATTCGCCGACACCGGGCAAGCGAGTTGCACGCATGCATGCATGCATGTCTGAAGGGACGTAGCGTCGTATTTCTGAGCGACACAGGCAAATTACGAGCACAGGTTGTAGGAACATGGTTGACGACACGAATAAGTGTAAACGAAATTAGAATTATATATTAATACCTTCAGCTGCTGACAGGCGTTGATATATATATCAACGGGGACAGGTGAAAATGTGTGCCCCGACCGGGACTCGAACCCGAGATCTCCTGCTTACATGGCAGACGCTCTATCCATGTCCGAAAGAACAGACACCATATCCATATAAGTATATAGTTCTCGCAATACCGGCCATGACCTTCTTCTTCTGTGCGGATGCACACATATTTCCCGAACCGTTACGGGACTTGGTAGGAATGTCTTCCACGAGTAATGAGTGTGTTGTGTAGGGACACTACGACTGTAGTGAGTGTGGACATGTAAGGTGAGAAGGTGGGTCTCGCGGGAGGCGCCCGCGAATAATCCCTGCAGTCGCACTATCCTCTGTGCCCTCGGTGGCTCAGATGGATAGAGCGTCTGCCATGTAAACAGGAGATCCCAGGTTCGCGTCCCGGTCGGGGCGCACATTATCATCTGTCCCCGTTGATATATATCAACGTCTGTCAGCAGCTGAAGGTATTAATATATAATTCTAATTTCGTTCTAGACGGCTGCAGGTCATGGTGTCTATTATTTCATACATGTCTGAAAGAACAGACACCATATCCATATAAGTATACGAGTAAGTTTATGTTTGGCCGCGAAGTGCGCTAGGGTAGCCTAAAGGTAAGGAGACCTCTCGTGATAAGCAGGAAATTCGGGGTTCGAGTCCCAGTCTGGTACAAATTTTCACTGCCATCATTCCATTGTATAACTGGTGGTTGTTCATATTCGCAACTGCTAATACAATTCATGTATCTCATAACGGCTGTAGTCGCCGCAGTGCCTGTTCATTTGGGAAAGCATGCATATCCGAAGGGACACTGCATCGTGTTTCTGAGCAACACAGGCATTACAATATCGTGTTTATCCAGTTAGTTACGATATTGCAGTGCATTCTAGAGAAACTTTCAACATCTTAGGAATAAATATTAACAACAACTCAAAAATATCGTGCAAAGGCCTAGACCAGAGTGTGCATAACCATATGCACTTCTTGGAGTTGGGCCAGAGGCACGGTCAACGCTACTGTAAATTTTATAAAAGACCGCAGAAATCTGAGAAGTTTTTTTCTGAGTATAACACCTGCACTGATCGACATGCTACGAAACTGTTACCCGCTACCAAACTAACTAACCAAAGTACTTTGCCATCTCATGTCCCATTAACGCACAAGGAGGTCGTAGAAATCTACTTCGTTTGACAGTGATCACGTTTAACCACAGAAGAACAGGAGGAGAAGCTCTGTTCGCCCAGTCTCCCTCTTCTCGCCCACCTGCCTGCAGTCGCTGCTTTCGGCACGGCCAGTGAGACTCAAACTACCTGTCGGGTGCTGAACAATGCGGGCCGGTCCTGCTAATTCCTTCCACGTGCCGAGGCGAAACGTGACCTACTGCTCCCCGCCGCGGTCTTTGTTCGGCCAAAACTCGAGGCACGTGCTAAAGACCCGGGTTGTGAACCTGCTGGCTGGTTTCCAATATTAGAGTGCCTCAATATTTGTGTGCTGTACAGGATCGCCACAAATAGTCTATAAAACTTGTAAGAGTGTTGCAGGGTACGTTGTGCTAAGAAATAATTGTTAAGAAAAAAATTCGATACTTGGCGCCGTTTCCGAATTAATCAGCATTGTATTTAGCCAATCAGACCGCTGCGCGTGAAATTCAAGCGTCCCTCCAGAGACGGTGTTGCCAAACGGGTTCATCGTTTGGTTTCCTAAAATGGGACAACAGAGCGATACAAAAACTTGACATGGGACAGTAGTAAGGATCGAACCCGAGCCAAAGGCTGAGCACTCTCGTGTGCTATCATCTACGCCATGAGAACTGACACTAATTTTATATGTCGGGCCGCTTGAATTTGCGCGCGCAACGGCCTGATTGGCTAACTTCAATGCTAATTAACTCGGAAACGGCACAACGTGTCGAAATTTTTGTAAAAACTATTTCTCAGCACAACCTTCTATGCAACATGCCTTACAAGCTTTTTCAAACTGTTTCTAACCACCCTGAATATTTCCTCGTAGCGGTGTTATAGTTTATGTTGAATACCTTAACGATTAGAAACTTTTTTTAAATTTTCGTCGACTCCGGTTGTTGTATTCAGTCCGACTACTGGTCAGGTGCAGCTTTCCACGCTACTCTATTCTGTGAAACCCTCTTCATCTCTGCGTAGCTATCGCAACCTACATCCGTTTGAACCCGTCTTCTATGTTCAAACCTTGGTCTCTCCCCACAGTTTTTACCCCTAGCACTTCGTTAAATTACCAAACTGACAAATTCCTTGATGCCATAGTATGTCTCCTGTCAACCGATCGCTTCGTTTTCTCAATTTGTTCCTTGAATTTCGTTTTTCTCCATTTCGTTTCAATGTTTCCGCATTTGTTATTCGATCTATCTGTCTGATATTCCGCATTTTTCTACAGCACGAAATTTAATGTGATTCTGTTCTTTTCTTATATGAAATGTATGCCACTGACGTTTTCTCAGTTCATTAAGCCGTAAATCACAGTAATGTTTTATGCAGTCAAATAATAATCTCTTAATAATGCGTTAAAGACTTTTGAACGCAGCTCTAAAACAGTATTTTTTACGGGCTAGTTTTCACGAAACGTAGCCGTCTGTAGATCCAGAATATCGGCCTGCTTGGTGAACTGCTCCAACACTGCCAATGAATTGGCCGATTCTAACGAAACGTGTGACATCCTAAGGACACAGTTTGCGGTCGAAAACACAGTAGCGCACTAATACACCACGACAAATAGTTCGTCACTAACGCGAGCGTATTCGATTCTTTTGTCGAGGTTTCCGCGTCTCTGCTCACTTATACTCGGGGAACGTCTGAAGCCCGCTTTACTTCCGTGAAACGTGGTCGTTAAGCGCCCGTGACCAGTCGCAACGTCGTTAATGGCTCTGTTCCGCCATTCCTTACTGGGAGGCGTAATCATGACGAGTTCGTTATCCGTTGCGGTCTAGTTTCCCAACGCAGCGCCAACTCATGCCCGTGACAGTGATGTGACTAATAATGCTGTGTCAAGTCATGGTACGAAAATGGCCGGTATTTCGTGACTACACAGGTGCCTAAAAGCAGCATGTCAACATCATCTACCTTGTGGTTATATTTAAAGTGCAGGTACTCATAAACGTCTAGTATGGGCTGTAATTCGTGTATGACAGCAAAACTTGGTAGCTATTCTAAAGCGTTAATGTGGGACTGATTTACCCTAAAAAAAGAAAAAAAAGTAATTCCAATTTTGGATACCAGGTACAAATCTGGTGCTGTGAATACAAGAAAGCATATAGAAATGTTTCCATATGTAATAAACTGGGGACGGGACGTGGACGGAAAAGGTCAAACACGTTAGAGACGCATAGTGTTGATTTTATTGTTAACTGCTGTTTCCACAGTTTAGTTAGTATGGGCACTGGAGACGTCGGCGAGATACCGTACAGCGCCAGATTTGCAAATGGTGGCAAAAACTGGAACTACTTTTTTCCAAATGTAAATCGATTCCACATTAACGCCTTAGCATATCTACCAAGTTAATTACAGCCCATACTCGACCTTCGTGAACAGATGCACTTTAATTATAACAATGTGGTATCTAATTAGGCACGGACCATGTCTGCCTCGTATCAGTCTCTTTTTTTCATATGACTTACTACGCACTACGAAAACTGAGGTTTGAGAAGGTATGCGAGCGGCGGCAGTACAATGAAAGAAAGAAAACTGTGAGAGACAAATATGGATCGTATTGACTACATCACATAGTTTTGGCCGCCCGGGATTAGCCGAGCGGTCTAATGCGCTGCAGTCATGGACAGTGCGGCTGGTCCCGGCGGAGGTTCGAGTCCTCCCTCGGGCATGGGTGTGTGTGTGTTTGTCCTTAGGATAATTTAGGTTAAGTAGTGTTTAAGCTTAGGGACTGATGACCTTAGCAGTTAAGTCCCATAAAATTTCCCGAACATTTGAACATCACATAGTTTTCCTGTAAGAAGACAACAGAATGAATCAGACAAAAGAGAGACAGGGCAGTGTGTAGCATAAAGCGTATGAAAAAGCAATAATAATTTCATTACTCGCAGACTGATAATTTTCGAAGTCTCAACTTTATGCTACAGTACCTGAGGCAGCGCACGTTCTTTATTTAGGAAAATCTCAGTTCGAAAAACTACAACGTCTTTATGCTTGGTACTTACTGCACAGTCCACGACCCAAATATTAGGGGTTAGTGTTTAACGTTTGCAACGTTACCTTCTAATTGTAGTATAGAACATAGACCCTCTCTTGGTCTTCTTAGTCTCTTTTTCTTCCGGGGTTCCAGTCGCTTGCAATACTCAGGATTCGCGTCCCGCCACCCTGATTTAGGTTTTTCGTGATTTCCCTAAATCGCTTCAGGCAAATGCCGGGAGTGGTTCCTTTGAAAGGGCACGGCCGACTTCCTTCCCCCAGACCTCGCTGTCTGGTCTCCTTCCCCAAACAACGCAACCCAATACTCAGGATTGCGATACACGGTAACTACTAGACGTCATCACGTAAAAGAATCTGCACCAACCACACTTCAGTTTCTCTCTTTTGACCTTCACGTTTCTTTCCTCACTGCAAAACAAGCAGCAAAAACTCCTATGTGTTGATGTATTTCTAATACTTTACTCTCAAACTTTCTACTATTCTTCAAGTTATGATTCTATGATGAGGCCTGTTTTTTGGGGGGAGAAGGGGGCGGAGTCAGTCTCCTGACTGGTTTGATGCCACCCGCCACGACTTCCTCTCCCGTGCTAACCTCTAAATCTCAGAGTAACTCTCCCACGTCCTCAATTATTTGTTGGATACACTCCAATCTTTGTCTTCCCCAATAGTTTTCTCCTTCTACAACTCTCTTTAGTACCACCGACTTTATTCCCCAATGTCTTAAAACACGTCTATCATCCTGTCTCTTCTTCTTGTCAGTTTTCTGAATACGTTTTTGCCGGCCGGGTTGGCCGTGCGGTTCAAGGCGCTACGGTCTGGAACCGCGTGACCGCTACGGTCGCAGGTTCGAATCCTGCCTCGGGCATGGATATGTGCGACGTCCTTAGGTTAGTTAGGTTTAAGTAGTTCTAAGTTCTAGGGGACTGATGACCTTAGCAGTTAAGTTCCATACTGCTCAGAGCCATTTGAACCATTTTTGTATACGTTTTTGTCCTCGCCTATTCTGCACAGAACTTGCTCATTTCTCAAAAAAATGGTTCAAATGGCTCTGAACACTATGGAACTTAACATCTGAGGTCATCAGTCACCTAGAACTTAGAACTACTTAAACCTAACTAACCTAAGGACATCACACACATCCATGCCCGAGGCAGAATTCGAACCTGCGACCGTAGCAGCAGCGCGGTTCCGGACTCAAGCGTCTAGAACCGCCACCGCGGCCGGCCCGCTCATTTCTCATCAAGTCACATAATTTTCTACGCTTCGGTCGTCTTCTCCTCCACTTTTTCCACAGACCATGATTCTCTTCCATACAATGGTGTGTTCCAAATGTACATTCTCAGAAATTTCTTCCTCAAATCGAGGTTGATGATTAGTATGAGCCTCGCATATCCCATAAATATGAACGAAATTAACGATGGCCAGTAGTCGCTGTCCCCTAGTAAGTACAGCTAACATAATCGAGAACATACTTGAATACTAATTGTATGTGACATATGGAAACTGTGCCATATCTTAAAACGACATAGAAAGAAAAACACGGATTAATGATTGTCGCAGTGTCGTGACAGAAATTTAACAGTATAGCACAGAAAGAAGCTGACATTAGCGCACCATAGTGGAGTAGTAGCCCCGACAGATTCTGACAGTTGTCACCATCCACTATTGCTAAGGTCCGGAAAAATTCGTTTAAACCATAACGCGACGAATAACGCGATTTTGATGGTTTTTAAGGAAATAACGCGAATTCAACAGTTTTTAGGGAAGTAACGCGAATTCGGCGGTTTTTAAGGAAGTAACGTGAATTCGGCGGTTTTTAAGGAAGTAACGCAAAATCAGCGTTTTTCAACAAAATTTCTCTGTCTTCGTAGGAAATGTCGTAAAGCTAATGATGTCAGTGACATATTTAATGTTGAAATGCTCCATGTTCAACTGTCGCACTACTTTTAGCAGTCGTGACGTCACTAGTGGCCTTTCAACTATCGACTTTTGTGATCGCGTACGAACGACCATTGTGTGATTTTCGAGTATTTATTTCTTTTGCAGTGTATGTGTCGCAGTATGCCGTTTCAAAGCAATGGCGGCATGAAAAATTCTACTATGTAACAATAAATATGTAAGTCAGTGAGAAAAATTGTCTACCGTTATTTTAAATTTTACCTTTGGTATTTGTTTTTAAATAATTATTTGTGTCAAAATTTTTTGGTAAAATAATTTTTCTCTACACTTGTCTCATGTTTGGCCCACCCTATCTTAGGAATAGTTCCATTTTCAACATAGCATTTAAAAATGGTTAAATATGACAAAAATAGATAATTGATAATAGAAAAAGCTTGCCAGAAAATATCACCGATAAATAACACCGAAACGTGCAAAAAATAACACCGATTTTGGCCATAAAATAACACC
This sequence comes from Schistocerca americana, assembly GCF_021461395.2. Lineage (NCBI taxonomy): Eukaryota > Metazoa > Arthropoda > Insecta > Orthoptera > Acrididae > Schistocerca > Schistocerca americana. The sequence goes on from NC_060120.1 coordinate 955,280,601, forward strand.
GATTTTTTCATGTCCCTAGCTACTGCATGCGTGCTGCTCCTGTCCAGCTTTCACCCAGCAAGTACCGAAGCGCTGGGAATACCTTGCAGGTGAAAGCGCACGCCGCGTGCCGAACCGATGAGGAAGAGAACGGTGCGTGCGAGGCAGAAGAGCGACGACAGACTGATGTCGACGTCACGGTTTGGAGGTGCTAGCTCTGCAAGCTGTTCCGCTGAATAGCTGGCCGCAGTTTCTCCGAGAACGCCCTTCGTGCTTACTGCAGCGCGAAAAACACCAGGGCTTTTTACTTTTCCTTGCCTCGCCTGCTTTGCAGCGTGAATGGATTCCCTGACGTGGAATCAACTGCGTCCGCATTTCGCCAGCATCGCAAACTTCGTTGAACCTTTATGTACAGGCCGGTTGTAATTAACCTTTCGCTGCGCAAAACATTTTATCGTGTGAGTACCAGTTTTATACGAACGATGTTCAGTCTGTGCGTTGCAGGATTTGCGTTGTTAGTAGTTCAGTGCCATGACTTGCAGTTAGGCGACGTATAGTCGAAAGACAAGCTTCAGTGTGCATTATAGTTGCAGATAGTCAACATGGGTCAGGGCAAGGTGAGCAGGTCCTTACGCGTAAAGCTGTTTTAGCAAAACAACAGCAACAGCGCTGAGGCTCTCCGCGAGTATCGACGCATTAAAGGAATACACAGAGATCCTCTTTCCGCACTGGGGTTGAAGAACATGATTCCGACGTTCGAATTAACTGGCGATTTTCGAACTGCTCCTGAGAGAGGGCAACGACCAATCGCGCAACGAATTGCTGAAGAGTTGCTGTTGCTATGGCTGTGAATGCTAGATGCAACGTGCGATCTTCAAGCAGTGCACGATTTCACACAGCTGAACATTCCACTGTTCTAAAGTGCTGCGAACAATTGTCCTGCAGTCTCTAGTGCGGTTCAAGGTTGTCGTGGATGCAGACGGTCGCCATACTGAGCAACATTTGTAACCTGGAACGTAAACACGGTGAGCAAGTGACGAATGATACCCCCTCATGTGGAAATTAATATGCGTTTCTTTCGGTAGTTTATTCGTTATTTCTCTTCCGCATGTCCTTACAGATGTTTCGACCAAATTTCATTATTCTACGATCAGTCGTTTTACATAGAGGTCCTCTCAAGTAGCGTAAATTTATTTACAACCACCATATGCTACACTGAAGCCACGTTCCTCCGTGTGGTGCAACTTCAATATACTGCCGCCATTTTGTGTAGATACGACACCTGCTGATTGCAACAAATAATGACTCTACGGAGCATCGGCGTCCGCAGAAAAAAATGGCTCTGAGTACTATGGGACTTAACAGCTCAGGTCATCAGTCCCCTAGAACTTAGAACTACTTAAACCTAACTAACCTAAGGACATCACACACAGCCATGCCAGAAGCAGGATTCGAACCTGCGACCGTGGCGGTCGCGCGGTTCCAGACTGAAGCGCCTAGAACCGCTCGGCCACACCGGCCGCCGGCGTCCGCAGAAATTTATACAAGGGAGAAAAGACTGTGATATTGCCGTTTCCGATATCAGAAACCTTGGTCAATTCCTGCTGATTTTGAACAAAAATTCCACAGATTACAAATATGACAGCATGTTATTCTGTGTTTCAAAATGGTTCAGATGGCTCTAAGCACTATGGGACTTAACATCTGAGGTCATCAGTCCCCTACACTTAGAACTACTTAAACGTAACCAACCTAAGGACATCTCACACATCCATGCCCGAGGCAGGATTCGAACCCGCGACCGTAGCAGCAGCGCGGTTCCGGACTCAAGCGCCTAGAACCACCCGGCCTCAGCGGCCGGCTTCTGTGTTTCACCCCACAGAGTTTGACAAGATCAACTTCCTCGAAGTGGAGACCTTCTCCACACATTGAGTTTTCAAAGAAGTTTTCCTCTGTTCTGACGCAAGAAACGATATATTCTCTTTTCGACTGATGCATTTCTGTTCGTAAATGAAGTACAGATGAACGAACACTCCTACGGTGTAGCGAGACTAAGTCCATGGTTATATAACGCCTAAAGGAATTAAAAAGTATAGACGTCCTATTAAAATTACTTTTAAAGTTTTTTCTTCCTGTTTTGTTGATTTTAAACTATTTATTGAAGAAACACCAACTGGAAAATATTTGTATGACGTACAACAGTGATTAGACAGAAAAAGGAGCAGTAACAACAGTTACCGTAGCTCGGGACCTTATTCAAAGACGCTCGTACACTACGGTTTTGGTCACTCAAGTGCGTGTCGAATGTTTCTTGTCAGTACGTAGATTTGTATGAATACACTAGAACATAAACCCACCCGCTTCGTTGAAAAGTAGCTGGAACACAGAAAATAGTACCACTGAGTGAACTTGAAAGATTAAGTACTTGTAATCTTATAAAATTAGGCTAGTATCAAATATATTAATAATTAAGTGTACTAATAATTTAAGGACTAGTCTAATTAAATAGTATATGAAACAAGATCCACACAGAAAGGGCACGGGACACGATTTTCCGGCTGACCCTCTATCAATTACAGTTAAAAATACATAGTACGGACAGAAGAGTCCCAGTGAATAACAGTTGTGGGGTTTCATATATCGATCCGCCGTTAGCTGTATCAAAGTATCAACGAAGTGAAGAATATGGCCCATGTCTTAAATTGCTGTCGTTTTTCCGAAACAGCGTGCAGATGACAGAGTTAACTCTGTTGACTGCATAGTTCGCTGGCCAGGGACAAACCGAGCAGATTTTTGATTGGGCTGTGCGTACACAACGATTTGGCTACCTGTAGTTAATGTCTGACTAATTTCGAACGGTTGGAAACACAGTATGAAAAAGGCGGTGAGTGACTGATGTGATGTGGGAACGGCAGTCCACAGCTTGCGCTACTAATCGACTCTCGCATGCAATAATCGACCTTGCAGTTCGTTTCCCTCGCTTTCTGTCGAGTCGCGGCGCGGTCGTCGACACCGAATGGGGATTGCAGCGTCGTGTTCCACTTCCCGCTAACTGCGGGCAGAGCGATTGTGGCGAACAGGAAATTGCTGACCTTTTATACAAATTCGCTGATGCGTTCAGTGTTCCGCATTGTGTTGGACAGAGACGCGACACAGCATTGTTAATGTGAATGGCACCTATCTTTTATTATGCTGCCTAAATTTCTGGCAAATCATTCACTGTGGCGACGTTTCCTCCATATTACGTAAAACAACGACACGTTTCCTGATGGGAGATAGTTTATCCGTAATGCTCTCTGTGGTAAATGGATGTGGTAACACGTGCAAAAAGGAGTCGCGAATAAAGGACAAGCTCTTATACATTCTGCAAGTAACTTAATAGTCGAATAATAATAATAATATAAAACCTAACGACTCAACCCAAAAATTGATGTGAATTTTATACATACGCTTGAAACGTTTTCATTTAATACTCCCCCAATCAAGTAAAAAATACAGTATTTCACATGGTTCACGAGATTATTTTGATGTGCAGGATGGAGAAAAGTAAATCTCGGTCTTTCAAGGAAACAACACCACTGTGCTAATACTACTGCCATTTATGAGCAGTGAGCCTAATTGTGGAACAGTGCCAAAAAATTTGCTATTCCTTCAATGGTACTAGAGGGAGCTGGAGCGGGTAAAAACCGTAGAGGAAAACAAAGATTGAAATAGATACAGCCAAAAATAGAGGACGTAGGTGCTGCTCTGAGACGAAGAGGTCGGTCGGGACGAGAGAGGAACTGGTGGCGGGCCGCATCAAACCAGTGCAGTATATATGCAGGATAGATTCAGAAAAAAACTAGATGATCAGTCTTAGCTGTCTTACTAAACTCTGATTCGTTAGTATAGGTAAGTCTGGTATACTTTTTAGTTTCATGCTGCATTCAATGGACTCCTTCGGAAGGTATTCCTTTACCGTTGGTGTGGCTGTGAACCGAACTTTTAACAGTTATCGTTCTGACAAGTGTATTTCTGGAAAGGAATCCTCTGCTGTACCGCTAAGGACTGACATTATCCCAACTGTAACTTTGTTTGAAACCCAAGAGAAAGTGACCGAATTGGGAAAACAGTACTTAGCCGTAAACTCTTCAGGAACTCAAAGAAATCTTAGAGCAGTATCCAACATGTTACTCTTTTCGCGGCTGCAAAGAAGTCACATATAAGATATCATACTGTAATTAATGTAATCAGGCGTTCAATATCCCTAAATGGTAACATATCGCGGATTGCGGTGTACTTCTAGGTGCCCCAGGAGCAACGGGGTTCTTGAATTCTCGAATTTGCGAGATACGCTTCTTTCCTCAAGAAGCTCATGGGTTGTCTCTAGTTGGTAAAGTGGTACTGATCGATGCAACGTTCTGCATAGATGAGAGTAGCTGAAATAAAAGTATACACTCTTCGTCTTGGAGAAGTACTGTCGCACCGCAAAAAAACTCAAAATAAACCAAAGTTAGTCACTTACTTTCTCCACAGTGAATTAACCTGATCAAAATATGAGTGTAAATCTATCGTGTTTTTAATGATAGTGAGTACCTTGTTCCAGTACAGCGTGCTGCTTTCCCCCTGTATTCGAGAACGATTCTATAGATGCTGGAATCGTAGGCGCACTCAGCAGGGAGGAGGACATGTCTCTCTCCACCCCCCTCCCCCCCCCCCCCTCCCCCACACACACAGACACACACACGCAGGATAAAAATGAATTTTACGAATACGAACCGACGCGCAACCTGCGTCACCTCACAGACGTAACAGTTTGCTGGAACAGGTAATGGATGCTGACTGGTTACAAGTGCACCCACAACCATTTTTTTGTTAAATCTCAGAGTTATTTCGTCATTTGCCGCGAAAATAAATATGAATAAAGCCTCCCTCCCAACTCAGTTACTGGCTACACTCTTGGCCCTAAGGTCGCATACTTTAGCAGTATCTGTGCGATTCGTATATCCGTTTGTAGGAGAAGTACATAGAATATTCCGTGAATACTTCTGGAAAGTTTAACAGCAGGCCTTCACGAATCTCTCTACAAGTTTACGCCACTTCGCTTTATTGTGCATCTGTGTAACGCTGTTATACAGATCGATACAGTTGTAAAAAATCTAGCACATGTTCATTCAACTTCTTCGGTTTCTTCAGTCAGTTCGACTTGATACAAGAGGGAAACTAGCAAGGACTTAATAAAAAAAAGACGCTTTTTGTTGGTGATTTTTATTCCTTTGTCTTTGCTTGAGTTTAAAAATAGCTGTAAACACCCCTGAACATCAACGTTTCTCATGTCGGATGCTTTTAAAAATGTGACAGAATCTTTCGCAGACACTCTCCTCGTATTGCGGACTAAATCCCGTACATCGTGAATTACAGCAGCGCTGTTAAGAGTCCCTGCGGAATGCTACCTGTTTGTTTTATTTCTGTCGATGAGTCTTCCTTGACGGCCACCGACTGCGTTCTACAGTAAAGGAAGTTCTCGATCCAATTACGAGTGTGATTACAGGAATGAAACAGCAGCTCCATTTCCACGAAGCTTTATTGGCAAGACTGGTTGCGAATAGTGAATAATTATCGACCTCTGTCCCGAAAAGTATTCTACCTACGTACACAGTTAGCATATAAGAATGCAAATTATAGCTAAGTAAGTGCAAATAAGAGCTGGATGTTCATTTTGCACGTACATAGAACATGTCGTGGAAACCACGAACGTAAACATTAATCGAAAGCGATAGTGGCAAGAACTCTGTCTTACAACTGGAACTGTTGTTTTATTTTTATTAAGTATTACAAGGCAGAATAGGCCTGCCTAGGTGGTCGTTATGGACAAAAAGTACAAGTGGCTATTTGTATTACATACTTCCTTGTATGATCCGACTGGCTGTAATTGTCATTCCCTGAAGGTCTACTACAACTTTACATTTCATGAAGTAACATATCCTATATTTAGAACAAGTTTCGCAACCTTACTCCATTGTCAGAGCATATTTTCGAGAATTTTTCATAATTCACCGGCGTCTGAGTATAGCGATTTATTGTCCACTTTCCTAAAAATTACTTCAGTTGTAAGGGAGGCTTGAACATGGAACAATCGGACACTAAGGATCAATAAAAAATGCGTAATTCGAACATTAGAAAAAAAAGTTCAGATATTGTTTTACAATACAGTCGACGATCTGACAGTGTAACCAGTCATAAGCGTCAAATATTTATGTATCAGTTCGGTGCGATATCTAGTTTTGGGGAAGACAGATACAAGATCGATATTAATAGGAAGAATCCGCAGAGGTAGTTTAGAAAACTTTCATCCCACCATTTACTGGTTTGAGATTTGTAACAAATTCGTTGTAACTAGATTTCTATTTGGGAACCCTAGCTTTCTGGATTAAAGCAAGACATGGAGGCGCTCCAAAAAAATGCATGGGATACGTCAACAGTTTTCAGAGCGGAATCTACGAATGTCCTTTACCAGCGGAAATATGTTTATCGCAATGGAGAGTGCGCGTGGACTAATAACGGGTTTCACAGAAGTATGTAATCACTCATTCTTTCCTCGTTCCTTTCGTGAAAGAGCTTCCTTCCGAGCGTTCATAATTACTCCTGTAACACCTTGTGCCTTGAAGTGAAAGGTACACTCTACCGAGCACTTTACAAAAAGTCCAATAATGTAGATATCGATATATGAAGAAGCTCATCCGTCAGTCACAGGACAGCAGGCCTTGAATTCATCGCGGGTTCCAAACTGCGGCGGCAACTGGGATTGAGTATTGCCCGCAGATCATCCTCGAAGCAAGAGTAATAAAAATCTTACCAAGCGATAGGGAGTTGCAGGGGTTATTAGGGAGAAACACAGCACCAGTACCCCATGAGATCTTGGTTACATTTCGAAGTATGGCAGAAAACGACGACTTACTTTAAAGTTCGAACTGTAAAATTGTGCACTTTGAGAAAAGGCCAAAACGTCGTATCCTATGACTGCAATATTAATGATTCACCACGGAAGCCACTTAACTTATACAAATACCTGGATGAAACAATTTGTGAGCATATGAAATGGGATGATCACATCGGCCCAACCGTCATGTTATCTTGGTTGGAGAGTCAACAACAGATGTAGGAATGAGTTAAGATTAGCCCCAGGAAAATGTGTCCGGACCCTCGCTGTTCATGTGAATTAATGACCTAACAGACAATGTTAATAACCTCAAAGCCGGCCAGAGTGGGCGAGCCGTTCTAGGCGCTACAGTCTGGAACCGCGCGACCGCATTGGTCGCAGGTTCGAATCCTGCCTCGGGCATGGATGTGTGTGATGTCCTTAGGTTAGGTAGGTTTAATTAGTTCTAAGTTCTAGGGGACTGATGACCTGAGAAGTTAAGTCCCATAGTGCTCAGAGCCATTTGAACCAATAACCTCAAACTTCTCACGCATCATTCACCTGTCTATAATGAAATACTATCTGAAAAAAAATTTGCAAATATCCACAATGTGATAAGATTTGAAAAATGCAAAGGTTGGTAAGTTGTTTTAAATTTTATGAAATGTAAAATTACATACTCCACAAAACGAAAAACTCTAGTATTCTGTTAATACAATATTAATGAATCACAACAGGAATCAACTTATGCAACTATCTGGATTAACAATCTGTAGAGATTTGAAATGGAATGATCACATAGGCTCAGTCAAGGAAGTGCCGCCCTTTGGCTCTTTGGTTGAGTGCAGCGAAAATACGGTCTACATAGGAGATAGGTTGCAAAACGCTTGTACGAACTAGCCTGAAATAATGTTCAAGTGTGTGGCGTTCCTACGAAGTATCGTCTCAGTTGTGCGATTTAATTCGTGATTTCCTGATAGAAAGACCACATTTCGTAGTAACTGACGGAAGGTCATCGAGTAAAACGGAGGTAATATCTAGCGTTCAGCAAGAAAGTGTTACAGACTCTCTCCTGGTCCTGGTCTACAGAAACTATTTAGGAGACAATCTGCGCAGCCCTCTTAGATTGTTTGCAGATGACACTGTGATTTACCGCCTTATAAAGTCATCAGATGATCGAAACCAATTGCAAAATCGTTTAGACAAGGTGCCTGTATGGTGCGAAAAGCGCAAACTGACTCTAAATATTTAAAAGTACGGTGTCATCCACATGAGTACTAAAAGAAATTCCCCAGATTTCGATTACACGATAAATCACACAAATCCAAAGGCCGTGAATCCAACAAAATATTTAGGGATTACAATTACGAATAATTTAACTTGGAATGATGGCATAGATAACGCTGTGGGAAAATCGAACAAAGTCTGCGATTTATTGGCAGAACAGTTAGAAAATACCACTGTGCTTTTCCGTTCTCTTCTGGAGTATTGCTGCTTTGTTTGCGATCCGCATCAGATAGGACTGACGGAGGACATCGAAAAAATTAAAAAAAGGGCAGCTCTTATTATATCATCGCGAAATATGGGAGAGACTACCACGGATATGATAAGTTAACTGGGGAGAGTCACTACAACAAAGGCGTTTTTTGCTACGGCGGGAGTTTCTCCTGAAATTTGAATCACCAACTTTGTCCTCAGAGTGTGAAAATATTTTATTGGCGCCCACCAACATAGAAAATGCTTCAGATGGCTCTAAGCTCTATGGGACTTAACGTCTGAGGTCATCAGTCCCCTAGAGTTAGAACTATTTAAACCTGACTAACCTAAGGACATCACACACATCCATGCCCGAGGCAGGATTCGAACCTGCGACCGTAGTAGCAGCGCGGTTCCGGACTGAAGCGCCGAGAACCGCTCTGCAACAGCGGCCGGTACCATAATATACAAAATAAATCAGAGCTCACATGAAAATATTTAAGTGTTCGTTTTTCCCGCGCTTTGTTCCAAAGTGAAACGGTAGAGTAATAGTCTGAAGGTAGTTCGATGAACCCTCTGTGAGGCACTTAATTGTGAACTGCAGAGTAATCATGCAGATATAAATATAGACAGAGATTTGTCTGACTGAGGAGTGCCCCTCAGGAAAATGTATGAGCTGAAACGGCAGACAAAGGCTGTCTGCAATGTTCAGCCGCCTGCCTATTACCCTTGCAGGGACCGCGAAAATTAATTACATAGCTAGGGTCGCCATCCGCCTCGATACATCGGGACCGCCACTATTATGGACTTTCTTGTCCCGACACCCCGAAAAGACCCAGTTTTGTCCCAATTTCCAACTGCTAAAATTATGCGAGTATTTTCTATTCCCGCATACAGTGCCACTGTGGAAAGAATATTTTCGCTGATGTCGGCCCAGTGGTCTGAAGAAAGAAATCGACTGCTGTCAGGAGCTGTGGAATCACTCTTACAGTGCCCGTTTAACTACAATCTGAATTCATAGTTTCACAAATACGTAAATGGGGAAAAAGAGACTTGAAACTTCCTGGTAGATTAAAACTGTGTGCCAGACCGAGACTCGAACTCGGGACCTTTGCCTTTCGCGGGCAAGTGCTCTACCAGGAGTGCTAGTTCTGCAAGGTTCGTAGGAAAGCTTCTGCGAAGTTTTGTAGGTAGGAGACGAGGTACTGGCGGAATTAAAGCTGTGAGGACAGGGCGTGAGTCGTGCTTGGGTAGCTCAGTTGGTAGATTACTTGCCCGAGAAAGGCAAAGGTCCCGACTTCGAGTCTCGGTCCGGCACACAGTTTTAATCTGCCATGAAGTTTCATATCAGCGCACACTCCGCTGTAGAGTGAAAATTTCATTCTAAAAAAGACTTGCTAAGAAAGATGAAATGTTCCGAAAAATTTAGTGTACCAACTTCCTCTGCCGCAACAAGTTCCGTGAAACAGTGCTATAAATAAAAAGGATTTATATTAAGTATTCTTTTACTTTATTTCTATAACCCCTTCTCAGAGCGTCCCGACGAGGTCCAGGTTAGAAGTGGTAACCCCAGAGAGAGCGCAACGAGACATTCAAGCATTTTTCCCGCGAATGTACCATGGTGACGCACTAATACGAAGGAGTTCTGCAAAGTTCCCTCTGCCATGCACTTTACAATGTTTGGAAGAGGACGGCTGTACAGGTGAACCGGCAAGCAACACGCAGCCACCGCTAGAAAAAGAAGTTGACTCGCCGCGGGACAAAGAAAGCCAGCAGACGCGCGCTCTGTCACGGAGCCCGCACCTGAATGGTGGAGCGGCGCTCTGCAGGGAGAGCCGGTCTGGTAATTTACCTGCGCATGGTTGCCCGCGCCACGATGTTAGCAGGTGTGCCGGTCCTCACGCCGCCGCCGCCGCCACCGCCGCCGCCGCTGCCGCTGCCTCGCGAGCCGGCAAGGTAACAACTAACTAACCAGGCAACCAGGCACCGCCTCGGCCAGCCGGCCTTCCACAGAGCGCGCCACCGGCGGGGAGGCAGCCGTGAGTCGAGGCCAGCCGCAGGTATAACGGCCGGCGCCGCCACCGAAGCACACCTGACGCGCCCGCACGGGTAGGCGGGAAACTCACCACCTCTGTATCCAAAGCGCCCCTTCTCCGTGCAGGTCCATTCATACGGGACATAGTCAACGTCACAATAGTCACATCACGGGACGCCACGCACTTTCTCCTGTGTTGAGGGCACGAATCATCGTGCGGGAGTCTTACTTTACTTTGCATGTGACAACGGCCTCATCGACCAAACGCTTCTCTAAGAGCCTCTTCCATTTCTTTCTGTCGAGTGCACTATTTATCCATTTGAAATTGATATACATCCTCCTGTTGTACCTGGGAAGAGGTACCATCAGCAAGTGGCGCGGCTAGGTCATCATCCAATTACGCGTATTATAATTACAAATGTATCATGACCAGTTTGGATTTCGTAGAAGCGTTGGAACACGCGAGGCAATATTGACCCAACGACTTACATTAGAAGAAAGATTAAGGAAAGGCAAACCTACATTTTTAGCATTTGTAGACTTAGAGAAAACTTTTGACAATCTACATTTACTTTTTCTTAAAAGACATCATAGTCGCCGCTGACTGTTTAAGATATATATTGTTACTATCGCAACCCTCAGACATCGAGGAGAATATAATAATTCCAATCCCAAAGAAAGCAGGTGTTGAAAGATGTGAAAATTACCGAACTATCAGTTTAATAAGTCACAGCTGCAAAATACTAACGCCAATTCTTTATAGACGAATGGAAAAACTGGTAGAAGTCGACCTCGGGGAAGTTCAGTTTGGATTCCGTAGAAATGTTGGAACACGTGAGGCAATACTGACCTTAAGCCTTATCTTAGAAGAAAGATTAAGGAAAGGCAAATCTACGTTTCTAGCATTTGTAGACTTGGAGAAAGCTTTTGACAAGTTGACTGGAATACTCTCTTTCAAATTCTAAAGGTGGCAGGGGTAAAATACAGGAAGCGAAAGGCTATTTACAATTTGTACAGAAACCAGATGGCAGTTGTAAGAGTCGAGGGGCATGAAAGGGAAGCAGTGGTTGGGAAGGGAGTGAAACAGGGTTGTTGCCTCTCCCCGATGTTATTCAATCCGTATATTGAGCAAGCAGTAAAGGAAACAAAAGAAAAATTCGGAGTAGGTATTAAAATCCATGGAGAAGAAATAAAAACTTTGAGGTTCGCCGCTGACATTGTAATTCTGTCAGAGACAGCAAAGAACTTGGAAGAGCAGTTGAACGGAATGGACAGTGTCTTGAAAGGAGGATATAAGATGAACATCAACAAAAGCAAAACGATGATCATGGAATGCAGTCGAATTAAGTCGAGTGATGCTGAGGGCGTTAGATTAGGAAATGAGACGCTTAAAGTAGTAAATGAGTTAAGCTATTTGGGGAGCAAAATAAGTGATAATGGAGAGACACATTATGTGTCTTTAATGCAGTAGTTTCCATTGCTTGGACATCTTCTTGCCGTTGATCAACGTTGATTCTTTTGCCTTTTAGGGATAGTTTCCCGTCCCAAGGGAAAGTTGGTGCCCTAAACCTCTGTCTATTTACCGCCCTCTATCGAAACACCATTGGCAGACTGATGGTGGAATAATTACACCGGAAATCTTTGACCTCTATTGCTGATGATTTTTATTGAAGTTCTAACTAGTGGCGAGGTTCGAACCTTTGACCTAGAACGTTGTTATTATTAGCAAAAGGCGCTGCGCTGGACAGTAGGACCCGACTTCTACTGCTGCAGTGTAATTCAACAAGTTACGAGTAATGAAAATTCTGGGTGGTTACAACCAAGTACGTATTTGTGCGTTACGTCTAATTTTGTCTGTTAAACCATGCCAGTACTTCAAGAGTCTTGTTAGAATCACTGTGGCCAGATATGTAACTGGGCTAACATATTCAATATTTATTTCATCAGCTCCTCATATTGCACTTACCCCAGTACATTGCGTCACAGATAAAGTACCTCTCATATCATCATAACTGAAACATAAGACCTGACTTGACAAGTACCGTAATTGTACTTATCCATAAAACAAAAACATTTTCAAACTCATTTCCCATTGTTACTGTCCGCCTGTGGAACAAGTTACCCAGCGCTCTAAGCATGCCGGTAGCTGAATACCCTGTAGCATTCAAAAAAGTTCAAGTATTATCTCTTGTTAACTTCAGAACTTATCCTCTCATAAATTAACAAGTGCGTCCACTTCTCCCTGTCAAACAGTGAAATAAATGCTCGCTTCTTCTTCCAGGTATACTTCTTGTCTCAGTTTCTCCCTCTTTTCGTTTCCCACAGAATGACGCCGTTCATTTTTTCTCCTCTCTTCATTAGTTTTGTTGTCCGCCCCTGGTAGCTGAATGGTAGCCGGCCGGTGTGGCCAAGCGGTTAAAGGCGCTACAGTCTGGGACCGCGTGACCACTACGGTCGCAGGTTCGAGTCCTGCCTCGGGCATGGATGTGTGTGATGTCCTTAGGTTAGTTAGGTTTAAGTAGTTCTAAGTTCTAGGGGACTGATGACCTTAGAAGTTAAGTCCCATAGTGCTCAGAGCCATTTATTTATACCATCCAGGCCGCCATGCGCTGTTGCCATTAGAAAGCCGGCACCATAGCTCAGCGTGTTCGGTCAGAGGGTTAGCAGCCCTCTGTAATAAAAAAACTGAGCTAATCGATCAACAACGAACTTCAACGGATGTCTTACGACGTCCGCCCCGAGCAGATGCAACGAACAAAAGCGAACAAAGTGAGATTAAAAAAAAAAAAAAATGGTCTGCGTGACGGATTGTCAATCCTCTGGGCCCGGGTTCGATTCCCGGCTGGGTCGGGGAATTTTCTCCGCCCAGGGACTGGGTGTTGTGTTGTTCTCATCATCATCCTATCATCCTCATCGACTGCAGGTCGCCGAAGTGGCGTCAGATTGAAAGACCGGCACCCAGTGAACGGTCTGCCCGACGGGGGCACTAGCCATACGATTAAATAAATTAGTTTTGTTCTACCAGCTTAGTCTCCTAATCTCTTGTGGCTCATACTCTCAATCAATCTGCCTGCAATTTATCATTACTTTTCTGCTTCTCACAAATAAAGGTAAGCTGCATATTTTTACTTTTTGGCTATTTTTCGACCGTGACTGTCTCAAGAATTATGTAAAGTTTTTTTTTTTAATTACAAAATCAACGTAAATGGAGGCACCCCAGTGACCCACAACGAGACTGCCACGCCAGAAGAAAAAAGATGACCACAGCATTTACGAAAAGACTATGTAACATCAGTATGGCCTCATTGTAACGCTGTTTTTGGAATGCCATTTAGCCTGAAGATGAGGTATTATCTCGAAACATGTGCTAAATAAATAAGTAATACAATAGTTGACAAAGTTTGTGACGTAGCGGTTACTTAAAAAAAAACCTTTACGTATTTTTACTTCTTTTCATTTTCTCTCTGTCGTAGCTGTTTCTCATTTTTATATTCCATACTACGTTTAATACCTCCTATGACACATGTGTCATAATTAACATAATGTAAAGTATGAAAAATGCCATATCAGGATAACGAAGTGGTGTTTTTACACACGCTTTTATTAACTGACGCATAGTATGAGGGCTGTTCGGAAAGTAAGGTCCCATCGGTAGTGAAATGAAAACCACAGTGAAAATCAAAAAATTTTTGTTCACAACAGTTAGCCACACTTTCCAGCTACCTCTCTAAATAGTCGCTGCTCCGACTCACACACCTGTCGTGGCGTTCTACAAACTTTGCAGTACCCTCGTCACAGAAAGAAGCCGCCTGTGCTTCCCGCCAATTCTCTACGCTGGTCTGCCTTTTGTTGTTTGTGCCAAAATGTTGTCGTGGTAGCAAGCGGTTCATGTGAGCAGAGATGAACAACGGAGGGATCCAATTGAGGGCTGTATTGTGGGTGATCTAACACTTAAACACTTACCATCGAAACGCTGCAGGAGCGTCTTCATTGTCCCTCCAGAATGCGACTGAAAATTGTCTTGAAGAAAGAAACGCATGACACTTATGTTATGTGGGCTGCATAGCTTCGGGTGAAATCTCCCACCAGATCCATATACACTACTGGCCATTAAAATTGCTACACCACGAAGATGACGTGCTACAGACACGAAATTTAACCGACAGGAAGAAGATGCTGTGATATGCAAATGATTAGCTTTTCAGAGCATTCACACAAGGTTGGCGCCGGTGGCGACACCTACAACGTGCTAACATGAGGAAAGGTTCCAACCGATTTCTCATACACAAACAGTAGTTGACCAGCGTTGCCTGGTGAAACGTTGTGATGCCTCGTGTAAGGAGGAGAAATGTGTACCATCACGTTTCCGACTTTGATAAAGGTCGGATTGTAGCCTATCGCGATTGCGGTTTATCGTATCGCGACATTGCTGCTCGCGTTGGTCGAGATACAATGGTTGTTAGCAGAATATGGAATCGGTGTGTAATATGGGTAATATGGAACGCCGTGCTGGATCCCAACGGCCTCGCATCACTAGCAGTCGACATGCCAGGCATCTTATCCGCATGGCTGTAACGGATGGTGCAGCCACGTCTCGATCCCTGAGTCAACAGATGGGGATGTTTGCAAGACAACAACCATCTGCACGAACAGTTCGACGACGTTTGCAGCAGCATGGACTATCAGCTCGGAGACCGTGGCTGCAGTTACCCATGACACCGCATCACAGACAGGAGCGCCTGCGATGGTGTACTCAACGACAAACCTGGGTGCACGAATGGCAAAACGTCATTTTTTCGGATGAATCCAGGTTCTGTTTACAGTATCATGATGGTCTCATCCTTGTTTGGCGACATCGCGGTGAACGCACATTGGAAGCGTGTATTCGTCATCGTCATACTGGCCTATCACCCGGCGTGATGGTATGGGGTGCTATTGATTACACGTCTCGGTCACCTCTTGTTCGCATTGACGGCACTTTGAGCAGTGGACATTACATTTCAGATGTGTTACGACCCGTAGCTCTACTCTTCACTCGATCCCTGCGAAACCTACATTTCTGCAGGATAATGCACGACCGCATGTTGCAGGTCCTGTATGGGCCTTTCTGGATACAGAAAATGTTCGACTGCTGCCCTGGTCAGCACATTCTCCAGATCTCTCACAAATTGAAAACATCTGGTCAATGGTGGCCGAGCAACTGGCTCGTCACAATACGCCAGTCACTACTCTTGATGAACTGTGGTATCGTGTTGAAGCTGCATGGGCAGCTGTACCTGTACACGCCATCCAATCTCTGTTTGACTCAATGCCCAGGCGTATCAAGGCCGTTATTACGGCCATAGGTGGTTGTTCTGTGTACTGATTTCTCAGGTTCTATGCACCCAAATTGCATGAGAATGTAATCACATGTCAGTTCTAGTATAATATATTTGTCCAATGAATACCCGTTTATCATCTGTATTTCTTCTTGGTGTAGCAATTTTAATGGCCAGTAGTGTATGAATAATCGTTGAGCGGAGACACAGCCAAATGACATGCCATTACATTCATTTACCTCTCTCCGTCTGAACACGTTTCGTCGACTACATCACGCTGTGCTACACTGCTCGGCGTCTTAGTGTGCCTGTACCTGCGAAAAGCCGCATATCCCAGCAAGCGCCCAAGGTTCAATAGAAGTTTCACTCTGTAGAAATGTCACTCCGCAGAAGCGTTCTAATCCCTCTGGTGCCAGGGCTCGTTCTGGTAATTAAAGACAATTTCTTCCTCGTCCACGACCAAATTGCATTTTTATCTGAACAAATGAATCTATGTCCGAGGTTTATCCTGTAACTGACACTTTCTACAGAGGGGGGTCTGATGTTCAACTGATGTGTTAACTTCTGTGCAGTGGTAACCGCCCCTTAGATAACATCCAACCAATTGGATCTGAAGTCTAGCGGCAGGAATTTGTGACGAACATTCCTATAAACTCTGCTCGATTCTGTCGATGGATAGCACCTGTAAAGTGGGTGTGCCGGAGAAAACATTGTGGAACGGTGGAGGGATTCCTCCACGGACGCGGGTGACATCTACACCGTACGGTGCGTGGCGGAGGATATCCTGTACCACTACTATTCGTTTCCTTTCCTGTTTCACTCGCAAATGGAATAAGGGAAAAACGATTGTCTATATACCTCCGTATGAGCTCTAATTTATCGAATCTTATCTTCGTGGTCCTTACGAGCAATGTATGCTGGTGGCAGTAGAATCATTCGGCAGTTATCACCAAATTCCTCTTCTCCGCGTTTTCCCAACAGTGTTTCTCGAAAAGAACGTCGACCTCCCTCCAGGGATTCCTATTTGAGTTCCCGAAGCATCTCCGTAACACTTTCGTGTTGTTCGAACTTACCGGTAACAAATCTGGCAGCCCGCATCTGAATTGGTTCGATGTGTTTCTTCAATCCGACCTGGTACGGATCCCAGACACTCGTGCAGTACTCAAGAATAGGTCGCAGCAGCGTCCTATATGTGTTCTCCTCTACAGGAGAACCATTATTTTTTTTAAATTCTCCAAATAAACCGAAGTCTGTCACCCGCCTTCCCTACCACAGTTCTCACATGCTC
The DNA here is from genome assembly GCF_021461395.2 of Schistocerca americana. Lineage (NCBI taxonomy): Eukaryota > Metazoa > Arthropoda > Insecta > Orthoptera > Acrididae > Schistocerca > Schistocerca americana. The sequence continues at coordinate 955,297,595 of NC_060120.1, forward strand.
CTTCCATTTCACATAGCTTTGCAAAGCTACGCCCATATATTTAAACGACTTGACTGTGTCATACAGGACACTAGTAATACTGTAACCGAACATTACATGTTTGTTCTTCCTGCTCATGCGCATTAACTTACGTTTTTCCACATTCAGAGCTAGCTGCCATTCATCACACCAACTAGAAATTTTGTCTAAGTCGTCTTGTACCTTGCTACAGTTACTCAACGTCGACACCTTGCCGTACACCACGGCATCATCAGCAAACAACCGCACACTGCTGCCCACCCTGACCGCCAAATCATTTATGTATACAGAGAACAACAGAGGTCCTATCACACTTCCCTATGGCACTCCTGACGATACCCTTGTCTCTAATGCACATTCGCCATCGAGGAAAATATACAGCGTTCTACTACTGAAACACGTATGTTCTGTAGCAGCGATGGCGAGTCATGACAGAATCTCTGACCAGAGAGTTATTTATCTTTGCTTGTCTGCGCTTGACCGCGCGAGAGGGCAGTTGCATGTAGGGAGTCAGTAGTAGCAGTTGCTAGTAGCACTCAGTCAGTGCTACTTGCGCGCGAGAGACAGTCGGAGTTGTGTGTGAGGAGTTGGCGGGCGTCGACATGGGCCTCTGGTCAAGATTCAGGACGAGGTATATTTTTTTAAATAAGGTAATGGCTCTGGGCACTATGGGACTCAACTGCTGAGGTCATTAGTCCCCTAGAACTTAGAACTAGTTAAACCTAACTAACCTGAGGACATCACAAACATCCATGCCCGAGGCAGGATTCGAACCTGCGACCGTAGCGGTCTTGCGGTTCCAGACTGCAGCGCCTTTAACCGCACGGCCACTTCGGCCGGCTAAATAAGGTAATGAAGCAGCATTGCGCTCATCTGATAATGTAATGCATCTTAAGTGTAATTATGTTCAAGAATCGCCCCAATAATAATTTTGTTTTCAAACCAAGCATTTTAACAAAACAAACATTTTATTGAAAGAAAGTTTCCCATGCATTTCTTTAAAGAAAAAATTTACTTAAGTTCAAAGAGTTTTTGCGATGCATTTCCTTCAAGCTATGGCGAAAAATAAGAGCAGATGCAATTTTACTGAGGTAAGAACAGGGCCTAAGATCGACATTTCGGTCTATTTGCGTTTTTATTGTCACTGAGATTCTTATTGAATTGACTTTCATTTTTGTGGGGAGCTTACACATGGCTCAGATTGCTAGTTCTCACATTTATTGTCATTGACATACATTATTTGCTGGGAGGTTACACTAGGTTCTATTCTCGTTAACATTTAAGTATTGTCCTTTCAAATTCCTCTGGGGAGGTTACACTTAGCACGATTTTCATTGTCATTCAAATTTTTGTCCTTCAAAAAATTTTGTGGGGAGGTTACATTACTAAAGAAGTCCTCGAATCATTCACATATCTGTGAACTTATTTCTTATGATCGTACCTTCGTTAAGCCTGCAATGGGGCACCGTGTCAGATGTTTTCCGGAAACCTAGAAGTATGAAATCTGAGTGTTGCCCCTTCATCCATAGTCCGCAGTGTATCATGTGAGATGCTTTCTAAAACCAAGCTGATTCGTGGATGTAAGCTTCTCGGTCTCAAGAAAATTTATTATATTCGAACCGAGATTATGTTCAAGGATTCTGCAGCAAATCCAAGTTAGAGCTGTTGGTCTGAAATTTCGCGGGTCCGTTCTTTTGCCCTTCTTACTCGTATATACTGGAGTCACCTGAGTTTTTTTACAGTTTCTTGGGACTTTTTGCTGGGCGAGAGATTCACGATGAAAGCAAGCTAGGTAAGGGGCCGATGCCGTAGAGTCTCCTTGTACGAATTTGGATTCCATCCGACCTGGTGATTTATTTGCTTTCAAATTTTTCAGTTGTTTCACTGCAGCGGACATGCTTATTTACTATGTCGACTGTATGGGGAGTGTGTTCCCAGAAGGAAACTCATTTTGAAGTGTGCACCTACGGGTTCGGCGACAGACAACTACTCGAGAGCTACTCGGTGATATTGGCTCAGACACGAAAAGCGAAACAACGTTTCTCAGAATGGAGACCCGACAAACGAAAACAAGCTGCTACCAGAGAGCGGAGCAATACAGCACTCTGGGTTCCGTTACGGATCTCCACCGTGCAGTCGGGATTCCCGGAATGCCCAAAGCTTTGCTGCTGAAGAGACAAAGGCAGGGAGCAGGCGAGGGTAGTTTCACTCACGCTTGGAAAAGTGTAACGCTTTAGCAATGTAGAAGGGCTTATTGGTGCTCTCATTGCGCGTATTGCAGTATTACCAGTCTTTCAGAATCACGTGTGAGCCCGTTGGTATGTTAACCGTGATTTAAGTTTGCTTTAAACTTTGCCATGGGTCCGAGTGCCCCTAGGTATGTTATTCGTGAGTAATGTTTCCTTTAAACTTTGTCATGGTTCCGAGTGTTGTAAAAATCTGGTCCTGTGGTTATTATTAAACAGAGTGTGCTTTCTTCTAAAAGATAAATTGAGAGGCAGCCAGAAGAAATAAAAACTTGGAGGTTTGCCGGTGACATTGCAATTCTATCAGGGACTGCAAAAGACTTGTAAAATCAGTTTAACGTCATGGATAGTGTCTTGAAAGGAGGATATGAGATGAATATCATAAAAGTAAAAGAAAGATAGTGGAATTTAGTCGAATTAAAATGGACGATACTGAGGGAATTAGAGTAGTAAATGAGAAACAGAAAGTTGTAGATGCTTTTTGTTATTTGTGCAGCAAAATAAGTGACGATGGCTGAAGTAGACAGAAAAATAAAATGCAGTTTGGCAATAGCGTGAGAAGCATTTCTGAAAAAGAGAAATTAGTGAACATAATTTTTATGTTCATATTCGATCTTTAACTATAATCTTCCTTCCTTACTTCCATACGTCTGCGTCTAGTGTTATGTAAACGCTTTATAAAAGTGGATCAAACATACGTTATTGACAACCGTCTTTGTTGTGCTTGACGATTGAGCTGCAGAGTTAATGCCTCGTATTTAATATTAAAATCGAACTGAAAACAGTCTTGACTGCAATGAAATATTTACTGGTAATGATAACCGGTTTCGGACAAAATGAGACCATCTACAGGTCATATTAGACCATGGTGGCAGGCGATGGCGATGAAAAAACAAGTATCGTGGATCAAGGAACGTCATCTGCATTTACCAGAGACAACAAATGTACTACTGCGGTCAAGACGATTTTTAATTCTACGAGGGGCATTCAATAGGTAAAGCAACACGTTTTTCTCTCGGCGAATTTCCGCTGAAAAAGATGGGGAATTTGTTTGGGACATCGTTGAATATTCCAACTTCAGTCCCTATAGTTTCATGAGGTTCCGACAGGCGGCGGCGCTGTACACAGCCTTCAAAATGGCGTCTGTAAGGGCGGACCGTTCCAAGTGGAGAGCTGTGATTGATTTTCTTTTGGCGGAAAACCAGAGAATCGGAGATATTCAAACGCGTTTATAGAATGCCTACGGAGACATGGCCATGAACAAAAGCGCGGTGCGTCGTTGGGCGAGGCGTCTGTCGTCATCGCAACAATGTCGCGCAAATCTCTCCGATCTCCCGCGTGCTGGCCGGTCGCACAAAACAGCTGTGATTCCTGCAATGACGGAACGACTTCAGCATGTTCGTCGCCAGAAAAATGCAAAACAAACTTCTCCTTCTCCATGGTAACGCAAGGAATCTGTTTCACAGAGGAAGACTGCACTGTAGTTCCTTCTCTAGATTGTCGCACAGATGACAAAATGGTAGATATCGAAACAGATGACAGAGGGATAGGGAAACAATTGAAACCGCTCAAAAGAGGAAAGGCCGCTGGACCTGAAGGGATACCAGTTAGATTTTACACAGAGTACGCGAAAAACTTGCCCCCCTTCTTGCAGCGGTGTACCGTACGTCTCTAGAAGAGCGTAGCGTTCCAAAGGATTGGAAAAGGGCACAGGTCATCCCCATTTTCAAGAAAGGACGTCGAACAGATGTGCAGAACTAAATACCTATATCTCTAACGTCGATCAATTGTAGAATTTTGGAATTCGTATTATGTTTGAGTATAATGACTTTTCTGGAGACTAGAAGTCTACTCTGTAGGAATCAGCATGGGTTTCGAAAAAGACGATCGTGTGAAACCCAGCTCGCGGTATTCGTCCACGAGACTCAGAGGGCCATAGACACCGGTTCCCAGGTAGATGCCGTGTTTCTTAACTTCCGCAAGGCGTTCGATACAGTTCCCCACAGTTGTTTAATGAACAAAGTAAGAGCATATGGACTATCAGACCAATTGTGTGATTGGATTGCAGAGTTCCTAGATAACAGAACGCAGCATGTTATTCTCAATGGAGAGAAGTCTTCCGCAGTAAGAGTGATTTCAGGTGTGCCCCAGGGGAGTGTCGTAGGACTGTTGTTATTCACAATATATATAAATAACCTTGTGGATAACATAGGAAGTTCACTGAGGCTTTTTTTCGGATGATGCTGTAGTACATCGAGAGGTTGTAACAATGGAAAATTGTACTGAAATGCAGGAGGATCTGCAACGAATAGACGCATGGTGCAGGGAATGGCAATTGAATCTGAATGTAGACAAGTGTTATGTGCTGCGAATACACAGAAAGAAAGATCCTTTATCATTTAGCTACAATATAGCAGGTCAGACTGGAAGCAGTTAATTCCATAAATCATCTGGGAGTAGGCATTAGGAGTGATTTAAAATGGAATGACTATATAAAATTAATCGTCGGTACAGCAGATGCCAGACTGAGATTGGAAGAATCCTAAGGAAATGTATTCCGAAAACAAAGGAAGTAGGTTACAGTACACTTGTTCGCCCACTGCTTGAATACTGCTCACCGGTGTGGGATCCGTACCAGATAAGGTTCATAGAAGAGATAGAGAATATCCAACAGAGAGCAGGGCACTTCGTTACAGGATCATTTAGTAATCGCGAAAGCGTTACGGAGATGATAGATAAACTCCACTGGAAGACTCTGCAAGAGAGACGCTCAGTAGCTCGGTACGGGATTTTGTTGAAGTTTCGAGAATATACCTTCACCGAGGAGTATATTGCTCCCTCCTACGTATATCTCGCGAAGAGACCATGAGGATAAAATCAGAGAGATTAGAGCCCACACAGAGGCATACCGACAATCTTTCTTTCCAAGAACAATACGAGACTGGAATAGAAGGGAGAACCGATAGAGGTACTCAAAGTACCCTCCGCGACACACCGTCAGGTTGCTTGCGGAGTATGGATGTAGACGTAGATGTAGATGTAGAATTCTGTGCACCCGAGAGGAGGTCACAAAACTTCAATGGACTGTTCTTTCTCATCCGCCTACAGCCCGGATCTTGCATCTTCCTACTTCCATCTGTTTGGCCCAATGGAGGATGCACTTGGCGGGAAGCAGTACTGGATAATGGCGAGGTTATTGAAGAAGTAAGACGATGGCTTCGACGCCGACTAGTACCATACTGGCATACAGGCCATCCAAGTGAGGTGGCGTAAGGCCGTCGCACTGAACGGAGGTTATGTTGAAAAATAGGGCTTTGTGGTCAGAAGAATGGGGAAACATATGGTGTATTGGAATTCTGAATAAAACCAGCCTGCTTCGAAAAAAAAAAACTGTTGCATCACTTAATGAACGCCCTAGTATTTTAAAATATTTTATCATACTGCCGATAAATGTTCTCGAAAATTGCTGTGTCGTATTTAAAGGCTTGTGAGTGTACACCCATACCCGATTAATTCGTTCTCGGGAGTTCATCTGACCTCTTGGACCAGTTTTTGGGGAATACGAGACCAGCATCTGAACCATTAGCCACCTAGCCATGTGTTTCGAGTGAAGTATGCGACGAAAGGCGCGAGGTAAACAGCTGTTGCCTCGCCGTTCCTTAAGCCCTTTGGCTGCGTCAGCTAGTGGTGTCACTGACAGTGTCGCAGCCTGTGGCGACACGGCGCGCCCAGTCACCGGTAATCGGGCGCCTACCTCAGCACCCCTGGTGAAGACTCAATAATCAGCAGCTCTCCAACTGACGGGTGTTGCTGCACTCGGCGTATTGCGACAGCGACCGCTGACTCAGGCGGTAGTGAAAAAGCTAGCGTGGACTGCAATCCTTCCCGTTACAGCCACTCATAGCCAGAGGCGCATACCTCTCCTGCATTAGGCCGTTCTGGAAATGTATTTCGTGCGTGCCAGCGTGCCTGCGCGCGGTCGTTAGACGCTCTCGCTCGTTCTCAAACGATAACACATGTGATTACAGTAAGGCGAGCGGTAGGAATAGAGCCGCTATGAAAATGGGCAGTCGTTAGTATGAAAAAGCACCTTGTCTGAGCCTTTGCCTCATTCAGATGAAACGAAATGCGATGAGCGAACTTCACTGACATATATTTGGTTAATTCGTAGAGTTTTTCCATAAGTTTAATAAACACAATAGACTTTAGTCATCAATAATATATTCTCCTTCACTCTTTACAACAGTCTGCCTAAGCTGGAGTAACTTCTTGATTCCGCGCCTGTAGCAATCATATTGCTTTGAGGCGAAAAACTCGTCAAGTCATCATCGGAACGTATTTTCATCCGGAAAGGAAGTTCCTTGAGGGTTCTTCGATAGAGAGCGGAAAAAGTGAAAATCTGAGAGCGCAAGATTAGGTGAGTAAGGTGGCTGCTGAATGACTTCCCAAACCAGCTCCTATATGTGTTTATTGTCAGTCTAGCAGATCGCGCCGCGAGGGATTAGCCGAGCGGTCTAAGGCGCTGCAGTCATGGACTGCGCGGCTGTTCCTGGCGGAGGTTCGAGTCCTCCCTCGGGCATGGGTGTGTGTGTTTGTCCTTAGGATAATTTAGGTTAAGTAGTGTGTAAGCTTAGGGACTGATGACCTTAGCAGTTAAGTTCCATAAGATTTCACACACATTTGAACTCTAGCAGATCGCGGGCTGGCGTTATCGTATAGTAGCATCGCATCATGCAGTCTTCCTGACTGTTTTTTGTGGTTGTGAAACTCTACCCTTGTTTGTTAAGCTGATTAAGTCTCATGTAAGAAGTATCTCCCTTTAATATAAGCGGACGCAGTGCTCCATAGTTCCCATTTCTACCACTGTGTATCTAATTCTTTCAATTAGGTCCGATAAATTGAGATATGGGTAATCATACGGGCTAGAAAAGATAGTATTCTAATTTAAAAATGAAGCAACGGATAACGTAACATCGGTGAATGGCCATGGAACAGTACGTGCACATTAGGGACGGTAAGACTTTCCTTTTCTGATGCTATGAATTCAGTTAGTCCGCATGGAGTGCATAATGCATACAATGGATATGCCTGGATTGAAAATTCATAGAATATAGCCATTATCTCAGTGGTAAGGATGAAGGATACCAATTAACTCTGAGAGACAATTCTTGTTCTTAGGTTCATTAATTTTTCATTTGTTGTATAGTTTCGTTCTGGATATAAGTAATATAAATTTTTCATGATTCAACGGTTTATTTTACTCGTTTCTTTGTTGTCGAACTTGGCCACGTGTTGCCAGCATTCATAACGATAGTCACTGGATTTGCCATTCGTTAATCATAATATGAATAATGTGGAGTCATGAAGACTGGGCTGGTTTGCTCACGTTGCATTGCGCTTGCATAATACGCGGTTTCAACATGAACTTATCCGCATGGTACTGCATGTGTAGTAACACAAGTAATGTTTGAGAGAGTGATAGGTAATATCCTTCCCTACTCCGCGCGTTAAATAGGTGTGACAATAACTAAATGGTGTTAAGAGGCCACCATTCAGTCACATTCATTTTTACCCATTTTAATCATTAGTAGATGTAACTGGCGACGAAGTGTTGTCTATGTTTCCGGCATGACGAGATGCAAGAGATAGTGAGTGTTTCATGTAGGTTTTGTCACTGAGAGTGGTAGTTTTCTTAAATATAATAGATTTCATGTATGTTTTGTCAGAAGGAGTAATAGTTTCCTTGAATGTTTTATCACAGAGAGTAATAGTTTTCTTAAATATTATCGAAATAAATCAGAATGACAATTGAAATTCTCTCTCAGCGTTATTTAATATCCTTCATCCATACCACTGAGATAACGACTATATTCTATGAATTTTCAATCCAGGCATATACATTGTATGCATTATGCACTCCATGCGGACTAACTGAATTCATAGCATCAGAAAAGGAAAGTCTTACGGTTCCTAATGTTCACGTATTGTTCCATGGCCATTCACCGATGTTGCGTTATCCGTTGCTTCATTTTTAAATTAGAATACTATCTTTTCTAGCGGGTATAATTACCCATATCTCAATTTATCGGGCCTAATTGAAAGAATTAGACACATAGCGATAGAAATGGGAACCATGGAGCACTGCGTCCGCTCATATTAAAGGGAGATCCTTCTTACATAAGAATTAATCATTAACAGACAAGGGGTAGACTTTCAGTTGTATCTGCAAGATGACTCAGTTGTTGACAAATGTCAGCAGTGATGGTTCCATCTAGGGGAAGTAATTCGAAGTACACCATACCGTCGATCATCCACCAGATCCATAACATTATCTTTCGTGTGTACGCGCAGGTCTCTGGACGGGCAATTTCTGCCTTGCTTCGACACAATCATTCCTTTCTTTTATTTATGTTAGTACAAAGGCACCATTTGTCGTGACCAGTAACTATACAGCATGGGAATGGTCGGCGTTGTACACGAGACAATTGATGACGAGCAAGCAAGATGCACATATGGCCACTCGCTGATTTTTGTCATTTTAGCTTAGAGCATGCGGTACACATACACCAGATTTTTGAACCTTCCTCATTGCATGCAAATGGTGGACATCACAGTTCAACAAATTTGTCTGTTCTCGAGTACGCTGACGTGGATCCTTGCGGATTACTGTGTTAACACGACTTTCATCAAGCCCCGAAAGTCTTCCTGGACGTGCAGAATCACTAATGTCAAAACGGTCCTTAAAACGGTAAAACCATTTTCTTGCTATGCTCTGTCTAATGACGCTATCCTATACACGGCGCAAACGCTGCTATCACACCTCCACTGAACTAAAAAAATACATAAACTCAAATAGCAACAGTGAACTACAAGCAAAAAAATGACGATCTATAGATAAACACATAGCAACCGGAATAACAGCATGCAAAACAGAAACGATACGAACTTGAACACCAACATAATAGAGTACGTATTTTCGGTATTCTCGCAGGACGAACTTTTCTGCACTCTACTTAAACGGGAGGCTCAACCATCATCGTCAGATGGAACGAGAGTGATAGAAGTGCTCTCTGGAACTTAACAGTTATACCACCTCCGACGAACGTGCTGTTAAAATAAAACCAAGCCATAACATCTTGATCACTATGTACACAAAAGCTGAATAATGTACATATTAACAACAAATCACCAGAGATGTATTTCCCGTTGTAGGAAAGTTCTTGTAGATTGTAAATACCCTACTGGCCATTAAAATTGCTACACCAAGAAGAAATGCAGATGATAAACGGCTATTCATTGGATAAATATATTATACTAGAACTGACATGTGATTACATTTCCTCGTAATTTGGGTGTCTAGATCCTCAGAAATCAGTACCCAGAACAACCACCTCTGGCCTTAATAACGGCCTTGATACGCCTGGGCATTGAGTCAAACAGAGCTTGGATGGCGTGTACAGGTACAGCTGCCCATACACATTCAACACGATACCACAGTTCATCACGAGTAGTGACTGGCGTATTGTGACGAGCCGGTTGCTCGGCCACCTTTGACCAGACGTTTCAATTGGTGAGATATCTGGAGAATGTGCTGGCCAGGGCAGCAGTGGAACATTTTCTGTATCCAGAAAGGCCCGTACAGGACCTGCAACATCTGGTCGTGCATCATCCTGCTGAAAGGTAGGGTTTCGCAGGGATCGAATGAAGGGTAGAGCCACGGGTCGTAACACATCTGAAATGTAACGTCCACTGTTCAAAGTGCTGTCATGCAAACAAGAGGTGACCGAGACGTGTAACCAATGGCACCCCATACCATCACGCCGGGTGATATGCCAGTATGGCTATGACGAAATCACGCTTCCAATGTGCGTTCACCGCGATGTCGCCAAACACGGATGCGACCATCATGACGATGTAAGCAGAACCTGGATTCATCCGAAAAAATGACGTTTTGCCATTCGTGCACCCAGGTTCGTCGCTGCGTACACCATCGTAGGCGCTCTTGTCTGCAATGCAGCGTCAAGGGTAACCGCAGCCACGGTCTCCAAGCTGATAGTCCATGCTGCTGCAAACATCGTCGAACTGTTCGTGCAGATGGTTGTTGTCTTGCTAATGTCCCCATCTGTTGACTCAGGGATCGAGACGTGGCTCCACGATCCGTTACAGCCGTGCGGACAAGATGCCTGTCATCTTGACTGATAGTGATACGAGGCCGTTGGGATCCAGCACGGCGTTCCGTATTACCCTCCTGAACCCACAGATTCAATATTCTGCTAACTGTTATCGGATCTCGACCAACGCGAGCAGCAATGTCGCGATACCATAAACCGCAATCGCGATAGGCTCCAATCGGACGTTTATCAAAGTCGGAAACGTGATGGTACGCATTTCTCGTCCTTACACGAGGCATCACAACAACGTTTCACCAGTCAACGCCGGTCAACTGCTGTTTGTGTGAGAAACCGGTTGCAAACTTTCCTCATTTCAGTACGTTGTAGGTGTCGCCACCGGCGCGAACCTTGTGTGAACGCTCTGAAAAGCGAATCATTTGCATATCACAGCATCTTCTTCCTGTCGGTTAAATTTCGCGTCTGTAGCACGTTATCTTCGTGGTGTAGCAATTTTAATGGCCAGTAGTGTACTTTTCGATCAAACCACTCACCAAAAAGCAGAAGTGTCGCGTTGTCCACAGACACACACGAAAAAGAAAACTTACTAATTTTCGGAGTTACCCTTTGACGAGCCACGTGTATTTCGGATACGTTTATTACACCAGAATTGGGTTCGTGGTAAATGGTCATTTTCAGGGAACCGACAGTTCACCAACAGTTCAAATGGCTCTGAGCACTATGCGACTTAACTTCTGAGGTCATCAGTCGCCTAGAACTTAGGAACTAATTAATCCTAACTAACCTAAAGACATCACACACATCCATGCCCGAGGCAGGATTCGAACCTGCGACCGTAGCGGTCGCTCGGTTCCAGACTGTAGCGCCTAGAACCGCGCGGCCACTCCAGCCGGCTCACCAACAGTCTTTGTAACAATTTGTCATAAAGTAGCAGGTATGGGCCGGTGTTATGACTCAGAAATGTCTGATCGCTATACATAACACTAAAAGAAGATGAGCACACTGACACACTTCGCTGCCCTCCTGGCACAAGCACAGCCAACAGTAATTGCAGGGAACATGACAACGCGCTGCGCTAAATACGATAGCCCTACAGCTGTGGTGGTTTTTATTAACATATACAGGCTGTTGCAGAAAGGTACGGTCAAACATTCAGGAAACATTCCTCACACACAAATAAAGAAAAGATGTTATGTGGACATGTGTCCGGAAATGCTTAATTTCCATCTTAGAGCTCATTTTAGTTTTGCCAGTATGTACTGTACTTCCTCGATTCACCGCCAGTTGGTCCAATTGAAGGAAGGTAATGTTGACTTCTGTGCTTGTGTTGACATGCGACTCATTGCTCTACAGTACTAGCATCAAGCACATCAGTACGCAGCATCAACAGGTTAGTGTTCATCACGAACGTGGTTTTGCAGTCAGTGCAATGTTTACAAATGCGGAGTTGGCAGATGCCCAGTTGATGTATGGATTAGCACGGGGCAATAGCCGTGGCGCGGTACGTTTGCATCGAGACAGATTTCCAGAACGAAGGTGTCCCGACAGGATGACGTTCGAAGCAATTGGTCGGCGTCTTAGGGAGCACGGAACATTCCAGCCTATGACTCGCGACTGGGGAAGACCTATAACGACGAGGACACCTGCAATGGACGAGGCAATTCTTCGTGCAGTTGACGATAATCCTAATGTCAGCGTCAGAGAAGTTGCTGCTGTACAAGGTAATGTTGACCACGTCACTGTTCACTGTATGGAGAGTGCTACGGGAGAACCAGTTGTTTCCGTACCATGTACAGCGTGTGCAGGCACTATCAGCAGCTGATTGGCTGCCACGGGTACACTTGTGCGAATGGTTCATCCAACAATGTGTCAATCCTCATTTCAGTGCAAATGTTCTATTTACGGCTGAGGCTTCATTCCAACGTGATCAAATTGTAATATTTCACAATCAACATGTGTGAGCTGACGAGAATCCGCTCACAATTGTGCAATCACGTCATCAACACAGATTTTCTGAGAACGTTTGGGCAGGCATTGTTGGTGATGTCTTGATTGGGCCCCATGTTCTTCCACCTACGCTCAATGGAGCACGTTATCATGATTTCGTACGGGATACTCTACCTGTGCTGCTAGAACATGTGCCTTTCAAGTACGACACAACATGTGGTTCATGCACGATGGAGCTCCTGCACATTTCAGTCGAAGTGTTGGTACGCTTCTCAACAACAGATTCGGTGACCGATGCATTGGTAGACGCGGACCAATTCCATGGCCTCCACGCTCTCCTGACCTCAACCTTCTTGACTTTCGTTGATGGGGGCATTTGAAAGCTCTTGTTTACACAACCCCGGTACCAAATATAGACTCTTCGTGCTCGTATTGTGGACGGCTGCGATACAATACGCTATTCTCCAGGGCTGCATCAGCGCATCAGGGATTCCATGCGACGGAGGGTGGATGCATGTATCCTCGCTAACGGAGGACATTTTGAACATTTACTGTAACAAAGTGTTTGAAGTCACGCTGGTACGTTCTGTTGCTGTGTGTTTCCATTCCATGATTAATGTGATTTGAAGAGAAGTAATAAAATGAGCTCTAACATGGAAAGTAAGCGTTTCCGGACATATGTCCACATAACATATTTTCTTTCTTTGTGTGTGAGGAATGTTTCCTGAAAGTTTGGCCGTACCTTTTTGTAACACCCTGTACATCTAATGTCAATAGAACGTGGCTTCTATGACTTTCTTTTCCCCATTTCAGTTTAGCAAGAATTATTTGAAGACGACTTTTCAGTGCAATCTTGGTGGTCAGCACAATGTAAATACACCTTCTCGGAATTGTATGAATCATTGAAAATGTCTGGCGGACCTGGACTCCAACGCTCACCCTTAGGTTTAGTGAGGAATTCTCTTATTGTTTGAGTTATCCACACACAATTCTGGACCCACCTCAGTTACATCTGGCAGCATATCTCTCGTATTTCAAACTCCTTAACTTCAGAATTCCTTGTAGGATTGCCATTGTTGGGAGATTATACATGACTTAGAAGAAAATACAGTGACGGAAAAAAAATCGCAACACCAAGAGGTTGAATATCAGATTTGCTTTAAATACACGCTATTACGGTCGTGGACGTTATTTCATCTTTGTAACACCCGCGTCTATATGAGGTGACGGAATTTCGCAAGTGCTTTTAATGTGAACGGGATGAGAATACCAACGGAGAATGCAGCAGCCCGCATTTAACTAAGTATCTCATTAGCGAAGTGTGTCGTAAACTGAAACACGCGTCCTCTATTTTGAAAGTGTGGAAACGATTCACATTATGTTTCGACGGAGCTGTGAGGTTTCTGAGCAGAGAGTCAGGCGCCATGGAGCGAAGTGTTGGCGACGCCGGCAAGAAAGTCGCCTCGAAGATCCGCTTTGCTTTCTCGCGTCCCGTTAGACGCGTAATGCGTGTTAGCAGCGTTCACACTCGTTAGTAGCAACAGCTGAACAAAGCGCTCCCTGACTCTACCGTCTGGGCTGTTCTGTCGTCTACATTCTTGTATATTCTACTTAACGCACACAGTACACTGTCTCATACTGGATACTTAATTAGGATGAGGACTTGCGTTAAAAGATTATGTAAATGTTACGGATGCTCTATTCTCAACACTTTCCATGCAGATATTTGAAACTCGCAGGATTCTTGGTTTGCCACGTATCAAACAAGGGCGGGGTAAGAGCTAAGGCCTGTTTACACCGAAGCGAACACAAGCCAACCTGCAGCAACGAACGAGAATTCCCTCTGGTGTAAGAGCTAGGTGTCCGCGAGCAAACAGCATTCGGTCGTGTTCGGTTCGGATTCAATTGCGTTCGCTCGCATTCCATTGTCTGTCGCCAACGGAAGTTCGCCTCCTCTCCACTTCGATACTAGCAGTACAGAAAGCCTTTCGTCTGCTATCTTGTCTCCTTTTGTTGATGCTGCTGTTACTGGCTGCGTGGTCCGAAGAGGATGTACGACGTTAATCTCCAGGTTTTTGTTCCTACTCCTGACGTCGTGCATCCCTTCTGATCCAAACAATTAAGACGTTGTAGTAAATTCTGCCAGAATGTGGGCAATGTTCGGGCATTAACTTTGAGCGTGGCTCGCTATCATCAATAGGCAGCGGCCGTACACCGCCGCTCTGTAGCTCAGCAACACAACATAGTAATGTTTACACCAACACCTAATACTAGCAGTGAGACATTAGCTAATAATTTAATGAAAGACGTTCTGAGTTTGGATCTGTTGCTTAAAATCCGGAAGGATAATAAGATTCACGGAGGTATATTCCGTCTATGCAACTAAATGAAAGGCAGTTTGTTTACTTCCATGTACGTTTCGCTCATTTTTTTGTGAAGCATCTTCAGTGCCCTGTAACACAAATTTCGTGAGTTGAAATTGTCATTCCGTGTTACTTACGATTTCCAGTGCTGTTAGCCTATATGTGTGGTCCTTGAGATGTTTTCAATAGTCCCCATGCTCCAGCTGGCCGATTTCCCAGCTGAGGTACGGAACCCAAATGGTTTCAAAATGGTTCTGAGCACTATGGGACTTAACTTCTGAGGTCATCAGTCCCCTAGAACTTAGAACTACTTAAACCTAACCAACCTAAAGACATCAAACACTTCCATGCCCGAGGCAGGATTCGAACCTGCGACCGTAGCAGTCACGCTGTTCCAGACCGTATCGCCTAGAACCGCTCGGCCACTCCGGCCGGCACGGAACCCAAAAAAACGTGTTCATTCTCTTTGCTTATGTCATGTGTGTGTAACTACGTATCTGATGCATCACTGTTATATTAGAAAACCCTTGTTACAAATAAAAATGGTTTACCCGGGATCACCCTTTGTGCCCTCTGACACAGTATATGGCGGATTTTATCAAGTAGCTTTTGTGACAAGTCTTATATACACTGAAGCGCCAAAGAAACTTGTTGGACATGCGTATTCAAACATATGTAAACAGACAGAATACGGCACTGCGGTCGGCAAAGCCTGTATAAGAGAAGTGTCTCGCGCAGTTGTTACAACGGTTACTTTTGCTACAGTGAAAGGTTATCAGGATTTAAGTGAGTTTGAACGTGTGTTATAGATGGCGCACGAGCGATGGGACACAGCATCTCCAAGGTAGCGATGAAGGGGGGGTTTTCCGTGCAATCATTTCACGATTGTACTGTGGATATCAGGAATCCCCTAAAACATCAAATATCCTATATCGCTGCGGCCAGAAAAGATCCTGCAAGAAAGGGATCAACGACGATTGGTTCAAATGGCTCTGAGCACTATGGGACTTAACTTCCAAGGTCATCAGTCCCCTAGAACTTAGAACTACTTAAACCTAATTAACCTAAGGACATCACACGCATCCATGCCCGAGGTAGGATTCGAACCTGCGACCGTAGCGGTCGCGAGGTTCCAGACTGTAGGGCCTAGAACCGCTCGGCCATCACGGCCGGGCATCAACGACGACTGAAGAGTATCGTTTAACGTGACAGAAATGCAATCCTTCCGCGAATTGCTGCAGATTTTAATGCTGGGACATCAGCAAGTGTCAGCGTGAGAACCATTCAACAAAACATCATCGATGTGGGCTTTCGGAACCGAAGGTCCACTCGTGTACCACCGATGACTGCACAAGGCTTTACGCCTGCCTGGGCCCGTCAACACCGGCATTGGACTGTAGATGACTGGAAACATGTTGCCTGGTCGGACGTGTCTCGTTTAAAATTGTACAGAGCGAATGGACGTGTACGTGTATGGAGACAACCTCATGACTCCATGGACCCTGCATGTCAGCAGGGGACTGTTCAAGCTGGTGGAGGCTGTGTAATGACGTGGGGCGTGTGCAGTTGGAGTGAAATGGGACTTCTGATGTCTAGATATGACTCTGACAATGACACGTGCATAAGCATCCAGTCTGATCACCTGCATGCTTTAATGTCCATTGTGCATTCCAACGGACATGGGAAATTCCAGCAAGACAATCCGACACCAAACACGTCCAGAACTGCTACAAATGGCTCCAGGAGCTCTCTTTTGAGTTTAAACACTTCCACTGTCCATCAAACTCTCCAAAAACGAACATTATTGAGGATATCTGGGATGCCTTGCAACGTTCAGTTCAGAAGAGATCTCCACTCGCTATTACGGATTTATGGACAGCCCTGCAGGATTCATGGTGTCACTTCCCTCCAACACTACTTCAGACAGTAGTCGAGTCCATGCCACGTCATGTTGCGGCACTTCAGTGTTCCCATGGGGACCCTACACGATATTATGCAGGTGCACCAGTTTCTTTGGCCCTTCAGTGTAATATTTCCATTTATTTAATCATATTGTATTGAGGCTTTCTTCCTTATGCGTAATTTAATAAAATACTTGACATGCTTCGCATGCGTCGCTGCAGATTTCAGAAACTGAGATACAGCAGCTATTGGAACGCGAAGCAATCACAAACGCTGCTGATACCGAGAGTGCTGTATTCAAGTTAAGTTGGTCGTCGGTAATTAGTATTCTGTTTTTATTTTTCTTTGCTCACCTGTAGTGGGAAGCGACGTAAATGCTAAGTCTTGGATCAATGCTAAGGAGAGCAGGCGCTCCATTTCAGGTTTAAGTGCACTAGCTTCAGGCATTTCACGTATACGCATATATCGAGGCATCTAAGCGGGCCAGTGTGGCCGAGCGGTTCGGGGCGCTTCAGTCTGGAACCGCGCGACCGCTACGGTCGCAGGTTCGAATCCTGCCTCGGGCATGGATGTGTGTGATGTCCTTAGTTTAGTTATGTTTAAGTAGTTCTAAGTTCTAGGAGACTGATGACCTCAGGTGTTAAGTCCCATAGTGCTCAGAGCCATTTGAACCATTTTTTGAGGCATCTAAATTCTTCCTTTCTAAGCCATTTTTCTTGCTTCGTCAAAAACACTGCGCTCGCCATGCAGGCTAAGCCTCTCTGAATATCAGAGTTTTGCATCGTGGTACTAACTATAAAATGTTGGATTGTGAGTGCCGATTACTGGTGCTAAAAGTCTCTAACGCAGCATTCATAGGCTACCTCATATGGCGCAGTGGTTAGCACACTGGTTTCGCATTCGGGAGGACGACGGTTCAATCCCCGTCCGGCCATCCTGATTTAGGTTTTCCGTGATTTCCCTAAATCCCTCCAGGCAAATGTCGGGATGGTTCCTTTGAAAGGGTACGGCCGACTTCCTTCCCTAATCCGTCGTGACCGATGACCTCGCTGTCTGGTCTCCTCCCCCAAAACAGCCCAATCATCAATGCTACCTCATATTTCTTCTGCACCCTCTGGTGTAAACACTTGTTCACAGATACAAGCGAATGGTGGTGGACGCTGGAGAATTGTTTGCGTATGCGCGTTCGTTTGTGTCCGTTTACACTCGCGCTTGTGTAAAGGGGTCTTAACGGGTACTCCTGATAGTAAACTGTATCGTAGTTTCTCAGTTCCCATGATGTGTGGTATCTCCGAGGGCCTTTTACCGGTCCACTCACGTTTGGTGCGCGGAAAGAATGATTGCTTAAATAGCTCTGTGCGCTCAGTATATAGTCTAATCTTGTCTTGTCTTCGAGGGCACTACGGGACCGATACGTTAGCAATTCCTCGCCTCATACTGCTTCTCGAATTTACAAGTAGACTTTCTCGAAATACTTGGCGTTTGTCTTGAAACGTGTTCCAGTCCAGTTCTTTCAGTTTCTCCATGAAGGTCTTACATGGGTTGAACAAAATTATGATCATCTTTATCCATCTCTGTATACGTATCATATTACGTGTTACTCCTAGTTGGTACAGGTGCTACACATTTCAGGGTTATCCTTGAATGGGTCACACTAGTCTAGTTTGTAGTCTGCCGCCATTTTCCTGGTATCCTACCAGTGGAAGTATGTGTGGCGGTTACTATATAGGAGTTGCACAAAAATATGGAAAGATCGCGAAAAATGCATGTCTGAACATAAATGCAGACGGTAAGTCTGCAGGTTGCGCTATTGTATTTGTTCGCGAACAGCACCTGTGAAAGGTTCTCAGTACGTTCGTTGCAAGTGTAAATCGTGATCAGACTGGTGCTTCGTGTAGTTGTGAGTGCATTATGTAGGACCTAAGTGAATTCAAACGTGGGCAAATTATTGGTGCTCGTGTGGTTGGTGCTCCTGTAACCAAATATTGCCAATATGTTTGTTGTTTCAGAAGGCACCGAATCGAATATTTATACCGCATACACTGGAAGCGGTAAAACAGCATCCATAAGTCATAACGCGGACGAAACTTGGTGTTGAGCGATCGCGTCAGACTGTTACTGAGTAAGGTTGTGACGACAAATAAGAGGACTGCAGCTGCAAAAATCACTCCAGAACTATCGCACACTCTAAGCACCAAAACAACAAAAAAGAAGCTCCATAAGCAGGGAATTGCAGAGCGAACTGAAATTTCAAAACCACTCATCAGTGATGCAAATGCTCGCAACTGGAAATGTGATGCGGAAGTCACAAAACCTGGACTACGGAGCAATGGAAGAAAGTCTATTGGTAGGATGAGTCTTGTTGCGCACTCTTTCCAACCTTTGGCGAGTTTACGTACCAACAGCGAAACACGCCGGTGGTTCTGTTACTATTTGGGTAGTTATATCGTGCTATTGCGCGTTCCTCGTGGGTACTGAAACGTCCCCTTAGAACAATTATACATGACTGTCCTTAAACTGACACACAATATTTTTAGCGCAACGCAATCTGACTTTCAAAACTCCCTACTAAAGAATGGCCCTGACAAACATTAAACTATACCTTTCACAAATCACTTACCTCACAAAAATCTTCGCTGCTCAAGCTACTGCAATACAGCGAGCGCCACTACTGCCAGCTAAATAAAAGATTCAAACTACTGAAGGCACTAACTACTGATAGGGGTAGTTAGCAAATGAAAGATATTAATAGAGAGCAAACAATGTATTTACCTTAATATCATCACAAATCATAATATATATATATCAGTTCATGACAAACTGCAAACCTCCGCCATCTCTCTCCCCACATCCACCACTGCTGGCGGCTCACCTCCAACTGCGCAACGCTACGCGCTGTTCACATCCAGCTGCCGCTGCCCAACACTACAATGGCAGACAACAATGCAAACTAGCCACAGACTGCACACAGCACAGCCAGTGATTTTCATATTGAGCGCTACGTAACGTTGCCAATAAGAAAACATAAACAGCCTACTTACATAGAGAAAACATAAACAGCCTACTTACATAGAGAAAACATAAACAGCCTACTTACATAGAGAAAACATAAACAGCCTACTTACATAGAGAAAACATAAACAGCCTACTTACATAGAGAAAACATAATCAGCCTACTTACAGTACCATGCAAGGTCGCATTACGGCGAAGGGCTATGTGACCATTATCGCTGATCCGGTCCATCCCATGGTACTGTCTTTGTTCCCAAATAGTGATACTGAGTTCCGAGACGACAGGGACCCTGCTTACACGGCTCGCATCGTCCCGGATTGGTATTGTGAGTACGAGTATGAATTGGCGCCTTTTTCCCTTGCCATCACCGTCGCCAGAGTGTTGGTGATCTACTTTGGAGAGAATGGTACGTGATTGTTATGCACCTTCATCATCATTACCTGACCATTCCAATATTTTTCAGGAATAATTGTATAAGATTCCCTTGAAAACCGTGCAGGAGATGTATTATTTATCCATTCCGAAACATCTGGAAGCTGTTTTGAATGCCAACTGTTTCACTGCGCCATATTGGGCATGGTGATGTGCCGTGTATTTGGTGTTTCCGTATGTTTGTCCACCCATAGTAAGTCTGCAGGATTAATTTTCACTCTGCATGATTCGCAACTTCCTGGCGGATCGTGACTCAAGGCTGGGTCTTTTGCTTGTCGAGGGCAAATTCTCTACAGACTAAGTTACAGTAGCCTACCTTTGCGGAACAGAAGAGGACAGTTGTTTGAGAGAAGCCTTTACTGGAGGTAATAACACATCTCCTTGTTGACAATGAGAAGTGCTACTGTCATGAAATATTATTGTGTCAGTTTTATTAAATATTTTTTGTAAGAACAGTAGATAAACGAATTAAGCGCTGAGCTCATGGACAACGATGTTTGCGTAACTGACAACAAACATTATCAACTGCAAGAAAGAAGCTCTCTGCAATGTGGAGAATTCTGAGAAGTTATTGGAACAAGGAGAAGAGGTATAATTGGGATTGTAACTTTTGTCCTCAGCTGATGGCGAGAATAGACATGGAGGCGTATGCGGGAATTTTCCTGTTGTTGAAGAGCCGCCAATGCGATATTGTTTAAAAATAGAAGTTTGTTTAAGCGCTAAGGCGTATAAATGTCAGCTTAAATGTAATTAAATGTTAGTAAACGCTGCAAGACGATTAAATAAATAAAAGTTCATGAAGAGGTCATCCATTTTTCATTCCATACGAACCTTACTGGAATGTTTAAGTGTTCACATGTATGCGCATTGATAGTCGACTCCCTTCTTAAACGAGTGCCGCTTCGAGACTGCACACAGTCCAGTTCCATGGGAATAGGTCTTCTTTCAACGGAACTGTTTTAATTTTATCAGTAATTTTCCCCCAAATCTGACGCTAGCATTCGACGATTATCTGAGTGTACTACTGCACGTACCTCGTAGTCACGCCTGTCTATAGCGAAGATGTACAAATACAGAACGTTGGAGTCTAGCAACATTACCGAGCGAGGTGGCGCCCGGCCATCCTGATTTGCGTCTTCTTTGATTTCCCTAAATCGCTTCAGGCCAATGCCGGGATCCTTCCTTTGAAAGTGCAGGGCCGACTTCCTTTCCCATCCTTCCCTAATCCGATGGGACCGATAAGCTTTCTGTTCGATCCCCTCCCCCAAATGAACCTACCAACCACGTAGGAACATCGGTGGCACGGAGCCGAACAGAGCTGCAATTTGCGGCAAAATTCTCTTTCGGATTACGGACAGACTGAAAATTCAAAACTTGAATGGTAAACTCTATCCTGATGAAGGATATTCCGGCATTCAAGAAGTTACACAGTCTTCTTTAGTATTACACATTCCATACAGCAGAAATATTTAAAATTTTGCAAAATTTTTGTACATGGCTGCACGTTCAGAGACAGTGAACAGTTACAATTGAAAGAAAACAGCCCTCGGTCGCTAATTTTTAGCGAATTAACCGGGTTTCAACACTGCTAGGAGTGTCTATAACATGGTCATAACATGTGACCATGTTATAGACCATTCTTTGATTTAAATTCTGAGGAAGACACTCCTAGCAGTGTTGAAACCCTGTTAATCCGTTAAAAATTGGTGACCGAGGGCTGTTTTCTTTCCATTGTGATTTAAAATTTTATTAATTTATGAGTAATAAGTCAATACACAAACATTAAATGGAAAATGCGTTGAAATATGCAGGATTTGTTTATTTCGAAATAGAAGGAACGATACAGGAGAAAACAGTAGGCGACTAGTAATCAATGTACTTACCAGTTTACCGTGGACGTTCAGTCTAGCAGGCAAGAGATAGTTTTGAATGAAGAACAACGTTAACCAACTGAAACACTATGTCGAATAGCGCGCCACCAGTTCGGTGTGGGGAGCCAGACAAAGGACCCATAGCCGCTAAGATAGGGTATTTCACGCACGTCGCCTCTTGAGACTCAATGCCGAGTGTCCCCTCCCTCCCGCTCCATTCTTCACGAGAACCTACCGGAAGCGTCTGCGACACAGAAAAGGACTCAGTGGCGGCAGGTGGATCTGGCAAGCTGGCTTCCTCGCTATACTTGAAACACAACGTCCAGCGACTACATTACAGGTGCGATTTTATGACGGGCTGCGGTGAAGTCTTAGACGGCTTTCCGGAAATCGGTTCTCAAAATTTTCTACGGATTTTTTCTTGAGATTATAAACATCTTCATTTTAGTGTCAATCAGTACGAATACAGTAACTTTTCTGTGATTCCCGCCGTTTTTTAGTTTCTTCTAAGAGGGCGCTCACTAAGTAGTCCAACACATTTGTTTTCTTGGCCAATTTCGGTTGAAAAAAATATGGATCTAGTAGTGTGACTTAATGGAATATTACCGCTTCAGCCGCGGTAGTTTCATGAAGTCCCAATACGTGGCGGCGCTATGT
The DNA here is from genome assembly GCF_021461395.2 of Schistocerca americana. NCBI lineage: Eukaryota > Metazoa > Arthropoda > Insecta > Orthoptera > Acrididae > Schistocerca > Schistocerca americana. Next base: position 955,320,173 of record NC_060120.1, read on the forward strand.
GTAGCCTTCAAAGTGGTCTCTGTAACAGAGGTGCGTTCCAGGCAGAGAAATGTGATTGAGTTTCTTTTGGCGGAACACCATAGCAGTGCCGACGGAGATCTGGCAACGAACAAAAGCACGGTGAATCGTGTCGCGCAAAGTTGTCCGAACTCCCGCGTACCAGACGGCCGCACAAAGCTTTGACTCGTGCAGTGCTGGAACGCCCGGACACTCTCATTCGAGGTGATCGACGGATCACAAACAGACACCTCGCTGCTCAACTGGACATCTCTTTTGCTAGCGCTGACACATTGGTGCATCAGTTGGGGAACTCAAAAGTGTGTGACAGCTGGTTTCCTCGCCGCGAAATACACTGTTGGCCATTAAAAATGCTACACCACGAAGATGACGTGCTACAGACGCGAAATTTAACCGACAGGAAGAAGATGCTGTGATATGCAAATGATTAGCTTTCCAGAGCATTCACACAAGGTTGGCGCCGGTGCCGACACCTCCAACGTGCTGACATGAGGAAAGTTTCCAACCGATTTCTCATACACAAACAGCAGCTGACCGGCGTTGCCTGGTGAAACGTTGTTGTGATGCCTCGTGCAAGGAGAAGAAATGCGTATCATCACTTTTCTGACTCTGATAAAGGTCGGATTGTAGCCTATTGCGATTGCGGTTTATCGTATCGCGACATTGCTGCTCGCGTTGGTCGAGATCCAATGACTGTTAGCAGAATATGGAATCGGTGGGTTCAGGAGGGTAATACGGAACGCCGTGCTGGATCCCAAAGGCCTCGTATCACTAGCAGTCGAGATGACAGGCATCTTATCCGCATGGCTGTAAAGGATCGTGCAGCCACGTCTCGATCCCTGTGTCAACAGATGGGGACGTTTGCAAGACAACAACCATCTGCACGAACAGTTCGACGACGTTTGCAGCAGCATGGACTATCAGCTCGGGGACCATGGCTGCGGTTACCCTTGACGTTGCATCACAGACACGAGCGCCTGCGATGGTGTACTCAACGACGAACCTGGCTGCACGAATGGCAAAACGTCATTTTTTCGGATGAATCCAGTTTCTGTTTACAGCATCATGATGGTTGCATCTGTGTCTGGCGTCATCGCGGTGAACGCACATTGGAAGCGTCTATTCGTCATCGCAGCAATGTCGCGATACGATAAACCACAATCGCGATAGGCTACAATCCGACCTTTATCAAAGTCGGAAACGTGATGGTACGCATTTCTCCTCCTTACACGAGGCATCACAACAACGTTTCACCAGGCAACGCTGGTCAGCTGCTGTTTGTGTATGAGAAATCAATTGGAAACTTCCCTCATGTCAGCACGTTGGAGGTGTCGCCACCGGCGCCAACCTTGTGTGAATGCTCTAAAAAGCTAATCATTTGCATATCACAGCATCATCTTGATGTCGGTTAAATTTCGCGTCTGTAGCAAGTCATCTTCGTGGTGTAGCAATTTAAAAGGCCAGTAAATACCAATAATAGTTAAACAAGTGTAATGGAATTTAGCCGAATTAAATCAGGGGATGCCGATATTATTAGATTAGGAAATGAGACACCGAAGGTAGTCGATGAGTTTTGCTATTTGGGCTGCAAAATAATAGACGATGGCCGAAGTACAGAGGATATAAAGTGCATACAGGCAATAGCAAGGAAAGCATTTCTGTAATAGGAAATTTGTTAACGTCGAATATAAATGTAAGTGGAGAATATAGCCATATTCGGAAGTGAAATATTCGCGGTAAGCAGCTCAGGGAAGAAGAGACGAGAAGATTTTAATATGTTGTATTATAGAAGAATGTTGAAAGTTAGGTGGATAGATCGACTAACTAATGAGGAGGCATTGTATAGAATGGGAGAAAAAAGGAAATTTGTGACAAAGTTTGACTAAAAGAAGGGACCATTTGACAGGACACATCCTGAAGCGTCAAGAAACTGTCAATCTGGTAAATGGGGTAAGTGTGAGGTGGGGTAAAAGTTGTTGAGGAGAACGAAAGCTTGAATAGAGTATGCAGGCTCAAGTGCGCTGAAGTTGCAGGAGTAACGCAGACATGGAGAGGTTCAACACAGGATAGGGTACGGGGCTGCATCAAACCACTGTTCGAACTGAAGGCCACAACAACAATAACAAGATATTTACTAATGTTAGAGCTTTAGTGTAACTGCCTCGCTGGAATGGCCACGCTCCATCGGCAAGCAAGACTTGGAATGCGAGATGACGAGCAGGCGTGTCATCCCTTCTGTGGGCCATTACGTTGCTCCCAACCCTTTCCCCCGCTTCCGCTCGCCTAATATGCTGTGAGGTGTGGTGAGCAGGTAGAATTCCGAGTCGTCATAACGGTTTCAGCGGCCGCCACCTCTGAGAGCAACTCTGACGCGTTCCCGCTCCACAGTGTTAACTCCTGTGTCTATGCCTCTGCTGACACCGGTCACTCCAACTAATTTTCGAGCACTCGCATTTAGGTAACTTATTATTACGAAGTGAAATTATTTGAAATTATTTACCTGGGGCCGTGGGGGGGGGGGGGGGGGGGGGAAGAAGAGGGTAGGTAAAGTTTCATTACTGTAGTAGTCGATTAATTTATTCAGGATGTGTTGTAACCAGTGAAATAATGAGCTATAGTCAAGCTCAGCAGGTATGATTAATAAATGGTAAAATGGTTCAAATGGCTCTGAGCACTATGCGACTTAACTTCTGAGGTCATCAGTCGCCTAGAACTTAGAACTAATTAAACCTAACTAACCTAAGGACATCACACACATCCATGCCCGAGGTAGGATTCGAACCTGCGACCGTAGCGGTCGCTCGGTTCCAGAATGTAGCGCTAGAACCGCACGGCCACTCCGGCCGACAATAAATGGTAATACGGTTTCCAAATTACATCATATATTTTAAAATGGTTCAAATGGCTCTGAGCACTACGGGACTTAACATCTATGGTCATCAGTCCCCTAGAACTTAGAACTACTTAAACCTAACTAACCTAAGGACATCACACAACACCCAGTCATCACGAGGCAGAGAAAATCCCTGACCCCGCCGGGAATCGAACCCGGGAACCCGGGCGCTGGAAGCGAGAACGCTACCGCACGACCACGAACTGCGGACTACGTAATTTTTAATCAGTATGTTGCAGAAACTGCCGAAATTTTATTAAAGCTGTTTGACATAAAAGTTCATTATTTGGGATTTATCAGTATCCTGATTGTAATACTGTAGTTAGTTTTATTAAAAACATTTTATTTAAAAATATGATAACATTATTAATTTTTTTAAAAATTTTAATAATCAACAGCCTCAGTTGCACCGTTTACCTAGAATTTACCTAGGTTTCAGTCGGGATAACCCAACCTTCTTCAGAAGAACAGTAACTACCGTTTGTCCATAGTAGACATCGTCAAGCTAAAACTACAAATTCATAAATTATCGTCAGACTGTAAGATTTATCTGGAACTGCCTCGGCCCCACTTCGCGACCGCGATGTGGCTGCCACGAGTGCTGTAATGGAACTGCAGTTCGCAGTCGCGAAGTGGGGCCTAGGCAGTTCCAGATAAATCTTACAGTCTGACGATAATTTATGAATTTGTAGTTTTAGCTTGACGATGTCTACTATGGACATACGGTAGTTACTGTTATTCTGAAGAAGGTTGGGTTATCCCGACTGAAACCTAGGTAAATTCTAGGTAAACAGTGCAACTGAGGCTGTTGATTATTGAAATTAAAATTAATATTTGTACAGTTGCTGACAGGGACGCGAAATGTTGAAGATATTTATAATAAATTTGTGATACCTACAAAGCATGTACTACCCAAAATTTCTACACTAGTGAAACTTATATGTGTTGCCCTTGGCGTACCTATACTGGAACCTCCTTTTCTCCGTTTTGGAAAAGACAGTATTCTTTTTCCAAAAATAATTTGTTTGAAAAATAATTTACGACAAAATCTGTTACTTGCTAGCATTTCTCTGTAATTCTAATTCTCAGGTTTTTAAAACTTCGTACTTTAGTCAAAATTAGTAAATAATAACAATAATCATAAAATTATTGAAATTAACATGCCGGCCGGAGCGGCCGTGCGGTTCTAGGCGCTACAGTCTGGAACCTAGCGACCGCTACGGTCGCAGGTTCGAATCCTGCCTCGGGCATGGATGTGGGTAATGTCCTTAGGTTAGTTAGGTTTAATTAGTTCTAAGTTCTAGGCGACTGATGACCTCCGAAGTTAAGTCGCATAGTGCTCAGAGACATTTGAACCATTTTTGAAATTAACAAGTTTATAATTCGTAAAACTGTAGTGGGAAATGTGCATCTGCCTCGTATGGGCACTACAGTCTGGAACCGCACGACCGCTACGGTCGCAGGTTCGAATCCTGCCTCGGGCATGGATGTGTGTGATGTCGTTAGGTTAGTTAGTTTTAAGTAATTCTAAGTTCTAGGGGACTTATGACCACAGCAGTTGAGTCCCATAGTGCTCAGAGCAATTTGAACCCCCTTTTTTTTTTTCGTATGGGCACTGCTCACCACTTGTGCGAGTCTGTTAAGTGATTAACCTGTAAAGGTACTATGCCATTCAGTCTGTTATTAACTTCCTGACTGAAACATACTATGCAACTCGTCTGAAGATGTATAAATTGTAGGTGGGGGGGGGGGGGGGGGAAGGAAAGGGGAGAGATTACTGATGTCACCTGCATCGGGACGTTACGCGGACTCAGCGGCAACGAGTGAAAATGTGTACCGAATAGTGCTTCGAACCCGGGATCTCCTGCTTACTGGGCAGATGCATTAACTACTGCACCACTCGGGACACAGTGCGGACTATCTCGTCACGCCTCACGGCTGACCCGTGCTCCCACTGAACGCCATCTATCCGGAGTTCCTGTCCATATTTCCTCCGTGCTCCCTACTCTGAGACTGCCGCAGGAGGTCGGACGTCGGTGTGCATCCGCACGGAAGGAGGTGGGTCCATTGCCCACCTAGGCGAATCATTTATATGAGTGCTTGGTGTCTGTTCTTTCGGACATGTCCATCGGAATATGTTTGACATGTGTCTCAACGGTCTGTAAAAGCTACGTCGTGAAAACCTGATCTGATGTTAATACATGACGTAAAAGGTGAATAAACATGCTCGAGTCGCTGAATACACTGCTGGCCATTAAAATTGCTACACCAAGAAGAAATCCAGATGATAAACGGGAATTCATTGGACAACTATATTATACTAGAACTGGCATGTTATTACATATTCACACAATTTGGGTACATAGATATTGAGAAACCAGTTCCCGGAACAATCACCTCTGGCCGTAATAACGGCCTCGATACGCCTGCGCATTGAGTCAAACAGAGCTTGGAAGGCGTGTATAGGTACAGCTGCCCATGCGGCTTCAACACGATACCACAGTTCATCAAGAGTAGCGACTGGCATATTGTGACGAGCCAGTTACTCGGCCACCATTGACCAGACGTTTTCAATTGGTGAGACATCTGGAGAATGTGCTGGCCATGCAGCAGTCGCACATTTTCAGCATCCAGAAAGGCCCGTACAGGACCTGCAACATGCGGTCGTGCATTATTTGCTGAAATGTAGGGTTTCGCAGCGATCGAATGAAGGGTAGAGCCACGGGTCGTAACACATTTGTAATGTAACGTCCACTGTTCAAAGTGCCGTCAATGCGAACAAGACGTGACCCAGACGTGTAACCAATGGCACCCCATACCATCACGCCGGGTGATACGCCAGTATGGAGATGACGAATACATGCTTCCAATGTGCGTTCACCGCGATGTCGCCAAACACGAATGCGATCATCATGATACTGTAAACAGAATTTGGAGTCATCCGACAAAATGACGTTTTACTATTCATGTACCCAGGTTCGTCGTTGAGTACAACATCGCAGGCGCTCCTGTCTGTGCTGCAGCGTCAAGGGTAACCGCAGCCATGGTCTCCGAGCTGATAGTCCATGCTGCTTCTAACGCCGTCGAACTGTTTGTGCAGATGTTTGTTGTCTTGTAAAACGTCCCCATCGGTTGACTCGAGGCCGTTGGGATCCAGCACGGCGTTTCGTGCTATCCTCCTGAACCCACCAGTTCCATATTCTGCTAACAGTCATTGGATCTCGACCAAAGCGAGCAGCAATGTCGCGATACGATAAACCGCAATCGCGATAGGCTACAATCCGACCTTTCTCAAAGTCGGAAACGTGATGGTACGCATTTCTCCTCCTTACACGAGGCATCACAATAACGTTTCACCAGGCGACGTCTGTCAACTGCTGTTTGTGTATGAGAAATCGGTTGGAAACTTTCCTCACGTCCGCATGTTGTAGGTGTCGCCACCGGCGCCAACCTTGTGTGAATGCTCTGAAAAGCATTTGCATGTCACAGCATCTTCTTCCTGTCAGTTAAATTTCGCGTCTGTAGCACATCTTCATGGTGTAGCAATTTTATTGGCCAGTAGTGTAACAAACCCGACCCTAGACGACGAGTAGGAAGGAAGACAAAACATATTTTGATTGTAATTAATCCTCCGCAATAAGAATTAAGTAGTGCAACAGTGGTGAAAACTTGTATCTAAACTGCACTTACTTTGTTTGACTTTTAACTTTGTCACATACTGACGGGGATGGAATATTAAACACGCACATCTCAGTTTTTTTTTCTTCTTTGGATTATCCATCTCATCAGTGATCTGAAGCGGCGGGCCAACGTTTCCTCTCCTGTGTCAAAATCTTCTTTTCAGAGTAGCTCTGACGCACAACATCCTCAGTAATAAGAGCGCAAAAATATGTACTGTGGTTTGAAAGAGGAATATTCGAATTAGTCAACAGCTGTAATGTGATGTACACGACAATGCTTAGAGGTGAATGTGGTAAAAATACTTTTTTTTCAATTGATACTCTGTAAAACGTATGTTGTAAAGTTTACTAACTGCTGTACATACGTACGCATATAAACCTGATAATATAGGGAATAATACATACAATTAATAACAATTTAATTTAAATGTGTCCTGTCTTGGAAACTCTCCGAACAGGGCATATGTCCACATGAAGTTTTTTGCTTCACATAGCCGTTTCTCCAGTCCTCCTGAACTGTTATCATTTCCTCCTGAGCCTCTGCATATGCCAGCCTCTGTTTTGCCCTGCAAACGTTGTTCTCTACGACTACCTCTAGCGGAATAGAGGTTATTCCCTGATGTCTTATCACATGTCCTTTCTTTCTGTAACACCACAGCGAAACGTTTCGTATCTCTTCTTTTTCGGTTTTCCGCACCCTATTATTTACTACCATACAATTCCGTGTGCCAGGCACACAATCGTAGGAATTTCTTTCTCAAAACAGGGCATAAGCTCGTACTCGTCGACTTCTTTTGGCGAGTAACGTTGTCTTTGCTGGTACATTCTCGTTTCCTCGTCTGTACGGCGGTGAACGCACATTGGAAGCGTGTATTCGTCATCGCCATACTGGCTTATCACCCGGTGTGATGGTATGGGGTGCCATTGGTTACACGTCTCGATCACCTCTTGTTTGCATTGACGGCACTTTGAACAGTGGACGTTACATTTCAGATGTGTTACGACCCGTGGCTCTACCCTTCATTCGATCCCTGCGAAACCCTACATTTCAGCAGGATAATGCACGGCTGCATGTTGCAGGTCCTGTACGGGCCTTTCTGGATACAGAAAATGTTCGGCTGCTGCCGTGACCAGCACATTCTCCAAATCTCTCACCAATTGAAAACGTCTCGTCAATGGTGGCCGAGCAACTGGCTCGTCACAATACGCCCGTCACTACTCTTGATGAACTGTGGTATCGCATTGAAGCGGCATGGGCAGCTGTACCTGTACACGCCATCCAAGCTCTGTTTGACTCAATGCCCAGGCGTATCAAGGCCGTTATTACGGCTAGAGGTGGTTGTTCTGGGTACTGATTTCTCAGGATCTATGCACCAAAATTGCGTGAAAATGTAATCCCATGTCAGTTCTAGAATAATATATTTGTGCAATGAATACCCGTTTATCATCTGCGTTTCTACTTGGTGTAGCAGTTTTAATGGCCAGTAGTATATTATTCCAACGTGACAGATTTCCTCAACTCCGTCTGCTACGTGGTCTCGACTGTGATGTCAAGTTTGACACACATCTCATTTCTGTTACTTCTCAATGCTTTCGCCTTTGATTGTTTTGCTCAGTGAAGAGGACTGCTTAATGAGTACAAAGTATAGAGTGAGAGCAAGTGCTGCAATTCATTCTCATTTCCAATGAGAATAGCAGTATCATTAGAGTATATAACAAAAACATAAAGCCACTCCTCATAAATAGAAGAAGAATACTTGTTATACGTACATGGGTCCAGAAAGTTTTATTTCATGTTGGATTTTATTTTGCAAGGGAAACATGCAAGGATAAAACCGTTCAGTATACCACATGAAATCTCTTTCTCCCACGAAATATCGAAATGTTCTTGTATCAAATGTTCAGTGCTTAATATTAGGCCTTCATCTTCTTCCACTTATGCTCAACGTGATATCCGCCTCCGTCGCTGTGGATCAGCGCGCTAGATAGCTAACTGATGAAGCCCCGGGTTCCAGCCCGGCCGCGTCGCCGCGCGGAGGGGCTGTGCGGTTTGACGCGAAATGCCACGGATTGCGCGGCCCCTCCCGCCGGAGATTCGAGTCCTCCCTTGGGCATGGGTTTGTGTGTTGTTCTTAGCAAAAGTTAGTTTAAGTAGTGTGTAAGTCTATGGACCGATCACCTCAGCAGCTTGGTCCCTTAGGAATTCACACACTCCTGGAAATGGAAAAAAGAACACATTGACACCGGTGTGTCAGACCCACCATACTTGCTCCGGACACTGCGAGAGGGCTGTACAAGCAATGATCACACGCACGGCACAGCGGACACACCAGGAACCGCGGTGTTGGCCGTCGAATGGCGCTAGCTGCGCAGCATTTGTGCACCGCCGCCGTCAGTGTCAGCCAGTTTGCCGTGGCATACGGAGCTCCATCGCAGTCTTTAACACTGGTAGCATGCCGCGACAGCGTGGACGTGAACCGTATGTGCAGTTGACGGACTTTGAGCGAGGGCGTATAGTGGGCATGCGGGAGGCCGGGTGGACGTACCGCCGAATTGCTCAACACGTGGGGCGTGAGGTCTCCACAGTACATCGATGTTGTCGCCAGTGGTCGGCGGAAGGTGCACGTGCCCGTCGACCTGGGACCGGACCGCAGCGACGCACGGATGCACGCCAAGACCGTAGGATCCTACGCAGTGCCGTAGGGGACCGCACCGCCACTTCCCAGCAAATTAGGGACACTGTTGCTCCTGGGGTATCGGCGAGGACCATTCGCAACCGTCTCCATGAAGCTGGGCTACGGTCCCGCACACCGTTAGGCCGTCTTCCGCTCACGCCCCAACATCGTGCAGCCCGCCTCCAGTGGTGTCGCGACAGGCGTGAATGGAGGGATGAATGGAGACGTGTCGTCTTCAGCGATGAGAGTCGCTTCTGCCTTGGTGCCAATGATGGTCGTATGCGTGTTTGGCGCCGTGCAGGTGAGCGCCACAATCAGGACTGCATACGACCGAGGCACACAGGGCCAACACCCGGCATCATGGTGTGGGGAGCGATCTCCTACACTGGCCGTACACCACTGGTGATCGTCGAGGGGACACTGAATAGTGCACGGTACATCCAAACCGTCATCGAACCCATTGTTCTACCATTCCTAGACCGGCAAGGGAACTTGTTGTTCCAACAGGACAATGCACGTCCGCATGTATCCCGTGCCACCCAACGTGGTCTAGAAGGTTAAGTCAACTACGCTGGCCAGCAAGATCTCCGGATCTGTTCCCCATTGAGCATGTTTGGGACTGGATGAAGCGTCGTCTCACGCGGTCTGCACGTCCAGCACGAACGCTGGTCCAACTGAGGCGCCAGGTGGAAATGGCATGGCAAGTCGTTCCACAGGACTACATCCAGCATCTCTACGATCGTCTCCATGGGAGAATAGCAGCCTGCATTGCTGCGAAAGGTGGATATACACTGTACTAGTGCCGACATTGTGGATGCTCTGTTGCCTGTGTCTATGTGCCTGTGGTTCTGTCAGTGTGATCATGTGATGTATCTGACCCCAGGAATGTGTCAATAAAGTTTCCCCTTCCTGGGACAATGAATTCACGGTGTTCTTATTTCAATTTCCAGGAGTGTAGTTGAACATTTTGAACCGGCCCGGTCGGAGTTTTCTCCGCTCAGAGACTGGGTGTTGTGTTGTCTTTATTATACTGTCGTAACTGAAACTAAAATCGCCTGCATGTCATGACAAGTCTAAGCCTATGCAAATCCGTACCAGGGTACGTTTTGGCCCTAAAGAATGTTCTGAATTGTCGAAGCACACCGTCGTATCTTCCACTGTTAAGATGGTTGTGTGGGCACGTCCAGAAAACCAAATGAAAAAAAAAGACCTCAACGGGCGAACTTAAGCTCACAGAACGTAATAATAGTCACTCTCTTTCACACTGGCCGCTTTGGAGAGCTACAGATGGATTAGAACTGGTACCAGGAAGTCATGTGACCCTCCACTTCTGACGTAAGTCATGGCATTGAATTGATGTGCATGCACCTGTCGGTTGCGTGGAATCAGCAGAAAGATGAGCCGCTGTGGAATGGCTGGAAGAAGTTACGGTATTTGCCATGACCACACCGTGAATGAAGTTGCCCAATTTATTGACATATCAACGTGGACTTACTGACGTTCGTACAGGGAGTGTTGTATCATTCGCTCCATGTAACACCGTGTAACAACAGAGATCGCATAAAGTTCGTAGCCGACAGAGACCACAAACTGAATAGTACGTGACTGCAGCCATTTAGTATGCTCTGAAGAATAATGATTTTGCCGAATTTCAAAAGATGCAAGGCATCGAGTGTCCTGACGTCCCCACGAGGCGTTTAACCCACAGTGTGTGGTTCAGGACGGAGTTGATTCCGTGGCGTTTTCGGAGTGTTTTTCATCCTATGATTTGAGCCCATCCATTGAGATTACCGTGAACATTCTCGGTTATGAAGTGTTGACATTTCTTCTACAACTTGATAATGAGAACGTCGGCTCAGTGCTAGGCCACAATCGATTTATTGGACGGCAAGAGCGGGGTGTACCTACAGAGGAATACTTTATAGACTTCATTCTATTACATAGGTAACCAGGTAACGAAATTACAAAACAAATTTGTGATAAGTAGGAAGGAGACGGTCTAAAAATTGAGCGCTATAATGGGTAACTATATGACAATGCTGCGACCACACTAGCGTTGTTCAGAGGCATATTTTGGATATAAACACCAAAGCATTGTTTGTACCTTACAACAATTACTCAATCTTGTTGGAGCATCTGCAGTTACTGTTGGAACAAAATCGGTGAAGTTTTGGCACTATGCGAAACATGATCACATTTTTCTCACGGTCTAGAAGTAGAGGAGATGTTGTTGAACAACAAAAAAATGGTTCAAATGGCTCTGAGCACTATGGGACTCAACTGCTGAGGTCATTAGTCCCCTAGAACTTAGAACTAGTTAAACCTAACTAACCTAAGGACATCACAAACATCCATGCCCGAGGCGGGATTCGAACCTGCGACCGTAGCGGTCTTGCGGTTCCAGGCTGCAGCGCCTTTAACCGCACGGCCACTTCGGCCGGCTGTTGAACAACATGTTCCAATTAATGTTAGGTGGTCCTATGATCAAGATGGAGTTCAAAGCATGAATCTGTACATTTGCTTCCTGATCACATTAAAAGCATAAGAGAAACTTCGGAACTCTTGAGGAATGATGAGAAGAAGCTCCAGAAAGCCAAGGAGATGAAGGCAGTTTTTGTTAAAATAAATTGTGACATTTACTTTTTTTACATTCCTTTCCTACAAGAAAGACTGCTTCGGCTTGATCAATGTGTAAAAGCTGAAAGCACTGACGGTTTGACTGTTTTCTGAGGGAATCATGGTCCTCTAGTCACAAAACGATCTGAGAGAGTCATGTAGATAAGGTATCTATCTGACATTTCAACAGGAAGAAAAATCGGAAGACTAAAGAAAATATATGGTGATAAAGTATCAGCTACGGCTTCAATTAAATTCAGAAAACTCGTTAGGAAGAGATTGAGGCAATAGATAAGCTATCATCATAATTAGGAACAACGTACGTTACAAATAAATATACTTCATGACCTTCTTGCCTCCTTTCAGATTCAATTTCTATTAGATGCAGTAAAAGGTGAATTCATTGTTCGAAATATTGCATTTATGTGAAAAATATTCCGAACTGAATGCCTTAGCCATGGTTACTGAAGTATATCGTATTAGATGCCACATTTCTTTATTTAAAGAAGTTCACTCTCAAAGAGAACATTTTTACACGGACAACTTTAGAATTATTAAGCTTAGTAATTAAGTTACTCGCTTCCCTATTTTGTTATACTTGTTTTGATACCGATAGACTACTACAGTTTCGGGTAAGCAATAATGACTTTAGAGAAATAATTGGATTACGATTGTAGGTGTAGAACATAATTACTTTTAAAATTTGGATTTGTAACAGTTTTGGGGGGGTTATATTATTTTAAATTGTCCTGGTGTACGAGCCATACGGTACGTTACTGCACACTTGTATGGAATCTTGCAAACTGTACCCTTGGCGCAGTATCATGTCGTCTCTGACGGAACCCAAATGTGCTACTGTCTTTGGAGGAGAGCGAAAGATCACTTTAACTTTGTGCTTGGTGAAGAGCCGTCCTGTTTTTGTCAACAGGATCCTCACATATGGTAGGAAAGCCACGGATCTAAACCTCCCTATGCCTCCTACCTTGTTCCTTACGTCCACGTTAGGTTTCATTCATAGCGCCTTACGTATCAATTGTGGAGAGTATCTACTTTTTACAAGAACTCCCTTCAGGTGTAGAATGTTGTCGTGCACGCTGCTTTCGTCAGCAATGCTGTGTACTCTGTCAACGGAAGTTCTGAAAACACTCATAGTCTGATAACGATGGTGGCAGAATTTGCATGTAAATGCTCACTGATCAGCCAGAACATTATGACCACAGAACTACTATCGATATAAGCCCGTACAGGCGATAGCAGCGTTACCTGGCGAGGAATGACTGCTAGTAAGACGTACGCAAGGTGCATGCAGTATTATTGAGCGAGCTGTCTGTGTGTAGAACGGGGAAGGTACGTGATCTGACTTTGACCAAGCGCACATCTTTCATGGCAAGGAGGCTCGGCACAAGCATTTCGGAAACCGCAGAACTTGTCAGGTGTTCGAAGAGTGCTGTGGTGAGTGTCTTTAACACGTGGCGAAGCCAAGATGAAACCACATTCAGAGGTCATGGGGTTCGCGGCGATGCTGGGCAGAGCACACGTGTGTCTGAATACACAGTGAACCGAACACTGCTAAAGATGGGCCTCAGCAGCTGACGACCCATGAATGTGTCAATGTTATCACCACGACATCGGCAACTACGGCTGAAATGGGCACTGAACGCTGGCGCAATGGCAGAGCGTTGCATGGTATGACGAATTACGATACTTTCTTCATCATGCCGAAGGGAGGGCGCGAATCCGTCTTCCTCCAGAGGAACAACTCCTTGAGAAATGTACTGTCAGAGGGAGACAAGCTGGCGGCGCCTCCATTATGCTCTGGGGAACATTCATGTGGGCATCCACAAACGTGTATGAACGAATCTGAAACCCCTTTATCAAAACTACTGACAATAAGAGATAAAGATTCTGAAAGGGGTACCTTGATGAGTAAGGGAACAGCATCAAAGCCAACTAATAAATCAGAACTGTTCAGTCTCAATGAATCATTTAGAAGCGCAGCTGTCCTCCTTAGAACTTGGTCAGTAGGATCCCTACCGCACTTCACATATATGCTATCAATCAATAAGCGACACATTTTATCACAGTAGTCGTCAGGAGACAACAGTGACGAGAAAACAGTGACATTACCTTTATCACCTGGAGGAACCACCGTCTGAGTATGCTAAAAGTACACGCCCAAAGTTTAATTTAACACGTAGTTGAATTTCCAGGAGTTGAGTTTCGTTCTCTGTGCAGTGAGTTTACGGTCGTCACATATTTCTTTTATAAACTAGGTCTTACTTATTTTTACGTTCTCTTGAATTCATTTTTAGCGGTATTTACGACAGTCTTCCCATTTCATCATTTGCATTCCTGAATTTCGTTCTTTCATCGGTAATCTGTGAACCTTCTTTAGTCATCTATGACTTTTTTTTTACTTTTGTCTGAGATGTGATAGCCTTCGACCCTCAGTCATACTCTTCGTTATTGAATTCCACAATTTTCTCCTTTTGAATGTCTGGTTTTAACACACAGAATCAATCTGGCCTATACCTGCCAGACTTCTAATTTAACTTAGAATTTTCAAGGTTTCTTGTAACGTAGTTTGTATTGTGCTGAAGCTAGGAATCTTATTCGTACTGTTAAAATCGTACTGACCCGCTAGCGAAGGGCTGTGTCTTTAATTCGAAACGTCTTGGTATATGTACATAATGAATTAATTGGGCGAAATGGAATCTTTGTCTAGAGACCATCTGATTTCTTTTTTTTTATGCTGTTACATGTGATCGGGTCATCTAAAAGGCCCCTAATAAACGGATTTGTAGTGTATTGGCTGGTGATCGTTGTGGTATGCAACATCCTTTTCTTTCTGTGAGTATAGCCCTTTCATACGTGTTGACATGGCCGTACTTCAGATTCATATCTCTTTGTTGGAAAACTGCTTTTCTTTAAAGGTGTAACTTAACCTTGTGCACTTGTCCACTGCAGTGGACAGCTGATAATGTCGCTTCTTTGTCGTTCTCACTGAGTGCTGAGGCTGAAAACCCACACAGTTCACTCGAGTGGACACTCCCTACTGGTGCTGTGTCCTCAGTGCATTTGAAGCCTCGCCTCAGGCCTGATCGAAAACGACGCAGAAGCGACAGTATCAGGTGTCCACTGCAGTGGAAATGTGAACCACAAGATAAATATTTGCTGGTTATCTATCACCATTAAGAAGCAGATAGATCATGCACAGAATAATTAAAATTATTCTACGACTCTGTTATTTTTGCTGTGTCTCTGCCAGACGCTCTACACACCTACATATTCAGAGAGGGCCACACACAAGCCAGTAACAGCATGACGCCTTATATTTAGTGGGGTCAGTCACCTCCTAGATGGCGCACGTACAAGGAATAGTTACGTCTACCAGCACAGAGAACGCTGAAACCTGAAACTATTTGATCCAACCGCTAAATGGTTCACATAATGGCATTCGTATGCTGAGCACACGCTTTCAGCGATTGCACGCCAACAGCTGTCCAGGTCCATTTCTAATTGGAACAGTTCCAATCATCGACGGTTCCAGCCGTTCCAGTCATCGGCAGTTTTTGGACAGTCCACTTCCAACAGTTCCAGTCACTGACAGTCCTCGGACAGTTCCAGCTCTAACAGTTCCAATCATCGGCAGTTCTCGCCCAATTCCAGTTCCAACAGTTCCTGGAGTACAGGCCAACTCCAGTAGTTCTCGGACAGTCATCATTCAGCTATTACCCAGCAGCTGCAGCAGTCAATGCTGCAGTTCTCCACAGTTGCATACAAGTTATCTGCAGTGGAGACCAGTCTAGTCGTTGGACTGTACCTGCAGTATCAAACATTATTTAAGTGGTAGTCAAACTGATTGCTAACGGCCTTGCCGCAGTGGTAACACCGGTTCCCGTCAGATCGACGAAGTTTAAGTGCTGTCGGGCTTGGCTAACACTTGGATGGGTCACCACCTGGGTTTGCCGAGTGCTGCTGGCAAGCGCGGTGCACACAGCCCTTGTGAGGCAAATTGAGGAGCTGCCTGACTGGGAAGTAGCGGCACCAGACACGAAAACTGACATACGGCCGAGAGAGCTGTGTGCTGACCACATGCCCCTCCGTATCCCCATCCGGTGACGCCTAAGGGGTGAGGCTGACACGGCGGCCTCTCGGTACCGTTGCCCTTCAGGGCGTTCGGACGGTGTTTGTTTGTTTAGTTAAAATGATTACCTACTGAGAGGCTGAACGTGAACTTTCTCAACTACAGTTAGATAGTCAGATATCTACTGTGTTAGGCTAGATTAGGTTCATCAGTGCCACACATTCTCAACAATTAGAAGGACATTGTCTATTTGGTGACGTATGTCCTTTTAATAAATTACTGTTATTGTGTTCTTGTGTTGCCACTAGTGATTCTATTTTAGAGTTGTTGCCCTGTGAAGAAGGTAGCTGGCGCACCAACAGGCCAGGTCCACATGCCCTTGTCACAGGACAAGGACTTCGTTTCTACTACCTTTATGTTACGCACCTACCCCTATAGACAACAACTTTTTTTGTAAAACTGTAAGCCTCCCTTCTACCCGAAGGACTAAAAAAACGCGTAATTCTTTTCAAATTCCTACCACCGGTATAAAATTTATGGTTTGTTGCTTAATTTGAAAGTAATACGTTTGTCGTGGTTAATTTTGATTTTCCAATCTTTGTACCAATTCATGATTACGTCAAGAAAGTTCAGCTTTTTTCAAGGTCAGTGCTGCAACACTTATAAACCCAGTTGTATCTTGGATCTACAGGTGGTGGACAAATATATGGAAACACTACAAATGCTTCAAGTAACCATGACTAATACGATGTAGGAAAACGGATTGCATTGAAAACGCTTTCAAGTCATCTCGAAAACGATAAATACAGGTCCTGTATGGTTCAAAATGGTTCAAATGGCTCTGAGCACTATGGGACTTAACTTCTGAGGTCATCAGTCCCCTAGAACTTAGAACTACTTAAACCTAACTAACCTAAGGACATCACACACAGCCATGCCCGAGGTAGGATTCGAACCTGCGACCATAGCGGTCGCGCGGTTCCAGACAGTAGCGCCTAGAACCGCTCGGCCACCCCGGCTGGCGGTCCTGTATGGTTTTCAAGGAAGTCTTATAACATTCTTCCCGCAAAAAAATGGCAAGTTACTGTAACGATGATTGAGGTCGATAGCGATCACTCACCCTTTCCTCCAAAATAACCCCAAAGACTCATTAATATTGAGATTTGGTGGCTGTGGTGGCGAGGGGAAGTGCGACAGTTCATCCTCGTTCTCACACAACCAGTCTTTGACTATGGAAGCTGTGTTAATAGGGCCGTGACGTCCTGAAACACAGTATCACGATTGGAGAGCAAACATTGTACCACGACACAGACACGATCAGTCAAAATGGTCGCATAATCCATGGGAGTGAAGTTGCCCAGATCATCACTGATGCCAAGTTTCACTCTTGGGACACAAACACGGCCAGAAGTTGGAAACTGTGCAACAAGACTCATCCGACCTAATGACTTTTTTAAATTGCTCCACAGTCCAAAATGGTTCAAATGGCTCTGAGCACTATGGGACTTAACTGCTGAGGTCATCAGTCCCCTAGAACTTAGATCTACTTAAACCTAACTAACCTAAGGACATCACACAGATCCGTGCCCGAGGTCAACAGTCCACAATTTATGGCTGCGGTTCCACGTTTTCCTCTTACGGGCATTTACATCACTGATGTGTGGGATTGGCATTCCATCTCGTCCTGCAATTCCCATCTTATGGAGCCCCCTTAAACCTAACTAACCTAAGGACATCACACACAGCCATGCCCGAGGTAGGATTCGAACCTGCGACCATAGCGGTGCTGACAGGGTTTTCGAGTGCGGTATCCAGTTCTGCAATGACTTTTGCCGCTGTTATCTTCTTATTTTTTGTCAAAATCCTCTTCAATGACCGTACCACTCAACACACTCTTTCGTCCGCGTTAGCGGATAGTGTTCTTTCGCTTTCCATGTAGGCGATATAAACGTTCGATACGGTTGTAAGATGTCGCGGTCTCCTGACCTTCATTGCTTACATATTCCGCCCTCTCAATCATATTTCGCACATCAAGACGCTTCATTCGAACCCAAACTCGATAAGATAAAGTCAATGTTGTATGAATTCATGTAAACGATATGCAAATAACAAGTAAGCACACCGTGGTTAAAATACTCGAGGTTGGCGTACACACACACGTTCAAGACATGACGGTCGGGAGAGGCAATCACCACACGCCAGGCCGCTGGTCCCTTCAGAGGTTTTCACAGGGAGCTATCTACGTCGGCCAGCGGCCTCCCGTGGAGCGGACAGCGTTTGCCCGAAGGAAAGGAGGAACGACCCTGTGTTCGGATTAAAAGCCAATTCCGCTACATTGTGTGGGAGCGTCCAACCTACGCGTTCTTTACATATAGCACACAGTTTCAGAGATTTTCGCAGGGAGACAGCAAACGCCAAACACCGATACTACAGATTTCTGGATTGGTCGCCTTAAACGAAACTTCATTCTCCCATTTTAGAAGAGCAATGCTGATTGGCAGACGATATTTCTGACGCCTTGAGCTGAAGGAGTAATGGAAGAGACCGAAAGATATACCCCTTCACGTCTGGCGTGGAGAGGCGCCGTTCCGTTGTCGCTCTTGGAGTGAGGAACAAGTCTCTCCTCAGTACTTCACTATGAGAGCACCTGTGTCGAGAGCGAATCGAAGTGCGACTCTATGTTGAATCCTTGCGATTAAGCATTGTTCGCTGTGTTGGCTGACACACTTATCGTGCGGTTTGAATGGACAGAGTTATAGTTAAACACCTGCGAGCGAATTTTTGAGTGGTATCGCGGTGGACTGATTATCTGACCGGTGTACAATGCCAATAGTTAGACTAGGGGCGAATAGGAGTCCTTGACTTCATCAAGGCATAGGGAGAGTATGATTGGCGAAGGTCAATCCAGACAGAACGAGAGTTATCTTATTTGTCAGCAGCGAGTGGCGCCGACAGCAGTAATCACAGCTTTCGGTATTGTGCGCTACAGCTCTTGCAAGCCCCATATTTCCTCCACAACACTACATTTCACTGCATTTCTCGCGCGATAGCCTCGACCGTACCTAGCAACATTCTAATGGATAATTATTCAAGTTGAGTAGGCGCGGCTCTCGGCCATTCTGCCAAGTCAATAACAATCTTAAACTGTGTATAGTAATTTCATTAGCGAATCCTATCCTTGAGAGGTAACTTCACATTCCGAAAAGAACCCGGAAATAACTTGTTCAGATTTTAACTAAAAGTGCCATTGTTATTTCTCAGAACTTTTGCAAAATAAATAATAATTTTCGTTAGTTTCATGTTTTTCTTACACTAATTAGCACTACTCCAGTAACCAAGTATCCCACGTAAGAAATTTTGTGAATTTTTGTGTCATTTCCTTACAGCGGACAACTCCAGAAGATATTTATTGCTGAAAGTTTTTCAGGCATTTCTCTTTAGAACGTTAGGAGCGTCTGTCTGACTTCTGTAGTAGTGTGGGGGTGGAAATTGTGTCTTGCAGGAGCCACAGGGTAAAGTGCACATCTCAGATTAATCCGTTGTGCAGAATGACAGAATAGCACCCACACGCTCACACGGCGCGTCTTGCTGCTTGGGGTGGCCGAGCGGTCTAGGGAGCCTTGTAACGTTTCACGCACCTCCCTCCATCAGAGGTTCGAGTCCTCCCTCGGGCATGGGTGTGTGTGTTGTCCTTAGCGTAAGTTAGTTTAAGTTAGATTAAGTAGTGCGTAAGCTTAGGGACCGATGACCTCTGCAGTTTGGTCCCGTAAGACCTTACCACAAATTTCCAAATTTTACAGTGCCTCTTAAAATACCAAACACTTCGGCTACCTTGGTTATGGAAGCACCAACAATATCCTCACGTTCGAATTAACTTAGCTTCGACATAATGCACTCACGACTACATAGAACACTGTTGTGACCACGACTGATACTTGCAATGAACATGGTTCGAAGGCTCTGAGCACTTTGGGACTTAACATCAGAAGTCATCGGGCCCCTAGAACATAGAACTACTTAAACCTAACTAACCTAAGGACGTCACACACATCAATGCCCGAGGCAGGTTTCGAACCTGCGACTGTAGCAGTCGCGCGGTTCCGGACTGAAGCGCCTAGAACCGCTCGGCCACCGCGGCCGGCGCAATGAACATGGTGAGGACACTGCACAGGTTCCGTTAGTGATCAAATACAATAGCTCTATGTGCAGGCATAGTTAGCATTAGCATTTATGCTCATGCATGCATGTCTCACGGTGTTTCTATTGTGTTGGCAGAAGAGCCAACACCGTGTCACTAGAGGAGGCCGAAATGCACGCGTTTTAACTCACGCAGGCTGGCGTGAGGAGGGAAGAACTATACTGACGTGAGGTCTGGAACATGACAAGGAATTAGAATTCAGAAAGCGGACATAATTAGTTTGTTACTTAACTTTAATCCATTAATGATGCACGTCGCTCTTTACGGTACACAATTCACAATATTTTCTGTTCAGGATACATAGTAACTGAATATGGCGCCTTGCTAGGCCGTAGCAAATGACGTAGCTGAAGGCTATGCTAAACAGTCGTCTCTGCAAATGAGAGCGTATGTAGGCAGTGAACCATCGCTAGCAAAGTTGACTGTACAACTGGGGCGAGTGCTAGTGAGTCTCTCTCTGGACCTGCCGTGTGGCGGCGCTCGGTCTGCAATCACTGATAAGTGGCGACACGCGGGTCCGATTTAAAGGCTACCACCTAGCAAGTTTGGTGTCTGGCGGTGACACCACAGTTTCCATATTTCTCTCCAACCCCTATACTTGATTAATATCCCCGCCAGTCAAATTTGGCGTTCCCCGGTACTGAAACTTCGTCAGCATCTGTGCTTCGACCAGTGAGAGACTAATTCAGAAAATTTCCACTCCATATTCTTCTTCTCCATTTTCTCAATACTCAGCTACCTTGCATGCTCGTCCTACCAAAAAAATGGAATTGAAAATTCATGAAATAAACTCTAAGACGAGAAACAAGACGCACCACGAAGAAATTACCGAAATAGAACGGAAACTGGAATATGTGATGTACATGTACAGATAAATAATTACAATTTCAGAAACAATTGGGTGATTTATTCAAGAGGAAGAGGTTCACAAATAGAGCAAGTAAGTGACGCGTTGGTTCACCTCTGGCCCTTATGTAAGTGCTTATTCGCCTTGGCATTGATTGACAGTGTTATTGGGATATCGTACCAAATCCCGCCCAATTTACGCGTTAGATTGTCAAAATCCCATGCCCATAATGTTCCAAACGTTGTCAGTTGGGGAGACATCCTTCGACCTTGCTGGCTAAGATAGAGTTTGCAAGCACAAGGACAAGCAGAGAAACTCTCGCCGTGTGCGGGCGGGCATTATCTTGCTGAAGTGAAAGCCCAGGATGGTTTGCCATGAAAGGCTACAAAACGGGGCGTAGAATATCGTCAATATACTGCTGTGCTGTAAGGCCGGTATTACACTACCAAATTTCTTTGTCAAATATCTTTGTCCAATACCTTTGTCAAAGATATTTGATGGTGTAATAGGGAACTTTGTCAAATGTCGTCCAATATTTGATCAAATCTAGGCCCTCGCCGTATATTTGATCAAATAAATCGCTTGTCTTCTGTTCACTCAGTGTGACATGTTACCACATGGAGCGCTAGCATCGCTGCATTCTATCGTCTGTAGTGTTTTTATAAACATCGCCAGTAAATACAATTGGTGTGTGCTGACAACTACAAAATTAATAGAGATGTATGAAACTGATGAGGCGCTTTACAACGTGAGGTTGCTGAATACAAAAATAGATTACGAAGATTGGAGACCTGACCTAACCTAACCTGACCTAACCTAACCTAACCTAACCCTCTCCTGTAGCAAGGAATCGGAGTGCTACAGTTAGCCTGTCTTCTGCAAATGTAGCAGCTCTTAAGTGAATATTGTGCTTTGTGATATGAGGATACACTTCACTGAGCACATACAGGAATGTGTGCTCATCCATTCCTAAGTAATTGATATACGACTTGACGTCCTCCACTATAAGCTCACGTAACAAGTTTTGTTGAATGCTTTTATCGTGTCGTCGTAAAATCCACGGCATCACCCAGGTATGTTTCCTTTTCCTCCCCCGCTTCTCTTCTGCATGTGCACACAGTGCAATTGTGGTATATGCATCTGCTGCGGTTAATAACAAGTTGTTGTTGTCAGCCATCTTGAACTTTGACGAAAAATATGACGACAGTGTAATACCCCTTCTAGCACTATGTCAAAGATCTTTGTCAAATATATTTGACGGAATATTTGATCACATCTTTGATCAAATCTTTGACAAAGAAATTTGATAGTGTAATACCGGCCTAAGGGTGCCACGGATGACAACCAAAGAAGTCCTGGTCGTCAAGGTTCAGTTCGAAGAGGGACTCGTCACTCAAGACACTTTTACTCCATTCATGAGGTTCCAGGCTGAATGTGCCGGACACCACTGCAAACGGACTTGTTTGTGTACAGAGATCCATGGTAGTCGTTGCGAGGGCTGACTTGAGCTCAACCCCTTTTCTGTGAGCCTCCTATTAATTCTCCTTGTGGTCATTAAAGCACCAGCTACACGACTGGTCGGTGATAATGATGAATCCGGGGCTTTTAGTGCCTTCTGCCAACTGATCGGTCCTCTCGTTCTGTCGTCTCTCTAGGTCTACCATTTCGTTCTTGACAACTGTGTTCGGCCATGGTTCACTTGTTCCTGCGAGCATCGTCGAATCGTGGCATCGCACCTACTCAAATATCGAGAGATACGGAGGTTACTCGAAGCGGCTTCTTTGAACCCAAGTACTCGTCCACTTGCAAATGCTGATATCTGCATGTATTATTGACGCGCCTGCCTATTAGGCACAGTTACTGCCCAGCTGAGTATAAGCAAACAAATTCGCAAAGACTTTATGCTCTGCTATCGGCATGCCACCTGTTTACTGTCTTTGCCAGTTGCGCGGTGATATTGTCCTGCGGCGCCAACACGTTCATCAATCGGTCGCCAAAATGAGCAATTTGCTGCGTAGCTCCTTCCTGGTGCGTAATTGGCTCGGGTCTGAGCACTGTGGGACTTAACTGCTGTGGTCATCAGTCCCCTAGAACTTAGAACTACTTACACCTAACTAACCTAAGGACATCACACACATCCAGGATTCGAACTTGCGACCGTAGTGGTCGCGCGGTTCCAGACTGCAGCGCCTAGAAACGCTCGGCCACTCCGGCCGGCGTGGTGCGTAACTGTCCTTTTGTCTTGGAGTGTACGTTGTACTCAAAGGTTTAACATCTTCAAGCTCATCATTAAGTACTCACACAGAATCGGTATAGATCTAACTTACTATGGGTTGTACCTTGTACAACTGTTTCACTTCACGTAATTCCTGTACATTTCAAGACAGCTTTATTTACATTCACAATCGTCCAAAACTTCAACAGTTGGTCCTAATGTTAAGTATTTTTGCTACTGTTACTGCAAATAAAACTATTTTGTAACAGCCAACAATAGCTGGTGATCTGCCATCAATGGCTAATATAAATTCTGTGTATTGTCTCTGATGTTCGTCCTTTAACAAGTGTAATCGAAGTCTACAGCTGGACATTGGTCTTGAAGTATCGATATGCTGGTCATGGCATACGGCAGCCAACCTTCATTCCAATGCGTTGAGTAACGCAGGGCGTGTCGGCTCGCCAGCGCGTATCTTTGGGTATCAACGCGTTCATTTGTATGCAGGTATGCCGCCAGTCGACTTCCTCGCTTCTTTCTCTTTTTACCGAGCGCAGCTTTCCTGTGGCCAATGAGCTCTTCTCTCGACCGCCTACGGATTATCTGCACGTTCGTTTCATCCACGTTGGGAATATTTTGCCCCCTATTAACAGTGACTTCACACACACGTGTCACCGTTTTTCCCCGCCGAACAGGAAAACTTGGCCGAGAAAGGAAAACTTGTGGTTTTTACTGATATCAGTTTTGCGACGAAGACCTGAAACGAATGAGTGGCTAACACGATTACTTCATTGTAATTCGAGGAAACTGTCGTCCGAATGCATAGCGATGACCTCGGAGCATTTATTGGGGTGGACATTCGATCTGGATTAGCGCTGTTGATAAAATAGCTATATTATCTCCAAAATAACAATATATATTGGGAATCCAGAATGAGATCTTCACTCTGCAGCGGAGTGGGCGCTGATATGAAACTTCCTGGCAGATTAAAACTGTGTGCCCGACCGAGACTCAAACTCGGGACCTTTGCCTTTGGCGGGCAAGTGCTCAACCATCTGAGCTACCGAAGCACGACTCAAGGCCGGTCCTCACAGCTTTACTTCTGCCAGTATCTCGTCTCCTACCTTCCAAACTTTACAGAAGCTCTCCTGCGAACCTTGCAGAACTAGCACTCCTGAAAGAAAGGATACTGCGGAGACATGGCTTAGCCACAGCTTGGGGGATGTTTCCAGAATGAGATCTTCACTCTGCAACGGAGTGTGCGCTGATATGAAACTTCCTGGCAGATTAAAACTGTGTGCCCGACCGAGACTCGAACTCGGGACCTTTGCCTTTGGCGGGCAAGTGCTCAACCATCTGAGCTACCGAAGCACGACTCACGCCCGGTCCTCACAGTCTCGGTCGGACACACAGTTTTAATCTGCCAGGAAGTTTTATATTGGGAATATTTGGTCCCCTGTCTATCGATACATCGATATCAGAGTGGCAACATCGAATCTCGATATTTTATTTTATACTTTTTTCACTATTTTGGTAAATATTAGAATTTTTTTATATTGTAATAGAACATAATCTTGCTTTCACTGCGTGAAGGGGTCTTACTACATTTTGAGCTTTCATCGCGTCCAGTCTTTGTGTTTGACTGTGTGAAGCAAGTATATGTGGCACAAAAGGAAGTCCGATTCCACCGGCGGTTGCGGTGTGAATGGAATAACAAGGTTTCCGATGTGAAGAAATAGCACTGGGCTATTTTTTTCAAATCGCATTCTTCGAAAACAGTTGCTGAAAATGATGAGCAAAAATCTATATTACAAGATTGGTCTTTAGGCGGGGTGGAGACGTGTGAGAAGAAATGCTGACATAATCTTCGCTTGGCGCTATCAACGTTTAGCTTCATCACACAATTTTGACACTACACCTGCTAGGTTTCTGGCGTTGGCATAAACGAAATAAAATGGGGAAATCGACATGAAGTGTTCCTTATAAATCCGCTATGTGACGAAACCGAACAACGGACCCATTGGACACCCCTTCTAATGCCACTTACATGCAATTACCATTGCTACCAAAGCGGTTATCACCAACCGTGAACGTGCATCGTTTTCGTTTCAATTCTTGCAGTAAGGGGATGAGCAGGCTGCTAGCTTGTTGATGTACAGAATGTCTAATAATAAATCAATACTTAAATATACAGCTCTAAAACCGGCAATATGTTTACAATGTGCAGCCGATATTTTATAGGGAGGTACGTCGATACGCTTTCCGTCGATACAGCGATACCTTTTCTCGATATATCGATAGTCCATGCCGATATTTTTTTAAATATTGATATATTGGATTCCCGATAGTTTTGATAATATCAACGGTTCTAATCGGGATACAATTACACCGTGCAAAGAGGTATTAATGCAATAATTCTTTCCGCGCTCCAAACGCGAACTGAACAGAAAGAAACCGTGATATGTTGTAGGAGAGGTACTCATAAAGCTTCGATTATCTCCTCTAAAAATATAAAGTTACGTTATCAACAGTTTGTTAAGAAATGCGGATGTAGTCCAGGAACACGCTGAAATCTTCGCGCCACGGTACTGTAGCACGCCATTAGGGGAGACAAATGTGGTGCAACCCATTGATACCACGGAACTGGGCTGCGCCGTCTTGTTTTGGCTGCTCCAACGGCTTGCTAGGGTACTGTAGCTATGGTTACTAGGTGACCGGCTTTATCCAGCCGTGTGTTCAGATTTTTTACGGTCGTGTCCGCCCAAATAAATGTAAGTCCGACTTTTCCAGCTTTAATTAGGATTTTTAACGATGGAGCACAGAACGCTCAACTAAGGCCAGTTGCAAGCTAATGACGTAAGAGCGTTAAATAGTATAAGGAGGAACAACGAGATATAGCGTAACGATAAGCACGAGGGACGTTCAAAAAATAACACATTTTCCTCCTGCAAGCAGGTTGACTTTATTCAGGATTCCAAAACACCATATTATTCTCTACTCTTTTGGTTACAAAACTGTTTTTCAACATAACCTCCCTTCAATGCGGTGGCCTCACTCCATATTACTGGGAGGGCCTGTATACTCGCATGGTACCATCCTACTGGTCGACGTCGGAGCCAACTCCTTGCTGCATCAATGACTTCCTCATCATCCACGAACTACTTGCCGCGGAATGCATCATTCATTGGACAAAACTCATTTCTCTCTATCGTCTTCTGTTAGGCAGCGAAGGTCCAGTGTGCACACAACTTTGAGTTCCCCAATTGGTGCCGGCCAGTGTGGCCGTGCGGTTCTAGGAGCTTCAGCCTGGAACCGGTTGACCGCTACGGTCGCAGGTTCGAATCCTGCCTCGGGCATGGATGTGTGTGATGTCTTTAGGTTAGTTAGGTTTAAGTAGTTCTAAGTTCTAGGGGACTGATGACCACAGATGTTAAGTCCCATAGTGCTCAGAGCCATTTGAACCATTTTTGAACCCCAACTGGTTGACGGGTATGTCAGCACTACCAACAGAGACGTCCAGTCGGGCAGCGACTTGTCTGATTGTGATCCGTCGATCACCTCGAATGAGAATGTCTGCACGTTACAACACTGCAGGAGTCATAGCTGTGTGCGGACGGCCCGCGGGAGATCGGACAAGTTTTCACCACCTCGTTGCGATGATGACAGACAGCTTCGCCCAACGATTCAACGTGCTTTTGTTCACTGCCAGGTCTCCGTAGGCATTCTGTAAGCGCCTATGAATATCTGCGATGCTCTGATTTCTCGCCAAAAGAAACTCCATGGCAGCTCACCACCTTGTTGCGATGATGACAGACGCTTCGCCCAACGATTCACCGTGCTTTTGTTCACTGCCAGGTCTCCGTAGACATTCTGTAAGCGCCTATGAATATCTGCGATGTTCTGGTTTCTCTCCAAAAGAAACCCCATGCCAGCTCTCTACCCTGTACAGACTCCATTTTGAAGGTTACGTGTAGCGCCGCGACGTATCGGATCTTCATGAAACTATAGGGGCTGAAGCGGGAATATTCCACGATGTCCCACAACATATTCCGCATGTTTTCGAACGAAACTGGCCGAGAAGAATAATGTGTTGCTTTACTTACTGATCGCCAGTCGTAGATTTACCAGGCAGTACCATTCTTCTGTCTGTGTACTATGTTTTTCTTTGCAGGCCGAAAGAGCACACCGTGTCGCAACCACGCTACGCATAGTGCGAGCAAGGTAAAGTAGAATGTGATGATCAGCCTATGGCAAACCGCCCCACCTCGTCTCTTTCGCGCGTAAGTCATACCCGTGTTGAGACACGTACGTGCATAATGAATAATTTTATTCGGAAATGTTGAATTTGGCACAATATTCCTTTGCAGTTCCAGGCCATAATGCCAACATGGAAAGAATGTTCTCTTTCATAAACGCCCATTGCACAAAGGCAAGCAATAAACTGCAAAACGACACAATCACAAAGTTGATGCAGTAGTTATCTAATTTAAAATTACTTAGACGAAAGTTCTAAGAAATGATTTCTAAGAAAAATAAACGTTCTTGATAGAGGGATTTCAATTGGGAAATTTTAATACTTAAATATAGATTATTATTATTTCTTTATAAGTGTATATGACATAACCAAAGTTATTGAATATCATTTCATTTTCCATTACAACGGAATAGATAATGTTTATTTTCTTTAATGAAGGACATTTAGTTTATCTTCACGTAAGATTATCTCAGGAAGAAGACAACAATTAAGAAGATTGAACATTTAGTTACTCTCATAATTGACAAATTGTAAGGCTGTTTACAGATACCTTTTTATTTTGTTTAACTAATATTTTCCTTCTATTCTTTTGCAGATACTCTGATAACGCCCTACGAAGGCAAAACGCGTCATTGAAGTAATATTTACACAACTAAGACTATTTTATTCAAAAATAATCTTCATACAGCTGCTGTACCAGTTTGCAGTAAGCGACTGAAAATGTCCAACTGACTCAATTTTTTATTTAAAATAAGTAGTCCGGCTTTTAGGGGAAAACGTCTGGCTAAATACAACGCCTGGCAACCGTGACTGTAAAGCGAAGATTTCAACGTGCAGCTGGACTGCAGACACAACTGGAAAAAAAGATTAAAGAAACTCAGCTGCCGCTCCGTTCCTCCTCGAGATCTATAATGCTGTGGACAACTGAGCGTAGGTTGATGCTGTGTTCCTTGACTTCAGGAAGGTGCTGGACGCCGTCTCGCACTGCTGTTTAGTGAAAAAGTACGACCTTTCCAAGTATCGCACCAGATTTGCGACTGAGTACTAGACTTGCTTGCAGACAGAACTCAACATGTCGCCCTTAACGTAACAAAATCGACAGGTGTGAAGTTAATTTCCGGATTCCTCCAATGTAGGACCGTTACTGTTTACATTGTATATAAATGATCTAGAAAAAAGCGTCGGAAGCTCTGTAAGAATGTTGACGGATGGTACGCTTGTCGATAAGAAAATAGCAACGCCAGAAGACAGTATCGATTTGCTGAATGACCTAAGGAGGATTGATGAATTGTGCAGATTAACGTAAATAAATGTAACATATTGCCTATACATAGGAAAAGAAATCCATTCTGTATAACTACACTATTGATGACAAATTGCTGAAAACAGTGTGTAACGTAATACGCAATTCAGTTATATTTTTGTTTGTTTTGGTAGTATTGTCGTTATACGTAGATGGCGCATACTTTGCTTATTTGTTGTTATATCTTTGAAATTTTCAAGCTGCTAGGTTAGTTTCGTTATCGCTACCGTGCTGTTAATCTTGGCTGCTCCACTGTCTATTTACACCAAAGAGGAGCAACTTTCAGTGATCCGTTTTATGTGGTCGGAAGGCGTATCAGGGGCCGAAATTCATCGAAGACTTTCGGTACAGTACGGGAACAATGTTTTGCCACAACGGAGTGTCTACGAATGGATTGAAAAATTCCGAAATGGTCGCACAAGTGTTACGCACGATGAAGGAGCCGGACGACTATTTACCGCCACAAATGAAGAAACCATTGAGCGTTCACGTGAAATGATTATCTTAGACAAACGATTAACTATTGACGAAGTAGCACATCGTCTGCAAATTAGTCACGGTTCTGCCTACGGAATCATCCACAACACACTTGGGTTTCATACAGTTTGTGCAAGATGGGTCCCAAAACAACTCACACAGTTGCATAAACAAACGCGCTTGGACATCTGCAAAAAACATTTGGATCGCTATGGTAACGAAGGGGAAAACTTCTTAGACAGGATAATTAATGGTGACGAAACATGGGTCCATCATTACGAGCCGAAGGGTAAACGGCAGAAAATGGAATGGAAACGTCCAAATTCGCCGTGCAAGAAAACGTTCAAGACCCTACCAGGAAAACTGATGCTTACGGTTTTTTGGGACGCACAGGGTCCAGTACTGGAACATTATGGGGAAAGGGGCACAACAATAAACAGTGTACATTGCAGTGAGATGCTTACTGCCAGGCTAAAGCCTGCAATCGAAGCAAACGCCGAGGATTGCTGTCAAAAGGTGGTGTGTTGTTGCACGACAATGCCCGTCCGCATACTGCAGCCTAAACTGCTGAAACACTCCAGAAACTCAAATTTGAAGTACTGGATCATCCTCCATATACTCCCGAAACCGCCCCTTCTCACTATCACTTGTTTGGTCCACTCAAACAGGCAGTAAGGGGCCGTCGATTTGCCCCGGACGAACGAGTGAAAGAAGCGGTGCATTCCTGGCTCGCAGCTCAACCGAGAACCTTCTTTTATGAGGGCATCAGGAAGCTTGTACAACGATGGACCAAGTGCGTTGAAACGCAAGGAGACAATGTCGAAAAATGATGTTCTTGTAAGTTTCCTATTTGATTACAATAAAATTTTATAACTACTTTTCGGGTAATAATTGACTTGACCTCGTATTTCTAGGAGTAACTATTCAGAGCGACCTTAAGTGGAATGACCACACAAAATAAACAGTGGGAAAAACAGATGCCCGACCGAGATTCATAGGATGAATCTGTTCTAAAGGAAATGCAACTCATAGACGAAAGAGGTGGCTTAAGGCGCTTTTTCGACCGATTCTTGAGTATTGTTCGTCAATCTGGGACACTTATCAGGTGGAACTGATAGAAGAGACAGAGGGGATCCAACGAAGAGCGGCGCGTTTCGTCACTGGATCGTTTAGTCGGCGCGAGAGCGTTACAGCGATGCTCAAGGAAGTCCAGTGGCAGATGCTGCAAAACAAGCGTCGAGTATCACGGAGTGCTTTTATACTGAAATTTCGAGAGAGTATTTTCCAGGAAGATATGGGCAACATATTACTTCCTTCCACATTCCTCTCGGGAAATGACTCCGACTAGAAAATTCGAGAAATTAGAGTCAATACAGAGGCTTATCAGCTGTCATTCTTCCCACGCGCCATTTGCGTGTGGAAGTGAGAAGAGGGTGGATCAGTTAGTGGTCCCAGATGTACTCTTCGCCAGGTAGCTTGTGGAGTACTGATGTAGACGTAGATGTAGTTTGTTAATTACCAAACTTCATATTTTTAGAGGGGATAATCGAAGCCTTATGACTATCGCTTGTACAATGACAAGTACTCTTTTCAATGCAGTGCACAGTGGTTTGCCGGGTACAAATGTTTCTTTTTTGTACACCATTGTATACACCACTCCTGTGTTGCCCGAACACATGCTCACATTAGCCCCTTTCGTTTCCTAAGTATGTATATTGTAAGTAAGCTGTTTAGGTTTTTTTTATTGGTAACGCCACCTCTGTATAAAAATCACTGGCTGTGCTGTGTGCAGTCTGTGTCTAGTTTGCATTGTTGTCTGCCATTGTAGTGTTGGGCAGCGGCAGCTGGATGTGAACAGCGTGTAGCGTTGCGCAGTTGGAGGTGAGCCGCCAGCAGTGGTGGATGTGGGGAGAGAGATGGCGGAGTTTTGTAATTTGTCATGAACTGCTATATATATTATGACTATTAAGGTAAAAACATTGTTTGTTCTCTATTAATATCTTTCATTTGCTAACTATCCCTATCAGTAGTTAGTGCCTTCCATAGTTTGAATCTTTTATTTAGCTGGCAGTAGTGGCGCTCGCTGTATTGCAGTAGTTCGAGTAACGAAGATTTTTGGTGAGGTAAGCGATTTGTGAAATGCATAGGTTAATGTTAGTCAGGGCCATTCTTTTGTAGGGATTTCCGTAAGTCAGATTGCGTTGCGCTAAAAATATTGTATGTCAGTTTAAGCACAGTCATTTGTAATTTTTCTAAGGGGCGTTTCAATATTCAATTAATGAATTAAGTGATATCGGTATCCTTATGCAGATTGATCTTTCCTAGGAAGGAAAATGTTCCAGTATCATTACGACAGGGTGATTTCCCGAACAATCTTTCATTATTTTAGCAAAGCGAAAGTCTTCTCTTGACTGATTGAGTGCAAAATTTTGCCACTTTTCCTGTTCATTTCAGTTTTCCTTAATTTTAGGGATCCGTACCTCAGCCGCGTGGTTAGAGGCGCCATGTGACGGATCGCGCGGCTCCTCCCGCCGGAGGTTCGAGTCCTCCCTAGGGCATGGGTGTGTGTGTTGTTCTTAGCATACGTTAGTTTACGTAGTGTGTAAGTCTAGGGACCGATGACCTCAGCAGTTAGGTCCCTTACGAATTCACACACATATGAACATCTGAACCGTACCTCAGTCGATAAAAACGGAACCGTTATTAAGATCACTTTATTGTCCTTCTGCCTGTCTGTCTTCCTGTCCGTGAGTAAAGAAAATTTTGCTCAGGAAGCGATAGATGTATTAAGATAAAATTTATGGCACATACTAAGGTTTACGAACACTTGTTGGCGTAAAAAACTTTAGCTTTTAAGTCATTGCGAGATACGACCATTTATGTCACACATTTTGGTACTCGCAGACTCACCGATCAAAATCTATAGGGTGCTTCCAGCTGTCCTAGAGTCATGAAATTTGATAAGACACAAGTAAAGGAAAAAACCGAAATTATTAATTTTTATTTATGTCACACGGAACAAAAATTGTCATTTATTATACGATCTCATGCTTAAAATTAATACTTTCTCGAAAGTCTTGGCATTCCCGGGAATGATGTCTTGACAATATCAGTGTCGATCATGTGCAAAAATCGTCAATATTCTCGAACTCCGGGATGAATGAACTGCCAATACACACAAATAAGTTTGTACAGAGGCCTCATAGCTCCTACTCGCATCTGGATTTTTTTTTTTTTTCAATTTGTTTCCTTTCCAGCAGCACCTTACCGTCGCTGGCATTGCCGCGGATGTCCCAGAATAGTTACGCCCCTGCTATTATCGCTGGATAGTTTCCCTAATTGTGCGGCGATTATTCTCCGCATATGCTCTTAGACTAAACAAAGTGTGGCTATGTGACGCAGTTCTCAACAATGCAGGCATCCCGGCAGCAGCCCATGCCGTTGCTTAGCAATAGTCTGAGGCGGGACGACTGGCGAGCAACATGATTCCGTCGACCCACAGTCAGCAAACTCTTAAGAAAACAGTGAAATGAAGAACACGGAGCAACGACAGTAACCACAAGGTAAGCAATATGAGTTCCGCCAATCCGCCGATTACATCTTTCTGCCGATGCATAATATAAATTCTCAGTGGCACATATATCTAATGAACATAGAGATCTCGGACATGCAGTTGTATTCAGGGTAATCAGACTTTCCGAACCTGCCATACAAACAGTTTATCAAGTTGTTCTGAGGCAGTTTGTATTGGAATTGCGTCGATTGTATATGTTTTGTAACTGGAACAAAATCGGAATGTTACAAATTATACAGCCTTGTACGACGTTTTCATGACGAATGATCTCTGCTTTCTATAGTTAGTTAGTTAGCTAGTTAGTTACTTAGTTTCATGTTCTATGGATCGTTTGTACGGTAAATCGTAATGATGTGGAACGATCCATTTTATATTCACATCACAAGTTAACTTGTAAATATGACTACATGGTGATGATTTAAAAGTTTTTTATTTTCCACCACTTTGTACTTATTTCAATAATAGAAATTTTTCTACGGAGTAGAAAGAGTTGTCAAGGAGAAACTTTTTCAGTTTGTTTCCAAATTTTACTTTACTGTACGTCAGACATTTTATGTCACTGGAGAAATAATCAAAAAGTTTGGTTGCAGCAGTGTTCATCCATTTTTGTGCTAAAGAGAACATTAATGTGGCGTAATGAATGTTATTTTTTCTTTTGTTATTGTAAATATGTATGTCGTTGTTCCTTCTGAACTGTAGTGAATTATTCACAACAAACTTCATGAGGGAATAATGTACTGTGAAGCAATAGTCAAAATGTCTAACTCCTTAAACGGGTGTCTACAAGATGACTGTGTGCGAGCACCAATCATTACTCTCACAGCATATTTTTGAGCAATTAAGAGTCTCTTTCTTAAATATGAGCTACCGCAGAACATTAGTCCGTATGAGATTGTTCAATGCAAATATGCAAAGCATGTGAACTTCGTGATTTTTCTCTCTTCGAGATTTGCAATGATTCTAAAATGTAAATGTGACAGTAATATATTGTTTGCGACTTCCAAAATATGTTTTTTCCAGTCTTAATTCTCATCAATAGGGACACGTAAGAATTTTGAACTTTTCACTCTATTTATTATTTCTTCTCGCTGTGTTATACTGATCATTGGTATAGCACCTCTAGAGGTGCAGAACTGAATATGTTGTATCTTTTTAAAGCTGAGGGCGAGAACATTCGCAGGAAACCATCGATGATACTTCTAAGAGCATTGTTTACCATTCTTCTGTTGCTATATGTACGTTTCTATTGATTACAATACTGGTATCATCCGAAAAAAGAACTAATTCTGGTTGTCGTATATTAGACTGAAAGTTGTTTACATACAGGCATTGTTTGAGAAGTGGAGTATGTCACCGTGGTCCCTTGAAACATATGTTTTCCAAGTATATATAACAAATAATACACTTGATAAGAATTCCTAACAATTATAGACGAATGTCAAACAACGAGCTGTTTTTCTCGTGTCAGAAAGCTTATTTGCCTATTAAACCACAGACGCCTCAAAAACGGCACGAAATGGAATTTGAAATTCTCGTTTTTCCTTGCGTGTAATTAAGTAAGGTGGATTAGCTTTCGTGTTTGTGCTAGGGCAATTCGTATCCTCAGTCCTGTTATAGTGTACCCACATCTTCTTCCTTCTCGATTCCCTAGAACTGAATCGCTAGAAATCACTGTAATTAGAAATGCTAAAGTGTTGATTCTTCCCGCTGTCAACAATGGTCTTTTTAGCTGCTTGTGCTTTTTGCTCTAACTGTGGGAAAAGAAAAATGAGAAAAAAGTGTCCTCTGATTTCTTCCCGCGTCAGTTCAGGGTAAAACCTCGAGCTTTCGACGATTTCCGCCATCGTCACCGTCAGGAGCAACTGACTGTTGGGGTGGCCTTGTACAGCCCAAACACGGCTACTGATTGGTAGTTACGTCAAGCTGTCGCAGATGGTACAACGTCGTCGCTGATGCCGCCACCGCTCCCAGCGTAGCCAAAACATTGTGACGAATATCTCTGGCTCTTCTCTGTACCGAGAACTCACTTCCATGCACCGCTAAGCTTACGTCCGCCGTCACAGTTGAAAGTTTTCCCACACATTATTATTTCTACAGCCTCTTTAATTATAGAATTCCAGTGTGTGGGAGCCCGGGGCGAAACTTCTGTTTCGTCAAATAGTATTTTATGTTTGTTTGTGAGGCTGTGCTCAGCAGCTGTAGATTTCTCCAGCGCACGATTTTCAATATGCCGTTGATGTCCTGCACAGCGGTCGGAAACGGTTCTGATAGACTGACCGATGTAATTGCTTCTGCATTCACATCTGATGTTGTAAATTCTAGGAATCCTGAGGCCGAGACAGTCCTTAAGTGGGCGTAGCACCTGCTTTATCTTGTTAGAAGGCTGGAAAACATCGGATACCTCGTCTTCCCACGATTGTTTGCCTATTTTTCTGGATGTAGCGCCCCAGAAGGGAAGGAATGCCATCTTTGGTCATCACGTGAATGTTCAGTACTTCCACGTTTCCTTTTCTTGGTGCATGCTGACTTGATATCACTTGGCGCTTAGCCGTTCTTCCGCAAAACATCCAAATAGTCTTCGTCAGGAAAGGTTTTTTCTCTGTGTACCAGTGTATTTATAGGCGCTCTCTTCTGTACTGGGTGGTGGGAACGCTGGACGCTCAGATACAAATCAGTGTCCGAGACGTCTATTTGACATTCCTTGTTCAAGAACATCTAAAAGCGGCCGAGGGAAAGGGAAGGCTGCTGTTTTTAGATGTTCTGGTACAACGAAAGTTGAATGAACGTCTCGGACATTCAGTGTACCGCAAGCCGACTCACACTGATTAGTATCTGAGCGTCCAGAGTTTTAACCACCCAGGACAGAAAAGAGCGGCTATAAATACACTGGTACACAGAAAAAAGACCGTTTCTGAGGAGGATTACTTGGACTCCGAAATCAATCATCTGAAATATTGACACCATCAACTACTGACTAATCAGACCGACCAATCAGAAGTCGTCTACCAACCAGTCAGGACTACCGACCAATAAGAAGTCGTCTTTTTGCTGTATAAAGCCACCACAGCAGCGTTTTGATAGTTTCTCCTGACGATGACGATGGTGGAAACCGTCGGAAGTTCGAGGTTTTTACCCTGAACTGATGAGACAAGAAGTCCGAGAATGTTTTATACAACAGTGCCGTCGCGACAGACTTCCTTCTCAGAAAAAAGTAACTTCGTTTCCTGAAACAGCTTGCTGGCCACACCAAGCTACAATTTTTGGAGTACTGTTTCTGTATATTTCAGGAGAGCCAAGAGATGTCTGCCGAATCCTTCGTTTCAAAGCAAATGCTTTCAGTGTACCTTTCTCTAACAGGGCACAGGCTACGAAGAAAACAGTTCCCCAACTCGACCTCTCCTTTTCAAGGTGTGTTCCATCCCATTTGACATTGTTATCGAGTCACTGGCTGTGCTAGTGAGTGCTGCAGAAACTATGCGGTCCTTCTCTTTCACACACACAATGCCTCTGGCCCCAGCCACTTTACCTGAGTCGGCCACTTGCCATTCTTCAGAATACCTTCTCCCTTATCTGCAGGTTCCGTTCAGCTTGTGTTACACTCTGAATGTTCTGTCCCTCGAACAGCAGCACGTCACAGTTTGAAAGTGTTCCCAAAGAAATCATTATAACAGCATGCACTAAGTTTATTGTATTAAAGTAAAGAAAAGGAAATGAAATCGCCCCTTACAATCGCCGCCACCGCTTTACCCAACATCAAACATTTGTTTGCGTGATATGTATAAGTTTAATTATGTGAAACCAGATCCACATACCAATATGAAAGAAAAGAGACCCCGCCGAAATGGGCTTGACGCTTTTCAACAGCAGAGGGAGCAATTAAGCTAAATTACAGAAGGAAAATATCTGCCAGCGTGTATATCGGATAATATCACACATACGCAGAGGGTTCGTGACAATATTTGTCCATTGTACTGGATCTAGCGGCCGGTGAGGATAGCAGTCAAACAGGCTACTGATGTAAAGACTTTGACTTCACAATACAAAATATTAAGGTGCTCATTGTGGACCAGTGCTACATATGCATGAACATCTATATTCTGCACGGTGCCATATGATGTGTGGCAGAGGGTATTTCTGTACCACTGTCAGCCGGCCGGGGTGGCCGACCGGTTCTAGGCGCTACAGTCTGGAACCGCGAGACCGCTACGGGCGCAGGTTCGAATCCTGCCTCGGGCATGGATGTGTGTGATGTCCTTAGGTTAGTTAGGTTTAAGTAGTTCTAAGTTCTAGGGGACTGATGACCTCAGCAGTTAAGTCCCATATTGCTCAGAGCCATTTGGACCATTTTGTACCACTGTCACTTACCCCCTCTCCTGGTCCAGTTATGAATGGACCGCAGGAAAGATTGTTCGCAAGCCCCAGTGCCCGCTCGAATCTGTCCAATTTAGCTTTCGTTGTCTTTTTGCGAGATATGTGTAGTAGGAAGCAATGTATTGGTTAACTCCAGTAGCGTACACACTCGATATTTTAACAGCTACACCGTGATGGACAATGTCTTTCTGGTTGTATCTGCTGCTAGAGTTGGCAATATTCTGTCCATTGCATCTATTTACTCAGAAACGAAAACAGATATAAAATGAACAGTTAAAGATCACGGAAATGTTACATGTAACTGAACCTCAAATGATTTGAGATAGTCTTTGTACACACTATAGAAAGCTGAGACTGGAAATAACTGGAAACAAATGCGAAAAGTAGCAATTGACCCTGAATAAAGAAAAGTGTGAAGTTATTCACATGAGTACTAAAAGAAATCCGCTAAATTTCGATTACGCGATAAGTCACACAAATATGAAGGCTGTAAATTCAACTAAATACTTAGGAATTACAATTACAAATAATCTAAGTTGGAACGATCACATAGATAATGTTGTGGGTAGAGCAAACCAAAGACTGCGATTTATTGGCAGAACACTTAGAACGTGCAACAGATCGACTAATACTTAGAAATTACAATTACAAATAATCTAAGTTGGAACGATCACATAGATAATGTTGTGGGTAGAGCAAACCAAAGACTGCGATTTATTGGCAGAACACTTAGAACGTGCAACAGATCGACTAAAGAGACTGCTTTCAGTACACTTGTCCGCCATTTTCTGGACTTTTGCTGTGCGGTGTGGGATCCGTATCAGGAGGGACTGACGGATGATATTGAAAAAGTTCAAAGGAGGGCGGCTCGTTTTGTATTATCGCGAAATAGGGGCGATAGTGCCACAGATATGATACGTGAATTGGAGAGGCAATCATTAAAAACAAAGGCGTTTTTCGTTGCGACGGGATCTTCTCATGAAATTTCAATCACCAGTTTTCTCCTACGATTGCGAAAACATTCTGTTGGCACTCACCTACATGTGGAGAAATGATCATCACGATAAAATAAGAGAAATTAGGGCTCGCACCGAAAAATTTAAGTGCTCGTTTTTCCCGCGCGCCGTTCGAGAGTGGAACGCTAGAGAGACAGCTTGAAGGTGGTTCATTGAACCCTCTGGCAGGCACTTAATTGTGAATAGCAGAGTAATCACATAGATGTAGATGTGGAATATCAGTCCGGCGTCATATACAGTTTTTCGACTTCTGATGAAACAGTGATTCCATCAGCCGAGAACCTTCCCAGAGTGAATGGTTAAGACTTGTGGTCAGATCAGGGAGTAAACAGTGGTGTAAAGTATTATGCACAAATGATACTCACTGCTATGAGCTACCTATCATTGAAACGAAATGCAGCGTTAATCAGTTACGGCTACAGTGGCAGCACTATTGTGCACAGTATAATTTGATCGTCAATCTATGTTCTTGTATAAAAGTATTGTGAATATCCCTGTTGTGACTTGGCAAGACAGCCAAGTCACTATGAGAGGAAGCCAAAAGGCACGCGCTCAAGCTCACGCAGGCTGGCGCGAGGTCTGGAACAGTTAAGGGAATTAATAGTAGCAAATAAAGTACGTAGTTGATATAATACTTAACTTTAATCCATAATCGGAGAACATCGCTCTTGACGGTACATTTTTTATAATTTCAATATTAACTGGTAATGGCGCCTTGCTAGGTCGTAGCAAATGACGTAGCTGAAGGCTATGCTAACTATCGTCTCGGCAAATGAGAGCGTATTTGTCAGTGAACCTTTCCTAGCAAAGTCGGCTGTACAACTGGGGCGAGTGCTAGGACGTCTCTCTGGACCTGCCGTGTGGCGGCGCTCGGTCTGCAATCACTGACAGTGGCGACACGCGGGTCCGACGTATACTAACGGACCGCGGCCGATTTAAAGGCTACCACCTAGCAAGTGTGGTGTCTGGCGGTGACACCACAATCCCAACTTAAGTTTCACTGCTAGGGCTGAAAATTTCTGAAGTGTTAAATCAGTGTGTTGTGAACATTTAATTTAGCACTGCTCCTCTCTCACGGTTCATTCTGACATAGATTGGTTTTTAAGGTGTGCACCTCGAAGGCAGCAGCAGTGGAACAGCCTGAATGCGAGAACTTGGCCGCGGTGCCGCCGCGTTCGGTGCGTACCATTTGGAAAACCTCCAGTTAACGCAGGGACCTGAGGATCTCAACTGGAGAGGTGGGTGTAGCCGTCTCCAAGGGCCTCCCACGTTCGCGACCTCGCAGGCCTCCAGGGTCACCAGCTCAGGGCAAGAGCGGTCTGATTGCCAGCTCTAATGAAGTAATTGACTCACGAGCGAGTAATAGCAGCGGCACGTTCCTCCGTCCTAATTGTGTGAGACACTTGACCGTGTCAGAGAACTTGATACTGAACTAGTCATTTCTGGACAGTAACGTAGCACAATGAAAGGAGCTGTTGTTGAACATAGTCGCATATCCAGACCTCCTGAACCGTAGAAAGTACAAACAGAACATAAAAGATGTAGCAAATTGAATTGGGTTGCTGTTAAGGG
The DNA here is from genome assembly GCF_021461395.2 of Schistocerca americana. NCBI lineage: Eukaryota > Metazoa > Arthropoda > Insecta > Orthoptera > Acrididae > Schistocerca > Schistocerca americana. Next base: position 955,359,967 of record NC_060120.1, read on the forward strand.
GAAGAGTTTCACACACACGATACTAGGAACTATCCATCTCTAGAATGAGATTTTCACTCTACAGCGGAGTGTGCGCTGATATGAAACTTCCTGGCAGATTAAAACTGTGTGCTGGACAGTTTTAATCAGCGAGGAAGTTTCATATCAGCGCACACTCCGCTGCAGAGTGAAAATCTAATTCTGGAAACATCCCTTAGGCTGTGACTAAGCCATGTCTCCGCAATATCCTTTCTTTCGGGAGTGCTAGTTCTGCAAAGTTTCGCAGGAGAGCTTTTGTAAAGTTTGGAAAGTACGAGACGAGATACTGGCAGAAGTAAATCAGTGAGGACGGGGCGTGAGTCATGCTTGGGTAGCTCAGATGGTAGAGCACTTTCCCGAGAAAGGCAAAGGTCCCGAGTTCGAGTCTCGATCCAGCACACAGTTTTAATCTGCCAGGAAGTTTCAACTATCCGTCTTTTGGATGTTGTCGCGTATCATTTAAATGGAAATTGGAGAGAAATACCTTTATATTCAAGACATTGATTAGTTTTGTTTTGCCTGACATGTTACAGTACTTTCTGTAGTTTTGGCAGAAGAGCCAACACTGTGTTTCTAGAGGAGGCCGAAATGCACGCGTTTAATTACACGCTGACTGGCGTGAGGTCTGGAACAGGACAATATCTTGAGAATTGCAAATGAAGTACGTAGATGAAGTAATACTTAACTTTAATCCACAATTGTAGAACATCTCTCTTGACGGTACATGTTATAACCACAATATATATAGCAAAGGATTATGGCGCTTTGCTAGGTCGTAGCAAATGACGTAGCTGAAGGCTATGCTAACTATCGTCTCGGCAAATGAGAGCGTATCGGTCAGTGTAGCTTCGCTAGCAAAGTCGGCTGTACAACTGGGGCGAGTGCTAGTAAGTCTCTCTAGACCTGCCGTATGGTGGCGCTCGGTCTGCTATCACTGACAGTGGCGACACGCGGGTCCTACGTATACTAATGGACCGCCGCCGATTTAAAGGCTACCACCTAGCAAGTGTGGTGTCTGGCGGTGACACCACACTTTTTGTGCTATTTCAGTGGGTTCTGTTTACAGCTACTCATCACTCGAGACAATCAGTCACTTAAGTTAGTAGTTTAATGTCTACCACGTGTTCTATAACTTGTCATGATTTTTTGATGTAGTCTTACCACCGTTGCTTTAGAGATCCCAAAACACATATTTCTGTTTCTGATGCTGTTTTTAATTGTTCCATAGGCATTTCATATACAGGGTGATTGAAAAGTCGCACATACAAAAAATGTATTCGAGTGCCTATAAGGGGCGTCTCTCGTAAGAGTCGTAAGGCACGTTTTCTTCTCTGGTATTTCAGTAGACATTTGGAATTTCGTTTTTTTGCAATGTAGCTGGAGTCAGCTCAAAAAAAAAAAAAAAGTACTGATGAAGTCTTTCATACGACACCCAGTGTCGACGGAAGCCGTTGGCTTGTTTCCCGTTACAAACAAAATGATGTTTAAAGTGTAATTTTACTTGCCTATTCGATAGAGGGCCAACGGCATTGCCGCAATGGTAATTTTAACTAGACTCCGGATAGGACACTGTCTTTTTTGCCATCGACATCTTTTAAGTGGCGATCCTCCTCCGCTTTGTCCCCATTGCTCTCTTCTGTGGACGGTGAGACACATTTTACTTGAGTGCCCCTATTTTACTCCGTTACGCGCTCGTCTACAGCTGTCGCCTGATGTATCTTCCATTTTAGGAGATGACAAGCGCTCAGCCGATCGCACTCTCGAGTTTATTGATGTCAGTGAAATGACGTCGGTCATTTGAAGCTCTTTTTGGGGAAAACAACCCCCCCATTCTGTAGTGGTTTTCGAAGCTTTCCTTCTGTTTTTTTAATTTCCCCACATTTTGAGTTTCGCTCCCATTGCTGATGATTTCCTTTTTTTTAATTTATTTATTTTTTTACCTAAGCCACAGACCGGGCGCTAATGACCGTAGCAGTTTTGCGTCCTAAAATCATAACAAAAAAAAAAACACCTGTTCCCGTCAGATCACCAAAGTTACGTGCTGTCGGGCTTGGCTAACACTTGGATGGGTCACCGTATGGGTCTACCGAGTGCTGTGGGCAAGAGGGGTGCACTCAACCTTTGTGAGGTCAAGCGAGGAGCTGCTTGATTGAGAAGTAGCAGCCCCTGTCACGGAAACCGCCAAAGGCCGGGAGAGTGGTGTGCTGACCACATGCCCCGCCCCTCCCCGCCCTCCCCCGTATCCGCATCCGGCGACGCCTAAGACCTGAGGATGACACGGCGGTCGGTCGATACCGTTAAGTTCAAAATGGGTCTGAGCACTATGGGACTTAACATCTGAGGTCATCAGTCCCCTAGAACTTAGAACTACTTAAACCTAACAAACCTAACGACATCACACACATCCATGCCCGAGGCAGGATTCGAACCTGCGACCGTAGCGGTCGCGCGGTTTCAGACTGAAGCACCTAAAAACGCTCGGCCACTTCGGCCGTCGATACCGTTAGGCCTTCAAGGCCTATTTTGATGGTGTTTGTCTGTTTTTATTCGGTAAAGGGGTCCGAGATTCGTCCAGTGCGATATTTGTTTTATCGATACGCATTAGCAGGAACAGGTAAACACGAAGTGTAACGAATACTCCAGCAGCTATACCACTGCCCTGGCTCGCACTGACCGCTATCGCCAAGCATGCAGCACTACTGAGCCACTGGTGGATTGCAGTTTATTCTTGTTGTTTTATTGTCCCTGCTAATACACGACGATAAAAATAATATCTGGCTAGACTGATTTCGGAACGTTCCATCGAATGTGCACGTAAATTCCGGCTTAAAAATAATTTTGTTTGTTATGAGATACAGACCAACGCTTTCTGTTGACACTGGGCTTCGCTTGAAAGACGTGACGAGCAGTAATTGTTTGGGCTGACTCCTGCTACACAATGAACAAACGAAATTGCGAGTACCTGTCGGAACACCAGAGAAAATGCACCGGTACATATTGTACCGTTTCTGACTCTGGAAACCGTTGCGTTCACTCCCAAACCTTACTTCGTGATTGAGAAAGGATAATGTTAGCTCGTATATGACGTAAGAGGTGGAGTGAGGTACAGAAGTGTTTTTCATTTATTAACGTTTATTCATGTCTGTATTCAGATTTGAGTGACACTGACAGCATTGTCCCTCACTAGTAAGCTCTCATACGGTTTATTCAGATACTTTTTATTGCCTGTTTTCTTTATAAACTTTAGCATTATGATGTAATGCACGCGAATCACCGCCTGCGCCTTCGGCGCGCTAATAATGTGAAAATTTGGAAATTTGTCGTAAGTTCATGTGGGACCAAACTGCTAAGGTCATCGGTCCCTAGGCTTACACACTACTGAAACTAACTTACACTGACGACAACGCACACACGCATGCCCGAGGGATCACTCGAACCTCCGACGGGGGTAGCCGCGCGAACCGTGGCAAGGCGCCCCAGACCACACGGCTACACCGTGCGGCGCTAATAATGCGAGCCGAGCGAAGTGTTACGGTGACTGTAGCGAATGTGTCTACGCAGCTACAGCCGCTGCACTGTTCGGTGCGGGCAATGGCGCACGTATAACATCTTCTTTGCTCACGGAATATGTAAATATCAACGTACCACGAATCCGCGTCCAACGCAAAGTACAAGGTATGAATAGGAAAGTATCCTGTTGCATGAGTTATGTAAAGTTTTACGAAGTATCAATAACGTTAACTGTTTGAATTGTATTACTTGTACTGTACTATGGGCATACGGGCATACTAAGCGCCGGCAGTTTCAGCAATGTTACACTGTAAAGTGGCTATAATTTTGCACCTTACAAGCACTGATCTACATACTCTGCCGTGATCTACAACCACAATTAGGTATTATTTGATGGGGCCGGCCGGTGTGACCGAGCGGTTCTAGGCGCTTCAGTCAGAAACCGCGCGACCGCTACGGTCGCAGGTTCGAATCCTGCCTCGGGCATGGATGTGTGTGATGTCCTTAGGTTAGTTAGGTTTAAGTAGTTCTAAGTTCTAGGGGACTTATGATATGATCTCAGATGTTGAGTCCCATAGTGCTCAGAGCCATTTGAACCATTTTTTGATGGGTTGTACATCGTATATATGAATATTTAAAGAAAACTAACATTGTCACATACACCTTGTAAATAATTGTTAACGCTTTTGCATGAAAGGTGACGGAGTGTCTTTATTATCAAAACGGCGTACTGAATGATTGTCTATACTGGTAGAGGTTGGAACGCCAGTGGAGATGAAACGGCAGGCAGAACTCAAGCCCTGGGTGGTCCTGCCTGACACAGGAAGTGCCAAGACCGACAGTCTGGACACCTGGGCGCGGAAACACAATACAGCGGCGGCTGTTCGGTGTTATAGCTAGGCCGGAAGGATAACCGGGATCTCTGCAAATCTTGGATGCAGCTGAGAGGAACGAGGAAGCTTCACCTCGGAAATATAGTAGGTTGGGTTATTTCTAAGGATTTTTACTCAGAAGCTTACCATTGTATGAGTATAGGTATCTCCTAGCAAGCTTTCCGTACTGGACGACAAAAGACTAAAGTATGATTGGTTGGCGTTCGGAAGAATTTGTAGAGAGGGAGAATATTCCGTGGTTTCGTGATGATGATTCGCCTTCTGCGGTTACGCGGGGGAGGGGGTGGGGGGGGGGAGCCGAGTCTTGCTGGGAAGCCAGTGATGAAGAGGAAGAGGTCTTCCGTTTTTGAGGGCCAGTGTGTGACGGTCGCTCAGTATCAGCTTTATTGGTACAGACGGACTTGCTGTCTTTGCTCTTATGAGGGTTTGTAGTTAGAACGGTAGGCACTGTACTGTTGCGAACTTACACGATTCTGGACTTCGACTCCGGGTTGGAAGTCGTCGTTGAGTATGCAGCGTTCAGTGACTGAGAGCACTTCTTTTTCCTAAAGTTACGTAGAGACGGTATTTGAACTCCGTCCTTGTGGCTGGGAGTTTGCGTTTCTCGTCTGCAGAACACAGAGAGGAGAAGACAGTATTAGATTGTATCAGTCAGAGGACCATCTTCGGCCGTGCTAGTGTTTGAAAGAGTTTTATTTTGTGGCTGGAGTTCTTCCATCGTCGCAGGCGTGTACGAGAACCATTACTTCGACGAATAAGACGCAGTACATACGGTGATATTGCTAATTGCTTCGGCTTATTAGGGCTGTGATCAAGCTAGTTTATTTCCACTGAGGTTTCACACCACCGTAGATTATCTTTGAAAGTAGTGTCTTCTAGTTTTTGGTACGCAGATGATGTCAGTCATTTCGCGTTATTTATGTTAGATCGCGCGGCCATAAAAAGGGGAAGAGTTGGGCAATTGATCAGCAATTTTAGTCAGGAAATATACACAATTGTAATATAAAGGGTTGTTTTTTAGTCTACAATAAAGTATGATAAGAAACAACGTTTATCATTTCGTAGTATTAGTTGCCTTAATCATTCATTTATGTTGAGGTTGTAATACATATGTTAAATAGCATTAAGAGATCCTAAGATCTGCTTCAAAGGGTAGTCAGACAGGGCCAGATCATCATTTTAGCGCTCAATATTTTCCGCTGCGAACATGCATTTTACACCCACTAGGGGTAGCATCTTGAAGCGTCAGTTGGACTCTTTGGTGACCTTGGCTTCCTACTTCAGACATATTCATGACTCCACCAGGTGGGTTTTGCGATCATCTGTTCAGTTTTCATCACTAATGGGTATTTGCATTTTTCTGTTCAAACGCAGGTTCATTCGTCATAGGTTTCTTCCGAGGTCTTATTTGAACTCCTTCTTAGGTCCATACCCGTGACTGCCAGTGGTTATGTACACTGCCTGCGCCTGCTAGCCACTGAAATTTTTGATGTTTTATTCTGTGATCTCCCAAGTGTACACTAAGGTGACAGAAGTCCTACCATACCTCATAATACCGTCTCGGACCTTATCTTGCCCGGAGTAGTACAGCAATTCGATGTAGCGTGGACTCATTAAGTCGCTGGAAGTCTCCTGCAGAAATATTGAGCTATTCTGCCTCTATAGCCGCCCTTCATTGCGACAATGTTGCCGATGCAGGATTTTGTGCACGAACTGACCTCTCGATTATGTCCCATAAATTTGCCATGGGATGCGGGCTGTGCGATATTGGTAGCCAAATCATTCACTCGAATTGTCCAGAATGTTCTTCAAAACAATCGCGAAGACTTGCGGTTGTATGGCATAGGCGCATTCTCATCCATAAAAAATTCCGTCGTTGTTTGGGAACATGACGTCCATGAAGGACTGAAAATGGTCTCCAAGTAGCTGAACATCCAGAGGACCCAAGCTATTCCATGGAGACACAGCCCGCATCGTTATGGGGCCACCACCGGCTTGCACAGCGCCTTGTTGACAACTTGGGTCCGTGGATTCGTGGGGTCTGCGTCACACTCGAACCCTACCATCAGCTCTGACCAAGTGAAATCGTGGCTCAACTAACCAGGCTACGGTTTCCATTGAACTAGGCTCCAACAGATGTGGTCAAGAGCCCAGGAAAGGCGCTGCAGAACATGTCGTGCTGTTAGGAAAGGTGCTCGCGTCGGTCTTCTGCTGCCGTAGCCCACAAACGCCAAGTTTCGCCTCACTCCCTTAACGGATACGTTCAACGTACGTCCCACATTGATTTCTGCAGTTATTTCAAGCAGTGTTGCTCTCTGTTTCCACTAACACCTCTACGGAAATGCCGCTGCTCTCGGTCGTTAAGTGAAGCCTGTCGGCCACTGTGTTGCCCGTGGTGAAAGGGTAATGCTAGAAATCTGATGTTCTCGGCACACTCCTGGCACTGTGGATCTCGGAATACTGAATTCCCCAAACGATTTTCGGAACAGAATGTCTCATACGTCTAGCTCCAACTACCATTCTGCGTTCAATGTCTATTAAATGCCGACGTGCGGCCATAACGACGTCGGAACCTTTCCACATGAATCAGCTGAATACAAACGCCAGCTCTACCAATGAATTGACGTTTTATACCATGTGTACGTGATACTACCTCCATCTGTATATGTGCATATCGCTATCCCATGACTTTGTCGCCTCAGTGTAAGACGTTCTGACAATTCGAACGCCATCCAAACGTCGGTAGACCCCGTATCTTCAGAGACCCAATGTTAAATTAATTATACGAATTTGTTTCCCTATCTTTCTGGTTTAATTGCCTTATTTCTTCCCCATTGTTATACTTTCAAATTCTTATCATATTTTTCATAGACGTATGCATTTAAGGATGCGATTAAATCATCGCGAAACCAGTTGTGTGTGATCTTGTAATAAAGAAACTATTAACAGCTAATGCGGGTTGTTGTTGTGGTCTTCAGTCCAGAGACTGGTTTGATGCAGCTCTCCATGCTACTCTAACCTGCGCAAGCTTCTTCATTTCCCAGTACCTACTGCAACCTACATCCTTCTGAATCTGCTTAGTGTATTCGTCTCTTGGTCTCCCTCTACGATTTTTACCCTCCACGCCGCCCTCCAATACTAAATTGGTAACCCCTTGATGCCTCAGAAAATGTCCTACCCACCGATCCCTTCTTCTAGTCAAGGTGAGCCACAAATATCTCTTCTCCCTAATTCTATTCAATACCTCCTCATTAGTTATGTGATTTACCCATCTAATCTTCAGCATTCTTCTGTAGCACCACATTTCGAAAGCTTCTATTCTCTTATTGTCCAAACTATTTATCGTCCATGTTTCACTTCCATACAGGGCTACACTCCATACAAATACTTTCAGAAATGACTTCCTGACACTTAAATCTATACTCGATGTTAACAAAGTTCTCTTCTTCAGAAACGCTTTCCTTGCCATTACCAGTCTACGTTTTATATCTTCTCTACTTCGACCATCATCAGTTATTTTGCTCCCCAAATAGCAAAACTCCTTTACTACTTTAAGTGTCTCATTTCCTAATCTAATTCCCTCACCATCACCTGACTTAATTCGACAACATTCCATTATCCTCGTTTTGCTTTTGTTGATGTTCATCTTATATCCTCCTTTCAAGACGCTGTCCATTCCGTTCAACTGCTCTTCCAAGTCCATTGCTGTCTCAGACAGAATTACAATGTCATCGGCGAACCTCAAAGTTTTTATTTCTTCTCCATGGATTTTAATACCTACTCCGAATTTTTCTTTTGTTTCCTTTACTGCTTGCTCAATATATAGATTGAATAACATCGAGGAAAGGCTACAACCCTGTCTCACTCCCTTCCCAACCGCTGCTTCCCTTTCATGTCCCTCGACTCGTATAACTGCCATCTGGCTTCTGTACAAATTGTAAATAGCCTTTCGTTCCCTGTATTTTACCCCTGCCACCTTTAGAATTTGAAAGAGAGTATTCCAGTCAACATTGTCAAAAGCTTTCTCTAAGTCTACAAATGCTAGAAACCTAGATTTGCCTTTCCTTAATCTAGCTTCTAAGATAAGTCGTAGGGTCAGTATTGCCTCACGTGTTCCAATATTTCTACGGAATACAAACTGATCTTCCCCGAGGTCAGCATCTACCAGTTTTTCCATTCGTCTTTAAAGAATTCGCGTTAGTATTTTGCATCCGTGACTTATTAAACTGATTGTTCGGTAATTTTCACATCTGTCAGCACCTGCTTTCTTTGGGATTGGAATTATTATATTCTTCTTGAAGTCTGGTGGTATTTCGCCTGTCTCATACATCTTGCTCACCAGATGGTAGAGTTTTGTTAGGCCTGGCTCTCCCAAGGCTGTCAATAGTTCTAATGGAATGTTGTCTACTCCTGGGGCCTTGTTTCGACTCAGGTCTTTCAGTGCTCTGTCAAACTCTTCACGCAGTATCGTATCTCCCATTTCATCTTCATCTACATCCTCTTCCATTTCCATAATATTGTCCTCACGTGCATCGCCCTTGTATAGACCCTCTATATACTCCTTCCACCTTTCTGCTTTCCCTTGTTTGCTTAGAACTGGGTTTCCATCTGAGCTCTTGATATTCATGCAAGTGGTTCTCTTTTCTCCAAAGGTCTCTTTAATTTTCCTGTAGGCAGTATCTATCTTACCCCTAGTTAGATAAGCCTCTACATACTTACATTTGTCCTCTAGCCATCCCCGCTTAGCCATTTTGCATTTCCTGTCGATCTGATTTTTGAGACGTTTTTATTCCTTTTTGCTTGCTTCACTTACTGCATTTTTGTATTTTCTCCTTTCATCAATTAAATTCATTATCTCTTCTGTTACCCGAGGATTTCTACTAGCCCTCGTCTTTTTACCTACTTAATCCTCTGCTGCCTTCACTATTTCATTCCTCAAAGCTACCCATTCTTCTTCTACTGTATTTCTTTCCCCCATTCCCGACAATTGTTCCCTTATGCTCTCCCTGAAACTCTGTACAACCTCTGGTTCTTTCAGTTTATTCAGATCCCATCTCCTTAAATTCCCACCTTTTTGCAGTTTCTTCAGTTTTAATCTACAGTTCACAACCAATAGATTGTGGTCAGAATCCACATCTGCCCCTGGAAATGTCTTACAATTTAATACCTGGTTCCTAAATGTCTTACCATTATATAATCTATCTGATACCTTCTAGTATTTCCAGGATTCTTCCATGTGTACAACCTTCTTTTATGGTTCTTGAACCAAGTGTTGGCTATGATTAAGTTATGCTCTGTGCAAAATTCTAACAGATGGCTTCCTCTTTCATTTCTTTCCCCCAATCCATATTCACCTACTATGTTTCCTTCTCTCCCTTTTCCTTCTCTCGAGTTCCAGTCACCCATGACTATTTAATTTTCGTCTCCCTTCACTACCTGAATAATTTCTTTTATCTCATCATACATTTAATCAATTTCTTCATCATCTGCAGAGCTAGTTGGCATATAAACTTGTACTACTGTAGTAGGTGTGGGCTTCGTGTCTATCTTAGCCACAATAATGCGTTCACTATTCTGTTTGTAGTAGGTTACCCGCAGTCCTATCTTTTTATTCATTATTAAACTTCTCCTGCATTACCCCTATTTGACTTTGTATTTACGAGTATAACCCTGTATTCACCTGACCAAAAGTCTTGTTCCTCCCGCCACCGAACTTCAGTAATTCTCACTATATCTAACTTTAACCTATCTATTTCCCTTTTTAAGTTTTCTAACCTACCTGCCCGATTAAGGGATGTGACATTCCACGCTCCGATCCGCAGAACGCCAGTTTCCTTTCTCCTGATAGCGACGTCCTCTTGAGTAGTCCCCGCCCGGAGATCCGAATGGGGGACTATTTTACCTCCGGAATATTTTACCCAAGAGGACGCCATCATCATTTAACCATACAGTAAAGCTGCATATCCTCGGTAAAAATTACGGCTGTAGTTTCCCCTTGCTTTCAGCCGTTCGCAGTACCAGCACAGCAAGGCCGTTTTGGTTAGTGTTACAAGGCCAGATCAGTCAATCATCCAGACTGTTGCCCCTGCAACTACTGAAAAGTCTGCTGCCCCTCTTCAGGAACCACACGTTTGCCTGGCCTCTCAACAGATACCCCTCCGTTGTGGTTGCACCTTCGGTACGGCTATCTGTATCGCTGAGGCACGCAAGCCTCCCCACCAACGGCAAGGTCCATAGTTCATGGGGGGTACATTCCATTATCCTCGTTTTGCTTTTGTTGATGTTCATCTTTTATCCTCCTTTCAAGAATGCGGGTACCAGAAGTTTCTGTAGAAGATTTGAATAGTTTAAAAAATTGTCAGAATATTTACAAACTTATTTATCCATCCTATGAATGAAACTCTTAAGAAGGCTTGTATCCTCTATGTACTGTACTGCTAAAGAATAAGAAAAAGTGATAATTAATAAAGGAAGAAACGTGCCGTGGAGGTTTCATAGAGAGCTGACACTTTTCAGCACTATGAGGTGTACGAACTTTCTCTTTTCGCTGCACTTAGCTGTACTTCCTCGAACACGAGACTGACGGGCTTGAGCTGTGAAGTCCAGTGTGTGTTTAGACGCCTGATAGAGTTGCATAGAGGTACTCACTGCGCTGCTTGATCTTCTTGCAGACGGGAATCTCTCGTGGGTCGGTCCTACGGCGCAGCTGCTCCATGCAGTCGACGGTCTCGATGCCGGTGCTGTTGAACGGGTCATCGCAGTTGTGGTGGTAGTGGTCTGACGAACAGTGGTAGCAGCGTAGCCGCTTCTCTTCTGCAACACACGGTGACGGGTGTGGCTTTAGTATATACAGTAGTGTATAGCAGTGTAGTGGTTCAAATGGCTCTGAGCACTATGGGACTTAACATCGGAGGTCATCAGTCCCCTAGAACTTAGAACTACTTAAACCTAACTAACCTAAGGACATCACACACATCCATGCCCGAGGCGGGATTCGAACCTGCGACCGTAGCGGTCGTGCGGTTCCAGACTGTAGCGCCTAGAACCGCTAGGCCACTCCGGCCGGCTGCTGTGTAGTCGTCAGCAGTGTACAGTAGTATACAGTAGTGAATTTCAAAGTAAAGCCATGGATATTTGCAGGAAAATTAACATTGTTGTTTGAAATAGTTGTACACAACATATCTGCAATAGTACGAAAAAAAAAATGTTCAAATGTGTGTGAAATCTTATGGGACTTAACTGCTAAGGTCATCAGTCCCTAAACTTACACACTACTTAACCTAAATTATCCTAAGGACAACACACACACCCATGCCCAAGGGAGGACTCGAACCTCCGCTGGGACCAGCCGCTCAGTCCAGGACTGCAGCGCCTTAGACCGCTCGTCTAATCCCGCTCGGCGCAATAGTACGAAATCCACTATATCGACCGGCCGGCCAGAGTGGCCGAGCGGTTAAAGGCGCTACAGTCTGGAACCGCACGACCGCTACGGTCGCAGGATCGAATCCTGCCTCGGGCATGGATGTGTGTGATGTCCTTAGGTTAGTTAGGTTTAAGTAGTTTAAGTTCTAGGGGACTTATGACCACAGCAGTTGAGTCCCATAGTGCTCAGAGCCATTTGAACCACTATATCGACAAATATAGTCAAATGGTATCCGATTTGATGCGACTAGTGCAGCATGTAAGAAGACATCAACGAAACGATTCAGATGTTAGAGGGTGAACCCGGTATAAAGAGAGTCGGCTCTGTGTGGTGTTATTGTATGTGTACGTTCCTCTACTGTAGGTGGGAAACAGACACCATTAGGGACCGTAGATGTTGTGTAGATAAACCACGACTGTGACAATGCCATGCGGAAAACTTATTATGTGATGAAAAAGCAAAAATCGGCACATGGAAATGGGACTCTCTAATCGTCAAACTGCCAATAAGTTGAACCCTTCATGTACAGTGATAGATATTTTCGTTAGATTGGGCGCACGATGTGGATAGAATGGAAAATATAAGCAAAGTAGGAAATTATTTAAGGCATAGGAAGGGTTGCTTTTGGGCAAAGCAAGGGCCAGAAACCGTTATTCTCCTCAACCTGTTGCCAGTAACTGTCATACGTCTACGAAAAATTTCGTCATATGACAAACATCTTGCATTCACGAAACGATTGCAGAAACCAGCATTAACGCTCAAACATAAACTGGGTAGATGGGAGTTTACTGAAAAATATGTCTGATATGGACTTCAGAATGGGGTAAAGTGATTCTAACTGATGAGAGGAAGTTAAATTGTGATGGGCAGGAGATATTTCAGTATTATTGGCATGATCTGAAAACAAAGCGGCAGGGAAGAATGAAGAGATATTTTGGTGATGGAAGTGTTACGATTTGAGCAGACTTCTGCGCTGAAGGTAAATCACGCATTGCTTAACCGAACACTAAGAGTGCTCTCCGATATGGTTCAAATGGCTCTGAGCACTATGGGACTTAACTTCTGAGGTCATCAGTCCCCTAGAACTTAGAACTACTTAAACGTAACTAACCTAAGAACATCACACACATCCATGTTCGAGGCAGGATTCGAACCTGCGACGTAGCGGTCGCACGGTTCCAGGCTGTAGCGCCTAGAACCACTCGGCCACCCCGGCCGGCACACTAAGATGCTAGAGGCAGAATTTATTAGTGTGTGTGAAGACCTAGGGGACGAAAGTCTAATGTTTCAACAAGATAATGCAACTGTGTATGATTCCCCTGTAACCAAAAAGTGGTTTGAAGATAAAGATACCTGTGTTGCCCCGGCCTGCACGTAGTCAGGATTTGAACCCCGTGGAAAATATTTGTGGAATACTTGCAAGGCGCGTTTATCGCAATGGAAAGCAGTTGGAGGCCGCATGTGGGCTGAAATGAGCGATACGGGAAGAATGGGTGACAGTTTCACTGAAAGAACTACAAACCCTAACAAAATCAACCCCAAAAATAATTTCTGAGCTAATTAGGAACAACAGAAGTTGGACAGATAGTAAATGCCTCTATACCAGTTTCCATCCAAGAAATGTTAACGCCTTATTTTGATACTCGTGTTATGAAAGAAACTTTCTAATTCTGTTATGACTGTTTACGGCTTATATGTATCTACTATTTGCGTAGAAATTTCCATACGCGTATGATTCATACATTGTACTGTTGGTTTCGTGGAACGCTGTTTTTTTACTGATTTCCACTACTGTAGTGCTAATCAGTGCAGAATTTCAGAATACACAAAGATCGTCACCATGAAAACCGTATTACGTTAGTAGATCAGTTGCACGTTACGTAGATCAACCGAGCGATTTTATCGAAATGGTTTGGGGTGAGTCAGTGCACATATGCATGGAATGTTTGTTAGTATGGCTACATACTGAGCCGGGCGTTGTGGCCGAGCGGTTCTAGGCGCTTCAGTCCGGAACCGTGCTGTTGCCGCGGGTGCAGGTTCGAATCCTGCCTCGGGCATGGATGTGTGTGATGTCCTTAGGTTAGTTAGGTTTGGCTCAAATGGCTCTGAGCACTATGGGACTTAATTTCTGAGGTCATCAGTCCCCTAGAACTTAGAACTACTTAAACGTAACTAACCTAAGGACATCACACACATCCATGCCCGAGGCAGGATTCGAACCTGCGACCGTAGCGGTCGCACGGTTCCAGACTGTAGCGCCTGGAACCACTCGACCACCCCGGCCGGCTTAGTTAGTTTTAAGTAGTTCTAAGTCTAGGGGACTGATGACCTCAGATGTTAAGTCCCATAGTGCTTAGAGCCATTTGAATCATTTTTGAGCTACATGCTGACCAATTAAATGTTGCCAGATAGCACAGTGATTTAAAATTTAATAAGAATGAACCAACTACACTACTGTTTATGCAAATTGTAAAGCGAAGGAAATATGTGCTTACAACAAAATTTATTCCAGAGACCAGCTGTTCCCGACGTCGCACTCCTGTGACTCAGTCTGGTTAAATAGGAAAGATAGAAAAGAGAAAGCACACGTTTCCTAATGTGTATGGGAGTTGGATGTCCTATCTCCTTCTACCCCTTGCCTCTGTCCGTCTCGTCCTCTCCCTATCTTTGTCAATCTCTCTTCCATCCATCTCTCTCTGTCCATCACCTCCTCCCTGTCTCTCTACTCATCTTCTCCTCAATTTCCGCTCAAAGATCATGTTGTAATCGAGGATCATACTACTATTTAGGGTTACAAATAGTCAGTGCTTGAGAGCCGGCACACCACTCTCTCACTTTACAACGCCATTAGTCAAATATTTTAGGTCATGATCTTAGTGTTCCCCAGTACTACATTTGGTATGTGTGGTTTATGACCTTTTTACAATATGAAATTGTGGGCAGAAAATTCTTATATCTGCATGTATAATCCATAGAGAACTTCATCGATTTGTTGTAGAATCATGGAACATATTTTGTGTTCAGACATAATGACCTTTCTAGACTCTGAGAAGCTCATCTGCCGAAAACCAGCACGGTTTTAGGAAACAGCGCTCATGCGAGACACAGCTGGCTCTCTTTGTGTATGATTTACAGCAGGTTCTAAGATACCGGCTCCCAGGTTGATGTCATATTGCTCGACTTTCGAAAGGCGTTCGACTCATTTCCGCACTGTCGCTTGCTCCAAAAAGTGCGCGTTTGCGGCCTATCCGATGACATATGCGGCTGGATAGATACTATTCTAACAGACAGGGCACAGTATGTCTTCCTGAATGGGGAGACTTCAACAGAAAAGAGCGTAACATCAGTTGTGCCCCAGGACAGCGTAATAGGTCCGCTGTCTTTTACAATTTACATAAACGATCTGGTTGATGGTATAGACAGCGGCATTAGACTGTTTTCCAATGACGCTGTAGTCTACAGGAAAATAATATCACAAGAAAGTTGTGAACAAATCAATGAGGATTTGCAGAAAATAAATGAGTGGTGTAATGACTGGCAGTTATCTCTCAATATTAGTAAGTGTAACCTACTGCGTATAACAAAGCGAAAATCCCTATTAATGTACGAGTACAAAATAAATGCCCCGTCTTTGGAAGTGGTAACATCCGTCAAGTATCTGACTCTGACTGTTAACGGGTAAGGTGAACTCTAGTTTGCGGTTTATTGGTAGAATCCTGAAGCGATGCAGTCCTTCAACAAAGGAAATAGCTAACAATACGTTAGTTCGTCCAGTCTCAGACTATTGTTCATCTGTATGAAACCCTTACAAGTTGGGTCTGATTCAAGAGGTTGAGAAGGTCCAAAGAAGAGCGGCAAGATTCGTGACTGGTACATTTAGCGATCGCGAGAGCGTTACAAATCTCATAGAAAGTTTGAAGTGGGACACACTTGCAAATAGACGACGCGCTAAAGTGAAGGGGTTGCTGATTAAATTCCAAAATACGATCTTCGCCGAGAATGTAGAGCATATATTACTACCACCAACTTTCAAATCGCGCAATGATCACCATTCAAAGATAAGGGAAATTAGAGCTCGCACTGAGGCGTTCAGATAGTCGTTTTTCCCTCGCGCGATCCACGAGTGGAACAGGGGGGGGAGGGGGTGGGAGGGGGAATTTGACTTTGGCGCGAATAGTGCCCTCCGCCACACGCCTCTTGGTGGCTAGCGGAGTATATATGTAGATGTAGATTTAGATGTACCCGACGGGCCGCAGTGGAGGCGATGGAGAGAGCTAAACGGGGGCCACAAATCCTGAAGGCAGCGACCGGGCTGTGTGAGTGGTTCTGGGAAGCAGCGCTCAATCGATCGTACCTGGAGGACTTCTGGTCGAGGCTGTGTTCTCCTTCCACTTAGGGTCAGTTAGAAGGTTGCCAGTTCGCAAAACATTTTACCTGGGCCACCCAGCAGTTCATCGTGAGGAAGGCCAGTTAGCGAAAAGCAATTGAAGAGAGGCTGCTGTAAACTGAGCCTTTGTGCAAATGGTGGGAAAGTCGTAAAACTCCGAGTATTTTCATGTTAGAAGCTGGGACAATACAGACAGAGCGCTGGTGCTAGTGGAGCCAAGACTAAACCCCCCGGAGGCAGGAAGTCGGCAGGTTTTTTATTGAGTGGCAAAAACATATATTTGATAAGCACGACTATCTGGGAAGCTTAACACCCTCCTTTCAGAAATAGGAAATGGTCAGCCTGGAAAGATTAGATTTCCCCTTAAATGAGGGACTGTGGTACTATCTACGTAGATATTCTTTTTTTACCGAAACATGGCCATGCTTACCTGAGAACGACACCTCCCTAGTCTAAAATCTTCTTTTTCAGACAAGAGAGATTTGGAGTGGCTGTTTGGCTCTCCTCAGGATATGCAAACTGGAGGCTTGCTGCCCCAGCATGGGAACCCCTGTGCTACGTATAGATTGACTACCAGGCCACAGTCAAGAGGGGAGATTCAATGAGCAGAGTTGTGGGCGGTTTCGTTTCTGCTAATTCGGCTCCCATAGCGAGGTTTGGTGGGAAGAGGAGGTGATTCTTGCCTTCTTCGTCTACTGGTCCTTCCCTGGTGGAGAACTTTGGGTCTTTCTCTAGTGAATGAGACTTGTGGTGTGCATCTTGTGGTAGAGTAAGAACCAGCGGCAGTTTCCAGTTATATCGACAGTGGAACTGCATATCATCTTGGACATACCGTGTGTCGTGAGGGTGGACGTATTCCTCCTGAGTCGTCCATCTGACGTTTGACAATTTCACCACGCACTGTCTTGCCTGTGAGTCAAATCGGTATAGCCAGACCAGCAAACGGGTGTACCTCAAATTAAAATCTGCCAGGGTTTCAACGCTCTGATAGGGAACTTTCCCACGTGCTAATAACCAGATCGACAGTAGTTTGCAAATTATCGTGAACACGTCAGAACGTTACAGTTGCTACGGCGCACCTCCCTTCACGCACAGTACGCCGTTTCCTGCGGCCACCTGAATCAAGGTGAAAGGGTAAAATACTGTTGCACCAGGGTAGGGTTGTTAAATGATATTCACAGATCCCTGTCCTCAGGTGAGCCAGAGTTTCTGGTATACTTGGTCGTAGTTGATTCCATTCGAATAGAGACGGGCCTCACAGAGGATTTGTGCAAACAAAGTCAAGTTGGGAGGTAGGAGACGAGCTACTGGCAGAATTGATGCTGTGAGGATGGGTCGTGAGTCGTCCTTGGGTAGCTCAGATGGTAGAACTCTTGCCCGCGAAAGGCAAAGGTCCCGATTTCGAGTCTCGGTCTGTCACACAGTTTTAATCTGCCAGGAGGTTTCAAAGTCAGATTGAGTTGTAAAAGGTATTAATTCAGGCGAGAATTTGTGTAGCTTCCACCCCAATGTACGCTTTCACAATCAAACACCGTTTCTTTTCTGATTTGTGTTTCTCATTTTCATGTAAGATTTATCAGCTTGTTGTAGAAAAGGATTAATAAAACTTGTCATTATTCTGTAAACTTAAATACGCCATTGTTCTCAATCATACTCCCTCAATTATTCACTGATTTTATTTTATTGTGGTGTTATATGGGTACACTAGCAATTTAAAGCCCAGTCTTATTAAATTAATTAACTTGATTATTAGTTTGAGTTCTGAAAGTGACCACAGACTTAGGTAACATAAGTGCCATGAGTAAATTCACTAATTCATACATAATAATTAAGGATGTAGCTCGCTATTTGAAGGTTACTGAGAAGATAATACTTTTCTTTACGTAAAAATAATAACATTTAGCATCACTCAGGCAATTATTTATGATTAAAGCAAGCGACGGCTTGCGTGCTTATCGATGAAAACTGAGGTTGGAGGACTAAATTTTTTCGTATTAAATGGTCTGTTTTCAAAGGTTACAAGCAGATAAAGGCATATTATGCAGATACAGGCAACATACCAGCTACTTTCTAATTTTCTTACAAACTATGAATGGATTGTTAAGTTTTTGATTTATTACTGTTCCCATAATTTCCTTTCACTCTTATTATTTCTTAGAAATGGCAGACAAATAATAAGCTTTTGCAAGGAATTTGTAGCGTTGTTTTTCTTTAATTATTGTGAATGACATACCCATGTTTTAGTCAAATATATATCTTTTTAATGGGAATTTTTTTACTGACTGAATCAAAAATGATCTTTCAAAAAATTCAGATGAATAAGTTTGGTTACAAGGAAAATATAACATTTACCACGAACAAATACATGACAACAGTTAAAGTTTCAATAAGGAATTAATGCATTGGCCAATTTTTATTCTCCAATCTGTTCATAATCGTTTTGTAATGTGTTTCCTATAAGTTAACTCATTTCATCAGAAACAGTATCATTTGAAGATGATACCAGTATTTTAGAAGCCACAGAAGTTCCTACCAAACTCGTTTTCAGAAAAAGTTTTATTTGAAAACGAAAAATTTTAGTATTACTCCTAAGACACATTGATATATAGGTTCCATAACCGTTTATCATTTTTTAAAAAAGGAATTCTTGTATCTATGAAATGAGATTCGGTGGCAGACGCGAGAACCGTATATTGAACATATTCGCTGGGAAACCGATATCGCTTGACTACACGATCGGCAACCGGTCACTAGAATCAGTCGGCATGTTCAAGCAAACCGCCTGAAGAAATGGAAATGAGCGTATGGCATTGCTGGCCCGGAGACCCCATTCGGGGGAGTTCGGCCCCCGTATCGCAAATTTGACAACACATCGGCGACTTGCCGACCCACTCCCCTGCTGGGGATCGAACCCAGACCTCCTACTTGGTAGGCGGTAACGCTACCGCTACGCTACCGAGGCGGATAGTTTATTGAGATAATCCTAGGGAAGCGCAGTTCATCTAGAACAGAAACTGCGAACTTGTGCGACCCTTTCTGAGTGTTTGGAATCCCCGCCAGGTCAGATTAAAGAAAGACAGTTAAGTGTTCCAATGGCGTGCTGGTTGATTTTTTTTATCGGTACGTTCGATCCAGAAAGACTATTATGGAAATGCTCCGTGAACACAAATTGACATCTCTGGAGGCGAGAAGAGATTCTTTTCTCGAAGCATTACTAAGACAGTTTAGACAATCGGCATTTGCGGCAGACGTAGAACGATTCTCCTACAGCCAATGTTCGTCTCGCGTAATGACTAAAGCTCGAAGTTTAGCGCTGATTTCAATGCGAGATGATTTTCATAGTTTCCACAACGAAACTCTGTCTCGAAATCTGGCAGAAAATCCATATTGTATATGAAGTGCACCAGCGGTAAGACACAATCAGTACCTTGACTGTGCGATAGCAACGACAATATTATCGGTGACAGTGCCACTAAAGAAGACAATGCAAATGTCCTAGAGCTATAATCAAGAAAAACTACCAACACGAGTAACTTAGAAGTAGATATCCTCGGTGTAGCGAAGCATCTTAAGTCATTTAAAAAAGGCAAGTCCTCTGGTCTAGATTATAGACCAGTTAGGTCCCTTTCTGAGTATGCTGATAAATAGCTCCATACTTAGAATCACATTCAATTGCTTGTTCGACGGAAGAACCGTACCCAAGGACTGGAAAGTTGCAAAGGTCACACCGGCACCCAACAAGGAAAATCGGAGTAATCTGCTGAATTACAGACCCCTATCACTGACATCGATTTGCTGTAGGATACTGAAACGTGTACTGTGATCGAACATTATGAATCACCTCGAAGAAAACGATTTATTGACAGACAGCACGGATTGAGAAAATCTCGTTCCTTGTGAAACACAACTAAGTCTTTATTTTCAAAAGTACTGAGTAGTATCGACAGAGGACCTCAAGTTGATAATATATTTCTAGATTTTCATAAGGTTTTTCACAGCGTTCCTCCCAAGGAACTTCTAACCAAACTGTGTGCCTAGCAATTTCGTCTCAGATGTGCGACTGCATTCATGATTTCGTGTCATAAAGGTCACAGTTTGTACTAATTGGCGGAAAATCATTGAGTCAAACAGAAGAGATATCTGGCGTTCCCCAGGGAAGTGTTATAGTCGCTCTGTTGTTCTTAATCCGTATAAACGACTTAGGAGACGACCCTAGCAGCCCTCTCCGATTGTTTGCCGATGATGCCGTCATTTACCGTCTTGTAAAGAAATCAGATGATAAAAATCAATTGCAAAATGATTTACGCTAGATGTCTGTGTGGTAATAAAAATATCAATTGACTCTAAATAATGAAAACTGTGAAGTCGTCCACATGGGTATTAAAAGGATAAATCAAACAAATCTAAAGGCTATAAATTCAACTAAATACTTAGGGATTACAATTACGAATAACTTAAAGTGGAGCAATCACATAAATAATATTGTGGAAAAAGCTAACCAAACACTGCGATTTATTGTCATAACACTTAGAAATAACAATAGGTTTACTTTGATAGTGCCTACACCACGCTTGTCGTCCCTCTTCTGGAGTACTGCTGCTCGGTGTGGGCTCCGTATCAGTAGGGTTACCGGGGGGCGTCGAAAGAATTCAAAAAGTGGTAGCATGTTCTGTACTATCGCAAAATAGGGGAAAGAGTGTAGAGAGTGTCACGGATATCATACGAGAGTTGGGATGGCAATCATTACAACGAAGGCTCTTATAGTTGCTATCACATTCTATATTAGGCTGCACTTGGTGTGCTGGTAATGGTAATAACTATGCTGAGTCGCCTTTCCCATAGTTTAATGAGTCCGTACCATGGCCTGGTTGGTAGGATGAATTACTACAGGTTTTGCCAAAGACTTATGATCGTGTAGATTTATGTTTTCCTTTCTCGCGCGAGCTGTTCGAGAGTGGAATGGTAGAAAAGTAGCTTGAATTAGTTCGATGAACCTACTTCCAGGCGCTTATTTGTGAATTGCTGAGTAGTAATGTAGATGTAAATGTAGATATTGAAGACAAAATAAGAGGCATCAGAGCTCGTAGAGAAGCATATAGATAGTCGTTTTTCCTTCGCTCCATTCGCAGTAGAACAGGAAGAGGAATGGCTAACAGTAATGCATTGTATCCTCCGCCATGCACCATATGGTGGCTTGCGGAATACGTACGTCAGTGTAGACGCAGGCATGTTTGCATTATTGGTAAATAGAAGAAATGCTGATGCAATATTTTCTCCTCAGAACGGTCTGTACTATATGCATATTGTAGTTTGGCATTTCGAGCGGGCGATGGAACAAGCGCAGAAATAGGTGGTAGCCGTTCATTCGCTCTCAGCACTTGTCCCAAGTTACACATGCAGTACTTTCTGCACTTACCTGCTTACTCTAGTAACGGAACAACATTAAACTACCGATACCACAGGTCTGCTTTGAGCCATAACATACGAGGCGTGTTTTTAAGTAAGTACCGTTTTGAAATTAAAAAAGACGTGCTAAGATATCACAATAATTTTATTTTTATACGAAAGCCTGTACCTTAATCTACTTTTCTACATAATTTCCGTCAATATCGAGGCACTCGTCATAACGTTGTACCAGTTTCTGAATACCCTTCTCACACAAGTCTGCCGCCTGACTTGCTAACCACTGCATCACCACTGTTTTAACTTCGTCATCGTCTTGAAGACGCTGACCACCCAGGTGTTTCTTCAAGTGCAGGAACAGATGGTAGTCACTAGGCGCAAGATCGGGGCTGTACGGGGGATGATCTAGAGTTTCCCGCCGAAAAGGTGTGATGAGATCTTTGGTCTGATTTGCCACATGCGGACGGGCATTGTCTTGCAGCAAAACGATGCTCTTGCTCAACTTCCACGGACTGTTGCTTTGATTCTGGTGTGGCGTAGGCCACCCATGATTCATCGCCCGTAACAATTTGGCTTAAGAAATCATCAGCGTCGTTGTGGTACCGCTCAAGGAAAGTCAATGCACTGTCTAAACGTTTGGTTTTGTGCACATACGTCAACATTTTCGGCACCCAACGTGCGCACAATTTTCGGTAATTGAAGTGCTCGGTCACAATGCCATACAAAACACTACGAGAAACATTACGAAAGTCATCCCGCAAGGAGGAAATCGTAAAGCGTCTGTTTTCTCTCTCCTTATTGTCCACTTCCTGCACCAAACTTTCATTAACGACCGAAGGACGCCCACTCCGTTGTTCATCACGCACATTTGTGCGGCCGTCTTTAAATGCTCTCACCCACTTTCTTACTATTCCATCACTCATAATGTTTGCTCCGTAAACTGCACAGATCTCACGATGAATATCGATCGCTTTGAGGCCTTTAGCACTAAGAAATCTTACAACAGCCCGTTCTTCACAGTCGGTGGGACTCACGATTATCGGAGGCATCTTAAATACTCAGTACACAACGTAAACAAGGAAGAATCAGACTGTAATGGCGTCAGTGCGTAGATTAAGGTACAGGCTTTCATTTAAAAATAAAATTATTGAGATATGTTAGCAAGTCATTTTTAATTTCAAAACGGTACTTACTTAAAAAAACACGCCTCGTAAAATAGCGGAAATAAAAGCTCATCGATATCCAGTTCGCATGAAATAGGCGCCACGACGATTAAATAATTCTCATGACGTCATGTACGTTGGCCCCACCAAATCACAGCCACACTATCATTTTGCATCTTAATCTATACCTCGGGTTACGCCTCAGATCAGCAAATATTAATACACGTGCAAATGAAATATTGCAAATGTTCTGTGCTGGCCCTGTTCCCACACTTGAGATGTCCTACGCCACAACGTTATCACGTCACGAGTCAAAGATGCCGGCCGGTGTCGGTGGGTTCAGTGGCTGTGTAGTGGTAGCAGTAGGAGACGAGAAGTGTTGGCGGGCCGAAGCGCTTCCGCCGTCGGCGCGGCAGCTGGCGCCTTACCTCTCTCTGGCAGTTGGGGCGGTCACAGGTCAGCCGGCGCTGGCTGGGCCCAAGTGCCGCCTGCATCCGTCCTCTCGGGGCTCACTCCGGAGGCTGACTGCACTTGCAGCCTGCCTGCCTGCCTGCCTGCCCTGACACTGTGTGACCCGTGTGATTCATCTCCAGCACGCCGTCTGCCGGCCACCAATCTCTTGCTTGCTGGTACTCGTCTTGGCAGAAGAGTGTCCCATAATAGACTAGCGGGCTGTGTGGCGCAGTGGCATTACAGTTATTACACTATTCTGGGATATTGCACCGCGGCCGGAAGAATTTTTGTTAAAACCCAGCCTTTCATCCCCATCTGCGGAAGAAATTGTCAAGGGGGCGGGGATTGTACCTTTGTAGGATGACAGATACACATCCCAGCTCGCTACTGACTGAAGTAAAATTCCGTTTCCGTGTGGTGCCCTGCAGAGGCGTGACGTCACACGTTTTGAAAACGCGGACGCAATCTGCTGTTGTTCGCTTGCTGTCGTCCCCTACAGCTATCACCCCATGGTGAAAGACTAGTACACATCATATTCAGTACCGAATTATTGGGGCGTTTTAGTAATCTCTTGGTCTTTCATAGTATTCGCTTGTGGCTGCCATTACCTGAGCCTTTTTTTTCAGTATTTCATCTTGTGATTGGTTCGATGTGACACGCGACGAGTTCCTTTCTTGTGCCAATCTCTTCACCTCAGAGTAGTATTTGCTGACTACGTCCTCAATTATTTGTTCGGAGTACTTCAATTTCTGTCTTCCTCTACAGTTTTTATCCTGTGTAGCTCCCTCCAATACTATGGAGGGTAGTTAGTTAGCTTCATGTTCCATGGATCATTTTGCACGATATGTCGTAATGATGTGGAACGAATCATTTTTCATTCACATCGCAAATTGATTTGTAAATATGGCTAAATTCTGAACATTTGTAAGTTTTTGTAAATATATAGACGGGAGTTGGTAATTCCTATCCACCACCGTTTACAAATGACTGTAACAGAAATTCTTCTGCAGAACAGAGAGAATTATCAAGGAGAAACTTTTTCAGTTTGTTTTCAAATTTTACTTAGCTGTCTGTCAGTCAGTGGGTAGGTGATCAAACACTTTTCCTACAACATTGAGCACCAATTTTTGTACTAAAGACAACCTTTATGTGGGGTTAATTACTTACTTTCATGTCAAATGTATCATTTTGCACGATAAATCGTAATGATGTGGAACCAGCCATTTTTCATTCACATCGCATGTCGTTTTTACTTCTGGCGTTGTAATTACGTACATCATTGTTCCTTTTGAACTGTAGTATACTTTTTACAATAAACTTCATAAGGGAATACATATATTGTGAACTGGTACTCACAAGGTCCAACTTATTAAACAGATGTCAACAAGATGATCTTGGGTGAGCACCATATACACTATGTGATCAAATGTATCCGGACACGTGATGGGACACGTACAGCACAAAAGCGTACAGGCCGACCTCGTCTGTTGACTGACAGAGACCGCCGACAATTGAAGAGGGCCGTAATGTGTTATAGACAGACATCTATCCAGACCATCACACAGGAATTCCAAACACCATCAGGACCCACTGCAGTTACTATGACGGTTAGGTGGGAGGCGAGAAAACTTGGATTTCTTGGTTGAGCGGCTGCTTATAACCCACACATCACGCCGGTAAAGCCGCGCGGGATTAGCCGAGCGGTCTGGGGCGCTGCAGTCATGGACTGTGCGGCTGGTCCCGGCGGAGGTTCGAGTCCTCCCTCGGGCATGGGTGTGTGTATTTTTCCTTAGGATATTTTTGGTTAAGTACTGTGTAAGCTTAGGGACTGATGACCTTAGCAGTTAAGTCCCATAAGATTTCACACACATTTGAACATTTGAACAACACCAGTAAATGCCAGACGACGCCTCGCTTGGTGTAAGGAGCGTAAACATTGGACGACTGAACAGTGGAAAAACGTTGTGTGGTATGACGAATCACGGTACACCATGTGGCAATCCGACGGCAGGGTGTGGGTATGGCGAATGCCCGCTGAAAGTCGTCTGCCAGCGTGTGTAGTGGCAACAATAAAATCCGGAGGCAGCGATGTTATGCTGTGGTCGTGTTTTTCATAGATGGAGCTTGCACCCCTTGTTGTTTTGCGTGGCACTATCAGAGCACAGGCAAACATTGATGTTTTAAGCAACTTCTTGCTTCCCACTGCTGAAGAGCAATTCGGGGATGCGACTGCATTTTTCAACACGATCGAGCACCTGTTCATAATGCAGGGCCTGTGTCGGAATGGTTACACGACAATAACATCCCTGTAATGGACTGGCCTGTACAGAGTCCTGACCTGAATCCTATAGAACACATTTGGGATGTTTTGGAACGCCGACTTCGTGCCAGGCCTCACCGACCGACATCGATACCTCTCCTCAGTGCAGCACTCCGTGAAGAATGGGCTGGCATTCCCCAAGAAACCTTCCAGCACCTCACTGAACGTATGCCTGCGAGAGTGGAAGCTGTCATCAAGGCTAAGAGTGGGCCAACACCATATTGAATTCCAGCATTACCGATGGAGGGCGCCACGAATATGTAAGTCGTTTACAGCCAGATGTCCGGATACTTTTGATCACGTAGTGTATTACTCTTACAGCCGTTATTGAGCAAACAAGACTTTATTTCTTAAAGATGAGTTACCCCAGAACATTATTCCATATGACATTATTCCCTAAGGTCTTAACACAATTACCATTACCCCGAGCCTTCTTCTTGTCAACATTTTCCGTATGTTTCTTTCTTCACCTATTCTGCGGACAATCTCCGCTTTCCTTCTTGCATCAGTCTACCAGATTATCAACATTCCTCAACAGCACCACATCTGAAACGCTTCGATTCTTTTCTGTTCCGGTTTTCCTAGACTCCACGAGTCACTGTCATAAAATGATCGTATCCAAAGGTACATTCACACAAATATCTTTCTCAGATTAGAGCGACGTTCCATTGATACTAGCAGACTTTTCTTGCCCGTAAAAGGTATCTGCGTCTGTGTTAGTCTGGTCTTTGTGTGCTTCTTGTCTCGCTCGCCATGTATTATTTTGCTTGCAAGGTAGCATAATTCCTTTACTTCGTCTACCTTAGTGCTTCAGATCCACCCCAGTGATCTGCTGGCTTCAAGGCGCCTTCCGCAACGGTTCATCTGTCTGTTTCTGCCTTCTGCAGCTGCCCTTGTGTTATTCTAGCTGTTTTTCGACCGTTCTTTTAGTAATACCCACACGCTCCTCTCCCAGTTCCACGGTATCCTGTAAATTCCTGCTTGTTGAGCGGTTTGCGAGCATCCTTGTCCGATTTTAGGTGTTCATGTATCTTAGGGCTGAGGTCGTAGCTTACAGCTATATTCCGTACTGTCAATATATTTCCTGTGCCGTTAGAAATGTTTGTAATGAATGGCAGGGAAACCTTGTATCTTGCAGACACCTATACATCACTACGATTTTTTTATCGCTGTCTTAACGCTCTTTACCGAGCGGGGTGGCGCAGTGGTTAAACACTGGACTCGCATTCGGGAGGACGACGGTTCAATCCCGCGTCCGGCCATCCTGATTTAGGTTTTCCGTGATTTCCCTAAATCACTCCAAGCAAATGCCGGAATGGTTCCTCTGAAAGGGCACGGCCGACTTCCTTCCCAATCCTTCCCTAATCCGATGAGACCGATGACCACGCTGTCTGGTCTCCTTCCCCAAACCAACCAACCAACCAATCTTAACGCTCTTTTTATCTCAGCGGGCCAATACCCATTATTGAGGAACGCATTGGTATGATATTACAGTTTCGCTTCGAGTAGCTGCGGTACACAGAGATTCCTCGCTAACGTTTTTATAACACCTCGCTTTTTCGTGGTAACTGATCGTGTATGTTGGTTTTCGCTGCATCGTGTAGCCCAAGGTACTAGCACGTCAATGTAATGTAATCTTCCGTCTACCTCCTCCTCCATAGTGAACAGCATCTTCAAATTAATCTCATTAAGGTGCTGATGAAAACGAGCTAGTTCCTGTCCGCCACGTCTGTACAACGCAAACGTTTCACGATAAGCACTTTGCTAACAACGGTGACTGCTTGTATGC
The DNA here is from genome assembly GCF_021461395.2 of Schistocerca americana. Taxonomy (NCBI): domain Eukaryota; kingdom Metazoa; phylum Arthropoda; class Insecta; order Orthoptera; family Acrididae; genus Schistocerca; species Schistocerca americana. The sequence goes on from NC_060120.1 coordinate 955,387,326, forward strand.
TATTGGTCGGTCGTTTGGCTTCGTCACATATCGGATTTGTCCGGAACACTTCATATCTATTTCTCTGTTTTTTTTTAATTCCTTTATTTCTGTAAACGCTGGGCAACTAGCAGCTGTAGTGTCAAAATTGCGTGCTGAAGTTAAACGTTGTAGTTTCTGACGGCAGCGCTTAGCGCCAATTACGCCAGTATTTCTCCCTCACATGTCACCGCCCACCGCAAAGAGAAATCTTGTCATTTAGATTTTGGTTCATCATTTTCAGCAACTGATTTTGAAGAATGCCGATGTGAAGAAATAGCACACTAATGTGCTATTTCTTCACATCGCAATTCTTATTATTCGGTTACCCCCACCCTCCCCCGCCCCCTCCCCCGCCCCCGCCCCTCCAGGTGCGATCGGACTTCTTCTTGGAACCACCTATACTTGCTTCACACAGCAGAGAGGAAGATTGGACGTGATTAAAGCTCAAAAAGTAGTAAGATTCTTTCACGCAGTGAAAGTACAACTATGTTCTATTACAGTTTTAATGAACAATTTCAAGTATTTACCGAAAATTGCAAGAAAATATTATATAAAATGAAAATATCGGTTCTCGACGCTGCTATATCGATAAATCGGAGTGAAAGATATCACCAATATACAGGGTGTTTATAAATGAATATCGGGGTTTTAACGCTTTACAATATTTATTATGTTAAACTTACAGTTATAAATGATGTGTCAAATGAAAGAGGAGTTTTACCAAGAACCTTATAAATGGTCAACGTGAGCACCATTTGTCACACGGCACACATCAAGTCTATAGCCGAGTTCTTCGCAAACGTTGATGAGTGTCTTCAGTGATTGTAGCAACAGCTCCTTCAATCCGGTTTCTTAATTCAGGGAGGTCTGCTGCTAGCGGAGGCACGTACACACGATCCTTGATGAAGCCCCAAAGGAAAAAAATCGCATGGCGTTAGGTCGGGTGAACGTGGAGGCCAAGCAAATCAAGCCCTGTCATTGGGCCCCTTGCGGCCTAGCCAGCGCTTGGGTACAGTGAAGTTCAACCAATTGTTACGAAAACATTGCGCGCTGCGCATGCCCACTGGTGCCAAACACAACTGTGTTGCTCTTTCATTTGACATATCATTTATAACTGCAAGTTTAATGTTATAAATATTATAAAGCGTTAAAACCCCGATATTCATTTATAAACATCCTGTATATCGGTATTTCGTGGAAGAAAATATCGATTTATCGATATATCAAGCCGGCCGGAGTGGCCGAGCGGTTCTAGACGCTTCAGTCAGGAACCGCGCGACCGCTACGCTCGCAGGTTCGAATGCTGCCTCGGGCATGGATGTGTGTGATGTCCTTAGGTTAGTTAGGTTTAAGTAGTTCTAAGCTCTTGGGGACTGATGACCTTAGATGTTAAGTCCCTTAGTGCTGTCGAAATGTGACGAAACCAAGGTGAAACCATCTAATAACAACACTAAACATGAACAACACTAATGGACTTTGGTGATCGTTTAACCTGTCAGGGAGGTTTCCAACTCTGATCATTTACACACCCACCGATGATGTGTACATCTGACCATGTCTTCTCAGTGCTCCAGATTTCTTGGTCAGGCAGTGTATTTCGTAACGGTCCATCTTTGTGAAGTATCGGACTTGAGGGTCATATAACATGGTGTATTAAAATACGAGTAAATGAAACCGCGTATTTAGTGTGTTCGCTTTCTTTATTCCAAAGTAAGAGATAAGGATTTTATGAAAATACTGGGTGTCCCAAGAATATTGCGACAAATATCTTGGGGAGGTGGGGCACATCATAAGCCCTTAGCATTACGTAACAACCCATGGCTGCAAACGTCGTCGTACGCCGTTAGGTCTTGCTGTACACGAGAGAATTGGAGAGGAACACCACTAACTGGTGCTGTACACGAAAGTGCTGAAGGAGAACGTGAGGATTTCCTCATTCCATCGCTAGCCAGCATACGAGAAGCACGGAACGGTATATGAACGGTGAGCTTGAAGACATGTACTTAATGTACGGAATTGCTGACTGCAATGGACATCAGCCGCACCACAGTTTATTTGTAGGTCCACATCGAAATTTTGCGAGTACGGATCATTAAGAAGTGCGGGGATAGTGAGAGCAGGCCACGATCGGTGCGTTCGGTCGTTACGAAAGGAAGTATGTTGGATGTCGTGAAGATTAATCCAGGCACCAGCATATGTGCCGTTGCCTCTGGGTTAAGAATGTCTCGTAGCAGTGACCAGCGTGTTTTGAACGCCGAGTCCTTACACGTCTTTCGTCTCCAAAGGAAGCATTTATTGCACCCTGATGATCATCCCGCACGTGTGCGCTTCGCACAGTTGTTTCTGCAACCAAGTGGCGCAGATGTGCATTTGCCGGCTTTTGTGTTGTTCACCGACGAGGCCACATTCATTAGGGATGGCGTATTCCATCGTCACAGTGAGGTGTTGTGGATGCAAGTGTAAGGTGGCAACGGTCTTGCCCCTTACATGAGTCCATTTAACGTGACTAGAATCACTTTGCGAGCACTTTAGGTCAATAAAAACGACTGACAGCGGCGCAATCGCTTTGTAGGTAAGTAGTTGTTGTTTGTTGGAGTAATACTCTCGATTACGGTGTATGAAATGTCTGTGGAAACGCATCGGCACGCTGGCTATACAGGGAGAATTATGCGATTTTGTAAATTATCAGATTTTGCATCAATGCATTATAAGCGAGGCACTGAGGACAGTGCTCAGCCAGCAGCCTGACAGCCGTCTCCAGGTGTGTAACCTCAAGTGTTTACAAAACAAAGCAGTGGCTTGCTGGGCGTGCTATTGCCTACGTTCCACTAACTTTACGCCTTCGAGTAATTGAAGTGGGGCAATCCAGGAGTCCCTAAGTAATTAAAAATTCTGGAAAAATTGTTGTTGGCCGCAGCTGTGGATCTTCCCAGGTGGCTTGGGCGGAGTTTACTCGTGAAATTTGATAGAAAGGGAAGAACTGCGGAAAATAGTTCGATTCCCAGGCCGTAAATTGGTCAGCCCAGGGAAACTGGTTATTTTGAGCGTTTCTAGTGATGTGATTAGCTCGGTAAAGTTTTGGTGGGGAAAACAGATGCAAAGAGCCATCCTGCTCGACTCTCTGTCGAGGTCTTCCGTCTTGGGCTTTCGCTCTGAGAGAACGTGAGCCATGTCAGCTCTTTGCTGATGGGAAGATTGTCGCAATTTGAGAAGTTTACGGACAGCAGTCTGTTGTCCAAGTATTGTAGGAGTGTAATTTCCGAGGCGACACACCCGGATTCCATGGCCGTGCCGTGGCCCACCGGAGACCGCAGCCACGGTAGCAGTGGTACGGTGAGGTCGCTCCCGCTTCGGCCTACGTTAGGAGTAGCGTTAAATAGCTGGATCACGTGCAATTGCTGTTTCCACTGAGGTTTCTCGATACTTTGTGGTGTAGTGATTCTTCTTATTTTTCGTTTTGTGTCGATGTCAGTCGGTCAGCCAATTTATAAGAGGTCGCGTTTTGCACCGATTTTGACACATTTCAGTACCAACCCCAGCTAGGAGGGTAATTTGTAAATGGTTCATTTGTGTTATTATTCAGCATTGGTCTGAAGTTGATAATAAATTTATTGATTCAGTAGAGCTTTTACTTTCAGTAATTTGATCCTGAATTCACCCTTTGCTTCATTTTATTTCTCTGTAATTGTCTGGTATCATTGAACCCCCTAAGTGTTCGTTATGGTTCATGTTTGGAATTAAAAATAGATGTGATTTATCGTCAACACTACCGCCACAGATTAATTAGGGGTGACAGGGCGACATTTAAATCTAGCGTTATCCATTGTTGCATACATTTCCACTCCCAGTTTCTCTGTAAGTTGTTTGACTGGGGCGAACACACGCAAAAATCCAGACAAGCAACAGCAGAACACCCCCAGGGTCTGCAGCACAACATCGCTCCACAGTTAATGTGTAGGCGTGTTTGGTCGATGCCTGCTTAGCCAGGCTGTACCTTTTGCCATCCCGGTTGACCAACGCGAATTATCAGACCTTACTGAACAGGTTCTTCCCAGCTTGCTCAAAGATTTTCCAGCAAATGTGAGGCGCAGCATGTGGTTTCAACATGATGGGGTGCGTGCTGACTTTGGACTGGCTGTTAGTAGGTGTTTGAGCAGGTCATCCCCACATCGATGGACTGGGCGTCGTGCACCGGTTCCCTGACCACACGCTCACCAGATTTATCGAGCTTTGATTTCTTTCTCTGTGGAGTTGGAGTCATGAAATGTCTCATGTATCGCGATCCTGTGGAGTCTGAAATGGATCTCTTTGCAAGAATCGTCGGCACAGCTGCTACTATCAAAGAAACCCTCCGTCAGTTCGAGCATGTTCGGCAGTCAATGCTCCGTCGGTGTCATGCACGCTTGCCGTCTGATGCTCAAAACTTTTGAAACATTAGAGCTGTATTCATGTCGTACATCATGTGTACTCATTATGTCCAATAAATGTGTCAAGTAAATCATTCTCATGCCTCCAGTCTTCAACTGCAGTTATCACTTACCCCTGACGTTAGCGGTCATGGGTTGTTATGCAGTTGTCAATCCTTGTGATGAGCCCCACTGCTCCTAGAAGCTTGTCGCAACATTTCTGGGATACCCTGTACACTGAGCTGACAAAAATCGTGGGATACTTCCTAGCCGGCCGGGGTGGCCGAGCGGTTCTAGGCGCTACAGTCCGGAGCCGCGCGACCACTACGGTCGCAGGTTCGAATCCTGCCTCGGACATGGATGTGTGTGATGTCCTTAGGTTAGTTAGGTTGAAGTAGTTTTAAGTTCTAGGGGACTTATGACCTCAGAAATTAAGTCTCGTGGTGCTCAGAGCCATTTTGATACTTCCTAATATCGTGTCGGACCTCATTTGGGCCGGCGTAGTTCAGCAACTCGACGTGGCATGGACTCAACAAGTTACTAGAAGTCCCCTGCAGAAACACTTAGCTACGTTGCCTCTACAGCCGTCCCTAATTGCGAAAGTGTTGCTGGTGCAGGAGTCTGCGCACGAACTGGCCTCTCGATTAAGTCTCGTAAATCGTCGATTAGTTGCCAATTCATTCGCTCGAATTGCCCAGAATGTTCTTCAAATCAGTCGCGAACAACTGTGGCTCTGTCACATGGCGCATTGTCATCCGTTAAAACTCCATCGTTGTTTGGAAAAATTATGTTCGTGAATGCCTGCAAATGGCCTGTAAGTAGCGCAACATAAATTTCCAGTCATTGACCGGTTCAGTTGGACCAGAGGACCCAGTCCACTCATGTAAATACACCCCACACCATTATCGACTCACCACCAGAATGACAGTGCCTTCTTGACGAGTTGGGTCCATGGGTTCGTGAGGACTGCGCCACATTCGAACCCTATCATTAGCTCTTACCAACTAAAATCGGGACTCACGTGACCAGGCCACTGTTTTCCAGTCGTCTACGGTCCAACTGATGAGGTCACGAGCCCAGGAAAGGCGCTACAGGCGATGTCGTTTGCTGTTAGCAAAGGCAATCGCGTCGGTATTCTGCTGCAATAGTCCATTAACGCCACATTTTGCCGCATTGTCCTATCGGATGCGTTCGTCGTACGTCCCATATTGGTTTCTGCGGTTATTTCAGACAGTGTTGCTTGTCTGTTAACATTGACAACTTTACGCTAACGCCGCTGTTCTCGGTCGTTAAGAGAAGTCCGTCGGCCTCTGCATTGTCCACGCTGAGAGGTAAAGCCTGAAATTCGGTATTCCCAGCACGCTCTTGACGCTGTAGATCTCGGAATATTGAATCCCGTAACGATTTCCGAGATGGAATGTCATGTGCGTTTATCTCCAACTTAGATTCCACGTTCAAAACCAGTTAATTTCCGTCTTGCGGCCATAGTCATTTCGGAAACCTTTTTACATGAATGACGAGAGTACAAATGACAAATGGTTCAAATGGCTCTCAGCACTATGCGACTTAACTTCTGAGGTCATCAGTCGCCTAGAACTTAGAACTAATTAAACCTAACTAACCTAAGGACATCACACACATCCATGCCCGAGGCAGGATTCGAACCTGCGACCGTAGCGGCCACGCGGTTCCAGACTGAAGCGCCTTTAACCGCACGGCCACACCGGCCGGCTACAAATGACAGCTTAGCCAAGGCACTGCCCTTGTGTACCTGGAGTATGCGATACTACCGCCATCTGTATATGTGCAATTGCTATCCTACATCTACATCTACATTTATACTCCGCAAGCCACCCAACGGTGTGTGGCGGAGGGCACTTTACGTGCGACTGTCATTACCTCCCTTTCCTGTTACAGTTGCGTATGGTTCGCGGGAAGAACGACTGCCGGAAAGCCTCCGGGCGCGCTCGAATCTCTCTAATTTTACATTCGTGATCTCCTCGGGAGGTATAAGTAGGGGGAAGCAATATATTCGATACCTCTTCCAGAAACGCAACCTCTCGAAACCTGGACAGCAAGCTACACCGCGATGCAGAGCGCCTCTCTTGCAGAGTCTGCCACTTGAGTTTGCTAAACATCTCCGTAACGATATCACGCTTACCAAATAACCCTGTGACGAAACGCGCCGCTCTTCTTTGGATCTTCTCTATCTCCTCCGTCAACCCGACCTGACACGGATTCCACACTGATGAGCAATACTCAAATATAGGTCGAACGAGTGTTTTGTAAGCCACCTCCTTTGTTGATGGACTGCATTTTCTAAGGACTCTCCCAATGAATCTCAACCTGGTACCCGCCTTACCAACAATTAATTTTATATGATCATTCCACTTCAAATCGTTCCGTACGCATACTCCCAGATATTTTACAGAAGTAATTGCTACCAGTGTTTGTTCCGCTATCATACAATCATACAATAAAGGATCCTTCGTTCTATGTATTCGCAATACATTACATTTGTCTATGTTAAGAGTCAGTTGCCACTCCCTGCACCAAGTGCCTATCCGCTGCAGATCTTCCTGCATTTCGCTGCAATTTTCTAATGCTGCAAGTTCTCTGTATACTACAGCATCATCCGCGAAAAGCCGCATGGAACTTCCGACACTATCTACTAGGTCATTTATATATATTGTGAAAAGCAATGGTCCCATAACACTCCCCTGTGGCACGCCAGAGCTTACCTTAACGTCTGTAGACGTCTCTCCATTGAGAACAACATGCTGTGTTCTGTTTGCTAAAAACTCTACAATCCAGCCACACAGCTGGTTTGATATTCCGTAGGCCCTTACTTTGTTTATCAGGCGACAGTGCAGAACTGTATCGAATGTCTTCCGGAAGTCAAGGAAGATAGCTTCTACCTGGGAGCCTATATCTAATAATTTCTGGGTCTCATGAACAAATAAACCGAGTTGGGTCTCACACGATCGCTGTTTCCGGAATCCATGTTGATTCCTACAGAGTAGATTCTGGGTTTCCAGAAACGACATGATACGGGAGCAAAATACATGTTCTAAAATTCTACAACAGATCGACGTCATGGATATAGGGCTATAGTTTTGCGCATCTGCTCGACGATCCTTCTTGAAAACTGGGACTACCTGTGCTCTTTTCCAATCATTTGGAACCCTCCGTTCCTCTAGAGACTTGCGGTACACGGCTGTTAGAAGGGGGGCAAGTTCTTTCGCGTACTCTGTGTAGAATCGAATTAGTATCCCGTCAGGTCCAGTGAACTGTCCTCTGTTGAGTGGTTCCTGTTGCTTTTCTATTCCTTGGACACTTATTTCGATGTCAGAATCCTATGACTTTTGTCACCTCAATGTATATTAACCTCGTATTCAGTGACGAACAAGTAAAAAGTCATATTCCCCGGCGCGCTGCGGCAGCCTGCAGATGCTTCCGGAAAGCAGCGACTTCCACAATGGCGCTGCGATATGCAGCGGCAGCAGTTTCAGCTCTGGTGAATACCACTCGTAGCGGGGTCGTCGCTCTCGCAGCACGGGCAGCGCTGCCGCCGCATAACCGTTGCATCAGGAGTAACGACCGCCCCACACACTCCTCAAAACACTCGGCACGCTCACGGGAACGCCGCTCAACTGTTGGCTGCAGCGTGACAACAAATTGCGAAACGCTTTGGCGTCTACTGCGAGGCACAGCTGTCTAACTGTCGTGAAGAAATTACAGAATTACTGTAGAAACTCCAACCGCGTATAGCAGCACTGCATTCTTTGACAGTTTAACAGTTCTTTAGGGAAAATATTAACGCCATTTTCACCATGATAGTGCAGCGCATTCTATTCTCGCGCTCGAAAAATAAATAAATGAAAAACCCAGTAAGGTCTTTAACACCATCGTTCGTTCTCTTGTGGACAAATGTTTATACAGCATCAGTTTTTTTTAACTTCAAAAAAGCTAAAATTGACCTTTCGCGTTCCAGGAAGAACGTTTATGTTTTGTTTAAATTAATGCTTCAAAGATGTTAGGAAACTCTTATACATCCCGTCGTTAGTAGGTACGTCGTATAATTCTAAATCTGTCCCACATTCGCCAGTTATAGGTGGCGACGGTAACTAATCTTCCACTGTTCTCCTGGATAAGTTTCTGAAGCCGCGCGGGGTAGCCGTGAGGTCTGGGGCGTCTTGTCACGGTCCGTGCGGCTCCCACCTTCGGAGGTTCGAGTCTTCCCTCGGGCATTGGTGTGTGTGTTGTCCTTAGCGTAAGGTAGTTTAAGTTAGTTTAATTAGTGTGTAAGCCTCGGGACCGATGACCTCAGTAGTTTGGTCCCATAGTCCATACCACAAATTTCCAGTTTTTTCCAAGCTTCTAAAGAAGGTAATTTACAGTTTGGTTTTCTCCAATCTGTTATGCTGTGTCAAGAGTGTAGCTGTATCGCGAATATAATCCTGATGAATGGAGCAAAAAGAAGCTGTGTGATAGAAGAAACACTGCATGGGAGCTTAATTAAATATAATCCAAATAATTTTTAAAATTTTAGCGCTGTAGTTGTCCGATTACGCAGTCTCGTAAACGGTTGGCCCTGACTAGTTTTAGTACGCAATCTGACTGCATAGAACAACAACAAAGAATAAAATGAAAATTTCCGTTAATACAATTAATTAATTAAGTCCCCAGCAACTATAAAACCTACGAAGCCAACAAAGCACAAGTGTAGCTGTTCTGTGTGTGGAAGTGTGATTCAACGTACACATCTGGCACGGCTCTTCTTCAATAAGACAAGAAATTTTAAATATCATTTATACTGAAGTAATTAAAAAAAATAGAAATACTATAATTGCGCAAGAAAACCAGAATTACACTCTAATACAAGAACACAAGCCAGATGCTTTGTTGACTGAACCTGTAATGACGCATTATTCATGACATTGAAATAATGAGAAATAAAGCGAGTTTTGTTACCTTCATATATATTGATGAAAAGCACTCTAATCATTACAACATCTCCATTAGAACAACATCTGCTGTCTAGCCCATCAAACAACCGCATAAAACATGGAACAAGCACTCTCCACTACGACTTCTCGACAAGAACTTTTCACTACGACATCTCAGCAAGCACTGCCAACTACGAGTTCTCGACAAGCACTCCCTACCACGACCTCCCGACAAAAACTGACTACTGCCACATCTCGACAAGAACTGACTACTACGAGTTCTCAACAAGCACTGCCAGTGGAGGCGGCGGAATAATACTCTTTGGCGCAATCTCTGGCGCTGTGGCTCAGTGTAGCCACCTTTCAACACATTCAAACCAAATTGAAAACTACAGTTACTATTACTGCGGAGGGCGTCCGGGAACTAGGGATGAATATTAAACTGCTATAGAGCATACAAAATTTATTGACAATGTAGTGTATTTTCTCAAGAACACATTAAGTAAATTCTCCCATTTATCTATGGAAAATTATATCTTCCACATGACCACCAAGGCCTCGCGACAACGAGCAATGGGTTCATTGAAGTTCTCGATGTCGCGGTCACAAACATCTGGTGGGATGCCTTTAATAACTCTTTTAATTCCAACCTTCAATTGGTTTATTGCTTGTGGTTTGTTCACGTACTCTTTTGATTTCACAAATCCTCACAAAAAAGCCACAAGGCGTAAGATCGCATGATCTGGCAGGCCATTCCAGGTCGCCACGCGAAGAGATATATTTTTAGGAAACTTTTAATTCAGCAGAGCAATCGTTTCAGGGGATGTGTGACATGTCCCACCATCTTGCTGAAACCAAAAATTGACAATTTCATCAATAAGAGTGAAAAACCAATCAAAAAGCAAGTTTCGGTGACGGTCGCAGTTCACAGTGACGGCAGCTCCCTCATCATTAAAAAAAGTGCGGGACGATCACTCCTTCTGCCCAGAACCCACAACGCACAGTCGTGCGTTGTGGGTGCATCTTATCCTCCACAGTTCAAAAATGGTTCAAATGGCTCTGTGCACTGTAGGACTTAGCTTCTGAGGTCATCAGTCCCCTAGAACTTAGAACTACTTAACTAACCTAAGGACATCACACACATACATGCCCGGGGCAGGATTCGAACCTGCGACCGTAGCGGTGGCGCGGTTCCAGACTGTAGCGCCTAGAACCGCTCGGCCACCTCGGCCGGCCCTCCACAGTCACTCGCGGATTTTCGTTACCCCAAATTCTACAGTTCTGCTTATTGACGTACACACTGGTGGAAGTGCGCCTCATCTGAGAAAATTATTCTTTTTGTGAAGTCCTCGCCCTCCGCTTGCCGAGCCAAGACACACTTAGCAAATCGATGTCTCTTTCCATGATCTGTTAGCTTCAGCTCTTGTGTAAGTTGATTCTTGTGCGCATGCCTCTTCAAATTTTTTGAAAGGATTTCATGCAGTGAACTTGGTGATAAATTCAATTGTTGAGCTCGTCGGCGAACCGATTTTCTGGAGTTGACGGTAACATTGTCACGCACAACAGCAATGTTTTCTTGTGTTCGAACAGAACGCGTTCGTCCTGTTTTCTTAACGTCTGAAACAGTACCAGTGGCCTCAAACTTCCGGATAAACTTACCAGCTGATGTTTCGGTTGGAGCAGCATTACCTCTGAGTGTCAACGTAATGCATGAACGGTTGCCGTAGGACTTAACACTGTTTTTGTAGTAACTCTTTATCGCTTGGACACGTTGCTCAGTTGTCATCTGCTCCATAACAAAAAGAAACATCAAACAAGAATGCTCACCACATAAAAGCTGCCGGCCGGGATGGCCGAGAGGTTCTAGGCGCTACAGTCTGGAACCGCGCGACCGCTACGGTCGCAGGTTCGATTCCTGCCTCGGGCATGGGTGTGTGTGAAGTCCTTAGGGTGGTTAGGTTTAAGTAGTTCTAAGTTCTAGGGGAACTCTGATGACCTCAGAAGTTACGTCCCATAGTGCTCAGAGCCATTTTGAACATAAAAGGTATCAGGCGCTAATGGCAAGGATCGCACATGACAAACATGAAAAAAAAAAGACTGCAAACCCTCATATGACAAAATTCAAATTCTTCCTTATTCCCTGGACATCGCGTACTACATACATCTGTCTTCAGACAATCCTACAATTTCGAATTTTCTGTGATCTGCCACCAGCCACGGAGACAAACCGAGCCACTAGCAATCTGTCAAACCCTACTCAATGATATATATCCACACTGAGCTGTGAGCTATGCAGCTCATTTTTAAAAATTTCCTAATGCAGAATATGTCTTCCTGTCAGGGATTTGGCCGGCAGCGAGTATCAAAAGATTTGCGTGGAGTAAAGGCGTGTGACAATGTTTATTGTGATACCATCTTCGGATGGGGCATTAATCATTACGTGCCGCCACCAGGTTTCTGCCTCGTCTTTCTTTTCATTTCACGCTCATGTATTATAACAGATAAGTACATCACGCTGTAGCAGCATTCATCAGGATTACACTCGCAATGCAGTTACTCTCTTGACGCAGTGTAACAGATTGGAGAAGACCAAATTGTAAATTACTTCCTTTAGAAACCTATCGAGGATAACAGTGGAGGAGTATTTACCGTCGCCACCGATAACTGATGAATGTGGGACAGATTTAGACTTCTACGACGTACCTACTAACGACAGGGTGTAAAAGAGTGCCCTAGTATCTTTGAAACATTAATTTAAACAAAACATATACTTTCTTCCTGGAACGCGAATGGTCAATTTTAGTTTTTTTTTTTTTTGAAGTTGAGAAAACTAATACTGTATAAACATTTGTCCACTTGAGAACGAACGATGGTGTTCGCGGTATGCCAACCGCAGCGCCGTATTCTGCCTGTGTACATATCTCTGAACACGCATGCCTATGCCAGTTTCTTTGGCGCTTCAATATACGAGTCACCTTGTTTTGTGGTAGTACACATAAATAAAAATTTCATGAGCTGTGACAATACTATCAGGCAAAAAGGAAAGTACCAAGTCCAATCAGTAAGGACATCGGCTTATACAAGTTCGATTACAAATAGTACGATACAAATTTACAATTGTTCAAGTTGCAACCTTCTTCCACTAGAGGGCTGTGAACTGTATCAGATAGCACTGCGGTGTGTAACGTGGCTATGTCGGTGTACTGCGAGACCCTTAGAAAACTGAAAGCTCGAATTCGAAGAGTTCGTCCGCGCATACAGCACCTTCTTGTTCAGCATGACGATGACGGACTTCACCGAACGCTGCGACATCTGAATCAATCCTACGCCTTGGGTCCACTATCTTCGATCATCCTCCGTACAGTTCCGACTTGGCTTCATCAAATTTTCATATCTTTCCGAGCCTTAATAAATGCCTTCGAGGACTTCAGTTTGATAGTGATGAAGTGGTACAAGCAGAAGTGATATTGTGGCTCCGTCAACAAAGTGAAACAATTTACAGTGACGGTATCAACAAACTGGTCTCTCGTCAGAAGAAATGTGTTGGAAAATTTGGAAATTTGTGGTACGTTGCTATGGGACCAAACTGCTGAGGTCATCGGTCCCTAGGCTTACACACTACTTAATCTGATTTAAACTAACTTACGCTAAGGACAACATACACACTCATGCCATGACTTGAACCTCCAACGGGGGCAGCCGCGCGAACCGTGACAAGGTGCAACAGACCACGCGGCTACCACGCGCGGCAAGAAATCTGTTCATCGTCAGGGTGACTATGTTGAGGAATAAATATATAAACATGGAGAGTAAATTTGCAGAATGTTAATAAAGTTTGTTTCATTTAAAAAGATTTAAAAGTCTACACATAAAATACTCGGGGGCACACTCTCGTATTCTCATACTGTGCGCTGATAATACGTGAATGTTGAAACTGTGTGACAGGCCGGGATTCAAACTGGTTTCCCTGCTCTACCACTGATGTCATCCGGGTACGTTTCGTGAACCGAGTCAGAACCTTATTCCCATTGGCTAAACGACAAAGCATGGAATTAAAAACGGTCTCGATGTCACCCCCAGGGATCTGTCTCTACTTGTACTGCATGCGAGAGTAGAAAGCATCAATAGTGCTAACTTCAAGATCACGACGAACACGTTGACGAACGTTTTCGATGGGTGGGATGGCAGCCGACTATTCAGGCCAGCGAAGGTGAGATACTCGTTGTTCTTGGAAGAATACCGTTTTCTGTCCGGCTGAACCATGGCACGTGGAGCTGCCTAGAGTACGACCACTACTTCAGACTTAAAAATGTCTTTGATGTAGCGATTGTTGGTCAGATGCTATCAGTACGTGCTGTACTGGACGAAAATACTTTTCATAAGCTGCGAAATGGTCGCGCATTGAACAGTGACTCGAAAATAGAGTAAATTTCATTTACTTCACGTCTGCCGAGCGCTGCCTACATACTAAATAGCGTACTGGTTCACCTATGGGACGCAGTACTGCAGCGATTCTGTGATGTGTGGATTCGACGATAGTTCATTGGAATAGATAGAATCCCAGATGTGTCACATCGGGTTAAGATCAGGTGTATTTTGTAGCCAAGTCATCAACGTGAGTTCAGTGTCATGCTCCTATTGTTGCACGATTCTGGCCTTGTGATCTGGAGGGTTATCCTGGTGGAAGGTGCCATCGCCACTAGGGAAGGGATACACGTGGTCCGCAATAATGTTCAAAGTAGTTCGCAGCTGCCATGGTGTCTTCGGGTACTATAGCAAGTCCCATGGAAGACCAGGTGACTATCTCGCATGGCATAGTACTACTAGCCCCATCGGCCTGCGTCTATGGAGATGTGTTACGAGCAACCATTCGTCAGCATGACGGCGCATCCCGCATCACCATCCAACTGGCGTAACAAGGCACGTGATCGCCTGATCAGGCGACATGTTTCCATTGATCTCGATATTCTCGTACTCACTGTAGTCGTAAATCACATAGTTTCTGGGTCAGCAGGGGAGCATATGGAGGCTGCCTTCTGTTCAACAATGTGTGCTGAACTCTGTAATCGGAAACACTTGTGTTCGCACAGCATTGTACTGCATCGTCAGATCTGACTCAGATCGCTGGATACCCTGCATTACAGAGAGGGCAACACTCAGCCTTCAGACCTATACTTTATGTGATGCGGCGTGGATGCCCCAGGCTCTGTTGCCTACCGGTTATTTCACAGTCCTTCAAACACTTTCCACCATTGCTTACTACAGTCGCTCGCGAATGGCCGACCAGCTTCATCGTTCCCAAGATGGTCGCTCCCAGCCGCCGGGCCGCAACAATCCGCCCTTTGCCGAGATCACTTACGACAACTGAATTTCCCATTTGCGTCTGTCGTCCCTAGGACTATTCTCCTCCCGTGTCTGAAGAATATATACCTCAGTGATCTTGCGTTTGATATTATCTGGATAGTTCGAAATTCAGAAAAAGGAGTCATTCAGGGAGATTCTTTATCAACAGTAGTTACTCTCAGCCGCTCTTGAGAAAGCTTTCTGATTCTTAAAGAGGGAAAACAAGTTGAGTATATGACTTAATGAAGCAGATATTACACAGTGGTTTGTTGATGACATTGCCAATAATGAGAATAAACTTTAACGCGCAATGGGAGGTATTAACGCAGCAGGACTGAAATTAATCTTGGGAACCTATTACTACAAGACTTATGTGACTCACATATCGAACAGAAAATAGTTTTAAGTCATAAAATAAATACAAAAAATTTTCATTTAGGTCAGTTGAAACAACTACTGAGTGAAGAGCAAAAGAAGTAAACTAAATAGTAAAAATGCCATGGAGTGCATTTAGTAAACTATCTAGGCTTGACAAAACTGAGGTTCTGATGGGTTTGAAAAGTGTTAAGTCAATGAGTGTTATAACTTCCGTGACTCGTGGCGTGAGGCATGTTCTTTTAATACGAAAACCATTCAATAATTCAGCCTTGTTCAGCTACGCGTGTTTTGGGAAGTACTAGGAGAGAGAGATAAAGAAAGATATGGAAATGGCCGCGCGGATTGGTCGCGCGGTTTGAGGCGTCATTTCACGGACTGCGTGGCCCCTCCCGCCGGAGGTTCGAGTCCTCCCTCGGGAATGGGTGTGTGTGTTGGTCCCTTAGGAATTCACACACACATTTGAACAGATACGGAAACGGGGCAGACTGACGTAAAATATGTAAGAATTATGATTCCAAAAAAATGAAATTGTAGCGCAAGAGACACTTGGTCAGGCAGAAGGATGCGGGTGGGCGAGGGAAGATCTTTCCTGTACTCCAACAGATAAGAAAACATCGAGAGGATAGCAGGACCGTATTTAGGCTATACAGACCACTCGGCTGAACACGTTGCATGTGTGCTACCAGGGGAAATTTTGCGGTAACTCGCAAAAATAACATTCTAGAGCAATTTCCGAACTAGAAGTTTATAGAATAGCGTTCAAGGTTTACTATGTAATTGTATAAAATTTGACTATACTGATTTAATGAGTTGATAATATTAGAAAAAGAGAAGACTTGATGTTATTAAGGTTTTAGAGATAGTGTATTAACATTGCTACGAGCAACCACATCTTTTGAAAAAGAAAGAAGAAAAAGTTTAGTTTCACATCTATGGAAATATCAGCATTTCAGTTAAATAAAGAAACACATTATGACAATAAGCAAATATCTATATTAGTAAAATGCAGTTTAACACAAGGAAAATTCCAACCCAATAAAATTTACCTATAATTAATTAAAATAAAATGTTATCATAAATAATCACCCATAAAATGAAAGTATAACGTAATGTCTTTAGCGAATTGGTTTGGTCCTACACTTCATACTAATGAAGCTACTTCTAATATCTCCATGACTGAGTCATCTTAAAATATTATTTTCGATAACGAGCGAAGACATGATGTTGAGCCTGTCTTCTAACATGGATGTCGTAAGCCTATTTCTGATGAACTTCAATTTAGAAAATTATCTATTTGCACTCCTATTTGAAATCATAAGTTAGCTGCTTATTTTTAGAGCGATCTATGTCGTAGGAAAACGCCTTCGACGTGTTAGTGGGTCTTGCTTTGGATGACATGAGATATGACAGAAATCAACTTTTCGAGAAATCTAACTACACCTCAAAAAAAGTTTTACATCACCTCGGTTCCGAGACTTCCCGAACCTGTACAGAAAATTGAAATAGAGATCGACATAAACATCATTTCCATCCTTTTTATTGCTCATGAAAACCACACATTGCATGTTGTACCACCATACAGCGAGAACTTCAGAGGAGGTGGTCCAGATTGCTGTACATACCGGTACCTGTAATACCCAGTAGCACGTCCTCTTGCATTGACAGATGCCTGTATTCATCGTGGCATACTATCCACAAGTTCATAAATGCACTGTTGGTCCAGATTGTCCCACTCCTCAACGGTGGTTCGGAATAGATACCTCAGAGTGGTTGGTGGGTCACGACGTCCATAAAGAGCCCTTTGCAATCTATCCCAGGCATGTTCGATAGGGTTCATACCTGGAGAACATGCTGGCCGGTCTAGCAGAGCGATGTCATTATCCTGAAGAAAGTCATTCACAAGATGTGCACGATAGGGGCGCGAATTGTCGTCCATGATGACGAATGCCTCGCCAATGTGCTGTCGATATGGTTGCACTATCAGTCTGAGGATGGCATTCACGTATCGTACAGCCGTTACCGCGCCTTCCATGACCACCAGCGGCGTACGTAGGCCGCACATAATGCCACCCTAAAACAGCAGGGAACCTCCACCTTGCTGCACGCGCTGGACAGTGTGTATAAGGCGTTCAGTCTGAGCAGGTTGCCTCCAAACACGCCTCCGACGATTGTCTGGTTGAAGGCATACACGACACTCATCGGTGAAGAGAACGTGATGCCAATCCTGAGCGGTCCATTCGACATGTCTTTGGGCCCATTTGTACCGCGCTGCATGATGTCGTGGTTGCAAAGATGGACCTCGCTATGGACGTCGGGAGTGAAGGTGCGCTTCATGCAGCCTATTGTGTACAGTTTGAGTCATTACACGACGTCCTGTGGCTGCACGAAACGCATTATTGAACATGGTGGCGTTGCTGTCAGGGTTCCTCCTAGTCATAATCCGTAGGCAGCGGTCATCCATTGCAGTAGTAGCCCTTGGGCGGCCTGAGCCAGGCATGTCACCGACAGTTCCTGTCTCTCTGTATCTCCTCCATGTCCGAATAACATCGCTTTGATTCATTCCGAGACGCCTGGACACTTCCCTTGTTGAGAGCCCTTCCTGGCACAAAGTAACAATGCGGACGCGATCGAACCGCGGTATTGACCTCCTAGGCATGGCTGAACTACCGACAACACGAGCCGTGTACCTCCTTCCTGGTGGAATGACTGGAACTAACCGGCTGCCGGACCCCCCTCCGTCTAATAGGCGCTGCTCATGCATGGTTGCTTACGTCTTTGGGCGGATTTGGCTCAAGTGGTTCAAATGGCTCTGAGGACTATGGGACTTAACATCTAAGGTCATCAGTCCCCTAGAACTTAGAACTACTTAAACCTAACTAACCTAAGGACATCACACACATCCATGCCCGAGGCAGGATTCGAACCTGCGACCGTAGCGGTCGCGCGGTTCCAGAACCGCTCGGCCACCCTGGCCGGCTTGGGCGGGTTTAGTGACATTTGTGAACAGTCAGAGGGGCTGTGTCTGTGATACAATGTCCACAGGCAATGTCTACCTTCAGGAGTTCTAGGTACCGGGGAGATGCAAATCCTTCTTTTTTTATGTGTGTATTTTCAAGCTACCAAATTTCCACTAAACAGTATTTTGAAAACAGTAGCAATTTTTCATTCTGAAGTGCCACTTGCTTGACTTCCGTTGGCAATTTGACGCGAGCTGGTGACAGTTCTGCTGAGTGACACCTGTGCGGAGGTGGAAAGTGTTGTTGTTTATGCGGATACCAAGACACGCCAGGCAGTGTTTTGCTTCTACATTCGTTGTCTTCGTCAACTGACAACCAAACTGTTACATTCCATTCTCATCTAGATTTCTGGTTAAGCTTCAGATTATTCCGTTGTAGCAACCAGATTTATTGCTTTCACGTGCGTTGGCTTCGCTATCTTACAGACTACTTGCAAAAATCCACTTTTCCTACCAAGAGCCGCGATCTCCGTAAAAATATCTCTCTGCAGAATTGCCATTCCGCACAGAGTTCCAACCCCTTGACACGAAGGTGCACGAGGTGTGAGAAGTGGGGCGCATCGTGAATTGATTCATATCAGGTGTCCGCTGAAGAATTCGACTATAAACCTGTCCAAAATAATTAATCTGTGTCGTTTATGATTACAAAGGGACCCTCCAGAGTAGCCGAGAGCGTTAATGCGCTGTTTCCTGGACTTGGGTAGGTGCACCGACCCCGGATCGAATCCGCCCGGCGGATGAACGACGACGGACGGTATGCCGGCCAACCTGGATGTGGTTTTCAGACGGTTTTCCACATCCCGCTAGGTGAATACCGGGCTGGTCCCCAAGTTCCGCCTCAGTTACACGACTCACAGACATTTGAAAACGCTCGCACTATTTCAAGACTTACACTGGACGCAGACAGCTGGGCTGCACGACTTCCGTCCCACGGGGTTCGGGGTGGTGTAAGGAAGGGCATCCGGCCACACTCTGCTGACACAAAGCTGACCCCGCGTTGGAGCGCGACAAGGCCCCGAGAAAGAAAGTTCATGATTACAAAGGGTCAGCACGACATTATTAATAGTACGATATTGCAGTGCCTGTGGTATTCTGATTACGATGCAAAGTTCGATGGACTTGCACGGGTGTCCAGATGAACTTTTCATTGTAATCAGAATAACACAGAAACTGAAATATCGTATTTGTCTGCCGATACTGGGCAAGTGATTTTCATGCACAACGTCTGAGCTGTGGGGGAATGTACATATTGGACGTACGAGTACAGGTAGTAGACGCGTGGTTGGGAAGTTTGGGTCTGACCGGGAGTCGTGCACGGATAGCCGAGTGGTAGCCGGCACGGTAGCTCAGCGTGTTCAGTCAGAGGGTTAGGTGCCCTCTGTAATAAAAAACTGAGTGAATGGACCAATAATGAACGTCAACAGGCGTCAGGGGACATCCGCCACGAACAATTGCAACGAACTATAACGAACAAAATGAGATTTAAAAAAAATAAAAGGAGTGGTAAGGCGACTGCTCGCGATAAGCGGGAAACACGCATTCGAGTCCCGGTGCGGCACAAATTTTCACTGTCGTCATTCCATTCTACAGCTGGTGGTAGCCCTTATTCGTAATTTCGAATTCATTTGATGTTATTAATACGAGGATATTTTTTTATTTTAAATTTTTGGGAAGCGGGGCCGTTTGCGGTGCAGACCGCTGGGCTCCAGACTGCATAGCGTGCGCTTAATGGTGGGCACATGTATGCGTCGATGTAGATCACGTTGGAAAACAAGAACGAGGAACATTGTTATGTAGAGTTGAAGACTACTCGTATAATGCATGGAAAGGACTAGAGGAGGCTTTCTACATCCAGAATTGGATGTTAAATGTCTGATAATGATGATCTAATCCCAAGCCACCATGCTGCTGCGAGCTGTGCCTCTCAACAATTTTATCCTTATACAGCTATTACGCTAGGATAGGTTGAACTAGATCTTGCCATAAAGACTACATTTAGCCACTCATCGAGCCAGCGCGTCTTTCGGGCGCTTGTTGCAGTCTAATGTAATCGTGGTTTCAGGTGTTGGATGCCAACGCAATAGCTTGCGAGTCCGAAGTCCAAGACCTTGTAAGTAGGCTGTTTAGGTTTTTATGTTGGTAACGCCACGTAGTGCTCTGTATGAAAATCGCTGACTGCGCTGTGTGCAGTCTGTGGCTTGTTGGACTCATTGTTGGAATATTTGCTTGTGTAGTGTTGGGCTGTTGGATGTGAACAGCGCGTAGCGTTGAGCAGTTCGAGGTGAGACGCCAGCAGTGGTGGGTGTGGGGAGAGAGATGCCAGAATTTTGGGAGCGGACGATCTGGACGTGTGTCCGACAGAAAAATGAAATTTGTAAGACTGGATGTCATGAAATGATATATATATTCTGACTTTTGAACACTATTAAGCTAAAAACATTGTTTGTTCTCTATCAAAATCTATCATTTGCTAACTATTCATTTCAGTAGTTAGTGCCTTCAGTAGTCAGAATTTTTTATTTAGCTGGCAGTATTGGCGCTCGCTGTATTGCAGTAGTTCGAGTAACGAAGATTTTTGTGAGGCAAAAGATTCATGGAAGGTATAGGATATTGTTAGTCAGGGTCATTCTTTTGTAGGGATTAATGAAAGTCAAATTCCGTTGCGCTAAAAATATTGTGTGTCAGGTTAGTGATGATCAGAATAAGTAAAGAGAAAACTGTTTGAGTGCGTTGAGTTTTGCTCAGCTGTTTGAAAATCAAATAACGTAAAAGTTTACCAGCACAGCCATTCATTAATTTTCAAAGGGGACGTTTCAACCTGTGTATCGTCACAGGATCGTTTTACAGAAGTCATGCGTTTTGTCCAGATAAATTTTGCTATAGTCGTAATGCAGTGATCCACTAATTTTTTTCATCAGCGATGGAGAAGCAGATGCCGGTCGCTGTGGCCGAGCGGTTCTAGGCCCTTCAGTCCGGAACCATGAGGCTGCTACGGTCGCAGGTTCGAATCCTGATGTCCTTAGATTAGTTAGGTTTAAGTAGTTCTAAGTTCTAGGGGACTGATGACCTCAGATGTTAAGTCTCATAGTGCTTAGAGCCATTTGAACCATTTTTTGGGAAAGCAAATATAGAAACGTCGACATTTGATTTCTTTTTTTGAGGGGGGGGGGGGGGGCGAGAGAAAATTTGATATTCCTTCGCATTTTAGACAAACGTGTTATGTTAAAAACTAGCAATGTGGATTGGTGCACTGAAATCTAGGTAAATAGTGTCCTTGTTAGAGAGCATCTATACCATTCTCTTCCTTTACGTGCCTAAAACGGGTAACTCTGGTGTCATCGCAATGACGCTTGGAATAAAATAACAGGACGGACGGAATATCATGGAACTGGGGATTTCTCAATTAGACCAATTTTTGCTTGTGCGGAGTATTCAGTAGGACACAGCAGGTTCTTGGAACGTCAGCCGTACATGAACGTGGGGTGTTGTTGGAGAGGTTCACACTCTCTTCCGATCACGGTTCGTTTAAATGGTTCAAATGGCTCTGAGCACTATGGGACTTAACTTGTGAGGTCATCAGTCCCCTAGAACTTAGAACTACTTAAACCTAACTAGCCTGCGGACATCACACACATCCATGCCCGAGGTAGGATTCGAACCTGTGACCGTAGCGGTCGCGCGATTCCAGACTGTACCGCCTAGAACAGCTCGGCCACGATCTCGGTTGGACGACGATGCAGCGTCCCGCCCTTATTAACGTCGTTCTGGAATGCTGGTGTTGGCGGTTAAACCTTTTGGATTTCGTGATTCGATCGCAGATCTCCACTTCGTGTTCCCGCCGACTGTATTTGCAATAATAGGCTCTCCAAGATGGTGATTCACCTCTAACGAAGCATTGTTCGTGTGGTTCTTTGCGAAATAGCCTTTATCGTTCCACGGTATTGATTATGGACTGCGGGATTTTTTGGATCCTGCAGCTTTTCAACAACTGCATGAGCTAGTGCCAAATACCAAAGATCTGGCGAAAGAGCAGGGTGATAGCTCTTCTGAAACCTGGAAAGAAAGCAAATCACCCCAAGAATTTCAGACCAGTTAGCCTTTTCAGTCACCTTTATAAACTGTTCGAACGTATGATTCTGAATAGAATCCTACCAGTATTGGCTAAAAACACCTACATGATTAAACACGCCGGCCGCAGTGGCCGAGCGGTTCTAGGCGCTTCAGTCTGGAACTGCGCGACCACTACGGTCGCAGGTTCGAATCCTGCCTCGGGCGTGGATGTGTGTGATGTCCTTAGGTTAGTTAGGTTTAAGTAGTTCTAAGTTCTGGGGGACTGATGACCTCAGTTGTTAAGTCCCATAGTGCTCAGAGCCATTTGAACCATTTTTTTTTTTTTTTTTTTTTTGATTAAACACGGTTCAAGACGTCGAAGCGAGATTTTCGTCAATTGAGAGAATGCACAGGGCCACGTAATTGCGTTACATGGTTAATACTCGTGACTCTTGCACCAACTGCGTAAACACTGCCTTTTAATAGAGCGGTATAATTCTTAACAGCCACCTTCATAGCCGAGGTCGCTAACGCACGCTTGTGAGGGTTCGAATCCTGGTGCTGGAAGAAATTTTCAACGCCAGTATTCGGTCGGGAAGTGGAGGACGGTTGATGGTGTACAGTCCCTGATCACCAGAATTTGCGCCAACATCATGGATTAAATTCCGAACCTCACCGCAGTGGCAATGATGAAGGTGATGAATCTTAAGGTTGGTGGCCCCTTGCTAACTTCGAGAGCAGTTGCGAGTTTGACCCTTTAACCTTTCCATTCACTCATTAGAATACAGCCACTACACGCGACAAGCACGCACGGCACGGACACACACGCGATATTTCACAACTGATCGGAGGACGCCAACGGCAAAACTCCTTTGCATGTTCGCTCAGAATGGCAGTTTAGGATTCCCGCATATGTCCCTAACGCTCACTTCCTGACTGTGGGACGGATATATTCGTACACTTGTTAAATCATTTGAAAGCTACGGACAATGTTATTACAGTGAAATAACACCTGCAAAAGTTGAAGCATTTCGAAAAAAATGTGTAAAATGTGTTGAAACTGAGAGCCGAGGCAACCGGGTGTCTGCTATTGTAGCGTAAACGCCTCAAAGTGCCATACATGCAGCAAGAAGAGTAGAGGTTTGCATCGCAGCCGTCGATTTCAGCCGCTTGGCGCCTGGTCTCTCAATTTTAACATATTTTTCAGATTATTTTGCGAAAAATGTGAACGAAAAAAATTAACAAGCGTAATATCATTGGAGTAATCTTCCTTTACTGTCCGATTAAAATAATGCCTCCTTCAGTATCTCGGTTGATGAAAGAGTTGGATTATTAATCAAATAACCAAAACGACGTACCACTCTGCTTACTTTCATTTTCCGGAAACCTCGTTTAAGCATCTTCAAACGTTCACGAAATACGAAGGTTGGTTCCCTATTTTTTTCTAGAGAAAATGTAGTTACAGAGAGAAATTTCTGAGAGTGTATATTTGGAGAACAGCATTGTGTGGTAGTGAATCATGAACTATGAGAAATCCGAAAAAGAAAAAAGTCCAATGGTTGAGATGTGGTACTATGGAAGAATGCCAGAAAGTATGTGAAGTCATGAGACAGGAAATGTGGAGGTTCTTTCCAGAGGCGTCGAGAAGTTTAACATGTGGAAAACATTGCCAAGAAGAAGGGACGGGATGATAGGACATGCATTAAGACATAGGGGAACAACTTCCATTGGTACTAGAGAGAGCTGCTGAGGGCAAAAACTGTGCTAAAAGACAGAGACTGGAATGCATTTAACAGAGAATTGAGGACGTTGTGTGCAAGGTTGACACAATAGACGAATTCGCGGTGGATCGCGCCAGACCTTCAGGAGACTGACAAAAAACTTGTGTACCTGATGATAATTTAAGACAAAAATTAGTCGAAAATAATAACAGCTATTAATTTAACAAGTTTTGGCGATTTTAAGATATATTTTTACAAATGACTTGTTAAACTCATCTGACGTGTATCTATAATTATCCATTCTTACCGAGTGACCTACTTTTAATGTAAAAGATAAATTACAGGAAGAGCATCTTCAGCTGGAGTGAGACCAAAATGCACCTAGATGGCGACATGGAGGGACCATATACTCAGAGAGCGGGACCGCGTACAAAACGTCGGTATGGCTCTTTTGAGTACTGGGTCACTGTTAGTGACGACGATTGCTGTAGAAATCTCCCAAACGAAAGATGCCGAAGGAAGATTAGTGTTTAACATCCCGTTGACAAAGGCGTCATTAGAGACGGAACATAAACTCGGATAGGTAAGATGCTGAAGGAAATAGACTTTGCTATTTCAAAGGAACCATCCACTGTTAGACTTAAGCGATTTAGGGAAATCACGGTACACTGAATCCGGATGACCGGACGGGCAATTGAACCGTCCCCTTCACAAATGCTATTCAAGTGTCTTACCACTGCAACACCTGTTTCTCTTTATTCCTGCTAAAGAAGATAATAACGAAAATAAATAAATGATTCTTAAAAAAGTTCGACAGACCTGCCTACTGCCGTACCTAGGTTACTTCAGGTTCTCAGCTAGTTCCGCAGGGGTTAGCACACTGGACTCGCATTTGGGAGGACGACAGTTCAATCTGACGTCCGGCCATCCTGATTTAGGTTTTCCGTGATTTCGCTGTATCGCTCCAGGCAAATGCCGGGATGGTTCCTTTGAAAGGGCACGGCCGGCTTCCTTCCCCGTCCTTCCCTAATCCGATGAGACCGATGACCTCGCTGTCTGGTCTCCTCCCCCAAAACAACCCAACCCAATCCTCTCAGCTAGTTGGTGAGAATTTCTTTGTGCCCATACTGGTGTAATCATGTATGAGCGATGAATCTCTCTGTACTTGGGGAATAGTCTCTGTAGACTCTAGCACTTTATCCTTATTGCACGTTTCCGCAGCTACTACGCCTGTACACAGTCCGTCCAAAAACTTCCGAGACTCTTTTTATTCGAGGTGTATAAGTGACGTCAGTGCAGTAACTACGGTGGCAACTTGAACTGACGACTGTAAATAACAGCTGTACACTGATCAGCCAGAACGTTATGACTATGCAAACCCGTCCAGCCGATAGCAGCGTCAGCTGGCGAGGAATGTCTGCTGGTCAGACACACCCTCGGTGCATGTAGTGTCAGTGAGTGTGTTGCTCGTGTGTAGAACGGGAAAGGCCCGCGATCTGTTTGTGTCTGACCGAGGGCGGATTGTGATGGCCCGAAGGCTCGGCACGAGCATTTTGGAAACAGCATGTGATTACAGATGTCGGACGTCCTACGCTGGGCGGATTGATAAAACAGGACAAGCGGCGAACTGTGGCGGAAGTAACATCAGACTTTAATGCTGGGCAAAGCATAAGTTTGTCAGAACACAAAGTGCACGGAACACTTGTAAAGATGGGCCTCCCCAGCCGACTACCACGACATCGGAAATTACGACTGAAATGGGCACCATCGGCACTGGATGTTGGCGCAGTGGTAGAGCTTGCACGGTCTGATAAATCCCGAAACTTTCTTCCTCATGCTGATGGGAGGGCGCGAATCTGTCGCCTTCCAGGGGAACAGCTCCGAACAACTGCACTGAGGGACGGATACAAGCTGGCGGAGGCTCCATTACGCTCTGGTGAACATTGACGTGGGCATCTGTGGGTCAAGTGTAGCTCGTGCAACAAACCATGTCGGACAAGGAGTGCAGCACACTTGTTGCAGACTATGTACACCCTTTCATGAAGATCATGTTTCCCGACGGGAGTGGCATTTTGCAACAAGATAATGCGCCGTATCACAAGGCCAGGAGTGTAATGGACTGGTTGGAGGAACACAATGGCGGGTTCCAGTTGATGTGTTGGCCGCCCATCTCGCCAGATCTGAGCTCTAGGACATAGCTGGAGTGTGATTGAACGTGACGTCAGAGCCCATCGTCCCCCTCCCCAGAATTTACAGGAATCGGGTGACTTGTGTGTGCAGATGTGGTACCAAGTCCCTCTAACGGCCTACCAAGGTCTCATTGCTTCCATGCCACGAAGTGCCTAAGGTGGACACTCCGGCTGTCAGATAGGTGGTCATAATGTTCTAGCTGATCAGTGTACAGGGCTAATACAAATGATTGAAGCGATTTCATAGTTTCACTGTAGCTCCATTCATTGACATATGGTCACGACACACTACAGATACGTGGAAAAACTCATAAAGTTTTGTTCGGCTGAAGCCGCACTTCAGTTTTCTGCCGCCAGAGCGCTCGAGAGCGCAGTGAGACAAAATGGCGACAGGAGCCGAGAAAGCGTATGTCGTGCTTGAAATGCACTCACATCAGTCAGTCATAACAGTGCAACGACACTTCAGGACGAAGTTCAACAAAGATCCACCAACTGCTAACTCCATTCGGCGATGGTACGCGCAGTTTAAAGCTTCTGGATGCCTTTGTAAGGGGAAATCAACGGGTCGGCCTGCAGTGAGCGAAGAAACGGTTGAACGCGTGCGGGCAAGTTTCACGCGTAGCCCGCGGAAGTCGACGAATAAAGCAAGCAGGGAGCTAAACGTACCACACCCGACGGTTTGCAAAATCTTACGGAAAAGGCTAAAGCAGAAGCCTTACCGTTTACAATTGCTACAAGCCCTGACACCCGATGACAAAGTCAAACACTTTGAATTTTCGGCGCGGTTGCAACAGCTCATGGAAGAGGATGCGATCAGTGCGAAACTTGTTTTCAGTGATGAAGCAACATTTTTTCTTAATGGTGAAGTGAACAGACACAATGTGCGAATCTGGGTGGTAGAGAATCCTCACGCATTCGTGCAGCAAATTCGCAATTCACCAAAAGTTAACGTGTTTTGTGCAATCTCACGGTTTAAAGTTTAAGGCCCCTTTTTCTTCTGCGAAAAAAACGTTACAGGACGCGTGTATCCGGACATACTGGAAAATTGGCTCAAGCCACAACTGGAGACCGACAGCGCCGACTCCATCTTTCAACAGGATGGCGCTCCACAGCACTCCCATCATGATGTTTGGCATTTCTTAAACAGGAGATTGGAAAACCCATGGATCGGTCGTGGTGGAGATCATGATCAGCAATTCATGTCATGGCCTCCACGCTCTCCCGACTTAACCCCATGCGATTTCTTTCTGTGGGGTTATGTGAAAGATTCAGTGTTTAAACCTCCTCTACCAAGAAACGTGCCAGAACTGCGAGCTCGCATCAACGATGTTTTCGAACTCATTGATGGGGACATGCTGCGCCGAGTGTGGGAGGAACTTCATTATCGGCTTGATGTCTGCCAAATCACTAAAGGGGCACATATTGAACATTTGTGAATGCAAAAAAAAAACTTTTTGAGTTTTTGTATGTGTGTGCAAAGCATTGTGAAAATATCTCAAATAATAAAGTTATTGTAGAGCTGTGAAATCGCTTCAATATTTGTAATAACCTTGTATATTCGAATCTGCTACAATATCTACATTTACACTAATGCTCATCAATTAAAGATAATGGTGATACATAGTGAAACAACGCTTTGGTGGGCGGTTTGCGGGTTTAAATCACCTCGGGGTGTGACCATGCAGTGCATCTGACCTGCGGTCGTCGCACGGTGGCGCTGGCAGCAGTGCACATACGCAGAGGTGTGTTGGTGCATGTCAGAGTACGGTGCAGCGAGTAAGTGTGCAGACGCTTTCAGACGTGCTAATGGTGGCTGCGTGTTGAAAATGGCTCCAAGAACACATATTGATGACGTTATGAGGGGCAGTTACGGTGGCTAGCACAGTTGCAAAGTCGAAGAGAAAGAAGAAGGTTCTGCAGTTAGGTAGTTCTCATGGCAGAGGTGTAGGCCAGCAGTTGCAGGAAGTGCTGGGGAGTGAGTACCAGGTCACCAGCATTGTGAAGCCTAATGCAGGATTGGCTCAGGTGACTGTTAACATAGGGGGGCTATGTAGTATGTAGGGATTTTACAAGAGAGGATCAGGTAGTGATTGTGGGTGGGGCTGGTAATAGTATTGATAGGAATGGGGAGTATGACGTAGATGGTGACCTGGAAAAGATTGCCACTCAGACTGGCAACACGGATGTGCATTTCGTGGAACTGTTTCAGCGTCACGATCGGCCTCATCTTAATACAGCCGTCAGGCGTAATAACATGAGACTTGGGGGTGCGCTGATGACAGAAAGCATGAGTCACATTTCAGTGGTGTCGGTGGAGTCTATCAGCAGGACGGGTTTCACTAGATGTGGCCTGCACCTCAACAGGTATGGGAAGGGGAGTTTGGCAAAGCTTATAGGTGACAGCATAGGTGGGGTTGGTGGGATCACTCATGGGAAAATTCCTGCAGTAGTGGGTGTTAGAGCTGCACCTTTTTTAGATTGAAGTCAGCTGATAGGTATTCCTGCTTAAGGGAAATCTCTCTAACAAAGGAACCACTTTTGACAAAGCTTAGGTATCCGAGTAATGAGGTAATTAGTATATTTCATCAAAATATACAAGGTATTAAAGTTAGTGAACTGCTTATAGATGTTGACTCTGAAATTATTGGTATATCTGAGCACTTCTTAAATAAGGAGATAATTCAGAGGCTTCCCTTACCAGGATACAGGTTGGCTGGCAGCTTTTCTAGAAGCTCTTTGCGGTGTGGGGGAGTAGCCATGTATGTGAAAAACGGCATCCCATTTGAGTCAATTGATGTTTCAAAGTACTGCACTGAAAAGGTGTTTGAATGTTGTGCAGGTGTGGTTAAATTTAATGGAGCTAAACTTCTAACTGTTGTTATTTATAGATCCCCAGACTCCGACTTCACAACATTTTTGCTAAAGCTAGAGGAGGTTCTTGGTTCAATTTATAGGAAATACAAAAAGTTAGTTATATGTGGTGACTTCAACATTAATTGTATAAGTGATTGTACAAGGAAAAGAATGTTGGTAGACCTCCTTAATTCATATAATCTTATGCAAACCGTATTCTTCCCAAGGAGAGTGCATGGAACAGTAGAATAACCATAGACAACATTTTTGTTCATTCCTCATTACTAGAAGGGCATTCTGTTAGCAAAAAGGTGAATGGCCTTTCGGATCATGATGCACAAATTTTAACTCTAAAAGATTTTTGTGCTGCAACACATGTTAAATATAGTTATCAGCTGTTTAGGAAAGCTGATCCAGTTGCTGTAGAGACCTTTGTAAACTTTATCAAGGAACAAGAGTGGCAAGATGTTTATAGCGCTGATACAGTGGATGATAAATATAATGCTTTTCTGAAGACTTTTCTAGTGCTCTTTGAAAGTTGCTTTCCGATAGAACGTTCAAAACAGGATACTAGCACAAACAGGCAGCCTGGGTGGCTGACTAGAGGGATAAGAATATCTTGTAGAACAAAGTGGCAATTATATCAAAACGTTAGAAACAGGCAAAATCTAAATGCAGCAGCCCATTACAAACAGTATTGTAAGGTGCTTAAAAATGTTACTAGGAAGGTAAAAAAGTATGTGGTTTGCAGATAGAATAGCTAAGTCTCAGGATAAAATTAAAACCATATGGTCAGTCGTAAAGGAAGTGGCTGGTCTGCAGAGACAGGTCGAGGGTATAGAATCAGTGCGTAGTGGGAATGTCCGTGTTACTGATAAGTCACGTACATGTACAATATATAATAATCACTTTCTGAATATAGCAGGTGAACTAAACAGAAACCTAGTCCCAACAGGGAATCACATAGCGCTCTTAGAAAAAAGTGTTCCGAGACTGTTATCTGAAATGCTCCTCCATGATACTGACAAGAGGGAGATTGAGTTAATAATTAAATCACTAAAGACCAAGAACTCTCATGGATATGACGGGGTATCTAGCAGAATACTGAAGTACTGTTCTGTGTATGTTAGCCCAGTACTTAGCAATATATGTAACTTTTCCTTTAGGAGTGGTCGGTTTCCTGACCGATTAAAGTACTCGAAGCCACTTTACAAAAAGGGAGACAGGGATAATGTTGACAATTTTAGACCTATTTCTATGCCATCGGTGTTTGCTAAAGTTATCGAGAAGGTTGTATATACAAGGTTACTGGAGCATTTCAATTCACATAATTTGCTGTCAAATGTACAGTTTGGTTGTAGAAACGGTTTAAACAACTGAAAATGCTATATTCTCTTTTCTCTGTGGGGTTTTGGACGGATTAAATAAAAGGTTGCGAACGCTAGGTGTTATCTTTGATTTAACGAAGGCTTTTGACTGTCTCGACCACAAAATATTACTGCAGAAGTTGGACCATTATCTAGTAAGGGGAGTAGCTTATAATTGGTTCGCCTCTTACTTTAAGAACAGAAAGCAGAAGGTAATTCTCCGCAATATTGAGAGTGGTAGTGATGTTCAGTCCCAATGGGGCACTGTTAAGTGGGACGTTCCCCAAGGGTCAGTGCTGGGGCCACTGCTGTTTCTTATTTATATAAATGATATGCCTTCTAGTATTACAGGTGATTCAAAAATATTTCTGTTTGCTGATGACACCAGCTTGGTAGTGAAGGATCTTGTGTGTAATATTGAAACAGTATCAAATAATGTAGTTCATGAAATAAGTTCGTGGCTTGTGGAAAATAATTTGATGCTAAATCACAGTAAGACTCAGTTTTTACAGTTTATAACTCACAATTCAACAAGAACCGATATTTTGATCAGACAGAATGGGCATATTACAAGCGAGACGGAACAGTTCAAGTTCCTAGGCGTTCGGATAGATAGTAAGCAGTTGTGGAAAGCCCACGTCCAGGATCTTGTTCAGAAACTAAATGCTGCTTTATTTACCATTAGAACAGTATCTGAAATAAGTGACAGTTCAACACGAAAAGTAGTCTACTTCGCATATTTTCATACACTTATGTCGTATGGCATTATTTTTTGGGGTAATTCTTCTGATTCAAAAAGGGTATTTTTGGCTCAAAAACGGGCTGTTCGAGCTATATGTGGTGTAAGTTCGAGAACCTCTTGTCGACCCTTATTCAATAGTCTGGGAATTCTGACATTGCCCTCACAGTATATATTTTCTTTAATGTCGTTTGCTGTTAGCAATATTAGCCTATTCTCAAGAGTTAGCAGCTTTCACTCAGTTAATACTAGGCAGAAATCAAATCTGCATGTGGAATGAACTTCCTTGACTCTTGTGCAGAAAGGAGTGCAGTATTCTGCTGCATCCATTTTCAATAAGCTACCACAAGAACTCAAAAATCTTAGCAGTAGCCCAGTCTAAACTGAAGAGTTTCCTCATGGGTCACTCCTTCTATTCTGTCGAGGAGATCCTGGAAGAGCTAAAAAATTAAGCGGGTTCCAGTGTTTCATTGTTGATTTTCTTTATTTAAACTTAAGACTTATCGCCTGAATATGTTTTTAATACTTCATTTTATCTGTTTCTACTATCGTGTTACAATTCCATGTATTGACTCGTTCCATGACCATGGATACTTCTCCTTAATTTGGTCCCAGGGAACAATAAATAAATAAATAAATAAAAATAAATTAATAGAATACTAGGGTGACTGGAGGCTGGTCAAACACAGCAGCTAGTAGCACGCGCCCTTCGTGTGCCGCAAAGTGTGATCTCAAGATTATGGCAACTATTCCAGCAGACAGGAAACGTGTCCAGACGCTACAGTAAGGGACGTCCACAGTGTACAACACCACAAGAAGACCGATATCTCACCATCAGTGCCCGCAGACGGCCACGGAATACTGCAGGTAGCCTTGCTCGGGACCTTACCGCAGCCACTGAACAGCAGTCTCCAGACACACAGTCTACAGACGACTGAACAGACATAATTTATTCTCCTGGAGACCTGCAAGATGCATTCTACTGACCCCTGGTCACAGGAGAGCCCGTAAAGCCTGGTGTCAAGAACACAGTACAAGGTCATTGGAACAGTGGTCCCAGGTTATGTTCACGGACGAGTCCAGGTATAGTCCGAACAGTTATTCTCGCCGGGTTTTCATCTGGCGTGAACGAGGAACCAGATACCAACCCCTTAAAGCCCTTGAAAGGGACCTGTATGGAGGTCGTGGTTTGATGGTGTGGGGTGGGTTTATGATTGGTGCACGTACACCCCTGCATGTCTTTGACAGAGGAACTGTAACAGGTCAGGTGTATCGGGACGTCATTTTGCACCAGTATGTCCGCCTTTTCAGGGGTGCAGTGGAACATTATAGTATTGTTGTTCGTACACGTTTTCATTAATTTACATTTTTCCACATTTAGAGAAGGCTGCGATTTATCAATCCATACAGAAATTCCATCCTAGTCATCCTGTACCCTCCTGGAGTCATTCAAGGACGAAACTGTACCGTACACAACAGTGTCATCAGCAAACATTGGCAGATTGCTGTACACTGTAACCGTGAGGTCGTTTATGTATACAAGGAACATGAGCGGTCCTATCACTCTTTCCTGGGCAGTCCTGACGACACCTTTGTCTCCGATGAACACTCACCGTTCAAGATAACGTACTGGGTTACATTTCTTAAAGTCTTCTAGCCACTTACACATCTGGGAGCCTATTCCGCACAGACGAAGCTTTGTAGGCGCTCTGGAAACGATAGTTCGCGAATGTAGTATTACGTTCTTGCTTCTTCCTTCGCATAGACGTTCGTTTTCAACATTGTTCCTGGGACTGCAGATACTAAACTAACACAAAAGGTAACCCGCGCGGCTGTGAAGTGCATCCACGCAACCGCTACATTTCGCAAATGTTCCCGAGGCGTTTGTTGCGCTTGCGGAGAGAAAAGGCTACGTACGGGCGAAGCTCTTATCGCGAGGTGGGCCATAAATCTGTGCCGTAAGCTACCGCGGTGTTGCGTGGCTTGCGGGCGAGGGCAGCAAACAGTCGCGTTTCTGAGGTTGATAACGTAGCTGCTCTGACGCACTTGCTAGAGGGACCCCCACCTGTAGCGACCCTACATACGGTTACACATAGCGAGAATTTGTGTGCGGCATCAAGAAAAGTACGCAGCGGCCTCTCGCAGCCGCAAGAATCGGGACTTAGATCTTCGCCAGGCCACATTGGTTTACGTTTTCTATAGTTACGGTACACTACTACAGGCGTAATAGTGCTAATGTCAACAAAAGCACAATGCTGAGGAAACAGTTTTTTGTAAGCGGTACTGCACAACTTTAGTATCCTTGAAGGACACCATCACGAAATCATGAAAAGTAGTTTTAATGTGGATTTTTTTGTCTACAACTTCAGATCATCCATGCAGTTACATGAGACGAACAATTTCACCACCATTGGGGCGCATGTGTCCCACGATAGGTTATCAGAGAACTAGTGGGAATTTGGTGCATGTTAATACTATAATATAGACAACATTCCATTAGAACTACTGACGGCCTTGGGAGAGCCAGTCCTGACAAAATTCCACCATCTGGTGAGCAAGATGTATGAGACAGGCGAAATACTCTCAGACTTCAAGAAGAATATAATAATTCCAATCCCAAAGAAAGCAGGTGTTGACAGATGTGAAAATTACCGAACTATCAGTTTAATAAGTCACAGCTGCAAAATACTAACGCGAATTCTTTACAGACGAATGGAAAAACTAGTAGAAGCCGACCTTGGGGAAGATGAGTTTGGATTCCGTAGAAATATTGGAACACGCGAGGCCATACTGACCCTACGGCTTATCTTAGAAGCTAGCTTAAGGAAAGGCAAACCTACGTTTCTAGAATTTGTAGACGTAGAGAAAGCTTTTGACAATGTTGACTAGAATACTCTCTGTCAAATTTTGAAGGTGGCAGCGGTAAAACACAGGGAGCGAAAGGCTATTTACAATTTGTACAGAAACCAGATGGCAGTTATAAGAGTCGAGGGGCATGAAAGGGAAGCAGTGGTTGAGAAGGGAGTGAGACAGGGTTGTAGCCTCTCCCCGATGTTATTCAATCTGTATATTGACCACGCAGTGAAGGAAACAAAAGAAAAATTCGGAATAGGTATTAAAATCCATGGAGAAGGAATAAAAACTTTGAGGTTCGCCGATGACATTGAAATTCTGTCAGAGACAGCAAAGGACTTGGAAGAGCAGTTGAACGGAATGGACAGTGTCTTGAAAGGAGGATATAAGATGAACATCAACAAAAGCAAAACGAGGATAATGGAATGTAATCGAATTAAGTCGGGTGATGCTGAGGGAAATAGATTAGGAAATGAGACACTTAAAGTAGTAAAGGAGTTTTGCTATTTGGGGAGCAAAATAACTTATGATGGTCGAGGTAGAGAGGATATAAAATGTAGACTGGCAATGGCAAGGAAAGCGTTTCTGAAGAAGAGAAATCTGTTAACATCGAGTATATATTTCACTGTCAGGAAGTCGTTTCTGAAAGTATTTGTATGGAGTGTAGCCATGTATGGAAGTGAAACATGGACGATAAATAGTTTGTACAAGAAGAGAATAGAAGCTTTCGAAATGTGGTGCTACAGAAGAATGCAGAAGATTAGATGGGTAGATCACATAACTAATGAGGAAGTATTGAATGGGATTGGGGAGAAGAGAAGTTTGTGGCACAACTTGACTAGAAGAAGGGATCGGTTGGTAGGACATCTTCTGAGGCATCAAGGGACCACCAATGTAGTATTGGATGGCAGCGTGGAGGGTAAAAATCGTAGAGGGAGACCAAGAGATGAATACACCAAGCAGATTCAGGAGGATGTAGGTTGCAGTAGGTACTGGGAGATGAAGAAGCTTGCACAGGATAGAGTAGCATGGAGAGCTGCATCAAACCAGTCTCAGGACTGAAGACACAACAACAACAACAATACTGTAATGCAGTGTCCCACTGGTAATGGGAAGCCAGCTGAAGTTTTGGAGAATTCGCATGATTAAAGACTGCACCTAAAGGTTTCAAGTTTCATTATTAACCCTCTGCTACCTAGACGTCTCGCAATAAACATTAAGGTGTGCTAAGGGGAAGAGGGAAATTAGAACAAGGACCTTACATAGCATATGTTAAATTACTTCGTGCAAAAACTGTTTCACGCTTATCGTAACTACGAGGATCGATGTGTCTATTACAGGGGACTCTCGAATTTGCATGTAGTGATCTACCGAAATGTCAAATATTTGTGAACATAAGTATAGTCCAAATGCTTTTCTGAAAATATATATCATAAATGGAAAGACATGATTATTTATGTCATTACCACTGTGACATATATACTATGTGATCAAAAGCATCCGGACACCCCCAAAAACATACATTTTCATATTAGGTGCATTGTCCTGCCACCTACTGCCAGGTACTCCATATCAGCGACCTCAGTAGGCAGTAGACATCGTGAGAGAGTAGAATGCCCTGCCAGCGTGGCCGAGCAGTTCTAGGCGCTTCATGCTGGAACCGCGCGACCGCATCGGCCGCAGTTTCGAATCCTGCCTCGGGAATGGACGTGTGTGATGTCCTTAGGTTAGTTAGGTTTAAGTAGTTCTAAGATCTAGGGGACTGATGACCTCAGATGTTAAGTCCCATAGTGCTCAGACCCATTTTAACAATTTAGAGCAGAATGGGGCGCTCCGCGGAACTCACGGACTTCGAACGTAGTCAGGTGATTGGGTGTCACTTGCGCCATACGTCTGTACGCGAGATTTCCAGACTCCTAAACATCCGTATGTCCACTGTTTCCGATGTGACAGTAAAGTGAAAACGTGAAGGGACACGTGCAAGACAAAAGCGTACACGCCAACCTCGTCTGTTGACTGACAGAGATCGTCGACAGTTGAAGGGGGTCGTAATGTGTAATAGGCAGACATCTATCCAGACCATCACACTGGAATTACAAACTGCATCAGGATCCATTGCAAATAGTATGACAGTTACGCAGGAGGTGGGAAAAATGGATTTCATGATTGAGCGGCTGCTCATAAGCCACACATCAAGCCGGTAAATGCCAAACGACGCCTCGCTTGGTGTAAGGAATGTAAACATTGAACGATTGAACAGTGCAAAAACGTTGTGTGGAGTGACGAATCACGGTACACAATGTGGCGATCCGATGGCAGGGTGAGTATGGCGAATGTCCGGTTAACGTCATCTGTCAGCATGTATAGTGCCAACAGTAAAAAAATGGAGGCGATGGTGTTACGGTGTGGTCGTGTTTTTCATGAAGGGGGCTTGCACCCCTTATTGTTTTGCGTGGCACTATGACAGCACAGGCCTACATTGATGTTTTAAGCACCTTCTTGCTTCCCTTTGTTGAAGATGCAAAGATTGCATCTTTCAACACGGTCGAGGACCTAATCATAATGCACGGCCTGTGGCGGAGTAATTACACGACAATAATGGACTGGCCTGCACAGAGTGCTGACCTGAATCGTATAGAATACCTTTGGCATGTTTTGGAACGCTGACTTCGTGAAAGGGCTCACCGACCGACATCGATACCTCTTCTCAGTGCAGCACTCCGTGGAGAATGAGCTGCCATTCCCCAAGAAACCTTCCGGCACCTAATTGAACGTATGCCTGCGAGAGTGGAAGCTGTCATTAAGACTAAGGGTGGGCCAACACCATACTGAATTCCGGCATTACCGATGGAGGGTGCCACGAATTTGTAAGTCATTTTCAATCAGGTGTCCGTATACTTTTGATCACATAGTGTAGGTCGTACGACAAATTATAAGGGGCTGTCAAATGAAAACGATATAGATAAGAAAAACCTAGGTCAGCTGTTTGCTATTTCAAAACTAATCACCGTGACTGATAATATATTTAACCGACTGTGAGAGAAGACGGTCAGTGCCTTCAAAGAAAATTGTTTGTGGTTGCTGCGAAACCGTCATTGTACCCAAGTGTGCACCTCTTCAACCGAAGCGAATCGACAGCCACTTTTATTTTTCTTCAGGCCTCCAAAAATATGAAAACCGCATGGGGAGACCGTATGGGGCGTGTGTAAGGGCTTCCATGCGAAACTTCTGCAGCGTATTGGAAAATAACTTGGTAACGTGGGCGGGCAAATGGTTGGTAGGTTGTTTCTACTATGCTACACAAGTTTTGCTGAGATGCCTTTACACATGCTCGATACAGTCCCGATTTCTTCTCATGCTATTTCCATATTTTTGGAGCCCTGAAGAAAGAAATTCGTGGCCAAAACGTTTTTCCATGAAGCCAATGACCATCTCCTCTCACAGTGGGATAAGTGTATTAACAATTATGGGGATCACTTTTGAAACAATAAACAGCTGCCTTACTTTCTCACATTTTTTCGTTTTCGTTTGACTGCCCATTTACCCGTGGGACACATACGGTGTTATCAGTAAGAACCTTTGGGGTTTTGAAAGACGATTACATGAAAACTACCAGACACAAATATGACGCGTTTCAGTGGACAGAAAATCTCCCCAAGTTTTGGTTTGTAATACGTGGCGTGACGTAGTTTGTACTAAAGGGCAGGCACATTAGAACATGTAGACAAATCATCCCTCTCTATTGTCGCACTGAAAAACTTTGTCCAGTCACATTACTGTGACTCCAGAATGAGATTTTCACTCTGCAGCAGAGTGTGCGCTGATATGAAACTTCCTGGCAGATTAAAACTGTGTGCCAGGAAGTTTCATGTCAGCCCACACTCCGCTGCAGAGTGAAAATCTCATTCTGGAAACATCTCCCAGGCTGTGGCTAAGCCATGTCTCCGCAATATCCTTTCTTTCAGGAGTGCTAGTTCTGCAAGGTTCGCAGGAGAGCTTCTGTAAAGTTTGGAAGGTAGGAGACGAGGTACTGGCAGAAGTAAAACTGTGAAGACGGGGCGTGAGTCGTGCTTGGGTAGCTCAGTTTGTAGAGGACTTGCCCGCGATAGGCAAAGGTTCCGATTTCGAATCTCGGTCCGGTACACAGTTTTAATCTGCCAGGAAGTTTCATTACTGTGACTACCGCCCGTGTTCGACGTCAACGTGCAGTACCCAGTCATAGACGGCAGGTGGCAGCACTAGCATTTAGGTTATATCAAGCACGTTGGGAGAGGGGAGAGTCCGCAGCTCGTGGTCGTGCGGTAGCGTTCTCGCTTCCCACGCCCGGGTTCCCGGGTTCGATTCGCGGCGGGGTCAGGGATTTTCTCTGCCTCGTGATGACTGGGTGTTGTGTGCTGTCCTTAGGTTAGTTAGGTTTAAGTAGTTCTAAGTTCTAGGGGACTGATGACCGTAGATGTTAAGTCCTATAGTGCTCGGAGCCATTTGAACCATTTTTGAGAGGGGAGAGCGGGGACGTGGAAAACAGTGCATTCGTTGTCATAAAGCGGAAACGGAGCGGTTTACCTGACGTCCAAAGGACGTGATCATTCGCTTTCGGCCAAGGGTAAAAGTCTGTAAACTGTTCGCGTGCCGCCATGGTTAAGGTATACCGTTCATGTCAAAACTGCGCTTTGCAGAACTGTCAGCTGGGCAACTGAGGCATACCACAGGCCATAGATGACAGGGGTGAACGATGGCTGCGGGGATGTATCCGGCTGAATAAACGTGCAACTGTAGAGCAACCGAACGCCCAGATAAACCAAGGGGCTACCAACAGTATCTCCTCAACGACCGTTCAGCGAACATTGCTAGATATGGGCCTCAGCAGCAGGTGCCTGGTTCCTGCACTCACACTGACTGCTGTTCATTGGTGACGAAGGCTGGAGTGTGCACTTCATTATCGCAAGTAGACGTCCACTGAGTGTGGACAGGTGGCCTTTTCAGATGAATCACGTTGTACGCCCCATCGGACGGATGACCATTGCCGTCTAAAGCATGAAATGTCTGAAAGAAACGCCCTGCAACAAGGCTGAAGAGTCCAGGTTGGGTTATGGACCATTGTGCTCTGGTGAAAGGTTTCGTAGTATTCCCTGGGTGACTTCAGCATTGTGGAAGGCACAACGGATCAACATAAGTATGCATCTATTCTTTGGGACCACGTCTACCGTTTGCTTTTCCTCGGCACGATGGCATCTACCAGCAGGACAATGCAACGTATCACAGAGCTTGCAAGGTACGTTGGTGGTTCAAAGAGTACCATGATGAGTTTACTGTACTCCACCGGCCGCCAAACTCCCCGGATTTAAACGTAATAGAGACTCTGTGGGACCACCTCGATGGGGTTGTTCTCGCCATGGATCCTCAAGCGAGAAATGTAGCCCAGCTGGCGACGGCACTGAAGTCATCACCGTCCCACATCCCTGTCGGTGTCTTCCAGAACGTCATTGACTCTGTTCCTGCATATCTCCTAGGGCTCTGCGCTGTAAACGGTGGTTATTCAGGTTTAATGTGACTCAGGTTTAATGTGACTGGAGAGTACAGAACGTCCCTGCAGATAGAAAGCCAGTGAACAGAGTTGCGAAGCGGGCTGCAGTTGCGCCTTCCTGGGTAATTCGTGCCAATGAATTGCACGCACGTATTGACGTTAGCCTCGTCACAAACGGTGCCTAATTGTAATGCGAGCTAAAAACGTAGAGAGATGCTCTCTCCACTGATGTGTGTCATTCGTCGTGAGGCTTTTGTGCAGTCATTTATTGAAATCCCAGAGGAGCTTACGAATAGCGCTGTGTGTCCTACACCTGCCCAACATGGAGGGAACATTTTATTCATATTATTACCTCTGACTATGGCAGTAATTAAAATACCCGTACAATAATATCTTTCACTCCGAAAAAAATTGGTAATGAAATCGTTAAGAAAGTTGTATTCATTTTTCTATTAGAATAATAGGAACTGTGATATAGTTTTGGTGACACAGTCTGTGGAACAATGCAGTGGACTCACTAACAAAAAAACAAAAAAAAACCAAGAAAACGGATACGTATAAAAGAATGGACGCACTTGTAAGTGACAGATGCTGCAACTGATAATAATTTAATAATTATGTCCCTTTATCCTAATGTAATGGTATTCGTGACTCGTGACTCGGACGTAGTCGCTTGACCGAAGACGGTTGTGCGGAAATAAATACACATCACAGCAATTTTTGTGTTTTCCAGATGCCATTCTTTAAACAATATCGAGAACAATATTTGCAGGCCACCAGATACGATGCGTATAAAAAAAACCTAGTTCACAAACATCCAGTGCACAGTTCTTAGACTTTCTCGCTAATTATTATATAATTTTTTTTTAAACTGCCACTTTAGCTGTAACTGAGAAGCACTTTCAGTAACAGGTTGCATATCGGAATCGTCACATTTTGCGACTGGCAATCCAAACTAAGTTCGCTTTTGTTCGTCCGTGAGGTGTAGAGCGCAGTACAGAAACGTACCTACGTTTCTTGAATTCTGGAAGACACTGTCTTAACGAAGAAAATATGAGTTTACAGACTATTGGACAATATTTTTGACTGGTTTCAGGACGTCCTACCAGATAGAAAACAAACCGTCGCTCTTAACGGGACGAAATCGACGGATGTAAAACTAGATACGGAAAGAGCCCAAGAAAGTGTTAAAGGGTCGCTTTTGTTTGTAATACTCGTGTATATACTACTATTGTCATTAAATTTTGAGACTGACGCCTGGACAGTAGGCATCCACAAGAATCTGGAACTCTCAAAAGACGCCACATAACATGGCTTCTGGCCTCAATGCCATACAGCCACGGCGCACTCTTAAGCAGATCAATATCCTCCCTCGAAATAATCGCCGTTGGCTGCTATGCGGGAAGCGTCAATGAATTATGTTGGCAGGAAAGTTCCGTACGGCTTCTCTTGTGACAGTCATGACCTCTTCAACCAAATGAAATCTACACCTACGTAGTAGTGCGTACATGGGAGGAAAGAGACAAAAATTGCATTGGGAGAGGTCAGATGAGCACAGAGGATGTGGCAAAACGGTGACCTGCGGGCTTGCAAGCTGCTCTTGGACAAGGGCAGACTGATGTGCAGGGGCATTGTCGTGTAGCAACAGCCAAGTGTTTCCATACCATGGCTAAAGTCGCTAACGACGAAATGAATTACATAAACGGCCGAGATCTCATTGTAACAAATTTTGTTTACCTTTGCGCCATCTTTGATGAATTCCTTGTGAACAATTCCATCTGAATCAAAAAACAGCTCGAGCGCCACCTTGCCTTTTGACCTGTCTTGTCGCGGTGTTTCTCTGTCGTGGCGGTTCTGGAGTTTTCCCGGTGATAGGTTGTCACTTCAGTTGGGGATCGTACGGATAAACCCTGTTTAGTCTCCAGTTTTGATCATCGTCAGCACTACTGATCAGGTTTTCACAACTCGTCATGCGATCACCACATTAGTCTTGCGTCAGGATGCACACCGTGCAGGGTAACACGCGACATGTCCAGGTCATCAGTCAGAATTTTGTAGCACATACCCCTTCTGCTGCTGCGGGGTCGTCTACCAGCTGGGAACGGTTTGCACCTACCAACATTGCAAACTCTTCAGTCTTGCGTTCAGTTCGAACCGTTTGTAACCGACCAGAACACACATCATCCCCCAAAATGTTCCTCGCGAAAATCGTCCGGCGCCACCGAAACATAAGACTGCGATTCACTACGTTGTCACCGTAAACTTCCTGCACCATTTGAAACGTTTCGGTGGCGGCTTTGCCTAATTTCTGACAGAACTTGATGTTTTCCCGTTGTTCCAACAGTGACATAGTCGATTTCCGATGCAGAAAAATCGTCGGCAGAACAGCAAGAGTAGTTATGCTTACGTGCATGCACTCCACTCTCTCTCGCTGGGACGAGACACTAACTGACAAGGTACCATACCACGGAATCAACATCGCGCTCTAGTTCACCATACTGTCGTTATGCGCCCAGTCTCAGATCTTAATGATTGTACTACGAATATATATGGGGTGGGGAAACCGAAACTGACGAGAAATTATTCACAACTCGACCTTTGTTAATGGGCGGCACGGAAGAGCCAAGAAATGGCCACCGTTGACTTCGAGGCAGCGTTGTGATCGGCTTATCAAACTGTGAAACACGCTCTATCTGAGGGATAACATATATGGCGCTTTTTTTGTTTTTGTTTTCCGCTGTAGCTCTTCCAGTGTGTGACGATTACTTGAGTACACTTGGCTCTTTAATTTAGCCAACAGGCAAAAATCAGAGACAGAGAGATCAGCAGATCGAGGTGGCCAAGAGATTGCACTGCCTCTATTGATCGTCCTCTTCTCAACAAGCATCTCACGCACTCGTAACAAGCTTGCCAAGACAGTGTGTGCTGTTGCCCCGTCTTGTTGAAAATATCCATACAGTCGTTCATCTTCTGTGAGCTGACCTATATGTGGATTAAACTGTTCCTGGGCATATCAGTTATCATTAAAAGTTTGGTGAAGGAAACGTGTTATGCGGATACAGACAATACGCACCAAACACGAAACCTGGGACCACGCAATGTTCTCTGAAGTACGCATGGGGATTTTATGATGGACAATGGTGCTTGTTCTGTGAGTTCACGTACGCTCACAGACTGAACCAGTCCTTGTTTAAAGAAATGAGAAACTTTGGATCCAAAAGTTCTGACTCCACTTCGCTTAGAAACCACGAGCAGAACTCAACACGCGAAAACTCGTCTAGACGCTTTAACTCATGCACAACAGTAAATTTGTAATTACACAGGTGCAAGTTCTTTTTGATAATGTTTCTTTCTTTCCTCTCGCACAGACAAAAGGCGTTGAAATTTTATCGGATTGTGTTCTGGGTTTTCCTCCATGCTAGGCTTGTTTTCTGGGTTCGAAGTGTTTTCAGATACAGTGCTAGGGATCAAATCCCAACACCAAGGAATAATTAATGAAGAGCAATGAAATTTAGGGAGTACATTTGTCTAGGTAACATGTTTACGTGATAAACATAGCGAGCGCGTTGTAAGCGCGAGGAAAGCCATTGCCAATGTGGAATACTGGTACATTACTAATCGATTTAACCTCTAGAATGTTGAATGCAAGCGTAAAAATGTGCATGCATTGTGTTGTATAGGTAATGGATGTCAGTAGGTGGACTGTTGCACTTGGTCGGTCACTACAGGGTTTTGTGGTTCACGCTGAATTTGTCGTCCGATGATATCCCATAAGGGCTCGATTTGAGACAGATCTAGTGATCGAGCAGGCCAAGCCAACATGACGAAACTCTGTAGAGTATTTTAGGTTACAACAGTGCTATGTGGGCGAGCGTTATCCTGTCGGAAAACACACGCTGGATTGGTGTTCACGAATGGCAGCACAACAGGTCGAATCACCATACTGACGTACAGATTTGCAGTTAGGGTGCGTGGGATAACCATGAGGGTGCTCCTGCTGTCATATGAAATCGCACCCCATGCCGTAACTAGAGGTGTATGTACAGTGTGTCAGGGCCGCTGACATGTTGGTTGAATGAGCTCTCTATTGACACAGCTGAAGACGTAAGGGACGGTGGTTTGGGGTCAATGGCATGCGTACTACAGGGCGTCTGGCTCGAAGCTGCCCTTGAAGTAATCGACTTGTAACAGTTCGTTGTGTCACTGTGGTGCCAGCTGCTGCTCTAGCTGTTGGTGAAGACGCAACATGATGCACCAGAGCCTTACACCGTTCACGATGGTGGCGGTAGTGCCACGTGGCGGTCCGGAGCCCAGTCTTCTTGCGGCAGTACATTCTTGTTACCACCGCATCCAGCAATCATGTACAGTGGCTACGTTCCTGCCAGGAATCTCTGCAACCCAGCAGAAGAAACATCCAGCTTCTCGTAGCTCTGTTCCACGACCTCGTTCAAATTCAGTGAGGTGTTGATAATGGCGTTTTTGCCGCCTTATATGCATTCTTAACTAACATAAACTCATTACGTCCAGTATAAAAAATAACGAACGCTCACGACAGTTACAGCGCGTACGAGGGGCGTTTGAAAAGTCCGTGCAAAAATAAAAAACTACTTAGTTGTTTGGGGTAAACCTTTTTTATTTTTCGTCCAACGCTGTTATAATATGTTGATCTCTTCCAAATAATAGGAATTGTCAAGGCTACAAAATAGCTTTTAGTTGCTGCAATCACCTCTTCGTTTGAATAAAATCTTTGTTCCGCCATCCATTTCTTCAAATTGGGGAACACATAGTAGTCCGAGGGAGCCAAGTCTGGAGAATAGAGGGGATGTGAAACGAGATGAAATCCTATTTCCATTAATTTTGCGATCACAACTGCTGAGGTGCGTGCTAGTGCATTGTCGTGATGGAAAAGGACTTTTTTGTGGCCCAATAGCCGGAGTTTTTCTTGCAGCTTGGTTTTCAAACGGTCTAATAACGATGAATAATATCCACCTGTAATAGTTATACCCTTTTCCAGATAGTCGATTAGGATTATCCCTTGTGAATCCCAAAAGACAGTCGCCATAACCTTTCCGGCCGAAGGATTGGTCTTCGCCTTTTTTGGTGCAGGTTCTTCCTTGGTAACCCAATGTTTAGATAGTTGTTTGGTCTCAGGAATATAGTAGTGTATCCATGTTTCATCCACAGTGTCGAAACGACGCTTAAAGTCATGCGGTTTCTTCCTGAACAGCTGCAAACCATCCTTGCAACACTTCACGCGATTCCGTTTTTGGTCAAGCGTCTTGTGTCTAAATTTTTATGCCAAATATTGTGTACCCATTCATTCGAAATGCTCACAGCACTATCAATCACACGCACCTTAACTCTTCCATCATCCATCACCATATCATGGATTTTATCAATGATTTCTGGAGTCATAACCTCCACAGGGCGTCCAGAACGTTCAGCATCACTTGTGCCAATATGGCCACTCCGAAAATTTTGAAGCCACTTATAAACCGTTCTAATCGTAGGTGCAGAGTCACCGTAATGTTCATCAAGCTTCTCTTTAGTCTCCTGAGGTATTTTGCCTTTCATAAAG
Organism: Schistocerca americana; assembly: GCF_021461395.2. Classification (NCBI taxonomy): domain Eukaryota; kingdom Metazoa; phylum Arthropoda; class Insecta; order Orthoptera; family Acrididae; genus Schistocerca; species Schistocerca americana. Next base: position 955,432,313 of record NC_060120.1, read on the forward strand.
TAATGTTTAATCACCACACGAAATTCTTTTTCGTTCATTTTTTGACAATCACTCGACTTCCTTGGTTCACACGAATGCCAAACACAAAGAAATAGACCAGTTCAAATGGCTCTGAGCACTATGGGACTTAACTTCTGAGGTCATCAGTCCCCTAGAACTTAGAACTATTTATACCTAACTAACCTAAAGACATCACACACATCCATGCCCGAGGCAGGATTCGAACCTGCGACTGTAGCGGTCGCGCAGTTCCAGACTGTAGCGCCTAGAACCGCATGGCCACTCCGGCCGACCGAATAGACTAGTATGGCTGAAACTTGGTGTACGTTCTTTCCAAAGATGCTACTAACTAAACATGACCTCGATACGCGCCGCTGGTACCATCTCTCGGACTTTGCATGGACTTTTCAAACGCCCCTCGTATTTAAAGCGAACCTGATTTGCATCCTCATATTAGGGCTACTTATGCGACTGGCGCGAAATCTGAATAAACGTCACCTTTCAGATGTAAAAACTGTCCTACCAACTATCGTTTTTCTCGTACAACTTCTTCTCGGAGTTGGAATTTCTCTCTCTCTCTCTCTCTCTCTCTCTTATTTTTTTGTTTTTTTAATTTTTTTTCGTCCGTGTACTTACAGATTTTATGTCCCACAGAGCCCGCATCGTGCCATTTTGCCACTGAGTTTTGCATTGCAGATTTAGCTGGAAGTTTTGCCAAAACACTTCCAGTCTTAAACACTTGCACCAACATTTCTGTACACGTTCCCCACGAAATGTGCTTCGCATAACACTCGACAATGAACACCTGCTCTTTTGTCATGAGCACCGTTTCGTGTTGCATTCGGCTGATCATGAAAAACGCCTAATATCGTCACTCCGTAAATGTAATGCGACAGCTGTGTACTCAGGATAGACCACGTGTGAGATGTGTACGCACAGACGTGTGACAGCAACCGATTCATGCATCGGTACCACGGTCTTCAGCATTTACCGTTACGGTTAGTTCTCCTATACATTAGTGTACCTTCCGCGTCAGTCTTACAAATATTTTTCGGGCCAGTTACATTTGGCCAACCCTATGCATAAGATCAGCCTACTTGCAGTGACATCACAACACGAGGTAGATGTGCACTACTACCCACAACCATAGCCGAGTGTTTTTTTTTTCTTTTTCTTTTCTTTTTCACCTTGGGGTTCAACTCAGAATGTGATTTCCCTAAATCACTCAAGGCAAATGCCGGGATGGTTCCTCTGAAAGGGCACGGCCGACTTCCTTCCCCATCCTTCCCTCATCCGATGAGACCGATGACCACGCTGTCTGGTCTCCTTCCCCAAACCAACCAACCAACCAACCAATCAACTCAGAATGAACAAAGCATAGAAACGAGTGGTTATAAGTAAAGTGCAGCTACTCACAGAGATCCAATGTGGCCAATAATTATCATGTGGCAGCGAGACGTGGTAAATATTGTAATGCTTCATTTCGGAATCGATTTACGCAAGAACAAAATTACGAGTTCTAAATTTAGCCACCAGGTGCAAACCTGTCGGCGTGAATGCAAGAAGGACATACAGAAATGTTTTGATGTATAGTGGATTATAAACGAGATGTAGGCAAAGAAGGTCAAACAAGTGAGAAAGACTAGTAAATTATAAATTGCAGCGATCAGTCGTCCTTTTAATTTTATTGGCAGATCTAGGTTTCAGCTAGAAGCTAGCCATTCTCAGTGAATACATATTCAATGAACTGTGGATGAAGCCCGACCAACAGGCATTACATGCATTGAGCGAAAATAATAGTGATATAATTGAGAATCGCTAGCTTCTAGCTGAAATTTCTGCCAAATAAAATTTAAAAAGGACGCCTATCGCTGCCATCTATAATTTACAAGTCAATATAACAGTCGCTGAGTGCAACAGCTTTCTGAATGGAAGATAACCTGATGAAGTGAGACAGACATAAGGCTAATTGTATACTAACTGCCACTTATACGCTTTGTTAATTGTGTTCGCCGGAGACGTCGACGAGATTCTGCACAGCGCCAGATTTTCATCTGGTGGGCAAAATAGGACCTAATCTTTTTCCAGCGTACATCGGTACCGAATAACGCATTACAATGTCTACAACGTTTTGTTGCGATACGATAATTACAGCAGACACTGGCCCTTCGTGAGTGGTTACAATCCCCGGGTAGTTGTGCGGACGAAGCGGTAGGGAGTTGCAGTCTGCCCCACAGCTCGTCATCCGTTACGATTTTCCCTTCCTCCTCCTCCTAAGAGCGGCTTCCAGCGCCTCCAGTTTTCGGTCTGTGCTCTCACATTACATCCTCTAATCCGTGAAGAAGCCATGCAACGCACTGTGCGCTCGTGGCTGTGGGGATTAGATGCGAGAGGGCGGAGGGTTGCGTCAGGTGTCACTTACTAATACGAGAGCACATGTTGTCGTTAAACTACTGAGATACACATCGGTCAGTCACTATACGTCGGGCGTGGTCGTCTAATGGGAAGGACCGCCTCCACCGTTTTCATACCAACAAGCATTGCCATCAGTACACTTGCCTTACAGGAGTTACCCTCAGAATATAGCGAAATGGCCATCACAATTCCTGCCATCAGACTTTAAATCCACTTGGTTGGATGTAATCTATGGGAAGATTCCCACTAGATTGAAGTTACACGACGTCATTCAAACCCCAACCCTCTCTGCAGGAAGTCTCCGTTACAGGACACGCTCGCTCGTAGAGTCATTTGTTTAGAACAAAATGGAATGTGGTCGTGGACAAGAGAGGACTGGCGTTAATAACCAGAATGAGCCCTACCACTAGAAACTTGAAAGTCATTTTTCGGTCGGATTGGCACATGCAAGTATTAATTCAACGATGGGCGTCGACGCTCTTGGAGTGCTAATGGTCTTATCCTGAGGAAAGTCTTTTTTTCCATTTTAAGCTGGTTGAATTTAATTTCAAGAATTAAGATTAAAAAAGAAAAAGAAGAGATGAAGTAAAAGGAAGAAAACCACTGCAGACTGTAATGTAATAAGCAAGCCATAGAAAGCATTTTTGAAGAGGGCGTGCTATTCGGAGAGCTGGGAAGAAAAAGAACCGGAAAAGACCTTACCTGGAAACTGAGATGTCGCGCGATCGTTTCCTGATGCAACGACGGACATTTTTCCTGGTTGTGTTGTATTATTTGCCGATCTAGTGGCGAGGATCGTGCCCGAAAATAAAAAGGTCGCTTGTTAAAGTCCTGGTCAGACACTGAAATTTTTGAGTCTGTCTTTAACCTCGTCTTCACGTCTCAGTGATGTGACGATTCGACAGGGACGACATATAGTTCGGACTCAACGTTAAACTGTAGGTCCCCTTTCCCAGGTAGGATTAGTGGGGTGAGCGAAGCGGCGTCCAATCGAAAGACTGGCACCAGCCCGTTGAGCCACAAGGAATTTTATTACTTACTATACAACTCAGGCTTTACGCCAATTGCGCGTGGCCTACCGGGACCATCCGACCACTGCGTCATCCTCAAGGGAGGATGCGGAGAGCAGGTGTGTGGGCCCAGCAAACCGCTCTCCCGGTCGTTATGATGGTATTCTTTACCGAAGCCGCTACTATTCGGTCGAGTAGCTCCTCAATTAGCATCACGAGGCTGAGTGCACTCCGAAAACGGCAACAGCGCATGGCGGCCCGGATGGTCACCCATCCAAGTGCCGACCACGCCCGACAGCGCTTAACTTCGGTGATCTGACGGGAACCAGTGTATCCACTGCGGCAAGGCCGTTACTCCAATTGCATATGAGAAGATACTATTCGTGAGCAGCGTGGAGTGACGTCGTCTTACTTTTGAAGGGTCTCCGCACCTCGTGCAGCGTACAGCATCAAATGACAACATGACAGGTGCAATCCATCGTACGCCGGAGCGAATGGAAGCGAACACATGCGAACAAACATTCGCAGATGATTCTCCAGTGCTGACTATACCATTCGCTTGTATCTGCGAACAAGCGCTTACACGAGACGGAACGGAAGAGAATACGAATTATCGAGTATAGCCAATGAACACCCCGTTTTGGTTTTTTTGGCCGTAATAATTGGCACACAGGATACAACAGTATACAGTTAGAGCCACGATGCAAAACTTTGATATTCATAAAAGGAATTTTTTCGTGCCGAGGCCACTGTTTTTGACGAAGTAAGCAAACTGACATAGGAAAAGAACGAGTTAGGTGCCTGAATCTGTTCGTAAGCGTGAAACGCCTGGATTCAGCGCCCTTAACACCGAACTTCAGCTTACCTATTCGTAGCACTATCCCAAAACTTTGTACATTTGCTGCTTCGTGCATTTCGCTGGCCTCTCATTATAATTGAAAAAGATAGCATGCGCATTCTGGTTATGAGGAAGTGGAGATACTTGCGTTTAGTGACTCTTTCGCATCTCAGTGAGCAATAAGTGCTAGATACAGTACATCTTATTTTCTGACGTCTGCGGTAACATACGCGAAGCACTTTAAGGATTTTTTATGAGGAATATAATGTAAAAAAAATATTATTAATGAAACATGAAATACATTTTAGACCTGTCGCATAGGCTACCTCACAAATTCTGCTATAATTTTTTTAGTGGGATATGTAGTGCAAGATTCGTGTAAAACATTTTTTTATTTATCATCAAAAATCTCTAACATAACATTGATACATTAGTGATTTAATTACAGCTGGCATGAACTGAAGCAATGAGAATGATCACGTCTTCCGTATATTTTCAGTTTTAATGAGCGTAGCAGATATATTTTCGCACATGTTTACTTTCAAGAAATTTTCCTTTTTAACAAAAATCTATGAAGTTTGTACTTATTCACTCCGTCCCTGCCTGATGCAAGCGCCTAGTGAATTTAACGTCTTCCTCACGTCCCAACTAGCTCTTAAAGAGCTTCAGATTTTTTTCTAACAATCGCAGTCTTTTCCTTCGCCATTTTCGCTGTGGATCCCTTGGAGCCCAGAAGCACCTATGATACCTATATTCTTCTATAAACAGCACTACGTTGTTTTCAGGGCACTGCGTCGCGCTTGCTACTCACGTCAACAACAAAATTAGACGAGATAGCAGAGGAGATCATTCTGTACTGTTAATGCCTAAGCGGAGAGGACACGAAATAGACCGACAGTGCGAACACTTGCGAATGCAGTTTCGTATGTGCTGGCCTTTTGTTTACACCAGAGAGAATTCCCTTTCGTTCGTGTTCATTCGGTTCTCTTGACTCAGTTGTAAATCAGCTGTTTCTCCCGAAACAAAAGGCCGTATTACAGTGAAGTGATTTCTGCGAAATTCCATATTACTTTCAATTCTCAGCAAGCTGTATTTGCCATTAATCGTAAATCTAGATGCTGATTCTTTTTCAACGGTTTAACCGAGGCCGTTAAATTACACGCGCACCCAGTGATCATCAGACAGCGTACCATTCAAAAACGGCTCTGAGCACTATGGGATTTAACTTCTGAGGTCATCAGTCCCCTAGAACTTAGAACTACTTAAAGCTAACTAACCTAAGGACATCACACACATCCATGCCCGAGGCAGGATTCAAACCTGCGGCCGTATCGGTCGCGCGGGTCCAGTCTGTAGTGCCTAGAACCGCTCGGCCACCCCAGCCGGCACAGCGTACCATTGTCCTCGTCTAGTAAACAGACTACGGTAGTTTAGTGGTAGCAGATCAGACGACAGCGAGACAGGCAGAGACGGGCAAACGCAGAATGACTAAATGCGTAGTCACCAGAGTATCGGGGAAGGAAGCCTTCGTTAGATGGTAATATTAGATTGTAAGACAAATGTAGAAGTAGAGGACAGCTCAAACTGCCGCGTAGAGTAACCTAAATTAGGCGTGTATCACGCCATCTGAGTGCGAGAGGCTCAAAGTATTACTGAGGTCCTCGCCCTATCACGAAAAGTAGTAGATAGGTTGTGTGCTGCCCAGGAGTGAGACGTTGAGGTGACCCCTCTTGGACAGCATCGGTGGTGCAATTCTACAAATCTCAACACTTTCCTATCTACCAATTTTCCTATCCTCTGGCTATATAAATCTCTAATTTTAAGCATTTCCATTACCTAATTAGTCTTACGTTTCCAAGTATGTAAAGCTATAACTATGTTAAAGATTTTTTTTTAGCTTTAAGAAATCAAATATGTTTTATATTATATAATTTAATATTGTGAAAACATGACCTGTCTTAGACAGTAAGTGGCACCTCATTTGTAGATTTTGACAGTGTTGACTGGAATGCTCTAAAATTCTGAAGGTTCTAGGCGACTGATGACCTCAGAAGTTAAGTCGCATAGTGCTCAGAGCCATTTCGCAGCGCTATAGACCGCTCGGCTAATCCCGCGCGACCTGTTGCTATTCACAATATACATAAATGACCTTGTGGATAACGTCGGAAGTTCACTGAGGCTTTTTGCGGATCATGCTGTGGTATATAGAGAGGTTGTAACAATGGAAAATTGTACTGAAATGCAGGAGGATCTGCAACGAATTGACGCATGGTGCAGGGAACGGCAACTGAATCTCAATGTAGACAAGTGTAATGTGCTGTGAATACATAGAAAGAAAGATCCTTTATCATTTAGCTACAATATAGCAGGTCAGCAACTGGCGGCAGTTAATTCCGTAAATTATCTGGGAGTAGCCATTAGGAGTGATTTAAAATGGAATGATCGTATAAGTTGATCGTCGGTAAAGCAGATGCCAGACTGAGATTCATTGGAAGAATCCTAAGGAAATGCAATCCGAAAACAAAGGAAGTAGATTACAGTGCACTTGTTCGCTCACTGCTTGAATACTGCTCACCAGTGTGGGATCCGTACCAGATAGGGTTGATAGAAGAGATAGAGAAGATCCAACGGAGAGCAGCGCGCTTCGTTACAGGATCATTTAGTAATCGCGAAAGCGTTACGGATATGATGGATAGACTCCAGTGGAAGACTCTGCAAGGGAGACGCTCAGTAGCTCGGTACGGGCTTTTGTTGGAGTTTAGAGAACGTACCTTCACCGAGGAGTCAAGCAGTATATTGCTCCCTCCTACGTATATCTCGCGAAGAGACCACGAGGATAAAATCAGAGAGATTAGAGCCCACACAGAGGCATACCGACAATCTTTCGTTCCACGAACAATTCGAGACTGGAATAGAGGGAGGACCGATAGAGGTACTCAAGGTACCCTCCGCCACACACCGTCAGGTGGCATGCAGAGTATGGATGTAGATGTAGACATTCAGTTCTGCAGTGACCTTACTAGCTATTGCCCTCTTATTTTTCTCCGTAGTTCTCTTCAATGACCATCCATCGCGATCCCTGAACACAATTTTGTCCGAGTTATGACTTTGCGAATAATGTTTTGCCACTTTCCTTGTATGCGGTATAAATGACGCCCCGTCCTCACAGCCCTTCTTCTGCCAGTACTTCGTCTCCTACCTTCTAAACTTTACAGAAGCTCTCCTGCGAACCTTGCAGCGCACACTCCGCTGTAGAGTGAAAATTTCATTCTACAGTACACTTGTTCGCCCACTGCTTGAATATTGCTCACCAGTGTGCGATCAGTACCAGATAGGGTTGATAGAAGAGATAGAGAAGATCCAACGGAGAGCAGCGCGCTTCGTTACAGGATCATTTAGCAATCGCGAAGACGTTACGGAGATGATAGATAAACTCCAGAGGAAGACTCTGCAAGAGAGACGCTCAGTAGTTCGGTACGGGCTTTTGTTGAAGTTTCGAGAACGTACCTTCACCGAGGAGTCAAGCAGTATATTGCTCCCTCCTACCTGTATCTCACGAAGAGACCATGAGTATAAAATCAGAGAGATTAGAGCCCACACAGAGGCATACCGACAATTTTTCTTTCCACAAACAATAGGAGACTGGAGTAGAAGGGAGAACCGATAGAGGTACTCAAGGCCTCTGCCACACACCGTCAGGTGGCTTGCGGAGTATGGATGTAGATGAAATACAACCACCGGAACCGGAATACCAATACGAGAAACAAATACGATACAAACTTACGCGCCAGCGTAATATAAGCTGAGGAGCGCATTTGTTGTTGTTGTTGTGGTCTTCAGTCCTGAGACTGGTTTGATGCAGCTCTCCATGCTGCTCTATCCTGTGCAAGCTTCTTCATCTCCCAGTACCTACTGCAATCTACATCGTTCTGAATCTGCTTAGTGTACTCATCTCTTGGTCTCCCTCTACGATTTTTACCCTCCACGCTGCCCTCCAATACTAAATTGGTGATCCCTTGATGCCTCAGAACATGTCCTACCAACCGATCCCTTCTTATGGTCAAGTTGTGCCACAAACTTCTCCCGAATCCTATTCAATACCTCCTCATTAGTTATGTGATCTACCCATCTAATCTTCAGCATTCTTCTGTAGCACCACATTTCGAAAGCTTCTATTCTCTTCTTGTCCAAACTATTTATCGTCCATGTTTCACTTCCATACATGGCTACACTCCATACAAATACTTTCAGAAACGACTTCCCGACACTTAAATCTATACTCGGTGTTAACAAATTTCTCTTCTTCAGAAACGCTTTCCTTGCCATTGCCAGTCTACATTTTATATCCTCTCTACTTCGACCATCATCAGTTATTTTGCTCCCCAAATAGCAAAACTCCTTTACTACTTTAAGTGTCTCATTTCCTAATCTAATTCCCTCAGCATCACCCGACTTAATTCGACTACATTCCATTATCCTCGTTTTGCTTTTGTTGATGTTCATCTTATATCCTCCTTTCAAGACGCTATCCATTCCGTTCAACCGCTCTTCCAAGTCCTTTGCTGTCTCTGACAGAATTACAATGTCATCGGCGAACCTCAAAGTTTTTATTTCTTCTGCATGGATTTGACAAATATTATTTAAACCGTGAGGACACTAATGTTTCATAATTCTGCATCAACGTTTGTGCGGAGAAGTGTTCGGCGACTCACCGTGGTCCCCGTAGGCGGCGGCTGCGGCTGCAGCGATGAGGCAGGCTGCCAGCAGGAGTCGTCCGTTCTTGGGGAGCGCCATCGCCGTGTGTCGCGTGCAGAGCCCGGAGGACTAGTGCCGCCGGAGACCCCCCTCGGCCGCGACGCCGCCTGCCCAGAAACCGAGACGGCGCCCCTCCAGTGGTGGGCGGACATTAGCGTGTTAAGGTAGCACGCGCACGCGCCGCAATACCGCCCACGACTCCCTCGCCAGTAGGTCGCAATGCGACACTCTACCCAGCGGCTGCCGGCGACGTCCGGCTGCTCCGGAGGTCCGAGAGTCTGCGTTACTGCCTATTGTCCACTGAGCTGCTGAAAGAAACCCACCCACTGGACGCACACTTCAGCCTACCTAGCCAGAGCATTAGAGGATAATTCACTTATATAAGTTCGTTTAAGGGGGGTAGGACGTCAAACGGGACGACTTGGAGCAGGAGAGGCACCACAGGACATTTTAATTTCCACTGTCTATACTTTTACAAGGAAATTCATAAGACTTTGTCAGCATGACCAGGAAGGATTCGGGATTCACACTCGTAGCAGCGGAAGTTCAAAAACCTAACAAAATAATTTTTTTTTTGCAAGTGAAATTTCATCATTTTTTCACTTACTATTGGCTGCATTTGTTGCTATAGGTACACTTTTATTCGTAAGTAAGAGGGACTGTTCGATGAATTTTGCACAGCATACAAACCATACTTACAGGTGTCTGAAACTCTAGAATCTATTTAATTTATGAAAAAATGAATGAGCTGTTACGTTTTAAACTTTATGTTTAGAAACAAATCAAATTTTGTCGTTAATTATCTCAATTTTTACCACAGTTTTTAATACATTTGGAAAATTCTAGAGTTTCATACGCCCGTAAGTATGGTTTGTATGCTGTGCAAAATTCATCAATGAATATTTCTTACTTCTGAAGAAAAATGTACCTATAGCAACAAATGCAGTCAACAGTAAGTGAAAAAATGATGAAATTTCATATCTAAAAAAAATTTATTTTGTTATGTTTTTGCACTTCCACTGCTATGAGTGTGAATCCTGAATCCTTCCAGATCATGCTGACAAAGTTTTATGAATTTATTTGTAAAAGTAGAAAATAAAATGTCCTATGGAGCCTCTCCCGCTCCAAGTCGGCCCGTTTGACGTCCTACCGCCCCCGCAGCCGTTACTGACAGAAGCGCCACAGTGTTTAAGGCACCGGAATCGTACTCGGAAGACCTTTACCAATGATAAGATCCGCAACAGTTCTAATCTTTTTTTCTTCATTTTCTCAAACGAAACCACAACCCGGTTTCGGGACCTATGTCCCAGGTTCAGGTGCGTCTCTAAAGTTATAAATAAAACACTGAGATGGCAAGAGTCTTGCGACAGTGATATGCACGAACATAGATGGCGGTAAAGACCAGTTCATGGGCCGAGCTGTCATTTAGACTTAGGAAATTCATGTGAAAAGGTTTTCGACAATTATGGTCGCACGACGGCATTAACAGGCTTTCTACATATCGACATATATACTCCGCTAGCCACCAAGCGGTGCGTGGCGGAGGGCACAGTTCGCGCGAGGGAAAAATGACTATCTGAACGCCTCAGTACGAACGCTAATTTCCGTTATCTTTGAATGGTGATCACTGCGCGATTTGACAGTTGGTGCTAATAATACGAGGCGTGTTTTTTAAGTAAGTACCATTTTGAAATGAAAAAAAGACGTGCTAAGATATCTCAATAATTTTATGTTTACATGAAAGCCTGTACCTTAATTTACGCACTGACGCCATTACAGTCTGATTCTTCTGTGTGTACGTTGTGTACTGTGTGTTTAAGATGCCTCCGATAATCGTGAGTCCCGCCGACTGTGAAGTACGGGCTGTTATAACATTTCTCAGTGCTAAAGGCCTAAAAGCAATCGATATTCATCGTGAGATCTGTGCAGTTTACGGAGGAAACAACATGAGTGATGGAATGGTAAGAAAGTGGGTGAGAGCATTTAAAGATGGCCGGACAAATGTGAATGATGAACAACGGAGTGGGCGTCCTTCGGTCGTTAATGAAAGTCTGGTGCAGGAAGTGGACAGTAAGGTGAGAGAAGCTTTACGATTTCCTCCTTGCGGGATGACTGTCCTAATGTTTCTCGTAGTGTATTGTATGGCATTGTGACCGAGCACTTGAATTACCGAAAATTGTGCGCGCTTTGGGTACCGAAAATGTTGACAGATGTGCACAAAACCAAACGTTTAGACAGTACATTGACTTTCCTCGAGCGGTACCACAACGACGGTGATGATTTCTTAAGCCAAATTGTTACGGGCGATGAAACATGGATGGCCTACATCACACCAGAATCAAAACAACAGTCCATGGAAGTTGAGCAAGGGCATTGTTTTGCTGCAAGACAATGCCCGTCCGCATGTGGCGAATCAGACGAAAGATCTCATCACATCTTTTAGATGGAAAACTCTAGATCATCCTCCGTACAGCCCCGATCTTGCGCCCAGTGACTACCATCTGTTCCTGCACTTGAAGAAATACCTGGCCGTTCAGCGTCTTCAAGTCGATGATGCAGTGGTTAACAAGTTAGGCGGCAGCCTTCTATGAGGAGGGTATTCAAAAACTGGTACAACGTTATGACAAGTGCCTCAATATTGACGGAAATTATGTAAAAAAGTAGATTAAGGTACGGGCTTTCATGCAAAAATAAAGTTATTGAGATATCTTAGCACGTCTTTTTTTAAATTTCAAAACGGTACTTACTTAAAAAAACACGCCTCGTATATACTCTTCATCCTCGGCGAAGATCAGATTTCGGAATTTAGTGAGCAGCCTCTTCCGTTTAGCCCGTCGTCTGTCTGCAAGTGTGTCCCACTTCAAACTTTGTATGAGATTTGTAACGCTCTCGCGATGGCTAGTAAGTGTAACCTACTGCGTATAACAAGGCGAAAATCCCCATTAATGTGGAACGGTAGTTGGTGCTAGACGCATGGGACATTCCATTGGAATTCAGCATTTCGAGAACCACAATGCCAAGAGTGAAACCAGAATACCACATTTCAGGCACTACCTCTCATCACAGGCAACGTTGTGGTCGATGGCACTTAACGACCGAGAGCAGCAGCGTTTGCATACAGTTGTCAGTGCTACCAGACAAGCAACACCACGTGAAATAATCACAGATATCGATGTGGGACGTACGACGATCGTTTCTGTTAGGACAGTGCGGCGAAATATGGAGTGCTAAATGTGCTATACCAGCAAAAAGCCGAGGCGAGTGCCTTTGCGCGGCATCACCTGCTGCTTTTCTCCTGGGCTCGTGACCATATCGATTGGACCCTACACTACTTAAAACCACGGCCTGGTCAGATGAGCTCCGATTTCCGATGGTAAGAGCTAATGGTAGGATTCGAATGAGGCGCATACTCCACGGAGCCAAGACACAGATTGTCAAAAACGCACTGTACATGTTGGTAGCGACTCCGTAATAGTATGGGCTGTGTTTATGTGGAATGGACTGGGTACTCTAGTCCAAGTGAACCGACCTTTGACTGAAAATGGGTTTGTTCGGCTACTTCGACGCCATTTTCAACCGTTCGGGGACTTCATATTCCGAAATAACGATGGAATTTTTATGGATAACAATGCGCCATGACACCGGGCTGCAGTTGTTCGCGATTGGTTTGAAGAACTTTCTGGACAAGACTTCTGTTCAGGTGAATACAAGGTTATAAATTCAAAATGAAATAGAGGTAATGCAGGAGTAGGTTTAATAATGAATAAAAAGAATAGGAGTGCGGGTGAGCTACTACGAACAGCATAGTCAACGCATTATTGTAGCCAAGATAGATACGAAGCCCATGCCTACCACAGCAGTACAAGTTTATATCCCAACTAGCTCCCCAGACGACGAAAAGATTGAAGAAATGTATGATGAGATAAAGGAAATTATTCAGGTAGTGAAGGGAGACCAAAATTTAATAGTCGTGAAGAATGGAATTCGATAGCAGGAAAATGAAGAGAAGGAACAAGTAGTAGGTGAATATGGAATGGGGCTAAGGAATGAAAGAGGAAGCCACCTGGTAGAATTTTGCACAGAGCATAACTTAATCATAGCTAACACTTCGTTTAAGAATTATGAAAGAAGGCTGTACACCGGGAAGAGACCTGGAGACACGAGAAGGTTTCATATATTCCTATAATGGTAAGACAGAGATTTAGGAACCAGATTTTAAACTGTAAGATATGCCAGGGGCAGATGTCGACTCTGACCACAATCTGTTGGTTATGGACTGTAGATTAAAAATGAAGAAACTACTAAATATGGGAATTTAAGGGATGGGTCCTGGATAAACTGACAGAACCAGAGGTAGTAGAGAGTTTCAGAGAGAGCATTAGGGAACGATTGACAAACTTGGGTAGCTTTGAGAGATGAAATAGTGAAGGCAGCAGAGGATGAAGTAGGTAAAAAGACGAGGGCTAGTAGAAATCCTTGGGCAACAGAAGGGATATTGAATTTAATTGATGAAAGGAGAAAATATAAAAATGTACTAAATGAAGCAGGCAAAAAGGAACACAAACGTCTCAAAAATGAGATCGACAGGAAGTGCAAAATGGCTAAGCAGGGATGGCTGGAGGACAAATGTAAAGATGTAGAGGCTTATCTCACTAGGGGTAAGATAGATACAGCCTACAGGAAAATTAAAGAGACCTTTGGAGAGAAGAGAACCACTTGTATGAATATCAAGAGCTCAGATGGAAACCCAGTTCTAAGCAAAGAAGGGAAGGCAGAAAGGTGGAAGGAGTATATAGAGGGTTTATACAAGGGCGATGTACTTGAGGACAATATTATGGAAATGGAAGAGGATGTAGATGAAGACGAAATGGGAGATAAGATACTGCATGAAGAGTTTGACAGAGCACTGAAGGACCTGAGTCGAAACAAGGCCCCGGGAGTAGACAACATTCCATTAGAACTACTGACAGCCTTGGGAGAGCCAGTCATGACAAAACTCTACCATCTGGTGAGCAAGATGTATGAGACAGGCGAAATACCCTCAGACTTCAAGAAGAATATAATAATTCCAATCCCAAAGAAAGCAGGTGTTGACAGATGTGAAAATTGCCGTGCTATCAGTTTAATTAGACATGGCTGCAAATTACTAACACGAATTGTTTACAGACGAATGGAAAAACTGGTAGAAGCCGACCTTGACAAAGATCAGTTTGGATTCCGTAAAAATTTGGAACACGTGAGGCAATACTGACTCTACGACTTATCTTAGAAGATAGGAAAGGCAAACCTATGTTTTTAGCATTTGTAGACATAGAGAAAACTTTTGACAATGTTGACTGGAATACTCTCTTTCAAATTCTGAAGGTGGCAGGGGTCAAATACAGAGAGCGAAAGGTTATTCACAATTTGTACAGAAACCAGACGGCAGTTATTAGAGCGAGGGGTATGAAAGGGAAGCAGTGGTTGGGAAGGGAGTGAGACAGATTTGTAGCCTATCCCCGACGATATTCAATCTGTATACTGAGAAAGTATGGAAATGAGACACTTAAAGTAGTAGCTGAGGTTTGCTGTTTGGGGAGCAAAGTAACTTACGATGGTCGAAGTAGAGAGGATATAAAATGTAGACTAGCTATGGCGAGGAAAGCGTTTCTGAAGAAGAGAAATTTTTTGACATCGAGTATAGATTTAAGTTCCGGGAATTCTTTCTTGGAGGTATTTATATGGAGTGCAGCCATGTATGGAAGTGAAACATGGACGATAAATAGTTTGGACAAGAAGAGAACAGAAGCTTTCGAAATGTGGTGCTACGGAAGAATGCCGAAGATTCGATGGGTAAATTACGTAACTAAAGAGGAGGTATCGAGTGGAATTGTGGAGAAAAGGGAGAATTGTGGCACAACTTGCGCAGAAGAAGGAATCTGTTGGTAGGACACGTTCTGAGGCATCAAGGGATCACCAATTTAGTACTGGAGGGCAGCGTGGAGGGTAAAAATCGTTGAGGGAGACCAAGAGATGAATACACTAAGCAGATTCGGAAGAATGTAGCTTGCAGTAAGTACTGGGAGATGAAGAAGCTTTCACAGGATAGAGTAGCATGGAGAGCTGCATCAAACCAGTCTCTGGATTGATGACCACAACAACAACAACAACTGGACATATCGAGCGAATGATTTGGTCACCCAGATCACCCTACTTGAATCGCATCAAAAATATAAGGGACATAATGGAAACGTCAGTTCGTGCAGAAAATTTTGCATCGGCAACACGAATATAGAGGCAGCATGGCTCAATAATTCTGCAGGGGACTTCCAACGACTTAACTCTATGCCACTGGGCAAAACGAGGTCGGTGCCGATATTAGGAGCCATTCCATGATTTTTGTCATCACAGGGTAATGATGCCTTCCATATTGTTAGCATTAAGTAACCAAAATGCAACTTATACTAAAATTCTTAAGAGAATACCACATGTGCCCACATAAAATGTGAGTCCTTAAAAGTCGAATAACATTGGTTAAATCGGGTTAAAAAGTATATTCCTTGAACATCTCAATTCTTAGGCTGTCGGAAATTCTCTCGCAGAGTAGGGCCAACATGAAAAGCATAGGTCTTCAAATTTAAGGAGCGGAAGCACCGCAAATAAAATCAAAATATAAATTGTTATATGACTCGACATCCCGTACTCGACATTCCAAAACGTACGAAGGACCGTACTTATGGATGTGGCAAACATGGATCCACATAAAGTAAGATAGGTGGTCTTTCAAATACTGAAACGAACCAAAAAAGGGGGTATGTAGTCTGTGCACGTACAGACTTGCGAGAATACACGATGCGACTCCTAAGTGAAGCTTGCGAATTGTCAATGCTGCATACGTACCCATCAGACTCATGCCTAGCACGCTTCATAGTTGGAATGCTGGTGGAGAGGCTGACTGGGTGTTATGTCTTTTTCCAGATACCCAAATTTAAGTTTTCGTTGTTACCGTAGGCAGTTGTATCCTGTCGCCGAATACTGTTCTCCCGTTTGGAGTAGAAGTAGCCATGTCAATAAAATAGGTATCCATCCAAGCGAAGCAATAAAGATCGCGACGGGAACCCTTAAACACGCACCCATTACCTCAGCTGTCAGTACTCGCCAATATGACTCCACCAAATCCCCGACGACAAGAGCAATAACATGTGGATGGACAAAACTCAAAACATCCAGAAACTAAATTCTTCATAGCAACTACAACAAAATGCGCGTTTATTCATCCACCAGACATCCTTCGCTTGATTGAGGTAAAGCAATATCAGAGATTTGTAATTAAGGATATTTACAATTTGCTTTTTAAATATGGTGATTGATGCTTGGTGTCCCGCCTACATCGGGAAATGCCGTCTGCTCGCACATCTTTGGTGGTTTTCTTCGTTAAACACTGATACTTGTAGCCTAATTTTCAGTTTTTCTCCTGAACTATGCATTTCTTATTTTTAGACAGCACACTTTTTCGCACACCACAGCTTCCTGACTATTTTTATACTTCTGAGTATGTATTGTGGTTTGTATTTTGTAGCATTGCCAACATGACATTGTCATTAGTTTGCCTTTCACCTAAACTTGTTTATTTATTTTTTCTTTAAATTAATTGTAGATGTGTAATTCTATTTAATTTTGTTGCTATGTATTTGTGTACTGTGTAAGAGTAATGAAGGAACAGTGATGGACTTTTTTTTAGGTGGAGGAGGGAGAAGCCATGATGAGTGATCATAAGTGTACAGTAGTGTGATGTGTGATGGAGTGTGCAATGTTATGTTGGCAACACTACAAAATACAAATCACAATACACACGCAGAAGCATAAAAATAATCAGAAAACAGTGGTGTGCGAAAAAGTGTAATGTGTAAAACATAAAAGCAAATGCGGAAAATCATAACAACACTGGACCATACTTTACATGACTGCCCTAAAAGAACATTCATGAATACATGGAAACACTTAGCAGACAACACACCTGCAGCAATCAACTAGCTGTAGCCTTTGGATATCCAGCTACGACGACGAATGGCTTTATCAACCTATTTTAGCTACTGAAACTTCTTGGGAGATTAAAGCTGTGAGGATGGCTCGTTGGTCGTGCTTGGGTAGCTCAGCCGACACGGTAGCTCAACGTGTTCGGTCAGAGGGCTGCTCGCCCTCTGTAATAGAAAAAACGGAGTCCATGGATCAACGACGAACTGAAACGGGTGTCTTGCGACGTCCACCCCGACCAGATGCAATGAACGAAAACGAACAAAATGAGATTAAAAAAAGTTGGTAGAGCACTTGTCCCCGAAAGGCAAAGATCCTGAGTTCGAGTCTAGGTCTGGCACACAGTTTTAATCTGCCAGGAAGTTTCATATCAGCGCACACTCCGCTACAGAGTGAAAATCTCATTCTGTTTTAGCTACTACTTGTTTTGCACCTTTCTACACATCGGGTGTCCCTCATAAGAGTCGTCAGCCACTTTTTCTCTGGTATTTCGGCTGAGGTTTGCATTTTTTGTTCTTGCATTGTGTAGTTCGATTCGGCCCAAATAAATGCTGCTCACAAGGTCTTTCACGCAGCGCCCAGTGTCGATGGAAAGAGTCATTTCCGAGGTAATTAGCACTGGAGTTAGCCAATTAGGCAGTTGCGCGCGCAAATGCAAGCGTCCCGCCAGATACTATTAGTGTCAGTGGGTCTCATAGCGTAGGTGGTAGCGTACGACACTGCTCATCCTTTGGCTCTGTTTCGATCCTTGTTGTCGTCCTATGTCCAATTTTTGTACTGCTCTCTTGTTTGGATTTAGCAATTAAAACGGAGATCATGTTAAGCGACACTGGATCTGGCAAACCATTTGCATTTCCACGCATAACTTCAATGCTAATTAAAGGCTCAGCGATAGAATGTTTTCCTAACCATTATTTCTCAGCAATACTGACCTTACGACTTATGGAATACTCTCTTTCAAATTCTGACGGTGGCAGGGGTAAAATACAGGGAGCGAAAGGATATTTACAATTTGTACAGAAACGAGATGGCAGTTATAAGAGTCGAGGGGTATGAAAGGAAAGCAGTGGTTGGGAAAGGAGTGAGACAGGGTTGTAGCCTCTCCCCGATATTATTCAATCTGTATATTGAGCAAGCAGCAAAGGAAACAAAAGAAAAATTCTGAGTAGGAATTAAAATCCATGGAGAAGATATAAAAACTTTGAGGTTCGGCGATGACATTGTAATTCTGTCAGAGACAGCAAAGGACTTGGAAGAGCACTTGAACGGAATGGAAAGTGTCTTGAAAGGTGGATATAAGATGAAAATCAACAAAAAAAACGAGGATAATGGAATGTAGTCGAATTAAGTCGGGTGATGCTGAGGGAATTAGACTGGGAAATGAGACACTTAAAGTAGTAAAGGAGTTTTCTATTTGGGGAGCAAAATAAGTGATGATGGTCGAAGTAGAGAGGGTATAAAATGTAGACTGGCAATGGCAAGGAAAGCGTTTCTGAAGAAGAGAAATTTGTTAACATCGAGTATAGATTTAAGTGTCAGGAAGTCGTTTGTGAAAGTATTTGTATGGAGTGTAGCCATGTATGGAAGTGAAACAGGCACGATAAATAGTTTGGAGAAGAAGAGAATAGAAGCTTTCGCAATGTGGTGCTACAGAAGAATGCTGAAGATTAGATGGGTAGATCACATAACTAATGAGGAGGTATTGAATAGAATTGGGGAGAAGAGGAACTCGTGGAACAACTTGACAAGAAGAAAGGACCGGTTGGTAGGACATATTCTGAGGCATCTACGGATCACCAATTTAGTATTGGAGGGCAGCGTGAAGGGTAAAAATCGTAGAGGGAGACCAAGAGATGAATACACTAAGCAGATTCAGAAGGATGTAGATTGCAGTAAGTACTGGGAGATGAAGAAGCTTGTACAGGATAGTGTAGCATGGAGAGCTGCATCAAACCAGTCTCAGGACTGAAGACCACAACAACAACAACAACAACAACGGGCTAGCAGCAATATTTTCTCTCGCAGGCACTTTAATTCATCATGGTATATAAAATAACCGAAATCCTTAACTGTGTATATTGAAATTGGGCGATAGCAATCCATTAAAGAAGATCCGCCAAATGCGGTGATTTGGAAGGCAGTCTCATGTGAGTGGAACTATGCTCACTACGATGACGAACTGTTAGTACTGCAAGAGCTGTGAGATATATCGGGTTCTGTTCCATCTTTCGACTGGTCAGGGACCGATGTTGGTAGTATGTCCAGGATCCGCTGTGATATCTCTATGGATTTTTAATAATAAAAAAGTGACAGACTGATAAACAATGAAACAATAAGATGCGGACGGTAGACATGCAATATACCACCAAATCGCCCTTAATGGTCTATGGATTTTAGTAATAAAAAAGAAACATACTGATACACAATAATGACGATAGAAAATGGTTCAAATGGCTCTGAGCACTATGGGACTCAACTGCTGAGGTCATTAGTCCCCTAGAACTTAGAACTAGTTAAACCTAACAAACCTAAGGACATCACAAACATCCATGCCCGAGGCAGGATTCGAACCTGCGACCGTAGCAGTCTTGCGGTTCCAGACTGCAGCGCCTTTAACCGCACCGCCACTTCGGCCGGCAATGACGATAGACTTGCAGTTCAAGTACAGATGTGAATAACAGACCTTTCCGGACAGATCCGCATTTAAGACTATGGCTTCACTACAGCACGATTCGAACTGCGGGAAATCTCGTATTCTGTTCCATTTTTCGATTGGCCGGCGATCCAGTGACCGTCTGTGGCAATACATCCACCACCCGCCAGATAGTTTTATTGCTCTATGGATTTTAATAACTTTGGAACACGGACTAAAATATAAATTACAATGCAATGTGTTTACAGACATGTGTTTGCGGATATGGCTCTTGAATGAAGTGATACGTTTGAAAACGATGGAGGAAAAAACTTATGCTGTTGCTAAAACGCTTTTGCTGGATTATTTGAAATATACATTTCAGCTCATTCAAGAGAACAATTAAAGCATGTATTAAGACGAATTGCACCTGAAGATGGACCCACAGGGTCCGAAATGCATCGTGTGCTGAATGAAACACGAAAAATTGTGACTAGTTCATACCTCGAGTGAATGATGAACCTGTCTGTTTCTCTAGCTTTCATTGTCCTACAATCTTGTGGCGCCTGATGGTACGATCCCCAAGACTGGCCTTGTCATTGTATTCTCGCGGTAGCAATTACAGTCAGTTAACCACGATATATTTAATTTGTTTGGCATTTAGTTCACGTTTCATTTTAGTCTTTGTTTCATTTGAATATTTCCAACTTGTTTTAAAGCAGATTAAAAGCTAAGAACACTTTTACCTAATCATATAATTTGTAAACAGGGGTTGAAATGCAACTTTGCAACCCACTAGGTAAATCATTATTCTCTCATAACCAAATAAAACATTGTGCTGGATTCAGTAAAGTAACTTTTTTGGGGACCGTCTGTCGGTTATCTTCGCTTAAAAATCAGCATAAATGTTTATAAACTGAAGCGCCAAAGAAACTGGTTTAGGCATGCATATTCAAATACAGAGATATGTAAATAGATAGAATACGGCGCTGCGGTCGGCAACGCTTATACAGGGTGTTACAAAAAGGTACGGCCAAACTTTCAGGAAACATTCCTCACACACAAGTAAAGAAAAGATGTTATGTGGACATGTGTCCGGAAACGCTCATTTTAGTTTCGTCAGTATGTACTGTACTTCCTCGATTTACCGCCATGATTTCGTACGGGATACTCTACCTGTGCTGCTAGAACATGTGTCTTCACAAGTACGACACAACATGTGGTTCATGCACGATGGAGCTCCTGCACATTTCAGTGGAAGTGTTCGTACGCTCCTCAACAACAGATTCGGCTACCGATGGATTGGTAGAGGCGGACCAATTCCATGGACTCCACGCTCTCCTGACCTCAACCCTCTTGACTTTCATTTATGGGGGCATTTGAAAGCTCTTGTCTACGCAACCCCGGTACCAAATGTAGAGACTCTTCGTGCTCGTATTGTGGACGGCTGTGATACAATACGCCATTCTCCAGGGCTGCATCAGCGCATCAGGGATTCCATGCGACGGAGGGTGGATGCATGTATCCTCGCTAACGGCGGACATTTTGAAAATTTCCTGTAACAAAGTGTTCGAAGTCACGCTGGTACGTTCTGTTGCTGTGTGTTTCCATTCCATGATTAATGTGATTTGAAGAGAAGTAATAAAATGAGCTCTAACATGGAAAGTAAGCGTTTCCGGACACATGTCCACATAACATATTTTCTTTCTTTATGTGTGAGGAATGTTTCCTGAACGTTTGGCCGTACCTTTTTGTAACACCCTGTATAAGACAACAAGTGTCTGGTGCAGTTGTTAGATCGGTTACTGCTGCTACAATGATAGGTTATCAATATTTAAGTGAGTTTAAACGTGGTGTTATAGTCGGCGCACGAGCGATGGGACACAGCATTTCCGAGGTAGCGAAGAAGTGGGGATTTTTCCGTATAACCATTACACGAGTGTACCATGAATATCAGGAATCCGGTAAAACATCAAATCTCTGACATCGCTGTGAGTGCCAGAACGTGACCAACGAAGACTGAAGAGAATCGTTCAACGTGACAGAAGAGCAGACCTTCCGCAAATTGGTGCACATTCAATGCTGGCCTATCTACAAGTGTCAGCGTGCTTGATGACTGCACGACACAAAGTTTTACGCCTCGCCTGGGCCCGTCGATACCGACATTGGATGGCTGGAAACGTGTTGCCTGGTCGGTCGAGTCCCGTTTCACATTGTATCGAACAGACTGACGTGTACAGATATGGAGACAGCCTCGTGAATCCATGGACCCTGCATGTCAGCAGGGGCCTATTCAAACTGTAGAGGCTCTGCAGTGGAGTGGGGCGTGTGCAGTTGGAGTGATGTGGGACCCATGACACGTCTAGATGCGACTCTGAGAGGAGACACGTACGTAAGCATCCTGTCTGATCACCTGCATACATTCATGTCCATTGTGCATTCCGGCGGACTTGGGCAATGCCAGCAGGACAATGCGACATCCCACACGTTCAGAATTGCTGCAGAGTATCTCCAGGAACACTCTTTTGAGTTTAAACACTTCGGCTGGCCACCAGACTCACAGACATGGATATTATTGAGTATATCTGGGACCCCTTGTAACGTGCTGTTCAGAAGAGATTTCCACCCCCTCGTACTCTTATGGATTTATGGACAGCCCTGCAGGATCCGTGGTGTCAATTTCCTCCAGCATTACTTCAGACATTGTGTGTATTGTGTATTAAACTGGGGGCCTAAAAACGACTGAGAGGCTTCGTCCCTCCGTAGCCCTCAGTGGTTCACAACCCCACAACAGGCTGCAGCAGTCCACCCACCCCACCGCCGCCCCATGCTGAACTCCGGAACGTCTCATACCAGACGAGTGTAGATCCAAATGTTTGCGTGGTAGAGTAATTATGGTGTACGCGTACGTGGAGACAGTGTTTGCGTAGCAATCGCCGACATACTGTAACTGAGGCGGAATAAGGGGACCCAGCCCGCATTCGCCGAGGCAGATGGAAAACCACCTTAAAAACCATCCACAGGCTGGGCGGCACAAACCGGACCTCGACACTAATCCGCCGGGCGGATTCGTACCAGGGACTGGCACGCCTTCCTACTCGGGAAGCAGCGCGTTGGATCGCGCGGCTAGCCAGAGGGCTACTTCGGACAGTCGAGTCCATGCTGCGTCGTGTTGCGGCACATCTGCGTGCTCGCGGGGGCCCTACACGACACTAGGCAGGTGTACCAGTTTCTTTGACTCTTCAGTGTATATCCATACGTAACTGTACTGTGTGAGAATTTGTACTGGAGATTGGTTCAAATACAACAGCAGTTTGTGCGGTGCTAATATTTAATGTTATTTCCTTCCGAGTTTCACTACACTGTCAAATGTTAAGTAGAGCTGTTGCTTGTTGTTGTGGCTAGAGAGCTTATATTTGTGGCTAGTTTGTAGTTTATCTTACACGTCGCATGTGTCAAATGTCACGTAATTGTTCGATACTGTATCGAGCGCCGCAGTATGTCGTGAAATCTTGAGCCAGTCCGAGTGCGAGTATAGTTTGTCCAGCCCTACTTAAGACCAGCCATTTGACCCCGTTTACATTCGTAACTTCTTCGTACGATGCCTTGTGACTTCTACCAGAAAAAAAAAGACAGTTAAGAGAGTGCTTCTCGGATTTGATATACTATTACTATGGCGACTTGTCCTGTTCAAAAGACTGAAGCAGATAGACTGCCCCAGTTATCTCTGTCACAGGCAGAGGCAGAGAAAAAGATCGAGAAACTGCACAGTCTGAATAAATGACTAGCGTGCGAAGAGAAAATAGTGTGTACAAGTTTGTAGCTTGGTATAAAAAACGCTGAAAATTTTAAGTTTTATGCAGACGTGGAAATCGTTTGCCAGAAAGACATTAAAATCCCGAATGAAGTAGCACCATTTGGTAAAGAAGCTTTCAGATGCCTACAAGTTTAATAAAACGTATGACAATGCAGTCTTGATAGCTGCTGAGAGCAACGGGGCGAGTTCATAGAGCCAGAAATTACAACGTCAGCACAGACTCTTGACGTGTACATAGAAGTGCACTTCCACGCCTGACGGGCGCGTTTTAGAATGACTTAGGTGCGCCTGGAGACACTATGGCTTCATACCCCTCGACATAGCCACAAAAGTGAGATGCGCAATATTGGCTCTAAGGAAGCGATAAGGTAAAGGAGATGTTGGGCACAAGAGGCTCTTCGAAAGAGGTAAAAAAATGAAATGAAACTTCCTTTTTTCGGCGGACTGAAAGGTACCGCTGAAGACAAATGGGGAAAGGAGTCTATTAGCGCGTTACGAGTCTGACCTCTGGCTAATTGAAGGGTCTCCCATGGCAATGGGTGGCGGCGCTGGGGACCTTACGTCCGGTCTGCATCAGACGTGGCCAGCTGCTGTTTTCCTGTTGCGGTATCGTACCCAAAAGAAAGTACAGAAATGTTTAGCACGAATCTGTCGGTGCACTTTGAGTAATGTCACTTCCGTTTAGCATTTATTGAACAACACATATCGATGCAAAGGCGGGCAACTTTAGAACAGATGCGGCTTCTGTATAGAATTATACAATTGTATGTACATAGGTACTGTGCCAGCAACCACAGACTGCATAAAGGGAGATTGCCTTAGTACATCCGCATTATGAATTCGCTCCCTATTTCCTTCCATTACTATTTATAGTGTAGGGAATAAGGCTCCGTCAATTAGTGTCATAAACTGTAGGCTGGAGTGTAAGACAATTTTAATGAAGACTGAATCAATAAAAACATCGAATAAAGATTTGAGGAACGACGACGTCCGTTTGATGTTCTCTGGAGTTTAGATACTCTGACGGAAAAAAATCGCGGTCCCTAAAGAGTAATGAAATTTTGTGAATACATTTGTCTGGGTAACAAAAACTACCGGCTGCCATTAAAATTGCTACACCAAGAAGAAATGCAGATGATAAACGGGTATTCATTGGACAAATATATTATACTAGAACTGACATGTGATTACATTTTCACGCAATTTGGGTGCATAGATCCTGAGAAATCAGTACCCAGAACAACCACCTCTGGCAGTAATAACGGCCTTGATAAGCCTCGGCATTGAGTCAAACAAAGCTTGGATGGCGTGTACAGGTACGGTTAAAGCTTCAACACGATACCACAGTTCATCAAGAGTAGTGATTGGCGTATTGTGACGAGCCAGTTGCTCGACCACCATTGACCAGACGTTTTCAATTGGTGAGAGATCTGGAGAATGTGCTGGCCAGGTCAGCAGTCGAACATTTGCTGTATCCAGAAAGGCCCGTACAGGACCTGCAACATGCGGTCGACCATTATCCTGCTGAAATGTAGGGTTTCGCAGGGATCGAATGAAGGGTAGAGCCACGGGTCGTAACACATCTGTAATGTAACGTCCACTGTTCAAAGTGCCGTCAATGCGAACAAGGGGTGACCAAGGCGTGTAACCAGTGGCACCCCACACCGTCACGCCGGGTGATACGCCAGTATGGCGATGACGAATACACGCTTCCAACGTGCGTTCACCGCGATGTCGCCAAACACGGATGCGACTATCATTATGCTGTAAACAGAACCTGGATTCATCCGAAAAAATGATGTTTCACCATTGGTGCACCCAGGTTCGTCGTTCAGTACACCATGCCAGGCGCTCCTGTCTGTGATGCAGCGTCTAGGGTAACCGCAGCCATGGTCTCCGAGCTGATAGTCCATGCTGCTGAAAACGTCGTCGAACTGTTCGTGCAGATGGTTGTTGTCTTGCAAACGTCCCCATCTGTTGACTCAGGGATCGAGACGTGGCTGCACGATCCGTTACAGCCATGCGGATAAGATGCCTGTCATCTCGACTGCTAGTGATACGAGGCCGTGGGGATCCAGCACGGCGTTACGTATTACCCTCCTGAAGCCACCGATTCCATATTCTGCTAACAGCTATTGGAGATCGACCAACTCGAGCAGCAGTGTCGCGATACGATAAACCGCAATCGCGATAGGCTACAATCCGACCTTTATCAAAGTCAGAAACGTGATGGTACGCATTTCCCCTCCTTACACGAGGCATCGCAACAACGTTTCACCAGGCAACGGCTGTCAACTGCGCGCCTGTGTATGAGAAATCAGTTGGAAACTTTCGTCATGGCGTTGTAGGTGTCGCCACCGGCGCCAGCCTTGTGTGAATGTTCTGAAAAGCTAATGATTTGCATATCACAACATGTTCTTCCTGTCGGTTAAATTTCGCGTCTGTAGCACGTCATCTTCGTGGTGTAGCAATTTTAATGGCCAGTAGTGTATTTAAATGATTAATATTGCAAGATCACAGGTTAATTAATGTAAGCGCTAGATGAGCCATTGCAAATAAGAAATGCTGGTACATCAGTAACCGGTGTAACCGTCAGAAAGTTGAATGCAAGCATGCAAACTTGCATGCATTGTGTTGTACAGGTGATGGATGTCAGATTGTGGGATGGAGTTCGTAATGGTACTCGAAATGCAGTTCTCTCTAAAGTACTTCTCATTACAGATGATTCATCGTATTGTGTGATTGATGTAGTTTTCTACAGTGTAATACTTAGCTTTGACCTGTCAAATCTACTCCATCAATAGAGTCCACTAGGCGATGTATACTGCAGATTTGCTGGGATTTCGAATGTGATGAAAACTTGGATGTTGAAAAAATATTTTACAAAAACACTGGTGAATCCTTTTAACAGCAGATGTATTTTTCGTAAGCATTTACAAAGATATTCACACATAAACTGTCTTCTACCAACATGATTGACAAAACGACTACTGTTACCGACTTGCCGTCGTAACATTGGCCAAACTGTGACTGACTTCGAGTGCTTTGCACCGCTCAGTATATATACCCTATTTTAACAATATATGTTCTTTGAACTGTTGTCAAAACCAGTTACATTTACTGATTTATAATGAAAAGTTAATGGTTTACAGCATCCTGTTAGTATGGTTTTAAAGGCAATAAATGATGATTAGTTCTGAATACATTTCTAACTATTGTTCTTTTGACGTTTATGTAGAAATTTGATTATTAGGTTACAGGAACAATACCTATCTTAAAATCATTAATTGCATCTTGACTTCGCGTTGGATTTTATTCCTAACATTCATTGAGGTACAGTACAAAATGTCAAAGCGGAATTTCAGGATAAATATCTGTGTGATAATTTAGTAGTATCAAAATGACTGAAAATCATTAGCTTTTACATCAGAATGTTCGAGAATCGTTAGTGAAAATGTTAACTGCAACCGATCTAATGCCGGCCGGTGTGGCCGTACGGTTAAAGGCGCTTCAGTCTGGAACCGCGTGACCGCTACGCTGCACGTTCGAATCCTGCCTCGGGCATGGATGTGTGTGATGTCCTTAGGTTAGTTAGGTTTAAGTAGTTCTAAGTTCTAGGGGACTGATGACCACAGATGTTAAGTCCCATAGTGCTCAGAGCCATTTGAACCATTTTTGAACTGATCTAATAAATTTTTCGTTATCGATGTGATACATAAGAGGTAAAAGAGGGAAGAGGTAAAGTAGTAAAGGAGTTTTGCTATTTGGGGAGCAAAATAACTGATGATGGTCGAAGTAGAGAGGATATAAAATGTAGACTGGCAATGGCAAAGAAAGCGTTTCTGAAGAAGAGAAATTTGTTAACATCGAATATAGATTTAAGTGTCAGGAAGTGAAACATGGACGATAAATAGTTTGGACAGGAAGAGAATAGAAGCTTTCGAAATGTGGTGCTACAGAAGAATGTTGAATATTAGGTGGGTAGATCACGTAACTAATGAGGAGGTATTGAATAGGATTGGGGAGAAGAGAAGTTCGTGGCACAACTTGACTAGAAGAAGGGATCGGTTGGTAGGACATGTCCTGAGGCATCAAGGGATCACTAATTTAGTATTGGAGGGCAGCGTAGAGGGTAAAAATCGTAGAGGGAGACCAAGAGATGAATACACTAAGCAGATTCAGAAGGATGTAGGTTGCAGTAGGTACTGGGAGATGAAGAAGCTTGTACAGGATAGACTAGCATGGAGAGTTGCATCAAACCAGTCTCAGGACTGAAGACCACAACAACAACAACAACACATAAAGAGTACAAGTCACGTTAAATACATCAGATGACTGATAAATGTTCCAAAAGTCTGTTTTAGGTAAGTTGAAATTTACGAATTTTGCTGATTAATAATAGGTTTAATCATAACATAGATATTTCTCCTAAAATTTCTGTGGGAATGTAGTAATGCACTTTTGCAGAAATTTACGACAGTACGTTAGTTCACAGCATTAGGTTTCTAACTGTTAATTACAGTGAAATGATATGAAATAACGTTAATGATGTTGATTCGGTATATAAATGACCCGTACAGTTTAATATGCTGATAGAAATTAAGAAAGAACCATACTTTCTAACTTTCGTCCGCTACATATTGTGCATCGGTTAATACACGATCTGCTCGATCTGGTATCGAAGCATTCATTAACTTCCCTATAACTGGTCATATTACAAGTTCCATGCCTGTAGCATTTGATCGGTCAATACAGTGACGGTTAGTGCCGTTTCCTGATAACACTGGAGCTGTCGTCCAACGACGTCTCATATGTGCTCCATTCGAAACAGATCTGGTGATCGAGCAGGTCAAGGCAATATATCGACACTCTGTAGAGCATATTGAGTCACAACAGCGGTAGGTTGGCGAGCGTTATCCCGTTGGAAAACACCACCTGGAATGCTTTTCATGAATGGCAGCTCAACAGGTCGAATCATCAAATTGACGAACAGATTTGCATTCAAAGATGCGTGGGATAACCACGAGGGTGCTCCTGCTGCCACACTAAATTGCACCCGAGACGATAATACCAGGTGTAGGGCCATTCTATGAGAATATAAGTAATTTTGCTGGTACATCACTGGTGACCTGGACCAAAGTTGAAATATAAGTCACTGCCAATTTATGCTTACCGATATCATTAAATCTAGAGGGGGGTAACACTCATAACGCTGTGTCTGTAAAACTGTTCATCCATCCTAGGTACCAGCTAACCACATACTCATTGTGGTAAACACCTCCTTATGACTAAATAGCAGTAAGGTTATACGAATACCTAACAGGGGAATGTTATCAGAAAGATTATTATTTTGTCACCACCCTGAAGGCACACATGACTAGTATTACATTTTCAACGGACGAGCAGGTGGGGAAAGAGGTTCAGAGGAAGGGAAGAAGCTGCAGCGAGAGTTCATCGAGCAGGACGCAAAGGAACTCGTGCTACAGCTCACTACATGCATTGAACGGGATGGCGATTAAGTGGAAAATAGTCAACAAGTGAATCGCCAGGTTTTTTTTTCAAATAAAGTTTTTCTAAAAAAAATGGAAATCTCATTTACTTTCTCAACATATTTTGTAGGAAGACGGGAGAGATTACTGCGCCTACAGAGGCATTAGCGAGTGAAGAGAGAAAGGGAGGACAGACGCATAACAGACAGACGTACCCTCTGCACGTGCGCACTGTGCTTGCGTAAAGCAGCGTCCGCTGATCGCTCCTTCGCCGCCGCGACCTCTGAGTCAAGGTCAAGGTCAAGGTGAGCCTCTGCAGGCTGCTGACCCCGCGACCAGTTCACTGACCCTGACAGAAGGTATTTTGACACTGTTCTCGGTACTTGAGGCGTCCTCTCACGGGAGTGCAAGCGTGCACGGACGAAGAGTTAGTGACGTCACAACGTGCAGTTCCACGTCCCACTACATTGCGAAGCGCGAAGTGAAGAATATAGCTTGTCAAGAGTTTTGCCTCGCGGAGTGGAACGTGGCGAATGAGTGGCGGCATCGATTTTACGTCACAAGCAGTTTACACCTGTACTCTGCAAACCACCTTAAGGTGCATGGCAAAGGGTACGTCCCATTGTACCAGTTATTAGGCTTTCTCTCTGTTTGATTCGCGTATGGAGCGCGGGAAGAATGATTGTTTGAAAGCCTTTGTGCGTGCCGTGGTTATTCAAATGTTATCCTCATTATTCCTGTACGAGTAATACGTAGGGGTGATATGAAACTTCCTGGCAGATTAAAGCTGTGTGCCGGACCGAGACTCGAGCTCGAGACCTTTGCCTTTCGCGGGCAAGTGCTCTACCAACTGAGCTACCCAAGCACGACTCACGCCCCGTCCTCACAGCTTCAATTCCGCCAGTACCTCGTCTCCTACCTTCCAAACTTCACAGAAGCTCTCCTGGCGGAATTAAAGCTGCGAGGAAGGGGCGTGAGTCGTACTTGGGTAGCTCAGTTGGTAGAGCCCTTGTCCGCGAAAGGCAAAGGTCCCGAGTTCGAGTCTCGGTCCGGCACACAGTTTCAATCTGCCAGGAAGTTTCATATCGGCGCACACTCCACTGTAGAGTGAAAATTTCATTCTAGAATAGGTAGGTGGTTATGGCATATCCCTAGAGTAACCATTTAAAGCCGAATCTTCAAACTTTGTTAATAGACGTTCTATGGAGTAAACAAACCTGCGACCATTCGTACTACCCTTCTCTGAATACGTTCAATATCCTCTGTTAATCCTATCTGGTACGGTTCCCACATACTTGACCAATATTCTAGGATGGGTCTCAAGAGTGATTTGTAAGCAATCTCTTAGCAGAGTGATTGCACATATCCGGTATTCTACCAATATCTGAAGTCTAGCTTGTGCTTTATCCACGACTGTACCTATGTGATCACTTCATTCCTTATCCTGCAAAGTGTCACACCCAGGTATTTGTATCTCTTGGCCGATTCCAGCAGTGACATATTGACATTATAGTAATAGGATACTGCGTTTTTTCGTTTTGTTTTGTGAAGTGCACAATTTTACATTTCTGAACATGTAGAGCTAGTTGTCGATCTCTGCACCATGTTGAAATATTACTCTACTGGCCATTAAAACTCCTACACCACGAAGATGACGCGCTACAGACGCTAAATTTAACCGACAGGAAGAAGATCCTGTGATATGCAAATGATTAGCTTTTCAGAGCATTCACACAAAGTTGGCGCCGGTGGCGACATCTACAACGTGCTGACATGAGGAAAGTTTCCAACCGATTTCTCATACACAAACAGCAGTTGACCGCCGTTGCCTGGTGAAAAGTTGTTGTTATGCCTCGTGTAAGGAGGAGAAATGCGTACCATCGCGTTTCCGACTTTGATAAAGGTCGGATTGTAGCCTATCGCGATTGCGGTTTATCGTATCGCGACATTGCTGCTCGCGTTGGTCGAGATCCAATGACTGTTAGCAGAATGTGGAATCGGTGGGTTCAGGAGGGTAATATGGAACGCCGTGATGGATCCCAACGGCCTCGTATCACTAGCAGTCGAAATGACAGGCATCTTATCCGCATGGTTGTAACGCATCGTGCAGCCACGTCTCGATCCCTGAGTCAACAGATGGGACGTTTGCAAGACAACAACCATCAGCACGAACAGTTCGACGACGTTTGCAGCAGCATGGACTATGAGCTCGGAGACCATGGCTGCGGTTACCCTTGACGCTGCATCACAGACATGAGCGCCTGCGATGGTGTACTCAACGACGAACCTGGGTGCACGAATGGCAAATCGTCATTTTTTCGGATGAATCCAGGTTCTGTTTACAGCATCATGATTGTCGCATCTGTGTTTGGCGACATCGCGGTGAACGCACATTGGAAGCGTGTATTCGTCATCGCCATACTGGCATATCACCCGGCGTGATGGTATGGGGTGCCACTGGTTACACGTCTCGGTCACCTCTTGTTCGCATTGACGGCACTTTGAACAGTGGACGTTACATTTCAGATGTGTTACGACCCGTGGCTCTACCCTTCATTCGATCCCTGCGAAACCCTACATTTCAGCAGGGTCATGCACGACGGCATGTTGTAGGTCCTGTACGGGCCTTTCTGGATACAGAAAATGTTCGACTGCTGCCCTGGCCAGCACATTCTCCAGATCTCTCACCAACTGTGTACGTCTGATATATGGTGGCCGAGCAACCGGCTCGTCACAATACGCCAGTCACTACTCTTGATGAACGGTGGTATAGTGTTGAAGCTGCATGGGCAGCTGTACCTGCACACGCCATCCAAGCTCTGTTTCAATGCCTAGGCGTATCAAGGCCGTTATTACTGCCAGAGATGTTTGTTCTGGGTACCGATTTCTCAGGATCTATGCACCCAAACTGCTTGAAAATGTAATCACATGTCAGTTCTAGTGTAATATATTTGTCCAATGAATACCCGTTTATCATCTGCATTTCTTCTTGGTGTAGCAATTTTAATGGCCAGTAGTGTATCAAGCTCTGACTGAATATTTATGCAGCTTCTCTCAAATAGTACTTCATTATAGATAACTGCTTCACCTGCAAAAAACCTGATTTTACTATTAATATTGTCTATAAGCCCCGCCCTCTCCCTCCCATGAACCTTGGACCTTCCGTTCGTGGGGTGAGGCGTGCCTCAGCGATACAGATAGCCATACCGTAGGTGCAACCACAACGGAGGGGTATCTGTTGAGAGGCCAGACAAACGTGTGGTTCCTGAAGAGGGGCCTCAGCCTTTTCAGTAGTTGGAAGGGCAACAGTCTGGATGATTGACTGATCTGGCCTTGTAACACTAACCAAACCGGCCTTGCTGTGCTGGAATTCGAACGGCTGAAAGCAAGGGGAAACTACAGCTGTAATTTTTCCCGAGGGCATGCAACTTTACTGTAAGGTTAAATGATGATGGCGTCCTCTTGGTAAAATGGTCCGGAGGTAAAATAGTCCCCCATTCGGATCTCCGAGCGGGGATTACTCAGAAGAACGTCGTCATGAGGAGAAAGAAAACTGGCTTTCAACAGATCGGAGCGTGGAATGTCAGATCCCTTAATCAGACAGGTAGGTTAGGAAATTTAAAATGGGAGCTGGATAGGTTAAAGTTAGATATAGTGGGAATTTGTGAAGTTCGGTGGCAGGAGGAACAAGTCTTCTGTCACGTGAATACAGGGTTATAAAAACAGAATCAAATAGGGATAATGCGCGTGTAGACTTAATAATGAATAAACAAAATAGGAGCGCGGATAAGCTACTACGAACAGCGTAGTGAACGCATTATGGTAGCCAAGATAGACACGAATCCCACTCCTACCACAGTAGTACAAGTTAATACACCAACTACCTCCGCAGATGATGAAGAGATTGAAGAAATGTATGATGCGATGAAAGAAATCATTCAGATAGTTAAGGGAGATGAAAATTTAATAATCATGGGGGCTGGAATTCATGGAAGGAAAGGAAGGGTAGGAAAAGTAGTAGGTGAATATGGACTGGGGGTGAGGAATGAAAGAGGAAGCCGCCTGGTAGAATTTTACACAGAACCTAACTTAATCATAGCTAACACGTGGTTTAAGAATCTTGAAAGAAGGTTGTATAAGTGGAAGAGGGCTGGAGACACTGGAAGGTTTCAGATAGATTATATAATGGTAAGACAGAGACTTAGGAACCAGGTTATAAATTGAAAGACATTTCCAGGGGCAGATGTGAACTCTGACCACAGTTTATTGGTTATGAAATGTAGACTAAAACTGAAGAAACTGCAAAGAGGTGGGAATTTACAGAGATGGGACCTGGATAAACTTAAAAAAAATCCAGAGGCTGGTGAGAGTTTCCGAGAGAGCATTAGGAAACGATTGAAAAATACAGGGTAAAAAAATACAGCAGAGGAAGAATGGGTAGCTTTGGTGTGTTAATTTTTTTAAAAAAAAGTGTTAAGTTTTGTTTTTAATAATACAATTATAGAAGGGTATAAGTAATGTTTTACTAGTAGAACTGTAGTCAACAAAAATATCTTTTAAATTCTTATAAGAGAATAAGAAAACTAAATTCATGGAAAAAGTCCATCCGCATTGACTTCTGTTTCTGACATAACTGCGTTCCTGTATCAGAATTTGCGAAGTTTGCTGTAGAACTCCTGTGCTGTTGACGAGCAACTGAGAAACATGACTGGTCTTTTGAATGAAGTACGCCATAGCATGCATCATCCACGGTCTTGGCTCTTTTGAACACATTGAAATTTTTATCCATTTCAGTGTGAGAATTTTTTATAGCTATTTCAAATGGATGAGTAAGAGGTATTTCGGTCATACTGCAATTGGAGATTTTACACGTGTGCCTTAAATGTAATGTTTCAGTAACATTTTTAAAACCAAAGAAATCAGTCGTATAAATTGTAATTACAAGGAATGGGTTCATAGTTTTAGCTGAGCCATTTTTAAATCTTGGGGAAAAAAGGACTTGCTTACCTGCCATCTATCATGCTCCATCTAGTAATGAATGTACGAAACGTTTTGACCATGACTTGGCACTTGGAACAAGTCTATGGACTTGCAACAGAGTACCGTGAACAGAACGGAACTAAAAGCACGTTCTGTGAAAATATGGCGCTTTGGAATGTTTGACGTATCCTCCCTGCAAATAACCGAAATTTGTGGAAATGTAATGACTGAAGCTTCAGTTCGGAAATGGTGCGTCATGTCTGATGTCAGACAAACGAATGCTCACGATTTTCAGTAGCGACTTAAAACTCAAATCGAGGATCGTGGGAAAAACTCAGCACGAAAGACGTTTCACAAGTCATGGTGTGAGCTTTTACTTCCCTGAAATTTTGCGATCAGTTCTTTATCGAACTGTCAGCGGTGATTCAGGCTACAGAAACCTGTGTGCCAGGTGGGTTCCTCGACTTTCTAAAGATGAACACAAAAAACGACGAGTGGGAGTAGAATTGTCTTTTCTCACTCGGTACGACGATGATGGCGAAGAGTTTTTGAACCACAGACTCGATGGTGCTGAGCCACAGTTATGCAATATTTTTTGAAAGAATAAATCGCCATTTGACTGTGTTTTGCTATATTTATCTTCTGTGCTATCTAGATTTCGGTTTTTACGCCATCATCAAGTTCAGTGCTAAAAGTTGTGAGACCATTATTATGTCATATCTGTTAAGGAAGTCCAAAACAGGTAAATAAGACTAACACATATATCTAAGACGTAACTGTCAAAGAAACAAATGTTCTAACGACTTTTAGCAATGTACTTGATAATGGCATAAAAGCCGAAATCTAAGTAGTACAGAAGATAAATCTAGTAATACTCTTAAAGAAAATCAGACTTATTGTTAATCTTCGCGATAACGCTTAGGAGCATTCTGCTACATTGATTAAGGATATACTTCGGCCATTTAAGTGGTAAGTGTATGAACATCCACTTCATAGCCCGGTTCTTGTTCGTGCGAGTACCATCTTTTTCCGAAACTGAAGTACATTTATGAGCGGGAAACACTATGGAACTGACAACGAACTGGAAGAGTCTGGTAATTCTGGTTCCACAACTTGGCGGCAATTGAGTATGCAGAAGAATACTTGTAGGGCATCTTGATATATGTTTAAATCCGAACGTCGTCTACGTGGTAGTAGGTAGCTAAAATAGCAAAATATGCTAGAAAATAAGTTTTCTTTCATTATCTCGAATAAAAATGCCTGGAGAAACAAACGTTCTTTACCTTCAAAATGACCCCCGGGGTGACAATAGCAACTCATGTCAATTAGAATCTTATCGTAGAAGGAAAGAGAAATTTTATAAAAATTAATTGTTCTACCTTAGTCACTGACTTTTATTCCAGCCCCTGTTCTACATAGAAGTAAATTATATTTATTGTATCACTCCATATGGAGTAGCAACAGTAAATTTGTGTCACGACCAGGAGTTTCTTCTTCTTGTGAGCGTACCCCTTTGAGACAGCGTTATCAGTACCTGACACAGTTTGAAAGGGGCTTCATTGTGTGTCTCTATCGACCAGATGGTCGAATAGTGCAATTTACAGATTTGCGGGGCGCTCAACTGCGCGGTTACCAGCGCCCGTACAAATTCCCAACCGTTGCTCAGCCCAATCTCACCACTTTCATGAATGATGATGAAATGATGAGGACAACGCAAACATCCAGTCATCTCGAGGCAGCTGAAAATCCCTGACCCACCGGGAATCGAACCCCGTGCTCGGAAAGCGAGAACGCGACCGCGAGGACACGAGCTGCGGACTCGAATGCAACAGTGGTCCTGATGTTGGACTGCATGGAACCATGAGAGCAGACACGCTCATCGTCAACGTTCTGGTCAACTACCTCTGACCACCACAATGGGGGATCGCCGTATCTGCAAAAAGGCGTTTTAATACCTACACATCTGCACCTGCGGAGAACAAATAGTAGACTGCCTACAGCATTCTGTCCCATAGGTCGGAGACTAACAGCAGCCAGACTAGGAAATGACGTCATGCTATCGCATCATTGATGTTGGTTGGTGAAATATATTACAAAACGAGCAAATTGCGACAATTTAATAATTATAATTACTGCATAAAAGCATTATTTTAAGAACAACAAATATTTTGCTGGGACTTAGACTCATATGCGAAATTAATACACGCATCAAAAATGTTTTGTTTCACCTCGATTGCGACAGTTCCGGAACCTGTACATAAAATTGGAATAGATATCAACATAAACATCATTTCCGCCTTTTTATTGCTCATGAAAACCACACATTGCATGTTGTACCACCATACAGCGAGACCCTCAGAGGTGGTGGCCCAGATTGCTGTACACACCGGTGCCTCTAATACCCAGTAGCACGACCTCTTGCACTGATGCATGCCTGTATTCTTCGTGGCATAATATCCACGAGTTCATCAAGGCACTGTTGGTCCAGATTATCGCACTCCTCAACGGTGATTCGGCGAAGATCCCTCGGGGTGATTGGTGGATCACGTCGTCCATAAACAGCCCTTTTCAGTCAATCCCAGGCATGTTCGGTAGGGTTCATGTCTGAAGAACATGCTGGCCACTCTAGTCGAGCGATGTCGTTATCCTGAAGGAAGTCATTCACAAGATGTGCACGATGGGGGCGCGAATTGTCGTCCATGAACACGAATGCCTCACGAGTATGCTGCCGATATGGTTGCACTATCGGTTGGAGGGTGGCATTCGCGTATCGTACAGCCGTTACGATGCCTTCCATGACCACCAGCGGCGTACGTCAGCCCCACATAATGCCACCCCAAAACAGCAGGGAACCTCCACCTTGCTGCAATCGCTGGACAGTGTGTCTAAGGCGTTCAGCCTGACCGGGTTCCCTCCAAACACGTCTCCGACGATTGTCTGGTTGAAGGCATATGCGGCACGCATCAGTGAAGGGAACGTGATGCCAATCCTGGGCGGTCCATTCTGCACATTGTTGGGCCCATCTGTACCACGCTGCATGATGTCGTGGTTGCAAAGATGGACGTAGCCATGGACATCGGGAGTGAAGTTGCGCATCATGCAGCCTATTGCGCACGGTTTGAGTCGTAGCACGACGCCCTGTAGCTGCACGAAAAGCATTATTCAACATGGTGGCGTTGCTGTCAGGGTTCCTCCGAGCCATAATCCGTAGGTAGCGGTCATCCACTGCAGTAGTAGCCCTTGGGCGGCCTGAGCGACGCATTTCATCGACAGTTCCTGTCTCCATGTGTCTCCTCCACGTCCGAACAACATCGCTTTCGCACACTCCGAGACACCTGGACATTTCTCTTGTTGAGAGCCCTTCCTGGTACAAAGTAACAATGCGCATGCGATCTAACCGCGGTATTGACTGTCTAGACATGGTTGAACTACAGACAACACGAGCAGTGCACGTCCTTCCTGATGGAATGACTCGAACTGATTGGCTATTATACCCACTCTGTCTAACAGGCGCTGCTCGTGCGTGGTTGTTTACACCTTTGGGCGCGTTTAGTGACATCTCTGAACGGTCTAAGGGACTATGTCTGTGATACAACGTCTATCTTCAGGAGTTCTGGGAACCAGGGTGATGCAAAACGTTTTTTGATGTGTGTATAATGTTTTTTTCTATTTTAAGAGAACTAACCTGAAACTGGTGAAGAAATTTGAATTTTTAAACTCTCTCATTTCATTTGATATCTGGTTTTTCTGCCTTATCTATGGATGTAATTTCTATCGCTTTCAAGAATTCCATTTGTCTGTTGCAACACTGTGTCCTGTTTTGTTCGTATGTTTCGCTATAGCTGATTTGTTAGCTTCATCAAGTCTAAAGCAGTCGATGTGTTCTTTAAAGTGGGTTTTAAAGGAACTCAAATATATATGAACATTTGGGTTAAATGTTTTTTGTGCTGCCACTGCAGCCTGATGATTAGGGCTAGCCTTGAAACATCTTGCTAACTAAACAATTTAAGTATTAAACAAATTTTGTTACTAATAGTGTTTGTGCAGGAAAACGCAATATAGTAATTGTTAAAGACATGTTTTCAACGTGGCTCAGTTGGTAGTGTACTAGAGGTGGTTTCTGTAGTAGTACCTTCATTCCACACATTCAAACAGTAGGGCTGACGGCAAATTCAGCATTGTAGTACAAGTAGACTTATACTATAGACTGAAATAACAGTAGATTCATACCACAAATTCTCAACTAGCAGTACTGCAATGACCACACCATTTGATAGATGACTGTATTAAAGTAACTCTGTTGTGATGGAAATTTGATATTGATGTAGAGAAAATATTTGACAACATATCTTTGAGAATTACTGAAGTGCGTTTTCCTGCATAAACACTCTTTTAGCTCTATGAGGTGTAAGACTGAATAGTCATATAAGTTGTATGGTTGTAAGCTCCTTGAACATATACCAAATCGTTTGGTTTAAAAGCTGTATCGATTCTGAGATAGTGACAAGAATTATTAAGATTACACCAGCACTATGCACAAATTTCCGTAACAATGTGTTTGATAGCTATTGTGTCTGCTCTGTTCATGAAGTTAGTATAATATCAGCAGCATACTGTCAAGTTCAAAAATGTAGTGCTGCTTCCCTGTACAGTTTGATTTCTGTCGTGGAGTTCACTTCGATCACGTTAGACTGTGTGATGTATCTTCATAGCAGTCTTTTTTTTTCTAAGTACAGCTGATAACAAACCATGAGGAATGAGAAGATGCCAGCTTACTTTAGGTATTGGTTCAAGCCAAAAGGCTATTTGAAATATGTGAACACTGTGTAGTGATAATGTACTTGAGAGAGGTACCACTAAATGTGTGAAATTATTGTACTATTGGCACCTGCTCCCCTAAGTATTTAGTTCTTCCACACGTCTTCTCATCTTACTCCACATAGCATCCCTTGTTGTCTGATGTGCT
Organism: Schistocerca americana; assembly: GCF_021461395.2. NCBI lineage: Eukaryota > Metazoa > Arthropoda > Insecta > Orthoptera > Acrididae > Schistocerca > Schistocerca americana. Next base: position 955,471,228 of record NC_060120.1, read on the forward strand.
GTCTCGTTAGGGCTTTGCGTAAAACATGCAAGGCCATGCAGCTCTGAAAACCTGTAAGAATCCATTGTAGCATTGGTTTGTTACCACGCTCAATCTGCTATCGATCCCTAGCCTTAGCCATCGTATTGAAATTAATGTAAGATATAATAGAGGACGCTCTGTGATGGTCATGCTCATCCTTGGTCAGTAAAAGACTTCCCACACAAGTACCTTGTAGAAGGAATCACATCTGCATTCATCAGAAATGATTAACAGGTCTTGTCGAAACATGATATGTTTATATTGTGCTCATAGATGTATATCCAGCACACTAAAGCAGTTGAGACAAGTGTTCATCAGAAAAATCTGTTGACCTTCTAGCTTCCTTGTTGTGGTGGTTTTGAATCTGTGGTAGAAACTGAGACACTCTTAATGTGATAATTCTATGGATAGTACTGCCACATGTCAGAACTACACCTGTTCCGCTACCTGTGTTTTTGTCAAAAAAAAAAATATATTTCACTGTTGTCCTTTCTCCAACTTTCGAGATTACTAAGCATTCTGCCTGAATGTTTACAAAAATCACAACTACCGAATTGGATCAGACATAAATTTTCTAACAACCGATGTTACATATCTCTGGATACCTATAAAGAGGTTGTGTCACGCAGAAGTACCATTGTATTAGATGCTTTCGGTACAATATTCACATATTTCAGCATAAAACTGACCAATTTCAGATTTTCTAACTATCTTCCCTACCACGTTCAGATTTCTGATATTCCACACTCTGACTCGAAGTATGTTGCACTTCGATCGATTATTCAATCATTTTCTTGTGGTTACCTTCCCGCTGGCAGCCCCTCCTGAAGATCCAAATGGAGGATTAATCCGGAATATTTCGCTAATGGAAAAATCATCATGACACTTTTCAAATTACAGGTCGCATGTCCCGTGTACACACATTGTGTGTCTTTAAAATAGTGGTTTCCATTTCCTTCTGCATCTTCATGCCGTTGATCTTTGCCTTTTAGTGGCAGTTTCCCACCCTATGGGCAAGAGGGTGACTCAGACCTCTGTCTACTCTTCTACCGCGTCTGAAAAGGCCATTGGGATAATGAGGGTGACCCCATATGCCAGACGTCTTCGGCCGCTACAGCTGAAATGCTGTCGCCCCTCTTAATGATGCGTAGGTTATTCTGGCCTGTACACGGATATTCTTCCATTGGGGTTGCACCTACAGTCTACGGTACAGCTATCTGTATCGTTTAGGCATGTCAGCCACCTCACCTCTTCAAGGTCCATGGCTGGTGGGGGAGGGGGAATGGGGTACTTTAGTTACGTTTTGCAAAGTGATGCCATCACTTCTCGGCTAGTGCTCTGTGAGTGCCAACTGTCGAGTTTTCAGCCACGCTTTGTTTTAGTGGGATATACTGACTGCGAGTCAGTACACCTACTGCTCACATACCTCCTTTTAGAGATGTAATGAATAACAGGTAGTTAGTCAACCAAGACAACATATCTCAGGATAGACCAAATGATGTTATACCTTTTTCTTAAACATACGTCAGAGAGCCATCAAAGTTTGTCATTAAGGTCCAGAACCGTCATGTACAGCCATGTGGTTGCAGTAAGCCAATCCAAATGTGACAGCTACGAATGGATCTACATATAACAAAAATATATTTCAGTGATTTCTTTTGAATGGTCATCTATGACACAATATTTACTTTAATGGAAGTTCGTAATTTCAAGGCTCTTTGGACTTGGAGTTATTTTCTGGTCCTGGGACACTGGATAAGGTCAGAATAGATATTTATGTAGGCTTCTTCGCCAAGCACTTACTACAGAAAAATTTCCTATAAATAGTAATAGAGTACAAAAGATATTAACTGCATGTTTGTCTGGGTATGACCTAAATAATTGTAGTTTCACCACACCGTGGTAAATGGTCTCGAAATTAGCTTTAATAGTTTGCATGTGACAGCAAGCGCTATCCTGGTATGTTCTAAAATGCAGCGCATAAAAACGGGATTATTCATGGTATCATACCTCGGGCTTTGTTGGTGATAGAAAGGTAGGGTCAAGTGTGTTGGATAACCCTTGAGATAGGCACCATTTATATATCCAACAGAAGTACCGTCTTAGTATCACTATCGTACAGTACAGGGTCAAGGCATGAATATTACAAGCTTCCTCCTGTTTAGGCAAATGGAGCAATACGGCTGATTCTTTTTGCATTTGATGTGATCTATTGCGGGCCTTAAGGGACTTATTAAGGCACCGTTAGTTCACTGGTGGTTCCTTAGAAAACTTCAAGAAAAGGGTTTTTTTACGATTTTTTCCCACCAAAACCGAGCCGCGAATTTCAAGACGGCTAAGCACATAAAATGCCTGAAATTTTTACGATATGTTCCTAAGATCCCATTCTCAAATAATTTTGAAAATTTTCTTGATATGTTTATTTGTTTCCGAGTTACAGAGATTCAGTTTTACCCTATTTCTGTATGTACAGTAAAATACGAGCGTAAAATGCAGTGAGAGGCGAAAACGTAGTTTATAAAGTGGCCTATCACGGAGAAATGTGCTGTTAAGTACCTCCGTTATCATCAGAAGTGTTCTGGGAACCCCATGTTCTAGTATTAAAGCATGTGAAAAATTTTTGTTCACATGAAAATCGATCTGAGCAGTAAAATTAATTTTGCATTATTTCAGTTTCACGTAAGTAAACTACCATAATTTTACTTATCCATAAAGTTCCTTTCATATGAGTGACATACCCGCTGCAGCACAGAAATGAAGGGAACCAGCCGAAAAATGCTCTCTAGTTGCCCTCATTCTGCCTCCCTCAGCAACTTTAAAAGTTTCCCCAAAAATTGTGGCATGTCAACATATTCGCGGGTTTTTTTATGCTGAGAGAGAAGGAGACAGTGGCAGTGGAAAAGAGATGGAAAAGTAATAAATACTAGAAAACGAGAGACAGTGGTTGTAATATAGAAACAGCAAAGGAGACAATGGCAGTGTGAAAGAGAGGCACACAGTGGCAGTGGAACACTGTTGATAGTGGCAGAAAAATGCCAGGAAAAGAATGGAGGACACAGTGCCAGTGGGAGAGAAATAAAGAGAAGGAGAAAGAGGAAGTGGGCGAGAGCCAGTGATAATGAGAGACAGAGTCTATGATAATGACAGTGAGGGAGAGAGAGATAATGACTGTGATAAGAAACAACAGTGGTGGGAGGGAATGAATGAGACAGTAGCAGTAAGAGAGAGCAAGAGGGAGAGAGCGACCGTGAGGGGAGACAGTAGTAGTAGGACAGAACTAAGGGACGGTGGTTGTGAGACAGCGGACAGTTAGAGAGACACAATGAGATAATCACAACACGTTGGACTGAAAGAGTGAGTGACAGTGGACAAGTGGGAGTGAATGGATATAAGCGACTTACAGCGATGAGCTAGTGAGTGTGAGAGAGTTGCATTAAGGAGAGCTTGTGGAAATGAGAGGCGAATTGCATGTTAAAAAGAGCGCGATTATGTTTGCAAGCCAAAACTTTTTGGTAAGTTTTTAAAGGTTCCTATGAAGGTAGAACAAGGCAGCTGGTACCTAACTTTTAGTCAGAGTTTTTTGAACATTAGCAATTCGCATTTTTTGTGCACCAATAGAAACATTTTTCCGCTCATATCTCTTGATTTATAGAAATCTGTTGGCTATCGAAACCAGAATAATAAACGCCAAGGAAGCCTTTATTTATACAAGCAACAACGTCGTTGAAAAAATAACGTATGTATCACATATTGACCATATGTATGAGTGACTTGTGCTCCTAATCTTACGTTTAAAGTTATCACACACACAGTCATGTTGACACTTCCTGTATTGCGCTACATTCTGAACAATGAAGATATTTTTTTCCTTAGCATAGTTTTTTTCCTAGCATGTCATTTTCAAACTGTGAGCAATAATTTACAAAAAGATCGGTGCAAGTGAAGCGTATTGTAAGGTGCATAGACTAAAATTTTTCGGTGTAATCACTGATAAGTGAAATTTTATGAATGCTGTCACAACCCTTCCCTGATTTTTTCAGAGACTACCCGAAACTTCATTGATCGTAATGTCAAGTATTGTTAATATGAGTATTTTTTAAGCAGTCGTTCTTATGACTTTTGAGGATGTACATAACTAAATTTTGTTTATTTTTCTGTGTTGAGCACTTTCTGACGTATACTTTTGGCTTATTTGCCCCACAATGTCAACTTCTGTTACTTGACCCGCCAGGTTAGCTGAGAGCGCTAACGCGCTGCTTCCTGGACTCGGGTAGGCGCGCCGGCCCCTGATCGAAACTGCCCACCGGATTAACGCCGAGGGCCAGTGTGCCGTTCCCCTCGATGTGGTTTTTAGGTTCAAATGGTTCAAATGGCTCTGAGCACTATGGGACTCAACTGCTGAGGTCATTAGTCCCCTAGAACTTAGAACTAGTTAAACCTAACTAACCTAAGGACATCACACACATCCATGCCCGGGGCAGGATTCGAACCTGCGACTGTAGCGGTCTGGCGGTTCCAGACTGCAGCGCCTTTAACCGCACGGCCACTTCGGCCGGCGTGGTTTTTAGGCAGTTTTCCACGTCCCGCTAGGTGAATGCCGGGCTGGTCCCCACGTTCCGCCTCAGTTACACGCGTCGCAGACATTTGAAACACGTCCACACTCTTTCACGATTTACACTAGCTGCAGACAGCTGGGGTACACTGATTCCGTCCTGGGGGGTACGGGGTGGCGGCAGGAAGGGCATCCGGCCATCCCTAACACTAACATTGCCAAATCCGTTGTAACCACGCCGACCCTGCGATCGCTGCGGGACTAGGGCGTAAGTGAAAGAAAGAAAGAAAGTTAACTTCTGATACTTGTATCAGCGTTCATCAGAAAAGCAGAAGTCACTGATTGTAGGCGTTTTAGGTAAACATTAATAAGTAATTTACATTTTACGTTCATATAAGAAACCGCACTTTGAACTTCTGATAGTTTGTTTACGTTTTGCCTTATCGGCTTACTTTTTTTTAAATTTATGGCGCATCATGTCCTGCGTACAACAGTATGCGCCTTTTAAGATAAGGGGTAATCTGTTTACAGAACATCTGTTGACAATTTCGGTTAGCAAATGTTCTGTTGGTGGGTGTGACAGATCTCGTTATGATTATTCCAGTCATCAGTAGAGGAAACTACAGGGGGGGGCAAAAATGCTGAAACACCAAAAGACAACAGATTAGCATGCCTAATACGTTGTGGGAAACCCATTGGCATTCAAAACAGCTTCCGTTCGTATCAGAATGGATAAATACAGGGCCTGTGTAATTTTCAGTGGAATGTCATACCATTATTCCTGCAAATTAATGGCCAGCTCAGGTAACTATAACGGACGTGGATAGCGATCAAGCATCCTTCTCTCCAAAGGAGATCACGAACGCTCAAAGGTATTGAGATCTGGTGATTGTGGTGGTCAGGGGAGACGCGACAATTCGTCCTCGTGTTCACGTAACCAGTCCTGGACGACGCGAGCTGTGTGGACAGAGGATCTGCCGTATTGAAACACAGCATCGCCACTGGGGAATAAACACCGTGCTGTGGGATGAACCTGATCAACCAAAATGATCACATAATCCTTGGTAGTAATGCAAGCTTGCAGAATAATCATTGGGTCCATGGAATAACGGGAAATGGCTGCCCAAGTTACTACCGAATCGGCGCCGTGTTTCAGCCTTGGGACGTAAACTCGGCCAGAAGTTGGAAACAGTGTGCAGGAAGATTCATACGACCAAATAACATTCTTCCATCGCTCCATAGTCCTGGTTTTATCACTTCGGCGTCACGTTTTCCTGTAACAGGCATTCGCATCACTGACGAGAGATTTTGGAGTTCCTGTTAACCCTGCAGTTCCCTACTTATGGAACTCCCTTTGTTTTGTTTTGATGCTGACAGCATTCTGCAGTTGTCGTCATCTTATTTTTCGTCACAATTCTCTTGAATAACCTTTTGTCACAAACGCTCAACACACACTTCTATCCGCGTTGTGACTTAGCTGATGATGTTTTTCGCTTTCCATGCATGCGGTACAAATCTTCGATACGGTGCCTCTTGAAACACCAAAAGCTTCAGCTACCTTAGTAATGGAAGCACGCATCACACGGACACCAATAACATGGCCACTTCGACGTAATGCACTCACAACTACAAAGAGCACTGGTCTGACCGGTATGCGTTTCTCGCTATGGTTCCATATTTTTGTCCAACCCTTGTATTTCTGCATTTTGCGTTATACACCAGGTAACACTGATAGCTTGGATATTTCTTCGCAGTATGTAATACACTCCTGGAAATTGAAATAAGAACACCGTGAATTCATTGTTCCAGGAAGGGGAAACTTTATTGACACATTCCTGGGGTCAGATACATCACATGATCACACTGACAGAACCACAGGCACATAGACACAGGCAACAGAGCATGCACAATGTCGGCACTAGTACAGTGTATATCCACCTTTCGCAGCAATGCAGGCTGCTATTCTCCCATGGAGACGATCGTAGAGATGCTGGATGTAGTCCTGTGGAACGGCTTGCCATGCCATTTCCACCTGGCGCCTCAGTTGGACCAGCGTTCGTGCTGGACGTGCAGACCGCGTGAGACGACGCTTCATCCAGTCCCAAACATGCTCAATGGGGGACAGATCCGGAGATCTTGCTGGCCAGGGTAGTTGACTTATACCTTCTAGAGCACGTTGAGTGGCACGGGATACATGCGGACGTGCATTGTCCTGTTGGAACAGCAAGTTCCCTTGCCGGTCTAGGAATGGTAGAACGATGGGTTCGATGACGGTTTGGATGTACCGTGCACTATTCAGTGTCCCCTCGACGATCACCAGTGGTGTACGGCCAGTGTAGGAGATCGCTCCCCACACCATGATGCCGGGTGTTGGCCCTGTGTGCCTCGGTCGTATGCAGTCCTGATTGTGGCGCTCACCTGCACGGCGCCAAACACGCATACGACCATCATTGGCACCAAGGCAGAAACGACTCTCATCGCTGAAGACGACACGTCTCCATTCGTCCCTCCATTCACTCCTGTCGCGACACCACTGGAGGCGGGCTGCACGATGTTGGGGCGTGAGCGGAAGACGGCCTAACGGTGTGCGGGACCGTAGCCCAGCTTCATGGAGACGGTTGCGAATGGTCCTCGCCGATACCCCAGGAGCAACAGTGTCCCTAATTTGCTGGGAAGTGGCGGTGCGGTCCCCTACGGCACTGCGTAGGATCCTACGGTCTTGGCGTGCATCCGTGCGTCGCTGCGGTCCGGTCCCAGGTCGACGGGCACGTGCACCTTCCGCCGACCACTGGCGACAACATCGATGTACTGTGGAGACCTCACGCCCCACGTGTTGAGCAATTCGGGGGTACGTCCACCCGGCCACCCGCATGCCCACTATACGCCCTCGCTCAAAGTCCGTCAACTGCACATACGGTTCACGTCCGCACTGTCGCGGCATGCTACCAGTGTTAAAGACTGCGATGGAGCTCCGTATGCCACGGCAAACTGGCTGACACTGACGGCGGCGGTGCACAAATGCTGCGCAGCTAGCGCCATTCGACGGCCAACACCGCGGTTCCTGGTGTGTCCGCTGTGCCGTGCGTGTGATCATTGCTTGTACAGCCCTCTCGCAGTGTCCGGAGCAAGTATGGTGGGTCTGACACACCGGTGTCAATGTGTTCTTTTTTCCATTTCCAGGAGTGTAGTTGATGTGTTAATGAGAGAGGACTGTCATCTGATGGGAATAGTTTTGATTGTGTCATTTTAATCGAGAATCTGATTAAGATGGAGGGAATCTGTGGGTATGTTTTGGTACGAATCAATCCGCCAATGGGAAGCTACTATCGTTACCGATCGTAACATTAGCAATAGTCTCTGGAACTTTCGTTACGAAACAAACAAGTTCTTCGTTCAAGATGGTTCTGGAATGAACTGCATAAGGTTCCGCTTTCCGCAGGCACTTGGTCGCTGTTGGCGACAAGGAATAATTTGCCGACTGCCGTGAGGAGAAAATGAGGTCGGGCTAGCTTCAGTTAACTGTCGCGTGTCTAATTAGCGGGCTTCACCCTTCTTGCTCCAATTAACCTGTTGTCCTCAAACTTCTCGCCGTCTCGGGGCACATTTGATGAACAATTCACTAGACTGGTTATTCTGCAGTCTTCTGGCAATATTTCCCGTTCGGATTTTCCGGTGATTTCCTGCAGATTTGTTATAGACGTCGCATTAGGAGGCCACATTCTTATACCGCAACGCTGTTTCATTAGAATGTTGTTGAACATACATATACTGATAAAAATGAATCGATAACTCTTCAATTACTAGACTTTTTCAGCGTTACTATTTTTCCATATTTTGCCGTTCCGTTTTCTTAGCAAGTTTCATCAAAATCCATGAACTCAGTGACAGTTGTCAAGTATTTTATTACAGGGGTATTCTGGGGCTCCAGTTTAACGGAGGACGACATGTATATTTGCTTTGAGCAGTGGAAAGAACGAATGCAGACATGTGTGGAGTCAAACGGATCCTGTTTTGTAGATGACCACCACTAAATGAACGTATTTGGTAGGTGCACAAAATTAGATTTTACGGCGGAGCGCAACTAGCGTCTGTAATAAATCGCTTGTCCATAGCAAATGATTTTATCGATTGCACCAATACTTACAACAAAGTAAGAAGACAAGAAGTTCCTTTGTTATCCGAGCCGTGTTGTTTCACGTTTTTTTTTTCTTTTTGTTATTTATGCTAACAGTTATTAACTGTCTAAAAGAGTGGTTGTCAATAGCTTGAAGGTAGATATATTTACCAATGGCATGCAAGATACATCACTTCGATTTCACTGCGTTAATAAACTGGAAAAATAGTAAGTAATTTAGCGTCATCCAACTCATTACTATATTAACTGTAGCTAATCAACTATGTGTGCTAACATGGCCAATATCAACAACTAGTACGGTAGCACTCTTGGATGTGTGCCACCAATGGAGGAAACGCCACACTTTCTTCCTTCCCATCCGGTGTCCTTCACTCAGCCAATGTCGAGTCCTCACTGGTATGGCAGTTCTATTCCCCCCCCCCTCCAACCGCCCTTCCCCCTCCCCCTACCCTTCCCCCTACCACCACCTCTTCCCCATCCCCCCGTGAAGTAATCGCATGATCAAATGTTACGTCATGTTACCAAGTCAGGTTTGATTCCATGGGAATGGTTGTGCCTAACGAGGGTGGCGTAATCCAGGACACAAGAGAGGTCAGCGTGGATCGTAATATCACCTGCATTTTATTGCAGATCTATTTTTCGGCTAACAGCGCAGCTATCGTCAATGCGCTATAGGTAGTCATGTAGACACAGCATAGTAATAGTAACGACACATATTAAAATATAACTGTGGCATGCATAAGTATCAACCAGTTTATAAATTCAAAACTGGTAATGATTATTTTTGAATAACGTAAGCTAAAAACAATTTGTGACTAACTGCTGTACACCATCAACAATTTGTAAAAAAAAGTGATCACTCAAGAGTATTAAGATCTGTTTATCAGTTGCACTTGGTTTTTCGCTCCTTTGATGGCTGATGCGTACTTATTCCCGATCATACACAGCACGATCACAGAGAAGGTGTTATGTGTCGAGATGTCACTTTGGGATAAGGTGATGTTCCTCAGATTGAAAGGAGTTTTGCAAGTTTTATGATATATTCCTTTAATATGGTGTTGTACGTACTTCATGATGTATTTCTATGTTAGGGACTCGTACAAATTTCATGAGGTTTTGCTATGATATGGCAGATCATCATTCCACTCTGTCTGGATCCAGAAAATTTAATCTTTCACTTCTTAGCGCCACATGTTCGTTTTATTAGTTTTAAATTAATTTTGTTATTTTGTGCTCTACAGCTGAACAATGTAAATGTTAATAAAAACCAGCACAGCTACAGTTCAGGTACTTTCATTACCTCACAACCGTTTTCTTTCTAAATGAAAATCTTCATGTGACCAAAATTCACCAAGAGTCTTCGTAACTAATTATCGTAAAGTCACTGAAATGTGCTGCTGCCATGACACCAAAATGTCTAAATGCTCTACATAAGACTATGTACAGCGTGTCTGAGTTTGTTCTTCGATTCTAAAGACGTTGTCGTCGACAGGACGTTAAACTCTAACCTTCCTTCCTTCCTTTTCTATGAGCGAAATTGATCACTCATGATGGATCAATATAAAAGGTTATAATAAATGACTGAAGCGATTTCATAGGTTTGATGTAGCTACAATATTTGACATATTGTCGCAGGGCTTTGCACACACATAGCAAAACTCAAAAAGTTTTACTTTCCACATATTACAAGCGCTCCATATGTACACCCTACTGATTAAGCAGGTACCAAATCGATAATCAAGTTCTTCCGGCATTGAGGGCAGCATGTCCCTGTCAACCTGTTCAAAAGCACTGCCGATGCGAGCTCGCAGTTCTGGTAGGTTTGTTGGTAGACGAGGCGTAAACGCTGAATCTGTCACATAACCCCACACAAAAAAATTGCATGGCATTAGGTTGGGAGAGGGCGGAGGGCATGGCATGAATTGCTGATCATCAACTCTCTGACCACAGATCCATAGGTTTCTCAATTTGCTGTTTAGTAAGTCACGAACATCATGATGGAAGTGGGGTGGAGCACCATCTTTTTTATAGGTTAAGTCCACATTGTCAGTCTCCAGCTGCGGCACGAACCAATTTCCCATCATGTCCAGACAAGCGTATCCAGTAACGGTCTTTTCGCAGATGAAAAAAGGATCTTAAATTTGAAACCGGGAGACCGTACAGAACACATTAACTTTTTTAGAACGAAATTAGAATTATATTAATACCGTCAACTGCGCGCGGGCGTTGATATAGATCAACGGGGACAGGTGAAAATGTGTGCCCCGACCGGGACTCGAACCCGGGATTTCCTTCCTACACAGCAGACGCTCTATCCATCTGAGCCACCGAGGGCACAGATGAGAGTGCGACTGCAGGGACTATCTCGCGCACGCCTCCCACGAGACTCACATTCTCACCTTGTATGTCCTCACACTACATTCGTCGTGTCCCATCCCAACACACACATTTCTTGAGGAAGACATTCTTCCAAGTCCCGTAAGAGTTCGGGGAATATGTGTGCATCCGCACAGAAGAAGGAGGTCATGGCCGATATCGCCAGAACTATATACTTATATGGATATGGTGTCTGTTCTTTCGGACATGTCCATATCCATATAAGTACATTAACTTTTGGTGAACCGTGAGTGTGCTGCACGAATCTCTGTACCCCTGATTCGCACATTGTGTCTGTTGACTGCGCCATTCACGAAAATTTTTGCTTCATCACTAATGATGAGTTCCTCACGAAACACAGCCTCTTCCGTAAGCTGTTATAAATGTGCCGAAAATTCAAAGCGTCTGACTTTGTCAAAAAAATTGGTCAAATGGCTCTGAGCACTATGCGACTTAACTTCTGACGTCATCAGTCGCCTAGAACTTAGAACTAATTAACCCTAACTAACCTAAGGACATCACACACATCCATGCCCGAGGCAGGATTCGAACCTGCGACCGTAGCGGTCACGCGGTTCCAGACTGTAGCGCCTTTAACCGCACGGCCACACCGGCCGGCATGACTTTGTCGCCTGGAATCAGAGCTTGTAGTAATGCAAGCGGTACGTCGATAGCTTCAGTCGTTTCCTTAAGATCTTCCAAACGGTCACTTGTCGTATATCCAGTTCTCTGCTTGCTCCTTCGTAGACTTCTATGGGCTACGTGCAAAACTCACCTTCACGCGGTCAGCTGTTTCTTCACTAACTGCAGGCCGATCCGCTGATTTCCCCTTGCAGAGGCATCCCGAAGCCGTAAACTGCGCATACACTCGCCGATGGAATTGGCAGCTGGTGGGTCTTCCTTGAACTTCGTTCAGGTATCAGTCACTTCACAAGGCTTTCTGCAAATGTGATGTCATTTTGACGTCACGAGCTATATCGACAACCACAGGAATTGCTATCGACTTCGTGATAAGGAAGTATGGGCCTATGAATATTACTGCTCTTCGTTTTATTCGCAACAATTTAAGCTGTACTCTTAGGGTCCTGAGTAACCACGCATTCAGAAATCGCCAAATATTCATTTCATCCATCCTTCTCTGATCAGACAGATATGTAACTCGAATATTGCGGAACGTACCTGCATTACATTCGTAAGAAAGTTCTAGAATGTGTTAGCAATGCCCAAAGAAAAATAATTCATATAGTGGGATACGAACATACATTCTTCAACACAAGATACCACGTCATTATCCATAACACTAGCATTTCAAAGATTCAAATGGCTCTACGCACTATGGGACTTAACATCTGAGGTCATCAGTCCCCTAGACTTACAACTACTAATAAACCTAACTAACCTAAGGACGTCACACACATCCATGGCCGAGGCAGGATTCGAACCTGCGACCGCAGCAGCCGCGTGATTCCGGACTGAAGCGCCTAGAACCGCTCGGCCACAGCGGCCGGCCACTAGCATTTCATCATGTGATATTACTCTCCTTTCTTGGTTACCATAGGATCTCTTGAATCTATTATTAACTGCTGTTTAACATAGCTAGAGTGCGCCAATGAATACGATGTATGGTAATACATTGAGGTGACAAAAGTCATGGGATACCTCCTAATATCGTATTGCACCTTCTTTTGCCTGGTGTAGCGCAGCATATCGACGTGGCATGGACTCAACAACTCGTTGAAACTCCCCTGCAGAAATACTGACCCATACTGCCTCCGTAGTTGTCCATTATTGCGAATGTGTTGCCGGTGCGGGATTTTGTGCACGAACTGACCTCCCGTGTTCGATGGATTCATGTCCGGCGATTTGGTTGGCCAAACAATTCGCTCGAATAGTCCAGAATGTCTTCAAGCCAAACACGAACAATTCTGGCCCAGTAACATGGTGCATTGTCATCCATAAAAATTTCATCATTGTTCATCATCGTATCCAAGTAGTCGAACATAATCATTTCCAACGAATTGTCAGTTCAGTTGGGCCAGAGGGCCCAGTCCATTCCAGGTAAACACATCCAACACCATTCTGGAGCCACCACAAGCTCGCACAGTGCCTTGTTGACAACTTTGGTACCTGGCTTCATGGGGTCTGCGTCACACTTGATCCCTATCATCAACTCTTACCAACCAGCTGACCAGGCCATGGCTTTCCGGTCGTCTAAGGTCCAAGCAATATGGTCATGAGCCCAGCAGAGGTGATGCAGGCGATCTCGTGCTCTTAGCAAAGTTACTCTCGTCAGCCGCCAGCCCATTAATGCCAAATTTCACAGCACTGTCATAATGGATAGGTTCGTCGTACGTCCCACATGGATTTCTGCAGTTATTTAACGCAGTGCTGCTTGTCTGTTAGCACTGACGCCATTGCTCTCGGTCGTTAAGTGAAGGCCGTCGGTCACTGCGTTGTCCATGGTAAGAGGTAATGCCTGAAATTTGGTATGCTCGGCACACTCTTGACACTGTGGATCGCGGAATATTGAATTCCCTATAGATTTCCGAAATAGAACGTCCTATGCGTATATCTCCAACAACCATTCGGCATTCGAAGTCTGTTGATTCTCGCCGTGCGGCCATATTCACATCGGAAACCTTTTCACATGAATCACCTGAGTCCAAATGACAGCTCCACCGATGCACTGTCCTTTTATACCTTGTGTACGCGCGACCACCGCTATCTGTATATGTGCACATCTCTACCCTATGATTTTTGTCACCTCATTGTGATACAAACGTGTTGCATGTTAATTTGTAAATTATTCACGATAACAAGTCACTCTTGATAACAATAATTATAATAAATCTTACCAAGAACGACGTGTTTTTAGAAATCTCTGATAAGCGTGCGTGAAGTCTTGTGAGAGGCCCATATTGAACGCTAACGAAAGCTGCACTTGTCGATATTGCGCGTGACGTCAGATTGAAGTCGCATTTGCAGAAGAAGAGTGTTACGACATGCTGATGTGAATTCATTTCAAATACAACATACACTTTCTCGGCGCCTGTCGCCATTTTGCCTAATTTTTCCCTGCTGTGCTCTCGCGGCAGAAATATGAAGTGAGACAGCAGCAATTCAAAACTTTTTGACTATATGTAAGTGTCAATTAAAGTAGCTACAGTCGATTTATGAAATAGATTCAGTCATTTATAAAAAACTTGTTTTAATGTTTTCCAAGAAGCGTGCCACGAAACCTTGGCTCTACCTTTTACAAAGTCATGTTAAGTTGAAATATGAAGTGAAGAAGTTGATAAAAAAATTGTTAGAGAAATTTTCACTGTCACAATGTTACGAATATGGTGCCCTACCATCTTGTGCGTTTTACCTCGAAGCAATCAAAAGGTCGTTGCTTTTTGAGAAGGAAAACGTTTCTCGTATGTCGAACATTCAATTGACGCCCTTTATAGTATAAGTATGGATGTTTCGCATCAAGAATAGCACATGGGTGTAGGAAGCTTGTCCATTACAAACACTGAGGCTGCCATAATTTCTGTCTGACAAACCGGGACATTTCTCTTAAACTGACTAATAATGGGCGTAATTTGGGAAGCAGAAACCAGGACACTTTTCAGAATTTTAAAAAAAGTGAATTATTTAATGGAAATATTTTCTCTCCTTTGTGATTACTTCCGATTGTAGCTATACCGAAATAACGGACCTTTTAAAGATCATCGGATATTTGGCACTGTACCACGCTAACACTCATCTCACAATTGGTGTTGATTTTTTTCCGCCCTGGTTTGGATTAATTAAGCAGTTTGGAGCTCAGCCTAGAAGTACACTTCACTGATTTCAAAGATGTATGATGTTTAAAGGTATTATACAGCATTCGTAATTCCGCTGCTGCTACTAATTTGCGCTGTTCAAATGAATTTGAAACGAAATAATTTTTTTAAGTGCTTGCAGAGCACACGTTTGATCTGTGCTTTACGCTGGCTAAATGATCCTTAAGATCTGCTTTTACCCTAAGTGCAATGGAAACATAACACAAACTAAGCATTGTACTTGATAGTCACTTCTCCCTCGTTCTGTGAAGAATCATTTTTCTGGCTATTTTTCTTGAAATGACCACGTCTTCTTTGACATTTTGAATTCAAAAAAATGGCTCTGAGCACTATGGGACTCAACTGCTGAGGTCATTAGTCCCCTAGAACTTAGAACTAGTTAAACCTAACTAACCTAAGGACATCACAAACATCCATGCCCGAGTCAGGATTCGAACCTGCGACCGTAGCGGTCTTGCGGTTCCAGACTGCAGCGCCTTTAACCGCACGGCCACTTCGGCCGGCTTTTGAATTCACTTGAAACAAACGCTGTAATAACAAATTAACCGCGATATGACTCAGATAAACACAGTGCTGCGAATTTTATAATGAGTGAACTGACGTAAGGGACAATAACGGAAACGGAGCAACGTTACCGCCACCTAATACTCCTTAAGGGACTCAGGCACTTGCGATAACAAAAACTTCAAATATTTAACTTAACAGCTGGAGTTTAAATACACATTCACGCAAGAATTTGGATAGAAAAGCTAGTATGAGAAATCCGAAATCCGAGATAAAGTCTTCCTGAAAGTATGCTGCACAACAAAAATTTGCACTTCATGCATTATTCGTTTAGAGCCCATATACTGGGCGGTGTTTAGTATTGACATGCTTTGCGGTCGTTTCCCAGTCATATAAACATACCGCTGCTGCAGCGGCACACCGCGAGCAGTCCAATATCAACAACAGCTTCACTCAGTTTGTGTTCAGCACTGCAGTAACATGACATGCAGAGGTACACAACCACTTGATGGAGTCAAGATAGTGGCCTTACTTTCAGGATGTCACACACAACAAGATGTTGCCGATCGGTTACAGGTCCCTCAAAGTGGTGTCTCTGAGGCGTGGAGAAGGTACAGAGAGATGGGAAATGTGAACTATAGGCCTCGCGGTGATCGTCCTCGTATGACAACACCAATGCAGGATCCTTTCCTCCAACGGTCGGCTGGCAGGTGCCCAACATCAACTTGCCAGAAATATTGGAAATGACTTCTCCCGGGCAACTGGGATTCGTATCTCAGACCAGACAGTGCGTAGAAGATTGCATCAGGGTGCTCTTCATTCTAGAAGACCAATGAGAAGTTCTGCTCTGAACCAACGGAACAGATCGAAAAACCTGGCGTCTTCCAAATCAACATTGGACCATTGCAGAATGGAGTAATGTAATGTTTGCTGATGAGACCGGGATTGGTTTGCGACTGGACACTAGACTTTTCAGGGTTTGGAGAAGCGCTAGACGACAACAGGAACACCGATACGTTCAGGAAGTCCATCCGTTTGCAGGTGGAAGTGTAATGTTCTGGGGGGCAATAATTACGGGACGGCGGACCCCTCTAATTCCCATCTATGGCAATGTGACTGGTACCCGATACTTCCCACAGGTTCTACAAACGGTTGTGCGGCCCTACAGACGTGAAGTCGGTTACAACTTCTTCCTAGTTGATGACAATGCAAGACCGCACCGTACTTTGGCAGTATCTCGGTATCTTCATATCTTCAGAGACGCAACGTCAACCGGATGCCTTGGCCAGCGCGGTCTCCAGACATGAATTCAACCCATTGAAGTTGGCCACTGCGCAGCGTCCAAATCCACATGACAATCTTCAGGACCTCCTGAAGCTGCCCTTAAGGAGTGAGACCTCATAAACTTGATTATCTCATCCAGGGAATGCCTCGCAGGGTGGAAGAACTCATTCATGTTCGGAGAGGACGTATTCACTACAAATGAGTAATAGTCATCATTATGAGATGAAGATTTCCACTGTTTTTGTTTTCATTTAGGAGCCTGCTTTGTTTTGTAATGTTTTTCATAACTAACCAATATCGTTCTTGTTTTCAGAAGCAGTTAAGTTTATTTAGTTAATAAGGGATTGTGCTATAAAAGTCGTTGTAGTAAACTCTATGATATTCCAAACTTTCGATGAGATGCATATTTTTCGAGTCACCGATTTCTTTAATCTGAAACCATGGCTGTCCCGGAACACCGGGACCTGGCAACCCTCGCATTATCAGTCGAGAAACACAATTTAACACCGCTATACCGTGACTGGTGATGGAGGCTGATGAGCAGACTGAACAGGCGCCGAAGTTTAGGTTGGAGCCGGATGTGGGCGGAGGTTCGCGCACGCTTAATGAACATAGTTCGTAATTACCGCGGAAGCTGCGTGAGCTGGCGATCTAGTGAGTAAGGCGCCGCGCTCGTGACGCATTCGCAAGGAGATGCCGGGAGCAAGAGGGCTAATAAGCGCCTAAATGAGAATTCCTGAGGTCCTTACTCACGATGAGAGAGACTGGCACGTGACCGGCGCACGAGAAAACTGATACAGCTTGAGCGCACGGTAACTAATGCGCCCAAGGTCGCAGGTTCCTCTTAAATCATTTAAAAGGCGCTCCAGCTACTTACTTTTCTTCGCATCTCACTGATAAAGTCAATGGGCGCAACATTATATATCTCAAGGTGCATTGTTTCTCGGCCAATTTCGGTTGAAAAAAAAAAAAAGTAGAATTTGTTGTCGAACATGGTAAAATATTCCTGCTTTACTCCGTATAGTTTCATGAATTTCCGATAGATGGCGGAACTTCAAATAGCCTTCAAAATGGCGTCTTTAAAGGAAATGCGCTCGAAACAGAGAGCAATCACTGAGTTTATTTTGGCGGGAAACCAGAACTTCGAAGATATTCTTACGTGACTGCAGAACGTCTACGACAGAGGTTTCCAACAAAATTTTCTCGAGGACCCCCTCATCGATCATGATTGGTACCTTGTCATATTGGAGTACCAAGTACCTAAAAAGCCAAATTAAGAGTCTTTTTATACGTTTTCTATTTTTGGCACTTAGAAAAAACATTGACATATTCATTATTGAAAAAATATTGAGCTTAAAAATTTTTCAATTTAGCCATCATTGTTATTGTTAAAATTTTGATTATTGCTCAAAATCTTTGTCTTCAATTCTGTGTGTTTAGTATAACAAACTCCTTAAAAAAATAAAAATGGAGTATGAACTGAAAATGACAGGAAAAAATTAAAACTGAGTGTATTGGTCTTTCAAGTGTACTACACTTGAGTCTGCATTGAGTAGACATATGTGAAAAATAAGAAAACTCTAATTTCATACATGGTATTATTTATATGAAAAAATACAGTTACAACAGAGTACTCCTTCAGTATACAGTTATTTTTAATTTTCAGTTCTTAATGAGATGAGTTCAATCTGACCTTTGAGTACATTATTTCTGAAATATTAGGTTCCAGACTTGAAACTTTCGCTCTGAAATCCGACCGCATGTCGAGCCAATTCTGGTATTTGTTTTTCATGAAACACATGGAAGAAAATTCTTGCCGATATGTGGTTGCAAAAGGAAGGATCTTGTTCATTGTCTTATCTCTAAGTTTATTGTAGTCCTTGCGTGCTGATGCCCAGAAGTCTGTAATTTTATCACCGATGAAAATGTTTATCATCGTACCACAGCTGGACAGATCCACAAGGTGATCTTCCTCTTCTTTAGTGAGGCCTTGGATTTTGTCTATTTCTTCACAGCTGAAGGGATTTCGAATCCATCTGTCGTCAGGGTCAGGTTCAGGGAAATACTCTCTAAAAGTGGTGGCTAGGCTGCGTAGATGCTCGGCTACATTGATCTTGATCTGGTCAGGCAAACTCTCCCCTGATGACTCTAAGAATTGTTTTAAAGTGGAAAAGTTAGTTAGTGACTCATTTTCTATCCTTGACGCCCAGATCTGACACTTTTTGACCATAGCACTAATCTTATCCTCAACTTTGAACATGTCTACATTTTTTCCTTGTAAACTCAAGTTTAACACATTCAAGTGTTCAAACACATCAACTAAGTACGCAACTGAACGAAGCCAAGAGAAGTTAGTGAGAAAATCCGCGTATTTTGTGTCAAGAAGGAAGACACGATCCTCGTCTCTAAGTTCAAAAAATCTTGACAAGATCCTACCTTGAGAAAGCCATCTTACTTCCGTATGAATAAGAAGTTGCTCATGCTCACTGCCGATCTCTTTACACAACAAAGAAAATAATCTGGATTGCAGATGTCGAGTTTTAATGTAGTTGATGATTTGAACTACTTCGTTAAGTATCTTTTGCAAAGGTTCAGGCAATCTTTTGGCTACTAAGGCTTCACGAAGGATACAACAGTGAGTCCTTTTCACCTCAGGGGCTACTGCTTTGATACGAGCTAGAAGTCCTGTTTTTTTGTCAGCCATTGACTTTGCTCCATCTGTCGACAAGCCTACACATTTTTTTCCAGGTGACATCGTGTTCATTGAGATAATTATTTAATGCAGTAAAAATATCGTCTGCTGTTGTATGCATTAATTCGCATGATAAAAGAAAATCTTCGAACATTTGGTCGTCCCATAAGAATCGTGCGAAAACCAACATTATAGCTTTTTTTGATATGTCTGTGATTTCATCCAATTGTAGAGCGTACATGTCACTTATGCAAAGTCTAGCCAGCAATGTTTCTTCGATGTTAACTGCTGTATCAGTATTCGTCTCTGAACAGTATTATTTGAGAGCGGGACAGTTCCTATTGCCTTAGCAGCTGCATCACCTAACATTCTCTTGCAAAGTATTATTGCTGATGGCAGTATAAGTTCATCAGTACTTGTGTGGTTTTTCCCACATTTAGCAACAAGTTGAGCCATCTCGTAAGACGCAAGGCTTGCATTTTAATTTCATTTGCACTACAGTGTTTGGTAATTGTTTTACGAGATGTTTTCAACTCTCCTAATTTATTTTTGAAAAAAACATCTAATGACTTACTTTTGTACTGTGCTTTGTTTCAAGATGTCGCCGGAGTTCGTTGGTTTCATACATTCATTCGAAAGGCTTTCATAGCAAATTACACATTGAGGTTTAGGCTATTGCTCAGGTCCAGTGAACGTAAAACCGATTTCCAAGCAATCAGAGATATATTTTCTAATTTTTCCAGTAAGCTTAACACTGATCTGGGAAGGATTAGGTTCAAGGGACGCCAACGATTTAGGTTCAATGGACACTGACAACTTCGGTTCGAGAGTCACTGACTTACTTGCTTGAACATCAAATGCATTATATTCCTCTTCATCTGTAGGCCTTTTTTGTTTTAACGAACCACTTTTTAACCAACGGTCCATTTTTAACTACGCGAACTGTAGCTTCTGCGAAAAGCAACGCTTTACAACTACTGTTTTAATACAGAATATTGAATATGTGTACAACACGGTCTGTGAAAACACTGGCAGTAAATTAACAATGGCCGATTGTCGTCTGAAACGTGAGTTTCTGTGTAAAGTGACTGTCAGTTGTCAGCTGCAAAGAGGCAGCGCGCGCGCAGCAGAACTATTTGCCTCTATCTAATTCTAGTTTTGCGCTAGAGTGTGCTAGTGCCAGTTGGCTCTAGGAATACGCTATACGCAGAAGTTAGCGTTCGCTAAAGCTCTGCTCATGCAGGAAGCGGCCAAAACAAAAAATCTGTTATCATACGAAATATATTAATATTTTTTTTTATTCTAATAGCATCTTGCGGACCCCTCTGGCATAGCTCGCGGACCCCTGGGGGTCCGCGGACCACCTGTTGGGAACCACTGGTCTACGAGACTTGGCAGTGAACAAAAGCACGGTGAGTTGTCGGGCGTGGCGTGTCATCGTCGCAACAAGATCGCTCAGAACTGTCCGATCTCCCGTGTGCCGGTCGGCCATACACAGTTGTGACTCTTGTAATATAAGGGACGTGCGGACACACTCATTCGAGGTGATCGAAGCATCAGTCAAACATCTTGCTGCTCAACTAGATGTCTCTGTTGTTAATGCTGACACACTCGTCCACCAGTTGGCGTGCTCAGAAGTGTGTGCCCGCTGGATTCCTCGCCGCCTAACAGAAGATCACAAAAAGCAAGGAAGGACTATCTGTGCAGAATTGCTTGCGCATTACGAGGCTGATTGTGTCAATTTCTTGTCGAACATCGCCACAGACTATGAAACATGTGCTCTTCACTTCGAACGGAAAATGAGACGGCAATACATGGAGTGGTGCAACATCACCTCTCCTCCAAAGAAACAGTTCAAAGCCACGCCGTCAGCCGGTAATGTGATGGCGACGGACTTCAGGGACCCCGAAGGGGTTATTCTGTTTGATGCCCAGCCTCATAGTGCAACGATCAACTCCGAAGTGTATTGTGCTACACTCAGCAAATTGAAGGAATGTCTTCAGCATGATGGTCGCCATAAAAACTGCAGACAAACTAATCCTTGTCCATGACAACGCAAGGTCTCTCACAAGTCTGCGAACCCGAAAGGAGCGCACAAAACTTCATTGGTCATGCACCCTACGTTCCGGATATCGCACCTCCCGGCTTCCATCTGTCTGACACGCTGCGGGAATCAGTACGCGGATGATTGGGAGATTATTGATCCAGCAAGGCGTTGGCTCCAACGTCGACCAGTAAAGTGATATCATGCGGACATGCAAGCCCTCCGAATAAGGTGGCGTAAGGCCGTCTCGCTGAACAGAGCTTATGTTGTGAAACAGGGTTTTACAGCCGCAAGTGTGGGGAACAACATGGTACATTATAATCACGAATGAAACCAACCTGCTTTCCCAAAAAAAATATGTAGGGTTACTATGTATTTTGCCGAAAATGGCACTAATAACTATATGACATAACTACAAGATGGCCGATCTTACATCGCAACAGGCTTCATATTACCCATTATTTTTCACGGGTCATCAGTCTTCTGGCTGGTTCGATGCGGGCCGCCAAAACTGTCTCTCATTTATCAATACTTTCATCTCAGAGTAGCACATACATCGTACGTCTTCAATTATTTGTTGCATGTATTTAAATGTTTATCGTCCCCTACTATTTTAACCCTGTACAGCTCCCTCTAGTCCCACGAAAGTTATTCTGTGGTATCACACAACCTACCATGCCAACCCTCCTAATTTACGCATCCCACATATTCCTTTCCCCGCTGATTCTTCGCAGAAGCTTCTCATTTCTTAATTTATCAGTCTACAAAATTTTCAACATCCTCTGGCAACATTGCAGCTCCAACGCTTCGATTATCTTCTTCTAAATACACATTGGTACTGCCTTATGATGTCTCGTTTGTTTATATGAGTAATCGACTTGTACTAGTAGTGTATGGTTGACATACAACAGATATCTGAAAACAATGACTGGGATAATTTTAAAGAAAAACACATGGAAAGTAGACCCACATATTTCGTCATTTGTTATTTCATGGAAGACACTTTATTACTTAACAACAGTCATTACCTTATCAAATTAAAAACCTTGTCAAAAGAATAACAATGCTCACAATAATTTAAAGAGGATCAATTCATTAATAACAAACTCTAATAACTTTAACTAACAGAGCTTGAACAAAGAATATACAATCCCCAAATATAAGTAACAAGTCACACTAACTACATGTGGCTACAAGGGGATTGGCCGGCCGGAGTGGCCGTGCGGTTATAGGCGCTACAGTCTGGAACCGCGTGACAGCTGCGGTCGCAGGTTCGAATCCTGACTCGGGCATGGATGTGTGTGATGTCCTTAGGTTAGTTAGGTTTAAGTAGTTCTAAGTTCTAGGGGACTGATGACCACAGTAGTTAAGTCCAATAGTGCTCAGAGCCATTTGAACCATTTGAACAAGGGGATTCAACAGACTGAGTTCTACCAGTAAAATGAATTACAAATGACTGCCAGTAAAAGTACTATCAGCTCCCAAGCATGGATAACACCTTAATCAAATAGACAACGCCCACCCAAAATACAGGAAGGATAACAAGTCACGCCATTGATTGTGGCTCTTGGAAAGACCTTAACAATCTATAAGTCTTAATAAAATCCCTTAAGCAATAAAATACGCAATCTCCCAAAATACTACCAAACTGGGAAGGCAAACAATTTAAAGTTTGACTCCCAGTTTGTACACACCAGCAGAAACATTGACAATGGCCCTTAAATAAATATACAGTTCCCCCAAATTACAAGATAAGCTGGAAAGACATACAATTTAAATGTGACTCCCAACTGGTACACACAGCAGAAACATTGACATTGACGCTTAAATAAATATACAATCTCTCAAAATACAAGATAAGCTGGTAAGTGTAGCAGGCAGCTATCACAGCAAACAGGCAACAAAGAGGCAAGTCTTACAATGAGTGGAGTTACCTAAAGACTGTGGATCAAAACGAAAAACTCACCAGTTCATACTCATAAGTAAAAACTTAACACGCTCCAGAACTAACAATAATGGTGCAATGTTTAAAGCAGTAGTTAAAGAGCTCTGATGACGAACTTCGGACTTGCAGTGCGCGCATCAAAGTTATGCGCTTTCTCAATTCACAATATTGAATACAGCAAGAGTTCCGGATTAATTGGCGACACTCCGCCGTCGCACATATCAAACAATCAGATTTACTTAACTTGGGCCAACATGAGGCGGCTGGTAGAGGAGCCAGACTGCAGCCCACACTAGGCGTTGTGCGACGACGGAAGATCGCTGCAGTGGAAAAAAAACACGTCTCTGCTCCAGGCCTACGAAACAGGAATGCGTCGTCCGCTGCCAAAACTACCCTGTCAACACACACCAGAAGAGAACCGCAATGTGCCCACAAAAGGCCACAGACGAGAATGTCTGCGATGTAGGTAATATTAACTTATTCTGGACGCAACTACACATACAAGTTCTATGCTAAACACTCCTTAAAATTACTTGAAAATTAACAAAGTGAAACATCAGCGCCTGTAAACTCAATTACTAGGGCAAACTCATCTATAAAAGGGTGCCTTGTCTTCGACACAGACTACGTTACAACTGCAGTTTCATCAACTCGGTTTGTAACAGAGAATGGTCATATACTTGCATGGAATATGGCCTGGAAAAACAAACTATCATCAGTTACTCGGATCGATGACCACGCACAAAATCACTCGAAGGCATGTTAATATGGCAGGTCCAATTCCACATTAACACAGACGTGGACTTACGACAACAAGTAGAAATAAAAATACAACACTTGACTCTGGTGTGAAGAGACCGTGGCTTCCAGGATTCCAAGCAGGGGTGTTGCAGTCTCCAATCCGTACAGGTGGTCTTCGAGATGGCGGAAAATTTAAACTTGCAAAGTTGGCCGGGAACTTGCCGACCGGGTTGCACGAGGCGTCCACTACTCTTCCCGCAACTCGCCGCTATCAATGCTTAATTCAGCTCGCAAGGACGGCCTCCGACCGATTTAACGACTCGCGGCTTCTCGAGGCCCATACCGGACAGCAGGTGTCCCCAAAAACTGACAACTTGCCAGCTACGTATCCTCCAGCTATCAGTACCAGGGCCCGCCAAAGTCAACAACACACGCCTCGACCGAAGACCCTAGCTCCCGACGTGTGATCAGGATCGATATCGACAAGGCCAGCCGTTGTGGCCGAGCGGTTCTAGGCGCTTCAGTCCGGCACAGCGCTGCTGCTACGGTCACAGGTTCGAATCCTACCTCTGGCATGGGTGTGTGTGATGTCCTTAGGATAGTTAGGGGGGGAGGGGGGGTTGGGTTGTTTGGGGAAGACCAGACAGCGAGGTCATCGGTCTCATCGGATTAGGGAAGGACGGGGAAGGAAGTCAGCCACGCCCTTTCAAAGGAACCATCCCGGCATTTGCCTGGAGCGATTTAGGGAAATCACGGAAAACCTAAATCAGGATGGCCGGACAGTTCTAAGTCAAGGGGACTGATGACCTCTGATGTTAAGTCCCATAGTGCTCAGAACCATTTGACAGCCCAAGTACTTAGTGGCGCCAGCAGAGCGCCATGCCTGCCAAAATTAAAGCCGCCATGGCTCACATAAGGCTAGAATTTCACGATTAATACCTCGTAGGCGATAACTGTACTGATGTCACATGTTAATGGACCATCATGGAGACTCAGGAGCTGTCCCGTCCAGTCTAGCCCCCTTACAAGGAAAGAGAGTCGAATTAAAATAAAATCACATTTCCACTTGCGGACTAATAATACTGAGATAATCATGAGTTTAGTGATAGTCAAAGTCCTATAAATCAACTAATTAAAATGTAGTTGAAACTGATCAGCTGATTCATAAATTAAAGTCAATTTTCCTCCCCAACTGAAACTGCAGATGGCTCATTCTGAGTAGAGAACCGTCGAATGGTGGGGGCAGAGACTTTTTCATATTCAACCATCAGTTAATTCAGAAAATTCACAAGATGATGGAAATCTGCAGATGTTCAGAACCATTACTTTATATTCCAGCTAATGCCACTTCGACGCATGAGGACACTAGTCCCTCCCGAGTCTGTAGAAGGGGTAGCCCAATTGACCTATCTTCCCGCCAAAATCCGCCATCTTGGATAATGTCATGCGCTGTTGCCAAGTATATAGGCAGCCATCTTGGATGACGACATCGCCACCATCTTGGATACATCTGGCAACAACGCAGAAGCGTCACCAACGGGAGTGGCAGGGGGCTATGATGCGCACATGGCTCAAAGCGGCAGGAAGTACACTGTTGCGTCTGAGGATACAAAATTAAGGAGAGACGCTCTCCCTGACCCATTTCGTTGCAGTTCTTGGTCGGCTTCACTTCGCTATTAGTAGCAGTGTGATAGTTTCCGCCATTTTATTATACATGATATTTCTTCCATCACTTTGAAAGCAACTGTGTGTAACTTTAATCAGCTACAGTTAAGCTGTTTTGCAGTAGAACGATCGTGGTCGTGATAAAGATTCAAATACACTATTTGCTCCACGAGCATTCAGCGTTATGATTCCATCCATATCAACGCAGTATGTTTTGTAGCATTACCCCTGCCTACATGTTCGTATTACGTGATGGCTACCTACTTTCTTTCGTGAGTCCCAGTTCCCAGAATTCATTTCGGTTTTTCTGATTATCACTCTCTCTAAAGACTGCACGAGTTGTCGTTTCACATTCATTGTGTTTCGTGGGCACTTATCAGCCAGAACATTATAACCACTGACCTACAATCGATATAAACCATTCCCGGCGATAGCAGCGTCACCTGGCGAGGAAAGACTGGTAGTCGGACACGTGGACGTTGCATGTAGTATCAGTGAGTGTGCTGTCCATTTGTAGAATGGGGAAGGCTCACGGTCTATCTGATTTTTTTTTTTTTTCACTATGGGACTTAACATCGGTGGTCATCAGTCCCCTAGAACTTAGAACTACTTAAACCTAACTAACCTAAGGACATCACACACATCCATGCCCGAGGGAGGATTCGAACCTGCGACCGTAGCAGTCGCGTGGTTCCGGACTAAGCGCCAAGAACCGCTAGACCACCGCGGCCGGCTATCTGAGTTTCACCGAGGGCAGATTGTGATGGTCTGGAGCCTGGGCACGAGCATTCAGGAAACTGAACGTCTTGTCGGGGTTCGAGGAGTGCTATGGTGAGTGTCTTCAACACGTGGCGAAACCAAGGTGAAACGACGTCCAGGCGTCATGGGGTTGAGCGGCCACCCCTCATTACAGATGTAGGATGTCGTAGACTGGGAAGACTGGTAAAAGAGGACAGGCAGCAAAATGTGGCGGAACTAACATCAGACTTTAATGCTGGGCAAAGTACAAGTGGGTCTGAATACACAGTACACTAAACACTCCGAACGATGGGCCTCCATAGCTGACGACCCATGCATTTGCTAATGTTAACACCACGACATCGACAATTACGACTGAAATGGGCACGTGACCATCGGCACTGGATGTTGGCACAGTGGCAGAATCAGTGAGTTCGGACGCGGGTTTGAACCGACGTCCTCCCGAATGCAAGTCCAGTGTGCTAATCACTGCGCCACCTCAATCGGTATCAATTTCTTGTCTCAACCATCTTACAGATTTCTTTGGGGTATTTGCAATAGCTACTCACCCATTCAACAGTTTCGTCACTGCATAGGCATCTACGCCTAGCCATTCTTTTAGCACAAATTGCAATGCCACTGATTCTACGAAACTCAACATGCAGAACTGACTTTCGAGAACGACGTGCACGCACACGAAACGTACAGCGAAACCTTCTTTGAGCGACAATAGCTAGGTAATTGCTGTGAAGTAAAATACCACTTCCGCTTCCCGTCTTGCACCAATAAATTTCGCAAATTTTGATCTTTTTCTTCACCTGAAAGGAAACAGAAAAAAAGAAATTAGTGCCACTAACTCTCAATTTGAATATGGCCAGGAAGAAATTATCGTCCTGTACGGTCATAGACGCATTAGCGAAGGTACTCCTCCCCAGTGTGAAACAACCGCAGATACCGTTTGACCGAAAAATGTGAGTCTAATAATTCGTGTTGAATTAAATGTATAGAGAATGTTTTTACAACATAAAGAGGTTCTTCACGTAACTGATGAAGATTTTTCGACATTCAGCGTCGATTGCTCTGCGAATACACGTTCACTAAGCTGACAAAAATCATGGTATAACGATATGCTCATATACAGATGGCGGTAGTATCGCGTACACGAGATGTAAAAGGGCAGTGCGTTGGCAGAGATTTCATTTGAACTCAGGTGATTCATATGAAAAGGTTTCCGACGTTACTATGACGACACGACGGGAATTAATAGACTTTGAACGGGGAACAGTAGTTGGAGCTGGATGCATGGGGCACCCCATTTCGGAAATCCACAGTATCAAATGTGTGCCGAGAATACAAAGTTTCAGGAATGACCTCTCACCAGGGATAACGCAGTGGTTGACGGCATTCACTTGACGGCCGAGAGCAGCGGCGTTTGTGCAGAGTTGTCAGTGCTAACAGACAAGCAACAGTTCGAGAACCAACAGCAGAAATCGATGTGGGGTGACGACGAACGTATCCGTCAGGACAGTGCGACGAAATTTGGCGTTGTGGCAGCAGACGGCCGACGCGAGTGCCTTTGCCAACAGCACGACATCGCCTGCAGCCTCTAGCGTTAACATTGATGATGATAATTTATGGCAATGTTTGCCGACAAGATAAAGAATGCAACCTTTAATACTAGATTGCGTATTCACGGCAGTTCTCCTTGGCCGTTTTTTGGTACGAGAGAAAAATTAGTGAATGATCGCCGATGCGTCGGTTCTCGATTGTGTTCAGGAGACGTACAGATTGAATGCGCGAAAATAGTTTCTCAAATGACCTCTTAACCCGGATTGCTTTCACGCAATCAGACTCTTCAATGAAATTACCTAAGGGACCTATTTGAATAATAAAAAAAAATTGGAAATAAATGCAAAACAGTGAAATTTTGTAAAAAAAAGTTGTCAGATCGGAAATTGAACACATTAATGGTCTCCCAAATACAATGGAGACACCGCGATAAAGAGCGAACCTGTAACAAAGTTCATTTAAACATAAACATTATTTGTGGTTAATTTAAAGAAAAGAATAAGCATAGATTTTCTGTACAGTGAAGCATCAATATATTCTCAAAGAACAAAGGCGTTAAACTATAAACATTAACAAATTTACAATGAATACAGAACTTACATTTTTATGTTTTTCTCATACATGGAGCAGTCCAACAATCGCTGCTTTTGTATGTGTGATATTTTGTAAAAATTAAATGTCCTTGCGTGCTCGTAAGTATTTTTTATCGTCACAAGGTTTACAAAAGCGGTTTTTTTTCTTGGTGATAACGTGGTTTTTCACACTAAATAAAATATAACTTGTAGCGGCGCTACACAACACGTCTTAACAAGTCGGCGACCAGAAGTACAACTAACTACAAAGACTCTAGAACTTTCCTAACAAATGATAAATTGTTCTTTCTTCTGTTTCGCAGCTTCTTGCTATCAAGCGCTGCGGCAATGATTGTAAATATCTGCGCCCAGCGAGTCATAGTGTTTAAAAGTACCTTTTAAACGCTGGCCGCGCGTCTTGGTATAGGCGCACATTATAAACAGATTTCGTTTCTTTACTCTCGCGTTGTCATGCTTAGTATCATTACAAACTACAGCTCGATGGCTGTCCTTTTCTCATATGCAAAATGTCTGAAATCCAATAATATCACAAGCCCCTCTCCTTGGCTCGTGACGATATAGGTTGGACCCTCGACGACTGGAAAATCGTGACCTGGTCGGGTGAGTCCCGATTTCACTTGGTAAGAGCTGATGTCAGGGTTCAAAGGCGGCACAGACCCCACGAAACCATGGACCCAAGTTGTCAACGAGGCACTCTGCAAGCTGGTGGTCCCTCCATAATGGTGAGGACTGTGTTTACAGAGAATGGATTGGGTCCTCTGCTCCGACTGATCCCACCATTGACTGGAAATGTTTACGTTTGGCTACTTGCAGACCATCTGCAGCCATGCTCCCTAACAACGATGAATCCTGCATAAAATTTATGGGACGTAATTGAACAGTCAGTTCGTACACAAAATCCTGCACTGGTAATAGTTTCGCAATTATGGACGGCTATAGAGGCACCATGGTTCGAAGTTTCTGCAGAGGACTTCCAGCGACTTGTTGGGTCGTGTAAACAGCATTACGCCGGGCGAAAGAAAGTCTGGTACGATATGAGGAGACATCCTATGACATTTGTTACCTCGTAGTACTTCAGTAAATACTGTCATGCTTCATCAGATAAAAACATCATTTGAGGATCGACCTCTCCTTCAAGGACAGGCTGCAGCAGCCAGTTGCATTATTGACTCAGAGTATCGGTATCTGAAGCTCTCAGTCGATTCACTCTCGTTGATTTGAAGGTTTGAGTTTGAGTTTTTGCAGGATTCTGTGAACAGAGGTTACTGGTACACCAGTCTGAAATACCAAATGGCGCAAAGGTTCCCCCTGACTCCTAACCCCAAGAGTTGCGCTAAAACCAGTATTCCGGCTACCAGAGAGGTCTGGGCCTGCTTCCCTGACACTGTTTTCCGCGCATCGCAGGCAGGGCGCTCGTGTCGTACATGCAACACTCTGTGCATAAGGCCTTGCAAAATGTGGAAAGAATCCAGAAGATGAAATGGGTAATTGATTATGTACTATCTAATGGATTAAGGGACTCTCTGAGTGCACAATAATGGCCGTAGGATGCTCATTACTTCACAATAGAATGTCAACGATGTTTAGTTATGTTTACGATACTGCAGGATATTTACTACAAATTATATAATTAAACAACACAGCATTGGAGAGGGGGAGGAAGGATCAAGCAGGTTTTCCTTTAGCTCTTCTGCAAGTAACCATAAGTGATGAGAAAGCAAAATTCGTCTGACCCGTAAGTGGCAGTTCTGCGTGGTTCTTGTGATGTCTCATTTAAATTGTGTACATTTCCCCTATTCATTAAGTGCAGTATTTCGACACATATGGAATATTATAGTGACTTGCTAAACAATGTTGGGGAAAGGTGGAAACTAAAAATGCAAATACCAGCATATATGCTGTTCCTTTAATCCTTCAGTCTTTTAAACAGTATCAGTATCAGTATAGGTACGAGCCGCGCTCTTGGCCAAGTGACCTTACACTATCCGCAGCCGCGCGGGTTAGCCGTGCGGTCTGAGGCGTCTTGTCACGGTTCGCGCGGCTCCCCCCGTTGGAGGTTCGAGTCCTCCCTCGGGCGTTGGTGTGTGTGTTGTATTTAGCGTAAGTTAGTTTAAGTTAGGTTAAGTAGTGCGTAAGCCTAGGGACCGATGACCTCAGCAGTTTGGTGCCATGGTCCTTACCACAAATTTACGAAATTTCCATATACATATCTTTTTAAATACGACAGAAAGTCCTCCATGAACCTTGCTACCATGTTGGAATATTTGAAAATTATAATCGATGCTGGTAGGTCACTAATAACAGTGAACAGATGTTAGTTGAACTTACATTACGCGTTTCAGAAAATCTGGCAACAAATATTTTATAAAAAAAATTATGCACTTGGTGATCCATATTAAGAAGTGATACAGAACTATATGTCACACATTTGAGTGTAGATAGTACAAATGATACATACCAAGCAACAAAGCGGATGAAATAATTTTAAACATAGTCACTGTGGCAGGCACAAAATCACAATTATAAGCTACTAATGCGAAGTGAACAAGACCGATGTCAATACACACTTGAAGGAAATGTTGCCACCAAACAATTAAGATTAATAATTGCACGCACCAGATGGCGAGCTGACCAATGGTGCTGCATAAGCCAACGAAAGAAATGCTTATTTTTTTTTATAGAGTTATTCGTTACACTTGTTTCCAGAATGCCCTGATTAATCACAAAGAAACCAGGGAAACAACAATGCAAGGGTGAGTGGCAAACAACAATCAGATGATAAAAGTAACTGAAATGCTAAACTCGCTTTTACATAAGCCATCAACAGATGACGTTAAAACCAAATTGTTAAGTATAAAACATAACCACATTCATGTAAAAAAATTTATTACAAAGTAATAAAACCGTTAACAAGATACGAATTTGCTAAGACATAAATGAACACGAGTCGTATGTTACTCCCGCAAATGTACGGAGATGCGCCAAAGACTTCATATCGTTGTAGGTAAATAAATTCTTGTATACGGCCTCAGTGGTGTAGTACGAAGCTAAATAATGATTTTTTTTTTTTTTTTTTTTTTTTTTTTTTTTTACTCGTGTCTGATAAGTTTGCAATGAATTTATGGCAGCTCTTACTTTTCCTTAGCGGAAGTGAAGTTATTGGCGCGTCATATCAGTGCGCTTGCATGTATTCTTTTCTTCCTCGGGAGAATGCTGTCAATTAGGGTGGACTGATAACCACTGTTCAGACCTATTGTTTTAACAGTATATATTCCTTGGTAGAAAATCAACTGTGGGCCTCATTCGTTATTACAGCACACCATTTGGTATCAGTCCGTATGTGGTTATTCCATACTATACCAGATCGTATAGCATCGTTGAATACATAACATTAGAAAATGGGCTTGTAACCCGAAATCTAGATACTGTAAAATAAAAAGTTGTAGCTTTCAGCCAGAACGTATGTTTTCTTCTGAGATAAGAGAACTTTTAGGTTGGTTTCGATAGTCAGTAACAGTTCAAATGCGTAATGATTGGATTTCACTGACCTTCTCCAGTAAGATGATGCGAATATCGTATAAACGGAACGTTCGTAACCATTTACACAGTTAACAACGTGCTTTGAATTACGTCATTAAGTGCTTATTTAATGAAACGACGTCTTGTGTCACGCACCTCGTTCAAAGGTTATTATTTTATTCTCCAGTAGTTTGTTTTCCAAGCCCTCAACAATTTTTATTTATAAAATTTCCGGTTAATGAATGTTACAGTCTCATCTTTACAAGAACTTGGCGAAGTTCATTATGAGAGGACGGAAGCTCTGTTTCTGCGGAAGCTGCAGCCAAGCGTTGACCGGAGAGCTTGCTAACAAGGTGACATTTAATAGCTCGTAGTTTGCTGCAGTTACGTAAGGAAAAAGCTAAGGACATCTGTCGCGTGATGTCATACAGAGAAGCAGTTCTAAACTGCGAAGTATAAAAGAAGTGAAACCGGCTACATCTTTAACCCAAAGTAGAAAATTTTAGCCCACTGATAGATGTTTGTTACAAATAATAAAAGAACCTTAGGCAACGAATATGGAGCGACATCACAGTGTTGAATGGTGTGTTTGAATGGTGTGTTTGAATGGTGTGTTTCCATCAAATTTCAGACGTACAAAATACTGCGCTTGAGAGAGATATGAGAATTCCAACGTGCACCTTCTGATATAGAAGATGGCACGGCACGAAGGAGTACTTGAAAATAAAACAAACTATATACATTAATTTCTCATATCGTTGTCATGCATCAGATTACACCAGGCACGGTCCTCGTTCCACACCAAGTTTTCAAACAGGGCGTCTCGTTATTGAAATCTGTTTGGTATCGAATGAGTAAAGTTAATGCACAGTGTGAAGTAGAGTACCATATAGTGTTAATCAGCATCTGAGATTCAACTCAATTTCCCAACAGTATGAATAAAATAGGGAAAAAGGGAGGGAGGGGAGAGGGAGTGAGGAGTGGCCGCACGGTTTGAGGCGCCATGTCACGGACTGCGCGACCCCTCCCGCCAGAGGTTCCGAGTCCTCCCTCGAGCATGGGTGTCTGTGTTGTTCTTAGCATAAGTTAGTTTAAGTAGTGTGTAAGTGCAGGGACCGATGACCTCAGCAGTTTGGTCTCTTTCACACACATTTTGAAAAAGGGAGGGAGTGCAAAAAAGTGTTTTCCGCTTCTGTTTGGAAGTAATGATTTTCTGCTTGGAAGGTAATTTGAAACGCAAAGGTTGGCGTCTTTTGCGATACCTTTTTTTTGAAAGGAGAGGCGTGTATCAGATGTAGGCAACAGCAAATTCAAGAAAGGAGGAAGATAAGGATTTAAAATTCCGTCGACAGTGTGTTCCGTAAAGGTTACGCCCTATCGTCTGACTTGTGGGTGAAGTACCAGATTGTGATCCTTAACTAAATGTTTTAATTTGGTCCTTTGTATATTGCTCGAGATAATCGTAGTCAAGTTGGAGGCATCGTAACGTTACCCATAATATAAATACACCGGGCAGTATCAAATCGGCCATCTAATTCAATGTAATAAAAATAAAGATTATTTTATGCCACAATTATAAGGTAATATAATAATACATAACCTTATGGGGTAGCTCTGATTCAAATGGTTCAAATGGCTCTGAGCACTATGGGACTTAACAACTTAGCTCATCAGTCCCCTAGAACTTAGAACTACTTAAACCGAACTAACCTAAGGACATCACACACATCCATGCCCGAGGCAGGATTAGAACCTGCGACCGTAGCAGTCCCGCGGTTCCGGACTGCAGCGCTACTAGAACCGCAAGACCACCGCGGCCGGCTGGGTAGCTCTGACTTCTGCAAAAAATTGTAATAACTAGTAATAACATATTAATTCCAGCACAGTCTCTCGGAAAGACTAAGATTATCAAAAGCCTATTATCAACAGCATCAACACGAACAGTATGATTTTCTTTTAATTATACGTTGTGTTACTGGATTATTGCACGGCGCGGCTACACCTAACGACCGACCGATTTCCATGTGTTTTAATACACTGATTGGGGATCACTTAAGAGTAACTGTTGTAGCAGATCTCAGATCAATAAGCGTTAACCGCCACGCAAATCGTTTCGTACTACAGTTCAGGTAATCTCATCCGGAACTCCGTCTTGACACTGCATCAGGTGGCTAACGTGACAAAAGCATTCAAAACACACAAATATACGACGCATATCAAGTAAGAGATATTTGTCGCATGCATAGTCGTTTTATCTAATAGTCAACGGAAAGAAACTTGGATTATATTAATGAAGACGCGTCTGTGCTTGATTGGTTAACGGTAAGAGGCTGCTTGAATACTAATACCATATATTGCCTGGGTTTCTATTTATTCCTTTCTTCTATTAGTCCATTTCTTCCTTCCCCCTCCGTCTGTCCATCTCACCGTTCACTCAATCTCAGTCCATCTCCTCTTTCCCCTATCTCTATCTCCTCCCCCTTCCGCCTGTTCATCTCCTGCTCTTTCCTTTCTCTTCCCTTTTTCTTATAATTTATTCCTCCCTTATCTCAGTTCATTACCTCTTCCCCCCTCTCCCTGAGTATATCTTCCTCTCCCCCCCCCCCCCCCCCCTGTCTTTGTCCAACTCCTCCTCTTTCACTTCTGTGTCCTTCTCGTCCCCTCTCCTCTTTCTTTCCACTTCCCCTCTTCGCACTCTGTCCTTCTTCTCCTCCCTGTTCCCTGTCTGTCCATCACCTAATCTTACTTTTCTCTCTTCATGTTATTCCAGGAATTTAGGATGAGCTTTTCGCCCATGACTTTCCCCACGTATGCAGATGACAAATATATTTCACATATAATTATCACATTCCACATGTATCTGTATATATATTTCACACATGTCTCTAGTGCCTGCATCTCGTGGTCGTGCGGTAGCGTTCTCGCTTCCCACGCCCGGGTTCCCGGGTTCGATTCCCGGCGGGGTCAGGGATTTTCTCTGCCTCGTGATGGCTGGGTGTTGTGTGCTGTCCTTAGGTTAGTTAGGTTTAAGTAGTTCTAAGTTCTAGGGGACTGATGACCACAGCTGTTAAGTCTCATAGTGCTCAGAGCCATTTGAGCCATGTCTCTAGCGAATTAGTTTTTATGTCGTCATATCTCCTAAATTATGTTCTGTAGGATCACACAAGTACATACAGCGGTATATGTGACTACTGTCTGTGACATTTGTTGTGAATAGAGTTAGTAGTAACGAAGCAATAAATTAACATCAGAACTGCTGGTACTTGGAGATATCTGAACCGCGGCTGGGTCACTAATGACACGCGTATCTTTCCCTTTTATTACCCTGTATCAATGGGTTATTGTTACTACTAACGAATCTATTATTTGAAGTGCTGGAAATTGTATTACGACAGCAACAAAAATGAAGTATCTTTTCACTAATTATCATTTATTTTTTAGAAAAGACGTACACACGTTTGCTGGGTGCCTTTACTGGCTACCCTCACATAATGATCACAAATAATAATCTTGTGATGTACATTTGTTGCAGACAATATCCTTGCACATACGGCATCTGTTTCCTTCACAGTTAGACTTTAAAAAGCAACGTGTTCGTTTTTCTTGGCTCTCCGGAACGTCTTCGGGTGTGATGGAGCTTGGCTGCTGCGTATTTCTCTGCAACCTTCTCCCCCAACTGCAGTATGAAGTCTCTGCGTTCCACCTCTTTCTCGTTTAGAGCGTTGTACAATACCCAGGCATTTATCCCAGCCAAATCCAGCGAATTGTAAAATTGCGTGAACAGGCCAATGTCTCGAGGGGGCTTAGACAGAGTATTTGCGAGCCATTTGGTCGACCACGTCCACTCCATATTCAGAGCCGTTGTAAAGTGTAACTATATCTGGCTTCTTTTTCAAACCAGCATAGTGCTGAGAATCAGGATATTCTTATTGCTTTTTCCCTGGTAAACTGTCAGTATGGAATCATTAGTCTTCAACAATAATGGGCAGTATAACACTTCTTTTGCCTTCTTGATACAGACTGGATTTTCCCTGTGAGATCGATTTATGGTGCCCACTAAAGTTGTGGCATTTGCTTTCAAGGTCCAGAGAGAGCCGAGGAGGTGAAAAATTGTCACATGTGACATTTCTTCGCTTATTGAGGCAAGGTTGCATAAATGTTTTCACAATACAATCGCCAAGACGCTCACCACTAGCCTGGCGTTATCCTTTCCTGGAATTTTTATCTACT